>NC_136914.1:118596920-119796920 GCF_949752795.1 Hyperoodon ampullatus | reverse complement strand
CTGGCCTTCCCCTGGTAAGTGAATTTCAAGTCAATGTCAAGCCAGAATGAAGTCTCTGGATCAGAGAGCCTTTGGCAAGATGCCTTAGAGCTCCCACTCCAACTTCGTATTGTTCTTTTTTCTCCTTCTTTCCTTCTTTCTATTTCATTCTCATTCATTAAGCTCTCACTCTATTTTGTGCAGCGTACAAGGCACCAGTGTTACTATCCTCGAAGGTTATTAAATAAAAAAAATTACTGCTCTTATTAGAGGGCTAGACAAACCAACAGGCAGTCATAGGAAGTATCATAATGGGATGGCATGGAAGGAGGGAGGGAGGGAGGGAGGGCACTCAGGCAGCCTGAGATGCCTGGGAAGGCCGCCCAGTGAGGGTAGCACCGAGCTGAGTTACTGCTCTCCTTAGCAGATAAAACCTATCCAGTCTTAGACTACCAGGTGCAGAGGGAGCATTGCCTTTCTTGCTCCTCTGTGAAGCTCGCATGGGGACCAAGAAAGCAATGTCAGTGACACTTCCTCTTGGGAGCCCCATCACCAGTTCTATTGGGCATCATTCCTGGGTTTCTTCCACTCCTCTCATTCTGGCCTAGGGTGACAGAGCCCAAACCTCTTCTTAGAGGTTAAGAGAAGGTCTAGACACAGATGTAGAGAATGGAGTTAAGGACACAGGGAGGGGGAATGTAAGCTGGGACGAAGTGAAAGAGTAGCATGGACATATATACACTACCAAACGTAAAATAGACAGCTAGTGGGAAGCAGCCGCATAGCACAGGGAGATCAGCTCAGTGCTTTGTGACCACCTAGAGGGGTGGGATAGGGAGGGTGGGAGGGAGGGAGACGCAAGAGGGAGGAGATATGGCGGTATATGTATACGTATAGCTGATTCACTTTGTTATAAAGCAAAAACTAACACACCATTGTAAAGCAATTATACTCTAATAAAGATGTTAAAAAAAAAAAGAGAGAAGGTCTAGAACTCAGAAAATCACAGAAGGAAAACAATTATACGAGGCAAATATTTTAAGACTAATTACTTACCTGTTCAAGAAATGAGAGCTCTGAGAGTTGATGCTGTGCTCGCAGCCACACTAAATCAAATATAAACTGCTTAACCAGTGAATGGAGATACCTTGTACTGAATATGCTTTGTTTACTTGATGTGAGTCTTCTAAATAAAAGAGTTTACCATTGGCTAAAAGTTGTCTTGAAAATGAAAGACATCTGTCTTAGGGCATTTGTACACAGTCACAGGCTAGATCTGATATTGAGAAGAATGATGTAGGGCGAAGTCTCCAATATCTTAGGATTCTGCTAGTGAATGACTGTGTGAATTATTAGAGATGCAACTTTTCATTTCTGAAAGTGAACTCTAGATTCCACATTTGGAATCTTGATCTAGATCACTGGGTTTGCATCCTGGTACATTTAGCTATGGGATCTTGGCCTGCCTTTCTGTGTCTAGTGTTCTCACCTGTAAAATGAAGGCGATAATAGTCCCTGAGTCACAAGGTTGTTGGAAGAATGACGTGAGTTAATACATGTAAAAGTCTTAGAACAGTATCTGACTCTGACGTTTAATAAATATTAACCAAGATCTATTTGGAGATTGTTTTTCCATTGTGACCAGAAAATACTAGATCTCTAGGTACTTCTCTTTGACTGAATTCCAGAATCTGATTCCAGTTCATTAGGGTCATATTAAATGATGTAAGTTTTGCTAGTTCCTATTCCAGTATATTGTACTTGACATAATGCCATTGTATATATTCTTTTCTTGCCAACAGAGCTCTTATGAATGATGTAGGTAAGTTCATTGTTTTTTTTCTTATAGAGCTTTTCCTCCTAATTTTCAATTGAAGTCATATTTATTCTGCCTCTCCCTTCAAAATGCATACTAAAAAATCTTCAAAGCTGACAGTTTATAAACAACATGCCAGAAATAAAGGAATCATCATATTTGTATGCCTCCTTTACTTTTTAATATTATGATTAAGCATTTTTAATTTTTTTATTTATTTATTTTTGGCTGCGTTGGGTCTTTGTTGCTGTGCTCAGTCTTCTCATTGTGGTGGCTTCTCTTGTTGCAGAGCACGGGCTCTAGGTGTGCGGGCTTCAATAGTTGTGGCTCACGGGCTCAGTAGCTGTGGCACACGGGCTTAATTGCTCCGTGGCACGTGGGATCTTCCTGGACCAGGGTTCGAACCCAAGTCCCCTGCATTGGCAGGCAGATTCTTAACTACTGCGCTACCAGGAAAGCCCTTCCCTACATCTTGATTCTGGGCTAGGATTGTCTCTTGCTTTGACCAATGAAAATGCAGCAGAACTGCAAAAATAAACAAATGGGGCCTAATCAAACTTAAAAGCTTTTGCACAGCAAAGGAACCATCAACAAAACAAAAAGATAACCTATGGAATGGGAGAAAATATTTACAAATGATGTGACTGACAAGGGGTTAATAAAAAATATATACAAACAGCTCATACAACTCAATAACAAAAGAAAGAAAGAAACAAACAAGCAACCCAATCAAAAAATGGGCAGAAGATCTAAATAGACATTTCTCCAAAGAAGGCATACAGATGGCCCACTGGTGCATCACTAATTATTAGAGGAATGCAAATCAAAACTACAATGAGATATCACCTAACACCAGTCAAAATGACTGTCATCAAAAAATCCACAAACAATAAATGCTGAAGAGGGTGTGAGAGAAGGGAAGCCTCCTACACCATTGGTTGGGAATGTAAATTAGGGCAGCCACTATGGAGAACAGCATGGAGGTTCCTTAAAAAACTAAAAATAGAACTACCATATGGTCCAGCAATCCCACTCCTGGGCATATATACGGAGAAAACTCTTATTAGAAAAGATACATGTACCTCAATGTTCAGAGGAGCACTATTTACAATAGCCAAGACATAGAAGCAGCCTAAATGTCCATCAACAGAGGAATGGATAAAGATGTGGTATATATATACAGTGGAATATTACTCAGCCATAAAAAGAATGAAATACAGTAATGCCATTTGTAGCAACATGGATGGACCTAGAGAATATTATGTTTAGTGAAATAAGTCAGACAGAGAAAGACAAATACCATTATGTTATCACTTATATGTGGAATCTAAAAACTAATACAAATGAATCTATATACAAAACAGAAACAGACTCACAGACATAGAAAACAAACTGTGGATACCAAAGGGGAAGAGGGGAGGGAGGGACAAATTAGGAGTATGGGATTAACAGATACAAACTACTATATATAAAATGGATAAGCAACAAGGATTTATTGTATAGCTTAGGGAACTATATTCAATATCTTATAATAACCCATAATGGAAAATAATCTGAAAAAAATACTTATATATAACTGAATCACTTTGCTGTACACATGAAACTAACATAATATTGTAAGTCAACTATACTTCCATAAAAATAAAAATTTTTTAAATGCAGCAGAACTGATATCCCGGCTCCAAGTTAGATCTCAAGAGGCCTTGTGTGCTCTGTTCTCTCTCTCACAACTCTGCCGGCTGCCACGTGAGCCAGTTTGGGTGGACCTGCTGGAGGATGAGAGTACATGGACCACAGGTGAGCCTTTCCAACTGAGGCCCACCTTGACTGGTCATCTCTAGCTGAGCCACCAGCTGATCAGAGATACAGGAGTGAGTCAAGCCAAGACCAGCTGAGCCCAGCCCAGATCACCAGAACTGCCCAGTTGCCACACAGACCCATGAACTCAGTATGCTTGTTCCTTCACCCACTAATTTTGGTGGTGGTTTGTTACATGGAAATAACTAGCTGATACAAAAATTGGTACCTAGAAGTAAGGGGCTGCCATGATAAAAATCTAAATTGGCTTGGAGACTGAGCGACAGGCCAGTGATCACATTGTAACTCTTGATATGTAGCAATAGAAGAGGCTGGGCCCTGGAAATGGAAAAATAAGTTACTGCCTCTGCATCCCTAACTGTTCTCAACAAAATCTTCTTCTAGAACTTATTATGATCACCGATAACTCATACTTCAAAGGAACCAGGAGTTGGGAGGATGAATTAAAAAAAAAAAAAAAAGCCTTTGGAGTCACAGAGTTTAAAAGCAACTACCTTTGGGACTTCCCTGGTGGTCCAGTAGCTAAGACTCCGTGCTCCCAATGCAGGGGGCCCAGATTCAATTTCTGGTCAGGGAACTAGACCCCACCTGCTGCAACTCAAGATCTCACGTGCCACAATGAAGACCCCATGTGCTGTAACTAAGACCCGGTGCAGCCAAATACATAAATAAATATTTTAACAAATAAATAAAAGCAACTACTTTTTCAGGATACTGTAACAATGGATTTTGATTACATTATTTTCCTAACATAAAATATAAAGATGCAGTGTGGCTAGGTCAGACCTGGATGGGACGCGGCAGTGAAAGGAGGAAGAGGTTGAAGAGCCAGAGAGCGATGGTACTGCACCAGCGGTAAGTAAGGAGGAGTGTACGGAGGTGACCAGGAAATGGGGAACTCTGGAATGGCACACTTGCACGTGTGTACACATGTGCACACACCCTTGGGGGGACACGCCATAGATTCAGGCATTTTTCACATCTCACCTGCTCTCCCTGAACCATCTAGCCCTGCTTATTCCACCTGGACTGGTGAGATGCTCATATGGGGTCTATGGACCATCCTTGGAGAGCTGGCTATGTGATTCTCTTTAACCGGAAGCCAGACTGGTAGACAAAGAGAAACCATGAGCCCAGGAATTCTTCGTGCAACTCTGCACACTATAAGTTGGCAGAACTTGTGCTTATAGGAATTTACTTTAAAATGAGGTCATCAGAAATAAATTTTCGCTAACAGCAAGAATTGCCTTGCTCTCCTAAAAGTGTTATCATGGGAATCACTCTCTAAGCTGCTTATTTGCTCTTCCTTGAGGTTTTCATTAAAAAATTTAGATTCATCTCTGTAATCTACAAAAAAGTATGACTCAATTTTGTCAAATGTGCATCTGTGGAATCTATCCTTTGAGGAGAGTCCTGAATGACTGGCAATTAATTTTGTTCCATGTGCCCCAAAGCCCTTCAAGATAGGAAAGGAATCAAGACCTTCCACTGAAACAGCATCAGCTAGGGGACAAAACTGCTCAATTCCAATCACATATTTCTTGTGTCTGGCCTCTGGGCACGTCTTGCAGCAATCTCTGCTATGACTTCATGCTTCACTTACTTGAATGAAATTGGCCATTTCCAAGACAGAGTTAGGCCCAAGGCTGGCTCAGAGCTTTAAGAATGAACCTGCATTGGCATACCAGGCAAAGCTCAGCAAAAATGAAGCATCCTGCTGGTCTGTTTTTCATTGACTGCATTTTTAATTACTTCCATTTTGCATCTGGTCCAAGTGGAGAGGAGATGGAAATAAAATATAAATCACACTATCATAGTTTTAGGAATTAGAAGAAATAGCAGCAGCCATCTCATTAGAGCTCTGTGTCTGTAAGAAGAGCAAATTCTCCCAGAGCAGAGACACTGTGATGGCTTTGACACTGTCAAATAATAAATGATAATAACCTAGAGAAAAACTTGAGTGAAGCTCAGTTATGCTTGTGCTTCCTAGAGGATCAATGTGTCAGAGTAAAACTATAAAATGGATTTGAAATGATAAAAATCTATGTGAAAAAACTTAGTTCGGTGTTGTTATTTTAAATGTAATACTTCTTTGAATTCCTATCAATTCCTAGTCAAATCCACAAACTAGCCAAAGTCCAAATTTGTGTTTACAAATCTACCCTCATTCTAATGATGGCTGGTTTCTGAAGGTTTTTTTTTTTTGTGGTATGTGGGTCTCTCACTGTCGCGGCCTCTCCAGTTGTGGAGCACAGGCTCCAGACGCGCAGGCTCAACGGCCATGACTCACGGGCCCAGCCGCTCCGCGGCATGTGGGATCCTCCCGGACCGGGGCACGAACCCGTGTCCCCTGCATCGACAGGTGGACTCTCAAACACTGTGCCACCAGGGAAGCCCCTCTGAAGGTTTTAAAGCATGGAATATTTGACATATTTACCCCTAATACTTTGTTCCTAATAATGGGAATAAATACAAGTTACATTTATTATGTTAATATTCTCAGACAGTACTATCTTAATATTTAACAGCTTTATTGAGATATAATTCACATACCATACAATTCACCCATCTGAAGTACATCAATCAATGATTTTTAGTATGGTCACAGTTTTGCAACCATCTCTGCAATCTAATTTTAGAATGTTTTTATCAGCCAAAAAAAAAAACTCAGTACCTACGAGCAGTCAATCCATATCGTCCTCTCCAATCCTCCCCAATTTTGGTCCTAGGCAGTCACTAATCTTCTTTCTGTCGCTATAGATTTGCCTATTCTGGACATTTCGTGTAAAAGGAATCATATAACATGTGGTCTTTTGACTTGTTTCTTTCACATAGCATCATTTATTGAAGGTTCATCCATGTTGTAGCATAAATCAGTACTTGATTCCATTTTATGGCTGAATAATATTCTGTTGTTTTGATATACCATATTTTATTTATCCATTCATCAGCTGATGGACATTCGGGTTGTTTCCACTTTTTGGCTATTAGGAATAAATGTGCCATGAATATTATCATTTGAACATGCCTTTTATTCTTTTGGGTATACACCTAGGAGTGGAACTGCTGGATCATACAGTTCCTCCATGTTTCACAATGGGAGGACCTGCCAAAATGTTTTTCACAACAGCTGCACCATTTTACATTTCCACCAACAGTGTATGAAGGTTCTGATTTCTCCATAGCCTGGCCAACACTGTTGTCTGGCTTTTAATTATAGGCCTTCTAAAGGGAGCAAAATGATATCTAATTATGCTTTTGATTTGTGGTTCCCTAATGTCTAATGATGCTAAGTATTTTTTCATGTGTTTATTTGCCATTTGTATATCTTCTTTGAAGAAATGTCTGTTGATATCCTTTACCCATTTTTTTGTATACTAGTCTTTTTTATAATTTATTAATTTTTTAATTGAAGTATAGTTGATATGCAATGCTGGGTTAGTTTCTACTGTACAGCAAATTGGATTATCCTTTTGTTATTGAGTTTTATAAGTTTTTTACGTATTCTGGATACAAATCCCTTATCAGAAACATAGTTAGCAAATATTTTCCCCCATTCTGTGAGCTGTCCTTTCACTTTCTTGATATCATTTGCAGAAAAGTTTTTAATTTTTATAAAGTCTAACTTGTCTGTTTTTTCTTTCATTACTTCTGTTTTTCGTTACTTGTGCCTGTTTCAATTTCATGAAGGTTTACTTCTATATTTTTGTCAGAATTTTATAGTTTTAACTCTTAAATGATGTCTGTGATCCATTTTGAGTTAATTTTTGTGTATGGTGTGAGGAAAGTGTCCAATGTTATTCTTTCGCATGTAGATATCCACTTGTCCCAGAATAATTTGCTTGAATGACTATTCTTTCCCCATTGAATTGTCTTGGCATCCTTGTTAAAAATCAATCGACCACAAATGTAAAGGTATATTTCTGGACTCTCAATTCTATTACAATGTCTACTCTTAGGCCACACCATGTAATCTTGATAACTGTAGTTTTGTAGTAAGTTTTGAAATCAGGAAGTGTGAGTCCTCCAAATTTGTTCTTTTTAAAGGTAGTTTTGGCTTTTCTGGGTCCCTTAACTTTCTACATGAAATTGAGGATCCTATATGAAATTTAGGATTAGCTTGTGTCCATCAACAGGATGAACACAATTTTAGAAATTCTTATTTGATTTCACCATATTATGGAATCCACATTCCTGCTAGAGTTAAGTTATTGACAGAATAGACTGGATTATGTAGAATGTATCTCTATGATGTTGACCTAGTTTTCTAAAATTATGGAAATTTTCTATCCATGCTGACAGCTTGTGGAATATCACTGTAGTCAAAATATTACATAAGAGTGCATTTCACACACTAAATTTATTGTTACTGCTAGATCTATTAACATATTACAGTATAAAGTAGTTGAGGATCTTGCCCTTGATTTCCTGAAAAAAATCTAACAAGATTGTTTTTTGCAAGTATATAAATTTTGACTTAATTGGTTTTCTTTTAAGTAGTACTTGTGGATGTGTATTTGTATACAATTGATATTACTCTCTAAAGGGCTCTAAAGGTGGAAAATTTTGAGAGCTTTTCTTTTGGGTTTAGATCAGAAATTTAGTTGAATAAATCTAGCCCTTTGAGCCTATTAAAAAAAAAACAGGAGATTTGTCGTAAATTCACATTGTGGAATACTGCTTACCATAAATTGGAATGGACTGCTATGTGCAACAATAGGATGAATGTCAGAAACTTTCTGAGTGAAAGAATGCTTCCTGTATGATTCTATTTGTATGAATTTCTAGAATAGGCAAAACCATTGTATGAAAAAAATCAGAACTTTGAGGGAATGGAGACGTTGAGTTACTTGGAAGGGGTACAAATGATCTTTCCAAGGTGAAGATAATGCACTGTATCTTATAGGGGTTTGAGTTTCAAGTGATATATTTAAAAGATTTGTACATTTTATTTACTTCAGTTTAACTCAAAAGAAAAAATCTATCAGCAAATATGGAATTCTAATTGTATACAGCTTGCATGCTGGAGTTTTTTCAGGTGTGTCTGATGTCTTCAACTTACTTTGAAATGCATAAAAATAAGATGGATGATGGTTGGATAGACTGATGGATACATATGTGATAAGTCAAGTACAGAAACTGTAATGGTTCAGTCTAGGTGGTAGGTATATGGGTGTCCAATGTAAAGTTATTTCACCTTTTCTGTATGTTTAAATTTTTTTATAATAAAATAGAAGACATTGGGCGAGGGTATCACACCACTTTGATATTTAATATAAAAGGTAAATGTAACTGTTATGTCTTAAAATGACAATATGTACAATACACAGAAATTATCATCTTTGCAACCGTATAAGTTTGAGATAAAAAATTTTGTTGTCAACCTCACAATATGCTAGGTGATAGATTTTACATATCTTTCGGGAGCCCACAGGCAAAAGAACTTTGAAGACAGGTGCACTAATATTCCCTGAGGCTAACTGTCTGTGTAGCATTGCACCTGGACCTGCTTCTTCTCTGTGGGCTTTCATATTGGGGTGTCTCTCACTTCCTCCTCATTCCCACCTCAGATCTGAACATTTCTGCCCAATTTCTATTACTTCAGGGATGCATGCTCTAATATAGTAGTTAATGTGTTCAATACACGAATTCATGCCAAGGTGTTTGTTCTACGTCATTTCCAGGTAACATGTAAGTTTTGCAGTGATGCTCTGAAGAAAGCATAGTAACTCAAACTAGTGATTCTAAGGGTGGACAGTTAAGGTCTCTTGGAATACAGTTGGGGAGATCATTTGGGCCAGATAGAGCCCAGAGAAGGCTGGCTCTCTCAGTGTGTTTTGAAAATTTGTGCAAGCATTTCTTGTTTGTAATGATTATTGGGGAGTCAGGTGGATATTGGCATTTAGATATAGGCCAGGAATGCTAAATATCCTTGGGCAAGAGTCACACCCCATAAGGAATTGTCCACACATCCTGCATGATTTTCAGGTATCCCACTGGACCTTTATGTCAGGAAAACCCGATTTATGTGTATCTAAGTCCATTTTATATGTAAAACTTTCTTTTACATAGAAGCTCAAAGTATTTTCCCATGACTTAAATTTTCCCAGAATGCTACTGTAAGATTGTATTTTGTTTGTCTAGAACCTAAACAGGAGTAATTTCTGGTTTCATAAAATTCCATTGCTTCTGTCATTGCTCTCTCGACACTAATATAATATACCCCATTGTGTTTTTGTTTGTAGTTGTTGCATCCTGGTGATTCCATATACAGTTGGTACAAACATCCAACTACACCACCCACGATGTCCTGTAGTGTGGGCAGACCTGAGCATTGCCATATGGAAAGACACAGCATTTTATTTCAAGCATCTTTCCTATGGGTTTAATTTATATTGCAATTAGAATGATTTGTTTTCTTGAAATTCTACGTGTAGGTGGTAATATTTATAAATTTCATTTCAGAATAATGAGGAGAACGTTACAATGTATTTGTTGAAAAGGAGCATCGGTTGGATAGTACTGAGAAACTCTGGCCTATAACACCCCTGGAACTGCTTAGCACACCACACTTTTTGACCCTCCAGGCCATCACCTCACCAGTTTACACGCTCAAAGTAACTGCTGTCACCTGTGATCTTTCTCTGAAGATTCCTTTGAGCCCCCTGCTGGGCTGGTGGGTGAGTGTCATGAACTACAGGTCTGTGTCCCCTACAAATTCATAGTTTGAAACCCTGACCCCTGAATAGGATGGTATTAGGAGGTGGGGCCTTTGCAAGGTGATTAGGTCATGAGGATGGACCCCTTAGTATGGGATTAGTGCTCTTGTATAAGAGACAGGAGAGCTTGTTTCCTCTCTCTCTGTTATGTGAGGACACAGCATCTTAGATCTGCCGGCTCTCTGATGTTGAACGGCCAGCCTCCAAAACTGTCAGACATGAATTGGTGTCCAAGCAGCCCAGTCTATGGTAATTTCTTACAGCAGCCAGAAAGACTAAGACAGTGGGCACCTCTGGGACAGCCTCTGCAGATGCTCTTCATCTAAAAAGAAGCCCAGTCAGGTACATGTCAGCACCATTATGTGTCCCTTTGAGAACTAGGGCCCAAGATGACAATCCTTCACAAAGTAAGGCAGCAACATGTGCTGTCCACACGACAGGCACACAATTTCCAGATGGCCTAATGAGGGCAGGTGTGAGGAAAACAAATACGTGCAAAGGCAGAGCCAGAGTAAACAAAAACGCATCTGGTTATGGGACTCATCAGTGTATCTCTGCAAACGTACCCGGCAGGCTAGTGTCTGCATGTAGAGAGGGAACACAGGGTAAGGAAATGGGGAAAATGATTGATCTTATGCCAACCAGCTGGCCACCTGCTAAGGAAAGGAAAACAGGTTGCCCCTGCCCCTGGGCTGTGACCCAGTAGGATGAGACGGAAGTGGATCTCAGGATCGAACCACACAAGCATCATGGTGCCATCTAAGGGTGGAGGCTGAACTGTCCCTGGTGCCAGGCAGCCTTTTCCACAAGTTTGTCCAGGATCTTATGTGCAGGATTTTGCTTTGCAAGCACTATTATCAGGTTTTACTCCCATTGATTATTAGGCTTAATAATTTTGTATATTGCACACATTTTCCAGTTTTTTTTTATTGGAGTATAGTTGCTTTACACTGCTCTGTCAGTTTCTGCTGTACAACAAAGTGAATCAGCCATATGTATACATATATCCTCTCTTTCTTGGATTTCCTTCCAGTTTTTTTATTAACAATATTTGGATAGGTAATATTTGTGCATGTCATGGATTGAAGAAGTACAAAAAAGTATTAGCCATAAAAAAGAATGAAATAATGCCATTTGCAGCAACAGGGATGGACCTAGAGATTTTCATACTAAGTGAAGTAAGTCAAACAGAGAAAGACAAATATTATATGATATCACTTATATGTGGAATCTAAAAAAAGATACAAATGAACTTATTTACAAACTCACAGACTTCAAAAACAAACTTATGGTTACCAAAGAGGAAGGGAGGTGGGGAGGGATAAATTAGGAATTTGAGATTAACATATACGCACTACTATATATAAAATAGATAATCAACAAGGACCTACTGTATAGCACAGTATACTCCATATTCTGTAATAACCTACATGGGAAAAGAATCTGAAAAAGAATGGATATACGTATATGTATAACTGAATCACTTTGCTGTGCACCTGAAACTAACACAACATTTTATTTTATTTTATTTTATTTATTTATTTTTTTTTTCTTTTTGCGGCACGTGAGCCTCTCACTGCTGTGGCCTCTCCCACTGCGGAGCACAGTCTCGGGACGCGCAGGCTCAGCGGCCATGGCTCACGGGCCCAGCCGCTCCGCGGCATGTGGGATCCTCCCGGACCGGGGCACGAACCCACGTTCTCTGCATCGGCAGGTGGACTCCCAACCACTGCGCCACCAGGGAAGCCCTAACACAACATTTTAAATCCACTATAGTCCAATATAAAATAAAAAATAAATTAAAAAAAAGATATTTATTGAGTCATGAGATTATCCATCAGTTTATCCACTATTTTTTCAAATAATTAACTTAAAAAATTGTATTAACGCTAGTTTTATTGTTTTTAAAATATTATATAATATAAAAATAAATACTTATTTTTCTTATTAGTTAAAAAAAAAGTATTGGAAGAAGATAAGACGCCCTCAGCTCTCTGGTCCTCCAGCCACATGATTCTCCTCTCCAGGGGCACCTGCGTATCTTTCCAGAGGTGTTGTCTGCACACACATGTAATTGTTTTTAGACAAATTATTGCAAACTGTACATACTGTTCTGCATCTGGCTTTTTTTTCATTTATTAATGTATTTCAAAGATGACTCTGTGTCACGATAGATGGCGTTGATTTGCTCTTCTCCCAATTGCATGGAATTGCACCGAACTGTGACTCTTTTAACCTATTCTCTTTTGATGGCTATTTAGGTTGTTTCAGTATTTTTCTAGCATAAATAACATGATTAATATTCACATCTTTTGTGTGTGTGTGTGTGTGTGTGTGTGTGTAGGTATTTTGCACGTGAATGAAGCATCTCAGAGAACACATTCTGGTGAGTGGAATTGCTAGGCTAAAGGGCATGTGTCTGTAATTTTGAAAGCTTTTTGCCAAATGTCCCTTCAGGGAAGTGACAACAATTTACATTGCCATTGGCAACACATGAGAGCTCCTGTTTCCCCATCCTCACCTGTACAGCGTATTAGCAGACATTTCTATATTTGCTAACCTGACAGGTGAAAAATGCTCTCTCACTAGGTTTAATTCGCATTTACAAGCTACTGTCATCATCATCCATCTCTCTTCATCAGCATCACAACCCTGTTAGATAGATATCATTTTGTTAATTTTGCCCATTTCACTGGAGTGTAGAGAGGTTGAATGATTTGCAGAAGGTCACACAGCTGGAATTAGAATATAAACCCAGATGTTCTGTGTCCAACACCGTTCTCTTTCTCCAATAGCATAGTTGCCTCCACTGGGTAAAGTAGCTATGGCCCAGGGATCAGGAGATTTGGGTTTTTGCTGAAAGAAAAGCCTAAATGCCTCAGTGGAAAGACACAGCGATACAAAAGAGAAACTGGTCACTGGAAACAGTCTTCTGAGATCTGGGGACCACAGCCCAGGCAACCTCAGACACGCTGTCCATTGACCTGAGCCAGAAGGCAAAGCCAACAGCACCCAGGGAACACTGACTTCTTCCTGGGCAGCCAACCCTCTCAGGAAAGGACACCTCCGAGGGGGCACAGAGAACAAAAGGGACCGCACTTCCCAGAAGTCAGGGTGTAGGAGGAGTCTGGACGCTGATGCTGTTCACAATTGAGGGACCTCTCAGGAAAACAAATCTGCCTCAGTAGCTTCGTTGTTGGAGCCTTTGTTGCCCCTCTGCACCTGTTGAGACCTCTGGAAACTCTTTTTGTTTTTTAAATTGAAATATAGTTGATTTACAGTGTTGTGTTAGTTTCGGGTGTACAGCAAAGTGATTCAGTTATATATACATACATATATATTCTTTTTAATATTCTTTTGCATTATGGTTTATTACAGGAAATTGAATATAGTTCCCTTGTGCTATAAGTAGGTCCTTGTTGTTTATCTATTTTATATATAGTAGTTTGTATCTGCTAATGGAAACTCTTGCAGGAAATTCTTTCTTTGAGAAGACTGGCCAGAAAATAGGATGGCTGTTATTAGTGCTGAGAGACTGAGGTCAGGGCTTGGATGGTTTTGGTCCAGTTTTCCCCACAAGTGAACCCCTGAGACTAGGGTTCAAGTACAAGTCGTTTTCTTGGGAGATGCAGAGAAGACCACTAGGAGAGTGGAGAGGTGATACAGGGGTGGGAAGATGGCCTATGTGCGTGCATTATTAAACCAGCTTGTACAGTGGGCTTTAGGGGCTTAATCCCATGGTGTGTGTGTGGGACTCTGGGAAATGGTATAAAACACGCATCTCAGGCTTATCCCAACTGAGGGGTAGGTGAGCTGGAGTATTTATATACCAGCTCCAAGAGTCGCTGGTCCAGGGCTGCTCTCAGGGGAGGTGAAGTCTCCAGTGCATCGGGCTTACCATGAAGGAGGGAGAGCAGCTTCCTATGATCCAGAAAAAGGCTCAGACAAGCCCATCGTGGCAGTCACAGCTGGCTGGAGTGCATGGAAATGGCACCCTGTGAAGGACAAAAGCAGGGCACAGACAGGGCTGCGATGGCTGTGCTCCTCAGCATGGTGACTGGGTGGTGCCCAAGGCTTCAGGTAGGGACAGTGAGGTCAGGGAAATTCACTGCACTCTGCACCTCCGTCCCGACCACAGTTGAACGGAACCTCTGTTTACACAGACCCCTGCCCCTCTCCTCTACTGCAGACTTGACCATTCCTATCGGTATCATATTTGAACATCCAGAAGTAAATGAATCACTTGAAAGTTTGATAGAAGTTAAACTTCTCACAAAGATATACCATTTTGAATATAATGGCAGAGGTTTCCCCAGAAGGTCATCTGTGCACCCCTGGAAGGTCAATTGGAGCCCCAGATCTAAACTTCCCTTCCATCTGAGTGTGTCTGCCTGCCTATCAAATACACATGCGAACCCTTACTGTTCCCCAAGTGTCAAATCCTCCTGATCATCTTGACCCTAAAACTGATGACCAGATGGATTGAATTGCAAGGTTTTATTTTTGAAGGTTTTATCATTATAATAATAATGATTTATTATATTTTATTATATATTTTATTTATTTATATTTATTATATTTGTTTAATATTATTGTATTTATCCTTATTTATTGTGTTTATTTAATGCTATTATATTTATTATTATTTAATTATTATATTTGATTAATATTATATTTATTTAATTTATATATACATTTATTTATTATTATATTATATTTTATTTATTATTATTAATTATCTATTTTATTTTTGAAGGTTTTTTTTTGCCATTTCACACTATGATTCTCTATTTCCACAGGTTCATTAGGGGAAATTAAGAGCAATCATGCAAAAGTTCAGCCCGGAAATACATGACAGCTTGTAAGCAGATGTAGTCCTAGCAGTCAGAGCCTTGAACTTAATTACCGCTCTCTTATTATGAATTTTTATAATGTGCGTTTGGACATCCTTTTAAAAGCACCTATGCTCTAAGATTATATGTGTTTTTACCCTTTCTTCAGCAATAGTATATCTCGGGATTGATCTCAAAGGCATATTGATAAAAACTGCTAAAGATGATGTCACAAGTCTATTCATTGCAGCTGTATCTGTAATAGCAAGAGTACGTACAACCAAAGCGTCCATCAATAGAAGATTAGTTGACAAAATTGTGGCACATCCACACAATGGTCTACTCCGTAGCTATTGAAAGGAGTGAGAGGTATCTCCAGAAAGCCCTATGGAGTGATCTCAAGGGTATTGTTTTTTCAGCTTTTTTGAAGTATAATTTGTATACAACACCTTCATGTATTACTGTATACAATTTGATGAGTTTGGACAAGTGCGTACATCCATGTTACCATCTCCACAATCAAGGTAATATACATATCCAACACCTCCAAAAATAAATAAATAAATAAAAAATAATAACATCTACGCTTTACTTTTGTGGTACTTGTATTGAGTTGGGTTTTTCTTTACTGCATCTCTCACTAGTATTATTAACCAGGGCACATGAACGACTGATCTTCTAAGAATTTATTTACTGGAATAATATACTAACATAACTGTTACTGTGCATGAATAATGATCACATTGCCAAAATGCATGCTAAAGGCAGGCTGCACCTCAATTTCTCTATTTGTACCTCTAGACAAATAATGTTGACTCAACTCTCAGGAGAATTGATTAAATCACGGTTTAACGTCCAAACTTCACTTTCTGGCCAAATCAAGGAAAGTCTAATTTAGAGAAACGAACTAATTATGATAAAGTAAAACCTTAATCATTTTCCATGTTATACATCTCTCTTGAAAGTTGCCTCTTCATTTTTCTCTGTGAGCACATTGGGAACTGCAGAGAAACAAGAGACTAAATGAATTCTGTCTGAACACTGTAAAGCAACTGCAGAGCCAGATGGTGTTCAGACTTCAGTATTGTGTTTGCCTTAGGAAGAGACGCAGAACAAAGACTCTGCCATTTACTGACTAGCCTTCTAAGGTGATTACGCAAAGTTGGGGAGGAGCATGGGCAGGTGTGAGAGTGGACGCTACCGTGATTGGTGCTATGGAAGGTTCAACGTTTTTCCTTCTGTCCTCCCTCTCTTTGGAAATACAAGAATTTCAAGAGTCACAGTAATAATATGCTTTGAAGGATATGGAATAGATAACGATAACCTTTCTAGAACTGAAATGTGTCTTTCACATGAAAAAGAAAGAGGGGGGCTTCCCTGGTGGCGCAGTGGTTGAGAGTCTGCCTGCCGATGCAGGGGATGTGGGTTCGTGCCCCGGTCCGGGAGGATCCCACATGCCGCGGAGCGGCTGGGCCCGTGAGCCATGGCCGCTGAGCCTGCACGTCTGGAGCCTGTACTCTGCAACGGGAGAGGCCACAACAGTGAGAGGCCCGCGTACTGCAAAAAAAAAAAAAAAAAAGAAAGAGGGGACTTCCCTGGCGGTCCAGTGGTTAGGACTCCGTGCTTCCACTGCAGGGGGCACGGGTTCGATCCCTGGTTGGGGAACTAAGATCCCACATGCTGCGCTGCGCAGCCAAAAAAAAAAAAAAAAAGAAAAAGAAAAAGAAAGAAAGAATCCCCTTGTAGACTACACAATGTGCTATGGTATCCTCAAGAATTCAATTGGCAATACCAACAACTCTTTCTCAGAACAGAATGAATCCAGAGAAAAAGTATAATTGTTGTCAATGGTTTCTTAAAACATACTTCACAGGATGTACTCCTGGAGTTTAGAGAAAAGCTTTGGTTCTTTTTCACTTTCAAAACAACAAAAGTACTCTCATTGTATGATATGAGTGACCACAAAATTGTTAGACAAGGAAAAACTTTAGCTTCAGTTCATGAATACCAATGAGTACGTGCTTTACATGCTGAAATCTAAAGGAAATAACAATAGATTAAATTTTGGCCTTCTTACAAGCACTGACTGTTCTAAGACCTATCAAGTGTTTGCTTTGAAATCGTTCATATTTTTTAGGTACAAAAATGACATTGTGGTTAGGTTCTCTTTTTTGAAAAAATCTTATCTTTTAGAGGTATACACTGAAATGTTGAAAGATGAACTAGTACAACATCTAGGGTTTGGTTCCAAATACTCTGAAGGGGAGGGCAGACAGAGCTGATGGGGAACAGTCTGGCCATGAGTTGATAACTGTCACAGCTGAGCGATGTGCACATGGGGTTCATTATACTCTTTTCTCTACTTTTGCTTATATTTGAAATTTTCCATAATAAAAAGGTTTTTTAAAAGTATTTATTGGATGCCCATAACTAGTAAGAGCTAACTTATAAAGCACATATAGAATGTCAAGCATTGTTCTACGCACATTGCCTATTTAATATTTATAGGGACCCCAGTGAGATAAGTACTGTTATTAAGCCCATGTTATATCTGGGGAACTGTAGGTGCAGAAAGCTAAATAATTTGCCAAGGGCAACATAGTTATTAGGTGGAAGAACAGAGATTGGAATCTTGGCCGTCCAGCTCCAGAGTCTGAGTGCTTTAGCCACTTGGTAAAGAAACACGTCTTATTTGGACCCATGATGGAGGGGCAAAGAGCCCAGCTGTAGACATTACAGTCTGCTAGGCAACTCCATCCCTGAAGCTTTCCCCCTGAGGTTTTCCACTCCCGAATCCCTCCTTGTGATAAACTTCTAGTTTAAGAAAACATTTTGAAATACTCATTTCCAAGGATTTTGTATTTTTATGGTTTTTCTGCTTATTTTCTTTACTATGAATTTTTTGTGAAATAAATCTTCTATAGCTTTGGGTTTGTGTTTGGGTTGGTACATTCTATACTTATCCAACTTTACCATATATCTTTCTCATCTTCATGATTCCTAATTTTAAAAAATTTTGCCTTTTTGGTTATCATTTTCTGCCTTTGCTCTTTTAAAGTTTATTTGTAAATTTTAAATTTCTTCTTTTATTTCATTATTATTATTTTTTTTTTCCTATTCTGCTTAGGAGGTTTTGCCATTCTTCTCCTTTATTTTTAAATTCTAGAGAATTCCCTAGCGGTCCAGTGGTTAGACTCCGGACTTCCATGGCAGGGGGCCCAAGTTCGATCCTAGGTTGGGGAACTAAGATCCCACAAGCTGCAGTGTGGCCAAAAACAAAAAATATATTTATAGAAATAATACTGACTTTGAATTTCTTTATGTAAAATAATATTTATTTTAACTTTTATTCATTTTGAAAATTTCGAAGACTCCGTTTTTTAAACTTTTATTTATTATTCTACTTTCTTAATCATTTTATTGTTCTGGACATCATGGGAAACTAAGTTTGCTGACTTTCTCTGGATCTAAACCCTGAAGATGACAGAAACAACAGGCATGTAAATACAGACCTGAGAAATGGATGCAGAGACTGGGAGAAACCCCGGGGGGCACAGGAGGTGGCCGGTGAGAGCTTTGTCCGCAAAGCCCTTAATCTCTCTCTGACACTGCATGAGGAGGTGCACGGTCACCCCCCTGTTACTGCAATACAGCATCTATACCAGCGGGCAGAGGGATGCGTGAGACCAGCCCCTGTGCTTTTCTGTGATAAGCAGAATATCATTGCCATAGGCAGCTGAGTGCTGGCTTGGGGAAAAGATGAGTCACCCAGTAAGACCTAAATTTTCCTTTTTTGTGGAGTCTGTTGAGTATCTGAGGTGTAACTCTTTTAGGTCATGGCTGGCTAAGCTCTTAAAACAAAAATCTCAATTGTTGGTCTTTTAGATGTGAAGGATGATAAGTTGTCAAAGACAGTTCTGAAGTCTGAAGTCTGGATGATTAAAGGAAATGAAGAAAGAGTCAGACAAGAGCCTAGGGTTTTGTTTTGTTTTGTTTTGTCTTGTTTTTGAAGGTGGGAGAGGTCATGTATGAGCTCAGTATTGAATCTGAGGAGATGCTGGCCATCAGGTGTGGTCCCGAGGGGGCAAGGCAATTCTGGGACTCAGGGGAGACAGTGCCATGCTGCAGATGCAGAGGAGGAGGGATGGCGGGCAGAGGTCGAAAAAGGATACCTTACAGCCTAAAGATGGGGAAAAGGCACGTGATGAGGATGAAATGGAGAAGATAGGGCGAAGGTTAGGTTCAAGTAGAAGCCAGAGTGTTTATTACAGAGAACAGACCACAGAGGGAGCCTGCGTCAGGTGACCTTAGTGATTTAGGAAATTCCATGTGGAAACCGTCAGCTTAGAGGTAGAGTTGATACTGGGGACTTAAAGGGTGAGGGGCTCGTGAGGAGCAGCCCCTGTGACAGCTTCAGTAGAAACAAGCAATAAATTGAAGAGAACCAAATGGAAGGAAAGGCAGCAAGATCAACAGAGAAAGGACTTTGTGAGTGTCCATCACAGCAGTGGCCACACTTCCTCTGCCCTTTGGATGTGTCTCATCTTTGGCTCTCCTGGTCCCGTGCAGAATCTGATGAGATTTCACTGATGTCTGCCTCCAGTGTTTCTTTTCTCCTTTATGCCCCGCGGTTTGAGCCATTGCAGAAACTCTCGTCCGATAATCTAGCCTCCGTTGTAGGCAGAATAATCACAGTCTCTTCTCCTTCTTCCTCCACACAATCACCTCCAGCCAGCATTTCTCCTTCTGATGACTCTCCGCCCTCACTTGCAGCCATCCTAAACTGTCTTAGCATCCTCCAACATCTGACAGATTTGGAGCAACCTCACAGGTGCAGTTTGGAGAGATGCTGTTAGTTAGGATGATACAAAGGGAGTGAAAAGCCCCATCATGTCCTGTGTGCTTCCAGAGCCATTACCTGCCCTGATCCACAACTTAGTAGAAAGAAGTGATACTGCTGTAAATGAAAAAACGAAATCTCCCAAAGCCCAAGTCACATAACCACTTAGCAATAGATCGGAACCTAGAAACACCAGGTAGCCTGGCTCCTTGTGTTATGTCCTTGTTTTTATTTTATATTTTATTTTGTTGTTACACAGAAAGGACCATTTGAATTTGAGGTAGAGTAATCACGTTCACAAAAATCATTGCTCCCAGAGCCATAATTTAACATTTTTGAGTGTGAGCTGGATAGGAACTCTTAGGTCCTAGCCTGACTGGAAAGATCAGTTTCCCAGGAGCCCAACTGAAGCATCAAGGTTGGCTTTCCTCCAAACTGCTAAAAATTATAATACACGACACAGTGCTGATTTGCATTTACACAGCTCCCCCGTCCTCTGGGGACCTCAGAGTTCGTTGCAAACACTCAGTTACCTATTTCCACGTTTCCCTCTTTTGAGGTGCCCTATGCAGGTGGCATATATTCATCTGTCCAGCAAACATTGTAGCAGGTTTGGGAGTTAGGGAAATTGATCCCAAGCCTGCTCACATGTAGGGGTCATCTGATCCTATAATATAAGCAGACTCTCAAGCCCAACATGGGGTAGATGTTCATAAATGGGGTTACCCAGGACCCAAGATTGTCATCCAGCTCCGTGTCACTCAAAGTGGGCTCAGGGAACCACCCATCTGAGAACTACTTGGGTGCTTAGTAAAAACACAGTTTCTTTGTCTCCAGCTCAGACCTACTGAATCAGGATCTCTCTAACTTTTTTTTTTTTTGGTACACAGGCCTCTCACTGTTGTGGCCTCTCCCGTTGCACAGCACAGGCTCCGGACGCACAGGCTCAGCGGCCATGGCTCACGGGCCCAGCCGCTCTGTGGCATGTGGGATCTTCCCGGACCAGGGCACGAATCCGTGTCCCCTGCATCGGCAGGCGGACTCTCAACCACTGCGCCACCAGGGAAACCACCTCTCTAACTTTTAACAAGCTCATTCTTGAGCTACTTCAATGAGAATGCATCCGGTTCATTATTCTACTCTGAAGGTAATAAAAACACTGCCCAGGGAGGTGAAAAGACCCACCTAAGGTCACACAGCCAGCTCCTGGCAGAGCCAGGGCTGAATCTCAGGACCCTAAGCCAGCCAAACACTAATTTGCAAAATCCCCCATGAGCTTCAGTGCTGTATCTTTGTGATCCCCCAGCTGTCACCTGACAGTCCTCAGTGGACATTCTCCACCCGACAAACAGGTGCGCTCTATTTTACAACTGTGCTCACATTTCAGGAGTTGAGCCTCACCATACTCTGGATGAGAAAAGGTTGGCAATCGAGGTTTATTTCAACTATGGGTAATTATTATGACTTAGTATTGAGAGCTGTCTACACTGGTGGTCTCCACTTGGCTTCTTCACTTTGCGTGTCTGATCCCACTTAGGGTTCACAGCAAGAATTCATGCAGGGTGAGGTGCATGGATTTACCCCAGGACATGCGACTGGTTAGGGAGCAGCTGGGGTTCCCATGCAGAAGGGAACCTCTGTACCCCTCAGACTCAGCATCACCCCGTAGGAGAGCAGATCTGCCCACGAGCCTGACCACTCCATCAGCAGAATCTGTCATCGGTGGTCACTGAGCACTTTGACTTTGTCACTGAGGTCATCCCTGATCCTCTAGCTGAAGCAGCCACCCCTACACACACACACACACACACACATACACCCCAGCCCTCCTCATTTGCTTTTGCCTCCCTGTTTTATTTTCTTCAGGGAATCGGCCACTAACAGGAATGCGTTGGCTTATTCCTGTGCTCTTGTCTATCTCCCACTGGAATTTAGGTACCAGGAGTGCAGGGATCTTGCAGTTCTTGCTCACCTAGGTATCGTCTACACCCAGGACAGTGCCTGGCACACAGAAGGACCTTGGTGAATATCTCTCACATCAACACATGGAAGAATGCTTCACCTTTGGTTTCAGTGTCTTCCCAGCTTTTGTAGAAAAACTTCGTCATGCTGGATTCCATCTGCTACTTCTAAAAAGCTGTCTTTGGACCCACTTTTCCCCCCGATCCTCTAGGAGAAGTGGCGTGCAGCATTTAAGAAAGCCCATGTGCGTATGATCGTTACCAGCTCTTACATCTGACTGCTAGTCTTCTGCCTTCTGGAACTCTTTGGTGAATTAGGTACAACTCCCTACTTGTCCCTTGTCCCTGTGTTTACCAGGTCTACATAGGCTAGACTGCAGCATCCTTGTTGGGCTCTGGGACCACCTTTAGGTCTAGGTAAGAGGATCCCCTAACCTGGGCCTCAAGGTAGAGAGGCCCTTTCACTCTGTCTCCTCTGGCTATACCACTCCCATGGAATGAAGAGTCTGCAGGGCCAGTGGGGCATGCCCTCTGGGACCCTATGCCATCCCCCCTAGACTATGCTCCATGTATTTAAAACCTGGGAATTCCCTGCCCAAAGGTCCCAACCCCACAGGGGTGATGGGACCTGCATAGGCCTCTACCCTGGGTCCACTCCCTTGCTGGTGCATACCCCCATATGCACCCAGGCCCCAAGGTCAAGTCCCTGCAAGAGGGTGTGAATGGAACATGGCTGTGTTACTGAGGCAGGGGGTCCACACGTCCATGTAAGGACCTTGCAGGGCAGAATGGAACCAAAGGTGGGAAGAAAAAGGGGTGGGTTTTCCCTGCCCCATCACCTTCCAGCTGTGGACACTGAGCATCCTCAGGACCAGCCTGGTCTTCAGATCACCATGAAGGTATATGTGGTGACTAGGATGAGAAAACGTATTTTAGGTAAGTTTGCTGACTAGGTTCTAAATAGTAGGTAGCCTCTACTGGTGCCCTCGCCTGGGCCCTGCCAGTGTTGGTGAGAACCCTGAGCAACTTCGGAAAGTTAGGCTTGATCGCAGCAATATTCAAATGTTCCATGTGTATATCTTACCTCTCAGCTTAATTTTCAGGGTTTTTTTTTACGTCTCTTCTTGCCTTAGTTATTGCTAACACCTTCATACTTATGAACACTTCTGCAAAAAGAGCACATCAATGTCCGGATAAACAAGAGAGTCAAACCCATGGTGATCTGGTGATCTGGAAACTGGCATTCGCCTTTCTAGACTCCCAGCCCAGGGTGGACATGCTCCACTAGTATGAATTTTTACACAACTTAAGGCAGAGCCTGCAAGAATCCAACTGTTACTAAATGCAAGTTCGCACGTCCAATGCACAGTGAGGCCAAACAATACCAAAACATCAGAGTTTGGAGCAGAGAAAGGTTTACTGCAGGGCTCAGCAAGGAGAATGGGTGGCTTGTGCCCCAGAAGCTCCAAACTCCTCAAAGGGTTTGGGCAAAGCATTTTTAAAAGCCAGGTGAGGGAGGGGGGTTGCAGGGTATGTGATCAACTCATGCACAATTCTCTGATTTGTTGATGGTGAGGTAACAGGGTGGTGTCACAGGGGTCCTTACATGACAGTAGGTCTGGGGGCTCCTGATCATTGAGTAGTGAATTTCATCTATTGGGTGGTGTTTTTAGTATCTGTAAAACAACTCAGCAAATATGCATCAAATACTGTTATCTAGGTACTTCAGAGAGAAGCTAAAGCAGAGGATATGGGGGATGGTCTGTCCCAGGGAGGTCTCATAGGGTCCCATTTGGTTACACAACCATGTTTGTGTGCTGCCTTTACTTACACCTGCTTAAAGGCTGTGTCATTTGCAGCAACTTTCTTGTCCTAAACTTTTCAGTCATTCTCATTATGTAGATGGAAGTGGTTTCAAGAATTCATGTCCTAACTGCATATGCAACCCTCTCAACACAGATACATTTGTACTTTTTTTTTTTTTTTTTTTTTGGCCATGCTGTGCAGCTTGTGGGGTTTTTAGTTCCCTGATCAGGGTTCGAATCTGGACCCTCAGCAGTGAGAGCATGGAATTCTAACCACTGGATTGCCAGGGAATTCTCTCTACTTATTTTTAAATATTTTAAAGGGTAGTTTTGCGTTGACAAATCAAGCAATTTAAGGAGCATCATGCAGGTGTCTATTTACAAATCCTCGGATGCTGCTATACAGCCATGTTGTTTGGAAGAAAAAGGTTGTTATCTATAAGGAGCCGTTTCACCTCTAACTGGACCAAGTTTGCTTTAAAAGTTTATGTCTCAGTGACCGATAGAGATCAAAACATAAATAGTCCACCCCCCTCTGGGAATGTGCTGATGCCTTATTTACCACTGAAATAGCTTTTGGGGATGGAAAAATGTTCCATTAACCTTTAGATTTATAATATCATAAAGACATTATAATCTTTTAAATTTATTATTCAGAAAAGTGAGATAAAACCAAACTGAACCCTTAGATACAGAGAACAGATTAGTGGTTGCCAGAGGCGGGGGAGAGGGTATGAAATGGATCTAGGGGATCAAAAGGAACAAACTCCCAGTTATAAAATAAATAAGTCCTGAGGATGTAACGTACAGCCCGGTGACTATAGTTAACAATTCTCTGTTGCATATTTGAAAGTTGTTAAGAGAGTTGATCTTAAAAGTTCTCATCACAAGAAAAAAACCCTGTAACAATGACGATGGATGTTAACTAGACTTATTGTGGTGATCATTTGGCTACATACAAATATTGAATCATTATATTATACACCTGAAACTAATATAATGTTATATGTCAATAATATCTCAATTAAAAAAAAGAAAAGAAAAGAGATATGAAAAGAGGGTTAAACAGTCTCAAACACAAAGAGGCTGCTTTCTCTGGGATTTATAATTTATGTCATTTCTGGCCCAGCC
The DNA here is from genome assembly GCF_949752795.1 of Hyperoodon ampullatus. Lineage (NCBI taxonomy): Eukaryota > Metazoa > Chordata > Mammalia > Artiodactyla > Ziphiidae > Hyperoodon > Hyperoodon ampullatus. The sequence continues at coordinate 119,772,019 of NC_136914.1, read as the reverse complement.
AGACCTGTGACTGGTTCCTTCTCAACCTCTCAGAAATAACTTGTTATTTCCCATATAAGTTTCCTAAAGGGGTGGAAATATAAGTGATTCCTTAGTTAATATCCCAGAATATAAAACAATAATTGTTACACCTTTAAATATGTAAAATCTCATCGACAGGAGTTTGAAAGCAATGACCAGAACTGAGGTAATCAACATTTATTGAGAACCTACAAAATAGATAAAATTCTGCCACATTGCCCTCTGCTACGTTTTGTCCGGATTTGGAGAAACAAGGCCTCGACACAGGCTTGTGAGTCCGGACCATGGAAGACACACATGCAGTTAATTTACTAATCTGATGCTCTCTAGCCACCGAGACAAGTTCTCTGTGATACTCAAATCTGTGGAGCAGTCCAAGCTTTCTCTGCTTTTATTTTTAGCAGCTTTATTGAGACATAATTTACATACAGTAAAATTCACCTACTTTAAGCATTAAGTTTGATGAATTTAGAAAATATATAGAGTCATGTTATCACCACCATAATCCAAATACACAGTTTCTGTCACCCCTAAAAGTTGCCCTGGGGCCCTTGCTTTCCTCTGTTGAAAGACAAGATAACCATTCAGCCTTAATCAGTGTTAAGGTTCAAATGAAGCCACAGACCGCCATTGCTGGTTATTTGCACATCTTGCCAGTGAGAAAGGAGAGATCACTTCTTTACACTCAAAATTTCTTTCTTTTCTTTGAGAAAATAAGCATTAAAATCCCAGAAAGCTAACATTTGGTTGTTGTGTGTGGATATCAGGGTTCACTTGCAGCGCCTGAAATTGAACATTCCCGAGGTGATCTGAAGCCACGTGTATGCAGTAGGCCCACGGGATTCTTTATTGCTCGAAGCAGAGTTATTTACATCAGCTCGGCCCCTCCAGAGTACACTGGGGATGAGGTTTAGAGGTGGCAGACCGAGCACAGACCTCTGGAGTAGGACAGATCTGGATTTCAATCCAAGGCGTCCAGTTTCCTCTCTCTGTGACCTTGAGAAACGTACTTAACCCCTCGGTTTTCTCCTCTGTAAAGCAGTAATAAAAACGTCATCTCATGGGAATACTGAGGGTTAAAAAGAATTAATGTGGGGTTTCCCTGGTGGTGAAGTGGTTAAGAATCCACCTGCCAATGCAGGGGACACGGGTTCGAGCCCTGGTCCAGGAAAATCCCACATGCCACAGAGCAACTAAGCCGGTGTGCCACAACTACTGAGCCTGCGAGCCACAACTACTGAGCCCGTGAGCCACAACTACTGAAGCCTGCTCGCCTAGAGCCCGTGCTCTGTAATAAGAGAAGCCACTGCAATGAGAAGCCCACACAGTGCAACGAAGACACAACTGGAGAAAGCCCGCGCAGCAATGAAGACCCAACGCAGCCAAAAATAAGTATAAATAAAATAAATAAATTTATAAAAAAGAAAAGAAAGAGGAGTGTGACAGTTCTGGGGGCAGTTTTGCAACATGGCAGTTACTTTATTAAGAGAGTCACCTGAAGATGTGCTATGTTCACCTCATCAACTGGCAATGTCGGAAGAGACATTCCAAAAAACACTTTGATCCAGAGCAATTACTGTGAGCACGTTTGTACGTGAAGGACATTATCCTGTGGACAGAGCACGCGTAAGAAATCACAGGTTGGTATTCACGCCTTTGTGTAATTAATGGGTAAAACATCATAGAGACAGACAGAAAGTGCATGTTACAGGCAGGTCAGAGGGGAGGTCCATGTTCACATGCGAACTAGTAATAAAACAGAACTCCATGTGGTGACGACAGCATTCTACCCTCACCTGTGTCTCCTATTCTGTATTTTTTTTACATTCTTTTTAAATATTGTTTTCTGTTACGGTTTATCACAGGATATTGAATATAGTTCCCCGTGCTCTACAGTAGGACCTTGTTGTCTATCCATCCTATATATAACAGTTTGCATCTGCTAATCCCAAACTCCCAATCCATCCCCCTCCCCTCCTCCCCCTTGGCAACCACAAGTCTGTTCTCTATGTCTGTGAGTCTGTTTCTGTTTCCTAGATATGTTCATTTGTGTCCTATTTTAGATTCCATATATAAGTGATATCATATGGTATTTGTCTTTCTCTTTCTGACTTACTTCACTTAGTATGATAATGTCTAGTTGCATCCATGTTGCTGCAAATGGCATTATTTCACTGTTTTTTATGGCTGAGCAATATTCCATTGTATATATGTACCACATCTTCCTTATCCATTCATCTGTCGATGGACACTTAGGTTGTTTCCATGTCTGGGCTATTGTGAATAGTGCTGCTATGAACATGGGGTGCATTATAGTTTTGTCCATCTCCTATTCTGCATTTTTTAATGTCCCATTGCCTGACAGTTATGACTGTACTACATCTCCAAGTGTGTCACGTAGCCTTCATTTTTTCTTCTTTCATCTTATTATTCTATTACAGTGTTTCTCAGCCTTTTTCTGTTATTGCTCCCACTAAAGGGAAAAAATAAATTGAACTTAAATTTTAATTACATATTTATTGATTATATTTATTTAAATTTAATTTCCTTGTAATGAGAGAAATTAAATACTAAAGAATAAGACTTTGTTGGGTAGAGGGGAGCTTTGGAGGGCCACAGACTATTATAATATCTAAGATCTTTTAACCTTCCAAGCACCAGTTTTCATCCCGTTGGTGGTGATATCATCCCCAATGAGAATGCATATTCTCTTGAGTGTATGTGGGTATATAAATAAATGCATGAATATTTTATTATAAGCCATCCTAAATCTGTCTAGAAATAACTTCAATATAAATCATAAACCCATTTATGACACAGATGCAGTAAGCTTTCATAAAGTAGAAGCTGAATAGGAGATACTAAACCTAGGAACTCATTTAAAAGGAAAACATCAGTCTGTGAATGATTTATTACCCAAGGGGGAATGTGGACCTTTGTTTTTTAATTGCTCCTATACAAAATGTTCTGGGCCTTCCAAAGAGCATCACATAAAAATAAAAATTTTAAATGGCAGTGCCATTTAATAGAGAAACCTGGAATGATGTGTACAAGCCATAGGGCAACAGGAGCTGCTGATTCAAGGCGTTGGCCTGAAATTTAGTAAAGAGTAAGAAGAGAAATAATTACTTAATGAGAAATTCCAAGGTGTTATAATAGATGAAATTTGAGTTGAGATTATTCAACTCCAAGAAAAAACAAATGAAGCTTCTCTGCCATATGAAATCCAAGACATAATTTAGTCTCAAAGTCTCTGGACATGATACTTGGGGACTTTAACCAAAAAGCCTCAGTGAAGAGATTTTTCTCTGCAGACTAAAGGAAGTCTGCTTTGCTTATTTTCCTTTTCTTTTTTTCATAATTAGCCTTCAGTTTTCTTTGAAAATTAAAAAAAAAAGCACACAGCCTCTGTAGTTTTGTGAAAAAAGAATATTATATGTATAGAAGAAACTTAAAAATAATTTTGAATTGGTCTCTTATAGACAACTACTACAAACATCTTGTTAGATTTGCTTCCCTCTTTTCTTATATTTAAATGCATAGATTTTTTAAATAAAACTGGGATAATACTGGTAGAGTTTTGAACTCTATTTTAAACAATCATGTTGTCAGCATTTCCTCATGGATTTAAATAATGTTTAATCAAGATTTTCAGTGGTTGCATAGTAATCTGTTATCTAGAGGTACAATATTTTACATTTGTACATTTATTTTGTTTCTAGTTTTTTATTAGGATAGATAACACTAAAATAAATATCCTTGCAATAAATATTCATTTGCATGTCTGATTAATTTCCTTAGAAATGAAATTTTATGTCAAAAAGATGTGGATGAACTTTTAAAAATGTCTTTGATATGAGATAGAAATCAAACTTGATGCTTTCCAAATTTTTAGCCAGCTATTCCAATCTTTCTTCCCCATTCTCTTACATTTACACACACACACACACACACACACACATACACGGGGAACTATCTACATTGTATTTCCGACATTTTATATAGCATTTACAATCTATTACATTGTATTAGTAATCTAGATTTAAAGTATTCGGAGAATGGCGAATACTATGCCATTTTATATAAGGGATTTAGGGACTTGAACATCTTCAGATTTTGGTATCCCCAGGGGGTGGGTCCTGGATCCAATCCCCAGTGGATACCAGGGGATGACTGTATACACGTATACGTATACACAAACACACACACACGGACACACACACACACACACACATTTTAGTTTAGCCTTTTTTTCTTTTTATTTGGTTTCTCCCCTGAATCAACATTCCTCTCCCTTCCTTTCTCTCCACCCAGATTACCCATATTGACAGCATAGTTTGCATCCTTCCATATTTTACTGTAAATATTTTAAATATTTCAAATTTTCCTTCAAAAATTTTAAACCAATTTGCTATCTTACTAATGCAGTAGTAAAGCAGCTATTTCACAGGTTAACATATTTTAATTGGAGCTTCTTTTATTCCTAGTGAGTTTATTCTTTCAGATCATTAATTCCTTATATTACTCTTTTTTTAAAAAAACAAAACAAATGCTCTATTCTTGTTTTAGCCTTATTTCTTTTTGCATTTGGATGCAATTTCTTTTCTTATTAATTTTTAAAATGTCAAACAGGTTGCAAATGTTCTTTCTCAGTTTTTTGCACACATATAAAGTCTGACCATTTTTTTCTTATTGTGGTAAAATATGCATAACATGAAATTTACTATCTTAACCATTTTAAAGTGTACAGTTCAGTGATACTTAGCATATTCATACTGTTGTACCACCATCACCACCATCCATCGCCAGAGCTCTTTCCATCTTGCAAAACTGAAACTTTGTCTCCATTAAACAATAACTCCCCTTCCCTGTTTCCCTCAGCCCCTGGAAACCACCATTCTACTCTGTTACTATGAGTTCATGGTATATGTAGATATCACATACAAATGAGTTCACCCAGTATTTGTCTTCTGAATCTAGCTTATTTCACTTATAGTATAATGTCCAGGTCAATCCATGTTGTCACAAATAGCAGGATTTTCTTCTTTTTTAAGGCTGAATAGTATTCCACTGTGTGTATATATAACTCATTCATCTGTCTATAGATATTTAGTTTATAATTTCCATAAATTGGTTATTGTGAATAACACTGCAATGAACATGGGGGTGCAGATATCTCTTCAAGATAGTGATTTTATTTCCTTTTCATATATATCCAGAAGTGGGATTGCTGATTTTTTGAGGAACTGTTTTCCATAGTGGCTGCACCAATTGACACTCACACCACCAGTGCACAAGTGTTCCCTTTTCTTTACATTTTCACCAATACTTGTTATTTCTGGTCTTTTCTATAATAGTCATCGTAATAGTGTGAGGCGATATCTCATTGTGGTTTTGATTTGCATTTCCCCGATGATGAGTGATGTTGAGCATATTTTCATGTATTTATTGGTCATCTCTATGTCTGCTTTGGAAATATGACCATTTTTTTAACACAGAAAATTTAGATACTTTTCATTAATTTTATTAATCTTTACCTCTATGCTTTCTTTCCCCTAAGATAATATATATATATACTTTTTCTGCATATTTTCATTTTTTAATGTTAAATACTGACTTATTTGGAAATTTATTTTTTTTAATTATGTGAGCTGGACTCTATATTATATTAATGCAAATACTTTCTGTAAAAAGTAAGCATTCCCCCTAAATCTAACTATTCTCTTTCCCAACTCTGCTCTTTCAACTGTCAAGATTTTTAGTTCTGTTACTTTTTGAATTGGCTATTAGTATTTGTAATTGAGTAAATTAAGTTATATGTAATGTTATACCTCCCCCATTTAAGATTCGAGCTCCAGATGATGGTTTAACCTATGATGTAGATGTCTTCTTTGTTTGAAATGACTTGTATCATTTTTCTCCAGGTAAATACCAAGAAAACCAGACTTGGTCAAACCAGTGGTCCATTCACTTCATCTTTGAAAATCTTTCCAAGGGGTAGCTTTGAAAGACTATAGCCTTTAAAGATTGTATGATTAAAAAGTATAGTCTTTAGCATATAGTCCTTCTAAGTTGTTGGGTTTCTGGAAAAAAATTTCAGTACCTCCTAATAACACATTAGATCCATGTGACTTGGTGCATGTTTCTTAAATACTCTGCACCTCAGTTTTTTCACTTGCAAAATGGGGATAATAAGAAATTAGAATACCTACCTTATACTGTTGTGACAACTAAGTGTGTTAATATGCAGAAAGCATTTAGTACTGGGCCTGGTTGTTAGCCATTATTATTATTAATGCTTATCAAATTTCACAATTACCTGTAAATTAATTTTTATGCTTAATTAAGGTCTTTGTAATCTCTATGTTCCCATCACACTAAGCTACCTGCAATTTCTCCAATGTATTTATTCTCTCACATCTCACTCAGCATCTTTGGACATGCTCCTGCCTTTGCCTACAATGTTCCATCCTACTGCCACCTCATCTTCCCTAATCCCCTGCCTTCCAGCCATCCTTCAGGCCTCCTCTTCCCCAAATCCCCCCAACACCTCCTCTCTCCACCCCTCCTTTCAGGATTCTTCAGCACCCTGTATTTTCTTCTATCATAGCATTCATTCACTCATTCACTCTTTCATTTATTCATTTAATAAACATTTGTTGAGTGGTTACCACACACCAAAAACTTCCTACACTACTGAATTATCAGTCTACTTGCTCTTGGAGGGCATGGTTTCCAACTGGCATATAGTAAAAACTCAATAAATAACGATTAAATTAAGAAATGCCTTCCAATGTGTGTGCTGCCCTTAACCTTTATTTTCTGGGCTCCTTTCTCAAGCCTCAAAATCATTTTGGGGAATTCTAAAGTAGTCTGCAGTATAATCTGAGCCTAAGGAAGGAAGGATCCTCCTCACTAGAAAACAGATCAGAAAGTGATAATGCAACTTGGACATTCTATTTTCTTCCTGGGAGAAATAAATTACTTACCAATTTTACCACATGAGTGTGGACAGTATTTTCTATGAGCTGAGTTAAAATAAAATAAAAAAGGCTTTCCTGCTGCTACCCTCACTGGAAAACACTTTCTGGTTATTAGGATTCAGATGTTTCCCGGCTCCTGACCTAGTAGGATACCTTGGAAAGATTTTGCAGTTAGAGAATCTGCCTATGGCCCTAGACACACACACACACACACACACACACACACACACACACACACACCTCTCTATACCACCCCTCTCTCCATGGGGGCTTGCCTGGATTCCACGTCAGAGAACCCACACCCCGGCCCCACCCAAGGAAGGCAAGTTGGAAACTGACTGAGGCCTTCTTGAGGTCTGTGCATTCCTGGATGCCCTTGCCCTAAAGCTCTTTAACCAGGATCAAGATGCTGTCTCCTCTCTGCTCTTGGTATTCTCCTGGAGCTTCCAGGAACCAAGGACACTCTGACAGTGAAACGCTGCTCTCCCAGTCTTATGATTGAGTTTGTTTCCAGTTCATTCAGTATTTTTGCAGAACAGATACCAAGATGGAAGCATGGATATTGTGTCCTAAATTCAGCTGCAAGCGTCCTCAGAGGTGCCAGAGTTCTGGGGACCAGGCACGTTAGTTAGCTCGTGCGCCCTCTAGTGGCTGTGCAAGAGCACAACACAGAAGTTCAGATAGAGCCATAGGTGACAGGCTTTAGGGTTCTGCACCTTGTTTTCCTTAAGAGTTAGGGGTGGGCCTGTTTTAAATTGTCATTTATTTCAAATATTAGGGACAATAGTCGGAAAACCCTACTTTGCAATTTAACATGAAAGAATTGTCAAATTTGGTGTTTAATCTTCCTTCTTGTATTTTAAAGAGTATTTCACTTAAAAAAAGTTGTAATTTGAACATAATGCAAACGGGAATGCAAAATTCTAATTCATACCCTTATCTTTGAATTTCCAGTTGATCCAAGCTAGAGTAGAATATAACATGCTTACGTATTAAGCTTCTGAGTAAAATATGACAAGTGGGGTGGCGGCTGTCATTTTGTGCCTTGGTTTGTGCTGTAATTTTCAGTGTGACAGACTGAATGAGGGCATATCACGTACGGACAGTGAAGTTTCAATCTGTGCTTGGCCAGAGCTGCACTAATGCTCTGCATAGTCTGGCAGCATGTTTTGTGTTTCTCCACACATCACATGCTGCAGAATCTATATTGCCTTAAAGGCAGCCTGGCCATGTGTCCTGGATGCCTCCTGGCACGGACAGTTATAAACCAGCAAGGCCAGCAACGGCTCCACACCATTAGGTGGCTTATTTTACAGGCTCAGCCCTCCTCGCTGCAGTGTGATTTATTCAGCTCCATGTACTGTGGAGTGGCTTGCGCCTTTATTACTTAGCAGAGGTTTGAAAATAATCTCTGCCCCAAGCCATTTGCCACTGCACAGATGGCTAACCCCGTCGTGTGTCTTTTGGCAGAGTTTAAGCCGTGCTCACACCACCTATGTGAGGGCTAATTTTATGTGTCAGCTTGACTGGGTTGGGATGCCCAGATAGCTGGTGAAACCTGATTGCTGGGTATGACTGCGAGGGTGTTTCCAGAGGAGATTAGCGTTTGAATGGATAGACTGAGTAAAGAAGATCGCCCTCACCAATGTGAGGGAACATCACCCCAATCCACTGAGGCCCCAGTAGAACAAGAAGGCAGAGGAAGGGTGAATTACAGTAAGTCCCCTACATACGAACCTTCAAGTTGCGCACTTTCAAAGATGCGAACGTGTGTTCGCATGTCCAATCATGTAAGTTAGTTCACATGTCCGGTGTACATTGTCACGTGCGCGCGTCCTCTACAAGTAGTTGTGCTTTTGTGTACTTTCCTACAGTACTGTGGAGAGTACAGTAGTACAGTATCTTTATTTCTTGCCTGTTCACTCGATGCCAGCCCCTGTACGCCAGCTGTTGTCCTGGACTACTGCACTTTTCAAGGTAGTGTACTGTAAGATTAAAAATGTTTTCTTTATTTTTTTGTGTTTGTTTTTTAATGTATTATTTGTGTGAAAAGTATTACGAACCTATTACAGTACAGTCCTAGATAGTCGATTGTGTTATTGGGTACCTAGGCTAACTTTGTTGGACTTACAAACAAATTGGACTTACAAAAGCGCTCTTGGAACAGAACACATTTGTATGTAGGGGACTTACTGTATCTCTCTTGCTTCTTGAGCTGAGATGACTGTTTTCTCCTGTCCTCAGACATTAGGGCTCCTGGCTCTTGGGCCTTGGGGCTCAGACTGGGACTCACACCATTGCCCCCCCTGGTTCTCAGGACTTCAGACTCAAACTGAATTACACCACCAGCTTTTCTGGGTCTCCAGCTTTCGGACGGTAGATGGTGGGACGTCTCAGCCTTATAATCGTGTGAGCCAATTCTTGTAATCCATCTCATCTTATCTGGATCTCTCTGGATCTTATTGGTTCTGTTCCTCTGGAGGACCCTGTCTAATACACCCCACAACATCCATATTTTCTGGGTGTCCTGAGTCCTTCCTTAAATGCCTTGTGTTGGGGTCCCTCTTTAAGGTACTTTCTAAAGAAACAGATCAGGTAATTGAGCAAAGGCATCAGGCAATGGGACCAGTTTACCAAAAAGCATCTATTGAAATCCAGTCAAAAAACAAAAAAAAACTGGAGAAACTGGGGTTTTGAGAAATTGGACCTAAGAGAGTTGGGTCAGGGAAGGCCCGCTCAGGGCAGCTAAAAGGACACAGGTGACAGAGATGAGGAGACCTGTCTCATGAGTTCTGAGATGTTAGAGCAATGCCCACTTCCTCTCCTGCTTACTCTCATACCCTCAGCCTCTTTCTGAATCACAAACTGAAATTAGGCCTGAACGGAAGACAGTGAGAGTTGTTTTATTCAACTATTCACCATCATCATTGTTTCGTTCTCAGCCAGCTTCCCCTCTCCTCCAGCACTCACCTCCAATGTAGCTGTTGCTTCTTCTGTGGACTTAGTGGGAAACCAGGGGCTGAGAGAGCCCAGCCAACAGTTTAGGGGGTCCTAGAAATTATAGAAATATTATCAGATATAAAATATGAAAGTATTATAAGATTTATTACAAGTTTTCTTTACAAAGCAGCAGTGACTTTGGTAATTTAGCCTAAGCCCTTTGGAAAAGGTGACTGTCACTTTGTAGAATAGAACGTCTTAGACACACTGGGTTGTCTTCTAAGACTTGCTGGGATTGGTGGTGTTGTAACTAGACAGGACCCTATGGGGTCTTCCCAGAACAAACCACACCGCCTCCATGTCCTCCGCCTCCCTCTTGTCTGTAGAGAAACTTTAGCCTCTGAGGCCTTCCCCCAGTTCCAAAGGTAAATTTAATCAAAGAAGTGAGAAAATGCAGAAAGAAAGGAAAACAGTCAAGTAATACAAAATAATAATAGTTTAGCCATTAAACAAAATCAAGGACCTTTCATTCCTCCTCGAGGGATATAGATAATATTCTGAGCCATGTCCTTTGAGCTCTTTGGCAGATACTGAAACCCTCATCAGGTGGAAGAAGTTAACTGTATGCTGCTCACAAGCACGTAGACCCCAGACTGGTTGGAACCAGAAGGATGATGAGGCTGACCTCCAATTACTTCACCATCAACCAGTCAGAAGAATGTCCATGAGCTGATCAGACACCCCACAAGCCCTCTCCCTCCCCCTGTCTTTATAAACCTTCCCCTGAAAGCCTCAGGGAGTTTGGGCCTTTTAAGCACTAGGCTACCTCAACTCCTTGCTTGGCGCCTGCAATAGATGCTGCACTTCCCTTCATCACCACTGGGTGTCAGTAGATTGGCTTTATTTCTTGGGCAAGCGGACCCAAGCCTGGTTTGGTAACAGTGTCAGTATCCTCGTATTCAAATCCCTGTGTGAAAGATAGGGTTAGTTAGAACGAAAGCCCGTGTTGGTAGTAGCAGTATTAGCAGCACTTGCTGAGTGCTTACTATCTGCCTGACACTGCTTTCAGTGCATTAACCAATTTAGTTAACAGGCCCACAAGCTGGGGACTGTTACTTGCCTCCATTTTACAGGATGAACCTGAGGCTCGGAGGCTTTGGCCTCAAGGTCACACGGGGGCAGATTCTGAGTTGGTTTTTTTTTTAATATATATATATATATATATATATATATATATATAATTTATTTATTTATTTATTTATTTTTGGCTGTGTTGGGTCTTCGTTTCTGTGCGAGGGCTTTCTCCAGTTGCTGCGAGCGGGGGCCACTCTTTTTTTTTTTTTTTTTTTTTTTGGCCATACGCGGGCCTCTCATTGTTGTGGCCTCTCCCGTTGTGGAGCACAGGCTCCAGACACACAGGCTCAGCGGCCATGGCTCACGGGCCCAGCCACTCTGCGGCATGTGGGATCTTCCTGGACCGGGGCACGAACCCACGTCCCCTGCATCGGCAGGCGGACTCTCAACCACTGTGCCACTAGGGAAGCCCCGGGGGCCACTCTTCATCGCCGTGCGCGGGCCTTTCACTATGGCGGCCTCTTGCTGCGGAGCACAGGCTCCAGACGCGCAGGCTCAGTAGTTGTGGCTCACTGGCCCAGTTGCTCCGCGGCATGTGGGATCCTCCTAGACCAGGGCTCGAACCTGTGTCCCCTGCATCGGCAGGCAGACTCTCAACCACTGCGCTACCAGGGAAGCCCAGATTCTGAGTTTTGAATACAGGCTGTCTGATCCCAGATCCTGTGCTCTGAACCACACCCCGCCTCTCACCACTGCGTGCCCTCTCAGAGGACAGGGTGGAAATCATGGAACTGGGTGCAGTGAGGGCATGCAGTCCACTTTCTCAGAGACCAGGGCAAGAATTATTGCTTTCAGTTTACTCCCCAGTATCGTCAAGTCTTGGTTTATGAGACCCATTGTCTGGGCTTCTGCAATTTTTCTTCTTGATGTTGGTACTAGGATAATCTTAAAGCATTTTCTAACTCAATTATGGCTCTTTTCTCATGTGTGGCAGAGAGCAATAGATGGGTAATGGTACATGCAGGTATCTGCAGGCTTGTCCAGGTTGCATCGTCCAGGGGACTGAGACATCGTGACCACCAGATGAGTGTAGACCCCATCCAGCAGACATGGCACAGAATAAGATGTGTCCGGGCTTGGTCCATTTCATTCCTCTGTGAAGAAAAGAGCTACAGTAGTTGTGTTCTCAGAGCAAGATGTAGCCTGAGAGAGTGAAAAGGACTTTGAAGTTAGTCAGTCTTTGGTCCACATTTCAACCCTTCCATCTACAGGACTAGGTGACACCAGCAAAAGTGTTAGCCTCTGTGAACCCAAGTTCCTCAGAACCGGGTATTACTGTGGTCCTGGTTGCTCTATATGGGCCTGGGCCTCACACATGGGAGGTGCTCAGTGAATATTTGTAGAAGGAAGGAAGGGAGGGGGGCACAGAGGAAGGACATGGTCAGTATAAGATGCTTGGCAGGAACAGGGGGCAGTCAGTAGACCTTCCGTCCTCCGCCTCTCTGGTGTCACCTTCCCTGGGCACCTGAGGCCACCTGCCCGTCGGGGGTTGGTAGTGGCTGCACAGATGTTCAGAGATGCTCATTCCTACTGAAAGGGTTGGTCAGGCACAGGGACCCACCATCCTAGCTGAGGAGCCACAGTCCTTACAGAGAGGCCAAAGACAGGTGCTCCCATTCCTGTCCTTCTGCAGGTCACCCAGACTCCTAGTTTGGGCAAGGATTTGGCTGCCGAGGAGATGAAAACCATCCCTGAGTCTCTGCTAGGCAGTTCTCCCCAAAAGGACACCGAAAGCTGTGTTTTCCACCCCACAGAAGAAATGGCCTGGGAGGGCCATGCTTGCAGGGTGTCCAGTGAAGGGGTGGGAGTGAGGTCTCTGCTGGGCAGCTTTCATGCCCTCCAGCCCCCCCTCAGCAGCACCTGGACTGGCTTCAAAGGCTGCTGCTGCCTTTGGAGAGTGCACGTCTGCTCTGACTTCCTTCCAAGATGGTACATCGTCCCAAGAAGACAGAGCATGGCAAGGCCCGTGGTTGGTGTGGAGGAAACACTGTGACCAGTTATGGGATGAATGGCGGGTGAGTCAGGATCCCCGATGCCCCACCTCCACCATCCATCAATGCCACTGGTCACAATATCCACAGTGAAGAATGGAAAACAAACTTCTGCTTGCCAAGGGGGGAGGGGGGAAGGGATAAATTGGGAGACTGGGCTTCACATATACACAGTACTATATATATTTATTTATTATTTATTTTTGGCTGCGTTGGGTCCTCGTTGCCGTACGTGGGCTTTCTCTAGTTGCAGTGAGCGGGGGCTACTCTTCGTTGCTGTGCGTGGGCTTCTCATTGCAGTGGCTTCTCTTGTTGCAGAGCACGGGCTCTAGGCGCACAGGCTTCAGTAGTTATGGCTCACGGGCTCAGTAGTTGCGGCTCTTGGGCTCTCAAGCGCAGGCTCAGTCGTTGTGGCTTGCGGGCTTAGTTGCTCTGTGGCATGTGAGATCTTCCCAGACCAGGGCTCGAACCTGTGTCCCCTGCATTGGCAGGTGGATTCTTAACCACTGCGCCACCAGGGAAGTCCCCACACTATGATATATAAAATAGGTAACTAATAAGGACCTACTGTATAGCACAGGGAACTCTATTCAATACGCTTTAATGACCTACATGGGAAAAGAATCTAAAAATGTGGATATATGTATATGTATGCATTTTGCTGTACAGCAGAAACTAACAGAACATTGTAAATCAACTATACCCCAATAAAAATTTAAAAAAACAGACTCAGCAATCTAAATGAGGTGAAAACTCCTGATATTATAGATGTATGGAAGAAAACTTCAGTTGAAAATGGTCAGCAACTCAAAATCTCACAACTTCTAACTGGCCTTTTCTATCTTGCTCAGACTCGATTTAATTTAATCATTAGCCGCTAGAGGCGAGAGAGTCCCACACAAGCGCTGACAACCAAGCGGTGCCTATTTGAACCCTTTTACTTCTGTCGATCATGAAGTTGTCTTAACCTCTCCTCAGTCTTTGACCTGGAATCACTGTTTCCCCCCAAGTACCTTTAATTCTTCTTTTGCAAAATAGGAAAAACAATTTATGATTGCCAAGGAAAACAAAGCTAATTAAAGAAAAAACTTGTACAGCATATCTGGTATCAGAAGAGTATTTTGATCTATGGGCAATGATTGGAAAAACAAAGCTTTCTCTCCCTGAGAGAGAAGACGGTGTCTCACAGCAAACAATAATGTGTTGACTGAGTCTTATCTCTTGTGAGCTCCTAAGGGGACTGAGAGAAAAGAGAACTTAATCTTTATTCATGAACTTCTTTCTCTAAGGGGGGGAAAAAATGTAAGGTGAACTGAAATGTTTTCTGTCTTTTGGGTATGTTCCAGTGAAATGAGTTGGGATAGCAACTATTGTTTTGAGCACTGATGCCCTGTTACCTTAAAAGCACTATAATCTTCACCTGGAGAGTACAGTAGCAAATGGACCAAACGGTTACTGAAGCAGCCCGTGGTAATTTTTGTTCACAGAAGTTTGGAATCAGAGCAGTGGATGGTAAATGGGCTCCTGGTCTTAGACAAAAGGGACCACAGTCTGGCCTATCTGAGAGTCAGCCCATCTTCGGGTTCCATCTCATGCCCCATCTCTCCTGCATGGACCACGTTGATGATGCAGTGGCCGTGATGAATGGAATCTCCCTGGTCTCATGTCCTCTGCCATCACCAAAAACCTATGAGAGGGCCAGCTCGTTGCATTCCAGTTCATGGCTCAGATAGAGCTGTGCTTATTTCCACAGACACCATCACCATAGCCGAATATTTTTTGAGGGAACAGGACTTCCTGCCACTTTACTAAAGTGTTTACGACAGAGTTCCTTAGGATTCCTGTTTCCTGGATCACACATCCTTTGAGAGGTCATGTTCTACCAGAGTTTCTTCTCTTCCAGAGAACATTTTTCTCACAAAGATGCTCTCTGAGATTTTTTGTTTTCCGGTTGAAGGGAGAGATCTGGGACAGAGTACTTGGTTGGTAGTAACTGCTCAGCTCTGTTTGAGATTCACCTCTTTCGCCAGCACCCACCACCCATCTGCAGCTCTAGTACATCTGCTCTCACGGTGACTCCGTTGGCTGCTCAGTAGAAGTACTGGTCCTCATTCTGGAATCTTCCACATGATTCGGAAACGTTGGATCTGGGCACTGGGGCAGAACAGTACGACTTCCAGGATTGATGGTCCAATCTCGGGCTGTGAGTCCTGAGACTCAGCGTGCTACGCTTTGCCTGTGTGGGGAAAACAGGAAGCATGAAACAGAGGTCCCTAAAATTCCCAGTGTCCAATCATTATCTCACGTCAAAGAGCACTCAGTTGTGCTTCCATCCAGTGACAAGGGAGGAGAAAGAGAGAGTGAGGGTCACCCAAGGATGAGCAGACGTGGTCCCTGCTCAGTATGGGAAATGTTTTGACTTTTGACAGTTATGGTTACCCCATTCCTCAGACTGTCCTGGGAAGGCCCCTTAGGGCCCTGCTCTGTTACACTATTTGGGACCTCTACTTGCTGGGTTTTTTTTTTTAATTAATTAATTAATTCGGTTGCATTGGGTCTTAGTTGCGGCAGGCGGGCTCCTTAGTTGTGCCTCACCAACTCCTTAGTTGCGACACATGGGCTCCTTAGTTGTGGCATGCCAACTCTTAGTTGCGGCATGCATGTGGGATCTAGTTCCCGAACCAGGGATTGAACCCGGACCCCCTGTATTGGGAGCGCAGAGTCTTAACCACTGTGCCACCTGGGAAGTCCCTTGTTGTTTTATTCTTAATTGTTTTATAGCCAAAAGACATGATCAGAATATATGTCCTTTTTTTAAAGGTGTTCGCTCACTTTATCAACCATGCCTCATGCTTTATTGTCCCTCATGCATGATACATTTATATACAGATATATATGTAAATTCCTATCAAATTGACAGGCAAAAAAATACATATATATCCCTGTTGTTTCAATTTGCATTTCTTTCATCACAAATGAGGTTGAACACATTCAGAATATATGTCTTAAAGAATTGTTGAAAGGGTGAGATTTGATAATATAGATAAATGGCCTAATTGAGAGCCACATGTATTCATTACTAATAAATGGGTCTTAGAACATTAAGAATACTAGGCCTTCCTCTGAATTACAGAATATATTTGGTTCTTTGTGGAAGTAAGGATGCATATAATAAATTCCACAGTAAGATGGGTTGTTTGGGGGAAGTTTTCATGCAAAATTGCTATTTACTTCTTTCTTAGGTAAATAAGGCAAAAGAATATCAGAACGGGCTGATTTGCCTTGTAACAGTGATATCAAGATAGTGGAAGGCCCCCTTCCCGATATCCCTACCTCTTGCAGGAGTACAGCTTACATTAGAAAGTGTTCATGTTTTAGAAACAGGCACATACTTACAGTTTGTGTAGAAACCAAACTTATGGTTACCAAAAGGGGAAGGGGATGGGGGAGGGATAAATTAGGAGTTTGGGATTAACAGATACAAAATACTATATATAAAATAAACAGCAGGGACCTACTGTATAGCACAGGGAACTATACTCAATATCCTGTAATAAACCATGAAACAGAATGTATAGATACGTTTAACTGAATCACTTTGCTGTACACCTGAAACTAACACATTATAAATCATTATAAATTGTACTTCAATTAAAAAAAGAAAGCGTTAAAAAAAGACATGATCAGTACAATTGTTGAATGAGAACCTTGTCAGTGTTTCTGGCATCTTCCCCAAAGCATCTGCCAGAAGCACATGTAGACACTCCTGATTGACTAATACTACATTTTCAGTCTCAAAGCCAAGTCTTTTTTTTTTTTTTTTTTTTTTTTTTTTGCGGTACGCGGGCCTCTCACTGCTGTGGCCTCTCCCACTGAGGAGCACAGGCTCCGGACACGCAGGCTCAGCGGCCATGGCTCACGGGCCCAGCCGCTCTGCGGCATGTGGGATCTTCCCCGACCGAGGCATGAACCCGTGTCCCCTGCATCGGCAGGCGGACTCTCAACAACTGCGCCACCAGGGAAGCCCTGGGTCAGGTATAGGAACAGAAATAGATGGGGATCTCGCAATGCAATTAACCATAGACTTGGTACTGGAAAGTCTAAACGTTCAGTCATTGCACACATTCTCCCAGAAATCTCTGTAATTAATTAGCATACGGGCAATGACACCAGAGTGACCAGACGGAGGTGGACTCGTGAGGATTAGCAGGAAACGTGGACTGGAGTAGCGTTCAGAAAAGGATTCTGGAAGCACGTGCAAAGAGGAGGAGGCTTGGGTGGGATCATTTTTCTGGACACTCTTGGCTTCAGGTTTCACCAGTGCCTGATAACATATGATACAGAGTTATAACTTAAAATATTTTAATTTGATGCACAGGTATAAATATATATTAATGTATGTTTATATCCTTAAATTAACAGTTACATTATGCAATTCTCAAGTTATCCTTCTTTTCCTTGCCTCTATAAGGTCTAGAATAACAAGAACCCCTTTTGCTGTTATTAGATGTTCCAAATCCAAGTGGGCTCAGGAGACAATGGCAGGAGGGCGGAGGTGGCTGAGTGAGCAGCGCCCCTTGTGGCGAAGTGCTGGAGCACATGAAGAGGACTGAAGGCTGCACTAGTATGGTCCTCCAGCTGGGACCTCAGGACTGTCACAGGTGATAACGCTGTTACAACTGGTGGGACCCAGACAGGAAGACGAAGTTGCCTTCTTTGAAATTCCCTTTTTTAAAAAATATTCATTTTATTTACTTATTTATTCATTTCTTTATTTTGGCTGCGTTGGTTCTTCATTGCTGCGCATGGGCTTTCTCTAGTTACAGCGAGCGGGGCTGCTCTTCATTGCAGTGCACGGGCTTCTCACTGCGGTGGCTTCTCTTGTTGTGAAGCACAGGCTCTAGGTGCACGGGCTTCAGTAGTTGTGGCACGCGGGCTCAGTAGTTGTGGCTCGCAGGCTCAGTAGTTGTGGGGCACAGGCTTAGTTGCTCCGTGGTATGTAGGATCTTCCCAGATCAGGGCTCGAACCCGTGTCCCCTGCATTGGCAGCAGATTCTTAACCACTGTGCCACCCTGAAATTCCCTTTTATCTATTCCTTTTTCAGAAGTCAGAGCCAAGAATGACAGGACCTCTGTGGCCTTGAATAGATGCTACCCTGGGTGATGCTTCTGCTTGTGAAGCAACTTTAAGAAAATTCTCTGGGATAATTCTAATTGTAAATCCTTCTCAAGGTTATCTTCCTTTCCAGAACCTGACCCTCTCCTCCACGCTCTTGGTATTTGCATTCTAAGAGTGTGATGTGCAGATCTTTCTCTACAGCTGCCTTCGGGCAGGATGAATCATTACCATTGCCAATTCTGTGCAACTCCCAGCAACTTTACCAAAGTTCCCCAACCTTCTGTCAACTTTGAAAATAAGATTGACTCACAGTGTTAGTTCTATAGCCAGAGTCACCCAAACGTCATGCCATTGTTAGAGGAAAGCTACTCTGAGAAATACCATTGAGCCCTGGTTCCATAGAGCTGAGAGTCTATGACCCAGTGTGAAATGCAAACCCAGCAGTAAGTTCTCCTACCTTCTGACTGGTGCCAATTCATATCATTCACGTCAGTTGTTTACTGATCCTCAGCCTTTCCATCCAGACCACGGACATAAAGACACATTACATAAAAATCAGTTAATGTGTGTGAAGATATTTAATGAGATTAAAGATTGGGCTCAATATTTGTGAATTCTAACCTGAGCTCTGCAGTTAAGGTGTGATTGTCTCCAGCCAACTTGTTTACCCTCTGGAAATGAGTCTTTTTCTCTATAAGGGTAATGGATGTTCTGTTCATCAAAAGATCTTAATTATTCAGAAGCTAATTTATTCTGCCTCTGCACTGTCTTGGTTATTCTTCCTCTTCGCTGACTGTCTCTGGCAGTTTTTTCCCTCATGATTAGTAGAGTTTTCCATTCTGCCCTCAGTGGTGCAAAGAAAGTTGGCTTTTATAATTATCTACCCTCTTTTCCAACTCACTGGATAGTGGGGAAACTTCAATGAGCCCATTAACAACATATCTGTCTTTTTCCAGTGTAAAGGGTCTCCTTTTGTATTAAAATAATTGCTTTCATAATTGTATACCTTCTCCTTCTCCTCCAAGGAAGTATCTTAGTGTTGACAGTTAGTTGAGACTGTCCTGGATCAATGCAGGGTTCTCTGGATCCCTTCTGGTCTCTGTTGTGGAATAGTTGGTTGGGCTGGGACCAGTATCTTCTGAAGTGCAACTTGTCCCTCTGGCCTTTTGGTGTGTGATGGCGTCTGTTGCCACTGACCACTGGCTTGCCTTGCCCCTAACCATTGGGAGTCCCTTGCACAGTGGTTTTGTCTGGCAGACCTTAGGATTGTCCCAATATTTTGGTCTTCTCATCAGTGGGGCATGTGGCCAACATTGGGAAGGAAGGGGCTAATGCACTCTCTGTCTCTGTCTCTGTCCCTGTCCCTGTCTGTCTGTCTCTCTCTGGCTCCTTTATCAGGAAGTAGCTTCTAAGTCTGGAAGTAGCACACATACCTTCTACCCACCTTCTCACTGGCTGCCAGAAGTACCAAAGTCATGTCATCTCCTCTATTAGGAATCCACAGCCATCTTTCTTCTGCCCAGGGAAACATGCCACAAGCCCTGATGTTCTGGGTGTCCTCAAAACTTACCAAGAAATTTCTACAGCACCTTGACCCCGCCCTTGGAGATGTATCCTCAACTCTGGGACAAATGGGAAACTTGACTTCCAACTTCTTTGCTCTAATTCCTTTCTTCTCTCTATCTAGGCAAGACGTCCCTGACAGCACACTCTCCCCCTCCTGCCCTTGGCAACGTCAGCCCTCACCCCCCATCCCCAGAGCTCTGGTGAAATGGCTGCCGGAGAATAGTCATTTACAGAGAGAGGAATGTGAAACACACTGGTTAAAGTTATCAAAGGGTCATCTTTACTACATCAAATTTCTATCAGATAGACAAGGGAAGAGGAAAAGAGATAAGACCCCCAAATTTGGTTATTTACTGGCAGTTCTGTTGAATGATTTGATGAGATATTAATCAAAACTGTTGGTTTAAATGAATGATGTGGGAATCCTATTATATACGCATGATCTATTTCCTCTCCTCTGGATCACTGAGGGTTGGTTACAACGGCTGTTCTAAAGAAATCATTATTAAAATAGATCCTTGGGAGTCTGGAAGATGACTCATCAATGATTGTAGCAAGGAAGTGGAAGCGGAAGTGGACAAAGGGGTATGCCTAATGCCGATCCAACCCGTGGATTTAAGTGGATTCGACCCACTGAGAACATACTGCTGTGACACAGGAAAAGCCCATCACAGCAACACTCATAATTCCTGTTATTTGCCCGGACACCCTCCTGCTTTTCTGTGCGAATCCACTGACATTTGAATCTTTGACCTTATGGTTCTGCATCTTAACTTCAGAAACGTGCCTCGGTTCTCTTCCTTGGAAGCTCCCTTTTGGTCCTCTTCTCTGGCACTCAGAGACTTTTCTCTCTGGGACATGACTTTGCTTTCATCCACCTACACCTCTGTCCAAGAATAAGAGCTTCCTCCCCACACCATGCCAGCTGGACCAGCTGCCTGGCCTTATTGCAGTTGGTAGAATGGAAAAAAATTACAAAGTCAAGTGCCAGCAGTGACAAACTATCTCCAGTGAAAAACATTCCAGACATTCTTGCCGGTCTCCTAACTACCCAGAAACTTTGAATAAGCAAGCAGGAAACACACACAAAATTCAAATCACTTCGCATAGCATCATAAAAAGAAAATTGGAATAGATCTTAAAATCCTCTAGTACAATGCTCCTTTCTGTTTAAGAGGACACGGAGACGTTTTAGAAGTTAATGGAATTTCCACAGAAGATTACACAGCTATTTATCATGTATCAATCTCATTAACTTCATCATGTACAGGGTGGTAAGGATGTGATGATGAAAGACTGAATGTAACAGCCTTGCTGTTGCGGGATGTTTTCACATAGCTCCTCAAATAGTCACAACGAAGTCCACTCGGCTGCAATCCATCTGGTCTCACTAGAAGCACATTTAACGACCATTATACATCAGAGCCTGCTCTCTATTACTACGGTATAATCCAGCAATCTCACTCCTGGCTCTATATCCAGAAAAGACAAAAATACTAATTTGAAAAGATACATGTGCCCCAATGTTCATAGCAGCACTATTCACAATAGCCAAGACATGGAAGCAACCCAAGTGTCCTTCAATAGACCATTGGCTTAAGAAGATGTAATACATATATACAATGGAATAGTACTCAGCCATAAAAGAGAATGAAATATTGCCATTTGCAGCAACACAGATGGACCCAGAGAATATCATACTTACTGAAGTAAGTCAGACAAAGACAGATATCATATGATATCACTTATATGTGAAATCTAAAAAAATAATATGAATGAATCTATATACAAAACAGAAACAGGCTCACAGACATAGAAAACAAACTTCTGGTTACCAAAGGCGGGGAGGTGGATAAATTAGTAGTATGGGATTAACAGACACAAACTACTATACCTAAAATAGATAAGCAACAGGATTTACTATAAGCACAGGGAACTATATTCGACATCTTGTAATAACCTATAATGGAAGGTGATCTGAAAAAAATGTCTCTCTCTATATAACTGAAT
Organism: Hyperoodon ampullatus; assembly: GCF_949752795.1. Taxonomy (NCBI): domain Eukaryota; kingdom Metazoa; phylum Chordata; class Mammalia; order Artiodactyla; family Ziphiidae; genus Hyperoodon; species Hyperoodon ampullatus. The sequence goes on along the minus strand of NC_136914.1, from coordinate 119,750,255 downwards.
CACTTTGCTGTACACCTGAAACTAACACCATATTGTAAATCAACTACGCTTTAATAAAAAAGAAGAAAACTTGCTCTATTAAAATTGAGTGTATGGGGGCTTCCCTGGTGGCGCAGTGGTTGAGAGTCTGCCTGCCGATGCAGGGGACACGGGCTCGTGCCCCGGTCCGGGAAGATCCCACATGCCGCGGAGCGGCTAGGCCCGTGAACCATGGCCACTGAGCCTGCGCATCCGGAGCCTGTGCTGCGCATCCGGAGCCTGTGCTCCGCAACGGGAGAGGCCACGGCAGTGAGAGGCCCGCGTACCGCAAAAAAAAAAAAAAAAAAAAAAAAATTGAGTGTATGTCTACTTCCCCTTGAGAGGATGTGTCCTTGTGTGAACTGTGCTTTCTTCTCATCTAACGCCCAGTGCTGTGTTTGACCAGAGTCTGTGCTCAGTAAGTTCTTGGTAATTCGAACTGGATGTTAGGAGTCAGTCACTCAACTCTGTAGTAAGGCTCAGAGTCTTAACTTGAGGTTCATAGGTCCTCTTCAGGTCTGTGAATTTCTTAAAGTGATACTCAAAATCATATGGATGTGTGTTTGTACCCTCCTACACATCCCCCCAGACCCCTGGGGGATATTTCAGTGTTTGGCAGCAGCATCTTAAAGAGATTAAAGGGCCAGTGTAACAGAGGACAAACTGTGCTGTGCGGAGCGCATCGATCACCAGTTCCCCCTTGAGTCTCCACCTCCCTGGAAGGGCATGTGGGCGTGAGCAGATAGAAACTGGAAACGCTTCAAACAGAGCTTTGGCATCACTGGAAGAGTATGAAATGGTTCAGGGTGATTATCATGGAGTGGATGTAACGCCCCAGGACCTACTGGATAAAAAAACAAACATAAATCACGAGCAAAGCCACGAGCAGGAGGCACCAGGGAAAAGCACCTCTATCCTTGAGCAAAGGGGCTGTGGACAAATATCTATAGCTTCTCTCATTCCTTTGTTTTTTTTCCTATGTAGGTATTCTTTTCTTTCAACTCCATATAAAAACCCTTTCTCAATGAAGAAGTACTAGAAATAACAAAAGAGTTGAAGAACCAATGAATCAATGAAGAATTATTTGAAGTAAAAGAAAAGAAGAGTGGACTAGAGTTCAAAATGAAAGTGATTTATCTGCTTAGATTGATAAAAGTGGAGCTGGGTTTTAAGTCGTTCATCAGCAGGAAAACCTTCTTTGGAAGTCACAAGATCCCAGACACTGGGGGTATTTAAGCAGAGGCTAGATTTCTCCCTCTTAGGGATGCCACGGAAGAGATTTCTCACTGAAAAGGCAGCAGAAGTAGCTAATTACTCAAATCTTTCTAGAAAACTTAAATTTATTTAGTTGTTAGGAATCTTACATTGATTACCCGTGCATATAGAGGGCAAAGTCACTAAGTATGTAATACTTTAAGAACTTATGTTTGTTTGTGGGCTCTGTTTTTGAAATCAGTTTTCTGTACCTACCAATAACTGTCTTGGTTAAAACTGGAATTGGTTTAATCCCCAAAGCTCACATACACTGACAGGAGTTGACAATTCTCATATATGCTGGGTGACAGCCAGGAATCAGCCAAGAATTTAAAATCTGAAGCAGATAAAGTGTATGTACAGGTGATAAATAATTAGGAATGGAGGGAGGGGCATATTCATAATTTCTTAAAAATCAGGGCCATGGGTTTATTTGCATTTAATTTGCAGTACAGGAAGTAATCACTGGCTCCTCCAAATTCTTACAGAACTCTGTGTCTAACTTAAGCACCTTGTACTTTTTACCTTTTATTTTAGTCATTTGTGCATGTGTTTTGTTTCCTACTGCTCTGCCATTCCTTGAGGGCACAGCTTTCAACTCTATATCATTCAGAGTGCCTAAAAATCTTGGAAAGATACAAGTGGGTTATGTTTCTCCGGAAGCTAATCTTTTTTTCTTTTTAGTTTTCTGTGATTAAACAAGGGTGCCAAATGCAAGAACTCTGTAGCTAAGAGGAAATATAGGGCCAAGTAAAAGGGGAGAGGAGAACCACTGAATTTGTGGTGGTGCACTGTATTTGCCAAGGCAAGCAAGTCAAGACAATTCTTCTATGCTGCGGTGACAGAGACATGCGGAAATGTCCATGGGTTAGTGCACGTACAAAGTTTATACTTATTTTTGTTTTAATACAATTAAAGTTTTGCTTTTTGCTCATGAAATGTCCCAAAGGGATGTTGCTGGTTGGGTGGCTCTCCAAGACAGCTCTCTTCCAACTGGACACTCTGAGACCCAGGCTTCTTGTACCTAGTGGCACCATCATTCCCTAGCACCAAAGCAAATAGAGAACATGTAAAGTATTTCTCAAGAAATTTTAGGGGTCAAGTCTGGAAGTAGTACACATGACTTCTACCTACATTCCATTAAGAAGAACGTAACAGATGGCTTCACTTTTAAGGGAGGCTGAGACATGTAGTCTTTCTATATGCCCTTGTTAGGGCATAAAGGGTCAGTGAAATAGGTTTGGCAAACATGAAGCACTGTCTCTGCCACAGTGACCAAATATCCATTTTATTACTCTGTGAGCATCTAGAGTATGCTCACCCTTTCCCTTAAGAAAACAACTCAAAGTTCCATCGAGTCACTGCCTATAGATCAAAGTCCAGGACCTCTCAGCGATGTATTAATTTTTTAATTTTCCTCTTCCTCAAATTCAAATGTGACTGTTTAAAGCAATCTTTGACTAGAAAGACAAGTTATCTGGCTCCCTATGTGCACTCAACATACAGTAGTGGAATAGGGACAGGATGACAGTAACACATACTTCCTGGAGAAAGAGGAAGGACGGGTAATATACAGAAGTCATTCGTCCATAGCAGTCATGAAATCCTATAGGGCAGGCATTGGGATGGCTTCCTACCCTATTGGGGCGGGGAAGGGAAAATTCTTTGATTAAATCCTGATTCTGATTTTCAAGAGGGAATCCCTTCTCCATTGTTTCCCATGGCTCTTGGCTCAGCCCTTGGGGAAGTTCATCCTTTCCGGCTACAGCTGAAATCAGTGTTGATGATGATGCTCTCTGTAAAGTCCGTAAAGCTTTTCCAGTCTACTTCCTGTTCTCATGCCTGAGCCCAAACGTTGTGGGAAATGTGTGAGAGTCAAAAGCATTTTTAGTTGAAACCTGTGCTTTCTTTGCATATTTGTTTGTATTCAAAATTGATCTGTTGGCTTCCACTTGGTACTATGTGCCATTAACTATGCCTAGAATTCTTTCCTAAACATAGTTTTCATGTCTCCCTTGCATCTTTGCTTCCTTTTTTTTTTTTTTTTTTTTTTTTTTTTGTGGTACGCGGGCCTCTCACTGTTGTGGCCTCTCCCGTTGCGGAGCACAGGCTCCGGATGCACAGGCCCAGCAGCCACGGCTCACGGGCCCAGCCGCTCCGCGGCATATGGGATCCTCCCAGACCGGGGCACGAACCCGCATCCCCTGCATCGGCAGGCGGACTCTCAACCACTGCGCCACCAGGGAGGCCCCATCTTTGCTTCTTTATCCACATCTTCTTCTCTCTCTACTTAATGGCAACTACCCTGAGGCTCTCACAGTTGGGAATACCACATATGTTAATCTGAGAAGATTCACTCAATCTTCTTTTTCCAGAGCCTGTAAAGTCCCATTTCTTCTTCGGGGTCTAGCAGCAATTGAATTTTCCAGTCCTACAAGGCTCCAAATTTCTGGACTGCATCTGTTTTGTTTCTTTTCCTCTTATAAATCAACTTTCTCTCTTGAGTTCATCTCTTTCTATAATGCCTTGCCAAACACAGATGATAGTAGCTAACGCAGAGGAATACTTTGAAACACAGAGCATTGTCTTTACTACAGTTAAAGTGTCATAATCCTGGCTAAGGATATCTTAGCTGGTCTGGTCAAATGTCTGCGGGATCAGAGTAAAGACCCCCTTCCTATTGCACATTGTACAACATTAGAAATCTACTTGTCTTTCTGCCTGTTATTGGTTAATCCAACAACAGGATTCACTTAATCATTGAACTATAGGAGAAATAAATGGAAGACACGATCCTTATATTAAAGGATGTTACCTTTTATTGGGGTAAGACAAAACAAATACAGCATGTGTGGTATCTGTTCATCCATCCATCCATCCATCCATCCGTTCATCCATCTATCCATTCATTTATTCTATCTACCTATCAATCATTTATCTATCTATCAAAAGTGACCCATGTATCTTCTGTAAGTATATCAGAAACATATATCACAGTGACTAAGTTTTCTGAACTCAAAATTAGGACATTATCCTTTGACCATAGAGAGCTTTTTGAGAATAATGGAACAGAATATTTAAAATCAAGACTAACTCAGAAAATCCAGGACATTTTATTTCTGGGTTGAAAAATTCTGGGTTGAAAAATTAGAATTGTAGAAAGACTGAAAGTTAGAGCCTCAGAAGAGATGGACTGGGAGGAAATTCATCACAGAAGTAATTCACCTGGCAATCATATAATCTAGTCTTAACCTAGAAATGGGAACTGAGAGGAACAAAAAATGAGAATCGATTTTGAAAACTGTGTGCAACACATTCCTCACATATCTTATGGTCCAATTATAGTCTTATTCCTTCATTTAAAAATTTTTCTCATTCACTTAACAATTTTTTATTTTTATTTTTTTAGCAGAAACTACCCAGACCTTGTGGTGGATATAAGGGTCACAATGAGAGCAAAACAATCCCTGCCTCCTTTTTTTTTTTTTTTTTTTTTAAGATTTTGTTGTTGCTATTGTTGTGGACCATTTTTAAAGTCTTTACTGAATTTGTTACAATATTGCTTTTGTTTTATATATTTGTTTTTTGGCCACGAGGTATGTGGGATCCAAGCTCCCCGACCAGTGATCGAACCCACACCCCCCTGCATTGGAAGGCAAAGTCTTAACCACTCGACTGCCAGGGAAGTCCCAATCTCTGCCTCTTTTAATTTCAAGTCAGTAGAGGAGAGAGGCTATAATCAAATAATCTTATAAATTAATGTGTAATACAGCTCTGATAAGTCTTATAAAGGTAGTTACAGAGTATTATAGGGTTGTATAGGAAGGACCTAATCCAGTTTGGGAGGGTCAGAAAAGGCTTCCCGGAGAGAGAGAGTCTGAGCCCTAGATAGGAGGGTTGAAGGAACTGAAAAGGTCGTGGAGGTAGAGGTGGATAGGGCTTTCCAGGCAGAGAGGTGTCTTGTGCAATAGCCCGGAGGAAAGAGCATGTAAAACACATTCCATGGGCTCCAAGGAGCTGGTGTGGATGGAGAACAGCTACAGAGCTGTAAGGCAAGATGCAGCCTGGGTGGGGAAGGATTAAGGCCTCTAACCTAAAGAGGTGAGATGCCACTGAAACATTTTACAGAGGAGAGTGACAGGATCAATCTGGCCTTTGAACTTGTTATTCTGGCTAAGAGATAGAAAGGAGTGGATGTGGGGAGACCAGTTAGGATATTGTTTCAGTATTCCTGCGAAGTGATGGTGGCTTTGCTTACAAAGCCCTTTGTGATCTGGCCCTGTCCACCTCGTCACTCTTTTTTTTCTTTCTTTTTTTTTTTTGCGGTACGCGGGCCTCTCACCGCTGTGGCCTCTCCCGTTGCGGAGCACAGGCTCCGGACGCGTAGGCTCAGCGGCCATGGCTCACGGGCCCAGCCGCTCCGCGGCATGTGGGATCTTCCCGGACCGGGGCATGAACCCGTGTCCCCTGCATCGGCAGGCGGACTCTCAACCACTGCGCCACCAGGGAAGCCCCCTCCTCACTCTTTTTTTTTTTTTTTTTTTCTAACATCTTTATTGGAGTCTAATTGCTTTACAATGGTGTGTTAGTTTCTGCTGTATAACAAAGTGAATCAGCTATACATACACATATATCCCCATATCTCCCCCCTCTTGCCTCTCCCTCCCACCCTCCCTATCCCACCCCTCTAGGTGGTCACAAAGCACCGAGTTGGTCTCCCTGTGCTATGCGGCTGCTTCCCACTAGCTATCCATTTTTCCACTCTTAATTATTACAGCTTCCCCATTCACACAGTGCCCTCAAGACAGGTTGCTTTCTCACACCTCTAGGCTTTTGAACCCAGTGCCTCTTCCTTCTGTAACATCAGCATCTTCCTCTTCCTCTTCCTTCCTTTTCTTCTCCTTCTACCCCTCCTCCTTCTTCTTCGTCTTCCTAATTTCTATTCATTTCTCAAAACTAGTTGGTGTTGTATCTAATCTAAGAAGCCTTTCTGACGCCTCTCTGATGCTCCATTTCCTTCTCTACTCTTCTCCCAACACTGATTCAAAAATCCTTCCTGCATGCTTTCATAGAATCATTTGCATACATCAATCCTGGCCTGCATTGTACTATATTTCAATTGCTTGTGTATTTGCTTGTTTGTCTGTTTATTATACCGTGGGTGCATTAAGGGCAGAAAATGTCTCTTATTTGTATTACTAGACTCTATCACAAAATCTAGCACATGGTATACACTCAATAAATGTTTAATTAATTGTAAAATAAACATATATCTTAATATCATAAGTATTTCAAGGTACTTGGACCTTTTGTGAAGAATACATATTTCTCATGTCAAACAGCATGCTTTTAGTAAAGTAATATTTAAAAGTTAATGAGGCCGGGCTTCCCTGGTGGCGCAGTGGTTGAGAGTCCGCCTGCCGATGCAGGGGACACGGGTTTGTGCCCCGGTCCGGGAAGATCCCATATGCCGCGGAGCGGCTGGGCCCGTGAGCCATGGCCGCTGGGCCTGCGCGTCCGGAGCCTGTGCTCCGCGACGGGAGAGGCCACAACAGTGAAAGGCCCGCGTACTGCTAAAAAAAAAAAAAAAAAAAAAAAAAAGTTAATGAGGCCAACTTCATTTACTGATTTAAAAATTAAGCTATAGAAACATATTTGCAGAATATATCCCTTACTAACAAGCAGCAGTTGATTAGCTTGGCTTGTAATGCACCACCCATTTTGATGAACTTACTAACTGAGCTTTTATTATGGGTAGAAAATGAAAAATACATAACCTCGCTCAGGTTAAAAAATTAGTAGGATTTCTTCTGACACAGCATGCAGATATACAGACTCAGATTTCAGTCACAGAAGTGAAATTATTCAGAAACGAATAAAATACCAACTAAGCAAAATGAAGCCAGCACACAATCATTTCCATCCCTGACCTCTTTCCTTCAAATTAACCCAGGAGCCAAAGGGAAGCAAACTGAAAAAAAAAAAAAAAAAAGAATCCTAACATAGCAAATTTATGAGGGTAGCTTGATAAAATGTGTTAGCTTTGATATAAGTACATGACTGCTTTAAAAAATGAAAAATACCCATCTATAAAAATAAGTATCAGGAAGACATCTACATTCAGGTAGGATGTACCAGGTGTTGGCAGATCACCAGTTTCATTGCACCAACTTGAAAAGTAAATAATGTTGGTGGCGCAGCAGGTGACAATAATTGCTATTGCTACTATTTATTGAGTAGCAAGCCCAGGCTCTCCACTGTGCTAAATTCTTAATACACTTGAACTTAGTTAATCTTTGTAATAACTATTTGAGGTTGATATGAAAAAATGAAGCTTGGAGGAGTTAAATCAGGTTCCCAAGTTTATCTAGCTGGTGATTGGAGAAGCCAGTATTTAAGGCATTTTATCTGACTCTAAATCCCATGCTAGGGGCTTCCCTGGTGGCTCAGTGGTTAAGAATCCGCCTGCCAATGCAGAGGACACAGGTTCAAGCCCTGGTCCGGGAAGATCCCGCATGCTGTGGAGCAACTAAGCCTGCGTCCCACAACTACTGAAGCCTGTGTGCCTAGAGCCCATGCTCCGCAACAAGAGAAGCCACCACGATGAGAAGCCTGTGCACCGCAACGAAGAGTAGCCCCTGCTCCCTGCAACTAGAGAAAGCCCACTCACAGCAACGAAGACCCAATGCAGCCAAAAGTAAATAAATTAATTAATTTAAAAAAATTCTATGCTATTTATTTTAAAAAAAGAGGGGAGTGATGTGGCTTAGCAACTGCACATGTAAAAATTATGTAGACAATTTAGGCAATAAACATGGATATGAGTCAACAGTGTGATGTAGCTGTCAAAAAAATATAATCAATTCAACCTTTTACTGCATTGCTAATAATAATAGCTCATATCTTTTAAGTGCTGGCCCTGGCCACGTGCTAGGCCTTATTCTAAACACTTTACATGCATTAACTCATTTTATCTTCACAACAATCTTACAAGGTCATCTTTTTTATACAGTTGAGGGGACTGAGGCTCAGAAAGGTCAAAGACCTTGCCCAGGGTTACAGTAGCCAGAATGTGGTGATTGAATGAAGAGAGACCCCCGTTTTCTTCTGTCTGTGCCCAGATCTTTCCTTGGGGTTAGTATTTGTGTCTGTAAAAGCAAGGTGGAGGATTCTGAGTCCATGAAACTTCACTTCTTATTTACATGAGTGGTTCTGAGCATGCCTAGGGCCCATCCAGGGAATCGGTGGCATGGAGAGCTCCATGCCCACACTCAGAGGTGATAATTCAGAATCAGCATTTTAAACAACATTCCTGAGTGATTCTGACATCACATGGTCCTCTGAGGATGCTCTAGAAACACCAGTTCATGGCAGTCCAAGACCAGCTTAAGATGAGATAGGTCAGGTACAAGGGAAAAAGAAGGGTTGTTTCAAGTCTCAGAAGAAGGGATTAAGAAGAAAGTCTTCAGGGACTTCCCTGGTGGTCCTGTGGTTAAGACTTCACCTTTCAATACAGGGGGTGTGGGTTCCATCCCTGGTCGGGGAGCTAAGATCCCACATGCCTCGCAGCCAAGAAACCATAACATAAAACATAAGCAATAGTATAACAAATTCAATAAAGACTTTAAAAATAAATGGTCCACATCAAAAAAATCTTTAAAAAAATAAAAAAAGAAGAAAGTCTTCACACACAAACACACAGGGTGTGGGGGGAGGGAGAGAGAAGTGTCTTGTTCCTAAGTCTCTCTCACACACACACAAAAAGATTAAAAAATATGTACAAAGATAGTAACTTTTAAAATTTATATACCTGATATTACTTGTTACTTTATTTTATAATGGCTTTGTTGCTTTTATGATCATAACAGTCATAAAAGTTAAAATTCATCCAGTAAAACAATCTTTTAGAAGAATATTATGACACTGGAAAGCTGAAAAATACAATTTTTAAATCCATAGACTTTGTTTCTTAGAACAATTTCGGGTTCACAGCAAAATTGAGAGGAAAGTAAAGAGAGGCCCCAAATTCCTGCCACCCCCATGTACACACACAGCCTCCCCACCAATGATCAACATCCTGCGTTAGTGTGGTATGTTTCTTACAATCAGGGAACCGACACTGACACATCATTATCAACCAAAATCTATATTAGGGTTTACTCTTCGTTTTGTATAACCTATGGATTTTGACAAATGTAAAATGACATGTATCCACCATTATAGTATCATACAAAAGAGTTTCACTGCTCTAAAAATCCCCTGTGCTCACTGTTTCATTCCCCCCTCAACCCTACTTATCCCTACACACACCAGGAAACCCTGGTAACCACTGATCTTTTTACAGTCTCCATAACTTTGCCTCTTCCACAATGCCATATAATTGGAATCATATACTATATAGCCTTTAAGATTGGCTCCTTTCACTTGGCAGAATACATTTAAGGTCCCCTCATGTCTTTTCATGACTTGATAGTTCATTAGTTTTTGTCACTGAATAATATATCATTATATGGATGCACCACTCTTTATCCATTCACCTATTGAAGAACATATTGGCTGTTTCCATATTTTGGCAATTATGAATAAAGCTTCTATAAATATTTGTGTGCAGGTTTTTGTGTGGACTTAAGTTTTCAACTCAGTGTAGATAAATACCAAGTTATGCAATTGGTGGATTATGTGGTAAAAATATATTTGGTTGTGTAAGAAACTGCAACACTGTCTTCCAAAGTGACTACCAGTTTGCATTTCCACTGGCAATGAATGAGAGTTCCTGTGGCTCCATATCCTTGTCAGCATTTGATGTTGTCAGTGTTTTGTGACTGTATCCATTCTAGGATAGAATGGTGTGTAGTGGTATCTCACTCATTGTTTTAATTTGTAACCCCCTAACGACATATGATGTTGAACATCATTTCATATGCTTTTTGATGGTCTGTATATCACCTTTGGTGATATATCTGTGTTATCTTGCCAATTTTTTAATTGGATTGTTCATTTTCTTATAGTTGAGTTCAAGAGTTCTTACTTTGGATATTAGTCCCTTATCAGATATGTCTTTCACACATATTTTCTGTTAGGCTGTGGTTTATCATCTCATGATCTTGGCAGAAGTTTTTACTTTTAATGAAGTCCAACTTACCAATTTTTTCTACCGTGGAACATACTTTTGGTCTTATATCTAAAAAGACATCACCAAATCCAAAGTTATCTAGATTTTCTCCTATGTTATATTCCAGAGTTTTCTAATTTTGTGTTTTATATTTAGGCCTATGATCATTTTTTTTTTGCAAGTGGATGTCCAGTTGTTCCAGCACCATTTATTGAAAATACCATCCTTTCTCCATTGAATTGACTTTGCTCATTTGTCAAAGATCACATGACTATATTTGTGTGACTATTTCTGGGCTCTCTATTCTGTTCCATTTACCTATTTGTTTATTCTTTCCACAATACCACACTGTATTGTTTACTGTAGCTTTATAGTAAGTCTTGAAGTCTAGTAGTGTCGATTCTCCAACTTTGTTCTTCTCCTTCAATATTGTGTTGCCTATTCCGGGTCTTTTGCCTCTTCATATAAACTTTAGAATCACTTAGTTGATAGCCACAAAATAGCTTGCTGAGGTTTTGATTGGGATTACAATGAATCTATACATTAAGTTGGAAAGAACTACATCCTAAAAATATTGAGTCTTCCTACCAATGAACCTGAACTATCTCTCCATTTATCTAGTTCATCTCCGATTTCTTTCCTCAAAGTTTTGTAGTTTTCCTCATACAGATCTCGTATCTGTTATGTTCTATTCATACCTGAATACTTCATTTTTGTGTGCTAATGTAGGTGGTATTACATTTTGAGTTTCAAATTACAATGGCTTATTGCTGATGTATGGGAAGCTGACTGACTTTTGTACATTTACATTGTATACTGCAACCTTGCTATAATTCATATCTATTCCAGGTCAACTTTGGGCCGATTCTTCGAGGTTTTCTACTTAGACGATCATGTCATCTGTGAACAAAGATAGTTTTTTTTTTTTTCTTTTTTTTGCGGTACGCGGGCGTCTCACCGTTGTGGCCTCTCCCGTTGCGGAGCACAGGCTCCGGACGTGCAGGCCCAGCAGCCATGGCTCACGGGGCCGGCCGCTCCGCGGCATGTGGGATCCTCCCGGACCGGGGCACGAACCCGTGTCCCCTGCATCGGCAGGCGGACTCTCAACCACTGCGCCACCAGGGAAACCCCAAAGATAGTTTTTTTTTTTTTTTGGTGGTACGCGGGCCTCTCACTGTTGTGGCCTCTCCCGTTGTGGAGCATAGGCTCCAGACGCGCAGGCTCAGCAGCCATGGCTCACGGGCCCAGCCGCTCCGCGGCATGTGGGATCTTCCCGGACGGGAGCACGAACCCGTGTCCCCTGCATCGGCAAGCGGACTCTCAACCACTGGGCCACCAGGGAAGCCCCCAAAGATAGTTTTATTTCTTTCTCCCCAGTAGATAAACTTTTAAATTTCCTTTTCTTATCTAATTGCATTAGCTAGGACTTGCAGTAGAGTATTGAAAAGGAGTGGTGAGAGAGACATCCTTGCCTTGCTCCTGACCTAAGTAAGGAAGTTTCTAGTTTCTTTCCATTCAGTATGAATGTAGGTTTTTGTAGATGTCTTTTTATTAATATGAGGAAGTCCCCTCTATTCCTAATTTGCTTAGACACAATATAATTTTAATATAAACAAGTACCCAAAATAGTGTGTACAGTTTGATCCTGATTTTGTGAAAAAGGTATGTTACATTGAAAAAGAGAGAAAAGGAGTGGAAGGACTACTTTGTGGACTACTTAATTCAAAGTAGTCATTTTTGGCTGGAAAATGGGTATTTTCTTCTTTACATATTTCTGTATTTTCTAAATTCTCTTCAATGAACCTATATGTACTTTGTTAACAGAAAAATAACATTATGAAAAATGATTAAGTGTTCTAGAAAGAATGACTTGCAGACAGAAAAAAAAAATTAGAGGCCAAATAAAATGGAAATCTAAGAAGAGAGAACTGATGTAGTGACCAGGTCAGCAACGAGAATGTAAGCTCTCTGAGGGCCAGGCGTGACCGAAGTACGCCCACAGCGCAATAAATCAAGTCACCTTGCGTCTCAGCTTTGACTATGAAATGCCGTTTATGTATTTGGCATTCTGAGCATGGTTTTGGAACCAGGTTTGGAACCAGGTTTCTGTCTTTCTAGGTGGTTTTGCTCATTATTTTAGAATGCGGGGACAGAGAAGGAGAGAGAGAAACTGAACTGAACTACTGAACCAGGAACATAATGATCTGATAGGTCCTAAGAGAGGGGAGGAGGAGCGCGCCCCCAGCCCCAGGTTGCGGGCGGAGCGCGGGTGCCGCGTGCCGCGCGCTGGAGGCGGGAAGCGGGCAACAGCGCCCCCGCCTGGTTCCCGCGCTCGGGGGCCGGGCACGTCCCGCCCGCCCAACCAGGTGCCTCGAGAGCTCACACCGCGGCCGGCGCACTCCCGGGTTCGGCGGCTCCGGCGCCTGCCGTGTGCCGGGGCGGCGGCGGCGGCGGCGGCGGCGGTGACAGGCGAGGGGCGCGGCGCCCACTGACCTGCGGCCGGCAAGCTGCAGCGAGCGCCGCGGACCGGCTGGAGCCGGGCTGAGCCGCCGCACCGGCCTCCCGCCGCACACCGCGGGGGCGCTCGGGGACCGCGGCGCGGGCGCGCACGGGCGGCGCGGGGACCCTCGCCCGGCCTCGCGCCCACCTTCCCAGGGGCCTCGGCCGCGGGCAGCTCGGGCCCGCGGCCCCTCCGCCTCCAGTCTGGGAGCTCCCGGCCCCACTCTGCTATTGCCTATGGGGATCCGAGAGTTTCCCGGCGGCGCACCCGGGGGCAAAAGCATCGCCATGTGAGTAGCGCCCCGCGTGCGGGTGCGCGAGCGGGCGGCCGGGGGCCCTCGGCAGCCGGGACGCCGGGCGGTCTGGGGCTCGGGAGGGGGCGTCGCGCGGGCGGTGGAGCTGCTCGGGAAGTTTAAGGCATCCTCTCCCTCTCCACTCGCCCCAACCTGCTCTGCCCCGAAGCGCCCGGCGCCGGGCTCCGGAGACGGGACCCGACGCCCAGGCTGCGGAGGGAGCTGGGGTGCGGTGGGAGCGGGGAAGCGCCGGCCCTGCGGCCGCACCTGCCCCTAACGGGCCCACGCTGCGCCCTGCTCGCCCTCCGATCTCACCGCCCTTCTCTCCCTCCCCGCCCACCTGCCCGCGGCCTCAGTGGCATGAGGAGGTCACCGGACGTCAGCCCCAGGAGACTGTCCGACATCAGCCCCCAGCTCCGGCAGCTCAAGTACTTGGTGGTGGACGAGGCGATTAAGGAGGATCTGAAATGGTCGCGCTCGGTGGAGGACCTCACCAGCGGGCCCGTGGGGCTCACGTCCATCGAGGAGCGGATCCTGCGCATCACCGGCTACTACGGCTACCAGCCCTGGGCGGCGAGCTACAAAAGTAAGACCCCCTCGCCTCATTTCCCCGGTCCGCCGGCGCATCTCCCCCTGCGGCTGGCACGGCAGCCTCGGGGAGCGCGCGCAGCTCCGCGCCCAGCCGCTGCCCTGACCGCAGACACTGACCCGGGTTTGCACGTTTTAGGAAGAGGCCCGGAGACGGTACTCCGGGACCTTTGGGAATATCTGAATATCTGTCTCCTTCCCACAGACACCTCTCTGTCTTTATCCCCTTGCACTTGAGATGTCACAATAAGTAGACAGATTGGGAACTCAGTGTATCCTGCACTGTGTGGCTTCTCTGTGGATACGAACGTGTCAGTCGCCCCGGGTCGGGGCTCAGCTGGCTTGGTTAGAGACGATAGACTTAGCACGCCTGGATTTTAACTCTTCCTTGGGTCCTCTAGGCCCCGATGGTGGAGGACAATTCTCGGGGCCTTCATTTTAGATCTCATTCACTCCCTTTGCCCCAGGTCTTTAGCTGTGCTCAGTGTGGAGGTTCTATATGGATCATTCTAGCGATTGGCATTTGGTCCCTGAGAGATAAACGGTCGGTGCCAGGTGGAACAGCTGAAACTTTTCTTTGCCAGTGGGCCCCAGCGCATGGCTCTGGCAATGCTGTGATCAGTTATACAGACGTGACCTGTGTGACCAGGACTAATGTGGTGGACATTTCTTTCTCTCATTTTGAAGTTGGCTATAGCAAATTCCAGAACCTATAACTGTAAGCCACAAGTCGGTGGCCTCACCACTGCCTTTTGACAAGCAGAAAGAGAGCCGTTTATCACCTCAGTCAGTCAAAGAATTGAGTATTGCTTCATTCCATTTGTAATCAAGCCTAACAGCTTAATGATTTTGAGATATGGTTTTACCCTTCATGGCTTGAAATTGGAACATATTTTATTGGTCCTTAGGAACAAAAAATCAGGCTTTTGTAAATTAGTCATATTGAGTTCTAAATATACATCTCCCTTTAGATTTTTCATAAAACCCTGGATTCCAAGCCAAGGGTCAGTGGTATGCTAGCAATTAGCTGGTTACTTTTAAGTTATTTGCAGGAAGAAACATAAGATTTTAATGTTTTGTTTCATGCCCTTACTTGTTTTTAAAGGACGGTGGTGATTGCCTTTAACTCTGTATCAACCTTTAAAAGGTTATCTGCCTCTCTCCTCTAATCTGCTTCTGCTGCTAAAATTGTAGCTGATAAATTGGCTTTGGATCCCGGAAGGGAGACAAGGGACCATGTTTTCTTTTCAGCTGAGAAACATCAGGTCTAATAGGATAAAAGAATGAAAACCCATTGGAAACCATTTCTCTTATAGATAGGGGTAGGACACTCAGTTTCTATTTCCACTTTCTAAATTTCGTTTAGAAATGGTCTGTTTCTTATTTCCCTTCTCAGCTTTCTTAGTAAGAAATTAGAATTGTCTAAAGACAGTTGTACAAATTACAGCCTTCATAGAGTCATCTGTTTAGCCCCTGGAATCATAAGGTTTATCATTGTAATTCTAAATATTTGCAACTGGCCCCATGAGCTTTATAGAAATTTTCACCAAGGCTTGTGACTCTGCAGGGTTGGCGGGGAGCTGTCAGCAGTGATTGACTGTGTTTGGTACAAACACACTTTATAATTAAGGCAGGGGGAAGGCCATGTGGAAAATGAGTCCCTTGTACCACCAGTGGTATTCTTAAATACCCTCTCTCTGAGGCTTCATTGAAGGAATATAGAGCAGCAGACAAGGGTACAGTGGTCATTGTAATCAGAAGAAAATCAGCTCACGCCCCCCTCTATTCCTGTGAAGATTCTTCTTTATTCCAAGAGATTTCCTTTCTACTAAGATGCTTTGGGTGACACCTGACATTTTGATGAATGAATTGGATTTTAAGTTTAAATTTAGAGAAGCTTATGTTTTATTAATGTAGCCAAAGATGTTTTAGGGTAGTACTTTGGCTGTTTGCTATTTCCACCCAAGTAGAAAAAAATAATAAAGAGGCTTATCTATCTGTTGGTATCAGTGAGTTATTTTGTTTGTCGGTTAATAATCACACTCAGCTAACTGGGAGAGATGATGATTGTGAAATAAATATTCTTCTCAGGGTCTCCAGAGTAAGTTATGGGCTGTTCCAAGCCTCATCCTTGACATTGTTGTGTCACCTTTGAGTCATCTTTCAAAGTGGCTTCTCTGTGTCCCCTCTGAGGGAGTTGACAGAGTGTCTGGACTAGTTGAGAGTGTAAGTTAGCTGCCTTTGTAGCAGCAGAAATTCTTTGAATGACCAAGTACTCACTGTTATCCTCTTAATTTTTAGACTTTGTTTGGGGTGGTGAAGATAAATGAGGTAATTGCAAACAGTGCAGAAATGATCTTTATTTGGGATTCTCAGCCCAATCAGTGAGTTGAACAGATTTTACTCTCGACAAGTGACTTCTTGTGAGGACTTGTTTAAAAAAACCCTAAAGACCCCTGGGTCTGAGAGGGTCAGTTTGTATGTAACATTCAACTGAGAATTAAGCTGTTGGTACAAACAAGCAGGTGGGAGGGTTGAATTCCTCTTCTCAGTAGCCACAGTCCTCCGATTCCACATTGCCTGTTTTTGAACCAAACCCCTGGGCAGTTTTCCTGCAGATTCCTTGGCTTCCTAGCTGCGAGTGTACCCAGAGCCCAGAAGGCACGTGGTCCACAGTAGTTGCTCAGTTAATATTGGGTTTTTAAAAAATATATATTAAAAAATTTTTTTATTGTGGTAAAAATCACATAACATAAAACATATTACTTTAACCATATTTAACTGTATGGTTCAGTGGCACTAAGTACCTTCACATTGTTGTGCAACTCTCACCATCATTCATCTCCCAAACTTTTCACCTTCCTAAACTGAAACTCTGTTCCCATTAACGCTAACTCCCTATTTCCCCTCCCCACCTCCACCCCCGGCCCCTGGCATCTACCAGTGTACCTTCCGAGTCTATGAATTTGACCGTTCTAGGTATCTCGTATAAGTGGAATCAAACAGTATTTGTCTGCACCTGATGTATATTGGAATTCATTTTTAAAGTTAACTTTAATATATGTCCTGCAAACAGATTGTACCTTCTTTTTTTTCCCCCCTGTGCTATAAGTTGGCCCTCATCAGCCATCTACTTCATACATAGTAGTGTACATACGTCAATCCCGATCTCCCAATCCATCCTGCCTGCCCCTACCCCCTTGGTGTCCATACGTTTCTCTTCTACGTCTGTCTCTATTTCTGCTTTGCAAATAGGTTCATCTGTACCATTTTTCTAAATTCCACATATATGCATTAATATATGATATTTGTTTTCCTCTTTCTGACTTACTGCGCTCTGTATGAGAGTCTCTAGGTCTATCCACGTCTCTGCAAATAGTGAAGCTTCGTTCCTTTTTATGGCTGAGTAATATTCCATTGTATATAAGTACCACATATTCTTTATCCATTCCTCTATTGATGGACATTTAGATTGCTTCCATGTCCTGGCTAGTTGCTCAGTTAATAGTTGTTGAATGAGTGAATGGATGTGGCCTGAAACATCGATCTCTGGAAGAGAGAACCTTTGAATGTACCTTCATAGTGATCTGTATTATTTAATTCTCTTTTTTGGCCGCTCTGCACGTCTTGCAGGATATTAGTTTCCCGACCAGGGATTGAACCCGGGCCCTCAGCAGTGAAAGCATGGAGTCCTAACCACTGGACCACCAGGGAATTCCCTATTACTTAATTCTTTATGCAGACTTATGTTAGGTTGGAATTGCTTTGCCCTTTCCTTACTCTTCCATGGTAAGTGTCATCCTTGGCTTTCTGAACCATAGACTACACCAGAATCCATTTTTTTTTGAATTGCCTTTAGTTTATTTAAATATAATGAATTACGTTGACTGATTTTCTAATATTAAATAATCTTGCATGCCTACAGCAAACCCTCATGATGTTTTTGTGGTTTTTTTTTTTAAATTGAAGTATAGTTGATTTACAATGATGTGTTAGTTTCTGGTGTATAGTAAAGTGATTCAGTTATACATATATCCTTTTTCATATTCTTTTCCATTATGGTTTATTACAGGATATTGAATAGAGTTCCCTGTGCTATACAGTAGGACCTTGTTGTTTATCCATCTTATGTGTAATAGTTTGCATCTGCTCATTCCAAACTCCCAATCCAATCCAACCCTCCCCACCTCCCCTTCCTCCTTGGCAACCACAATAGACCAGAATTCTCCATGGCAAGCTTTGAGTTAGCCCAGGGTTTCTCACCTTCAGCACTACTGACACTTTGTACTGAATAATCCTTTATTATGGGGGGAGGGGATCCTGAGCACGGGAGGGTGTTTAGCAGCGTCCCTGGCCTCTAGTTCACACCCCCCAAGTTGTGACAACCAAAAGGGTTTCCAAGCAATGCCAGATGTCCCGTAGGAGTGATGAGAAGCCCTCATTTAGCCTCACCCCAAATTTCTGCTGCAAGTGAACTGTCCTCCGTGGAGCAGTGGTGCTAACCGAGCAGGCCTGCCTTCTGAATTCCGGGCCTTCTCTTCTCTTCCTTCTTCCTGAACCACTTCTTGGGTTTCCAGGAGGGGCCAGGCTAGAATAAACAGCTTTCTGAAAGAGCCCGGTTGCTTCTGCAGCTAACGTGATTCCACACCCACTCACCATAAATTGATGAGAAAGTGCTTCAGAACTCAGAACAGTTTGGAAAGCTTTTCTAGTGATTTCCTTTCCCCTCCCACCTGTGCCCCAGCAGAAGAGAAATGACTGGCTGGAACCTCTTCTGCCTCCCCCTTCCTTTCTTATTCCTCTGGGATAGATCTCAGTTGGGGAGGAGATGGCTGTGGAGAGGAAGAGGAGGGGCTGAGAGCAGGACTGAGCCACCCCGATAGTGGACAGCGAGGCCCAGGTGCCGGATGCAGTGGGGGACTGGCAGCATTTGGGCACAGGGATGCTTGAAGTAGTGGGTCTTGGAGGTCCCAGACACAGGTTCTTATGCAGGATGAAAGAACATCTATATATGCTCCTTTATTTCATTTATTCATTTAGCAAAGTTTTTGAGAGCATTTATGATGCCCATGGCTGAGGTGTGCCCTTGTCGAGAAACAGAAATCCACAGGCACATTGTTCACAGTTGGCAGGGATGCGTTACTTAGCAAAAGGTTTCCCTAAAGGATGTTTTCAAACAGTGAGCTCACAAACTTTTCTAGTAAAGAAACTTTCTAGGAATAGCTTTTGGAGCTATACACTTGACTATACTATACACTTCTGAGGGGGCTTATTATACTTCATGGTGCTGGTATGTGCAAATACAAATGATTTTTTTTTAAAATGCTGATGGGTTTAGTTTTTAAGTCACTTTTAGAGAGTAGACGGTAAGCTAATTCCAAATGGCCACCCCATCTCCAGCCTATCCCACCCAGCCTGCCATTGGCAACTTGAATCAAGGTTAAGAGCCTGCGGATTACTGAGCAAAACCCAGTTTATGTCGGGGGAGGTTTCGTAGTTCAAGCTGAGAAAACGGGAGGGCGTTGAATAGCTCACCTAGTGACAAGGAAATCGCATGTTTCAGGATCCTCCAGGTTTCAGATGTTAGGAAGGGTTTGTGTGAGGTGACGGGGGGAGGTTTTTGGAGAAGGACAATCTTTCTACTTCTGTGTGCCCTTTGAGACCAGACCGTGAGTAGAGGTTGCTTACGTCGTGGTTTCCAGTGATAACCGGAACAGTGGCTCATAGTATAATTGAATTCATGGTGAGCAACTTCTGTTTGATCCTCCCAAGATAGTAAAGGTCAGGTCAGCAATTCAAAAATGACCCACTTGGAAGAGCTGTATAATTTGGTTGTAAAAGTTTATTCTAGAATGGAATTCTTTTTCATAATCTTTTGCATTATGGTTTATTACAGGATATTGAATATAGTTCCCTGATACTGAATATAGTTTATTACAGAATATTGAATATAGTTTATTATAGAATATTGAATATAGTTTATTATAGAATATTGAATATAGTTTCTGTTACAGTTTATTATAGGATATTGAATATAGTAGAACCTTGTTGTTTATCCATCCTGTATATAATAGTTTGCATCTTCTAACCCCAACCTCCCACTCCATCCCTCTCCCTCTCCCTCTCCCCCTTGGCAACCACAAGTCTGTTCTCTATTTCTGTGAATCTGTTTCTGTTTCGTAGATAAGTTCATTTGTGTCATATTTTAGGTTCCATGTGTAAGTGATATCACATGGTATTTGTCTCTTTCTGTCTGACTTACTCCACTTAGTATGATAATCTCTAGGTCCATCCATGTTGCTGCAAATGGCATTATAGATTGAAAAGATTTTAAAAGGAAAGAAGTTGGAGGGGGGCGGGGCTAGGGTGGGGAGGGCATAGGGCATACCATTTTCTAATGTCTCAGAGAATCAATTTTATTCCTGAATATGAATCCGTGCTAACAGTTTAGTAAATAGCTTTCTGAGATTTGAGAAGATTAAAAGGCAGAACTCTTCTTTTTTTTTTTAGAGTTTATTAATTAATTAATTTATTTTTGCTGTGTTGCGTCTTCATTTCTGTGCGAGGGCTTTCTCTAGTTGCGGCGAGCGGGGGCCACTCTTCATCGCAGTGCGCGGGCCTCTCACTATCGTGGCCTCTCTTGTTGCGGAGCACAGGCTCCAGACACGCAGGCTCAGCAGTTGTGGCTCACGGGCCTAGTTGCTCCGCGGCATGTGGGATCCTCCCAGACCAGGGCTCAAACCCGTGTCCCCTGCATTAGCAGGCAGACTCTCAACCACTGTGCCACCAGGGAAGCCCAGAACTCTTCTTTTTGAAGAGAACACATTTCTCCCCAGTACACTCAGATCATTAACCGGGAGTTATAAACCCTTTGCAAATGGTCCAGATTCTCACTTTCAGGAAAAGCCTAGTCTTCCTGGCTTTGGAAGAGGCTTGGGCAAGGAGATTTCTCACCGTTCTTCACAAGTCTATCCTGAGTCTCTACAAAGTGCCTAGTCTGAAATAAAACACTCCAGTGTTGAGTGTTTTTCCTTTCCTTAAGCAGCTGGAAAAAATCAGGTGAGTTGCATTAAAAAATGAATCCACATGTGTATGAGCCATTGAACTCTGTTAAGTGTTTCACTGAGGGTTGATAAGGATGCTGACTGAATTGTAGCCCCTCATGAAGGAGGGGACCACTGCAGTTTTTTCTGTGTTGTTGGGAGAAGCAGAGGGAATAGAATCCACACAGGGAGCTCTCTTCACATCCCAGCAGTGTCTCTGCTGGCAAGTTACTCACTTCTGTGAGCCTCTGTTTTCTCATCTACAAAATGGGGGCGAATATAACTGCTTCTCAGGATGGTCATGAGGATGAAATGAAATAATGAATATCTAGCATCTAGCCCTTTGCCTGGCATCCATAAATGCGCCTTTATTTTCATTTATTCACTTCGCAAACTTTTTGAGCATGTACCAGGTGCCAGAATATAGAGATAAGTGATGGGAGACAAGACTTCTTTTTTTTTCTTTATTAAGTAGGAAATGTGGAGTAATCTGTTATTAATAAATTTCAGTATTTATAAGACATTCTAAAAAAGAAAAGCCAGAATAGAAAGACAAGAAGATTCTTAAAAATTTCTTAGCCTACTTTTTAATACGGTTGAATCTGCAGGAAAACACAGAAGAAATTAATAATAAACTTCAGTCTGACATAGTTTCTAATTCTATGCAAAAATGAGAAAAGTCTAAAATACCATTTGATACTGTGCATGAATTACTACAAGACAGTGTACAAATTATTTGTATTGGGGAATGGGTTCTTGTCTTCAAATCTTACAGACTGGAGGGAGAGGAAAGTGAAATAATAGGGTGTGATCAAGGTTGGCTCTGGAGTGGTGAGTTTCAGGTCAGAAGCTGGAGGAGTAACAAACCACAGGAAGTGGGTGGAGGGGAGGTTTGCATTTCAGGCAAAGGGACAGTATACGCACAGCAATGTGCATGAGCTGTTACTTGAAGGTCATCCAGCTTGACTGGAACATAGGGTCACAGAAATGTACAAGTTGGACTGTGAGTGGAAACTGACATTATGCTCTGGTCATTTGATGTGTGTCATCAGGAGGGCCATTAATGCACAAATGCCACCTTACTCATCCAAGGCCCAATCTGAGCATCACTTCTCCCAGGGAGCCTCCCTGACCATGTTGGATCTGGTGAGGTGTCCTTGCTTGGGCTCCCATGGTGCTGTCACTTCCCATACATATTGTCATGGCTAGTTTTAATCGTGTGGCTGAAACCTACAGATGGAAGCTGTGCGAGGGCAGGGCTCTTTACCATGTCGCCAGCCCCTCAGTGTGGTTCTTGGAATGTAGAAATGTGATGATTCTATCCCCAGATCACAGAGTGTCTCTGGCACCTAAGTTGATAAACATTTGTTAAATGTACTAACGAAAGGCCATTTACACACACACAGAAACAGTTCCTAAGCACCTCCATTTCTGTGGGGTCTTCCAGAATTATCCTGCATAGAACACTTCTGATTGCCTTTCTCAGTCAAGAAATGGGACGCCCACTGCTTGGTCACCTAAAAACACTGACAAGCAATCTCACTCCTAGAGCTTACATTCGTCAGTCTCATGTCAGAGTGTTTTGCCTCGTTCTGATAACCTCACTTTAAAAGCAATTTGGAAGAAATGAACAGGGAAGAAGAGAAAATGGATCAGTGGGATTTAAAAACGTGTTCTGTAGGCAAGGTTTAAATATTGGGAGAGAGAGGGGTGAATCAGGCAAACAACATGTCTTTATGTTGGACGCCTGTGGGAGTGGACACCTTCCCAGCTCACCGTAACCCCCTTAAGTGCCCTGCACCTTGTCTTCAGGGTGTGCCCTTATCATCACCTTCCTCCTGGACACCATAGATTAGATTGGGGTGGATCCTTGACCCACAGTCACTTGATCAATATCTCCCTCCTGGAATTTGAGACTAAAACCAGGAGATTGTGGTCTAGTTGGTGTGGTCTTTTAAGTAGAGGAGAAGCTATGAGGGAGCTAGCCTGGCTTTCGTGTGGAGGGAGAGGCAGAGAAAGCTGGTCCACGTAGAGGGAAGAATAAAGCAGGTGTGTAAGCAACCCAGAGAGAGCCTTGACGTTTTCCTGCACTCCACGCTGGGTACCATTTCCCTCCGACGTCAAGATCTTGCTGTAGTGCCTCATCCGAGCTCCAGGAGACACCACTGTTGCAACGCAACAGCCCCTTCCTGTGAAGTGAGCGGAAGCTAAGTTTTGTCCTATGCAACTGCGGACTCCTAGCTGAAGAAGATTTTTGAGCCACTTCTGCTCAGGCCCACGTAGGACAGAGCAAGGATGTACATACCAAAGAATTTTTCATTGGAAATGATAAATCACTTCCTGACTGCTGAGATAAAGAAGGTCCTGGAGCCTCCATCGCTGGAGAGCTTCCAAAAGAGGTGGACACCCAGCAACCCCAGGTGCATTGAGTATTTCCTTACCCTGTGTCAGGGGATTGAAGCAGATTTTTTTTTAATACATGATGTCTTTTGGTTCAATTCTTTGGTGAATGTGCATCGATCAGTAGAGTAATAGACCAGTTTTGTTTTCATATCTTATTGCAAAGCCTAGAAAGGGACTGGGACAATTCGGAATCTGGTCGGTTCTTTTGGTTAATGATGGTGACAAGCCCTTGAACAATTGCCTGGGCACATTTTTCCCTTATGCAGCTGGAGGTAGCCTTAATTTATGACAGCCTTCGAGATGGTAGGAAATAAATTGCTTCTCTCAGGTGATTTGCAGCCCAGAAGGCTCAAGGCTGTTATGGAGCCCTGCAACAGAGAGATACTCAGTGTAACTTCTCAGAACCGTTTTCCAGTTGTGATACGTGTTTTCTGCGACATTCACATTTGCTGCTTGTCAGTCTGATGCACATCATCCATAGTACTTGACTAGATAAGAATTTCTTAGGAGAGTTATTTTTATCCTTTTTCATCTAGTTTGTACCCATGTAGTGTTGTAAAAACTTGCATATATCCTCAGAGTTTTATTCAGAAGGGCCAGAAGAAAGATGCTACTTAATGAATACCATCTTTCCTTCCTTAATTTTCTTTTTAGAAATTGTTTGCTTATTTTCAGTGAATATATATGAAGATGTCCTGTCTTTAAAAAATATATATAGGGCTTCCCTGGTGGCGCAGTGGTTGAGAGTCCGCCTGCTGATGCAGGGGACACGGGTTCGTGCCCTGGTCTGGGAAGATCCCACATGCCGCGGAGCAGCTGGGCCCGTGAGCCATGGCCGCTGAGCCTGCGCGTCCGGAGCCTGTGCTCCACAACAGGAGAGGCCACGACAGTGAGAGGCCCGCGTACCACAAAAAAATAAATAAATAAAAATAAAAAATAAAAAATAAATATAATTATGATTGTAGGTGTGAAACAGTTCGGTTTTGTTTGTGCAGTGTTCTTCTCATGCCATGCACGTGTGAGAGTTTAAGAAACACTCTTTATTGACAAGTGCATTATGCTGGCAGTCGATACCGAGGAAGAACTTGAACTTCCCACCTCTATACCATTTTTTTAAGAGAAAGAATGAAATCGTTTGAAGACCATTTGAATGCCATAATCCAGAACAGCAGATTTCAAGGGTTTATCCAAACTCTTTCCTTTTAAGTCAGCATTTGGTTTTATTAAATATTTAACATGAACATTTTTGGTAGGTGTATCTGATTTTATGCTGTCGGTGTGTTTTCAGTTCCATGTCAATGAAATTTATGTAATTCGAATTTATTCTAAAAGCACTAGGAAAACTAGTAGTGGTGCATGTGCATTGTGTTTGTTCTATCTGTAACCCGCACGTGTCTTGTGTTTCTCTCAGAATACATGGAAGAGTTTCAATGTGGTGGCTGGAAGGTGGAGAGAGGAACACTTTCAGACCAGACCCCACTGCCACAATTCTCCCTCTTGAGGAGCCTGTAGGCCAGGCAGGGGCTTCAGAAAATCACTGCATGAAGTTTCAAACCCTACTCATGGAAGGGTTCATCGGCCAATGGTTTGGAAACAGATCAGACAATGGAACCTGCTGTGAATGCATATTCATTGATCCATTCATCCATCCATCCATCCCTCCAATCACTCACTCACTCACTCATTCATTCAGACATCAAATAGTCCACTGCTTCTAATAGGCAGTAAATATTTTCACTTCTAAGATAAATACACTAAATATATGGCGTATTTCCTGGTTACTATTTCCTAGAAAATTACAGAGCAGGGAGACAAGACAGACATACCCTCCTCCATGAAGTCCCATACTTTCCTTGTTTTGGGGCCATCTCACAGGTGGATTACATGTTTCTTTTTGGTGCTTCCCTAACTAAACATCTTGGGGTATTTTGGATGCACATTGACCAGCCTTACATTAAACTCTATTATATACATATTATTGCATAATATTTTATTATGGGCACCATGAACAGCTAGTTAGTGTCAGGATAGGGTCTGAGCCTCAGTGAAGATCTTTTTCTCTTCCTTTGGAAACTTGAGTTCTGCTGTTGTAGGGAGAGTTCTCATTTGTTCTTTTGTTTTAGCCCAGGCACGAAACATTTTTTCTTTTTCATGTAATCATGCAACAACAAAGATTTTTGACTGAGTTGATGGGATTAAGCTGCTAAGCCCACACGTTTTTTTCCCTAACGTTTTCTGCCGCAGGCATTCCGTTTCTTTCCAGCTCTGAACAAAGCTAGCCTGAGACCTGAGACGTTTTTCTTCCTCTAACTAGGGTCCTAACAGAAATAGCAGTAGACTGGATTTCAAGGGAGTTGGGATTTACTTCCAGCTCTACGTGTTCTTTCCCATGCTATGGCCTATTCTGCTTGTGCTGTTGCTCCAATTCCTTTAAGAGAAAATCCCCATGTCCGTAGAAATACTCCTTTAAAGCTATTCTCTTGGTTGCTCAGCTTAAGAATCATAACACTGTCCAGTTCTTCTAGACGTGAAGGGAGTGATGTTTCTAAGAGACATCTCTACTTTTCTTTGTTAATAAAAATCAAAACATCCTGATTAACATGCCTGTTACTTTGAATATAGATATATGTATATATGTATTTTATTGAAATATAGTTGATTTACAATGTTGTGATAGTTTCAGGTGTCCAGCAAAGTGATTCAATCATATATATATAATATATATATATATTTTTTCAGATTCTTTTCTCTTATAGGCTATTACAAAACATTGAGTATAGTTCTATGTGCTATACAGTACGTCCTTGTCGGCTATCTGTTTTATACATAATAGTGTGTTTATGTCAATTCCAAATTCCTAATCTGTCCCCTGATCCAGTTGTAAGTTTGTCCTCTATGTCTGTGGGTCTCTCTCTATTCTGTATACAAGTTCATCTGCATCATTTTTTTTTAGATTCCACATATAAGTGACATCATACGATATTTGTCTTTCTCTGTCTTGCTTGCTTCACTCAGTATGATAATCTCTAGGTCCATCCACATTGCTGCAAATGGCATTATTTCATTCCTTTTTATGGCTGAGTAGTAGTCCGTTGTATACATATACCACATCTTCTTCATCCATTCACCTGTCGATGAACATTTAGGTTGCTTCCATGTCCTGGCTATTGTGAATGGTCTGCAGTGAATGTTGGGGTGCATGTATCTTTTTGAATTATGGCTTTCTCCAGATATATGCCCAGGAGTGGGATTGCTGGATCATTTGGTAGCTCTGTTTTCAGTTTCTTAGGGAACCTCCATGCTGTTCTCCATAGTGGCTATACCAACTTACATTTCCACCAACAGTGTATGAGAGTTCCTTTTTCTCCACACCCTTTCCAGCACTTACTATTTGTAGACTTTTTTTTTTTTTTTGCGGTACACAGGCCTCTCACTGTTGCGGCCTCTCCCACTGCGGAGCACAGGCTCCGGACGCACAGGCTCAGCAGCCATGGCTCACGGGCCCAGCTGCTCCGCAGCATGTGGGATCCTCCCAGATCGGGGCACGAACCCATGTCCCCTGCATCGGCAGGCAGACTGCCAACCACTGCGTCACCAGGGAAGCCCCTATTTGTAGAGTTCTTGACGATGGCCATTCTGGCTGGTGCTAGGTGATCCTGGAACCACTTCCCCATGTGTGGATGAGTCTAAGACTCGGGGATGAGTTTGAGCTAAAATATAGGATGAGGTTGAGTTGTTGGAGGGCAGTGTCTAGCTCCCTCCTCCTTTCCTGTCTTGCTTGCCTCCTTCCTAGGCCCCTGCCTTCTCTTTGAACTGTGCACATGGAAGTCTGAGCATGGAGAGGAGGCTGTACATCTTTGGAACTGATGCTTCCTGATGGTCAGCAAGTGACCAAAAGTTACTCGAATCAGTATCTAGGAACCTGGATTTCTCTACAGTTTTCTGGTTGATGTGGCTTCTGTAGGGGAGGGAGGTGGCTTAGTCAGCCCAGGTCCCTTGGCCACCTTGCACTTGATGAAAGGCCAGGAGGTGACAAGATAATAGTTATCTTCTAGTTACTTCCATCTCTTGTCACAAGGCCTCAGCGGTGTACTGAGACTGCCTCATTTTCTGTGTAGAGGTGTCTGTGTTGCTTTGGGGGAAACAGAATAAAGAAAAAACACACTATTGTTTTCCTTTACATTTTACTCTATGAATAGTACCTCACTTCTGACATTTCTGGTCACCAAATGTGTGGTAGTTTTTCCCATACCAGACAATTCTGTGACACCAGCTGGGTGTGCTACAATTTAATTCATTTCTGACACTGTCTATCTGGAGATAGCATCAGATCCCACAGGTTAAGGGCTCTGTCCCACAAGACTGCCCCTCACTTCAAATGCCAGTCACTAGAAGAGATTCCTACAGTCCCCTCCTTGGGTTCATTTCAGTTGCTAAAGTGGCTTACAGAACTCAGGAAAACAATTTACTTACTAGATCATCTGTTTATCATGAAAGGATGTAACTTAAGAACAGCCCAGTGGAATGATGCATAGGGCAAGGGATGTGGGAAGGGGCACAGAGCTTCCATGCCTGCTCTGGGTGCACCACCCTCCCAGCACCTCCACATGCTATGTCCATCAGTCTGGAACTTTCCAAACTCCCTCCTCTTGGGTTTTTTTTTTTTTTTTTGCGGTACATGGGCCTCTCACTGTTGTGGCCTCTCCCGTTGCGGAGCACAGGCTCCGGATGTGCAGGCTCAGCGGCCATGGCTCATGGGCTCAGCCGCTCCATGGCACGTGGGATCTTCCCGGACCGGGGCACGAACCCGTGTCCCCCGCATTGGCAGGCGAACTCTCAACCACTGCGCCACCAGGGAAGCCCTATTTTCCCCTTTTTAAAGGAAGGCCACTTTTCTTCTCTTTTTTGCGAAGTGAACTCACAGATTTAGGTACTGCTTTAAAACTGCAGTGGAAGTTCTGAAGAAGTGTGTGCCTAAAGAAAACCACAGGTTTTGGCTCTTTAAGTAACGGTGAGGCCATAGTAAAAATAATTGGGACTTTGGATACGACCCTTTGTGCTGTTCCTCACCATCATTTTACTACTTACTAGTTTTCCCCCAGGAGATGACAGAGGTTGGTGAAGCACAAATTGCTTCACTTAATAGTTTTATCCATGTTAATTGCAAATTTTTTATAGAAGAAGCAGCTAAAGTTAAGGTTTGAGGACTTTTCTTTGTTTAAATTTCTGTGCTTCAATTAACTCCAGCCAACTTATTGTTGGCTATAATTTTGGATACCATTTTCTCTGTGAATTTTGGTCTTCAGAAAATTGCACATGCAAAGTGGAAGTTTGCAAACATGTAGTCTAAACGCCGGTTGTCAAATGAATCAGGTCCTGTTGCTCACCGCTTACAAAATTAATACAGAAAGGAAAAGTGTCAGAAATCTGGGGAGGTGGTGGACTCAGTGTCCCCCCAACACTGCCTCCCAAGGTTCTGCTTGGCCATGAAAGCTTTTAAAGGGAAACAGGGAAGTCATCTCAGTGAATCATTGAGATAGGGGGTCAGAGTCGTCGCCATACCCCACTGTATGCAGGCTAGTGTGCAGGCTCGTTGACTTCTTGTGATTTTCCCTAGATGTTATCTTGTTCACACAGTTTGGTGACACAGTTTGTTCGCAAGATTACTGAAGGGGAAGCTAGGGAAGAGATCTGGCCATCTGTTCATTGCTTATTCTTCATTTCCACTTTGACCTGCAGAAAGAACCGACAAGTTAGGCAAAGTAATGTGTGATTTAAAGATTTGAAAGTTGTGCTTGGGCAGGAGATGAGTAGAGCATGGGGGTGCCATGTTTAAAAGTTAGTTACCATATAGCTTTGCTAAAGTGACAAGAAAAGGGGCTTCCTGCTGAGGGTGGTTTCCTGCAAAGAGCTGCTAACAAGCCTGTGATTTTTTTTTAAAATTGCAAAATATACTCAATATACTTAGAGCCATACTTTTAATACTATTCTTTACATGTTAAGAAGGATGATATAGGATATCAATTATTCATCTAAGGAGTTGAAGTATGTCCTTAGGTTCAGATGTGCCCAGGCTATAGAATGGATACATATTTTATCCTGTGAATCACAAGTGGCCTCTATCCATGTGAGCCTCCCTAAGTAAAGTTTTAGAGAAAAGTGAAGGCCCCAGGGATCCATATCCAGATCCTCACTTCCCAAGACATTTTTGCTGCTTGTGTTTCCATTACGTTTGCTACTAGATCTTTTCTATGCACTTGACTTCCTTATTCTTAAAAGAAGTCTTTATAAAGCCACTCATGTAATCCAGATAATTTCCCTGATAATAACTAGTCAGCTAAATGGGTTATACTATTGAGTTATATAGCCCATATGTATTTAAGTTGCTTTTAAAAAAACTACCGGGGCTTCCCTGGTGGCGCAGTGGTTGAGAGTCCGCCTGCCGATGCAGGGGACATGGGTTCGTGCCCCGGCCCGGGAAGATCCCACATGCCGTGGAGCGGCTAGGCCCGTGAGCCACGGCTACTGAGCCTGTGCGTCCGGAGCTTGTGCTCCACAACGGGAGAGGCCACAACAGTAAGAGGCCCGCGTACCACAAAAAAACAAAAAAAAACAAAAAAAAAAACTACCATTAAACAAGATAAAAATTAAAATTTTACCAGGAATATTTTAATGAGCTGTTTAAAAAAGTTTTTTAAATTTTTTATCTTATATTGGAGTATAGTTGATTTACAGTGTTGTGTTAGTTTCAGGTGTACAGCAAAGTGATTCAGTTATACATATACATGTATCTATTCTCTTTCAGATTCTTTTCCCATATAGATGATTACAGAACATTGAGTAGAGTTCCCTGTGCTATACTGAAAATGAGCTATTTTAAAAAGACATTCGCTGGAATTCCCTGGTGGTCCAGTGTTTAGGACTCCGCATTTTCACTGCCTAGGGCCCGGGTTCGATCTCTCTTCTGGGAACTAAGTTCTCACAAGCCGCGTAGTCAAAAAAAAAAAAAAAAAGACATTCTCATTGAAGTAAAATATGCATAATGAAATGAATGTAAGTTTTAAGTTGTATAGCTCGATGGGTGAATTTTTACCAAATGAATATACTCATGTTTTCCGTATCTGGATCAAGACACAGAATGTTACAGGCATGTAGACGGTTTATTTT
Organism: Hyperoodon ampullatus; assembly: GCF_949752795.1. Taxonomy (NCBI): domain Eukaryota; kingdom Metazoa; phylum Chordata; class Mammalia; order Artiodactyla; family Ziphiidae; genus Hyperoodon; species Hyperoodon ampullatus. Next base: position 119,719,878 of record NC_136914.1, on the reverse strand, counting down.
TGTGACACCTGCATGGGTGCTCTCCTTCATTTTAAAGTGATCAAAAAAGCCATAAGCTTTCATTCTGTTGCAAAGGTGGCTTCCTACAGACGTGAAAGATGTTTTGGTGAAAATCTGGCTGTATCCTGTCCTTTATAAGGAAGCCTTTTGTCTAGCACTGATATTTGCTGCAATGATCAAGGAAGGCATCTTTCATACATTGTAATATGAGCATCATATGAAAAATGGGATCCCATCACGCTTCTTGGAAGCTCTAGGTTTACTTTGTAATTTTAATGCCCCTTTGGAAGAGCTGTCTTCCAGGCAGATCTCTCTGCTGAAATTCCTATCTGTTCATGCATGTTTGCCCACCTGTTCCATTAGATGCCTTAACATTTTAATCATAGTTATTAAAACAAAGTTCCTCTCTGACAGAACCAATGTCTGGTAGTCTTTGTATCTGGTTCTATTGATTGCTTTATTTCTTGATAGTGGGTTGTTTTTCCCTTGCTTTTTTTGTATATCTAGTAATAGCTGATTGAATACTAAAAACTATGTGTAAAAGAACAAAAGAAACTGGGTTATAGATTATTGATGCCCAGAAATGTGCACGCATCTTCTTGTATCAGGCCATTAGTATGGGGAGTTGAGCCAATTTAGCTGGGAATTGATCTGGGTTTGGGTTTTTTTTGGGGGGGTTCCATTTTAACCCTCTCTCTCCCCCTGTGGCAGTGGCAGTGGATCATTGCTTGTATCCTGGGGTCAAGAGGATTTCCTACTTCACCCCCAGAGTGAGCTGACTTTGTTCCTCCTTCTACCCTAGAAGCAAGAGATTGTTTTTTTTGGCACTGGCATAAGAGAGTTTGCTGCCCAGTGGCTTAAGACTTTTTCTTTGTATGAGAGGAGGGATGGGGAAGTGGACAGGGGGCTTCGTGCCTGTCTCCTGGTTGCCCCTGGTCACCTCCTAGGAGCCAGTGCTGCCCTGAAAGGCTCTCTCTGTCTCCTGCCTGCCCCTAATGGTTCTAGAGAGCTACTTGGTAGAGGCTCAGGGAACAAACTCCCCTTGTGTCTGAGACTCTCAGCTCTTCCAAATTGATATACCAGTCTGTATTTTTCCTTTAAGAATTCATTAGACATTTAGGTGATTTCTTCTTACCCACTGGTATGGAAGCCTCCTCTTTCTTCCATGCTGTGCAAAAGGTGAAACAGGTGGTGTTTTCATGTCAGCTTTGAGGCACTTGTCCCCCTTCAGAATTGTTTACTTGCTTGCTACCTCTGCTGTCTGCTGGGCTCAATAAATATTATAATTTGTATATTATCCAACTCTTTGTTGTTGTTTGGTTAGAATAACGTTCTCTTGAGTCTTTCGGCATCTTGAGGAGAAGTAAAACTTGGTTCTAAGTTTTAAAGGAACATTAATTATGTATTTGCCGTCTTTTAAAGATTCTTTTTGATGTGGACCACTTTTAAAGTTTATTGAATCTGTTACAGTATTGCTTCTGTTTTATGTTTTTTGGTTTTTGGGCCACAAGGCATGTGAGATCTTAGCTCCCCGACCAGGGATCGAACCTGTACCCCCTGCATTGGAAGGTGAAGTTTTAACCACTGAACTGCCGGGGAAGTCCCTATATATTTTGTGTTTGGTCTTGGTAAATATCACCAACTTACCAAGAGGTAAGGGATGATAAGTATTACTACACATCCTTCCTTCTAGGTTGCTGTGACCTCTCTACAGTCCCTAGTGTCAGCCTAGTGACGACAGAGATACATCTTGGGAAACGTTATTGACCTTTTGATAATTGTTTGTAAAAGGGGAGCAGACAAAGTGACATCTTCAGCTCAGGTCAAAGGAGTAAGCTTTTCCTGGTTCGGTAAATTTTTATAGATTACTTACTGTCTTGTCTGTATCATATCTTTGCTACGTGTCTTATAGTCCATGCCTGTCATTATCAAAACTTACATCTCAGACCAAGACAGGAAGGGGTAGGGGGGCATTTGGTGCTTCCTTTCCTGATCCCCATCCAGAGCCTTGTTGTAGATTTTTGTGATAGCAAAACCTGCCACTTAGCACTGAATGATCCCTCCCTCTCCTCCCATGTACCCCCATGAAGCCAGCAGTTCACAACATTTGGCACCAAAGGCTTCCGCCACATCAAAATGAAACACTCCCAGAAGTTTCATAGAAAGGGAAAAAGATAAAGAACACCACCTTCATGCAGTAGGAGGTAAGAAAAAGCCTTTCGGTGAATTAGAAGGCCGTGTATGTGAGGACCTAGCCTTAGAAAAGGAGATGAAGGGCATTTTAGAAAGTGATTATCTTTGATAAAGGCTTTAGCCAGGATACAAAATGATCTGAACGTAAACCGAGTGGGTAAAGAGGGTTTAAACATTCAAGATGGGATATACCTTTTTGATTTAAAAAAAAAAAAAAAAAAAGAGTAAGGAGAAAAATTGTCCAGGGCTGTCTGTCTGCAGATCTCTGCCCTAGTAAAGATAATCCCAGCCCGTCTGATTAGCTCTCTGTTTATGCTTGCCCATTATTATGAAAATTAAGACTTTTCCTATGAACTTGAAGATATCAGTTATTTTATATTAACACTAAAGTGCCCTGTTGGAATTGTCTAACGTTTGGAAAAACAGGTTTGAGGTTCTCTGATGTAGGCAAAGAAGAGCCTTTGAAGTGTTTGGAAAAGGGAAGTGATAGGATCCTATTTGCATTTAAGAAAGTCCACTTAACCAGCACGGAGACTGGACTGAAAGCATTGCCCGGTTAGGAAGCTTAAATGCTGTAATGTAGGCAAAAGAAAATAAACATCACAACTAAGGCTAGGTCACTAGGGATGAGGAGAGGCTGACGTTCAAATTTCTGACCTGGGTGACCGGGTGTTCTTCAGGTAATGAACAGCCATTAATTAGTTGCAGGTAGTTTCCAGAATTCGGAAGAGAGGTTTGAGTCGACTCTTGTTATCAAACTATAGGTGACTAGAGATAAATGAAGTTTATCAATGCCATTGCTCTTATGGATTAGTTGGTGTTCTTGGTCACAAGCCATAGATATCCAATCTGTCAATCATATGCAAAAAGGTACTTTCTGGAAGAGCACTGAAGACTCATATAAACCAAAGGTGATCAAATGGCCAAGCCTGAAACATGGAAGTGATGCTGTGTCTCCAGATACTAGGAAGCAGAGACCACAGCAAAGTCCATACCTAAGAGGAAGGCCTGCAACTGATAAATCTGGTCTCCAGTTGGTCCCTCTGTCTTTGCTTCACTTGCTCAAGATTTACAGACATTTGATTGGCTGAATCTGGGTCAGGGAATCTTCCTCTGGCTGTACCAGGAGGTAAGATGTTGAAGAATCTTGGGGCCCTAGCTTAGGTGGTTGGAAGATGCATTGAGAGTCATGCTCAGAATATTTCCTTGTGTCAAGATGATAAGCAGTGAACATTTTCCCCAAAATGGATTTTGGGATACTAATAGAGGGAATGGCTTTCAGAAAACAACAAAAGGGTCATTATAACTAAGGAAGGTACGGCCAAAGAGGAAAGAAAAGCTAAAACCAGGATGGATGGATGGATGGATGGATGGGTGGGTGGGTGGCTGGACCAATGGATGTATAGACATACTGAGGATGGGGCTTCCCTGGTGGCGCAGTGGTTGAGAGTCCACCTGCCGATGCAGGGGACACGGGTTCGTGCCCTGGTCCGGGAAGATCCCACATGCCGCGGAGCGGCTGGGCCCTTGAGCCATGGCCGCTGAGCCTGCGCGTCCGGAGCCTGTGCTCCGCAACGGGAGAGGCCACATCAGTGAGAGGCCCGCGTACTGCAAAAAAAAAAAAAAAAAAAAAAAAAGACATACTGAGGGAAAGGAACTCATGTAGGCAAATGGAGTCAGAAAGACTGAAGGAGAACAAATAAAAGAATATAGGCTCATGGAAGCCAGGAAAGGAAAAAGTGATAAGGAAGCAGGACTGGTTAATAACATTAAATGCAATGTGGCATTTAAGGAAGATGAGGACTAAAAAGCATCCATTTGGTTTATTAGTAGATTATTGAATTTCAGAGCACCCACTCGCCATTACTGACTGTAGAATTTGGAATGGCAAGCATATCTATTCTTCCCAATCTTTCTTAGGATGCTTCGATTTCTTTCAAGTTACCAGGATCTCAAAAGTGGTAGCTAGTGCTTGGAACACTGAGCTAAGTGCATAAATCCTACTTCACATCTAATTGGCTTCGATAATAGTGCAGTTAAGTATTGTTGGGAACTTTGGGAATCTCTATTTGCAAAGACGAGGTGAAACCTCAGGTTGTGTTGGAAATGTCTTTATAACATCGAATAATAATGCGATGCGTGTGTCACAGAGAGTTGAAGAGCATCATTGCCACAGCTGGGAGGTGTCAGAGTGCCTGAATCATAGTCATGGCTCAATCCTGCTCTGACACTTATGGCTTCACTTGTGGGAGAACCACTTACAGAAACCAGCGTGAATCCCATTTAGAAGAATGGTTCTTCACTTAGACTCTCTTGGGACCGAACATTTTTTGAAGCAAGGCAGAGCATGACATTCAGGGAAGAAGAAGAAGCTGAGGAGCTCTAGAAACCACCAAAAGCTCAGAGGTCAAAGGCCACAGTGGCCTTTGTTTCCATATTTTAAAATATTTTAAAGACCATCAAAGTATTCTATTAAATTTAAGCAGTGCACACAAGGAATAACATAACATAATTACCCTGCCCAATTTTCTGAAACTGCTCACAAGAGGTGACCACTGTTTATATATTGATGTGAGCCTAACTCATTTATCATAGGCGTTTACACTCATATACATGTATTCACACCTGTATTTTTTTTAGAATGGGATCATAATAATACACACACACACACACACACACACACACACACAATAATGCTAGTACCTATCAACCATACGGTGAAAGAGCCTTCTATGCATACTGAACCTACTTCCATTTAACTGTTGGGGCTTGACAGAAGGAGACCCAGAAAAAGAAAAAGAGGTGCAGAGATGCCTGCACGGAGATCAGGAATGAAACACGATTTAAGTGGTTGGGCTGATCCTGCTTCCCCGCTGCTCTATCCGCTCCCCACTCCGGCCCCCTCCTCCACCCCCTACCCCCACATCCCCACCAGGGCTCAGGCCCCGCATCCTTGCTGCGTGCGCTCAGCCACACTGAACCTGAGTCTCCCTTCCTGAGGATCCCTAAGCAGGATTCCTAAGCACAAACCAACTCCTGCCTTTCCTACTCACCCGAGGAAACAGCAATCAGAGATCATTTTGACTAAGTCAAACCTCACTCCTATGGAAGATGTATTGCCTCGGTTCCCCTGTCGGCAGGGGACTGTCATTGATTTAAGCCTGTCCCTGATGAGGGACAATGAGGTCGTTTCCAGTTTTTTTTTTTTTTTTCACTATTATTAAAATTTCTGCAGTCACCATCCTTGCACGTTTATCTTGTGGATTTGTCTTTGGTGTTTGCATGAGACAGATACATAGAAACGCAATTACTGGGTTGAAGGGAATGCATGTTAATATTTACCGATAAGATGCTGTCACTGTGGAATGCCTTCCAGAAAGCGTGTACAGATTTACAACACTTGCACTAAGTGTCCATGAGGATGCCCAGTTCCTCGGGTACTGGATAGGCCATAGCTTCTTTTTCTTTCTTTTTCCTCCATAAGAATTCTTGCCACCGTAAGAATCCCTTGACTGGCTGCCGCACTGTGCCTGCATTTAGTGTAGGTGGTTGGAGCAGTTAAGGGAATAAGCTGTTCTCTTTCCAGGCACCTTATATGGATGTAGCTAAGGTACCGAGTCCCAGGAAGCACGCCTTTCTCTCATTTTTGTAACTATGGTATTTCTGTCCCTCCGTGATTCTACTGATGTTTTCATTATTCTTCACAGCACATCAGGGCCTTTTTCTGGAAAACTATTTAATTGGAGCTGTTGTGATCTTAACATCATAACTTTGCTACTGGAATAAGTACAAGCTTTAAAACCTCATAACAGTTTGCTGGGAAGAGGGAAGAGATGTGTCTTTAAAGCTACTATAGAAAAACTGTTGCTGAATAACTGTTTATTTATAGTGAGTCTCTCCCATTAGACTAACCCCATTTGAGGATCCTCCAGAAAGGCAGGGATCACCTTGCTGTGCATTTTTGTACCCCCGGCAGCTAGAACAGTGCTTGACACATGGTCTGTGCTCACAGCATCTTTGTGGAATAAATTAATCAATCAGTTAACGCTTTGTGGGTTTTGAAAAACCAATTATACTACAAATTGGACACCCAAATGACTATCATAGCTACATGGTGGTCAAGTTGAGATCTACCCCTAATTATATCTGTGCTGCCAGTGCTCAGACTATTTTTAGAACCCTTTGAAGGGAATTTCCTTGATAAATTGCATCACAGGAATACTTTTCTTTTGATTATCCTCAGGATGGCAAATCATTAACCTTTGAGGCTAGATTTTTTTGACAGCTTTACTGAGGTATAGTTGATATTAAAAAAATTGCACACATTTAGTGTGTACAATTTGATGGGTTTGGATATATGCATATAGCTATGAAACCATCCCCTTATCAAGGTACTGGATATAATCCATCACCCCCAAAAGCTTCCTTGTGCCTCTTTGTTTTGTTTTGTGATTAGAACACTTAATATGAAATCTACTCTCTTAAATTTTTAAGTGCACCATACGGTATTGTTAACCATAGATACTGTGTTGTACAGCAGGCCTCTAGAACTTACTAATCTTGTATAACTGAAACTTTAACAACCTCTAATTTCTTTCCCCTGCCAGCTCCGGGCAACCACCATTCTTCTATTCTCTGCTTCTATAAGTACTATTTTAGGTACTTCATATAAGTGGAATCATATAGTATTTGTCCTTCGGTGTCTGGCTTATTTCTCTTAGCATAATGTCCTCCAAGTTCATCCATGTAGTTACAGTTGACAGGATTTCCTGTTATTCACAGAAGCCATCATATGGAAACAACCCAAATGTCCATTGACAGGAGAATGGAGGCTAAATTTTGTTTTAGAAAATAGCCAAACATTGTTCTGAGGTAATTCAGGTGATGAAAATGGGGTACCATAGTGGATAATGCTCTTTGACATTTGAAACAAACCTTGCTTACAAAGCAAGGAGACTATTGATCTCATTTGAAGTCTGTAGATCTCTATCAATCATCAGTAGTCCAAGGGGAATTTGGTAGTTATCTGAATGAAAAATGGTGAAATAATCTTTTTCACAGATATTTTCCCAATTTGAAGAGTAAAATTGCACATGATTTTTCCATGGTCTCATTAAATTATTAATAAATTATTAATTATTTTGTTTTTTAAAGCTTGGTTAGCCGATAACACAAATCATGTTTAGTTAACAGAATGAAAGTAGATTTGGCTAGTATGTTTATGTGTCATTTTCCTGTGATTATTTCTACTAAGTTTGCATTTTTCATTGTTTCAGTTGTATCCCTGATATTAAAAAATGGATAAGTGATGCAACTCTGGTTCATCAAAGTGTAAAAGCATGGATAAAGGAATAACATAAATACTATAGTTTTAGGATAATCTGTTGAATTTAAAGAATGCAGAAGACCCCAGTGCAAATGTAGAACAAATGTGTATGGGCTGGGCCATGTGTATCTGTTAAGGTGATAACTTTACATAAGCAAATGAAAGGAAAAGTGTGAAAAGATGAACCTTGATGAACAGCTAAAAATTGAAATTTGTTGGATAACCAATCCATTTGCCTCTAGGCTCAAGTGTGTCATGATAAAACTTTACAAATATTGGGATACATATATTTTTTAAAAATTCAGCATCAATTTTAATTTCTTCCTTAATTTGGGGGAGGTTCCTGCCATAGTTGTTTTGTATTTGTTTGTTTTTTTGTTTCAGCTTCCTGGGTTGAACGCTTGCTTCGTCTATTTCTAAAAGTGATTCTGTTTAAAAATATGTATCTAAGGTGCTAAGTACCAATCTAATTACATTCTGTGTTTTGCTCTGTGGTGCTTATGTGGGCATTCAGTGGTAAATATTAGCCAATTACCTAATTTCTGTTGTGGTTTCCAGTTTTCACTTTAGTTTCTGGGTCAGGGCTTCCACAATGAGTAGGAAGTGTGACAACTTGAACCTCACGTCTGGGGAAGAGCAGGTTCCAGTCCTTGGGGTTGACTTTGGTGACACCCAGGGTCTGGGGCAGGCATCTAGAGTCTGTTGTTGGTCAGTTTTAAGCAAAGTCCATTGACCTGCTGTAAATCAGTCCTTTCCAGAGAAGCACAGAATACATTTTTTCCACCACGAGAGGGTTGAATTTTGTTGCTAATGGCAGAGAAGAGATCCAAACTAAGGAAGGAAGCATCCATCATTAGTGGCCTCATGGCAGAAACATATACAAGTCGTACCACTGCCAAGAAGCTTGTAAAACCAGCTGCAAAGCTAGTGATAAATTATGTTTTTATGATTGGGGAGAGAACAGAAGGAACTATCGCAGAATTCCTTAGTTAAAGGACACTGTTGGAACTTGGATGATATGCACCACATCTAATTGGAAGAACAATTGCTATTGGTTTTGTATCCTTGGAGGTATTTTGCTTTCACTGGGATGAAACCACCTATATGCAGAGTATGAATTAATATACTTGCACACATATAGGAGGGGCAAAGGCTTGGTGGGATTTGGTTGTTCTGTTCATAATTGAAAATCTATACAAGTAGAAGGAGGTTTGGGGGGTATAAATTAGGAGTCTGGGATTAACATATGCACACTATTATGTATAAAACAGGTAAGCAACAAGGACCTACTGTATAGCACAGGGAACTATACTCCATATCTTGTAATAACCTATAATGGAAAAAAATCTGAAAAAGAATATATGTATGTATAACTGAATCACTTTGCTGTACAGTAGAAATTAACACAACATTGAAAATCAACTATATTTCAATAAAAATTTTAGAAAAAGAAGAGGAGGTTTCCATTTGGTTAATGACTATGTTGCGAACTCTGATGTAGACCGGAAAAGGTGATTCAAGGTCAGTACTGATGGAGCACCATTGAAATGTGCAAGCTGCAAGGGCACTGCTATAAAAGCCGGTTACCCGCCCTGTTCCCCCTCCCTGTCCCGCCCCCGGCAGCCAGGCTTCATGCAGCCTTATTCATAAGAGCACAGACTGTGGTCCACAGAATGCCTCTGGAATGTGATTCAGCAAGAAACAAAGGGGGAAAATGACCTATTCAGTTACATCATGAGCAGTAAGTGTACTTCTTTTCTGAGGATGTGTAGGAAGAAATAGGAAGCAGGTACAAAACTGTTCTTCCACAATGAGGGCTGGGCTATCCTTAGAGTACACAGGCAAGATGGGTGGTATTGAGACTCTCAGGACTGTCCATGGCTTTGTGAGTAAAAACTCTTCGACTTTAATATTTGCAACTAATTAAAGCTTTTTAAAAATACTATAAAAAACTTAGCCAAAAAGAACACTTCCGTTAGCTGGATGCTTCTTGAGATCTGCCAACTTCTGTTTTTTGGTAAGTAATTTAAAGTCTGTTCCAACACAAATAAATATTTAATCTATGAAAATTTATCTTCTTAGTCAACTATGCCTCCTGTGACCTGAATCTTAACGTGTCCCATGGGGTGTGTGTCCACACTCCTTTGAGCAGTAAAAAAAAAAAAAAACAAAACTAAGAGAATATGAAGATCTGCCACTTGATTCTTCCAGCTCCATTTTTCTTTCTCGGTATTCCTTTGGTTATTCGGGGTCTTTTGTGTTTCCATACAAAGTAAAAAATTTTTTGTTCTAGTTCTGTGAAAAATGCCATTGGTAATTTGAGAGGGATTGCATTGCGTCTGTAGATTGCCTTGGGGAGTACAGTCATTTTGACAAGATTGATTCTTCCAATCCAAGAACGTGGTATATCTTTCCATCTGTTTGTGTCATTTTCGATTTCTTTCATGAGCGTCCTATAGTTTTTGGAGTACAGGTCTTTTGCCTCCTTAGGTAGGTTTACTCCTAGGTATTTTATTCTTTTTGATGCGATGGTAAATGGGAGTGTTTCCTTAATTTCTCCTTCTGATTTTTGTTGTCAGTGTATGGAAATGCAGCAGATTTCTGTGTATTAATTTTGTATCCTCAAGATTCTGTAATAACCTATATGGCAAAAGAATCTGAAAAGATCTGTCACTTGAAAACAAGTGTAAACAAGTAGCAAGATGACATATTCTCAGGGCGAAGAGCCAAACAAAGAGAAATCTTAGTGTATCACTCTCTAAATTTTTTTTTTTTTTTTTTGTGGTACGCGGGCCTCTCACTGTTGGGGCCTCTCCCGTTGAGGAGCACAGGCTCCGGATGCGCAGGCTCAGCAGCCATGGCTCACGGGCCCAGCCGCTCCGTGGCATGTGGGATCCTCCCAGACCGGGGCACGAACCCGTGTCCCCTGCATCGGCAGGTGGACTCTCAACCACTGCGCCACCAGGGAAGCCCAGCAGTGTGGTTTTTCACAGCGAAGTGTCTCTTTTCCCCACTGCAGCCTCATTCCTGTGTCTTCTCCTTTGACCTGCCATTTCCACGCCTGGCCCAGGGTCTGCCATACGCCACACCGCTGCTGCAGCACCCACAGCCTTTAGGTTTTGCACCCCCAGAAACGCCTCTTGACTTTGAGAATGATGCCTTCTCAGCTCTTTTTAATCCTCAGCCTCTGATTCTTCTCTCCTCTTCCTCCCACGTGGACTCCTGTTCATGTGCCATTGATTCGAGGTAGACTTTCTACCAGTTTTTGGAATTGGGGATGTTAACTCTTCATTTCACCAAAAATGGAGTTTTGTCCTCATTTTGAGGGGCTGCTTTTGGATGATTTCCAGGAAGATAAAGGGAAAACACTGACTTTATGCCACCCAAAACAGTGGTCCTCCCAAGTGGAGGGCTTTGCCCTTTAGCCTGTGATGATGGATAGCCACTAAACGCTGTGGTTGTCTTGTGAAGGATTGTGAAGGATCGATTCAAAGTAAGAAACACTAGAGCCTGGGCGAGAAGCCTGAAATCTAAGGTAGCATCCTGGTGTGAGACAGTAATGGGCTGAGCTGAGTCAGGGATGTTAGGATTGCCAAGGAGAGAAAAATACAAGAAATAGTGAGACGGAAACATCAATAATGCTTGAAGGTATATTAGGTTTGATGGGGGAAAGAGGAGTTAAGAATGATTTCAAGTTTGAAACTAAGGGAGAAATAGAATAAATGAGTCTGTGGCATAATCGCTGGGATTTCACTGAGGCTTAGTACTTTTGGATAAAAGAAATAAGATTACCCTCTGAGAGTGAAGTTAAAGTCAACACAAAAGTAATTGTCGTGGAGCTGTACAGTTACCTTAAAATGATAGATTGGAGAGACACAGATGTCCTTCGGTCGCATTCCAGAGGAGAGCAGTTTTGGTGGGCCATCCATCATGGCTCTGTTGGCACTGTCATCCCTGTGGAGGAGATCGATGCCCTGCACTGCCTTGGCTGATGGCATCTGTCTCAGCAGGAGCAAGATTTACGAGAGAGGTGACAACTGCACAAATACAGGTGATAAGGAATCCATGAAGTTTCACAGGCTAGGGTGAGAGAGAAAATCAGTGACTAAAGATAGCTCTTTTCGGAGCAATGGTATTTACAGAATGGCAGGAGGAAGAGGACCTGGATAAGAACCAGGTCAGAGAGGCAGGAACAGTATTAGAAAGGTGCAACATCAAAAAGAAAAAAAAGCGCAAACAACGTGAGCCAATTGGAAGAGGCATCTTGCTGAGAAAGCTAAGGCAGGGCCAAGCTGCATTACTGAAGATGGCATTTCCAGGCGATCATGATAGATAATAAACCCATTGTATTTCTTCAGTGCTAGGCTTCATCTGAACACAGCTCCAAAACTTAGAACCTCTTTTAAAGAAAGACACTGAAATTCTGACAACATAGGGTGTGCCAGAAAGGGGTAGCGGCAGGGACCAGACAGTGAGCCCTGCCCTGCATCATGCAGAAGTTAGGTCAGGGGAAGAGAGTATCAGGGAAGAGGCGCTAGAAGGAGTCTCAGAAAACTGAAGGGCCTTTCTGGCTGACCTGTCTCTTTTCCATACTGGCAAGCAATTCAATCTCTAAGCATCCTTTGTAGCTCAGGGTGGCTGCCATAGTTTTGGGCAGTGAAATATCCATGGGAATGCCTGGGAAAGGAGTCCCTTACTAAATAAAAAGAAGCCTTTCTAAGAGAAAATGCTGTGTCCTTTGTCCTCCCACCTCCACCCTGCTGAGATTTGGACACAGTGCAGTAGCCCTCTTGCAACCATGAGGATGAAAGCTCCCTGAGGAGGATGCAGCCTGGGAAGGTGGAAGCAGTCTGGGTCTTGGCTGACACCCATAGACAGCCACACCAGCCTGGGACTGCATCTCCAGTCCTATTCCTACCTGAGAAAAATCGACCATATCTGTTTCAGCCAGTGTTGGCTGGCTTTCTGTTATTTGCGACTGAATTCATTTTTAACTGAGACAGGTATCCTATTCTGAATTGCAGGAAGAAAGATTTAAGTTCAATCAAGAAGGCCTTTCTATTGATTGGGGTAGTTCAGCGATAGAATGGACTTCCTTTATCATTTTCTCTGAAACAGCTCTTCCCCCCTGTAACTCCTACCTTGTATCCCCACTTGATGAATGTCCCCACCAGCTATCTGGTCGACCAGGCCAGAAACTAGGAGTCCACCATCACTCCCTCTCCTACAACCTGCATATCTAATTGTGGACTTAGGTTGAACTTATCTCTGTAATGTTTGCGAGGTTGTGATGGAAAGTATACATGATGATGACATGTATGAAGTACGTGACATTATTTTCAGGTCACCCAGTTGTCCCTCTTCTTGCTGCCTTGGTCCAGGCTCTTACCATCTCTTATGCGTGCGACTAAAAGACATTTCTAACTGTCTCCCAGCCTCTAATCCTTCACATTAATGTTAAGAAACTCCCTAATGTTTAGAAACTTCCACATCTGTTTCTGTTACATCTCTGCTTAAAAATCCTACAGAGTACATCTCCACCACCCAAACTAGTAAATTTGTTTAAAAGTCAGAAGTTGAGTATAACTTTTTGTGTTGCCCTGGAATTGGCAGCAGAGTCTGTACTTTAAACAAAGTCAGCAAACATTGGGGCCAGAGCACCCCGCCTGCCCACATGCAACCAACCAGGTGTCACTAAGGAAGCAACAGAAGTGGCCCTGTTACCATCACCTCCCCCCAGCCCACAGCAGTTATAGAGGAAGAGGATCAGGCTGTGCCTTGTAAATGTAGCTGTTATTGGGCTGGGGGAAGGGCGGTGTTTGTATCGAGACTTCCCTCCTTTGGGTTCTTCCTCTCTGTGGAGGCTGAAGGAGGGGAGACAAGTGCCAGTAGAAGAGGAGAGTGGACATCTACTTATGCACTGGGCCCATCTGAGCAGGAAGATGAATCGGAAGGAAGTGGCAGGGCAGAGAGAGAGGGCAGCAGGGAACGGCCTGCATACACCATGAACATAGTTGATGATGTGTGAGTTTTCCACGGAGGGTAACTAGATTTGAGACCTCTTACCAGTACTCCACCGAGGAGGCTGCCCACCAGGGAGGGGACTCCAGCAGCAATCTGTGGATGAAATGCCTGGGGGATGGAGTGTGGAAGAAATGGAGCAGAAGCCTAAACTTCCCTATCAGGGGTATTTGCAGTGGGGAGGCTTCCAGGGCCCCCAGGGACCCTCGCGTACGGGGGGCATCACCCACTTCTGTCAGCTGTGGTGACTAACCAGGAATGGATGACAACTGCCCCCAGTTAAATGAAGGGGCCTTTGCATGTTCTGCTGTCCTATTGTTACCCTGAAGAACCAAGACGCTCAGAGGGTCAGGTGGGAGGGGCATAAAAGAGCCCCCATGCCTGCTGCAAGACTTCCAGTCCACAGTCTGGCCTCCTGAGCAGGTAGAGATGGTGTTGTATCAGATATGAAATTGGAGTTTTAAGCTGGACTAGTTCACTAATTAAAGGAGGCTGAAGGGTAAAGGAAGATTAAGCACACACAGCTAGGAGTGATAGGTGGAAGTGAGACCACTGTGTCTTCATTCTGCTAAGTGGTGTTCTCAGTCCTGCTAGATCTGGGCTTGTCCCCCTCTAGCCTCAATACTTTCCTTCTTTCAGGATACTCCATATTCTAGCCTTACTATATAGTGTAAAGTTTTCTGAACATTTCAGTTATCTATTGCTGCATGACCAGCTACATCTAAACCGCATGGCATGAAAGCAGCCACCGTTTGATCATTGTTTGTGGCTTACGGGTTGACTGGGCTCTGCTGAGTGGTTCTTCTGCTGGTAGTTCTCGAGTCTCTTGTGGTTATGGTCAGGTGGCGGCTGGGACTAAACACATCTGGAAGCTCAGCTAGGATGCTGGGGAGACCGGATCTCTTCCAGTTTTAGGACCTCTCACTCCACGTGGCCTCTTCATGGAGCATCTCTGTGTGGTTCCTCCAGTATCCCAAAGGGAGGAAATAGAAGCTGCTTCTTAGAGGCTAGTTCAGGATGGGCACAGTATCCCTACTGCTGAATTCCTCCTGCTGAGGACCCTCTTCTATTTTATGTTTCTGAATTTTGGCTTGTAATAATCCTTCTGGCTGACACATCCTACCTGGTCCCTAAGTCTTCTCTGAATAACACTTACCAACTCAACTCAGGTCTGGTAACCTTTTGTGCCCTGAACATAGATTTTGGTTTCATTGTCACTTTCTCCCTGGTTAGACTATAATCTCCCAAATGGTCCTGACTTTCTCACTCTGGTTTCATTAGTGCTAGCAAGAGGACACACTGTAGGCATGTAATAGGTGTTGAATGAATGAGTGAACGAACCCATTCATACCTGTGAGGCCTGTTCCAGTAGGGGAGATAGGACCATCACAAGGATTTTTGTAGGATGTACCCCTGCATGTTTGACCAAATGACATTTGAGGTCCTTTCCAACTTAAAGATTTCATGAATCTTGGTCAAGAGAGAGTTTCAAGACAAGAGTGTGACAATATATTACATGTAATAATACAGGAGGAAATATTCTTAAAATTACAAAATATAAAAGCAAAATGCTCTGTGATGGCCAATTTCAGTATACCCATTGATAGCTATACTCCAGGGCCTAAATCCAAAGTTACCCCAGAATTTTTGGAGGGGGAGAGAGTTAAAGATTAGTTCCAAGTTACAAAGTATAAAATAAGAAAATACAAGCAAGTTCTTTCAAACTCGCTCACGTTTTACTTGACCTTTGAAGACTCAAGAAACACATGAGCTATTGCCCTAGCCCTTACCCTTTTTTCCATGGTAGAAAATAGAAAAACATCTCAAACAACTGTTTATATTGTGTTTTTATTTTTGAACTATGGATATGATCAGGTACCTCCAACATGAACAAAAATAATGCAAAAAAAAAAAAAACAAAACCTTGCTTCCCAAGGGAGCACGGTTTACTTTCCATTTGCCAGACATCTCTAGAGGCTATTATAAAGTTATAATACACATTTGAACAGCCAGTTAAATGGTTTTTAATGGCATTTGCATGTACGACTAACTCTAACGCTTATTCTTATTTTCTAATGACCTAATTTATTCCCCAGTACCGTAGTTATGCATCAGTTACTTATCACTTATTTAGGTGTTTTTTTTTTTTTTTAAGAAGGCAGCTTAGTCTTATCTGCAGTTCCAGCATTGAATATTTTGACAGCCAGATATTTCAAAATACTTAAGGACTTTTTGCCTGCAGCTGTTGCGGAAAAGAAATACGTGCAGTAAGTACACATAATGGAAATCTCTCCCCAATGGCCTTTCCATTTCCTCTCAGTCCAGGGGGAAAGTCACTGGGGAGCAGAAATAGGGAGGGTTTGCAGCCAGCAGTAGTAAAGCGTGAAAAAAGATACAATTTTTTTCAGTAACTGGTCACCCTGGGAAACTAATGGAATTCTGTGGTTTGATCCCTGTAAGTACTATGGGTGTCAGTCAAATTTTAAGACTAAATGAGTAGAAATAACTGCAAGCTTTAAAAGTTTCGTGGAACGATGGAATGTTTATTGCTGAAGGAGACCCTACAAATGGATCTTTCTTGTGTCCAGTGACTTGACGTGGGTTGTTTAGTTGGTGGCGGGGCTAGATCCACACGTCCCACCTCTGGCTGCACCTTGCAGTCCACCTGGGAGTTTCAACAATCCTGATGCCTGGGTCCACCCCAGACATTCTTAGTTAGTTGGTCGGGGGTGACCTGCACATTGGGGGACCTGCATCACCAGCCTCCCTTTGTAGTTTGTTTTCCTGGCATCGTCTGTTCTGTGCAGGATTTTGTGGTTGGCAGGACGTATATTTCTTCCCTTCATACAGACACATGTCTGCTCCCGTATCCCGTTTTCATATCCCTACAGACTCATCTCTGGGTCTCGGGCCTGAACAAGATCATTAAAATTGGGATCACAGCTGGTCTTTCTGGGTGTGGGTCCCCCTACTCATATCAGACTGTGTATTTTGATGTGCTAATTGGTACCTGCAGCTTCACTGTTGCTATGCCCTCTTGCTCTCCTTCCTTCACCTATGTGAACAGCCATACCTTCTTACTACTTTCCCCTCACCCGTGACCTTGCCAGGAGATGACAGAGTATGGAAGTGCCTCTGTGACCTTCAGGTGAGGCAGTTAAACACCTGTCTCTTTTCTCTTTATGTTCCAATACAGAGAACCATTTTTCTCCCCAGGCAGGTAACCCCCGTGTCCCTTTGAAACCCAGAATTTAGAGTTGGAGAGGGCTTTGAAGATCATTGATGTCTTGCTGGGCAGAAGCTCTCTCTCTGCATGCCTGGCAGATAGCTCTCTGGCTCAGACTTGGATGCCCACAGAGAAAGGAGTCGTTTCTCCCAGCGCAGCCTATTCAGCTGTTGGACGATGCTAGTCATCAGCGGTCCTTCTTAGGTTAGATCATTTCTCACGTTGCCCCAGCAGACTGCCCTCGTTATAAATTCCACATTAGGTTCTAGTTCACTCTGTGTTTCCTGAGGGAAGCCATGTTTGGAAAAGTGGCCAGAACAGAGACCCACTGCTGGTATCCCCTTAAGGCACGGGTACAGTGGGCACGGGTACAGTGGGCTGCTTGATAAGCTGTAAGTTCCTTCGACCTTGACCTCGGGTAAAACTCACTTTCTCCATCCGCCTGGCCTGGGAGCAACAGCTTCTTCCTGTCCCAGGACCAGCTTGCTAGACTGCTGAAGGGAGCTCTGTGCCCCTCGGGTCTTCCATGCCACCTCATTGCTATCTTAGCCTGGACCAGAGTGAGATTTTTTTTTTTTTTTTTTTTTTTTTTTTTTTTTTTTGTGGTACGCGGGCCTCTCACTGCTGTGGCCTCTTCCATTGCGGAGCACAGGCTCCGGACGTGCAGGCTCAGTGGCCATGGCTCATGGGCCCAGCCGCTCCGCGGCATGTGGGATCTTCCCGGACCAGGGCACGAACCCGTGTCCCCTGCATCGGCAGGCGGACTCTCAACCACTGCGCCACCGGGGAAGCCTCCAGAGTGAGATTTTTTTTAATGGTTGTGTTTACTGCTCATCCATGTCGTCATTGCTGGAAATTTAATGTTTTTTCTTTCCAGCCCTCTTCCTGTATAAGTAACATTGTGTTCATCATTCACGTCTGTGAATCTCTGGGAACACAGCACGTTGATCGAGTTCCTGCTGAGCCTGAAGCTGCTAATTACTTATTGGCAGAGAGTTCGTAGTAAAATGAATTGAGTGCTTTGGTAGTTTCTACAGAGGGTCAGAGTCGGTATGCTAATATTTTACCCTGTGTGTTTGTGTGTGTTTATTTTCTTCCTTGAAGAGCTGCTTCTTCTGACGTTTCACAGGTGACACAGCCCTTCATTGCTAAAATAGACAGCATGGATAAGAATTTATCCTTGAGCATACAATGGGTAATGACTCAGACAGAACCTAAACCTCACATTTTCAGGATGTTCTCAGACCTCTCCAGCGCATCCCTTTTCATAGTTGAGCCTAGTGACTTAGAAGGCCCTGGAAGAGGAATATGGCATCTGGGGGCCTGGCAGTGATGAATTCATTGACACTGCGCTCACAGGCCTCATGACAAAGAAAGCTGTTACTTGCATAGTAAAATAGCTTAGCATTTTGGAAGAGTGAATTTTGTGCGTAACTGCAAGCTTTTTCAACAGCGATGAGGATGTTGTCCGAAGTCCTCAACTGTGAGCCCTCCTGGGGTACAGAGGCAGACACCAGGCAGATGGCTCTTGGGAGAGCCAGAATCAGGTTGGCTGATACCCGTGTGGACCCGTACCCCAGATCTGGGCTTCCCTACCCTGAGGAGGGCTTTGCCCACTCAGAGCAGGTTGAAAGAGATGTCATCATTTCTAAAGAGTTCAACACAAACCAAGGCCACTTTCTGTATAAATATGGCAGTTAAAACTTACCAAACTGTTCCTGGACACATCAG
The DNA here is from genome assembly GCF_949752795.1 of Hyperoodon ampullatus. Classification (NCBI taxonomy): domain Eukaryota; kingdom Metazoa; phylum Chordata; class Mammalia; order Artiodactyla; family Ziphiidae; genus Hyperoodon; species Hyperoodon ampullatus. Next base: position 119,701,381 of record NC_136914.1, on the reverse strand, counting down.
TGTCACCCAAACTTTCTAACATTCTGAGTTATTGCCCCCCACTTTCACATCTAGTAAAGCCGGGCTCTAGCCCTGTGAGCTAAGAAGAGATTTGCCTTGGACTACACTTGGGCCACTTTGAACTGTTTCATGTTTTGTTAAAGGGCGAAAATCATGCTTCTCATCTCCCAGAGGAGAAAACCACGTCAGAAGACAGATATGTGATGTGACTTGAAACAGGTGCATCGACCCTTAGAAGCTGCTGTCAGCCCTTCTTTCTGAAGTGGCCAGGAGTGGAATGAAGGCTCTGGTCCACTTGTTCATTCATCCAAAAATACTCACTGGAGCCTCCTAAGTGCCAGGCACGTTGTCAGCATCAAGGACCCGATCGTGCATGAGGCAACGTGGAGTGAGTCCAGTGACATATGACAACGTAAATAAGGGAGGAGATTGCTTCCAGGACCAAGGTCAGTGCTGTGAAGGAAGCAAATTAGGGTGATGAGGCTGACCAGAGGGCTGCTTTGGCGCATGTGTTCAGGGAAACATCTCCAAGGAGCTGAATTCAAGTCAAGACCTGGACAACAAGAGAAGCCAGCCAGTTGTACCAAGGGTCAGAGGACATGTTCCAGACAGAGGGGCCAACAAGTGAAACAGCTGTGCAGGAGAGAGCAGCATGATGTGGTCCTGATGTTGCGCCCCGTGTTGTGCTCACGAGCTCCTCCCAGCCTGGCTGCCACCATTGCTTGTCCTGCCTTTGCCCCGACCATGATGTTTCCCCACTGAGGACATGGTACCCACCACTGCCGTGGAGAATTAGGAAGACCACACCATCGTTAGAGGAGCTCAGAATACACCACCCTCTTGTGGAAGTGGAAGGAAATTGATTTGGACCAAGATTTTTATCAGTAAAATTGTCCCCAGCCCTCTGCCTTACTGATGTCACCAAGTTGATATTGCTGTTAGACTCTGAACACTGGGGTCTAAAGAAAAGTAATTCCAGTGATTGTTTTTGATAAAACCTTTACCTATAGCCTGGTTCCTTTTAGACCAATTCAGGCTTTGGGTCTGTGGTCCTTCTGAAAATGTGCAACTAAAGAAGTTCTTTAAGAGTTGGTAATTTTAGAGGGACGGTAAATGGTTGTTGTTCAGATATGTGACTCAAAGAAGCAAGACACCAAAAATATACACATATTCTTTAGAATTGTTACTTGTACTTGGAATCCACAATAAGATGTCTAAGCAGCTCCCCAGGCTTACAGCTTGAGGGCTGAGCACCTTATTCTTCCTCCTGGTTCTCATCCCTTCATCTGGCCCCCTCCCCTGAGTCTGGGTGAGAGCTGTGCCTTGCTTCTAACCAGTACAGTATGGCAGACATGATGGGCTCTCACTCCTGTGGTTATGTTACATTATATGAAACTCTGTTTTGCTTGCAGACACTAGAGAGGCTGTCCTTGTTGATGTGAGGAAGCAAGTGACCATGTTGAGAAGCCCACATGACAAGGAACTAAAGGTGGCCTCTAGGAGCTGAGGACAGCCTCCAGCCAGGAGCCAGCCAGAAGCCAGGGCCCTCATTCTTACAACCCCAGGGAAATAAAGTTTACCAATAACCTGAGTGAGCTTGGGAGTGGATTCTAACCCAGTCGAGTCTCCAGATGAGAACGTAGCCCTGGACCCCAGCTTGGTTGCAATAGAAGATCCCATTAAGCTGTGCCCAGATTCCTGACCCATAGAATTGTGCTAATAAATGTATAAACCTTTAAATTTGTAGTAATTTGTTATGCAGTAGCAGGAAAAGTTGGGGAAGTTTTCAATAAACAGAAATGGATCTGGACTCTGTCAGACCTAATCTGGATGGGGGTGCTCACTTAGAACCACTGCTTGGCCAGCTAAATAGCCTCAAGACTGCCCACATCAAGAATTTCTAAGGATTCTTTGAAAAAAATAACAAAAGTAGAGAAAGTCTCTGGTACTCTTAGAAGAGAACCAGAAGTCATCCATTTAAAGAATGACTTTAGTATTTCCTAAGTCATAGAAAGCCTTCCTCCTCTCACATGCTAATTTTGCTGAGGGTCAAATACAGATTTATGGGGGTGGTTCTAGGAATTTGATAGAAAAACAAAGGAAACTCATGATTGTATTTTAGTTCCTTTGTTTTCTTTGGAGAGAAATCATCAGTGCCGGCCTTGAATGAACAAGTATCGACAGACCTCCAGCTCTGTATGACGTGGTACTGAGATTGGCTTTTCCTGGATTAAAAGATCCTTTCCATCAGTGGAATTTACCTATAGCAGTGACTCAGCTTTCCATCTATAGTTTCAAAGTAGGGTTGCTAGATTTAGCATATAAAAATATAGGACACCCAGGTGTATTTGAATTTCAGATCAACAACAAATCATGTCTTCGTATAATTGTGTCAGATATTGCGTGGGACATCCTTATTCTGAAAAAAGGTTCACTGTTGCTCTGAAATTCAAATTTCATTGAGCATCCTGTATTTGATCTGGCAATCCTATTGTAGAGTCATTTCATCTGAAAATTAGAGCCCTGCCCCAGACATATATTTTAAGCAATCTTTTAGAAATACCATTCCACTTTAAAGGCTGTAAAAAAGGAAACAGGATCATTGGTAAGGAATTCTGTGTATCCATATGTAGTTTTAATTTTATTTTATTAGGTAAGAATGATTTTTAAAAAAAATTTATTTATATTTATTTTTGGCCATGTTGGGTCTTCATTGCTGTGCACAGGCTTTCTCTAGTTGCGGCGAGCAGGGGCTACTCTTTGTTGCGGTGCGCGGGCTTCTCATTGCGGTGGCTTCTCTTGTTGCCGAGGCTTCTCTTGTTGCGGAGCATGGGCTGTAGGTGCACAGGCTTCAGTAGTTGTGGCGCCCGGGCTTAGTTGCTCTGCTGCATGTGGGATCTTCTGGGACCAGGACCTGAACCCGTATCCCCTGCATTGGCAGGCGGATTCTTAACCTCTGCGCCACCAGGGAAGCCCAAGAATGATTTTTTAGATAGATGATATGACTAATGGAATACCCTGAATGTTAACAGTTGGGGGTTCATAATATCTTTTCCTCGATCTTTGTTTACATAAGAAGGAAATGTAAAATTTTTTTTTTTTTTTTTTTTTTGCGGTACGCGGGCCTCTCACTGTTGTGGCTTCTCCCGTTGCGGAGCACAGGCTCCGGAAGCGCAGGCTCAGTGGCCATGGCTCACGGGCCTATCCACTCCGCGGCATGTGGGATCCTCCCAGACCGGGGCACGAACCCGTGTCCCCTGCGTCGGCAGGCGGACTCTCAACCACTGCGCCACCAGGGAAGCCCGGAAATGTAAAATTTGACGTTGAACTTCAGTATTACTGCATTCTGTACAATATGGGAACCTTATTTTAATGATCATGTTTATGCTAATTAGTTAATGTGATAGCATCTTATGAGTTGAGACCAATATGGAACCGAATCAGAAGAAATTTTATACTAGAAACTACATGCAGGTGACTTTTCATTAAAAGAATCGTTTTAAAGCAGACTTAAGTGAGTCTGAAAAACTCCAGCCCATGCCTCCATCAGTTTTTCTGCTCTGGAGTATTGAAAGACATTTATTTATTCTGAAGCCTAAGATAGATTTAATTACCATTGGAAAAAAACTAAGTTCTTTGATGTTTTAATGTTAAATTGATTTAAAAAGGGGGGGAAAAAAGAGAAAACCTTGCCTCCAAACTGAAGCTGCAGTTTCTCCACTGAATGGAAAGTTTTAGGAATATTGGGTGAATTTTTTCCCCTAGGGCTGCTGTAACAAAGTACAGCAAACAAGGTGGCTTAAAATAGCACAAATTTATTGTCTCATTCATCTGGTGGTTAGAGGACTGAAATCAAGGTGTCAGCAGGATTGGTTCCTTCTGGAGGCTCTGAGAACAATCTGTGCCAGACCTCCCTTGTACACTCTGCAGGGGTTGCCAGCAATCCTTGGTGGTCTTGGTTTCTAGACGCATCACTCCAGCCCTGCCCCCATCTTCCCATGGCGTTCTGCCTGTGTTGCTGTGTCTTCACATGGCTGTCTTCTCGTAAGGACACCAGGCATGTTGGATTAGGGGCCCACCCAACTCCAGTATGACCTTACCTTCAATAATTCATCTGCACAATGACCCTACCTCCAAATAAGGTCACATTCTGAGGTCCTGGGGGTTAGGACCTCAATGTATCTTTTGTGTGTGTGTGTGTGTATATATATATATATATATATATATATATATATATATATACACACACACACACACACACACATACACACATATATGTATGTATATATTATTTGTTTGTTTATTTATTTATTTATTTATTTATTTATGGCCGTGTTGGGTCCTCGTTGCTGTGCACGGGCTTTTCTCTAGTTGCAGCAAGCGGGAGTTCCTCTTCGTTGCGGTGCGCGGGCTTCTCATTGCGGTGGCTTCTCTTGTTGCATAGCACAGGCTCTAGGCATGTGGGCTTCAGTAGTCATGGCTCGTGGGCTCAGTAGTTGCGGCGCGCAGGCTCTAGAGCTCAGGCTCAGTAGTTGTGGCGCATGGGCTTAGTTGCTCTGTGGCTTGTGGGATCTTCCTGGACCACTGCCTGAACCTGTATGCCGTGTGTTGGCAGGCGGATTCTCAATCACTGCGCCACCAGGGAGGTCCTGATATATCTTCTTGGGGACACATTTCAACCCATCACATAGAGTATGCATGTTGCAATCAAAGAAAACTTAGGAAATGTTATTCCATTTTCCCTTCTCTCTGCAATTCTCAGGTTTTCACATGGCTGTGTATGTGGCTCTCCTGTGCTGTTTTGAGAGATTTCCCATGGAATGTTTACCCTTCCGTGAGTGTTGTCAATTCAGAGGGGCTGTAGGGAGGGCTGGTTTTCAGTGGCCCACTCTCTCCTGCACTAGGACAGAAGTCCTTGTGGCAGCCATGAGTGTGGTCATCAGTGGCACTGCCCAGAGAGGTGATGTGGTTTCCATCAGGAGGCCTGACTCGAAGGCTGGCCTGGACGCCTGTATGGTCAGGCCCCCCAGGATGTCTGTTCTCTTGCTCTCTGTACAACCCCTGCTTGGACAGTCCATGCCTCACCCACACCCCACTCCCATGACTGACCTTCTTAATCAGTAAATGCATCCAGACCCTCCAGTTATTGTTCTAACCTCTAGATCGGAATGGCTCCACCATGATTGCTTATCAGAGGGGTGGTGTGAGGGACATGCTCCTCTCCTGGTTTCCCTGGTAACTGACGAGCCAGCCTGACATCAGTTCCCCTGTAACTGGTAACCTCCCTCTCCCCTTGGTAGCAAAGACTGCCACACCCTGCCCACCGTCTGCTGTACACGGTGGCATGGCGTGTTCCCCCAGGGCCTTGCTTCAGACCTGTAAGCTCCCCGATCCTTTAAGGCAGTGATGTCTCTGTTGCTGACGCTAGCTGTTCCTTTGGTCTCAAGGCTGGGCAGGTATAGGGTTTGAAGGCCTGTGGGTGCTGCCCAAGAACGCTGCCTCCTACACGTAGCATTGCTCTCTGGTTGCCCTTCCTCCTTCCTTTCTCCTCCCCCCATGCCCTTCCTGCTGGTCTGCTCTCCTGGTGTCCCTGCACCCCACGTTTGACAGTGAGAGGCAGATTAACTGGGTGAGGCTTCTCTCTGCAGCATCCCTGATTCTTCAGAGACAAACTGTCACATGAAAGCCACAACTAATTAAGTTCTGAGTGTGGACTGTAGCACACGCCTAGTGTCAGAAGGCAAGTCCTCTTTAACGGCTTTGTTAAGAGACCTGAAATAGTCCCTTAAAAAGATAGGTATCTAAAAAAAAAAAAAAGATAGGTATCTGTCTTCTGTTACTTAAAGTGAGTTCCAGAAATACACAGAGCTAGTGAGATGGTGCGCAAACTGAGCAGGACCCTGTGGGGCTCCTGGGCACAGAAGCCTTTCCGTGTGCCCCATTTCTTGTTTGTAGGGAACAGACTCCAGCCTCCATGACCTTCCCTGAGTCCCAAGGGCAGATTCAAACAGTTGGTCATCAGGGAAGGGAGGGGATGCAGAGACAAGGGAGGAGCAGCCAGGAAACAGTAGTGCAGCCTTGAGGCAGGGGACACACATAACAATATCTTTGAGCTCTTTATAGAACTGAAACCCCCAACAAATGGAAGATGTCAGCATTCTTCACTCCAGAGAAGACCACCTGAGGCCAGATTAAAGGAACCAGAGAAGCTCATCAAGAGATTACCTGAGACCAGATTAAAGGAGTGCAGGCCCTGCATGCCCTAATCTTATCAGCAGCCCTACCCTTGAACCATTGCTATAAAACTCACCAAATCCTCCTGCGTTGGGACACACAGTTTTGAGGGGCAGGATCCCACTGTGTCCCCCTTTGCCCAGCAAAATAATAAAGCTTTTCTCTTCTACTTCACCCAAAACTCTTGTCTCTGAGATTTGATTCGGCACTGGTGCACAGAGGCCAAGTTTTCGGCATCAGTGCCATGAGACCATGAGAGACTTGGGTCCTCTTGCTTTTCTGCTCCACCTTCATTGAGGCTGGCTTCTATTATCAAGTCATGGGATCTGTGCTTGAGGCAGGAGCAATGAAGGGGGTGGAGGGGAAGGGGACTCTCTCCTCCCTGAGGTTGACCCCCTTACAGAGCTCTCCTGGGCTTCTAATCTCATTGAAACACACCCCACCCCCGCCGTTTACAGGAGGCTTGGAAATATATTTCTTGTGGAGCAGGTTGTTACCTTTCACCAACACAGGGGTCCTGTTAGTGAGAAGAGAGGAGAGGAGGTGATGGGTAGATGCTGGTGGCCTCTGCCACAGCGAGCATGGCCCAGCCTTGCAGTGACCCTGGGGACCAGCTGCACCACAGAGCCTCTTCCTTTTCCTGTCTGCTGAGTGTACATCATAGTTAGAACCCAGCCACCCTCTAGGGGCGTTGAAAAGGGCCTAGTGGCGAACACTCAGTAAGAGCTTCCTAAGAAGCTACACACTTCCGGGGTCTATGATGCAAAGAAAGATAAGACCTGTGGCCTTAGGATGAACCATACCGCAAGTCTCACCCAAATCTGATTTAGATGAGATTTAGATGCGATTTAGTTGATGCTGCAATGGATGAAGACTTTGGGGCTTTGGGGATGGGACTGAAAGTTTTTTGCATGTGAGAAGGACATGAATTTTGCAGGGACAATGAACAGTGTTATGGGCTAAATTGTTCCCTCCCGCAAATTCATACATTGAAGTTCTCACCCCCAGTACCTCGGAGTGTGATTGTATTTGGAGATGAGGTCTTTAAAGAGGGAATTAAGTTCAAATGAGGTTAGTAGGGTGGGCCCTAACCCAGTCTAACCCAAGAAGAGGGATTTATACTATATTCAGTTCCTAAACTTGCCTGATAATCTTCAGCTGGGCTTGTTCAATGGCACATAAACAGCAAGAGTGGTTTTGTTATTCTTTTACGTCTGTGGCTATTCTCTTCACTCATATCTAGACCCTGGTTCAGAGGCAGCATGTCTAAATCCAGGGCACTTCCAGATACAGGGCACTCGAAGCTGACGTGCAGAATTTGACTGCTGAGCACGTTTGAATAACACTGATGTCCATGGCACCTTCTCCAGTCACAGACTTGTCAGCTGTATGGAGGAAGGATTGGATGCCCAGAGAGAAGAGATGACCCTTTCCCATACCCACCTCGTCAGAGTTCTCTCTGACCAAAACTCAACATCGTTACAAAGAGGAAAGACCATTTCCAAGAGACATTGGCAAACAAAAGTTTAACGTATCATCTGGTGACAGCAATAAAAGAATGGAGAAAAAAAAGCATCATTCAGGTCAAATCCTATGATAATGAGTAGGGTTATCAAAAGATGTCCAGGTCTCTTCTGCTGGCTCCCTTGTTGTAAGCAAGGAGGCACAGTTAGTCTTGGACCAGGCCTCGTTGGTGTGGGTACCGGCTGGATGAGAAGAGACACAGAGCCATCCTGGAAAGGACCAAACATCCACATAAACCCTGGGTGTCCCAGGTCTGTCACCTGATGGGAATGGATATCTCCCGCGGCCCCAAGGGCTTGGCGGGGGCCCCTTGACCACACAAGCCTCACCCTGAGTCAGTGGCATTCAGGGAGCAGTGACCGTAAGTACAAGATGCTCCGACATCCATCACTCTCCTCCCAGCCGTGCCTCCAGGTGTGTTGGGGAGGTATTTGAAGCATTGTATTAAGGCAGTTTGGCCATTAATTGCCAACATTGTTGGCTCCAAACGTGTGACAGAGCATTTGCTGTGGAGGCAGTGTGGTGGGTGGTAAAGCCCAGGAGTTTTGGCATTTGACTGCTGGGCTTCACATACTGCCTCGGCTTCCCCAGGATCATACTGGTAAATTTAAAGGACTTGTCTGAGTCTTAAACAGCATAACATGTTTAAAGCATTTTACACAATGTCTGACACATTATAAACAGTCATTGTGAGCTCTTTGTTGTGATTTTACTTACCCCTTTTTCCAAGGAGGGGGCAAAAATGAAGGTAGTGATTAAGGGCACAGTCAGGTTTGAATTCCAGCTCCCCCACCTGTAGCTATGCGACCTTCTCTACACCTCAGCTTCCTCGTCTTGAAAATGTGGGTGATGCTCATAACTATCTCATGGTTGTTTAGATGAGTAAATGGGCCAAACATGCAGAGCTTGGTGAGCTCAAGACATCATGCTTGTCACCATCATCATCATCATCACTGTCACCATTATCATCATCATCACTATCATCACCATCACCATCATCATCACTGTCATCACCATTACCATCATCATGACCATCATCATCATCATCATCATCATGACTGTCATCATCATGACCATCATCATGACCATCATCATCATCATCATCACTATCATCACCATCATCACCATTACCATCATCATCACTATCATCATCACCATCACCGTCATCATCATGACCATCATCATCATGACCATCATCATTATCATGACCATCATCATCATGACCATCATCATCATGACCTCATCACCATCATCATCACTATCATCATCACCATCACCATTATCATCATGACCATCATCATCATGACCATCATCATCGTCATCATCATCATCACCATCATTATCATCATCATCATCACTGTTATCACCACCATCATCATCATCATCACCATCATCAGCATCATCATCACTGTCATTGTCACAACAGAGTAGCAGGAGAGGTCAAGATGGACAGCGACCATTTTTTTCTAGTTTCTGTGTTCAAACGCATTACTTGGCATCCTGGTGACTTACACACCTGGTATAATTGCATCGTTGCTAAATGGTTAGCTGTTGCTACCTTATTTTAGAGAAGAGAGAAGTAAGATTCAGGTGTGTCACAAATTGACAGAGTGCCCTGCCCCACTGCCCCATGAGCTGCCCTGACACCTTGGTCTCCACTGTGACTGCAAGACAGATCTTGGACTCATCATGTCTCCATGTCCAGACCTCACCATTCTTGTCCCTGGCAATGCATGGATGTCCATTAGGGCCTAAAGACATTGTCACCATGGGTAATGATACAGCTGTGTGGCTCGGGGGCCACATCTGCAGTCCCCTCTGTCATTGGAGACGTGTGACTCCAATGTCTCCTGTGAAGTCTAGAGTAATACCTTCTCTTGGTGCTGAAACTGACCATCCCTGATAGTCCCAGGTTGAGAAGCAGAGCTGTAGGACTTGAGGTCACAGTCGGGGCACCTCCGGCTGAAGGGAGGTGCCATGGAGAAGTGAGCGGTTACCAGGAGAAGTTACAGATGCTCTGTATCCCCTGAGCATGGTCCTGGGGGACCACATCAGTGCAGGTGAGGTGGACCACCAATCCCTCCAACTTGCACATCATGGGGTCGACCCTGATTATAAACTGACCTTCAGAAGTACTCAGGCATTTATAGATCTTCTCTTACATCCCAGGGTCTTGGGAGGAGTTGAGGATTCGAATTCCTGTTTGGAATGTGTGTTTCCTGTTGTTGAGAAGCTTGTGATATAGAAGGGAGACTGAGGACAAAGGACATGGTTGTAATGCAGACAGGGAAGCCCAGAGGGATGGAGCACAGCCGCTGTAGCCACGTGGATGGGGAAGCAGGGTGGAGGCCCTCCTTCCCTGGATGCGGAAAGAGGGTGGGTTCAAATGCACGTAGGCAAACTGGCTTCATGGAAGAGCTAAGGCAGTTTTTGCTTTGGCTCTTTTTTTTCTTAAACCAGTGCAAACTGTCCTTTTATTACATGGCTGATGGCTGGTACAACATTTTTCAGAAGTCTGACCAGACCTGGCTAGACAGTCAACTCTGAAGAAACATTTTAATCCCTCTAACACCTTCATACTGATTTTTAATTTTTTTCCAGGCCTCTGGCTAAACTGAAATCCTTGCTGATGACTTGGTGTGTTTGCTCATTATAGAGACCCTCTCTGATGGCAGTTTTCTCTTAGAAAGCTAGTTTTTCAGGAAAAAGCTAAATGCATTCCAGAGGCAGGTGATTATAACTTTGCAGGATTTATTTCCATTTGGTTTCTAATAAAGCTAATTTGATTGGTGACCCTGTAACCATGTTGGGTTCTTCCTCTTTACACAAATCAGGGTGCCTCAGAGGGGTTCAGTCCTTTTACTTAATCTACCATCTCCCTTTACTCAGTGTTCAGTTCTAATAAGAAGTATGCATGGGGCTTCCCTGGTGGCGCAGTGGTTGGGAGTCCGCCTGCCAATGCAGGGGACACGGGTTTGTGCCCCGGTCCGGGAAGATCCCACATGCCGTGGAGCGGCTGGGCCCGTGAGCCATGGCTGCTGAGCCTACGCGTCCGGAGCCTGTGCTCCGCAGTGGGAGAGGCCACAACAGTGAGAGGCCCGCGTACTGCAAAAAAAAAAAAAAAAAAAAAAAAAAAGTATGCATGCATTTGCTGTTTTGTATTGCTTTGCTCTCCTTGATTTCTGGAATTACTTTCTGTATTTTTTGAGCACTGACTTTATGTTTTCCAGCAACAGGGCAGTGACAGTAAGAGATTGAACATCCAGAAAAGGCCCCTGAGTTTCCTCAGAAGCCACAGTTTAGTTCATTCTGTGTCTCAGATAAATGTGATGACACAGATAGGGGTTTGTACTACCCACAAGAGATGTAGAGCTTAATTATTTTGAGATTGTAATACTTGAGGAGACATAACTACATAAAATAGCTAGTGTTAGAGACATCCGTGTCATCAGATCCTAATCTGTGCATTACAGATGCAAATGCCAGAAAGTTCAGAGAGGTGGACAGACACCAGGAGGGGCTGGAGAAGCTGTGGACAGAGCCCAGAGGCATGGAAGGCGAGCCAGGCTGCAGAGCAGAGGCTTTGAACGTGTGAAGCACATCATTTATAGAAAAGCTGAAATGAAGATTTCCAGGCCCCATTCCCAGAGATTGGGAGTCAGGAAGTCAGGGCTGGGACCTAAGAATCTGCATTGTAATGCCTGCCCCCTATCCTTCTGCTATAGGTGGTCCATAAACCGTAGTTTGAGAAATAATGCTTTAAAAAACAGTGAGAGAGTTTCTGTAAATGAAGAAGGTAAAGGAAGGCACTTTGATGTTAAAAGCAAAGCACTCCGCTGGGAAATCGTAGCTACCTGGCAGTTGTGCTGGCCCTGTGTCTGCGTCATTGGGGATGTCACCTGCTGATGGCACCCTCTGGGTTGTGAGTTGGGATCTTGTAAAAATAATCTTACCGGGCTTCCCTGGTGGCGCAGTGGTTGGGAGTCCGCCTGCCGATGCAGGAGACACGGGTTCGTGCCCTGGTCTGGGAGGATCCCACATGCTGCGGAGCGGCTGGGCCCGTGAGCCGTGGCCGTTGGGCCTGCGCGTCCAGAGCCTGTGCTCTGCAATGGGAGAGGCCACAGCAGTGAGAGGCCCGCGTACAGCAAAAAAAAAAAAAAAAAAAAGTAATCTTACCATGTAATATCTGTGCAACACATGCCTCTAAGAAGCTAGAATAATCTTTGCAGGTCACAGTCCCGTGCGTTTGGAGGATTGTGTGCTGGCAGAGAATGAAGGCAGAAGTTTCTCTCTCTCCCATTTGACAAACGAGAAAATCATGGTGCCAGAAGGGGCCACCGTTACTGTCCATTAGTGATGGCTCGGTGTCAGTAATGGGACCCAGAAAGAGCCCGGCCATGGAAGGGCCCCAGGCTCTTCCTCTGGAGCTGCCATGGGCAGGGTGATGGTTGGAAGGTGAACCAGAAGCCATCCGTCGAGGATGTAGTCAGCCAGAAACTCGAGCAGATGCATGAAGGATTGGGGGTTCTCCCTGGCCGAGGTCACATGTTCATTTGGAGGTACAGGTTGCTGGCATGGAGGAGGGCTGTGGCATCTTTTATCCCTGGGTAACCCGGCTTCTGCCTTGTGTATGGTAGTCCTGTCTTTTTCCAAAAAGGCTTTGGGGTGTGTGGATAAATGACATGGATGTGTCGTGTTCATGGTGAGTGTTCCAATGTGTGTGGTATTGAGATGGACTGTCAGAGTCATGGGAAAGGGAAGAAAATCAGGTAACTGTGAGAGCTCAGGTCTTTACCATAAAGGAGCCAGGGGCAAAGAAGAAAATATCTTGGTTGTGTAATTTTTCTTATCTTAAAAAAAAAAGAGAGAGAAGGAGAAGGGGAGAGGGGAAGGAAGAAGAAGAAAAAAAATATAACAACAATACTTCAAAATCTATTTTTATGGCACATATTTTTAAAGTAGCCTGGTTTCTTCTTATAAAATATAATAGTCTTGTAGAAAATTTTGAAACTGCATATAAACAAGAAAAAATAGAAATCATCACTAATCCTACTACCCAATATTAAACACAGTTGGCTTTTTTTTTTTTTTTTTCGGTACGCGGGCCTCTCACTATTGTGGTCTCTCCCGTTGCGGAGCACAGGCTCCGGATGCGCAGGCTCAGCGGCCATGGCTCACGGGCCCAGCCACTCCGCGGTATGTGGGATCTTCCTGGACTGGGGCACGAACCCGTGTCCCCTGCATCGGCAGGCGGACTCTTAACCACTGCGCCACCAGGGAAGCCCTACAGTTGGCATTTTATTGCATTGCAAATTTTTTTCATTTTGTTCTTTTAAACTTTTTATTCTGGAAAATTTCAGACGTAAGGCAGAAATAGAGGGCAGAGTAGTGATTTCTCATGTATCAGACATGAAGCAATTACCAGTGTTCTGTGCTCTGACAGCTTTTTAAGCTCCAGACTATATATCAAGATGCACCTCTTGTTTTCTCAATTAATTTCCTATTGTGAGTTTATTTTTACTGCCATGTCATTGAAAATTATTTTTTAAAACGTGTAATGTTGTGCCTTATTTCATGGTATGGTTGGCATTAAATTTTAAAAACAAGGTATCACCCAGCTGTGATCCTGGTAATGTTTTGACAATTGATCTGACAGTGGGTTGACAGCAAATACAGGAGCCACCTCCCTGAGACCTTTCCCAAAGCATCCTTGTTAAAGGCAAAGGCGATAATATTCAAATTTCGCTTGGCAGACAGGATCCTGTGCCTGCCCCATGGTTAGCCCAGCTGTGTCTCGTCCACCTCCTCCCTGCCGGTCTGAGAGCTGAGTTTCTACCTGGCATCCTGGAGCCAGGCATCCCTCTGGGCTTGTTTCGCAGCCTTACATAGTTGCAAGGATTCTTTTCTCTTCCCACAGTCGCTGTTCCTTGCAAGTAACTTTATTGGAGGTTTGAGCAAATCATCCACCTCCATGTGCCTATGGAATTACAAAGTTGCAGTTTTGGCTTTAGAGGATAAAATGCACGGTGAAGATAGACCTTTGTAACCACAACCTCTCAAGTCCAGGTTTCTTCAGTTCCCTCATCTCCTGATGCACCAGAGCACCTAGTTCTCTTGTCACCTGATGGGAGAGGGAAGTACGCTACACTTCCCTGCTGGTGGATTTCTTTTTCTGCTGCAATAGTGACCTGCCTGCATTCATAATACTTACTGAGGGCTACTCCCTTTTGTATATGTCAGGCACTGTTGCTCTGTGCTGATAAATCACATGAATATCATCATCAGTCATGAAGCATTTTTGGCCAGTTGCCTGCATAAGTTATGGCACCAAGCCTGTCCTGTGCTTTTCGCTCACTATAGCAGTTTGGTACCTCAATCACTGAGTGCCCACTGTTTTGCAGGCACTGGATGCAGGTACAGGTCTTATAACACTAGGCAAGATCTGCTATGGTCAAGCCAGGATGTTTAGACTGGGTCCGTGAACACTGTCCATTTCACAGTGAAAATGAGAAGGGACTCTGATGACCTCCGTTGGCAGGAAGGGGCTGCATGTGTGCTTTATGCAGGTTCAGAGACGAGAAATGATAGTGACCCTTAGGTCCCCTTCTCAGCTGTAAGTCAGGGGTCCCACAGGGTGTTTACATGTCTAGTCACTGTTTCTGCAGGTGGCTGAGATGTCTCAGGTGCTAGATTCCAGGGAGGCTGATCACAGTGACTAGAGGCTAGGAGGTGTCTGCCAACCAACAAGATAAACCTCTGAAGAAGGAGAGAGGTGGGGAAGGAAGGGGGCCGGGACAAAGCAGAGGAGCTGGGTGCATGGTGGTTGGTTGGACCAAGCACACCTCACTGCTTCTTGGCCACTGTCAATCCGCGTGACCCCTCCCATAGAGATCGGAGGTGGCTTTTGTATTTGGAACCACAGCTTCCTTCATCAGTGCAGAGATGGCAGCCTTCTTATTTTGCAAAGAAGCCTTCCTAAAAAAAAATATGTAAGGGGATGAGGGGATGAGTGGTCGTCTTCTGCATAGATTGTGGCTAGAATAGATTAGTCTTCAAAAGAACCTGTTTATTACCTAAAGCCATTCCTTAGTGCAAGACAGTGAGACACAGAATGACTCCGTAAATAGCTAGGCTTCCTGGACAAAACCTCAGTGATGCAGGGACTGCAGCTGCACAGAGATCAGGGGCCCTGTGAAGCATCCAGGGCTCCTGAGCGTGGGTTTGTGAATTACTTTACATCACTGCTCAGCGCCCGGGGTCTCACCTCGGCGTTCTGTCCATGACTGAGTGTGGTATCCGTGATGTTTATGGAACATCACCTCTGTGGACTTCATGCAGAAGGTAGAGGGAAGAGGGCCGATCTGTGTGGTGTGGTTAGTAAGCAATAAATGAAGTGGATGGTGTGATGTAGGGCAGAGATCACAGGGCGCAGTTTCGGAGGACTTGGGTTTGAATCCTGACTCACCTGCCCCACCCTGAGTGCCAGAAGATCTGACCTTCCAGCCTCAGTGTTCTCATCTGTAAAGTGGAGGAAGTGATTCCACATGGACTTCAAGTCTCCCTGCCCAGTAGATTTTTAACTCCCCCAAATGATTAGAAAAGCAACTGGAGTCCAAAAGCCCATGGGAATAATAACAGCAAACACATGGTAAATTATTCAGGCCACACAGAACCCAAGCCTGTCAGGCAGCGTGACTGGAAGAAGGTCGTTGTGTCCTGATGTCTGGCAGCCTGTCTTTGCTCCCTGACTTCGACAAATGACCGCAGCAGGCTCATTCATCTTGCGGAGGCCTGACCAAGATGGCCCAATGTTAAATAGCTCGTGCTCTGTGCTTAGACACGCTGTCTTGTCATTGGCGAGCTGGGCGAGGTACCAGAGCAGCTGGGCTCGATGCACTGAGATGCTGACTGTCATGCTTTGCTTGTGGGGGTGATATATCTGGACGACCTGCTCCTGTGGGGGGGTCGTTGTGGGTTCTGCGCGGGCCACGCCATCTAAAATGGAAGGGTAATGTGAAGATTGAGGGAATCTCATCGACAGGGTCTTGTTCTGTAGTTTGACAGGTGAGGAGTCTAGGGGCAGCAGGGGCTGTCTGGTCATCAACTTCAGCTGACCCAGTGAGGCTTAGGTGGGCTCGCAGAACAAGCAGAAGGGTCACCTCCCCACCTGGTCCCCACCAGCTGTGCCTTCTCCCGTGTAACTCGGCTTCCTGGCAGGGATGGGGAGGGCTTGTGTGTGTGTGCGTGTGTGTGTATGTGTAGATCTGTGTAGTCACCACCACACTCAAGATACAGAACAAGTCCCTCACCACAAAGGTCTCCCTCGTGCTACCACTTCATAATCATATTCAGTCATATCCACCTCCTGCCATACCTAAGCCCTGACCATCACTGACCTCTGCTGCATCTCTGTAATTCTGTCATTTCGGGAATGCTGTACAAATGGCCTTCATAACCTTTTGAGATCAGCTTCTTTCACTCATCAGAATGCGCTGGAGATGCATCCAGGTGGTTATGTGTTGCATGTTTGTTCCTTTTTCTCGCTGAGTAAGACTCCATGGTATGGCTGTGTCACGGTCATCTAACCTTTCACCTACTTGAGAACATTTGGGTCAGTTTGGGGCTGTTATGAATAAAGCTGCTGTGAACATTAATATACAGGGTTTTATGTGGACAGATTTTTTTTCTTTTCAGAAAAATGCAAATGTTGGGTTATATGGCAAATATATATATTTAGTTGTTAAAGAAACTACCAAACCATTTTCCAGAGTGGCAGTATCATTTTATAGTCCCAGCAGCAATGTGTGAGTGATCTGATTTTTTTTTTTTTTTTTTTTTTTTTGCGGTACGTGGGCCTCTCACTGCTGTGGCCTCTCCCACTGCGGAGCGCAGGCTCCGGACGCGCAGCCTCAGCAGCCATGGCTTACGGGCCCAGCCACTCCATGGCATGTGGGATCTTCCCAGACCGGGGCAAGAACCCGTGTCCCCTGCATTGGCAGGCGGACTCTCAACCACTGCGCCACCAGGGAAGCCCGAGTGATCCGATTTCTTTGCACCTTTATCAGCATTTGGTGTAAAGTCACCTTTTTAAACGATTGTTCTAATAGGTACATAGTCATACTCATCATGGTTTTACTTTGCATTTTCCTAAGGACAAATGATGTTGATCTTCTCATGTGCTTAGTTGGATTCAGATTTCCTCTTTGATGAAGTATGTGTTCATCTCTTTTGTCCATTTTCTAATTGGATTGTTTTCTTTCTTTCTTGTTTTTAGTGTTCAGTTTGAGAGCTCTTTATATAGTCCAGATATGAGTCCTTTGTCAGGTACCCACATTCTTTTTATTGAGAGCTGACTACCTGCATGGCTCTGACCCAGGACCTGGGGATTCAGAAATGAACAGATGGTCTTTCTCTCTGCCCACGGAGAGCTTCTACTCTAGTGGGGAGGGAGACATTAACAACTGCTTATTACACTGTTAGAGATTTTTAGCTGTGGTCATGAAGGGTCACGAAGGAGAACCGTGGTACCTGAGAACAGGCAGTGGCTACAGGGACGTCACCTGACTTGGGGGCCGGGGAGTCCAGGAACTGAACCAAGAACTGAAGGAGGAGGAGGTGACCTGGAACAGGTGTGAGTGGGGCAGGTAGGGGTGGGGTTCCTCCAGGTGACTTTGCATCTTCCCCTGCTCTTGCCTGGAACTGATTTTTACTCCCCGATGAAGAAATGCATACACAGCAGTAAAGAAACCCCAGAACTATGTCTTCCTTCACCTCTGAGATCAGATCTCCCTTCCCCCTGTCTGTCTGTAACTGCTCAGCCATCAGAAGGTACACTTCACATTTTTTGCCATCATGAAACTTGTGATATTAAGATAAAAAATGTGACAACAGGCTGACCAAGCCAAAAGAACTACTGTTTTGTTCTTTTTACGACCCAATCCTTAGTTGAATTTGGGAACAAGTGCCCTAGTACAGGGGAAAGGTGATCATTTCATGTAGAACAGAACTGGATTCATAAATAATAGACCTCATGCAAATTTAATGTTTGAAAATTGAGTAATTTTTCCAAACATCTAGAATCGAATTCTGTTCAGTACCTCCATAGAAGCTTAGCGAGCTTCAGGAGTGTAAAATTTGAAGAACTTTGACCTCATTGCACACTCTTTCTTAACTTACCTCTTTTTTTACAGGTAGAATTGCTCACAACATGTTCTCTCTTTTCTCCAAGATTGCTGACTTCATACTCCCCTTGCTAGCAATCCTCGCCAACTGACTCCTTTAGAAACCACTTCAACAGCATTTAAGAGCATTTAAGAAACTATATGCATAGTTTCAAATTAAAGTGAAAATCCCCCACTGGTTCCCTCACAGTCATAAGCGATACACAGGGCCTATTTCTCGCAATTGGAATTTTAGAAGCAAGTAGAAGAATCCCAGAGGTGGAATATCTAAGCATGTGTGGGTTTCCTTTAGATTTGGAGACAGCGCTTCCTGAGCTGAAATCAGACGGCGTGGCCTGACACCAAGACACAATACAGGCAGACCTTGGAGATATTGTGCGTTGGGTCGCAGACCATCGCAATAAAATGAATATTGCAATCCAGCGAGTCACACGAAATTTTGGTTTCCCAGTGCATAAAGAAGTTATGTTTACTGTAGTCTATTAAGTGTGCAATAGCATTCTGTTTCAACAGTGTACACACTTTAACTAAAAATACTTTATTGCTAAAAAATGCTGTCATCTGACAATGCAGGGTTGCCACAAACCTTCAATTTGTATAAAACACAGTATCTGTGAAATGCAGTCAGTCACAGTGCAGTAGAAGGAGGTTTGTGTGTAGAGTCATGACTGTGACAGTTCAGGAAACGGGGTGCCCGTACTCAAGGCCTTTGACTTGCTCTTCTCTGCTGCCCTGATGCACCCTCCATTGTCCCACCCCGCTTCTGCTCGGGTCCTTCCCCTTCTATGTTGTCGTCAACAGAAGTTAGATCAAGAGCAGGTCCCCGGATGCTTGGGGACATGCAAATGTCCCCAAGCTTGGGGCCGAGCAGTGGTGCTCTCTTTCCTGAGGTTAGGGGTTCAAAAAACCCCGTGACTTTCTCTCCTGGGCTCCTGGGCAGACTCACTGTGGGCATTTCTCTGTGTCCCTGCCGCCGCTCTGTAGAATTGCGCAAAAACCCAAGAAGAGCAACGCATATTTTGAAAAGTGTACAAGCGGGTGTGAAAGCCTGTTAATGATGACTGCTCTCCTGGTATGAGGCCCACTCAAAGGCACTTGAAGGATAGGAAGAATTCCCATGTATTCATCCAGCTCCCTTTCCTAGCAAATCAATAAGACCCCGCAATGACATATGACATCATGATTCCAGAGGAGCCTCTCCCTCTCAGAAATAATAACATTTACCAAACAGCGCTCAGGATGTTTTGCAGAGAAAAATCGACCCAATGAGGCTTTTCATTCCATTTCTCTTTGTGCTCCATGAGGATTCTTTGTGTCATGTCAGTTAAATATTATATTAATCATGCAATCATGTTTGCTTTTCTCTGGTCATCCCACCATGATTGAATCTGTAATGGAAGAATCTATCAGCTGCTTCCAAACTTAGACATATGGAAGATTGATTTGTCTGTATTTTCTTAATATTTCGTGTGGGAGTGCAGTGCTTTTGAGACCACACAGTTTTTCTTCCTCCTCATTCTCTTTACAATTACTGGTACCTCATGTAAGCTAATGAGGGTGTGTGTTCAGCACAGCCCTTAGCAATCTGCCTTTCTGTAGATATTCTGGGGGTGCTTTATTAGGGCTTTTTATTTATTTATTTTTATATATTTTTTATTTTTTGGCTGTGTTGGGTCTTCGTTTCTGTGTGAGGGCTTTCTCTAGTTGTGGCAAGCGGGGGCCACTCTTCATCGTGGTGCGCAGGCCTCTCACTGTGGCGGCCTCTCTTGCTGCGGAGCAGGGGCTCCAGATGGGCAGGCTCAGTAGTTGTGGCTCACGGGCCTAGTTGCTCCGCGGCATGTGGTATCTTCCCATACCAGGGCTCGAATCCGTGTCCCCTGCATTGGCAGGCAGATTCTCAACCACTGCGCCACCAGGGAAGCCCCTATTAGGCCTTTTTCCATGGCTGTGTTGGATAATTCACTAAGCTAAAGTCATGCATAAAAGTATAAGGCAGAGAATATTGGAACCACAGCTGCTCACCCATCTATGTGTGGGCACAGACCCAGAACTGTTCTCGGAGAAAACTCTGGCTTGCAGGAACCCCTTGCAGAGGTGGATGGACTTTTAATCAGACAAACGTTCTCAGTCTGCCTTTTAAATGTCTTCCATTTCAGTGTAGCAGAGTGGTTAAGAATGCAGGCACTGGGGCCATGCTGTGTGGGTTAAAATTCTGCTTGTACTGCTTCCTAACTGGGCAACCTTGGGCAAATCACTTAGGATCTGTGAGCCTTAGTATCCTGGTCTGGAAACGGGTCTTATGATAATAAGGCTTTCCTCACTGGGTGGTGGGGCTTAGAAAGTAAGTAAATATCTGAAAAGTGCTTCAAAGATGTGTGCAGTATATGTTAGCTATTATCCTTTCATATAGCCCTTAATATTCTTTTTGTTTTTCTTTTGATTTAATTTTTTTAAATTAAAATAATACATTTACCTTAAAAAATCCATGGAAGTTTTTTTTTTTTTTTTTTGCGGTACGCGGGCCTCTCACTGTTGTGGCCTCTCCCGTTGCGGAGCACAGGCTCCAGACGCGCAGGCCCAGCGGCCATGGCTCACGGGCCCAGCCGCTCCGCGGCATGTGGGATCTTCCCAGACCGGGGCACGAATCCGTGTCCCCTGCATCGGCAGGCGGACTCTCAACCACTGCGCCACCAGGGAAGCCCCCATGGAAGTTTTTGAGGCTTATGTTTCACCCACCTTCTCTCCACCCCAAGTTTCCCACTTATGAGAGGCGGCCGCCTTCAACTCTTGTCTTTTTGTCTTGTTAATTACTTCCATTCTGAACATTTTCCCAGTTTTTAAAATGACTGTTTGATTTCCAAATATAAAAAATAAGGAGTTAGCTCTCATAGTCCTCGCATCCCCTAGATATTAAATCAGTATTTAGAGTAGCTTTCGTGTTGGTTGGCTATCATATACATATGTCTGAGTCATCTTTTTGGTTTTTTTTAAAGATTTAATTTTGTTTTTATGTTTTTGGCTGCGTTGGGTCTTCGTTGCTGCATGCGGGCTTCAGTAGTTGGGGCGCACAGGCTTACTTGCTCCGTGGCATGTGGGATCTTCCCCGACTAGGAACCGGACCCATGTCCCCTGCATTGGCAGGCGGATTCTTATCCACTGCACCACCCGGGAAGTCCCTGAGTCATCTTGTGTAATATGGGTATATTTTCTTTTTCCCTTGAGGTTTATAATTGAATAATTTTAATGGTTACTTATTTTTTGTTTATATATTACTAACTGAGCCCACACTCTCCAACAGACATGAAAATCTCCCCTTGATGGGTTCAAACGTCTAGAATATCTGTTGGTTTTACCTTTTTTCTTGCAGACTTCCCTTCCAGAGCCCTTGTTTTGCTCCAGCCTGGGCTGATTACTCTCCAGGCATCCTGGAATTCTCCATCATCATCCTCCTCCTGGGAATTCCCTGTACCCCCCCTCTTTTTTTTTTTTTTTGGTAAGTTTGTTTATTTATTTGTTTTTATTTTTGGCTGTGTTGGGTCTTCGTTGCTGCACACTGGCTTTCTCTAGTTGCAGTGAGCAGGGGCTACTCTTCATTGCGATGTGCGGGCTTCTCATTGTCGTGGCTTCTCTTGTTGCGGAGCACGGGCTCTAGGCACGCGGGCCTCAGTAGTTGTGGCACACGGCCTCAGTAGTTGTGGCTCGCAGGCTCTAGAGCGCAGGCTCAGTAGCTGTGGCACATGGGCTTAGTTGCTCCGCGGCATGTGGGATCTTCCCAGACCACGGATAGAACCCGTGTCCCCTGCATTGGCAGGCAGATTCTTAACCGCTGCGCCACTAGGGAAGCCCTGTACCTCCCTTCTGTATTGGATCCCCTGTTTCCTGGGCTCATTTTTCCCTTTCTGTTCTCTTCCTTACTTTGTTGAACCATGTCCTTTAGTAGCTTCTTGAGAAATCATGTAAGATTGGTACAATTTTTGTGAACTGGGGTGTATGAAAATGCCTTTATATGAACCTCTTCTTGACTGAAAGATTCGCTAAGGATGGGATTCTAGGTAGCAAACCATTTTCTGCCTGAATTTTGAAGGCATTGTCCATTGTGTTTTAGTTGGATTTCACTGTTGCTAATGGGATGTCTGAAACTATTCTGACACCCCCATCTTTTGATTTTTTAAAAATTGAAGTGTAGTTGATTTACAATGTTGTGTTGGTTTCAGGTGTACAGCAGAGTGATTCAGTTATACACACACACACACATACATATATATATATATATTTATATATACACACTCCATACTCTGATTTAGATTTACATTTTCTCTCTGGCAGCTTTTAGGATATTACTTTTATCTCTGATACTTTGACACCTTTCAATAATATGTCTTGGTTGTAAGATTTTTTTTTTTTTTTTTTGCGGTACGCGGGCCTCTCACTGTTGTGGCCTCTCCCGTTGCAGAGCACAGGCTCGGGACGTGCAGACTTAGCGGCCATGGCTCACGGGCCCAGCTGCTCCGTGGCATGTGGGATCCTCCCGGACTGGGGCACGAACCCGTGTCCCCTGCATCGGCAGGTGGACTCTCAACCACTGCGCCACCAGGGAAGCCCCTGGCTGCTGTTTTTTAAGGAAATGAGTGGGGAGGGAGGCTGAGCAGGGTCTTACCATTGGATATGTAAACTTGAACTTAATTGCACACTTCCAGTTGAGCAAGCTGAACTTGGCATCCAGAGGTCTTGCCTAGCTGCACGATGATCTCGGGTCTGACTGCTTCTTATACAGAGTTTCTATCAATTCCCCTGTTTTCTTTGCCGTCTGTATGTACCCTTGCCTTCAGAAGTACTGGGTGCTAATAAAGATTGAGCTCTTCAGAGGTCCTATCACTCAAACATACTTGCTTCCTGGCTTACTTCCCTCCCTACACATGCTTTGTTTGGTCTGCTAAGTCAATTACCATTTATCCATCTGCTTTTCTGCTACTAAAATTATATGGCCGTCTCTTGACTGTTTTGGGCTTCTCTCCTATTATCTCTGTCCTTCTGGAGTTTTGCCCTTGTTATCCTGTTACTATCATTTAAGTGTGATTCCAGAGAAATTGAGGTTGAACAGGGATTTACAGTGCCAATTCTTATCAGAAGTCTCCCTTTAATTTTCACAGGAGAATTTCAGCTCTGCTCTTTGCCTGGTTGATTGTCAAAGTAGGCTGTAGTGGTGATTGGGAGGCTGTAAGACATCATGGTCTAGAGCAGTGGTCTCCAGTCATATCATTGGCATTAGGAAGGTATTAGAATTTCCATTTATATTTTTAATCAAAAAATAAAAAGAATTTAAGCTTTGCTAATACTGTTAATATTGTAAACTTTTTCTGATTTGATATATTTGTCAAGATGGTCATGAATTACCCATGGTGCACAGGACTTCCTGATACCAAAGGAGTATAGGCAAAGTGGACAGTGGGCCCCTTTCATTCTCATTTGGAATATCGAAATATATTGCCCTTATAGTGCTACAAGTTATCTGGATCTGGTTAATTTTATAAAAACAGGATTGAAATAGTATATTTACACTGCACTTTATAATGAGATTGAGAATCGCTATGGAAATCTTTTGTTCCATACTAAGAGTCTGTGGTCATAACAAAGTACTTAAAAATATTACTGAACTTAAGGATGTTGTACATTTTTTTTTACACAAAGGCAAAAAATATAAACTGTGGCCTTCTCTGTTACAAGAGGCACTATCGGAATACAATTCTAATAAGCAAATATTGCAAACAAACAAACACAGGCGTCTGTCTCTAAGGCAAAGGTGATGTTTTAACACTGTGTGAGAAAATAATATAATTTTAAAAGGAACTGGTGGTCTTTAGTGAGCATTTTGAAACTCAGTGTTTTATTTATTTTTGGATACTTTTATTTTATTTTTAATTGAAGTATAGTTGATTTACAATGTCGCATTAGTTTCAGGTGTACAGTGCAGTGATTCAGATAAATATATATATATATATGTTCTTTTTCAGATTCTTTTCCCTTATAGGTTGTTAAAAAATATTGAGTTTAGTTCCTTGTGCTACACAGTAGGTCCTTGTTGGATATGAAACTCAATGTTTTAAATGTGTCTGGAATTATGTAAATGTTTTTGTTGAAAACAATATTTCACACGTTAAACTCATGCCTACATACTTAAAAAAAAACTTGGTAACAGATTTTCTAACCAGTTTAAGAATATTCCCAATGAAGAGTGTCAGTAGGTTTTGAAACTATGAAAAATACAAAAACATCTTACCTTGTGATTAGTTCACAGCTAAGTTCAAGAAAAAAATGGAAATTTCCTAATTGAATTATGGCAAAAATCTTTCCCTAGTTGGTGGCAAAGATTGAAAAATGAATGTCATTTAATAAGAACAAAGACGTACTGCATTTTTATCACCATATTTTAGTGATGAGTATCTGTCAAAGTAAACTTAACTTATAATCAGATCTTGGATTATGGTGTCATTAAGTAGTAAACCAAGACTTTAAAAAAACGTGATATATTGTTCACAATGTTAGTGACAGCGAAATATTGTACTGGTAATAAATTTTTGAAAACTTAAATGTTTATTTCATCTTTAGCCTTAAAATATATGTTTTAGCAGTTTTACAATGGACATAATTATTCATTCATTTATTAACATATATAAATTTTTAAGTGATATGCATATCATGGGAGGGCATGCTCAAATTTCATTTTTAGTGTTAAGGGTGTCTGAACTAAATTAAAAAATGAAGACTGAGTTTAAAGCCAAGGGTTGGGAGGAGACTGACCTAGATGCAGATCTCAGCTCTGTTACTTACTAGCAATGTGAAGGTGGGAAAATTAGCATCCAGTTTTCTGTTTCCTCAACCCAAATAATATATACACAGTATATTAAAGTATTTAATTAAATGCCTAGAAAAATGCTCAGTAACTGACATCTATTAATAATTATGAAATGTTGATGGTGATAATGGTGACATGGCATGTGGACCCGGTTACATGTGGTAAAACTGGACACCTAGTATCTTGAACTCTCAGATGCCCTACTTTTTCAAAAGCTGAGTTGTGTTAAATAACGTGGCTCTCCCAAAGAGAGAAGACAAATGTCCCACCTTCTTTCTTGGGAACAGAGCCCTATCATGGCCTTGGAATTCTCCTCCGGGAGCCACTAGAGTGAGCCGAAGAGGTAGAATTTTTTTTTTTTTTAATTTACTTATTTATTTTGGCTGTGTTGGGTCTTCATTTCTGTGCGAGGGCTTTCTCTAGTTGTGGCAAGCGGGGCACTCTTCATCGCGGTGCGCGGTCCTCCCACTATCGCGGCCTCTCCCATTGCGGAGCACAGGCTCCAGACGCGCAGGCTCAGTAGCCGTGGCTCACAGGCTCAGTAGCCGTGGCTCACGGGCCCAGTCACTCCGCGGCATGTGGGATCCTCCCAGACCAGGGCCCGAACCCGCGTCCCCTGCATTAGCCGGCAGACTCTCAACCACTGCACCACCAGGGAAGCCCCGAAGAGGTAGAATTTTGTTGCCAGCTTTGACCCAAAGAGTATTCAGTTGCTCTTTCATCCTTGGGTTGTGCTCTCCCGTTGGAAAGCTATGGACTTTGCCACACCATTCAGCTTCCTTATAAACAGAATATCTTTAAGGAAACGTTGGGCTGACTTGTTTTTTACTTTTAGACTCTGCGAATCTTTTAACTAATTATACTTTCTCCTTTGCTCTGGCCACCAGGAAGCTCAGCAACTAACGTAATCCGTATTTTACAACCCTCCGGGAACCTTCTTTCAGCATGCATTTGGAGGGATAAACCTTGCCTGTAGCTACTTAAAAAATATATTATTACTATTTTCTCATTGCTTTTTTTAAAAAATTTATTTATTTTTGGCTGTGTTGGGTCTTCATTGCTGCCCGCGGGCTCTCTCTAGTTGCCACGAGCGGGGTCTACTCTTTGTTGCAGTGCGCTGGCTTCCCATTGCAGTGGCTTCTCTTGTTACAGAGCACAGGCTCTAGGCGCGTGGGCTTCAGTAGTTGCAGCACACGGGCTCTAGAGCGCAGGCTCAGTGGTTGTGGCGCATGGGCTTAGTTGCTCCGCGGCATGTGGGATCTTCCTGGACCAGGGTTCGAATCCGTGTCCCCTGCATTGGCAGGCAGATTCTTAACCACTGCACCACCAGGAAAGCCCTCTCATTGCTTTAATCACCATATCTATCTAATATTATACTACTGCATTATATATTTTAATGAAATACTTCAAATTCTTTTTGGAGAACCAGATTGAAGAAAATAAAAAAGTCTGTCTGTTCATTCTACCGATAGGAAGAAAAACAACAGCTCTTCCCTTTAAATGTTTAATGGCTAATTGCTAAAGCTTTCATTGTACTGATAAGAGCTGGGACTACTGAGGAGAGTAAAGGAAGGAATTGGTAAAGTCTATGGAAGACCGGAAGTGGACATTTCACTCACAGGAAGGTGAGTGACCTTCCTGACACAGGAGGCCAGGGTGCTCTTTGGACAAAAATATGAAAGGACTGGTCTGTGGACAAAAGGCAGAGGGCAGGAGGAGGGACCCCTCTTCCACTCACTTCCCTCGAGAATTGTTTACTGCATCACTTTGTAAAAACAATAAGTAAATACTATTTTATTTGGTATAGGAGCCCATGTTGGACAATCCAGTTATGCAGCTATTCTTAAAAGAGTGGACAGGATAGGTGGACAGCATAGCAAGGGGATTGCAAGAGCTTCTTAGAAAACAAGGCATGTGGGGTGGGGCTGGGGCAACGGAGAGAAGAGAAGAAAGGAAGGAAGGTGAGAGGGAGGCTTGTCTGGGCTTCTGTGGAAGCGCCGAGAATATTTCCCACAGCTTCTCTCCCCGTGCTGTAGAGGTGTTCACTAATACACTTCGTCATTCGAACACGTTTGACATGCCTGTGCATTCTGCTGCTCCCTTTGCTATTCACACGGGGAGTGCTTAGCTCATCAAAGCCTGCCACTAACTTCAAAGGAAAGAAAAAGAAAGTCCAAAGGATACAATTGATCCTGTCACCCAACTCAAGTGAGCGCAACTTGATCCGTCTTTCTGGACTGGTGGTAGAGGTCAGAGTCCGCCCTGGAAGAGGACGAAATGTGAGGGATTTGAAGATCTCCCATCTTCAACCTTGTGGGGAACCTGCTTTGAAGCCCCGACCCACTAGCTAAAAGTCCTGGGTTTGTTTATAATAGGTTGATCAAAAATCTCTTTTAAATCTGAAGGGCGTCCTTTGTAAGGGAATGGGTTTTTCCCATGCAAATAGCCGTTGTTATTTAATCACAGAGTTTGAGGGCTAAGAGGCTCTTTGAGAGGTTCTCTACTTTTTTTGGTAGCTTATTTTATTTATTTATTTTATTTATTATTTTTTTTGGCCGCACCATGTGGCATGTGGGATCTTAGTTCCCCGACCAGGGATCAAACTTGGGCCCCCTGCACTGGGAGCACGGAGTCTTAACCACTGGACTGCCAGGGAAGTCCCAAGAGGTTCTCTACTTTAACACCCTTGTTTCACAGGTAAGGAAACGGAGACCCAGGCCATTAAATGACTTGTCTAGGATCACATGGCTCGGTGTGGGGCAGAGCCGGTCTTTTGAAGTCTGGTCCAGTGTTCATTCTCAAAAACACACCACCTCCTGAGAAGCTCTCCTCCTAGGCCCTGGGTCTGCGTGGAGTTCATGTGCACTGGGGATTTTGCCTCTGTTCTCAGCTTAGCTTAATACCTGGGGAATGATGAGTGGTTCTGCTAAAAACCATGGTCCCTAATTGTACCTCTCAGGAAGTACAGATGACTCAGCTGCCCAACTGGCTGCCTGCTAAAATGAATCAGAGTGAAGCGTTTGCAACATTTTTATTGTGTAAAAAGACTGTCAGTTGCCTGGTTACCAGAGTACAAATACAAAGTAATTGTGCTTCTCTGTGGCCATGGGGGCAGGGTATTTAATTGTCACCATGAATTTGGAGAAGTGGAGTCAAAAGCCACATCCCTGACAGATGGGAAACATTTGCTACTTCCGGTGGGTTTATCTTGCCGAGGTATCTGCACCTATTCCCAGTGCCATTGCAGAGACAGGCCACCGAGACAGGACTAAGTGAGAGACAGGACAGTGGAGAAGTTAGTAGTAATGCTACTCATAGTAATGATAGATGAACTTTGATGGGCCCTCACTATGGACCAGGCCTGATCTTTGAAACTTTATAAGAGCCTTTTGTGGCATGTATTCTTATATCCCCATTTTACAGATGAGAAAACTGAGGATGAGGAAGGTTATCCAAGATGGCAGGTGTCATAAGAGATAGGGTAAGAATTTACACTCAGGTTGATGTAACTCTGGCATGCAAACTCTTAACCACAATACTCGTCAGCCTCTCTATAAATATAGCAGAATGTGGTGTGGATTAGTTAATCCTCATGGGCACACGGCCCATTTTCTGAGACCACTAGACACTGGTTAAGTTGTGATCCAGAACAGAAACAATCTGCCTTACTCCTTTCTTGGCTTTCGTTTGAAGAGACTGCTCAGCCCCAAGGGGAATTCATCAGACCTCTTTAGCTTTCTTTCTCTTCTTCCCATGATGCAGTCAAATATTGTGGCTGGGCCTTCTCTGGTGGCGCAGTGGTTGGGAGTCCGCCTGCCGATGCAGGGGACATGGATTCGTGCCCTGGTCCGGGAAGATCCCACATGCCGTGGAACGGCTGGGCCCGTGAGCCATGGCCGCTGAGCCTGTGCGTCCGGAGCCTGTGCTCCGCAATGGGAGAGGCCACAACAGTGAGAGGCCCGTGTGCTGCAAAAAAAAAAAAAAAAAAAAAATTGTGGCTGGAGAGTCTTCCTGTTATAAATTGAAAAGTACCTCATGGGAACTAAGTGGCTGGGTTGTAGCCCAGGCTCGACTACTACCTCCCATATGACTTTGGAAAAGACAGTTCCCTGGGCCTTAATTTCCTTATCTCTGAAATGGAAGAGTTTCAAAGAGGTGATTTCTAAGGTCCGTCAAGCTCTTAAAAAAATCCTCCAAGTATAAAAGTACTTCAGAGCTAATGGGAAGAAAGCCAGCTCTGGAGACAGCTCACCTTGGTTTGGGTCCCTGTGCTTTCACTTTCTAATTGTGTGCTCTTGTGCAGATTTCTTAATCTCTACAAACCTCAGATGTCACATTTGTAAGAATAGAGTGGTCTACCTCACAGAGTCATTGGGAGGATTAAACAAGCTAATATGCATAGCACAGTACCAGCCACACAATAAATGCCCAATAAATATTACCCATTATTACCACCATCATCACCATGATTGTCATCATCATCATCCTTATCATCACCATCACCATCATCATCATCACCACTATCATCATCATTACTAATGGACAATATGAGATAAAAAATAGTGTAGCACTCAATACTAAAAATATATGTAAAACATTCCCATGTACACATTTTTTTCTACAGGACAGAGCCAGATACACAGGTTAGTGTAGTAAGGATTTGCAACTAGCGTTTCTAATAACAGAGGATGATTTGTGAGAAGGAGACGGAGGGAGAATCAGGCAGTGGGTCACAGCATGATTGAAAACTGTGGGAATAGGAGCGGGGAGCCCCTGATAAGAAGGGTGAAGCTGTGCCTGGCTGGACCGGCAGCCTGCATATACATGAATGCTATTTATTTGAAATGAACTGTTGGCAGTGCTCAGACCCTCCACTTGTGTGAAGGCTGATTGCTAATCTTTAATGGGGAAGCTGCTTTGGTCTCTGATAAAGCCAGCCAGGCAATCATCATCTGAGTTGCTTTTAAATACTTTGTGATGCCCTGAGAATGGAGACTTTGCTTAGACAAGTCTCGGGATACCAACAGCAGAAGAGAGGGGAACGTAAAGCCTCCCTGCTCATCCCTGGTGAGTAGCACACGTGTAACAGAAAGCAGCTGGGCACGCCGTTGCTCACATGCTCACCAGCCTCACAGAGTCCAGAAGTCACGGGAGGGGCCTTGTCTGTGACCGGCATCCCTCCCCCAGCAAGGAGGCAGGGCTGGGATTCAGGAGGCAGATGGGACCCCTGCCTCTGCTTACATCCAACACCTGCAGCCTCTTGGTAAAACCCCATTGTAGTACATTTTTCTAGTACGTCTTTCTGGGTACTTTAGGAATAGCATAGCCTGAGAGACGAGGTAGGTGAGTGAAGTTTTCCTTATCTGGACTCTGCTCTGGATGCCTGCACAGAGTTTCAGCTAACTAAATTGAATTTTCTTCACCTGTGGGCGTTTTACTGTCATCTTTGAGCAGATGGAACATTTTATCAGTGATACACACACACACACACGCACACACATTCTGTTCTAATGCTGAACTCATCAAGGGTAAATTTGGAAGGATAGTTCAGCTGAGAAACAGTGAGCTAGGAGAGGTCCTCTGGGAGGATGAGGACTCGGTGGCCCTCACACTGGTTATCAAAACGTTCCCTTTCTGGTAAGTGCCGCTGAAGGCATTTATCAGCTCCTGTGGTGAGCGTCTCAGTGCCCTGCATTGTGTTCATCCACATGTAGGGTGTGTCTGAGGACACCCCATTCTACAGTGATTAATACGGATTCACCATCACTAGGGGCTGATGGGGGTCCATACCCTGTGCTGAGTGGTACTTCTTTGCATCCTCTCATTTGATACTGACAGCAAGCAGGTAATCTCATCCCCTTTTCATAAGGTGAAGAAACTGAAGCTTGACTTCGTTAAGAAACTTGTCAAAACTTGGTAACCGGTGGAATGAGATGTGACCCTCTATGGGGTAACCCTGCAACCCAGGGTCATATGTCTTAAGTTCTCCTGCATTTTTTTTTTTTTTTTTTTTGGTGCGGTACGCGGGCCTCTCACTGTTGTGGCCTTTCCCGTTGCGGAGCACAGGCTCCGGACGCGCAGGCTCAGCGGCCATGGCTCACGGGCCCAGCCGCTCCACGGCATGTGGGATCTTCCCGGACCGGGACACGAACCCGTGTCCCCTGCATCGGCAGGCAGACTCTCAACCACTGAGCCACCAGGGAGGCCTTCTCCTGCTTTTATTGGTTGTGGTTCTGCTTCTCCTGGCCATGATTATTCCCTAATCTTTTGGGGCTTCAGGGTTTTTTTTCCCAGTGAAATATAAAGGCTGTGTGTTTTTAACATGTAAACTCACAGAACACCATGTAAATGTTAAGCATCCAGAGAGCAAGACCCACACTTCTGTTCAGTTACTTAGCTTCTCAGGGATGTCTGTTCCTAGGGAAGCCCTGGGACTTCATATAAAGAACCAGGGCATGTTTTTCTTAATTCCTCTATTTTAACTACTTGGGAAGGTCATGATTCCATCCCATATAAAGCACTCTGTTTGCAACAATGCTCTATTAAGCATTTGCTATGAACGAGGTGCTGAATGAGGCTCACTGCATCCGAAGATGAATAAGAAAACAGCAGAGGAGGGTAAATTGTTCCCAAGGTAAATGAGTGCGTTGGTACCCTCTCTCCTGATTGCTGCACAAGGATGCATTTTGCCAAAACTCGTGTCCTTATGGTGCCTCTTTTGACACCTGGGACCCACCTTCCCCCTTCCCTTTGTTATGTTCCTGGAGTAAAAGATGGTCCTTGACCCCAGGGAGCTCACCACCTAGTAGTTAGACAGATGGCATCAAAATAGCAATTGTGATATAAGTACAATTTAAAAGATACTGTATCAGTCTGGTCCAATCAGGAGATGGAAACCACACAGCGATTTCAACAAAGAAGTTTAATGTAAACAATTATTAAGCTGTGATGGAAGAGTAAGTATAAGGTGTAAGAGAGCTCTACAGGGTACCTTGGGGCTGAGAGAGACTACCCAGGGAAGGACAGACTTGGATGGAGGCCCCCTCTCTAAGGCTGGAAGGCTCACCGTACTGGAAAAGGTTTGGTAGCCTCCCCCCGGGCAGCAGAGCAGTTTCCTGGTTTGCTAAGGCTAGAGGTGGTCTGCAAGCAAAAAGCAACCCTGCAAGGCACAGGTGAATGGAGCTTGCATTGGTGTGCAGAGGTTGTGAGGGCACCAGGGTGGGCGGGAGGCCTGGGGCACCCAGTGTCCGTGCAGGTAGGGCCATGGGAGACCAACCTCCTGGATGGGGGCAGGTGGACACAGGGAGGCAGGGCGCTGGTACAGGTGGGTCTGCACCGAGCGGTCTGCGGGAAAGGTCCCCAGGCTGGGCCAGTGCCATGAGGTTTCAGGGGGACCTTGAGTTCTGGGGTACGCCTGGGACAGAGCACCTCGACCCTCCATGTCCTCGTGGCCACATTGCTGGCCGCTGGCACAGCCCTGGAATCAGGCAGAGAAGTCCCTGCGTCCTTCAGGCTCCCTTAGCATCCTCCACTGGGAAAGTGTGACCTTGTACTCGTGGCAACAGACAGATAACTAAATGAATCCATTCCGCTCACTGCCACGGAGCAGAGGAAGGGGGCCTTTGGAGCTGAGAGGTCATACCTGGCCTAACCATCTGGAGGTTCATTCAGGAACAGCTTGGCAGTAACATTTGAGAGGAACCTTGAAGAATTTGCTGAGCACATCCTTCAGTGCCGCGCAGCTTTGCTTTCCTTGCCGGTCGGCTCTGGCCTTTCTGACTCTCCAGTTGGCTAGACTGTCCCGTGACTGCTCACAAGAGCAGAGAGGGACTCTCTCAACAGTCTTTCTAGAAAAACCCTGCAGCAGATGGTCTTCAGTGTAACGGTCCTTCCATCCTACAGCCCCAAATGCCTCAGTGGCTCCCCACTGCCCGCAGGGGAAGGGACTGGATGGTTAGTGGTGTATTTAAGCTCTCCAGTGACCCAGCTGCTACATGCCTCTGCAGTGTCTTTCTCCAGCCCCCAGCTCTCTGCTTTGCTTCCATCCAGACCAAACTGCTTTGGGGTTTCCCGAAACACCATTGCCGCTTCCCGCGCCTCATTTTTGTCCCGGTGTTTGTTCCCACGTGACTTATCTTTAGTGATTCATCCCTCGTGTCACCTCCCCTTCACGCCCCTCTGGATCCACCTGCTCTCCCCTCCTGTTCTGCATGTGCTGCCTCCTTCCTTCACCGGAACACTGATTCTTTTCTTTTCTCCTTTTCTGTGCTCCTTCACTTCCTTCTTTGATTTTGTGTAATGTAATAAATAGTCTCAGTTGGGATGCACAACTGCTCACGTGTTCATATTTGCTTCAGGTCTATCTTTTTTTTGTGTGTGTGTGGTATGCGGGCCTCTCACTGTTGTGGCCTCTCCCGTTGCGGAGCACAGGCTCCAGACACGCAGGCTCAGCAGCCATGACTCACGGGCCCAGCCGCTCTGCGGCATGTGGGATCCTCCCCGACCGGGGCACGAACCCGTGTCCCCTGCATTGGCCGGCGGACTCTCAACCACTGTGCCACCAGGGAAGCCCCCAGGTCTATCTTTAATGAAACACAAAAACGTTCTGGGTAGATAAGTATATCTACAAACATCATATGCTATTGCTCTGTGTCTTTAAATTTTATTAATTTATTATTTTATTTATTATTAATATTATATTTATTTTATTAAAATTTAATATATTCTATTATTAATTTTATTTAAAATGTATTCATGTTTCTACCACAGCAGAAATATTGTTCCGTGATTTAATTATTCCCCTCCATGTTTTTTTGTTTTTGTTTTTGTTTTTTTGCAGTACGTGGGCCTCTCACTGTTGTGGCCTCTCCCGTGGCGGAGCACAGGCTCCAGACGCACAGGCTCAGCGGCCATGGTTCACGGGCCCAGCCGCTCTGCGGCATGTGGGATCTTCCCGTACCGGGGCACGAACCTGTGTCCCCTGCATCGGCAGGCGGACTCTCAACCACTGCGCCACCAGGGAAGCCCCCCTCCATGTTTTGATTGTATGACCTACCCATGTTGACGTGTGTCATTCTGGTTCAGTCATGTACACTGCTCCTGTGGTATTCTGTGCTATGAATATGCCACGATTCAGTCATTCTCTGACGGAGGTGGTTTCCATATTTCAGATATCAATCGTTTGTCATATATGTTGGAACTATGACAACATCTAATTATATTTCATATAGCTCTTCTTCCTCTTTTAGGCTGTAACTCCTTCAGGGCAGAAATCATGTCTGACCTTGGTTTATGTCCCCCGCACTTAATGAATATTATACCTGATGGAGAAGAGATGCAGAACAATTGCTTGTTGAAATTCTGCAGTGTCACTGGGATGTAGAATGTGGAGGGCTCTTCAGAGAAGGTGGTCTGCCTGACTAGGGCAGTGACTTTCTACCTGGGGAAGTTTTTCTCCTGGGAAATCGTCTGAGGTCATAGAGCAGTGCTGTCTAAAAGAACTTTCTGCAGTAATGAAAGTGTTCCATATCTGCACTGCCCAGCTCGGCAGTCACAGGTCATATGTGACTACTGAACATTTAAAATGTTTGGTTTTATTGAGAAACTGAGTTTTAAATTTCATTTCATCTTAATTACTTTAAATAGCCACATATGGCTAGTGGCTATTGTATTGGACAGTTTTAGAAGCAGAATTTAAAGGAACATCTAATCACAGGAAGACAAATACTGAGTTGTATCGCTTATATTTAGAATCTAAGAAAGCTGAACTTGGAAAAGCAGAGAGTAGAATGGTTATTGTAGGGGGGCTGGATGGTGTGGGAAATGGGGGGACGTCGGTCAGAGGGGACAGAGTTTCAGTTCTGCAGGTGAAGTTCTGCAGATCTGATCTACAGCGCGGTGACTATAGTTAATAATACTGTATCATATCCTTGAAATTTGCTAGGAGAGTAGTTCTTAAGTGTTCTCCCCACGCACACACAAAGGTAACTATGTGAGGTGATAAAAATGTTAATTAACTTGGTTGTGGTAATCATTTCACAATGTACACATATGACAGAACATCTACATCTTAAATATATACAGTGTTTGTCACTGATACCTCAGTAGAGCTGGAAAAAATAAATAAAAAATTTAACTTAATATCTGCTGATAGTGGAAAAGACTGTGTTTTTGTCGATGTGTCCGTAAATGACCAGTTTTGCTGAATGATGAATGATGAGTAATTTGACAAATATTTAGCAAGTATCGGCCTACTAGATGCCAGGTGGATA
The DNA here is from genome assembly GCF_949752795.1 of Hyperoodon ampullatus. NCBI lineage: Eukaryota > Metazoa > Chordata > Mammalia > Artiodactyla > Ziphiidae > Hyperoodon > Hyperoodon ampullatus. The sequence continues at coordinate 119,666,318 of NC_136914.1, read as the reverse complement.
CTGGATGCCAGGTAGATTCCTTGTCTGTAGAATAGGGCCTGTGATGCCTGCTGTCTAGGATTATGATAGAGGCAAAGCCTTTCAGCCTGGTGTCCATGAAAGATGGCAGCTCTTCGTCTTCTTGTCTTGTCTTCTTGTCTTCTTGTCATTCCATTATTACCTCACAGTAGGCACTAGAGATTTGGATGTGACTTATAGTTCCTGGCCTCAGGTCTGGGAGGGAAGACAGACGGGGTAGACATGAGCCATGGTTCCCCCTTGATCTGTGTTCCTGCACAAGTTGGGGTGATCTCACTTTTTCCACTCTGCGTCCTGTGTACCCACTGGCTTAGAGTGTGGACCCCAGGGTACTTTAACACCAATTCCTATTTATTTATTTATTTAGAAGTACAGTTGATTTATAGTGTTGTGTTATAGCTGTACAGCAGTGATTCAGATATATACACACACACACACACATTCTTTTTTCTTTACATGCTTTTCCATTATGTTTTATCACAGGATATTGAATATAGTTCTCTGTGCTGTACACTAGGACCTTGTTGTTTATCCATTCTCTATATAATAGTTTGCATCTGCTAATCCCAAACTCCCAATCCTTCCCTCCCCCAAGCCCCTCCCCCTTGGCAACCACAAGTCTGTTCTCTATGTCTGTGAGTCTGTTCCTGTTTCATAGATAAGGTTCGTTTGCGTCCTATTTTAGATTCCATATATAAGTGATATCATGTGGTGTTTGTCTTTCTCTGTCTGACTGAGCTCACTTAGTCTGATAATCTCTAGGTGCATCCATGTTGCTGCAGATGGCATTATTTCATTCTTTTTTTATGGCTGAGTAGTATGCCATTGTATATATATGTACCACATCTTCTTTATCCATTCATCTGTCCACAGACACTTAGGTTGCTTCCGTGTCTTGGCTCTTGTAAACAGTGCTGCAGTGAACATAGGGGTTTAACACCAATTCTGGATGCCCATTCATAGCAGAGATTCTGGACAGTCTTCCTCTTCTCTGCCTTCTTTTTCATGCATTTTGGGACTTGTTGCCCTGTGTGCCTCTCTCACCTGCCCCCACCCATCCTTTAAACATTTTGCAAGAACAGCAGCTATGACCGTGTTCCTTCACTGCTCCTCTCCCCCCTTTGCTTGCTCTGCTTCTTGTCTGCAGTGCCTGTCCTGTTCTGGCTGCCACAATGCCCGTCTGTCTCCTGCCTACTGAGACTCTGTCCCCCTGTGCCCAGCTCGGAGGCTGCCCCTGACAGGCAGGTACTGGGACCTCATGTGCTCCCCTCCCACGCGCCTTCATACCTCTGTTTGTGTGTCTGTACTGCCTCACAGCATTTGTATTTGCATACATTTCCTTTCTAGACTTTAAAATCCACAAAGACAGGATTGGTGTCTTTATCTCTCTGTGTTCCTCACAGTATCACCATACCAAACCCAGAAGATGTTAAAGATTAATTAAAATGAATGAATAAATTAATGAGAATAGTTCAACATTTACGATATGATTCCTCTTCTGAAGCAGTCCTTTTATAATGAGAATTAACCCCAGGCACTCACTCACAGTGGGACCCTCTTCCTAGGAAAGCCCTTTGTTTATAAAATCACAAAGTACATCCTCTTCATCACAGGAAGTCTGATCTCTGTGTAATTAGGATATTTGAAGATTTTTAAAATGAATATGAACACTGCCGGTGAACGACAAAGGTTCTAACTCAGGGAGGAATTCATGTATGCATGTAGTAGAAAACATGGACTGCTTTCATTTCTTCAGTGAATAAACAGCTTCCTATTCCTGGTGCAATAAGCATACATGTAGTTAATTAGGAGTGCAGTCTAACTCAGAAGCTGAAGATGGAATCAAAGTCTTTGCCTTTCACTTTGATTTAGGTTTAGGTTTGGTGTTGTCATTAATGTGAAAATAGCCTACTTTTGTTCCCAATTTTAGGCATGGCAGGGGACATATTGCTGGTTAGCAAGCCTATCTGAAATTGACAATGTATTCATGACATCCTGGTGGGTGTGACCTGGTACTAGGTGCCATAAAGAATCATTAAGAAAGATATAAGAGCACCCATCATGTCAAACAGGAGATGGTTTTATAAGCCATTGTTATGTCTGAGGATGCTGTTGATTGCTGGATTAGAGTCCAAAAGCAACTGTGGAGTGCCCCTCTGTGACCAAAACCAGTAATGGAACAGAAGCTAAGAAAGGTCTGAATTCACTGCAAATGGAAATTTAAAAATCCAGCTGTTTCTGATTTTTAGAGTGGAAAGGGAATTAGCACATTATCGAGCTTAGAAATGAAGCTTCTCAGTTAGACCTTTGTCAGAGCCTGGAGGGGGAGCCAGGCCAGAATGGATGAGGAGTTGTCGTGGAAGCTAATTTCTTTATTCAGGGGGAGCTCTGCTTCCTTGGGTGATTTTTGCTGTAACTGGCATCAAGAGAGGATGGCTCCTACTGTTTAACAGTGACAGTGACATTCCTCTTGAGGGGCTAATACTTTAATTTAGGGAGAGAAAAAGAAAAGGAGCAAGTCTTAAGCCTAGAGGCAGGAGTTCAGAGAATATGATCCTTGCAGAGGCTGGCTTCTTGAAAATAAAACTCAGACTGGGGAGTTGGACCCTAAAACGTGTGGCCACATGACAAAGCCCTGGATAAAACCATTTTCTTTGGGGGTGATGCCTGCAGTTGGCCTGCTGGATCAAAATGAGCAGCAAGGCAGAAATCTGCCAACCTCAAAGGGCTTTGCACTATGAGAGGTAGAATCCTGCTTGGTGACATATCAGGATCTTAAATTCATGGTCATTTTCTTTCTTTCTTTTTTTTTTTTTTTTTTACGGTATGCGGGCCTCTCACTGTTGTGGCCTCTCCCGTTGCGGAGCACAGGCTCCGGACGCACAGGCTCAGCGGCCATGGCTCACAGGCCCAGCCGCTCCGCGGCATGTGGGCTCCTCCCAGACTGGGGCACGAACCCGCGTCCCCTGCATCGGCAGGCGGACTCTCAACCACTGCGCCACCAGGGAAGCCCCATGATCATTTTCTTAATGAAACGGGGAAGCCAGTAATGCGTGTGGTATCCCTCTCCTCAGACACCACTTGCTAAACAAGCAATACTTTCTGGATAAGCTCCAGAAAATATAGATAAGGCAGTACTACATTCTGTTCCTTTATCAAGCCACAGCTATTGGAAATTGGATTTCCAGTATAGACTGAATGGCTTTTGGCATCATTTTTGCCAGGCATGCCATTGAAAGTTTTCATTTGTTTTGTGCTTTATAAGACTCCAGGTGTCTTTACCTCAGTAGTCCCTCTTTTCTCACAGTCACTGTGGCAGATAAATGAGGTGGGTACCATCCCCATTTTACGCTCAAGAGAATTGAGCCTTACAGAGGTTTTCACGAGTATGACTGATGCAATAAAGATATTATTACTGCTGGTAGTCAGTTTTCTCTAGGTCCTACAGTTTAAGAAATCTTTCTTCCATTCAGTGGAAAAGAAAAGAGTTTAGCAAGGAAGATGGCAGAACCATAATAGCTTGGTTACAGTCTGCATGTGGCTGTGTATATTGAAATGTCCTGAATGAATCCCCTGATCCCCCATCTTGGGGGAGATAATCCCTGACTGATTGTCCATTTTGGTGTATCCATCATCTGCCCTGCTGGGTGTCATCATCAAGCCGTCCTAAATTTCTAAAGGCTTGGTAAGAGCAGTGGGAGGGTGGCAAACCAGTTTAAATGGGTTTGTTCCAAGTGCTGAGAAGCAGGCATTGCCTCTTTCTGTAGGAGGACCAGCCTCTGCCTGGGGATCAGTTGGGCTCCTGGCCATAGGGTTTTCAGCGTGTCTGTCAGTGACGTCTGCATGAAAAGATAGTCTCGCATCTCTCCATCTTATTTACATAAGCATTTTATTTTGGAAGAGTTTGAGATTTACAGAAAAATTGTGTAGTATACAGAGTTCTCATAGACCCAGTTTCTCCTATGAGTAACATCATACATTAGTGTGATTACTCACAATGATGAACCAGTACAGATACTTTATTATTAATATTAAGTCCATACTTTATTCATGTTTCCTTAGTTCTACTCAAATGTCCTTTCTCTGTCCCAGGATCCCATCCAAGACACCACGTTACCTTTAGTTGTCACGTCTCTTTATTTTTAATTTTTTTTTTGCGGTACGCGGGCCTCTCACTGTCGTGGCCTCTCCCGTTGCGGAGCACAGGCTCCGGACGCACAGGCTCAGCGGCCATGGCTCACGGGCCCAGCCACTCCGTGGCATGTGGGATCTTCCCGGACCGGGGCACGAACCCGTGTCCCCTGCATCGGCAGGCGGACCCCCAACCACTGCGCCACCAGGGAAGCCCTGTCACGTCTCTTTAAGACTCTTCTTGGCTGTGACAGTTTCTTGGACCTTCCTTGTTTTTGGTGACCTGCACGGTTTTGAGGAGGACTAGGCAGGTATTTTGTAGACTGCTCCTCAGTGGGGATCTCTCTAACGTCTTTCTCATGATTAGACTGGGGGTGTGGGTTTGGAGAAGACCATTCAGGCCATTTCCATCACATTGCATCAAGAGGACATGCCACCAGCATAACTTTGCCCTGTATATGTTGGCCTTGGTCACCTGGCCGAGGTAATGTTGATCACATTTCCCCTGTGCAGAGTTGCCTCTCGCCCCATTTTCGTACCAGCCTCTTTGGATGGACATCACCATGCTTAGCCCTCACATATGTAGTGGGGAGTTGTGTTCCACCTCCTTGAAGGCTGAGTGTCTGCATAAATCATTTGGGTTTCTTCTTCAAGGCAGAATGGTCTCTCCTCCCCTGTTTGTTTATTTATTCAGTCAGTTATGAATGCACTCGGATATTTATTTTATCCTTTAGGTTACAATCCAGCACTCTCTATATGCTTGCCCAAATTGTTTCCCTTGGTCCATCAGGAGTTCCTTCACGTAGTCTCTGTGTCACTTTGACTCACCTCCGTCTTGTGGGTGGGATTTTTGTTATTGTTTTGTTTTGACTGTTTCCTTCCTTCCCGATACTACAAGACGCCCCAGGGCACATTTCATATGTTTCCTACCCTAGTCGTAGAATTAGCCATTTCTCCAAGGAGCCCTAGTTCCTTTTATTGGAGAGTAGTATTAGAAACCAAGGTGAGGGACTTCCCTGGTGGCGCAGTGGTTAAGAATCCACCTGCCAATGCAGGGGACTCGGGTTCAAGCCCTGGTCTGGGAAGATCCCACATGCCGCGGAGCAACTAAGCCCATGCCCCACAACTACTGAGCCTGTGCTCTAGAGCCTGCAAGCCGCAACTACTGAGCCTGCATGCCACAACTACTGAAGCCCATGCGCCTAGAGCCTGTGCTCCGCAGCAAGAGAAGCCACCGCGATGAGAAGCCTGCACCCCTCAATGTAGCCCCTGCTCGCCCCGAGCGCAGCAATGAAGAAGTTAGAAGGTCAGTGCTATGGAAAGAGAGAACACTGAACAGGGGAAGGGGGGATTGAAGTGCTGGGAAGATGAGGACGGTGCTTTTACATAAACTCAGAAGGGGATGCCTGAGCAAAGTTGTGGAGGTGAATGAGTCACATGGCTTTGTGAGGGAATCGCATTGCGGGCAGAAGGAAGAGCTGGGCGAAGCCCCGACCATGAGGACGCCCACTTCTGAGGAAGCTGGCCAGCTTAGCTGCAGCAGAAGGACGGAGGGGCGGGAGTGGACGCTGAGATCCGAGAGGGAGTAATAAGGGCCAGGAGAGCGGGCCTTTTACCCTGAGTGGGACGGGAGCTGCTGCAGCTGTGGATTGGCCTCTGCGTGTGTGTGACTGTCCTCTTGGGTGTCATGCTTGCTTTGGTTCTGTTGCTCTCAGCAAACTGATAAAGCAGCTATGGCAGGAGTAGTACAGCTTGGAATCCACAAGAGCATAAACTCAGATGTAAATGCTGCACTTTGAAGCTTTTGGTTAATGGGTGGTCACTGAGATGCTCTGAATACGCTTTCATTATTATTTTAAAGATTATCCTAAAAATGAAAATATAAAAATGTTTAAAACCTACTGTATTCAAATCACAGATTCCCCAGGAATATGTCCACGGGGTCCATTGGACCCTGTAAGATGCTTTCTTTTTTTTTTTTAATTGAAGTATAGTTGATTTACAATGTTTCAGGTGTACAGCAGAGTCATTCAGTTTATATATATGAATGTATTCTTTTTCAGATTCTTTTCCATTATAGGTTATTACAAGATATTGAATATCGTTCTCTGTGCTAACAGTAGGTCTTTGTTGCCTGTTTTATATATAGTACTGTGACCCTGTTAATCCCAAACTCCTAATTTATCCCTCCCCCATCCTTTCTCTTTGGTAACCATAAGTTTGTTTTCTATAGCTGTGAGTCTGTTTCTGTTTTATAAATAAGTTCGTTTGTATCATCTTTAAGATTCCACCTGTAAGTGATATTATATGATATTTGTCCTTCTCTGTCTTACTTCACTTAGTATGATAATCTCTCTAGGTCCATCCATATTGCTGCAAATGGCATTATTTCGTTCTTTTTTATGGCTGAGTAGTATTCCACTGTATATATGTACCACATCCTTTTTATCCATTCATCTGTTGACGGACATTTAGGTTGCTTCCATGTCTTGGCTATTGTAAATAGTGCCACTATGAACACTGGGGTGCATGTGTCTTAACATGCCTTCTCACATGTGGTTTTATGAGGAATTCAGTTTGGGGATGAGAGGCATTCCCAGATTAGGACTAAATAGATGAATATATTTAAGAAAAAGTCAGGTTTAATCATTCCAAGTTGATAATTGAGAATTATTAAATAATTAAGAATTATTTTCTCTGTCTTCTGGATTCCAGACTTCTAGCAGCAGACGCCAGGGGCTGTGGTTGGTTTTGAATTGGAGAGTGGCTGGGGATGCCCTTTCTTCTCTCCATCCTTGCTCTTTCTCACTTGTTCGGTTCCTCCCCCAAAGCAAGCAGCTTTCTGTTCACAGATCCCATGCTGGTCATTCCGTAAATGCCGATGGAGGACGTCACGGTTCCAGGTGGCAAAGTCAGGATGACACGTGCTACCAGGAGCCAGGTGTCCTGAAGCCAAAATACCGTTCCAGGCACTTGTTCATGATGCACCAGCAGTTGCGTTTTCCCTGGAAATGTCACTTTTTAGGACTGTACATTCTGAGCAAAAGGAGCATGTTTCCAGCATTTTCCTTCTCTTCTCTCCTCTCCATCCTCTGGGTTAGAGCTGTTTGTTTGTGGAGATGGCTGTAAAGTCCCCTTTTCTCTGGGCCACGGAAAGCCAGTCCTTTCTTAGCTTCTGTGTTAACGTGCTTTATTCATCTCTGCTGCCCTGCCCACCCCACTCCCCCTGCGGTTCTTGTAATGAGACAGAGACAGATGCTGAGGAAGTTTCCAGCCTATCTTGGAGGAGTGGCTGGCAGTGCCACCTTTGCCCACTCCTGTGAGTTCCCGAGGATGGCCCTGGCTTCTGCAACCACTGCTGGCTGTCACCCAGCACCTGTAGGGGTCCTTCTGTCAGATCTGCTCCCAGCCATCTCCAAACTGTGACTCCAGACTCCTGAAATCTGCCTGGTAAATTTCTCTTCCCAGTTTCTGATGACAAGATGGGGAGGGGATAGGAAGAAAACCTTCATTTAGTTCTTAATGGAGGTAAAAGGGTAAAAGTTTATTTTTGAATATCATATCACTTGCCTATACTGTTTACCTAAGGTAAATATTCTAAACAGTATTTGTCTTTGTTTCAACACCACCACTGTTTATGTGCTACTGAAATTCACTGAAACATGGGTCTCTTTCTGTAGGAGTCCCCACATTCCTGTCTGTTGAACAAAAGCACCCCAGAACCATTCCATTTAATTTTTGAAGGAAGGGGAGGCTTTGAATAGGAAATGACACAGGTTTCCTCTCTTTTATTTTTTTAGATGTGTTTTGCAAAACACTCCAGCCTTCCAAGCTAGATGCCACTGGCGACTCTGTGTTTGCAGATGCTTGTGGAATTTAATTTTCTTAGATACTTGTTATCAATTTAGTTCACCTTCAAGTTGATTCAAGCGCTGCGCTCATAATTCCATTCAGTTGGTGACTGTTCCCACACCCGCTAAGAGGAGAGCATGCCATCATCCTGGGCTCCTCTAAACCAGAATTTTCTTTTAATTTGCTGATCCCAATCTAAAATTGCTTTCTGCCTTTTTCATCAGGGCAAAGAAATGAACACTCACTCCCTGGTCTGCCTCTGGGGAGTGTAACATCCTTCCCAGCTGCCTTCTCCAGCTTTGCTGAATAATTATACACATGAGCACCAGAACTGTGCCGTTTACTGAACAGTCCTCCCTTGTAGGGGTTCAGCTACATGAGGAATTCATGGTACTCTGTGAGATTTATGTTAATTTCATATGTGAGGCATTTCGCAGAAACCGCTGCTCTTCACAGATCAGTCTTCATGGGGAGAAATTGATAAGAACTTGGAGTTACCATAGTGAGCTGAGATCATTGGCACAGATGTTTGTTTGTTTGTTTATGAGTTTGCTTACAGATCCGGTCAACCCTCTGGATTGTGTGTGTATAGTCTGAGGTGCTTTTCTTCCCTTACATCCAGGAAGAAGGATGTGGTGACTTTAGGCTTCCTTCCTGCTATATACTTGCTGCTATTCCAAAAATACTTCTCAGATCCTACAAGTCAAATATCTATAAAATCTTACCAAGCCCACTCACTCAATCCATTTTATTCTTTCACACTTTGTGCTGTAAATCAAGGGGCAGAGGATTGAAAGGGTGCCAGACAGAAACTATTCTATTACCTGACAGACTAGTAAAGATAGAAGAAATGGTTTCTAAGCCAAAAAAACGTCCATACACTGCTGGCTTTTGGCCATCTTCCTCAATCAGATCTGACTTTGGCTGATGCAGGGAACCTCAACCAAGGCATCCGTGGAAAGAAGTCATGGGAAAAGGGAACCTGCATTGGGCGGGAGATGGAAGACAGGATCTATTTGCCAAATTCAGACTGAAATGTAGTATTTCCTTCATTTTGGATGTTTGCAAACACTACATTGGAATGCACAGCAGCCATGACTTTGTTGCCAATAGAAATAACATTTTCATATCACATTATATTAGTTGAAGGTATTTTTTATATTAATCAATACTCCAAAATTGGAGTACTTATGGGGACCTCTGCAAGATCTTATTGTTGAATGCATTCATAAATAAGTACATATATGATTGTGCTCTAGAACTTTTTAGTAATTTGATCAGTGAATTTCAATAAAATGGATTTCTTTTGTAATCCTATGTGCTTTCTTTCAAGAGGTTAAAAACTTTATTCCAGAAAGGAGTCCATAGGCTTTCTCAGTCTGCCACAGGAGTCTGTGGCATAGGAGTTAAGAAGCCCCAGCCTGGTGTCTCTGCAGCCACTCACCTGCTTCTGTCCCCAGGAGGGGTAGGAAGGTGGGTGGCAGGCGGTGTAGCCCAGAGGATCCATGTGTAGGCTCTGGAGTCAGACTAACTGGATTTGATTCCTGGTCCCTACAGTTACTGGCTCTGTGATTACCTTGGGCACGTCATTTAACCCCACTAGACCTCATTTTCTCAACTTGTAAGTCTTAGTGAGAATAAGTCTTAGTGATAAGAGTCCATACCTTATAGAGTTACCAGTGGGGGTTATGTAAAATAATAAGTGGAAAATATAGGCAGTTCTCATTATTCCTGGTAGTTAAGTTCCATGATCACTATGGACACTGAATTAGTGAAAACTCACCTCTTGCCCCACTGGCTTCCAGCACTGGGGCCAGGATTAAGGTGGCAAAAAACTCAGTAATCAGAAAGATAATAATAACACAGTCAGTTCTCATTATTTGCAATACTTATGTTCTGTTGTCACCATGAGCACTGCATTAGAGAGAATTGTAGCATCACTCCTAAGAGAAATACAGCGATAACTCAGTTTTATGTGGATTTCTGTTTAATGACACCTGATTCAGTACATATTGTTGATCCATTAACATTGAACTCGTGGCCAACAGCACTGTGACTTGTGCCTGAGCGAAGCTTATCTCACACACAGAGGGCACGTCACAGCCTTCTTGCATGTAGGAACACTAAACTTCAGTACTGTGCTTGAGGGTCATTTTCAACAGCAAAATCACCGACAAAAATGCAAAAAAATATGGCAGTAAATAGAGCACAAGAAGGGTATTTCTTTATAGTCTGAAAGCTGGAACAAGAAGGCCAAAGGTTGCCCTTGTTTGACCTTGGCTGGACAGTGGGAGTCTGGGGACACAAAGAGTTCACCTTTCCGTGCATGTCTGCAAGTGACTGTGACAGCACTTGGAGTCTTGATTTGCGAGTTACCAAAAAAAAAAAGGGTTACAAAAAAAAATGTTACCAAGTTGGAAGACGTGCAAACATGGGATCTGAATAAAGAGGATCAACTGTACTTGACCTTCTTTGCTGTTATTGTTACTCTCGTTACTTTAAGCTCCCGGAGAAAGACAGTGAAGGGCCAGGACACATCTGTGCTCAACCTCGTCCATTCCTCTGGCTCTCAGGGGCGTGTGGCCAGAAACACAGGAAAGAGTAGTGGAAGAGATCCTCCTGATTTCTCTTTGCTGGCTGTCTCCCATCTCTCCTACCCGTGTATTCTCTCTCTTCTCCTTCTTCTTTCTTTCCTTCCCTCCACACTTCTTACCATGTGCAAGGGTCAGCTTAGTGTGATAGTGGATGTAAAGACCCCACGACATTGCCCCTTCCCTCCAGGCGTTACTGTACCAGGTACTGGGAAGATAGAGAAATACCAGCAGCCATGGGACTGGTGCAAACACACCACTGAATCTGGTCAGAGATCTCTAGATCCATCCTTGTGACCTCGCCTTCCCGTGTTTGTTCATAAGAAGCAGTTATACAGCATCTCTGCCAAAAATTCATTTTAGTTCACCTTTCCTTGACACAGAACTTATGTTGGCAGTATGGTCCAGGGTGTCATTTGGGAAATTAAAAATTTTTTTCTGTAAATTTATTTAAGGTTCTATTTTTTTTTCTTTCTAATATAATTTCCTCATTGACCTACAGTGATTACATGCTGTCTTTCTGGAGAGGGATCAGTTGCATGCATCAATTCCATTGGTAATTCAAGGAATAGCAGCCAGATATTTGAAGATGAAAGAAGATCAAAATCAGCTTCCAGGGCTTCCCTGGTGGCGCAGTGGTTGAGAGTCCGCCTGCCAATGCAGGGGACACAGGTTTGTGCCCCGGTCTGGGAAGGTCCCACATGCCACGGAGCGGCTGGGCCCATGCGCCATGGCCGCTGGGCCTGTGCGTCCGGAGCCTGTGCTCCGCAACGGGAGAGGCCACAACAGTGAGAGGCCCACATACCGCAAAAAAAAAAAAAAAAAAAAAAAAAAATCAGCTTCCATCTGGTTCATGTTCCAACCTGAGCAGGTGGGAACAGGCTTCCATTTGGCCCAGAGGAACTGCCCAGCACGTGTCTGCCAGAACTGGAATCGAGACCAAATGACAGGGAGGCATATTTCACCAAGTCTAAGAGGAAACTTTCTTGACAGCTCCTCCAGAATTCATGAGGTGGTGACTTCTCTATTACTAGGGTTTTCAGGCAGAGGTCAAGATAGTCAGGAAAGATGTAGTTTCCTAAACTGTTTAGTTACAAGACTGAGGGGGTGAGGTGTGGCTATTCCCTGTATTAGTCAGGGTTCTCTAGAGAAACAGAACCAATAAGATATGCATATGTAAGGATGTGTGTGCATCTGTGTGTGTGTGTGTGTAGAGAGAGACAGAGACAGAGACAGAGACTGACAGAGACACAGAGACACAGAGACAGAAAGATTTAGTTTAAGGAGCTGGCTCCTGAGATTATGGAAGCTGACAAGTCCAAAATCTACAGGACAGACTGGCAGGCCCGAGGCCCAGGGAAGAGTGGTAGTTCAAGTCCAAAGGCCATCTGCTGGCAGAATTCCTTCTTGCTCAGGGGAGGTCAGTCTTTTTTCTACTAAAGCTTTCAGCTGGTTGGATGAGACCCACCCATACTGTGGAGGGCAATCTACTTGACTCAGACTCTACAGATGTAAAAGTTAATCACAGGGCTTCCCTGGTGGCGCAGTGGTTGAGAGTCCACCTGCCGATGCAGGGGACACGGGTTCGTGCCCCGGTCTGGGAGGATCCCACATGCCGTGGAGCAGCTGGGCCCGTGAGCCATGGCCGCTGAGCTTGCGCATCCAGAGCCTATGCTCTGCAACGGAAGAGGCCACAACAGTGAGAGGCCCACATACCGCAAAAAAAAAAAAAAAAAAAAAAAAGTTAATCACATCTGAAAAATACTTCACAGCAACATCTTAGACTGGTGTTTGACTGAACAACTGGGTACCATAGCCTAGTCAAGTGGGCACTTAACCATCATATTTCCTCCCTCACTAGATGTCTTCAGACCCATCTATAGCTCAGCAAATGTGATTAAAATTCAAGCCTCAGGGGGAAAAAAGCGCCATGCATTTCCACTGTCTTAAGCATTTAGGAACTCCTGCTGGATTGGGTGGCTAAAATTACAACTGTGAAATCCGTAAATGCCAAGAGCCAGGGGTTAATCAGTTGACACATTCTGATGGTCCATTCAAGGGCAGTTTGAGATGCAGTGTGGCCTCATAACTATTGCTCCAAGAAGTTCATGAACAAGAAGATGTATGTTTAGGTTGGTGATATCAAGTTAGACAACAGGGTTGAAAATGAGATTCTGGATTGTTGTAGGGATTCCTGAGGCCACGTGGGTAAGCTCTTGCATACCATTCTATCTCCTGCAGAAGTTCGGAAAACCAGTTTTGAAGAAGTAGTTACCTTATTGTTATCTTAGGGTATTTCATCCTGTTGTAGTGTTAACCATTCTGACCAATTTTTAAAATGTTTTTGGTTCCTATTCGTTATTTATTGGCTTTCAAAGATTTCGTGTTCCTCTGTAGTTATTTATTTACCCTTGGGTGAATTCTCTGGTATGATATATTTCCATTCCCATTCTAACAAAGTGCTCTCTTTGTACTTAGAAATCTAGCTAAATCCATGGGCAGAAGCAGGCTGTTACTATAACCTTGTTCTTCCTGAAGTTAGCAGTCAAATATTCTGGCAGTAGAATACCTTTCCCTTTCTTTTTTCCCCTCCCTTCCTTCCTTTTCTCTTTTAGATTGTGCTTTATCTGCTTTCTAAACTGGCAGTAGGAGGATTAGCTTGCTAGAAGTTTGCTTGAATTCAGACTCCTCTTTAGAAGTTCATTCTTTCTCTTTTTATTTTTTATTTTTTTGCGGTACGCAGGCCTCTCACTGTTGTGGCCTCTCCCGTTGCGGAGCACAGGCTCCGGATGCGCAGGCTCAGCGGCCATGGCTCATGGGCCCAGCCGCTCTGCGGCATGTGGGACCTTCCCGGACCGGGGCACGAACCCGTGTCCCCTGCATCGGCAGGCGGACTCTCAACCATTGAGCCACCAGGGAAGCCCCATTCTTTCTCTTTTAGTAACGCCCGGGAACATTAGGTTGTAGAAGATTCTAATTAGCAGGAATTCTTTTGGTGCTACATAATTTTTTTTATTGTGAGTTATTTTTTCTTCTGAAGAAAGAAAGAGCCCAAGATGGTAGGCTGGGAAATGGCTTCGAAAGCTGAGCACAGGTCTCCAACCCTCCCTGAACCCTGCAAATTCACCACACTGTTCCTAGGTTTGTCCCGCTGAATAAAAGCATTTCATAGTTCACTCCTCAGAGGTACCATTTAGCACATGGCCCCAGAGTATTCAGTTGCTGCTTCAGGATCCTAGAAGTGCAAGCTCGATGCAGTAAATGAGCAGCTCGTTCTCAGAAAGCCTCATAAAGGCATAGCTATGGAGAATTTAGATTTTGGAAAGACCCCCTATCCATCCTTTCCTTTTGTAGCGAGGAAGTTGAGGCTCTGGTTGCCCGTGGGATACATCAGGCCACCTGACCTGCAAGGCAGAATGGGTCTTGTACACAGGTCTTCTGATGCCAAGACAGAGCTTGTGACCCTACAAGATACTGCCCCATCCACAGTATCCCCAGGACTTTGAACATTAAGATCACCTCTGAGGCTGGCAAATCACCCTAAGTTGGTGCTCCGATAAGATGTGTTCTGGTACTGGGCAGTAATGTAAGGAAGCAGACAGCAAGGGTGAAGGAAGGGATTCTGCTGTTGGATTCTAAAATAGGCTTCTTGTCTCCTAGATGGTTGTACCCACCATCACTCATGCAAAATCTTTAATCCCACATATTATCATTTATTTGGAATGAAAAAGTAGAAAAGCTTCCCAAGGGCTCTCTACATTTTGAAATAGTTTTATCTACCCACTGGATTTATTGAGCGACTACTTATTGCCTCATTGTTCATCCATCAAAGCCATACATAACCGTGTTTAACAACTGTTGACCAGTGTGATATCCAGGCCTGCCACCCAGAGTGTTATAACCTGGCCAGATGCAGACACTTAATGATGTAATTAGGCTATGCTGTCTGCCAGGTTGTTGAAACTACGGGAAAGAGCTTGAGGACTCTCATGCTGCCTTTGGGAATCTGTCAGGTCTGGAACCACCTCTTGGTCACCACTGGCCTTGCTCTTTCATACACCATTCAGACTTTTATTCTTGGTTAAGTGTCATTTTCTCAAACTTTTATCTACCAGAAAAATTAAAAGAGAAAGATGTTGCTGGTGACATGTAGTGTGATTAACCTCAGATTTATACTGTCCTAAGAGTATGTTTTATGCCCAGCTTCCCTCCCATAATACAGCACCCTGGCTTGATTCTTATATTAAGCAAATTCATTAGTTCGTAGCTCAGGCATTTCTTGGAAGTGCTTCTAGGGATAACATTGTTTACTAGTCTCAACAAGGTCCATGAAGAACATCAAAATATTTTGCACACAAGACATTTAGTTAGGCATTTATGAATGCATTTGCCAAAAGAAATATCTAGTGGTAGGGCCTTTCTGAGTCTGACTCTTTCTTAGAAGCTGAAAACAGAGTCTGTGCCCAAAGGCAGCTCAGCCAGTGGAAGAGTCAAACAAATGGACTTCAGTACAATGCAGTGCAAAAGGGGCTCGTGTGACAGCAGAGCAGGACCCAACCCTCCACCTTGGAGGGAAGGCAGAGAGGTTTCCCTGTTAAAAGAGGTACCTGCACTGAGCCTTGAAGATAATGAAGACTTATTTCGCAGGGAAGAGGGACGGAGGGGGGAGTAGGGGTTCCGAGAGAGGTGGCCCGCGAAGGAAGCACGGAGGTGGAAGACCACTGGGTAGGCGCAGTGCACGTGTCTTCATTTCCAGTACCCTCCTCCAATAAGAGGAACCAAGACACTCTGGAGACGTGCTGGTTTTAGGGCTGGGGCAGCAATATGTAGATGAGCCTGGAATGTCTTGTCACGCTAAGAACATGAACTAAGGATGTGCTTAACAGAATGATGGGGGTGTGGCTTAGGGGCACAGGAACCCATGGAAAGAGCTTCCAGTGGACAAAGTTGCAACAAGTGAACAACGAAATAAAGCGGTATTTGATTATAGCACAAAGTATAAAATAAATATGCATGAATTCATACTGATACAGATAAACAGTTGAATAAATTAATAAATGAGGGAGAAGGCAGATCTCCCTTGGAGAAGAATTGCAAATAATTTTTGTAAACACTCTGCCTTAAGGAGGTGTCTAGGTGATGTCCACAGTGATGTCCTTCTAAAGAGCAGAGTTAAGGAGGAGAGGAGAGTGCAGTAGTAACTTTACAGTAGAGAAACCAGACAAACACGACCTTAGCCAAGCGATCAGGGTCAGTATCACAGTGAGTCATGTTGGTAGCATGTACCCTTGATAAGACGTGATGAGAAGGGCACTTTATCTCTGTGGTCTTCCTTCCCAAAACCCATAACCACAGTCTAATCATGAGAAAAACATCAGACAGATCCCAACTGAGAGACACTTTACGTTAACACCTGGCCAGTACATCTTAAGATCATCAGAACCTGGGAAAGCCTGAGAAACTATGACAGCCAAGAGGTGTCTAAGGAGACATGAAAACGAATTGTACTCTGGGATCTGGATGGGATCCTGAAGCAGAAAAAGGACATTAGGTAAAACGAAGGAAACCTGAATAATGTATGGATGTTAGTTAATAATAATATATCAATATGAATTCATTAATTGTGATAAATGTATCAAAGTAATGTAAGATGTTAATAATTGGAGAAACTATGTGAAGCCTATATGCAGATATACAGATATATCTGTACTATCTTTTCAACTTTTCTGTGAATTGAAACTATTCTAAAGTAAAAAGTTAATTTAAAAAAAAAGAAGCATGGAATATTTGAGTAATGCAGATCGTTCAATTTAACTGGAACAGAGAGGGTGAGGTAGGAAGTGGTGCAGGAGGATGCTGAGAACAAGAAGAGGCCCAGGTCACAGAGGACCTTTTTTTTTTAACATCTTTATTGGAGTCTAATTGCTTTACAGTGTTATGTTAGTTTCTGCTGTACAACAAAGTGAATCAGCTATATATATATACATACATCCCCATATCCCTTCCCTCTTGCGTCTCCCTCCCACCCTCCCTATCCCACCCCTCTAGGTGGTCACAAAGCAGCAAGCTGATCGCCCTGTGCTATGCTGCTGCTTCCCACTAGCTATCTATTTTACATTTGGTAGTGTACATATGTCAGTGCTACTCTCTCACTTCATCCCAGCTTCCCCGCCCCCCAACCCGTGTCCTTGAGTCCATTCTCTACGTCTGCATCTTTATTCCTGTCCTGCCCCTAGGTTCATCAGAACCATTTTTCAGAGGGCCTTTTATACCACATTCAGGGCATCAGATCTTGCCTAGTATAGACCATGGGGAGTCCTGGGAAGGCTCTAAGCAGAGCAGTGACATGATTAGTTTTGTGCTTCAGTCCATCTGGTGGTGATGTAGAGAAGGAAGTAATAGAGTGTTAGGGCAGCCATAGGTAGACCAGAAGGCTGTTTTCTCACCTAAGCAAGAAAAAGTGAGGGCTGGAACTAACGTGGTCACAGATGATGGAGGGGAAGGAACACATGGGAGAGATATTTAAGAAATACAGTTGGTAAAACTTGCTGACCAGTTCTTTGGATGAGGAGAAGGAAATTTTGTTTGTTCATTTATTCACTCATTTAACAAAATTGTATTGGGAACCTACCATGTTTTAGCACTAGGTATTTAGCAGGAAAGAAAAAAGCTAGTGTTCCCACACTCAGAGCTTGCATTCTAAGGAGAAGAGACAAATAATAAAAGAATAAGCTAATATAAAAGCAAGATAATTTTGGATGGTGAAAGCAAGCGGGTTGATTAGCAAGCATCATCAGGTAGCAGGTGGGAAGGAGAAAGTGCCTGCAGGTACCCACGGGAAAGTACCACAACTTCTGTAATAAATAACCCCAAATTCTCAGTGGCTTACTACATTAAAGGTTGGTTTCTTACTCTTATCACTGTCTGATGTGAATCCAGTGGGTCTACTTGGTCTTTCTCCTCCATGTTCTTTAGGGATCATCCATGCTTCTTCCATCTTGAACTGAAGACCTTTGGCACATGGTCTCCACGGAAGGGAAAGAAGAATATTTTTCTAGACCTTGAAATGGCATACATCCCTGTCACCTAATTTCACTGGCCAGAATCCAGTAACATGCTCCCAGCTTAACTGCAAAGGAGACTGAAGGTGCAATGTAATCTTGCTTGTCCAGGAAGAGAAAATGAGATTTGAAAGCATATATTGAGCTATCCATCCAGTCTGTCTATCTATCTATCTATCTATCTATCTATCTATCTATCTATCTATCATCTGTCTACACAAACACACACACACACACACCACACAGCAGATTTAAATGACAGTAGCAAAACTGTAGTATGTTTTACAGTTATGCTTGTAAATGCTCTTCTAGTCCTGTGCCCATTTTATAGCATAAGTTTTGTTTGCAAACCAAAGCAGCCTTACAGCTTATCGGAAGGTGAATGAGGTTATATTCTGTTACAACTAAATGATTCCTGTGAAGCCTCAGTTTCCAGTATAAGTACCTCGTACCCAGCACAGTGCAAAAACATACAGGTGTTCAGTAATCATATTGATGAGTAGATCCTTGGATGGGATGATGAGTAGACAAAGCAGCAATATATATATATATATATATATATATATATATATATATTTGCTTTGGAGGAGTTAAAGGACTTTCTCTGCGGTGAGTGTTGTTAATACAGAGTTCTCTCAAATGGCCTATCTTTTTTTTTTTTTTTTTTTTTTTTGCGGTACGCATGCCTCTCACTGTTGTGGCCTCTCCCGTTGCGGAGCACAGGCTCCGGACGCGCAGGCCCAGCGGCCATGGCTCACGGGCCCAGCCGCTCCGCAGCATGTGGGATCCTCCCAGACCGGGGCACGAACCCGTGTCCCCTGCATCGGCAGGCGGACTCTCTACCACTGCGCCACCAGGGAAGCCCCAAATGGCCTATCTTTAATCAGTTTCCCTTCACTCGCGACAAGAATTGGATTCAGTGCGCATGTGCCTTTAACACTTTTATTTTGCCTGGCTCCTTAGAGTAGATTGAATACTATATCCCCAAACTCATGTCTACTTGGAATCTCAGAATGTGATCTTATTTGGAAATACCGTCTCTGCAGATATAGTTAATTAAGGATCTTGAGATGAAATCATCCTGGATTTAGTGTGGACCGTATGTCCAATGACTACTAGTGTCCTTATAGGAAAAGAGGACATGGAGAAAAAGGTCAGGGGACAAAGGAGGCAGAGATTGAAGTGATGCAGCTCTAAGCCAAGGAATACTGGCAACAATAGAAGCTAGGAGAGGGTGGAACAGATTCTCCCTCGGAACCTCCAGAAGGAACCAACCTTGCTGACACCTGGATTTTGGACTTTTCACCTCCGGAACTTAAGAGAATAATTTCTGTTATTTTAAGCTACCTAATTAGTGGTAATTTGTCTTGACAGTCCTAGGAAACTGATACACCCCTTGATCACCCACTGAATGTTCCTTTTTCCTCAAAAAGTATTTACTTATGATTCCATATGTAGAAATTCTTTTCTTCATTTTTTCATCTAACCTGGCCTCAGCATAGGCATGGTCCTTTCAACTTTGCCCAAATAGAGCCTTTGTCTCCACCTTTTTGGGAGACTTCTGTGAAACTGCCTTCCCTTAGCTTATCTCATACCCTGGAAGTCGTTCTTTAGATGCTCCATATTAAAGACAAAGCAAAACCTCCTAGACCCTTCCTTGGTCACTGCTTCTCATGATGCACGGGAAGGGGTGCTGGTCAGTGCCCTCTGAGCTCAAGCCATCATCTTTACGGACATGCGTGTCCACCTTGACTGCTTCGGTCCAGCCCGTGAATATAGAGCCAGGCCAGCTGCCTGGTAAATTCCCCTCTCTCACTGCCAGAGTCCAGGGATTCTGCTTTTATCCAGCAAACAACTGTTAGACTGACAGAGTCAGAGGAAATGGTATGTAATAAAAAGCACAGTAAATAGTACACTTGTACCTCCGGTCTGGATCATTGTCAAGTCATTTATATCAAAATTAATGTTTGATTTAGCATGGTTGTAAGAGAACACTGAAAGAGACGGTGTCATGGTTAAGACATTGATGACATGGTACCAATTTTGTATTATTTCATGAACTTAATTGCATCTCTAAAGAGAGGCTCCTATAGTTACAAGATAAAAAAAGAATCTACCTGTGATAATAGTCTTTAAGGTAAAAAAGGTTGGTAGCTACTGATATAAAAAGAACCAAAGGAATAAAAAAACAAAAACAAAAGCGATGTGACAGCCTTAATCAGTTTCTTCCCCAGGAGGAAAAAAAAAAATTATGTGTCTCTTTTGATACATTGCTAATTTTAAAATAACCGCCTAGTGTATGAGCAGCACATGCATTACAAAATATATGGAAATGAAAGAAAAGAAAATTTATCCATAATCCCAGCATTCTAATACAATTGTTTTTTAATTTGACTTCATTTCCTTCCAGATTTTATTCTCATCTCTATGTTTTGCATAGTTCACATAATTTTTCCCTTTTTTTCTTATTTGTTGGGATGATTCTGTTTTTATGCAAGTGCAGTGGGTGTACATCGTAACAAATGAAATGGTACAAAAGAGCTGCTGTGAAGAGCTGTCATCTTCCACTTTGCTCGCCCACTTCTAGTCTCAAGCCCGATTGGAAACTTCTTAACTATTTTGGTTATTCTTATTTCTGGTAATTACTTCCATTCCTCTAAATAATATGCTTACAACTCTATTTATTTTTATTCTGAACTATTTAAAATACAAAAGGTACAAAAGACAATGTAACCACCATCCAGCTCTGTTGAATTCTGTGTTGCTGTATCTTGCTTCAGTTTTTTAAGGAAAAAAACGTTGCAGATTTGTACTCCCCTGCCCAGTCCCCACGCCCAGACCCCATCATTCTGTCTCTTCCTCAACTCCAGGGAGTAACCGGAACCTTGAACTTGATAGTCATCTTTCCCATGTGTGCTTTTATACTTGCAGTGCTCAAACATTTTGGTCTCAGAATGCTTTTGCATTCTTGAAATTTATTGAGGACCCCAATATATTTTTCTTTATGTGGAATGTCACTATCCAGATTTACAGCATTTGAAACAAAGACTGAGAAGTTTTAGAAATATTTATTAATTTATTTAAAATAGTAAACTCATTACACATTCGTGTAATTAACATTTTTATGAAAAATAGCTACATTTTCCAAAGTAAAGGAAAAGTGACATTGTTTTATATTTTGCAAATTTCTTTATGTCTGGCTTAATAAAAGGCAACTGGATCTGGTATCTATTTCTACATTCAGTTATTGTGATGTCACATGTCATGTGCGTCTAGAAAACTTTGTTGTACCTTCATGATGGAATAAGATTGAAAAGAATCTTAGTATTATTATGAAAATAGTTTTGACATCACAGAATCCCTTGTAAAGGTCTCAGAGACCCTTTGAGAACCACTGTTTTGTGTCATGAGTAGATAAATATAACCACAAACTATATGAAATTATTTTGTTGGTTTTCAGACTTTATGTAATTTGTGCTATTCTCTGCATATCATTATGACATTTGCTCTATTCTGCTTTCAACGTTGTTTTTTAATATTTATGAACTTGCAACTCAAATTAATTTGTTTTAACAATTGTATAGTACATAAGTCTATGAATATATCATACTTTTCCTAGTCTTGTTGGTAGCTATTTGGAATGTTTTTAGTGTTTTCCCTGTTAGCAAGAAAGTTGCAATGCATATTCTTGTCCTTGTCTTCTTGTGAGATTTTGTATCAAATGGAGCTAGATGGGGAGTTGTCCTGCTGAAAGGACTATGTACCTTTGACTTTTCTAGATAATTGCCAAATTGTTCTTCAAAGTAGCCACACAGATTTACCGACCTACTGAATGTATGAGAGTTCCTGCTGTTCTACAACATTGACACTTGCTATCATCAGATTTTCAGTTTTCAACCAGTTTGATGGATATACATTTATATTTCATTATTATTTTAATTTGCATTTCTTGGATTCTTAACACTTTTCTGTTTCCTCATCTCTGCATTTCCTGTACATTTCCTTTGCCTGTTTTTGTCAATTGAGTTTTTTTTTTATCATTTTCCTATGAATTTGTCAGAGCTCTTTATAAACTCCAATTCCTAATTCTTTGCTGGCTATATGGATGGTAAATATCATATGTTTTATTTTTACTTTTTAAATTTATTTTATTTTTTTAGCCACACCGTGCAATGTGGGATCTTAGTTCCCTGACCAGGGGTCGAACTCGCACCCCCTGCCTTGGAAGGTGGAGTCTTAACCACTGGACCGCCGGGGAAGTCCCTACTTTAAAATTTTTTTAAACAATTTTTTATTGAAGTGTAATTAATTTACAATGTTATGTTAGCTTCAGGTGTATAGCAAAGTGATTCAGTTATATATATATACACACACACACACACACACACACACACACATATATACATACATATATTCTTTTTCAGATTCTTTTCCATTATAGCTTATTACAAGACATTGAATATAGTTCCCTGTGCTATACAGTAGGTCCTTTTTTTAAAAATCTATTTTATACATAGTAGTGTGTATATGTTAATCCCAAATTCCTAAATTATCACTCTCCCCCTCCCTGCCTCCACTATCTCCTATGGTAACCATAAGTTTTTTTTCTATGTCTGAGAGTCTATTTCTGTAAAGGTCATTCATGTCATTTTTTTAGATTCCACATATAATGGATATCATATGATATTTGTCTTTATCTGACTTACTTCACTTAGTATGATCATCTGTAGGTCCATCCATGTTGCTGCAAATGACATTATTTCATTCTTTTTTATGACTGAGTGGTATTCCATTGTGTATATATACCACATCTTTATCCATTCATCTGTCAGAATATCATCTGTTTTTATAAATGAAACATTTATTTATTTGAGAAGCATATGGAGATTAAGAACATAGACTCTGGAGCCAGACTGGTTCGAATCCTGATATGTAATTCTTTGTATATTCGGAATACTAATAAATCCTTTGTCAGTTTTCTACAATGCAAAATCTTTACTCATGAGTGACCTTCGGCAAGTCACTTAACCTTCTTTGTGCTTCAGAGTTGCTATGAGATTTCAGTAGTCCACATATGTAAAGCATGTAAATAGCGCCTGCCTGGTTAGGAAGCACTTTGTATGTGTTTGCTGTTATTACAGATGGTTGAAGTGCTTATTGATGGATGGCTGAATGAGGGGATCTCATTCCCCTTCCCCTCTCCCTCTCCAGTGGTAACCAACATGCAGAAAGGTATATAACCTCGGTTTATGTTTTCCTATATTTACCTTCAAGGTATACCTTTATAAACAATAAAGCGTGCATAAATAGAATCAGATTTTATTTATCATTCTACAACTTGTGTTTTTTACTCAACATTTTAATGTATTTCAAATCTTCTAATAATAGCTGATGTTTATTTAGGGTTCACTATATGCTTGTTCCTAGGCTAAGTGATTTTGATACATTAACTCATCTAATATCACAAAGGTCCTCTGAAGTAGATACTATTATTATCCTTGTTTCACAAGTGAAGAAACTGGGGAAAAGAGAGCTTAAGTAACTTACCTAAGATCACACAGCTATTAAGTACAAGAGCGGGGATTCCCAACCAGGCAGTCCAGCTTCAAACTTGCACTCGTGACCACTAGCTCTATGCCTAGAACAACCTACAGAGAAGAGTAGACAACAGCAGAATAAATCTACAGGACTGCACCACCCAGCTTACTTAACACCTATGATTATGCCATTTTCATTTTTTTTAAAGAAATAGAACATGAAAGATAGAATTGAGACCTTCCTACAACTTCAGGGACAATCGCTATGGCAAGTTGAGTGTTTATCATTTTTATGCATAGTTTTATGCTTTACAACATATCTATAGATGTATAAAGATTATATACCATCATTAGGTATGTTTTCAAATTGTACATAAGAACTGTACTAGCATTCAGCCACCTACTTGTTTAACTAACATTATTTTTTATATTTATTTATGTTGACACGTAGATATGTTTTTTATCTGCTACATGGTATTCTACTCCATTGCAGCTGAATAATGCTTTATCTTTTTCCTGTTGGTAGACATTTAAGCTATTTCCAGTATTGTGCTACTCAAAACAGCACTTCAGAAAACATTGGTGTATTTTTGTTGTTGCTGTTTGTTTGTTTTGTGCACGTGTAAAAGTTGCTCCAGGGTGTGTACCACAAAGTGAGATTCTGAGGTCAGAAGTTAGGAGCATATTCAGCTTTAAAAATGTATTCCCTGGGCTTCCCTGGTGGCGCAGTGGTTGGGAGTCCGCCTGCCGATGCAGGGGACGTGGGTTCACGCCCCGGTCCGGGAAGATCCCACATGCCGCGGAGCGGCTGGGCCCCGTGAGCCATGGCCGCTGAGCCTGTGCATCTGGAGCCTGTGCTCCACAATGGGAGAGGCCACAACAGTGAGAGGCCCGTGTACTGAAAAAAAAAAAAAATGTATTCACAATGACCAATATCTTACTATCTAATTATCAAGCTAGATAATATCTAACAATTAATATCTCCAAAGTGCTTATACCTATCTGAGTTTACACTGGAAATGTGTAAAAGGAGTATAAGGGTGAATATAGAGGATTATTGTATATCCTTACTAATATTTGATATTGAAGACTGGATATTTTGCCAATCTGATGCTTATGAAATAGATGGTATTTTATAGATTTAATTAGCAATTCCTTCCTTACTAGTGAGGGTGACCATATTTTCATATGCTTATTGGCCATTTGGATGTCCTCTTTGGCAAATTGCTAAGTTTACTTTTCAATTAAGTTGTCTTTTCTGTATTGATTTGTAATTCTTTATATAGTCTGGATAAGTCCTTTGTCAATTATCTGCACTGCAAAATAATTTTTTGTATTGTGAGGTTTTGTGGGTTTTATTTGTACTTTGTTTATAGGGTCTTTTTTATTTGTATACATTCACACTTATGAATACTTTCATTTGTGGTTTATCAATACATGTTTCTTGTCTAAGAAATAATTCTGTCCCCTGACATTATAAAAATCTGCTTCTACATATTTTGAAAATGTTAAGCACTTCTTTGGCCATGAACTGAATCATAATGTTTTTATTGCTGCAATAGATTTTTCTCTTTTTTTTTATTCTCAGCTTTTAGCATCAGTGTGTACAAAGAGCTAGAAAGGCATGGCTGTACTTGCAGGTCAGAATGTAAATGTCACTAGACTTGACATGTTACATCAGTGTGTACAAAGAGCTAGAAGGGCATGGCTGTACTTGCAGGTCAGAATGTAAATGTCACTAGACTTGACATGTTAATAGTACAAGTGTGGTCTGACAGAGGGGGGTGGGAAAGAGAGAGCAAAGGATGGGGGCTTGAATGTCCTCATCCTACATGGTAGGAATCAGGAAATCAGAGATACTGAAAACTGATGGGATCAAATGTAAGTGTATATTATTTAAATATATATTATTTAAAATTAATAAAGAAATCATTATATATATGTATAAATAATTTATGTACATATATATACATGTATATATATATACACACACATATATACATTGAAAGAAGAAAGGGGAACTATAAATGAATTGGACGCCCATCTTTCAAATTGAAGGACCAGTAGATAATCTAAGGCTGATTATTCGAGAAACAGAATTTTGGCCAGGACAGATCTGTGAGTTCATGCTTTGAGACACGTCCTATATTAATCATGTTTCTGTTTTCTTTATGATGTTTTGACATCTTAAAAAACCTTTCTGGGGGCTTCCCTGGTGGCTCAGTGGTTAAGAACCTGCCTGCCAATTCAGGGACATGGGTTCGAGCCCTGGCTCGGGAAGATCCCACATGCCGCAGAGCAACTAAGCCCGTGTGTCACAACTACTGAGCCTGCGCTCTAGAGCCCGCGAGCCTCAACTACTGAGCCCACTTGCCACAGCTACTGAAGCCTGCACACCTAGAGCCTGTGCTCCGCAACCAGAGAAGCCACCACAATGGGAAGCCCACGCACTGCAACGAAGACCCAACACAGACAAAAAAAAAAAAAAGAACCTTTCTGGCTGGGCAGAGACTGGCCAGCCAGTCTTCAGAGATTGCTGAGGGCTCAGCCCCAGTGGGTCCTTGATCTGCAGACTCACCAATCCAGAGTCACACCTCCTCTACCTGGTGCCAACATCAGAAGAGGCACTGTTCTTTTATTTATTTGTTTTTAATGTATTTTATTGCAGTACAGTTGATTTACAAGGTTGTGTTAATTTCTGCTGTACAGCAGAGTGATTCCGTTATACATATATATACATTCTTTTTCATACTCTTTTCCATTATGGTTTATCACAGGATATTGAATCTAGTTCCCTGTGTTATCCAGTAGAACCTTGTTGTTTATCCATCCTATATACAATAGTTTGCACCTGCTAACCCCAAACTCCCAATCCATCCCTCCCCCACGCCCCTCCTCACTGGCAACCACAAGTCTGTTCTCTGTCTCTGTGAGTTGTTTCTGTTTTGTAGATGAGTTCATTTGTGTCCTATTTTAGATTCCACATAGAAGTGATATCATATGGTATTTGTCTTTCTCTGTCTGACTGACTTCACTTAGTATGATCATCCCTAGGTGCATCCATGTTGCTGCAGATGGCATTATTTCGTTCTTTTTGATGGCTGAGTAGTACTCCACTGTGTATATGTACCACACCTTCTTTGTCCATTCCTCTGCCGATGGACACCTAAGTTGTCACTACTGTGAATAGAGGAGTCAACTGTTCTTAATCATCCCTGGACCAGGGACCAGGCAACTGAGGACAACCCCCAGAGCTTAGAGCCTTCAAAATTGTTCAAACGAGCCAGTCCTAAACCATTTACTCTGCCCTGCCCTGCCTTTCCCACAGAGACCCCAGTAAAGGCTCTGCCTAAACCAGTTGCTCACTCCTGCTTCTGCTTCCTGACCAAAACCTGGTGCCCTCCATGGTCCTGCCTGGTGACCTGTTCCTCCCATGCCAAGGGGACTGTGAGTGACATAAACTTTCCTTTTGATGGCATTGACCTCACTGTCCTCATTCAGTGACCTTCATAAATGAAGACCCAGCTACAGAGCATTCCTTTGCTCCAAAGTCATGCCAGCAATAGCTGAAACTGGATAGAGCTGGCTAAAATAGGAAGATTGCACTCAGAATGTGCTAAACAGCTCTGTGGTCCAGAAATGGAATGGAAACTCAAGGTGATGGGTGGAACTGATGCCACAGGTACACAGTGCACAGAGCCCAGTGCAGGACCCAGGGTGGGCAGTGAGAGAGGGATCTTGGCTTTTGCGGGGTGAGGAAGACGAAACTGTTTTGCTCAATAAGGAAGAAAAGAGTAAGGCTTACAGCTTAAAGCCAGAGCCTGGGTAAAGAAGATATTATATTATATATATTATATTATATATATAATATATTATATATATATATGGTGATGTAGTGTATGTGTGTATATATATGTGTGTGTGTGTATAGTGAACTCATAGAAACAGAATGGTAGGTACCAGAGGTTGGGGGTGAGGAAAGTGGGGAGATGTTGATCAGTGAGTACAGACTTCCAGCTGTGAGATAAATAAGTTCTGGGGGTCTAACACACAGCATTGTGATTGTAGTTAACAATGTTGTATTAAATACTTGAAAGGTGCTAAGAGAGTAGAGCTTAAATCTCACCGTGGAAAAGAAATGGTAATTATGTAAAGTGTTGAAGGTGTTAGCTATCACGATGGTGGTACAATCATATTGTAGTACATCAGTGTATCAAATCACCACATTGTACACCTTAAACTCACACAATATTGTATGTCAATTATATCTCAGGAAATCTGGAAAAAGAAAAGAAGCAAGATACTGGGGTGGGGAGGTTCAACCCCTTGCCCAGGAAAGGAAAAACAGGTAGTAAACTTATTGCCAAGAGCTGTGTCAGAAAATGTGCAGGCCAGCGGCTGGGAGGGGTGGTGGTCAGATACTTAACCTCCTGACAAGGAGCTGCATCAGGCCACATGTTGGCTGGTAATACACTGGAGCAGAAAACTCTGAAAAGTCATTATAAGATCTGATTATGGATTAAATGCCAAAGGGCCACACAGAACATCTCACTAAAATACAGGAAAGAAGAAAGAGTGAAAATAGTGCAAAAACTAAACAAACAAACAAGGAAAAACCCCTCCCTTTCTAAGTTGGCATGCCAATCAAAAGAGCAAAATACATGGGCAAATCTAATGGTACAATAGCAAAGACAGCGATAAGAATATGAATTCACTCCAGATGGAATTAATTTTCTAGAGCAGAAAGACAAAGACTTTAAAATAAATTTAAAGCTGCTAAAGATAAAGACAGAAGGTCCATCTAAAAAGCACAAGAGGGCTTCCTTGGTGGCGCAGTGGTTAAGAATCTGCCTGCCAATCCAAGTGACACGGGTTCGAGCCCTGGTCCAGGAAGAACCCACGTGCCGCAGGGCAACTAAGCCCATGTTCCACAACTACTGAAGCCCGCGTGCCACAACTACTGAAGCCCGCGTGCCACAACTACTGAAGCCCACGTGCCACAACTACTGAAGCCCGCATGCCACAACTACTGAAACCCATGCACCTAGAGCCCATGCTCTGCAACAAGAGAAGCCACCACAATGAGAAGCCCACTCGCTGCAACTAGAGAAAGCCCGCACTCAGCAAGAAGACCAGCACAGCCAAAAATAAATAAAATAAACAAATCTATTAAAAAAAATAAAAAGCCCAAGAAATTATAGGGGAAATAGGAAGAGAGAAAATAAGAACAGGTAGATATCTAATTATAAATTTTAGAAAAGAAAAATTCTGTCATTGCAATAGGTAAATGCTATAGATGAGAAGTTCTCTTGACTAGATACAACTGAAGATAATTAGTAATATGAAGGTAGTACTCAGGAATTCACCTGAAAAGCAACAAAAAGAGAGAAAACAATTTTTTAGAAACTAGAGATAGTAGTTAAAAGACAAGGAGAACAGATCGAGGAGAAAATTCATCATTCAGTTATAACAGAAGTTCCAGAGAATAGAATAAAGGGAATAACAGAGGAACAATATTTAAAGAGAAAATAGCTGAGAGTTGTTCAGAGTTGACGACAGAGGAGTTCTCAGATTGGAAGTGCACCCTAAGTAGTGAACAGACCCACATGGAGACTGATCAAAGCAAAGCTGCAGAGGATCAGGTCTCAGATGCCAGAAAGAAAACACAGATTTTTCTTGTCTAAAAAAATATATATTTTTATTTTACATTAACAGATATTTGGATATAGAATTTAGGTTAGAAAATATTTTTTCTTCAGACTTTGAAGGAATTTGTCCATTTTTCGTCTGTCATTCAGTACTGTAGATTCCAGGATGATATTTCTCCTTCTGAAGTGACTTTTTTTTTTTTTTTAAATCTCTGTGGCAGCTTTTTAGGATCTTTCTCCTGACATTTATTTATAAGGTTACATTGACTTACAGGTTTTGTCTTTTGAGTTTTGTTTTGTTTATTTCTTTGAATTTTTTGTGCTAGGAATTCAGTGACCCTGTTACTCTGAAAGGCTGTGTACTTTAGCTCTGGGGAAAATGTTCTTTTTTTCTTTCTCCCCTCTATTTCCTCTGTTCTTTCATTCTCTGACCCCTATTAGTTCAAAATTGGGTCTCCTGAATTGATTCACGTATCTCTTTTATTATTTTTTTTATGTTTTCTTTCCCTTGTGTTTTGCTCAAGACTCTAAGTATTAATTTATTCTCCACTTTATTGATTCATTTTATTTATTTTTAAAAACTTTTTTGTTCATTCTCTTTTATTATACTATATTCTTATTTAACAGATATATAATATTTATGAATCCCCAGAGTTTATTAAATCTCTTTGAGCACATTGATCACAATTAATTTTGTAAATTTTCTGTTTCTTGAAACATCTGGGTTTTTTTAAACAGTTTTTTGAGATACAATTCACATATACAATTTGCCATTCAAAGTGTATAATGCAGTAGTTTTTAGTACATTCACAGATATATGCAACCATCACTACAGTCCATTTTAGAACATTTTCCTGACCTCAGAAAGAACACTGTACCCTTTAGCCTTACCCTTTTCCCCACTCTATCTACCAGCACTAAGCAACCACTAATCTATTTTCTGTCTCTATAGATTTGACTGTTGTGAAAGTTTCATTTAAATGGAATCAAGTAATTAGTGATGTTTTATGAGTGACTTCTTTCACTTAGTTTTCAAGTTTCTTCCAATTTATGGTTTTTCTTTTGCTGCTTATGCTTTTGGTGTCAAATCTAAGAATCCTTTGCCAAATTCAGAGTCATGAAGATTTATTCCTATGTTTTCTTCCAAAAGTTTTATAGTTTTAGCTCTTATATTTTGGTCTTTGATCCATTTTGATTTAATATCATATATGGTGTGAGGTAAGGGTCCAGTGTCATCCTTTTTCATGTGGATATCCAGTTATCCTGGTACCTTTTGTTGAAAAGACTGTTCTTTCTCTGTTGGATGGTTTTGGCACACTTGTTGAAAAGCAGCTAATCATAGATGTATGGGTTTATGTCTGGACTTCCAATTCTATTCCTTTTTTTTTGGCCACCCTGCGTGGCACGTGGGATCTTAGTTCCCCGACCAGGGATCGAACCAGTGCCCCCTGCATTGGAAGCACGGAGTCTTAACCACTGGACCGCCAGTGAAGTCCCATTGATTCTATTCCCTTGATTGATATGTTTATTGTAATGCCATTACCATGATGTCTTGGTGATAGTTTCTTTGTAGTAACCTCTGAAATCAGGAAGTCTGACTTTTAAAATTTTGTTCTTCTTTTTGAAGATTATTTTGAGCATTTGGGTTCCTGCTATTCAATCTGAATTTTATAATCAGTTTGTCAATATCTATAAAGAGGTCAGCAGGGATTACTATAGGAATTACATTGAATACGTGGATCCATTTAGGGAATATTGCCGTTTAACGGTATTAAGATTTCTGATCCAGGAACATGGGATGTCTTTCTATTTAGATGTTCTTGAATTTCTTTCAACAATGTTTTGTAATTTTCAGAGTATAACTTTTGGATGTATTTTGTTAAATTTATTACTGGGTATTTTTTGTGCTGTTGCAAAAGGATGTGTTTTCTTTTTTCTCTCTTTTTTTTTTTTTTGCGGTACGTGGGCCTCTCACTGTTGTGGCCTGTCCCGTTGTGGAGCACAGGCTCCGGATGCGCAGGCTCAGCCGCCATGGCTCACAGGCCTAGCCGCTCTGCGGCATGTGAGATCTTCCCGGACCGGGGCACGAACCCATGTCACCTGCATCGGCAGGCGGACTCTCAACCACTGTGCCACCAGGGAAGCTCAAGGATGTGTTTTCTTAATTTCATTTTCTGATTATTTATTACAAGTGCAAAAAAAGATTTTTATGTATAGGGCTTATATCCTGCAAAACTGCTGAACTGATTTATTAGATCTAATAGTTTATTTTTAAGGACTTAATTTTTTTAGAGCAGTTTTAGGTTCCCAACAAAAGGGAG
Source organism: Hyperoodon ampullatus (assembly GCF_949752795.1). Classification (NCBI taxonomy): domain Eukaryota; kingdom Metazoa; phylum Chordata; class Mammalia; order Artiodactyla; family Ziphiidae; genus Hyperoodon; species Hyperoodon ampullatus. Next base: position 119,635,159 of record NC_136914.1, on the reverse strand, counting down.
AGTTAGGTTCAGGGATTTCCCATATAACCCCTGCCCCACTGCCACACGCACCGTCTCTCCCATTATTAACATCCCTCACCAGAATGGTGCCTTTGTTACAATTGATGAATCTATATTGGCAAATCATAATCAACCAAAGTCCATAGTTTATATTAGGGTTCACACTTGGTGTTGTATGTTCTATGGGTTTGGACAAATGTATAAAGACATATATCCATCAATTATAGCATTATATGGAATATTCTCACTGCCCTTAAAAAAAAAGTGGCTGTACTATTTTGTATTCCTACCAGCAGTTACTGAGAGTCCCCGTTGTTCTGCATGCTCTCCACCCCTTGGTTTTGTCAGTGTTCCAGATTTTGGCAGTTCTAATAGGTGTGCAGTGACATCTCATTGTTGTTTTAATTTGTATTTCCCTGATGACATATGATGTGGAGCATCTTTTCATATGTTTCTTTGCCATCTATATATCTTCTTTGGTGAGATGTCTGTTAAGGTCTTTGACCCATTTTTTAATCATTTTTGCTTGTTTTCTTATTGTGGAGTTTTAAGAGGTTTTTGTATACTTTGGATAACAGTCCTTTATCAGATATGTTGTTTGCAAATATTTTTTCTCAGTCCTTGGATTGTCTTCTAATTCTCTTGACATTGTCTTTAACAGAGAAATATTAAATTTTAATGAAGTCCAGCTTATTGACTATATTTTTCATGGATTGTGCCTTCGGTGTTGTAACTAAAAAGTCATTGCCATAATCAAGTCATGTAAGTTTTCTAGTATATTACCTTCTAGGAGTGTTATAGTTTTGCATTTTACATTTAGGTCTACGATTCACTTTGAGTTTATTTTTGTGAAGGATGTAGGGTCTGTGTCTAGATTCATTTTCTTGCATGTGGATATCCAGTTGTTCCAGCACCGTTTGTTGAAAAACCTATCTTTGCTCCATTTTATTGCCTTCTGCTCCTTTATAAAAAAATTAGTGACGATATTTATGTGTCTATTTCTGGGCTCTCTATTCTGTTCCATTTATCCATTTATTCTTTTGTCAGTACCAAACTACCTTGATTACTGTAGCTTTATAGTAAGTCTTGAAGTCAATTAGTGTCAGACCTCCAACTTTGTTATTTTCCTTCAGTATTGTGTTGGCTATACTGCCTCTTTTGCCTCTTTATAAAAACTTTAGAATCAGTTTGTCCATATCTACAGAACAGTTTTTCTGTGATTTTGATTTTGATTGCATGAAAACTATAGATATTGTTGGGAAGAATGACATGTTGACAATACTGAGTCTCCTTAACCACAATCATGGAGTATCTCTCAATTTATTTATCTAAATTATCCATATTTTTTGGTGGATTTCTCAGGATTTTCTGTAGACAAGCTCAAATCATCTGTGAATAGAGATAGTTTTACCTCTTCCTTCCCCAGTATGGATGCCTTTTGTTTCTTTTTCTTACCTAATTGCCTTGGCTAAAACCTCCAGTGCGATGTTAACTAGAAGTGGTGAAAGTGATCTGTATCTGTGTCCTGTTTCTGATCATAGCAAGAAAGCATCCATTTTTTTCACCATTAAATATGATGTTAGCTATGGAATTTCATGGGTGCCTTTATGAGGATGATGAAGTTCCCTTGTATTTCTAGTTTACTGAGTGCTTTTATCATGAAAGAGTATTAGATTTTGTGAATTTTTTTTCACCTATTGAGATGATCATGTGGTTTTTGTTTTTTATTCCATCGATATGGTATATTATAGTAATTACTTTTGATATTATACTAACCTTGCATTCCCAGACTGAATCCCACTTAGCAATGGTATATAATGCTTTTTGTATATATTGCTGAATTTCATTTCCTAGTATTTTGTTGACTCTTCTGCACTCATTTTCACTAGAAGTATTCATCTGTAGTTTTCTTGTGATGTATTTGTCCTGTTTTAGTATGAGGGGCTAATGCTGGCCTCATGGAATGAGTTGGGAAGTGTCCCTCCCCTTCTTTTTTTGGAAGAATTTGTGAATAATTGTATTTAGTAGAATTCAGCAGTTAAGCTATTTGGTCCTGAGGTTTTCTTTGTGGATAGTTTTTAGGGTTTTTTGTTTGTTTTTACTTATTCAGTCTCTTTATTCATTATAGTTCTATTCAGATAGTTTATTTCTTCTTAAGTCAGTTTCAGTAGTTTTTGTCTTTCTAGGAATTTTTATTTCATCTAAGTTACCTAATTTATTGACATACAACGGTTCATAGTATATTTTATGATTTTTTTTCCTGTAAGTTTATTTGTAATGTGCCTTCTTTCGTTTCTGATTCTACTAATTGAGTTTTCTCTCCTTTTCTTCTCAGACAATCTAGCTAAATATTTGTCAGTTTTGTTGGCCTCTTCAAAGAAATAGCTTTTGGTTTCATTGATTTTTCTCTATCTATTTTTGTTCTGTATATCATTAAATTTCACTCTCATCTTTTTTATTACCTTCCTTCTGCTTGTTTTAGGTTTAGTTTGTTCAGCTCTTCCCACTGTCTTATGGTGGAAGGTTAGGTTACTGATTTGATATCTGTCTTCTTCCTTAACAAAGGCATTTACAACTATAAACTTCCTTCTAGACACTGCTTTAGCTGTATCCTATACAGTTTTGTAAGTTGCATCTTACAAAATTGTCATTCATCTCAAAGTATTTTCTAATTTCCCTTTTGATTGCTTCTTTGATTTATGGTTATATAGAAGTGTTTTAACTTCCATTTATTTGTGAGTTTCCCCAATTCATTTTTTGTTATTGATTTCTGATTTATAATTTCATTCCATTGTGTTTAGAGAATATACTTTGTATTATTTCAATACTTTAAACTTCGTTAAGATTTATTTTATAGCCTAGCATGTGGTCTGTCCTGGAAATGTTCCATGTGTACTTGAGAAGAATGTGTATTGTGTTACTGTTGGACATCCTATAGATGTCTTAGGTGTAGCTGGTTTTCAGAGTTCAATTCTTCTGCTTCCTTGTTTTCGTTTGCCTGGTTTTTGTATCTATTATTAAAAGTGGGGTATTGAGGTCTCCAACTATTATTGCTGAATTGTCTGTTTCTCCCTTCATTTCTTTCAGTATCTCCATCATGTATTAATATTCTGGTGCTCCATTGTTGGGTGGGACTTTTTACTGGGAAATTGTTGGGGTTTGGAGCTCCAAATGTTAGACTAAGAAGGGCTTTATTCAGAGGTTAGTTTAACATTCAACAGATCAAAAAAAAGTATCTTGTTTTAATTTTCATTTATTTATCGGGGTTTTAGAAAGTTCTTCTAAGATCTTTTACAGCTATTATATTCCACGATTCAGTAAAGTCATCATGATTCTGGTCCAAGATTATAAGTAAGTCCTACATGTTTTCCACCAGCAGGTTGTGTCACATCACAAAACTGCAAATACTCCCCCAGGGACCCATGGCTCACCCTGACACACTTAATCACATGTAATATCTTTCTGTGTAATTGTGGTGCTGTGGCTAATTCTATTCATTTTATATAATTAATTCCATAGGATTTTCATGTCTGCTCTTAAATCAAGTTAAAACATGAAAATTGTTTGACTTAACTGTCTTAAAATACCATGTCCAAACAAATCCCAGGGTAAATCATGTATAGTTTAGGCATTGTAGTATCTGGGGACATGGATTATTTATTACCAAAGTTTCTTCTCCTCTTAGGGGATCCTGGTGCATTTATCCCTGACAGTTTGGGAAGCAGACACTCAAAGCCAGAGTAGGATATTAGAAGATTCAATATCAAAACACTGAAGCCTTTATTTTTGTAAAATTTTACTTTATTTTATTTTAGAATACCTTAAAAAGGAGACAGTGAAAAACAATGCCAGTTGCCTCAAGTAACCTGAAAACAACAAAAACATGGAGCATTTCTACGATGAGAGGAAGAATAGTAGCACACTTGGTGTGTGTCTTTGAAAGGGTTGATTATATGATACAAGTGCTTGCAGTCTGGGGTGTGGGAAGGGAGAATGTGAAAGGGATATGAGATCTGCTGATAAAATGTGCTTCTTTTTAAAAGAAATAGGCTTCTGGTTTGACATTTACATTTTGAGGTCTCAGAAGATTCAGGACTTGAGGATGGAAAATTGGCTTTTATAGACATCTCCTTTCATTGTTTTAGAATAAGGTTTATATATCATAATATATAAGTCTACTGTGAGTGCTGTGAAGAAAATAGACCATGTCCTCCTTTGGTGGGTGTGTAAATTTATCATAAACGTTTAAGAACTCTAGGTATAACCTTTTGGGTTTTTCTCGTGTGTGTGTGTGTGTGTGTGTGTGCGCGGTACGCAGGCCTCTCACCATTGTGGCCTCTCCCATTGCGGCCTCTCCCGTTGCGGAGCACAGGCTCCAGACGTGCAGGCTCAGTGGCCATGGCTCACGGGCCCAGCCGCTCTGCGGCATGTGGGATCTTCCCGGACCAGGGCACGAACCCGTGTACCCTGCATCGGCAGGCGGACTCTCAACCACTGCGCCACCAGGGAAGCCCAACCTTTTAGGTTTTTTGGCTTGACCACACCTTAGTGATAGTCCGTTTCCTGCAGCTCTCCACGAACATAACTTTTTACTTCCAAAATTGACCGTTCCTCTTGATGAATGAGAGTTTAGCTAAGTGTGCTCCTGTTTCAGAAAATCCAGTGAATGAAAAATTAAAATGAAAACAAATTAATGCAGTCAAGATTCACCATCTGTGGGGTCCAGAAATTTCAGTGGCATAAGACGTGGGCTCACATTATTATGAGGTCAATGAAATGACCTAGCGAGCCCAGCTCCTGCAGCAAGCCGTGATGGGCGTCACGGGTCCTCTGAGGCCAGAGCCAAATGCATCCCAACCTGACTTCATCTCGGCGCCGACCTGGTGGCAATCTCCTGCTTTGCTTAAATATCAGTGGGAATGATTTGGGGGGTGGTGGTCCTGTATTGGGCTGGTTAAGGACTTAGAAAGAGAAACATTGTGAGTTGCCGGGACCATGGTTTTATCTCCAACTACCAGTTCCCCAGGCCTTTCCTCATCACTGCGGCTGTCAGGTAAGGTCCATCCTCTACTGCAGTTCCCATCTCAGTGCTGCAGAGTCTCCAAGGCTTTCAGATCTGCCTCCCCGACTCCTGGAACAAGGGTGGGAAGTCTGCTCTCCCATCTCCAGCCCTGGGCCTCACCAGCACACCTTCCACCCGGCTCAAGGGGGAGAACTCATCCAGCTGAGGAAGAAGGAAATGCTGGCCTCTTAAATGTGCTCTGAGCAGGGGTAAAGACTCATCCCGCTGTACTGGCCAGTTCCCCTGTGCACGTGGTAACAAGATGATCGAAACAGGCTGAGGAGGGCCAGAAAAACTGGAACGCTGCTGGAGGAGGTATCTGCAGCTGAGGGATGTTTTTGCCAGATGCAAACATGCTAGCTAAGGCCGGTGCTCACTCTCCACCAGCTCTGTGCAAGCAGTGGACCACCCAGGCGACAGGCGGGCGGAGCAGCAGAGTTTCCTGTGCACAGACCTGCAGTCATGTGCATTCAGCTGTCAGGTCAGACTCCCAGGAGGACTGGTCAAGCTGGGGTCTCCTCTGTCTCATTTCCTGCAGTGTGAACTTGCCTTTGCCTCTCGGAGCTGATTCTTTGCCCAGAATTTGGTTCTGTCTGTTAATAGCAGCAACTTCCACTTGAGAGAAGTTATTAGAAGCCTATTTTTTAAATTTATTTATTTATTTATTTATTTTTGGCTGCATTGGGTCTTTGTTGCTGCATGTGGGCTTTCTGTAGTTGGTGGCCAGCAGGGGCTACTCTTCGTTGCGGTGTGCAGGCTTCTCACTGCAGTGACTTCTCTTGTTGCGGAGCATGGGCTCTAGGCCCGTGGGCTCAGTAGTTGTGGCTTGCAGGCTCTAGAGCACAGGCTCAGTAGTTGTGGTGCATGGGCTTAGTTGCTTTGTGGCATGTGGGATCTTCCCAGACCAGGGCTCGAACCCGTGTCCCCTGCATCGGCAGACGGATTCTTAACCACTGCGCCACCAGGGAAGCCCCCTAGAAGCCTATTATTTTTAAGACAAATGAAGGAGTCTATGCTCATCCCTCCTCTACCTCCATTTTTGGAGGGAGGCCAGCTAAATAATACTGAGCTTCAGAATCCAACTGGAACTGGTAGGAAATTGATTTGCCTTTTAAATCCTCTAAGTCCATGCTTCATGCAGTGATTTGAAGCTGGGCCTTAGATGGTAGAAGCACCAAGTGCTCATGGCTAAGTTTCTTAAGCCTGCTCTGCATCAGAGGAAAGATGCCCTGCTATCAGAGAGGCTGTTTGGGTGCTACAGGCAATTCTCAGTTGATGCCTGATTGTGTTAGCAGTTTCCATAGAAACAGCATGTAACTGATGGTTGTTTACGGGGACAGCATTACCTAACCCTTAAAGGAACTGTGCACTGATCCAGAGCCCCAGGGTTTGAGGGCCACTAATTTCCAAATGCCTCTCTATTTCATCCGTTTCTGAATCTCATGGCAGCATGGGAGTTGGGGGTGATGGAGCATCAGGGAGGCTTGGTGGTGAAACCGAGTGGAACCCTGTGGGGCTCATGGGCACAGATGCCTTTTCCATGTCCCCTGTTTCTTGTTTGTAGGGAACAGACTCCAGCCTCCATGAACTTCCCTGAGTTCCAAAGGGCAGATTTGAACAGTTGCTAATCAGGGAAGGGAGGGGATGCAGAGACAAGGGAGGAGCAGTCAAGAAACTATAGTGCAGCCTTGGGGCAGGGTCCTGGTTCCGCCTCAAGGGATACATGTAACAATATCTTTGAGCTCTTTGTAGAACTAAAACCCCCAACAAATTGAAGATGTCAGCATTCTTCATTCCAGAGAAGCCGCCTGAGGCCAGATGAAAGGAACCAGAGAAGCTCATCAAGAGATTACCTGAGACCAGATTAAAGGAGTGCAGGCTCTGCACATGCCCTGATCTTATCAGCAAGCCCACCCTTGGACTGTGGCTATAAAAACTCCTCACCAAATCCCCCCGGGTTGGGACACACAGTTGTGAGGGCCCGAGCTCCCTGTGTCCCCCTTTGCCTGGCAAAGCAATAAAGCAATTCTTTTCTACTTCACCCAAAACTCTGTCTCTGAGATTTGATCTGACACAGGTGCACAGAGGCCACGTTTTTGGCAACATCAGGGACTCTGGTGGCTCCAGTGGCAATTGTGGAAGTAGATTTTTATCTAAAGGGGCAGGTATGGCAAGTGATGGCTTAAAATGGCAGGAGGGTGAACAGCTCTTCCACTCTATCTACATGGATATACATACCTATATATTTATGTAACTGTATGTATCTCCATACACACATGAAAGAGACAGGGAAGAAATATGCCTGTTTACCTTCTACACTAACTGGTCAGAAGGCCATTGTTGGTGTCACAACTTCCTTCTCACACTGTACGTCATGACCTTTACCCTCAGCCAGGTACTTGGCTGGTTGGGGTATTTTATCTGATGGCGTATCTTAAACCTTCATTCCTGAAAGGCCTAAATTGTCAGTGGTGCTGCCTTTTTCAGGTTGCTATCATTTTGCATGAATTTTACTATTGAACCTGAAATTACCCCCAGAGAAGGGAGCAAACCATCTAAGCTTAGGAAACTATAGCAAGATTGCAGGAAAGCACCAAGGGCCCACATGAAGTTAATGGTCATTCACTTAAAGCAGACCAGCCAGTATGGCCGTGTGCTGTGTGATTAACCAGATCGGGGCTTTTGCTTGGTGAGTATGAAGGTGGGACTATATCTAAGAACACGTACATATGATGACGAGCCGTGTGGTTCAAGCTGGATGAGGGGAGGGCAGGCGTGAAAAGGGAACAGAGTGTGAATTAGTTAAGACTGATGGACTCAAAGCCAAGAGAAGTGATGTGACTTGACGTGTGTTATTCTGCAGGTGACTTGCATTCCTTCTAAGTCAGTACTAGTGATTTGGAGACCATATGAATTTCTTAGGCACACTTTATTTAAATGAGAGAGGATTTGATGTGTCAGAACGTGGGAATTGGTATTCTGAAGGGAAGCAAGCTGTCATAAGTTGATAAGGGCTTCCCTGGAGCCCAGCTGCCTGGAGGCCAGTGATAGATCTGCCACTTACTCACTGGAGGAATTTGGCAGGTTGTTCAACTTCTCTGCGCTTCAGTCTTCTTATCTGTGAAATGGGAATAGTAACAGTAACTCTGATAGGGAGGTGGTGAGGATGAAGGAGTTCATGGGTGTAAAGCACTTAGAAACGTACTTGGTACATCATGAATACTCAGGAAGTATTAGCTATCACTCTTGTAATCAGAGGATACTTTGATACTGTGTAATGAGGGAGTAGATTTAGTCCTAGTGTGTGGAACAAAGCTGATGTCCAGTAACTGTTGGATGACCAAAGGAACGGATAGGGAAACATCCGAGCGGAATGTAAAATGGAAACATTTTGCACCTTTGAGTTGATGTGAATTTGTTATCACAAACCTGATTTAGAAATAGCCACTAAGTTCACAGCCCAGAGCATCCTACAACTCTATTAACAGAGTTAATACAAAGAAAGTTCTTAGAGTGTCCATGTGCTTTGAATGACAATTGCTTTCTGTAATATACAGCAGTCGTAGGACATGAAGACCCAGTGTATTCTAAATGATTGGGTGTGTGGACCTTATTTCTTTTTTTCTTTCTTTTTTTTTTTGCGGTACACGGGCCTCTTACTGTTGTGGCCTCTCCCATTGCAGAGCACAGGCTCCGGACGCGCAGGCCCAGCGGCCATGGCTCATGGGCCCAGCCGTTCCGCAGCATGTGGTATCCTCCCGGACCGGGGCACAAACCCGTGTCCCCTGCATCGGCAGGCGGACTCTCAACCACTGCGCCACCTAGGAAGCCCGTGGACCTTATTTCTTAATTAAGTAAATATAAACTAGGTTTTGTGGTGTTCATAAAACATGACAGCTAAATAACACTCGAAAGAAGAGAAAGAAACAAAATGAGAACAAGTGAATGGCATCATCTCCACCACCGCACGCTAGCTTTCCTAAACAACAATTACCTTTAGGTCACAGTTCCGAATACAACCTTCCTGGAAAGAACCAGACCTTCTCAGATACTTGACTTCTGCCAGAAGTACCCCTCAAAGAAAGCAGCCCCTCCGCCTCTGCTGCAACATCTCCAAGAACAGTTACAATGGGTATCATTATGTACATGCACCCACAGTACCCTCTCATTTTCTGTATGTTGTTCCTCAAGGGGTATTTTTGTGTGAAACCCACTCTGAAAAGTAAAAGGGCTCCCAGGAAGCTGGTGTCGCCTAATAGATAATTAAAGAGGACTGGTGAGTTCTCCCCTTTGGAATCCCTGGGAGATTTTGGTCAATCCCTCTATATATTTCTCAAGGAAATGTTCAGAATCTTCCCTAAATCTGTTTGTCGTTATAATGAATCCAAACAGTCCTGGAACAACTTGGTGCTCTAACTTGGAAATAAATAGAGTGAAAGTGTGGACACACATATGCACATTTCTACTCTGTGGGAGGGAGACAGAAGGAGGTTGGGGGGAAGGAGGGGGAGTCCTTTTATCTCTGCCTTACAGGATGAACTCAAAGTCAAATGCAGTCTTCCCAGGGAGCCCTGAATTTGGTGCCTTGGATTATGGATGTGTTTCTTCCTCCAGAACATGTAACTTCTGCCAGAAAGGGCACTGCCAGGATGGGGCAGGGACCCGAGCTAAGCCACTCGGTTATTCATGCCCTTTGTTACATATCCTCAGAAAGTTTTCTAGAGCTCTTCTTTGGTGGTGACCAGTCTCATGAGCCTCCCCTCTTATCCCTCTTCATTTCACCAACTATACTTCAACCTCTGGGTCTTCTTTTAGTCCCCAGAACATGAGCAACTTCCCATCAGAAGGTCTCCACCCATGCCTTGCCCTCTGCTGGGAATGCTTTTTAGTCTAACCTTTCCATCTCAGATGAGCTAACTCCTCCTCCCCTGGCAGGGCTCAGAGAAGACATCCATCCCCGAGCCACCAAGGCAGCCAGGTACCCTTGGGACAGTCTCAGCCTCGGTACTTCCCAGCAGATCCCTGCAGTGGTCATTCATTCAGCAGTTGGGTGTGCCTTCCTTTGCACACTCTGAGCTCCATGTGGGCAGACAGCCTCCCTTTCTCACTCAGTAAATATTCTTATTCAGTGAACACTTCCTGTTGATTGCCTGTGTGCAGGAAACATGCCGTCATGGTTTGGCCTCAGTGCATCTGAGGGCTGGATGGCACAGACATTACAATAGACCCTCACCTGGCTGATGCCACGGTCATGCCACTTGCTCACCTACTACGTCTGTTGTTAGTCTCTACAAATTATAGTTAATTTGGGAAGTTAGCACACATGTTCTGTTCTTAGCAGAATTACTCTGAGTTTATCTGGGTTGTTGTGAGGATTAAGTACGACAATATAAGCTTCGGATGGTTCTGGCGTACGGTAAGTACTCAATAAATGTTGGTTATTTTCCTGAGCCCAGGAAGATGTTTATAGCCATCCTCCAGATCATTTTGTGCCCAAGAATTCTCAGGCGCAGTGGTTGGAGGCAGAAGCACTGTGATAAAATTTAGCAAACAAGTCAGGGCCCGTTGTCTTTCCACATCCTTCCAGAAATGTATCGGAAGCCCCGTCGGTCAAACCATGGCAGACGTTCTTCATCCTTCAGAGTCGATTAACTCTGGGCAAAGCATTTGATTTTTGTTGTGGCAATACCTAGATAAGCTTAAAATTGGCCAAATGCATTTTCTGCCTCGGATTCAAGAAGCCTAAAGCATAGATTGGAGGACGCCCGTTCTGCTCACCAGAGAGGAGAATGCCTTGACCCCACATGGCTTTTCACCGGAGGAGTGCGGGACTGCCATGCCACACGTAACTGCTGTGGAAGTTTCTGGGTCCAGCTTCCAGCCCTTCAGAAAGCATCAGTACCGAATCTAAAAAAGCACAGATACGTGTACATGTATAATTGAATCACTTTGCTGTACACATGAAACTAACACAATATTGTACATCAACTATACTCCAATATAAAATAAAAAGAAAAGAAAAAAAAAGTATCAGTACCAATAGTTATGTAGAATGAATTTATGACTCTTCCCTTCTTCTTTTGGGAGGAAAAGAGGAACCTCATAGCTTCTATTTTCTGGGAGCTCTTCAGAAAAGAGATGCCCTGTCTGTCGAATAAAAGCTTGAAGCTTTTTTAAAAAAATTTTTATTTTTTAAAAAAATTTTATTGAAATATAGTTGATTTACAATGTTGTGTTAATATAATGTTTATAATGTTGTATTAATATATATTATTTTATTACATTCTCTTTCATTATAGGTTATTACAAGATTTTGAGTAGAGTTCCCTGTGCTGTACAGTAGGTCCCTGTTGGTTATTTATTTTATATAGAATAGTGTGTATATAAAAGCTTGCGTTTTGAGCCCAGATCTGCCCTTGCATTCTTGGAAACTTGAGAACAGGATCTCAGCCCAGATTCTTATCTGGCTCAGTTTTGTTTGGGAAGATTTGTCGTTATTGTTGCTGTTGCTTGTTTCTTATCTTGATTCCTTGTTTGGGGGAAGACAGAAAAGCAAGGTTAGGGATGTGTCTTGGGTTGTCTGAGCAAGGAAGGGGATGGAAGGCCTTTTCCAGAAGAATCCAGCCTTATGCAAGATCCAGCCTTTCAGCACATGTGCTAGTTTTTCCTAGTCTGTAAACTGTGAACATTGCATCCTCCCCAGGGTGGATAAAAGATGAGTGAGTGAGTGAGGGCCTGGGCTCTGACATGTTTCGTTGCCTGGGAGGTGAGAATCAAACTGGGGTGAAAAACACAGAAACCCAAGATGTCGGCCCAGCTGTGACTGCTGCCTGTGACATAACATCTTCAGGTCCCTCCATGTCCCCTCTCATTCCGTCTGCAATTACACACCCCAGTAAACACGCCCAAGAGTTACGCAGCTCAAGCAGCTGTCGGCTTTCCACACGAAGGTTCCAAGCCACAGCAGCTGAAGTCTGAACTTCTGAAAAAGTGTTTGGCAGGAAACACCCACAGATGGCTCAATAAGCTCATTTATTTGCTTGTAACTGAAACAGAAGCCAAACACATGGGAGAGAAGGAAGAGTGGACGGGGCAGAGCCTGGGAAACTCACTGATGGCAGTGTTACCTGCCTAAATCCACATTGTGCAAAGTGACATATCATTCTATACACGCATTCAAGTGCTTTGGGAAAATAAAAACAAACAAAATATACATGTAACATTAGACTCACTATAAAATACATGGAAGTTGGAGGAGAAGGCACAAAAGATGAATGTAGCTTTCTGGGCAACATTTGTAACCCAGCCTTCTGGTTAATATGTGAGAGAGACAGCAGTGCATTAACGTTCAGCCTGCCTGTCCGTGTGTCCATGGAAAGGTGACTCAGGAAAGGATGTGCATTCATCTGCCTTGGTAACTTCTCACTCCCATCCCTTCTCGACGCTTCCCTGATGTTGCCTTGGCAATTCTATTTCATTATTATTCATGAGAGAGATGCACTGCCTCTGAGAGCATCTGCCTCTGATCACAGCTACATCTGGCCTTCAAGGCCACCCTCGGAGGCCAAGGATTGTAGAGCTCGTGGGTAGGGGGAGAGGTGGCCTGATCTTCAGGGCTGTACATAAGCAAAAGTTATCAAGGACCGTGTCTTTTGAGTGATGGGCTCTGTAACGATTACTCACACGCATCAGCAGGCTGGGTCATGGCCTCAGGTGTGTAGGTACAACATGGGATGTCCAACACCATAGCAGCAGACTTTACACTTGGGGAAGTTTTAGTCATAGCTCTTAGAATGATTCAAATCCAAGCTGAAATACTGAGTCCAGTTCTCTGTCTAGGCAAGACCCTCCTATCTGGGGCAGATTCTACTTGTCCAACAGCTGTTCCCTCTTTGTCAACAGAAACATCCTGCTAGGCTGCATGATTGTTTCCAAATACACACCGTCCTTCCTTTGGGAGAGGACTCTACTTCCCCGCTCATTGACGGCAGCTTGGCCGTGGACCTGCTCTAGCCAGTGAAGTGTGAACAGAAGTGATGCGTGTCACTTCTGAACAGAAGCGATGAAAGCGTGCATGTGGGCCACCATGTCACTTTCCCTCAGCCATGAGATCAGCATTTCAGAGAGAGGAGTCCCATCAGCCGAGGTTACAGAATGAAGTCAACATGGAACCCAGTCACAGCCGACCCACCAGAAACATGTAACTCGGGTTTTTTTTAGCCACTGACATTTGGCTGTAACCTTGCCTACCCCCATAACTGGCACCGGGCATGGACAACATTGGCTCTGGTTCTGGGAAGTGGATACAGAGGGAACTGTAAGAAGGTGGAAGGATGACAACCTGTGTTGTGCAGTGGTGAAAAATTAGGTCAGGTTCTCACCTGAAATAACTTGGAAGGCAGATAATGTCGTTAATGTGTCTGTGGCTTTAGGCGAAAAGGTGGGAAAACAATTTTAATAGCAAATTTTCACTGCTCTTGGGTGTAGTTAGCAAAGTACAAGAAAGAAACAAAAAGAAAAGGATGAACTGCTCTGTCTGCACACAGGATTGAAAGGGAATAGAGTGCCCAGAAGTTCAGGGATGTGTACCATGAAATGATGCAAAGGATAAATGGTCAGACTGAGTAGGCTTTCAAATGACAATGGCCAATTAAAAGTCAGCCTTGAGCTGAGGCCCACATCAGTGATGTAGCCATGGTGCCCTTGGGTAAAACACCTGAATTCATCAAGATGACCTTTAGTAAATATATTCCTTTGAGCAAAATGGTTCAAGTGAAAGAGACTAAGGGCATGGCTGTGCCAGTCTCAGGGTACAATCCGTACATCTCAAAAAAAAAAAAATGTAGGCATGGTGACCAGCGTGTGGCATTGACTAAGACTCAAATTGGTATAATACAGACAATGGAATACTGCTCAGCCATAAAAGAAGAGTGAAATGATGCCATTTGCAGCAACATGGATGGACCTAGAGATTATCATACTAAGTGAAGTGAGCCAGACACAGAAAGACAAATATTATATGATGTCACTTATATATGGAATCTAAAAAAAGGATACAAATGAACTTATTTACAAAACAGAAAGAGAGTCACAGATGTAGAAAGCAAACTTATGGTTACCAAGGGGGAAAGCAGGGGAGGGATAAATTGGGAAATTTGGACTGACATAGACACACTACTATATATAAAATAGATTACTAATAAGGACCTACTATAGAGCACAGGGAACTCTACTCAATACTCTGTAATGGCCTATATGGGAAAAGAATCTAAAAAAGAGTGGATATATGTATATGTATAACCGATTCACTTTGCTGTACACAGAAACTAACAACATTGTAAATCAACTATACTCCAATAAAAAATTTTTTAAAAGAATCAAATTGGTACAAATATGACTACATGTTGAGAAAGTGACACTGACCAATGAAACACCAGCCTGGACTACAGAGTTCGTGTCATTCCAAATTTAAAACAACCCTTGGGCAGTGTGTGATATAAGCATGACTGTGGCATAAGACACCCCTAATTCTCCCCCCTTCAACAGCAAAAATTTGGCATCCATCCACAAACAGAAATGTTTGAGAGTTGTGGGACCCAGCAACATATGCCAAGGGGCCCAGGACGAATCTCGCCCCCCAGTGCACTGGGTGATGGGCAGATGGACTTTGTTATGGGCTGTGGTCCCTGCAGGAGACTGTGAACCAGCTCCGGCCCCTCTGGGCTGTGGTCCAGGAGTGCCTGCAGAGCACTGAGTTGGGCGGTCACCTGTGGACGAGTGAGCCTTTGTGGAAGCCCAGGTTTCCAGAGGAGAAGTTCCAGCACCTCACTGGAGGAAAAAAAAGAAGAAGAGTTTGGACGCAGCGTGAATGTGCCAGCATCACCTCTCTCCCAGGGCAGCACACTTAGGGCTAAACAAGACAGCCTGTGATTCTCCTGTGGGAGGAAGAGAGAGCCAGTGAGTAAAGCCCAGCTCACCCAGTTTGGCAGGATGCTGCCACAGGGTCTCATTTCTATCTCTCACAGCATCCAGACTATTGAATTAGGAGCTCCGTGGCTGGGGAGAGGGAGGACATTGGGAGAGCAGCATTTCAGATTCCTGGAGGGCAATAAAGGAAATGGTTCCTGCTGACAGCCTTCTGGGTTCCATCAGGAAGCCAGCTCATGAGCTGTGGGAAAAATCTCACCCACAGATCTCCCCAGCTGGCCTGTGCGCACCCCCAGCACACCATGTGCCAAGCCCACACCTCCCCACTTTGCAGCCCAGCTCCCTGTGTGAGGGCCCCAGGGCAGCGGCAAGAGTGAGCGCTGGTGGACCCGGAGCACCGGCAGAAAGCTGGCGGAGTCCTCCAGCGAGGGAGAAGCCACAAACTTGAGTCGCAGCGCCACCTTCAGGAAGACAAAGGAAAGGCGGTCAGCAGCCCACCTGGTGCATTGTAGGAGGGAGAGAAGACCCTCAAGTTTACGAATTATACCAGAGAGGGAGTCGGAAGCTTGGAGCAGGTCTATGCATACGCGGTCTGAGAAAGCCTCAGAATCTGTAGCAGGGCTGACAAAAGGTATTCTACCCTGAAGGCACTTAGTACAAATTAGACGACGTGACTGCTACCCCAAATATGAAAACAAGGGGACTTCCCTGGTGGGCCAGTGGCTAGGACTCGGCGCTCTCACTGCCCAGGGCCTGGGTTCAGTCCTTGGTGGGGGAACTAAGATCCCGCAAGCCAAGTGGCGCAGACAACAAAAACAGCAACAAAATGAAATCAACAACGCAAAACTCCAAGGACCATGAAAAACCAAGGAAATGTGACATCACCAAAAGATCACAGTAATCTTCCAGTAATCGAACCCAAAGACACGCAGGCCTGTCAAATTCAAATAAAGAATTTGAAACCGCTCTTTTCAGGAAACTCGGTGAGCTACAAGAAAACACAGAAAGACAAGTCAATGAAATCAGGAAAACAATACACAATCAAAATGAGAAATTTAACAAAGAGACAGTAATCAGAAAAAAGAACCAAACAGATTCCGGAGCTGAAGAATTCGGTGAATGAAGTGAAAAATGCAATAGAAAGAATCAACATTACAGTAGATTAAATAGAAGAAAACAGGCAGTGAGGTAGAGAATGGGAGCTTTGAAATAACCCTGTTTGAGGAGAAAGAAGAATGAAGAGGAGGGAAGAAAGCCTATGTGATCTATGAGACAATATTAAGAAAACCAGTAACTAAATCATTGGAGTTCCAGAAGGAGAAGAGATGGAGAAGGGGATAGAGCAGTTATTTAAAGAAATAATGGCCGGGTGCTTCCCAAACCCAGGAACAGGTTTGGAATTCCGAGTTCATGAAGCTAATAGATCATCCTATTATTTCAAACCAAAACAATCTTTTCTAAGACACATTATAATAAAACTGTCAAAAATCAAAGACAAAGAGAGAATCCTAAAGGTGGTACTAGAAAAGATTATAATATACAAAGAAACCCCTACTAGGCTATCAGCAGGTTTCTGAGCAGAAACCTGAGAAGACCTGTAAGGTCTCCCATTTTCCAGGAGAGAGTAAGATGATATTTTCAAAGGGCTGAAAGAAAAAAATTGCAACCAAGAATACTCTATTCAGCAAAGTTATCTTTCAGAAATAAAGGATAAAGACTTCTCTAACAAAAGCTGAAGGAATCCATCACCACTAGACCTGCCTTAAGAGAAATGCTAAATCAAAAAGATACATGTACCCCTATGTTCATAGCAGCACTATTTACAATAGCCAAGACGTGGAAACAACCTAACTGTCCATCAACAGAGGAATGATTAAAGAAGATGTGGTACATACATACAAAGGAATACTACTCAGCTGTAAAAAAGAATGAAATAATGCCAATTGTAGCAACCTGGATGGACCTAGAGATGATCATACTAAGTGAAGTAAGTCAGAAAGAGAAAGACAAATATCATATGATACCACTTATATGTGGAATCTAAAAAAAAAAAAAAGGTTACAGATGAACTTACAGAACAGAAACAGACTCACAGACATAGAAAAGAAACTTATGGTTACCAAAGGGGAGAAGCAGGGGGAAGGATAAATAAGCAATTTGTGATTAAAAAATACATACTACTATATATAAAATATATAAACAATAAGGACCTTCTGTATAGCACAAGGAACTATATTCAATATCTTGTAATGAACTGTAATATAAAAGAATCTGAAAAAATATATATATGTATAACTGAATTACTTCACTATATAGCAGAAATTAACACAACATTGTAAATCAACTATACTTCAATAAAGCACATTTGAAAAAGAAAAGAAAAGGGAAAAAAGACTTTTTTAAAAATAGAGGAGACAATAAAATGGGGCTTCCAAGACATAGTGAGACATTTAGGGGGAGGCTGACCTTGTCTCTCTGTGTCCTGTGGAACCCCTGTCAGGATTCTGGGGGAATCGGTAGTCACTCACCCTTGCAGTGGAGCGGGGAGAGTTCAATGCAGGCCATCCTTTCTGCAGCACTTCGGGTCTGTTCCCATCCTTGCCATGGCTGCCTGGTTAAATCTGTGCTGAGACACACAGAAATGTATTCTTACCATTAAAGCAATGCTCAGAACACCCTGCTCCCACTCTTCTCTCAGAAAAATCATATATCAGAATTTATCTTCTACCCCCTATTTCCAAAAGAAATCTCAAACAACCACTCTTTTTTAAAAAAAATTTATTTTATTGTAGTATAGTTGATTGACAGCGCTGTATTAATTTCTTCTGTACAGCAAAGTGATTCATCTATATATCTCTATATCTCTATGTATCTATAGATATCTATCTATATATATATATACTTTCCTTTTTTATATTCTTTTCCAGTATGGTTTATCACAGGATACTGAATATAGTTCCCTGTACTCTACAGTAGGACCTTGTTGTTTATCCATCCTATAGATAATAGTTTGCATCTGCTAATCCCAAACTCCCAATCCTTCCCTCCCCCTCCCTCTCTCCCCCTTGGCAACCACAAGTCTGTTCTCTATGTCAGTGAGTCGGTTTCTGTTTTGTAGATAAGTTCATTTGCGTCATATTTTAGATTCCACATATAAGTGATATCATATGGTACCTGTCATTCTCTTTCTGACTTATTTCACTTAGTATGATAATCTCTAGGTCCATCCATGTTTCTGCAAATGGCATTATATTTAGTTCTTTTTTATGGCTGAGTAGTATTCCATTGTATTTATGTACAACATCTTCTTCATTCATTCATCTGTTGATGGATATTTAGGTTGTTTCCATGTTTTGGCTATTGTGAATAGTGCTGCTATGAACACTGGGGTGCATGTATCTGTTTGAATTATAGTTTTGTCCAGATATATGCACAGGAGTGGGATTGCTGGATCATATGGTAATTCTGTTTTTAGTTTTTTTGAGGAACCTCCATACTGTTCTCCACAGTGGCCTCACCAATTTAAATTCCCACCAACAGTGTAGGAGGGTTCCCTTTTCTCCACACTCTCTCCAGCATTAAACAACAACTCCTTTGCACTGTACTACTTGGCAGTTCTACCCAGTCTTAGGGAGAAGCTTATAACTTGCCTTCTTAATGGCTGGTTCCAGGAATAATGATATCAAAATAAAGTTTCTCAGGGAAGCAAAGATGTCTTATAAGCCCCTGCTGGTTCCCACATGTATCCTCTCTGTCCAGCTACAGATTGCCATAGTCATCAAAATAAGCTCTGGGACTGAGGCCCAGGACACAAAAGAACTAGGATGGGACCAGTGAAAACCTCGAGGCCCTTCAGGAGATCCCTTAAACATTTGCTTTTTGCTTGCCTTTCCAGGAAGTTTGATTTTGGGGGAAAGCTCTGAATATACTTGCTACAGGTTGATATTTATGGTCTTTTATGATTAATGTTGAGAAAAGATGATAGAGGAGGAGGGAGCTGATATATGTAGATACAGTGTTGGAGGGTATCATTGGGATTAAAGATATTTAACTGTTGAATTATAATATACCCTGAAATGAAGTCTTTCTCTTTTCCTTGGCTTTATTAGTTCATGGCACATGGTGACATGTAAGATGACTTCTCGCCAAAGCACGCAGGCTGATGCAGGTGTTCTCTTGCCCACCTTATGCAGTGATGCATTGGTAAATGTTTCACAACCAGATCTCCCCGAGTGGAGGGGGAGCTCTGCTTAGTAGCATTTGTCAATTTCCGTAGTGGCAATGCTGCCACCATAGATGATTTCAAACTTCCAGTGTGATGTCGCCAAATGTGTGTTTGGGAAAAGCTGTACACAGTGGTCTCACGAACCAGCAGGAATTAGCTTGAACACATCACTGCATACCATTAATAGATTTCTACTGTTATTTGGAAGGTTATAGTATGTGTCTTCATTGCTGATAGAAATATACTGAGTTTTTGCTTAAGTATGGAAAAAAAATTTGAAAATGTGCACTTGAATTTCTGTGAAAGGCTTATAATTCTTTTTTTTTAAAGATTACTTATTTGCTCCTTTAGATGTGAGAAAAGGAAAGTGAATAAAACTACATATTTAATGTGGCTGATTTATCCTTAATTATAAACTGACATATTTAGGAGAGGTTCCGTTTTAATGGAGGACTCTTAGTTTAAGGGAAGAATTGCAAAATACTGTATGGTAGTTAAAATATTTGTGAGTCATGACTGATTTGGTTTTGTTATTCTACTTTGTACAGGACCATCGACCTCTCCTTGGGTTCATGTACACTTGACATTGAAAATGATGTCCTTGGGCTTCCCTGGTGGCGTAGTGGTTGAGAGTCCGCCTGCCGATGCAGGGGACGCGGGTTCGTGCCCCTGTCTGGGAGGATCCCACGTGCCGCGGAGCGGCTGAGCCTGTGAGCCATGGCCGCTGAGCCTGCGCGTCCGGAGCCTGTGCTCCGCAACGGGAGAGGCCGCAACAATGAGAGGCCCGCATACCGCCAAAAAAAAAAAAAAAAAAGAAAGAAAATGATGTCCTTGTTTATTGAGAATATAGATCTGATTGTTTTTAATCTGTTTTTTTTTAATTCAGCCTCAGAACAAGAGATTTAAACACCTAGCAGAATTTTAGGTTGGCCTGAGAAGGAATGTCCCTTCTTGGACCTTTCGGGGGAGAATTGGGAAGAGAAATTTCTCGTCACGTAAATGCAGACACAAGATGGTGCTAAAGGAGTGTCTTTAAGTATGGTTCTCTTGTTTTAAAAGAGTATTTAGAAATGAGTAATTTTAAGATGTGATCTACGTGTCGGTGTGTGTGTGTGTGTGTGTGTGTGTGTGTGTGTGTTTTAAGGATCTTTAAAGAGGAGATTGGTACTGAGTCAATATAAAAATTGCTGGAAAAGAATTCATAAAGTCTGTAAAATGAACAGATCAATGTGAGGAGGGCAAAAGGCTCTGCTTCTGTCCCCGACTTCCCTTCCCTGCAAAGAAGCACATTCATCTTTCCTGCTGTTGCTTGCAGTTGACTAAGAGCTCAGGTTGGTTTCTGCTCCAGGAAGGAAGCGTGTCAGAATCTCCTGGAAGGACCTTGATGTGCAAGGTTTCTCTCTGCCTTTGGGAGGACTTCTTAGTCTGACCACCCATCCCATCTTTACTTGTTCATATCTCTGCCCCTTTTGCCCACTGCTGCCCATATGTCTGTTTATGTAGATGCCTCCACTTGAGGTGCTTTGGGAATCTGTGGTTTTCATTTCTGTCTCTCTTTGTCATCTGGTCCCTGTATGCACTTACATATGGGCTGCTCAGAGGACCAAAAGTCCTGGCTGCTTTCTGATTGCCAACCCAAAGCCTTTCCCTGGGACTGTTCTACTCCCGTGTTTACCCTGTGCTTCGCTTTCAGTTTTGTCTCAGGGCTTAGGACCCCAATTTGTTGCCCTAAATTACAACCCATTTCTGAAGTCCAAATGATGGAGAATAAGGTAAACCCAACATCTAGTTACTAACCCCATTTTACATGTCAAACTATTTTGAGATAATTTGAGACTTAGAAAAGAAGTTACAGGGCTTCCCTGGTGGCGCAGTGGTTGAGAGTCCGCCTGCCGATGCAGGGGGCATGGGTTCGTGCCCTGGTCCGGGAAGATCCCACATGCCGTGGAGTGGCTGGGCCCGTGAGCCATGGCCGCTGAGCCTGCGCGTCCAGAGCCTGTGCTCCACAACGGGAGAGGCCACAACAGTGAGAGGCCCGCATACCGCAAAAAAAAAAAAAAAAATGCTGCATAGAGGGAACCATACAAGATGCAACCTTCTGGGATTGGCTTTTTTCTCTCAGCATAATTCCCGGGAGAATCGTCCAAGTTGTTATGGGTGTTCATACTTTGTTCCTTTTTATTGCTGCCTACTCACCTTTGAAGGCTTCATGACCCCATCTCAGGGCCCCCGATTGGAATTAATCACTTGTTCTGTGCTCGCTTACCAACCTTGAATACTTCTCTGTGATTCAAAGCTATATAATAGCCAGGTTTTATATTCGCATAACTCTTCAGGGTTTTAAAGGTATTTCTGCACACCTTATCTCACATCATTTCCTATAAAAGCCTCTCTCGTGCCATTTTGCGCATCTTGATACAGAAGAGCTGTGCCCTCTCCTGGCTTTGTGAATGTCAAGGGCAGCACCTCTCCTGGTGGGTCCCCAGTAACTGCTAATGGTGAGACTCTCTGAGACATATTTTGTATATGAAGCCATCTCCTGGTATGATTCAAGAAGACTGAATAATCCTGTCATTTGGGTACAGCTGAAGGAGCAGATGTTCCTGGCTCTGTGTAGAAGAAAAATTGTAGAACAAGGAGATTTTTTTTTTTTTAAAGTAAGATGATATCATAAATACACTGATTTAAAAGCCTCCTTTGGGGGATGATAGCTTAGGTGTTGTGATATACAAGTATTACCATAGTAAAAGCAGAGTATTAAAAATATGATGCCCTAGGTTGTCTTTGAAGGGAATAAATTGAACGGTTTAGAGCAGAAGAGATTAGTAAGCGTGGCAGTGTTCCTTTTTAGCATAAATCTGGAAAGATTATATGTTGCCTACGAATGCACTGGAAGTGTCAACATAAAAATATACTTAAACATCATGTATACATACATAACCCCCCCCACACATACATTTAGGGCTGAGGTCCTCACAGGGCATGAGTCAGCTATGCCTGGTAATTTACAACATGCATTCGAGAACTGTCTGTCCATTGCTGCATCCAGAGGACCAGGGCACACTCTGCAGGCCTGACATCAGGTTGGGGTCCCGGGAGGGCTCAGAGAGGCAAGATGGTTAACAGACGTCAGCAAAGCGAAAGGGCAAGTGCCAGCCAGCTGTTTCCTCAAAGTGGCGAGAGCAAAACTGGAGAAAATGAATTGGCATCATGATCATAAAGAAGAGTCAAGTCTAGAAAGGTCAGGAAGGAAGCGAGAAGATCTAAGAAACTTACTCTTCAGGGAGCGGTTATGTCTGGGGTGCGTCGTGATTTCATTTCCAACTGTTGGATGCAAATGCACAGCAGGGCCATGTTCTACCCTTCACTCTCTCTCTTCACCTGGCTAAGGAGATTGGAAAGGCCAGCCCTGAAAGCCACCATCATTGTGGATTGAGTTCTCCAGCATGAGGCTAATCAGGGGAGAGGCACATCCTCGGGGTCTCTGGGGTGGAAGGTGCTGATTCCGAAAGTCAGGACCTTGGAGGGTGGGATGAAGGATGAGAATCAGGGCAGACTTAGCAGAGAGCTGGAGGAAAACTGCAAATGAACAAGAGCAATGTCAGAGACACAGCTGAGAACCTACTTCAGTGGGGGAATATACGAAGAAGAGATGATATTTGAGCTTAATTTTGAAAGATAAGTAGAGATCAAGTGGAAAGGGCATTCTAGACAAAGAAAGAACTTCCGAAAAGACGGTATGGAAAAGGCAGGTTATGTTCAGGGAATTATAATAGTTCCTTGGTGCTGTAGTGTGGAGTCTGTTTCCTTACCTAAATTTTGAGAGTCTGGAGATCAAGGACTGCACCTCACACCTTTTTTGCTTTATCATAAAATCTGGGACATCTCAGTAGACTCATAACGTAGGAAACGGGCTCCAAAGGCAGTGTGCAAAGGAAAAATTAGAGGTTAAAGTTGCTCTTGAAAACATCTCTGAAGTTGTCCATAAAATGCTGTGAATTCAACACAAACATGTTTTCCTCCAGCATTGGAAGAGATCCATATTTCTGCAGCTGAACAAGGAGTGAAGTGGTGGGTTTGCACTGTTGCTCATCAGGAGAGTAAGGAGGTAAAAGCAACAGAGCAGAAGGAGATATTTGCAACATGTATACCCTAAAAATGGCCTGTGTTCAGAATATATAAAGAATCCCTGCAAATAAAGAAGAAAAAGGTAGACCGTTTTTGTTGACATGACCTAAAAACATCAACAAGCCCTTTACAAGAGGAGCTCCATTGGTTAATACACATGAAAAGGTGCCCAACCTCATTGGTCATCAGGGAAATACAAGTCAAAACCAAATGATATACCAGTACCTCCATCCAGTAGTCATAGTTTAAAAGAAAGTAATAATACAACAGACCCCCCAAACCACCAAATACGTAGGCATAAATACAACAAATAAAAGATGTACAAGACGTTATTATGAAAACCATAAGACATTGCTGAGAAATACTAGAGAAGACCTAAATAAATGGAAAGGTAACATCATGTTTCTGTTATGACATCAACGTTAAGATGTCGGTTCCCCAAAATTGCTTCATAGAGTCGGTGAAATCTCAGTCAAAGTCCTTGAGAACTTTTTAGAAATTGACAGACATTATAAAATGTATAGCAGAAAATCTAGACCAGCAAAGAACAACTTTAGAAAACTAGACCACCAGACTCTAAAAATTATGATGCTACACTGATTAAGAGTATAGAATTGGTATTAGGATAAACAAATAGATAATAGAAAAGAACACAGAGGTCATAAATACAGCCAACCCTCAAAGCTACTTGATTTTTCATGAAGACGCCAATGGCACAATAATATGAAAAAGAGGGTCTTCTCAATAAATGATGCTGAAACAACTGAATACCCACGAGGGGGAAGAAATAAACTTTGACCTGTACCTCTCACCATAAACAAAAATTACTTTTAGATGAATCATAGGCTTAAACGAAAAAGCTAAAACTATAAAACCTCTAGAAGAAAGGATAGAAAAATATCTTTATTACCTTGAGGTAATATTTCTTAGAAAGGGCACAAAAAGCACTAACATGAAAGAAAAAAGTGATAAATTCATGTCACCGAATATAAAAACTTGACGACCATTAAACAAAACCAACCACAAACTGTAAAATATATTTACAATGTGTCCATCTGAACAAGAAATACCCCGGTATATAAATAATTCTTTAAATTAATGATAAGAATTCAAACAACCTGGTTTTTTTAAATGGGCAAAAGACTTGAATAGGCATTTTACAAAATAAATTACCTAAATGGACAGTAAGCATATGAAAAGTTGTTCGGTGTCATTGCTCTCAGATAACAGTGTATTCAAATCACAGTTTATAAGGAAAAAGACTCACAGACGTAGAAAACAAACTAGGGTTACCAAAGAGGATAGTGGGAGGGGTGGGGGAGATAAATTAGGAGTTGGGGTTTATCATATACACACTGCTATATATAAAATAGGTAAACAACAAGGACCTACCGTACAGCACAGGGAACTATACTCAATATCTTGTAATAATCTATAATGGAAAAGAATCTGAAAAAGAATATATATGTATATAAAACTATATATAAAGGAATCACTGTGCTGTACACCTGCAACTAACATGACATTGTAACCTATACCTCAATAGTAATAATAATAATAAAAACACAGCTTATACCACCTAGCGATTCTGCACCCAAATCCAGTGTGTGTTTTTTTACACACCACCAAGCAATGAACTCAATTCTGACACCGTCTACCTGGAGAAAGCATCATACCCAACAGGTTAAGGGCTCAGTCCTACAAAACTGTCCCCCAACCCCCCTACTTTAAGACACCAATCACAAGTCCATGTTGTCACCCATGCTTCTGACTGGCTATAGATTGGAAGTTTCAGTGACCCCCTCTTGGGTTTAATTTGCTAGAGTGGTTCACAGAACCTGGAAAAATATGAGTATTTTGCCAACTAGATCACCAGTTCACATCCACACACACCCACTCAATAATTTAAATTTTTAAAATTTAATTTAATTTTTATTTTATATTGGAGTATAATCGATTTACAATGTGGTGTTAGTTTCAGGTGTACAGCAAAGTGATGCGGTTGTACATATACATATTTTTTTCAGATTCTTTTCCCTTATAGGTTATTACAGAATATTGAGTATAGGTCCCTATAGGTGCTCTACAGTAGGTCCTTGTTGGTTATCTGTTTTACATATAGTAGTGTGTATATGTTAATCCCAAACTCCTAATTTACCTCTCCCCCCGACCTTTCCCGTTTGGTAATAGTAAGTTTGTTTTCAAAGTCTGTGAGTCTGTTTTATAAATAAGTTCATTAGTATCATTTCTTTTTGGATTCCACATGTAAGTGATATCATATGATATTTGTCTTTCTCTGTCTGACTTCACATAGTATGATCATCTCTAGGTCCACCCATCTTGCTGCAAATGGCATTATTTCCTTCTTTTTATGGCTGAGTAGTATTCCATTATATATTATCTACCACGCCTTCTTTATCCATTCGTCTGTCGATGGACATTTAGTTTGCTTCCGTGTCTTGGCTATTGTGATAAAGGACACATTTAAATTATCTTTTTCTAAGTATCTTACCATGTATTTAAAATTTAATTTAAATTTTAAAAGATTCTCAGTACCAAGTGTTGGCAAGCCTGTGGAGCAAGTGAAACTCATATACTGCTGGTGGGAGTGTCAGTTGATAACAGTCACTTTGTAAAAAATGTGAGACAGTATCACAAAAGTTGAAGATGCCAAATGACCCAGCAGTTCCATTCTGAAGCTTAATCCACTAGAGATGCAGGCGCAAGTGGACCAAAAAACCTATGTAAAAGGCAGTACTCATGACAGCTGAAACATGGAAGCCACCCAAACGTTTAGCAACAATCTAATGGGTAAATAAACTGTGGTCCATTCATATATTGGAATACCACACAGCATGAAAATGAAGAACCATGGTTAAATGAAACATGAAAAAAACAATCTCACAGACAAAAAAGCATGCTGTACCATTTTATGTTTATATAGTTCAAAAAGAGGCAAAACGAATCTCTAGGGTTAGAAGTCCAAATATTGGTTAATTTAGGGATGAAGGAAGGAGTAAAGATAAGGAGGGCCAGGCAGGTAATTTCTGGGGTCCTTCTAGCTCTTGATGTGTATGCTTAGGATTTGTCATCTTTCAACATTGGTGTTATACTTAAATAAAAAGTGGATTAAAATGTTATTATCGCTTTAAGATGTGTTTAAGATTTTAGAAACTGTGGGAAATAGTTAACTGAATATTTTCATGTCCTTTGTTTTTTTTTTCACAGCTTCGCTCTTGTTTAATTTTATTTATTTTTCTATACAGCAGGTTCTTATTAGTTATCCATTTTATACATATTAGTGTATACATGTCAATCCCAATCTCCCAATTCATCCCACCACCACCACCACCATCCCCGCCGCTTTCCCCCCTTGGTGTCCATACGTCTGTTCTCTACTTCTGTGCCTCTGTTTCTGCCCTGCAAACCGGTTCATGCACGTCTTCTTTGCATATCTATCTTTCTGGTTTTCCACTGTGGGAGGAAAGTCAGAAAGGCTGTTTGCTGCTCCCACCACCTTTCTGGCTTCAAGCGCGTGAACCATCCTCCCCCGCCCTGTCTCAGCAGCAGCTATTCCCTTGCTTGACATCCTCATGGAGTATTTATGGACACCATGTGAATGCATAAATTAAGCCAAGGTCAAAAGCAAACCAGATCTGGAACTAGGGTTGAAGACTATCACCGTCATACATCACATCGGTCTAAGCTCATGGTTGTGGAGAGAAGGGATCCAGCCCAACATCCATCAGCATCCGTGTTGGCGGACACATCATTTCCCAACTAGAATCTGTAACAGATTCAACCATGCCGTCTTCCTCCTGATTGGAGAGAGGAGTCTGGAGGGGAAGAGCTTTTAATAAACCCCAGACTAGAAAGCATTTGGCAGGTGGCCGTGTTGCCAAGAGCCAGGCACTTATTAGTCAGCCTAATTTAGAACAGATCGCTCGTCTCTTTTTATAAAGAACTGTTGATGCTTAGCAGATAATAAGTAATAATAATAAGGCTGTCTTGTGCAAACAACTTTTTTGTTTATTCTAGATTATGGATCAGCTGGGGGGAGTGGGGCGGAGGAGAGGCTGCCCCCCAGCTCTTTTTCCTTAGAAGCAGCTGAGATGGGAAACATCACAAACATTGCCAGAACACAGAGGTCGGAAGGAAAATAGTAGGAAGGGGTTTTGGAACGTGTGGAGCATGAACTTACTTACTTCATCTAACAAGGTGGGGGTCAGAGAGGACTGCTGTCCTGCTGCCTTCCTGCCTCTGTCTGTCTGTCTCTCTTTCCCACTCTCTCTGGGGGTGTGTGTCTTGTTACTTTTTGCCTATCACAAAATTAATTCATGCCCACTAGAGAACATTTAAGATTTAAGACAAACAAAAAGAAAGAAGGCACCTACCACACGTCATTGCTCAGAGAGCACCACTGTTTGTTTTTACGATATTTCTTTCTGTTTGCATATGCTTTTTAAGAAAAATTTGCTGTTGTGCAATCCTGTCTTTTAATTGCGTTCGTTACTGAAAAATATGTTTTGAACATCTCACATTGTAGCATAACCCGCTTCAACACCATTTGTAATTGCTGCCTAATAAATTGCTAATTTAAACAAACTCCTTTTGTTACATATTTAGGTCATTTAAAGTGTTTCATTGCTCTTAGCAGTGCTGTGATGAGTATACATTGGTATATGTCCATAGTTATTTTCCTAAGACAGTTTCTGGAAGTGGATTTGTTGACTCTAAGAATATGCAGATTTAAAAAATTTTTGGCTTTATGGCTAAGTTGGCATCTGAGGCTGTAATTCCTACCAGCAGTGTGTGAGCACGCCAATTTCCTTGCACTCTTGACAACATTGTAAATTAATGTTTCATCTGATCTTTGCAATTTGATTTGATAGAGGAAATATTGTATGTTGTGATGTAAATATTTATCTTTTTATGACACTTTTTCATGTTTTGACCATAGTTTTCATTTAAGAATTAAGTTTTTCAATCTTTTGCCCATTTTATCATGGTGTTAATTTTTTTTTGTTATTGATAGGTTGGAGCTTTTTACATATTAAGAATCTCATCCTATGCTACAAATTTTTTTCTTTACTTTGCATTTGTCTGTGAATTTTATTCATGGTGGTTTATGATTTCAATCTGTTTTGTCATACTTAGAAACAGTAATCCCATTCTAATATTATATGACTATTCACACATACTTCTTTTAGAACTTTTATGTTTTAATTTTCACACTAAATTACTAGTGATAGCCAACAGCTATTAAGTGCTAACTTTGTGCTGGACACTGTTGGGAGTGCTTTACATGTACATAATCATTTAACCCTCCTTACTATCTATGAGGTAGTCTACTATTATTGTGCCCATTTTATAGATGAGTAAACTGTGGCAGAGAATGGTTAAGTAACTTGTCTAGGGCCCAAAGCTAGTAAGTAATGAAGCTGGAATTTTAATGTAGTAAGTCTGCGCATGATATTCTCTCTTTCAATTTTTTTCTGGGAGTGCCTTTTCAAAGAATTATAGCAACTTCCTTTTTTATTTACTGAAAACTCACCCCAAAATAGCTGGAATAATTTGGAATAAGGTCATATTTTTTTGAAAGCATAAAAATCTCCAAATCCACTCTACAGCAAGAAAAACAATATAAATTTTTGAGACCCAGAGACGTGAAATGTCACTTAGATTCCTGAGGCAGCTTTCCTTTGACTCGTTTGAAGAGGCATCCAGAGACCTAAGTGAAGATTTTCCACGCTCTGGATGACCAGCTGTATTGAGGAAGCATCCTCCACCAAAGGATCCCCAGCTTTCAGAATTCAGATTCCCTGTTGCACATGAAACACAGAAAAATTTGACACGGGATTAGTGTTGGAACTACCACTATGACCTCTTGGAAGACTCATAATTTTCCATTTTCTATACCAGGGTCTCAAACCTGGCCCAGCTGATCAAGAGTTGAATGTTGGAGAAAAGAAAGCAGGCATTGGACAGTGATGTCAGGCATTTTAGCAATCAATCGGGGTTCCAAGTTAGGAATAAGATAGTGGTGTCTGTAACCTTCTCTCTGGTAAGCTGCTCTTTCAGCGGCTTAATTGAAACCAGTGGCTTAATCCAGTGGCTTAATTATCCTTTCTCTGAAATGTCATTGACTTTATGGATCCAGAACACATTCAGTGCAATCCACAGGTGGGACCCCTGCTTTGAGCAAGGCGGCATCCTCAGTGAGCCATGGGAGACAGATCTCCTGTCTCGTGGAGGAGGTGGATGGGTATGTGACCAGATGGGCCCAGTGTGGAGAGACTGGGATGAATATGAAAAATGAGGGGAGCCCATATAGCCCATGATACATGGAGTATATTTGAGAGAAGAGAATGAGAAAGGCAGGATAAGCTGGCTTTTTCAGATCACAGAGAGCTCTGAATGCCACACCAGAGGATAATTTATTCTTTAAGATATTTATGATTCTTAATAAATTAAGATATTTATTCTTAATTTATTCTTTCATTTGAAAACTATTTACTGAGCATCCACTGGATGACAAATACCATTCTAGGCACCAAGGAAATAGCAGTGAAAAAAAAAAGCAGACCAAATTTCTACTCTTACAAAAAGTATTTTCTAGTGGGGAAGACAGGCAAAATTTATTTAAATTATAAATATAACTTATCAGGTAACACTAAGTACGATGAAGGAAAATAAAATAGGATAAAGAGAGAGAGCTGTGGTCCTCAGCCTCAACCCTGCCTGCACACTGGAATCTTCCAGAGAGGTTTGGAAAACAGTGATGCCCAGATCCCTGCCTGAGGACAAGGGGATTAAAACCTCTGGGATGGACCCTGGAGGTGATATTTTCTAATGTGCAGCCAGGGTGAGAACCACCAAGTCAGAGAATGAGGACAGTGCCCTCTAGAAGGGCTGGTCAAAGAGGGCCTCTCTGTTTGAGCAGAGACTAGGGTGGAGGAACAGGCCACGGGGATATCCAGGAAAGCTGTGTTGCCAGCATCCAGCCCGACATCCGGCACTTAGTAGTCATGGAAGAGTGAATGAATGAATGGACAGGCTGCATCAGTATATGGGATGGTGTCAGCGAAGCTTGTCTGGAGAGGATTAAATTAACTGGGCACCTTAGGTTGGGGGTTGCCAAGCCCACCCCAAGATTCCATGATTTCCTAGGAGGACTCACCATATGGTCGTACGCAGGACTGAGTTTTCTTAACAGCAAAAGGATACAAAGCAAAATCAGCAAAGGGGAAAAACACATGGTGTGAGATCTAGGGGAACTGGCTGCAAGTTTCTGAGAGGCTTCCCTCCGTGGAGTCACACAGGACACGCTTAAGACCTGGAGGGGCAAGTCGTGACAACACATGTGAAATGCCATCCACCAGGGAATCTCGTGCGACGCAGTGCCCGGGGTCTTTCTTGGGGGCTGGTCCTGTAGGCGCCCTCGCCTGACACGTACCAAGATTCCAGACTCCCAGAAGGAAAGCAGGTGTTCAGTAGAAACCACTTGTTTGTGATTTCTCTGAAATCTGAGTCCCCAGACGCCAGCCTTTCTAAGGAGAGCAGTCTCAGGCCTGCTGTGTTAACCCTTTTTCTGCACGGTGCCATGTACCAAGGGTCAGATGGGTTCTCTGTGTCTTATAACAACCCTGTGTAATTCCCAGAGGGACCATTTTTAAAAGTTTCACAAGACTAAACTCCGTTGCTGCATGGCTACGTACAGTTCCAAATTTTTCCCTCCTTGAGATATTAGGACAGTTTTAGAGAAAAGTAATATGTCACCTCTGATATCTATTCCAGTTCAGGGTCTAATTCAGGTTCTTGTATAAGATGTAGGAGCCTCAAATGGACAGCAAACCATAGTTATTCTTCTTGCTGAAACAGTGCTGTGTATTCCCCAAACCATAGTTATTCTTCTTGCAGAAACAATGCTGTATGTTCCCCAAAGATAGGTACATTACCCTTAAAAAAAAACAACCCTCCAAGTAAAGGCACTCTGTAATATTCTATAGAAGTATCATATAGGACATGTGAGTATAGGACATACAGCTTTTATATCACCCTTTTATATTAATTCATCCTTTTTCAATGAATAAAAAGATAAATAGATAAATAAAAATAAAAAAAAGAATAATGAGATACTGCCCTCAGAAATACTTGTGAGAATGAAATGAGTCCACTCCCACTCTACTGCTTCTCCCCATCCTTTCTAGAATTTAGGCTTTAGAAAATCATACAGAAGTTCAAAACTGAGAGGTGAGCCCTCAGTAAGATGTTCATAATAGAAATTCAGCAGTGGAAACAATTTGATGTGTTGGCATACTCATTCCTCCTTTATCTCTGCTTTGGGTTCAGGGAGCACTACTGAGCCACCTTGCTTTATCTAAAAAATAAGATTAATAAGAGTGACCTGGTCTGTCTCACATCCTTTTCCCCATCGGTTTTGCCCGAAGGCAATTTGATTTACGCCTGGAGTTGTTGCCAAGGAATCACTGTTCTCCTGGGTCGACAACACGTTTCACTGCAGGGTATAAGCTCCTTAGAATCCTTGATGGGTGGACCTGAAACTTCAAAGGGAAGGATGGCAAGGGATGTGGCAGCTATTAATTGCACTAGATGGCATTTATCACTGGGCATTTTGCACAGGGTGGCAGCTCAATTATGGAGCGGCCGTGCGGTTTACAGAAGCCATTTTTCAGGACAGTCACTGAGGCTGGGCCCGGCAGAAGGACAGTCAGCGCGTCCTCTTGTTTGATATGCTGGTGGTGTCCTCCCTGGCTTCTTCCTGGATGATGTACTACCAAAAGAAGGCCTCTAATAAATGAAGAAGTAAAACTCGAGGTAATAACAGAGCATTATAAGCTGTTGAGCGACGTCCTTTAGAAAGCCTTTTGGGTGTTGAGTGTGTTTCGCTGCATCTGGTGCAGGTGGACACCCAGGTCCTGGGCCTGGCACTGCCCCTTGCTGGTCCCGTGTGATGAGCAACTCACCTTACCTCGGTTTGTCCTTCGGTGGCCCCACGATGCCTTTCAGATCAATTCCAAACCAGTCCACGAGGGTCTTTACACCCGCCAGCTCTTCTTTGAAGAAATCCCTCTTTGTATCCAAGTTCCACGCAGTGAACCACTTGCTGAATCCTCTGGAATTCCCAGACCGTCGGCCACGGTGAGCCCTGGCCTGAAACACTGCTCTCTAGCTCCCCCTCTATCCTGTCAGCCCCAGGATAACACCTACTCATCCTTCAGACGTGCGCCCTCGCTTTCCATGGTTCCAGTGTGCACACATTTCAGTGACTAGGTGAAATCGCACCAAGAGCCTAACTACGTGTTTCAAATGTCAATTTCCACAATTGATGAACGGCAGCTGCGTGAAGTCCAAAGTTTGCTGCTGCCTGTTCAGTCTGCAATGACTCCACACATAACAAATGTGCGTGCCCCGTGTCCAGTGACCGATCCTCTTTCAGAGCCTGTCGGTGATTGCCTGGTGTGTATGTGTCTGTTTTCCAAGTATCATTTCCTCCCATCCCCACCCTCCTGGGAGCCCCCGTGGCGGCCTCAGCCCCTCTCTGTCCTAGCACGTACTTCACCGTATCGTACTGATCTTTGCCCCCATCAGACGTAAGCCTTCAAAGACCACATCTGCCTTACTTACCGCTCTGTCCCTCACCGCCTTCCACAGAGCCTGGTCACGGTCACCCCTCAGCAAATATGTAGTGAATAAAGGTAGCTAATCATAAGAATAAGCTCACGCTACTCGAAGGCAGACTTAAGAAATGCTTGCACCCGTGACTCTGTTTCTGTTTTGTAGATAAGTTCATTTGTACCCTTTTTTTTAGATTGCATATGTAAGCGATAGCGTATGCTATTTGTCTTTCTCTCTCTGACTTACAGATGTAAAAAACAAACTTATGGTTACCAGGGGGTGGCAGGGAGGAATACATTGGGAGGTGGGGATTGACATATACACACTACTATATATAAAGTAGATCAATAATAAGGACCTACTGTAGAGCACAGGGAACTCTCCTCAATATTATGTAATAACCTATATGGGAAAAGAATCTGAAAAAGAATGGATATACATATATATGTATAACTGATTCACTTTGCTGTACACCTGAAACTAACACAACATTGTAAGTCAACCACCCTCCAGTAAAAATTGAAAAGAAAAAAAGTTGGACAAAGTGACTTTCAAGTCCTAAGCTTCTGTGAGCCTTTTTTTCTTTTTTCTTTTTTTTTTTTCCGATATGTGGGCCTCTCACTGTTGTGGCCTCTCCCATTGCGGAGCACAGGCTCCGGACGTGCAGGCTCAACGGCCATGGCTCACGGGCCAAGCCGCTCTGCAGTGACCGGGGCACGAACCCGCGTCCCCTGCATCGGCAGGCAGACTCTCAACCACTGCGCCACCAGGGAAGCCCTGAGCCTTTTTTTCTTAAAGTCCAATCCGAACGCTCAATCTTTCTTTACAGCATTGACGTTTTTAGTTGTTATGCATCATTAAAGACTTAGTGATGGTTTTCGAGCACGGTAATGTGCCTACCGATTGTTAGGAGATACTCCAAGCGGCCGTGATCCTGTAACTGAGACATTTGCATGACTGGCTTCCACACAGTAACTTAATGCTGAGAATTCCCTGACAGTTTACCCCCCGTCCATCAGCTTGTCCCTGATGACTTCCTCCAAGAACCAAAAAAAAGCATCCCTGATCCTGTGAATTCCAGGACATCCATTTCATATGCTCTTTTCTTCCTCCCCTTGAGAAGCACCCTGAGAGAGCTATGTTCTCATGATTGATATTTCAAAAGGAATGCGAGCTGCCTTGTGTCACTGGCCAAAATCAGTGGAATCCGGAGCAGCCTTTTTGGGTGACTATACATGGTTTTGAATTTTCCTAGAAGAAGTCATTGCATTGTTCCTATAAGAAACATTTACAGTATAAATAAGTCAATACTTTGTATTTTGGTCATGCACAATTGATTATAACTGCCCAGAACAGTCCAAATTCCAGCAGACCAGATGGTACCTGGAAATCAAATCCTTTTAGCAGGGTTAATGGTAAGCATGTGATGTGGGTGGCATTTTATGCCTTTCTCCAGAGAGATGCCTAATGCTGATTCTCTGCCATGGAAAGGTTCCAGGGCCTCCAGGTTTTCCCACACATCTTGACCCCATGGGCCTTGGCCCTCCTATATGGCCTATGGAACTGGAAGTGAAACCACCCTCTGATAGTATTGAGTTGGCCAAGAAGTTCATTCAGGTTTTCTTTAGAACATCTTGCTCACCCAAACCCAATACTCAAAACCACAAAGTCTAGGGAACGAGATTTATTCTTTCAAGTTTCAGCTAATTGTCTGCATTTAAATTTTGCTCAAATGTAAGGGGTAATTATCTGTACTTCCTGAGGCAGAATATGTATGAATGGAGACTCACTGTAGGTAAAGCAACCAATTTTCTTTGAGTTTCTTAAGGGCTAGCCTTATTTGATGACCCAGCTGGAGGGAAAGTTGCTATTGGTTTTCAGACTGTGGGGTAGGAAAGACTGGTGACCGTGGCTTTCTCTGGGCTTCTCTTTATCTCCAGACAGTGATATACCACCATCTCATACATTTTTGTCAGGTCCATGAGTCGATACTTTGTCTACTTCTGTGCTGTCTAAGCATACTTAAAGACCTCTATGCGATCCCAAGGTTTTTTTTTTTTCGTGGTATGCGGGCCTCTCACTGTTGTGGCCTCTCCCTTTGCGGAGCACAGGCTCCAGACGTGCAGGCTCAGCGGCCATGGCTCACGGGCCCAGCTGCTCCGCGGCACATGGGATCTTCCCGGACCGGGGCACGAACCCGCGTCCCCTGCATTGGCAGGCAGACTCTCAACCACTGCGCCACCAGGGAAGCCCCCAAGATTATTTTTTTTAAATGCGTGTTCACCTTCTTTTTCATCCTTCTCCCCTCCCATATCTTACCTTGTTGGATAGTCTCATCAGAATATATCCCATTGAAATCTGCCAGTGATTATCTAAAGCTTGGCCAGGTGTGGAGAAGATTCCAGGAAGTTGGTAGCAGTGACAGTGTAGTTTTTCTATCTGTCTGTAGCCCTGACAGAGGAATGGATAAAGAAGATGTGGTACATATATACAATGGAATACTACTCAACCATAAAAAAGAATGCCATGCCATTTGCAGCAACATGGATGGACCTAGAGATGATCATACTAAGTGAAGTAAGTCAGAGAAAGACAAGTATCATATGATATCACTTATATGTGGAATCTAAAAAAATTGTACAAATGAACTTATTTACAAAACAGAAACAGACTCACAGACTTTGAAAACAAACTTCTGGTTACCAAAGGGGAAAGGTGGTAGGGAGGGATAAGCTAGGAGTTTGGGATTGGCACATACACACAACTATATATGAAATAGATAACCAACAAGGACCTACTGTAGAGCACAGGGAACTCTGCTCAATATTCTGTATTAACCTCTATGGGAAAAGAATCTGAAAAAGAATGGGTATATGTATATGTATAACTGAATCACTTTGCTGTACACCTGAAACTAACACAACACTGTAAATCAACTATACTCCAATATAAAATAAAAATTAAATAAAACTTTTAAAATAAATAAAATAACTAGATAGCAAAGACAAAAGCCCATGGGAATTTGTAACAAAATGAAATGAAAAGATATCCCAGGACCCCAGAATACAGGTGGGTAGAGACCGACGATCAACAAGCCACAGGTCCTGCCTGGTCCTGGCACCTGTGAGGGAAAGAAAGAAGCGATGGGCAGCTGCTGATGAATGCGAGAACAAGAGGACTCCAAATAGCCAACAGGTATTCTCTGGAAGGAGCAGGCCATTTTAAGAACCTCCCTAACACTGAATGGGGCTTTGCCTTTTCTGATACCAAGTCAGTGTAGGAGGCCCAGGGCCAGGAAGACTGAAGGGGCTGGAGCCAGAGCCCCTGTGGATGCTGGGGACGATCCCCCTCAGCTCCCTCCTGAGATGAAACTCACAAGGAGGGGCTGCTGGGAGGGGGTCAAGATTGAACACGATGGGGACAAACAGGAAGGAAGAAAAGAGAAATTCCAGAGCACAGCTGGGGAGAGGGACAGAGCCAGGACAACCCAGAGACAAATTGCCATATATATAAACTACACACAGAAACGAAGCCCTGTAGAGCTAGAGAAACTTTTCCAAATCCCATCTCATTCTAAAAGTTCAGGGAACAGGGCTTCCCTGGTGGCACACTGGTTAAAGAATCCACCTGCCAGTGCAGGGGACATGGGTTGGAGCCCTGGCCCGGGAAGATCCCACATGCTGCGGAGCAACTAAGCCCGTGCACCACAACTACTGAGCCTGTGCTCTAGAGTCCGTGAGCCACAACTACTGAAGCCCGCAAGCCACAACTACTGAAGCCCATGCACCTAGAGCCTGTGCTCTGCAATAAGAGAAGCCACCACAATGAGAAGCCTGCTCACCGCAACTAGAGAAAGCCCATGGAGCAACAAAGACCCAAAGCAGCCAAAAATAAAATAAATAAAAGTAAATAAATATATTTTTTAAAAAGTTCAGGGAACAGAAAACAATTTCACATCAAAATGAACAACAGAAAAATAATCAAATCCCATACACAGTTATTATAAGAAAAAAGAGACTAAGGAGCAGAATAAAAACCCTACACAATAAAAGCATGATGTAAAGACATGCTCACAAACAGAATAACAATGTCACCTAGAATTTCAAAATAGTGGGAAATTCTATAAGATATGAAAGAAATAACATAAGTCAGAATTAGCCAAACTCAGAAAGGAGGTGACACATAACTCAGGAAAGAATCAGAAATAAAAGGAAAAGTCATTTCAGAGATTAAGATCAATCTAGAAGGAACACAGGAACAAACAAAGCTAACACGATGCCCTAAAAGAAACAGAAGGTAAAAAAGGGAAAAATGTTACAATCAAAAAGAAATGAAGAGATGAAAAGAATTTGAAAGTTGCAGATATGGAAGATGGACAAAAAAGATCAAACTTATGGCTAACAGGAGTTCCTTAAGAGAAAAACCAAAGCGATGGAACAAAGTATTTCAGAACAAATACTGAAAATTATAATTCAAGAAAACTTTTCCA
Organism: Hyperoodon ampullatus; assembly: GCF_949752795.1. NCBI lineage: Eukaryota > Metazoa > Chordata > Mammalia > Artiodactyla > Ziphiidae > Hyperoodon > Hyperoodon ampullatus. Next base: position 119,597,689 of record NC_136914.1, on the reverse strand, counting down.
AAATAAAGAAAAATTGAAACTACATGTGAAAAAAGCATGATGTGTGTCTAAGAAGAATGATCCCAGAATGGCCAACACCAAGACTTTGTCTTGTATCAATAAAACAACTGGATTTTAGACAAAAAGAAAATAAATCCCTTGGCACTTAGGAAAAAAAGAATACATAATGTAAGAGGGAAAGAAAAATTGGTTATCATCAGTTTTTCAACAGAAATCCCAGAAGAAAATGGAATAACATATTTATCTACTCAAGTGAAAAAAAAGTGTGATCCAAGGGTTTTATATCAAGTATAAAGGACAAAAACTCTTATCAGCATGAGAGAACTCAGGGCACATTGTTTCCATGAACACTTCCTGTGGAATCTTCTAGAACACTGGGTTCAGACAACCAAATGACGAGCAAGACGTTGATGTAAGGACTGGTGTGGAGCATTAATCTAAGTTGAGGTGAGCTCAGAGTGTTGGGGTGATGCTCTGACAGTGCAGGTAGAGCCCAACTAAGAAAAGGGGGAAGGCTGGGAAGAACACATTCAAAACCTGAGTATTTTCAGCAATCACGTGGGAGGTCATATCAGACCGTTATTCAGAGACTGTTGTGTGTGTACTATTAGATGAAGCAAGTGAGTAATTATGATAGGCTGTATTTTAATTCTGTCATCCCCTGTAGTCTTTGAAAGCCCACATTCTGTGTGTGCAAGAAGGGACATCAGGTACAGCAGGGGATGGTAAAGAAGAGCCCTGAATCTTGCACTTGACTTGGAAGTCTCAGTAAGAACTCATGAGGTATTTCACAGATGTGTTGTCCAATATCTGTCTCCATATGGATACTTACTAGTTCACTGGCCAACCCACGAGCAGTGAGCATCTCTCACTCATTAATAGAAACCAGGGATTCTTGCAGGAATAGCTGATTCCAGGTCTGGGCAGGAAAGAAACAAAATGAACCTGGATTCTCTTGGAATATCAGGTAGTCGAGGAAGCCATCAGAAATCACAGAGTCATACTCTACTGTCACTAAAAGCATAAAAACCATCAATGAGAATGAATATGGGTGGCAGTAAATGGACTTCATTTCATTTTCTGGACAATCAAGGTTTCACTGAGAAAGCATAAAACAAAGCATGGTCATTCAGGGGCACCAAAAGCAAATTCAAGGAGAACAAATTAGATGTTTGACATTGTTGCCCCCGCTGCCCCCAAATCAAAGTAGCCATCAAAACTAAAATTTTTAAAATCAGATCTTTGTCAGATTTCCTTACACTTCCTTTCATGTCAGCAAAATTTATTTAATACATGGGCACAGAATGCCCTCATAAGCATTTTTAGTGCTTGGTATCCTAAAGGTTTTAATCCAGCCTCCTTCAGCCTGTCCAAGAGCCCTGATCCACCACTTAGAGGGACCACTGCCTGCTGTAATGACAAAAGAAATCGAGCAGGGGGCAATGTAAGCAAGTACAGGCAGAATTCGTTTCCTTGTTTTTGTTTCTTTGTTTGGTTTTGCTTTAAGACAACTTTACTTCAGGGAGAAATATTACTTAGGGACAGATTGTCTACTAAAGGTTTCTGTCATGACTAGTTCCTTGTCCCCTTCTTTTAAAGGGTCTTGATAAATTTCCCTGTCTTTCTAAGTGAAAACTGCTATTCGCTTGATTATTAGTTTACATGTTGAATGAGATAGCTGGCTGACCCCTAGGCTTTATCAATTACGAACACAAACACACTCAAAACATCCAAGGTAACTGATCAGAATTTAAATTGGAGTCATTTCATTGGAAGCACGTTCTATCACCGATATTCACAGATTTTGAAAATTGTTAGTTTCTCATTCTTATGCCGAGTCAATTCTTAACTGTAAGGTTTTAAAGGATTTCCTTTCTTTTTATTAGCAGTCCACCAAAACCTCGTTCATGTCCTTCTGTCTACTTTAAGAGGTCAGATCTTCATATCCACATAGTTGATTGACCACATCTTAGATGCTAGAATAGTGTTCTATAAAATTTCTTGGATTCTTTCATAGCCCAAGAAGACCTGAGCAGACCAGCTTATGTGATTCTCTGAATTGGGTTGTCCGATGAGTTTTCCCCTGCACCCCTTTTGCATCTGCAGCAGGGGGTCCTAACATGGGGCTCAGTCAGTGACCTGTGGACCTTGGGCCTGCATGCCATTCTGCAGCCTGCTTTGTCCTGAGTACCAGGGTGTCAAGAGCACATCTCCCTACCATGTGAGGTTGTCATCCATCTTTTTAGAAGTAAGGCCTAAAATTATGTGTTTTCAGAAGTTCTCCAGGCAGTGAATCCGAGGCACAGCCAGATTTAGAGACCCCTGACCAGGTTCCATGTCTGGGCTGGAGGATGCCATGAATGTCTTAGTCGGCTGTTTACGTGTGTGTATGCGCATGTGCACAGCTTTTCAGGCAGCAGGAGCCATGGTTTTCAACACAGGCTCAAGACAGCCTGCAGCCCACAAAGGGGCACGAGCCACTGCTGTGTCAGGAGTGCCTCGATCGTGGAGTCCCCATGCCTGCAGCAGAGGATCAGTCACCATGGCGATGACAGAGTGCTTCCCTCTTCAATTGAATTCTACCAATTAAAGTTTCAGTGCCTCATGCAGGACCCTTGAGTGGACACAGGCTTCTGGTTAATAAAGGCTGCAGCCAAACAGGCACTCTTGATCGCAGAGAACCAGGAGGCGTGAAGACGTTTGCCAGCCTCTTTAATGACCTGGCCTGGGGCATGCTATCTGGGGGGCTTGCCTGGCTCCAGAAGATGCTCCGAGAAAACATCGAACATTCGCATGTCTGCATTTCATATCCATTCAGCTGAGCAGCTCGTGTACTTTGAGGAGTCGACAGATTCTTGATTGTATTTAATCCGTGAATATCAGTGAGGTGCCTAGCTTGGACAGAGTTTGGTAATGATTTTGACTGTGTTAATAACTGTCAGAAAGATGATGGTAATAAATAGGACTCCAGTTTCTGAGTGGCTAAGGTGGTCTAGAATCCCAGCTTCATCCAAATTAGTTTTCCTGGGCACACAGGATCTGTAAGTCTCGGTTCTAAATTGCAGCAAATGCTGCTGAACGGTGCTGGCTTGCAGTGAATGTCACTTCTCTTCTCCTCCAGACAGCTGAGCTGTAGACCAAGGCCTCTTCTCATGGGCCAGGAAATGCCAGGGTTAGAATGGATTGGGACAGTGGAAAGGGCACAATTACCTAAGCCACCACCAATCCTGATGAGCCTAGCCTGAGAGAGAAAACATAAAACAAACCTGTTAGAAAGATAGATGTAAACAACAAGAGGTACCACCTCACGCCATTCCTGGAAGGCAGCTATGCTCACCACTATACCACCAATGCCGATTCACACCAGTCAGAATGGCCGTTATTAAAAAGTCTACAATAATAAATGCTGGAGCGTGTGTGGAGAAAAGGGAACCTTGCTACACTGTTGGTGGGAATGTAAATTGATACAGCCACTATGGAGAACAGTATGGCGATTTCTCAAGAAACTAAAAATAGAGCTACCATATGATCCAGCAATCCCACTCCTGGGCATATACCCAGAAAAAAACTGTAATTCAAAAAGATACATGCACCCCTATGTTCATAGCAGCACTATTTATAATAGCCAAGACATGGAAACAACCTAAATGTTCATTGACAGATGAATGGATAAAGAAGATGTGGTATATATACAATGGAATATTATCCAGCCATAAAAAGGAATGACGTGGGACGTCCCTGATGCCGCAGTGGTTAATAATCCACCTGCCAATGGAGGAGGCACAGGTTCAATCCGACATGCCACAGAGCAGCTAAGCCCATGTGCCTCGGCTACTGAGCCTGTGCTCTAGAGCCCGCGAGCCACAACTACTGAGCCTACGTGCCACAGCTACTGAAGCCTGTGCACCTAGAGCCTGTGCTCCACAACAAGGGAAACCACTGAAATGAGAAGCCTGTGCACCTCAACGAAGAGTAGCCCCTGCTGACCAAAACTAGAGAAAGCCCGCGCACAGCCACAAGGACTCAACGCAGCCAAAAATAAATAAATTTATTTAAAAAAAAAAAGAATGAAATAATGCCATTTGCAGCTACATGGATAAACTTAGAGATAATCATACTAAGTGAAGTCAGTCAGAAAGAGAAAGACAAATACTGTATGATATCACTTACATGTGGAATCTAAAATATGACACAAATGAACTTATCTATGAAACAGAAACAGACTCACAGACATAGAGAACAGACTTGTGGTTGCCAAGGGGAAGGGGGATGGGGGAGGGAAAGATTGGGAATTTGGGATTAGTAGATGCAAACTATTGGGTTGGCCAAAAACTTCGTTTGGGTTTTTCCGTAACATCCTACGAAAAACCCGAACGAATTTTTTGGCCAGCCCAATCTTTTGTATATAGGATGGATAAACAAGGACTTACTGTGAAGCACAGGGAACTATACTCAATACTCTGTGATAAACCATAATGGAAAACAATATGAAAATGAATATATATATGTATAACTGAATCACTCTGCTGTACAGCAGAAATTAACAGAACATTGTAAATCAACTATACTTCAAAAAATTTAAAGGAAAAGATAGATGTAGAAATCCTAAATAAAAGACTGCCAAATCCAACCCAGCAGTATAATAAAAAGGGTAGTGTAGTGTGAACGAGTAGGGCTAATCCAAAAATGCAGGAATCATTTGATAATTAGGAAAGCTATTTGTGATGGTTATATTAATGTATCAGCAGTGACAATCCATAGGATTCTCTTGTTAGATGCTTAAAGTGCTTTCAGTATAAGAACTGATTCCCAATTTTAACTAAAACGGTTCTCATTAAACTAGGAATTAACAGATACTTCTTCCATCCAATGAAAATGTGTGTGTCTCAGACCCAAGGCCCACACTGGGACCTTATGGGGAACGGTAGAGGAATTCCTACTCCTACTGAAGAAAAAGCAGCCAAGGACGCCCAGTAGGATCGTCCTTATTTACTGTTGTCCTGAAACCTCTGGCCAGTGCAGAAATAAAACAGAAAAAAGAGCTATGTGTTGGAGAGGAAGCTGAAAGACTACCATTTGTGGGTGATGATGACTCTCTACCTGGAACCCAAGGAAATCAACTAAAATCTATTAGCATAATAGGTAGTGTAGTAATATAGCTGATGATATAAGAAATTGGAAAAAAAATCAATGTTTTCCTACCTACTAAAAATAACCAGTAAGAAATACATTAGTTTTAAATCCTGTTCAAAGTAGACACAAATGTAAAGGGTTTAAAATAAACTTAGCAAGAGTAGTGTAAGATCTATGACGATAAAAGAACAAGACATCTAAGAACCATAAAAGAAAACATGAGTAAATAGAAAGTTCTCTCATCCTTGCACTGGCAAATTCCATTTTATAAAGATGGCTGTGCTTACCTAAGTTAGTCTGATTTAAGTAGTGTTTAATTTATAGATTAAGACTGGAATTTTTAGGTAGGAGCCTGAAAAATATCAAAATTCACTTGATAACAAAAACAGAAGATAATCAGGAAACTTTGGAGAGGGGAAAATACTAAGGGGATATTTGCCTTAACAGATTTTAAAATATCCTTTATAAAATACAGCAATTAAAATATTGTGGAACTGTCTGAACATATATATTTTAATAGAAAAGAATAGAAAGTAAAGGGATTCATGAACATGTAAGCATTAAGTAAATGCTAACAATTACTGAAAAAAATGGTGAGAAAAGGATGGATTATTCAGAGATGAACAAGAGCTCTATTTCATACCACATCCAAAAAATAATAAAAAATAAATGAATGAGGGTGGAATTATTTTTAAACGTGAAAATGAGAACCTAAAATTACTATAAGAAAATAGTTTTATATTTGTGTATTCTTGTGGGAAGTAAGACTTTTCTAAGCATGATATCAAATGTAGAAACAATAAAAATGATATTGATAAATATATCTACCTAAAAATTTAAACTTCTGTTTGGTGAAGAATACCATGAGGAAAATTAAAAGGTAAACAACAAATTGGAAAAATGACTTCTAACTTATACAATAAAAAGTTTCTGTCCTTAATATAGGGAAAATATTATTTAAAATAAGGTAAAGAGCAACCCAAATGAACACATTAAAATATATTTTAAATTAACAATAAGTCAAAGAAATATAACAGAAACAGATTGCATGTTTTCATACTAGATTGGAAAAGATTAAAAAGAATAGTATTGCTCATTGTTGTTGAGAATGTGTGAAATTGTCAATTATATACTGTCTGTGCCATTACAGATTGGTACAACCTCTCTGAAAGAGAATTTTGCAATATATATCTGATGCCTTTGAAAAGTGCACACTCCCTAACCCAGCAGTGCTACTGAGACTTGAACCCGGTTCCCGCTCATCTCAGTGTCTCTGAAAAACCTCCTTCCCTGCCAAGGAAAACAACCAATAAAAAGAACTGCTGGTACTTCCAATACTGAAGAACCATCAGATCTACAGAGAAGAAAGTTTTAGAAATAAATAAAGCATTAAGATGACATTACCTTAGGAATTGTCCGATATGCTTTACAAACTAGGACCATCATTTCTCCCTATACGTCATCTCACCCCTTTGATGACCTGCTTTTCCATCTAATCAGATTTTGGTCCAGTTCTAGAATTTTCCTTCTAAAATTGACTTTGTAGACCTCTGATTCATTCCTTCCTTCGTTCCTTTAGTCAGTCACATATCTGCCCTCACAGTCTGGTTGGTGAGGTTAACAGTAATCACCATACAGGGTCATGCCCAAAATGGGCATGAGGGTGACAAGGGTGTACCCTGTTGTCTGGACTGATTTCTCTTAAAGTTCTAGACCAGGACGGGTCTCAGGAATTCCAAGATCACTATTATCAACCAGGAGTTAGATTCAAGGATAAAGCCTTCTATTTCTGTATCAAGGGCCCAGCCTCATGCCATATGGGCTAAGGAGAATTGCCATGGAAACTCAGGATCCTCATTAAGCAAACATGATTATCTTTTAGAATTGAAATATATAGCAGGCCCATACATAACAACTTTGAAAATATGACCCCTGCCCCTCTGCCCACTGCCTACGGTTCTGGAGTAGACAGACCAACACAAATACAGAAACCACGAAGGACCCAGGCCCGTACTTTGAAGGGAAGTCGGAGAGACCTGATAGCAGTCACTGATGATTGGAATTGCTGGGGACAAGACTGTTTCCAGCTTTGGCAGTTGGAGGGACAGCAGCTTTGGAGGCTGGTATCCCAACTCCAGAGGTGAAGCTCACAGCTGCATCCTGCCCAGAGCGAGCATGGGGGCTTCACATGTAGTCTTTCCCTTTAGAGTTAGATTAAACATGGGTCATCCAAACCGGGATGCAGGAGAGAGCAAAGGAGACACCATCAATATTCACCAGGGCAATTGGAAAAAGAATAGATACATGTATATGCATAACTGAATTACTTTGCTGTACACCTGAAATTAACACAACATTGTAAATCAACTGTACTCCAGTATAAAATTTAAAAAAAAAATTCACCAGGACAATAGCATAGACCAGGACTGTCCCAGGAAGACCAGGGCATATGGTCATCCTCCTTATAATAATTCCCAAATCTTCTCCCCCGTCCCAGCCAACCAAGAACATCAAGATGCACTTAGCTCCCTGTTAACGAGAATTTTTCACCAGGTTTCTCTGCAGCTGTTCCCTGCTCAGTGATAAAACTTTAACCCAAGTTTATGTGGTATATACATCGAAGCTGAAATACATCTGTGACATATACAAACGGGCATTATTTCTCTGTGTGTGGATCAGCATTTATCTCTGTCAAACTCCAGGTTATTCCTCCATCTCTCGTGGCTCCCGCCTTCCTTGCTTCTCTCCATTTCTGTAGCCCCAGTGGTCCAGGCCCCAGACCTTGCCCTTGACATTCACCTCCCACTTCTACCATCTAGTCTGTGATCGGCAAGAAGAATCACCAGCTTCTGTTGAATTATTTTTTTTATTGTTTGCTCTGTGCCAGCCATTGGGCTGAGGATTATTCATTCAGTATCTCACAGCAGCCCTTCAAGACAGATAGCATTTTTTTTTTTTTTTTTTTGCGGTATGCGGGCCTTTCACTGTTGTGGCCTCTCCCGTTGCGGAGCACAGGCTCCGGACGTGCAGGCTCAGCGGCCATGGCTCACGGGCCCAGCCGCTCCGCGGCATGTGGGATCCTCCCGGACCGGGGCACGAACCCGCGTCCCCTGCATCGGCAGGCGGACTCCCAACCACTGCGCCACCAGGGAAGCCCGACAGGTAGCATTTTAATCACGATTTTACAAATGGAGAAACAAGGATAGAGGTGTTAAGTAACTTGTCCAAGATCAAACGGATAGTAAATTTAGAGGCTGTCTTTCTCCAGAGGTGGAGCTCTTTGTGCTATGCTACCGTGTTTCCCATCATCTGGCAAATTCTGCCTCTTCCTGGGAACTTAGAGTGACTATCACTGGCTCTCCCATCAAACCCAGACACGTTGGTTTGTACATAAACTCCTGGTCTGTGACCCCTGTGTATCTTTTCTGGACTTGCTGGGTTTTTTTGTTTGTTTGTTTTTTTGGCCACACCCCGAAGCATATGGGAATCTTAGTTCCCTGACCAGGGATGGAGCCTGCACCCCCTGCAGTGGAATCGTGGAGTCTTAACCACTGGACCACCAGGAAAGTGCCTGGACCTGCCGTTGAGCCGAGGCTTTGATGTGCGCCCTCCTCTGTCTGCACCCACTTACTGCCTCCGAGTAATCACAGGCTAACACCTCCGCTCTGATCAGTACCTGTACCCAGCATCCCCCCAGCCCCTGCCACCCTGGACTTGTGTGTGCAGTGCCTGTGCTCTGTCTGTCCCAGTGCCGTCCTTGTCTAATTGTCCCTGCTGTCTGGGGCTCCCACCTGCCTCTTTACTTTATTTTCCCTGGGGGCAGGGTTTGTCATTCCTGGAAGGCAAGCTTTGAAACCCTACTCAGTGGCAACCCAGGAGCCCTCAGAGCTCCTGGGGGCCAGCCTGGCCTGAGGTGTAGACTCAAGTGAAATGCCACCTGCCAGAGTGAGAGGAGCTTGGGAGCACTGGCACCTGCCCTCCCTCCCGTGAGCACTCAGGGTGTTTTCTCCTACCCACCCCCTCTCAGCCCTGCTGCCAACTCACTGCACCCCCGAGAGGGGAGGGGTACCCAGGGATTTCAGGAACACAGCCAGGCTTCCGGGCTCAGAGCAGGAATCCACGCCAGGAGGAGAAGAGTGTCAGAAGGGGAACCTGGGCGACACCCTCTTGAGTCTTGTCCTTTTTGGTGGAAGGCTGTCTATCCTGTGGGACAGGGCTGCCACCTCCGTGCGCCCCTCGCCTGGCACTCCTCTGCTCTCCCCCCTCAACCCCTTCCCCCAGCTTCCACCAAAGGCCAGCAAAGCTGAGATGGATCCAGGAAAAGCATGCTCGGAGTAAGCGGCTGAGGCCACCTCTGCCTGCCCTGGACCTTAGGGGAAAAGACCCATCTCACGTGGGGTTCCTCTTTGCTTGCCCTTTCCAGCTACTGAAGCCTTCATACCTCAAGGCCTTAGAAAAAGGGACCAGGGACGTGAGAGCAGGAAAGTCACAGGAATCCTGACGGCTCTTTGCGGCTTGCTGGGAGGATAGCAGGAGATAAGGAGCAAAGCCCTATGTAACAAGCCAGGTCTGCTGGCCTGAGGCTCCCGTGGCATAATTCTCTTGGGAACCCGACGTGCAAAGGTGGCTTCCTCTGGCCATGTTGGTCCTAATTAAGAGTGAGGTGTCCCCTGTGCTACTTCTCTTGGATTTCCATGTAGTGCTGAGTGTGTTAACACTGGAAAGGTAGGTGGTAATCAGAACAGTGACCTGGGTCTCATGCCGCACGTCTGTAAACTTCAGGACCCCCTCACAGCTGCTGTAGCTGTCTGCAGACAGCTTTGCCCCTTGGCGAGTATCTCTCTGCCTTGCAGTTTGCTTTTGATGCCTTTGCCCCCAAAGACTGTCTTATTTCTAAGGCCTCACAACATTTTGAACTTTCACCAAGTTTTTTTTTTTTTCCTGGCAGTATTCGATATTTCTACCACAGATTGCGGCATACAGTTGGATGCTGATACTAATATATTCCTTCTCGCCTACACACCAGCGGGTGTTGGGAATGCAGCACATCCCTTATCTGCTGGATGCTGATATTCAGGGGAAAGCGGAGAAGAGCAGTGTGGTGGGTGGCACTGGAGTGATTGCAGGCAGGATGGGAAGGAGGACCAGGCAAGACTGGAGGAGATGTCCTGCAGGACAGGGTCTGCTCTGCTGAGGCAGCGGGGGTGAGGGGGAGAGTGCTCGGGGCGGGGGAACAGGATGCTGAGTGTGCTGGTGATGGAGGGATGGGCAATGAAAGCAAATGGGCCGGTGAGAGGGAAGCACTTGCAATGCCAAGAGGAAGTGCAGCCTGGAGCCTCTGGCCGTTCCTTATGAAACTCTCTCACCTTGACAGATTTCCCAGAGGAAATTCTTTCTAGAGGGGAGGAGACCACGAACCAAACAGATTTGTCTGCGCCCCATCCAAGAGCTGCCCATGCTTTTAAATGCATTGACCAGACTTGGCAAGGCCCTTTCTCTCCCGAGCCACCTCTGAACTGAACGCTGATTGTCCTCCAGCTCTGCCAGGCCTTCCTCCTGAGAGGGTTCTCTTTTGCCGTCCAGTGTCCTCAGAATCATTTATCTTCTTCCCTTTGCTCAGTGCCCAGGGGGAAAGAGCTTATTCAGAGACTGTCAGCTTTCTCCTTTCCGTTTCGAAAGTCAAACTAATATTCCTCCTCAAAAAGAAAGAGGGGAAAAAAAATCTCTCCTTCATAATGCCAAAAAAGGGCTTCCCTGGTGGCGCAGTGGTTAAGAATCTGCCTGCCAGTGCAGGGGACACGGGTTCGAGCCCTGGTCCGGGAAGATCCCACGTGCCATGGAGCAACTAAGCGCATGCGCCGCAACTACTGAGCCTGTGCTCTAGAGCCCGCGAGTCACAACTACTGAGCCTGTGAGCTGCAACTACTGAGCCCGCGAGCCACAGCTACTGAGCCCGCAAGCCGCAACTACTGAGCCCGCGAGCTGCAACTACTGAAGACTACGCACCTCAACAAAGGGTAGCCCCCTGTTCCCTGCAACTAGAGAAAGCCCGCACGCAACAATGAAGACCCAATGAAGCCAAAAGAAAAAAAGTTGCCACACACACAAAAAAGTCTGATTAAAATGCAGGAGAAACGGTAGAGAAGGGATCGCACTGGTAGAAATTTTCCTCTCTCTTCCCCCTCCTCTGTTTCTCTTTACCTGTCCCTGCTCCCATCTTTCTCCTCCCTCCCCTCCCCTCCTCTTGTCCCCCTCCCCCAAGCTGTGAGTGACAGCTGAGCCTCTCACTACCTCTGTCACCCCAGGCACAGTGATTAGAACCTTGGTTCATGCGGCTTACGCAGTCAGACTTTAAATACAGATGCCCAGGCTTTTCCAATTGTCGTTTTGCCTTCCCGTTCAGCAAAGTGCAGGGTTGCCTCACTCCTGCTGGCCCATCCCGGGTAGCAGAGATGAAAGAATCCTCCCTTTGGAATGGAACATCTGGTGGGGCAGTTCACCTTTACCCTCTGTAGGAACATCGCAAGGTTATCGCTGGCGCTTTTCTCAAGCACAATTGCGCTCAACATGCCTGAGACTCTGAGAAAGATATTTTGTTGACATTTCTCAAGAAGATGCTGTGATATTTTGAGGCCATCTTTATTTTATGAAAATAACGTCAGAAAAAGTGGCGATGTCTTTCTGAAAAAGGCTCCTAATTAAAAAAACAAAAACAACTACAATTCCATTGTATTATCTGTAAAGAGATGAGCATCTGAGCTGTTGACTGAACTCCAGCGTGAGGAGGAGGTCCCCAAATACTGTGACTAGGACGGCCTCCTGGTGGGGGGTTGCTGGTTTCATTTTGTGGTCAGCTTGTCTCTAGCTTCGATTAAAACAAACAAACAAAGAATAGGCTTTATTTTTTGGAGCAGTTTTAGGCTCATAGCAAAATTAAGAAGAAGTTACAGAAAGTTCCTAGACACCCCCTACCCCCCATCATCCCTCAAAAAAACATCATAGCCCAAAGCCATGGCTTACCTTAGGTTCACTCTTGGCATTGTACATTCTGTGGGTTTTGACAAATGTGAAATGACGTGTGTCCATCATGATCATGCCATGAGGAAGCCTCAGTTTTAATAAAAGAGGAAATAGGAAAGTCCATCTCCATGCCCACGTCTTGTCCTGGCAGGGAGAGCAGCACTGTCCTGAGTGGGGCGGTGTGACTGCCTGTCCCATGCGGGCGGGGGCTTCTCTCCAGGGACGTGTCAGGCAGGAGAGGCTGGGGGACCCCTGGGAATCTGAAGGGGGGATTGGGTGGCCCTGGAGCCGCAGCTCCTGGGTTTCTCTATCCCTCCAAGAGAGGAGGGGGCAGGGGAAGCCCCTCTGACCTTGATCAGACAGAGCATCATGTCAGTGGCACTCAAATCAGGGACCCTTGAACAATTTTGGATGAGGGAAGACCTCTTGGCTCACACAGAGGCATTTTATGGTCTTTTTATAAAGCTGAAAAATCCTCCTTGAGGTTCCTGCCTGAATTTGCGGTTCTTCAGTGTTGGTTTCAGGGGATTAAGAAATATCCCCGACGACCAGCAAAAACTTAAAACCTGCCTGGCTCCCCACTCCGATTCCATGGGGCCAGGATTGTAAAGGCTTTTTCACCTCCTCTTACTGGTGTTGGCCGCCCCTAGTGTGTGGGAGGATCACTTAGGGTCCCAGGTCGCTCAGGGGTCCACCCAGAGATGGCGCCTGTCCCCCGGGGTCGGACCCACTGCAAGGGCCGCATCAGGACCACGTACCTTTGTGGATGGAGGATTCTTCATCATTCTCTCCCTCCATCTCAGGCCCCGTGCAGATCACTCCCACCCTGCCAGCTGTTCGCTGCAACTGTGGCTAGAATGACAATGAAAATAATAACTAGCATTTTAGAACTTCCTGTCTGGAGTTCTTTGTGTGTCATTACATCTTATTATGCCCTTACTGCACTTCTCTGAGAAAAGTGTGATTGACATCACTGTTTTTCAAGTGACAAACTGAGGCTCGGGGAGGCGAAGGAAATGCCCACGGCCTCACAGCTCACAAGGGCTGGAGCCCTGGTGGGAAGGCAGGCCGCCCCCATGAAGCCCCATGAGGATGCAAGTGAACAAGTAATACAAAGGGGCTCTGAGGCCACATCCATGGCTGGGCAGGTTTCTCACTGACACGTTAATCGACACAGAACTATTTAGATCCACCTTGGCGTGCAGCTCCAGACTTCTCATCTCAAGAGTAATACTTGTACTGGGGTCTTACAACTACAGAACACTTTTAACTTTTCAGAGTGCTTTCATATCCATGATAAACTAATAACCACTTCTGAAGCGGATCGGGCCGCCATCAGCAGCCCCGTTTCGTAGCAAGCAGAGGGAAAGATGACTATTGAGAATGTCCCTTGTGCCAGGAAATCACAGCATCTAATCCCCCCACATATGACTTGGTGAAGTGGATATCATGATCCCATTATACAGATGAGAAAGCTGGGGCCGTGGTGAGGCTGATTTGGCTAAGGTTCCCTGAAGGAGCTGACCTGCTGCCCAGCCCATGTTCTGTCCCCTAGTGCAGAGGACAGCAAACTTTTTCTGGAAAGCATCAGGTAGTCAATATATTAGGCTTTGTGGGCCACGTGGTCCCCAGTCACAGCGACTCAGCTCTGCACTTGCAGCCCAGAGAAACCATTGACAGTACCTAAGCAAGAAAGTATGGCTGTGTCTGATGAAACTGCACCGACCAAAGCAAATGGTGAGCCAGACCCTGATCCACATAGCTGTTTGGAGTCCAGAACCTCTGATGTAGCTGAACTGCCCTCAGGCTGTCCTGAAGCCGCAGCACCAGAACCCTGCACCTTAGGGCCAGAATATGACTTTCAGATGATCTAAAGATTTGCTGCGGCTTTGTGTCATCGAGCTTCTCAGAGAACCGATGGTGGCCAAGATGCTCCCTCAGGGGTCCCTCCAGGTCACCCCACACAGCCCAGCCAGGCTGCAGTCACCTCTCCAGGGACATCCAGAGACCTGCATCCTCATTTCCCGTAATGAATGAGGCAGAGGTGCCGGGCTGTGGCTCAGCCCATCCTGGAAGTGTTGGTGCCATTCCGGCCATAGGCATTCTAAGTGGACAGGACAGGACAGCTGGCCAGAGGGTCACCGTTATTTACCGCAGTGGCTGTTAATGGCTCCTGGCCTGCGGAGCACAGCATCTGTGATTCTGCTTCTGACTGCCTGCCAGGAAATGCAAGGGGAGGGTTCAGGGCTGCGATTTACCATTCCCGGTGCATGGTAAGGCTGGGACGGCTGCAGGGGGAGCCTCTGGGGTCTCAGGAGCTTGACCTGCCCCCTGGGGACGCCCTCCAACCAGATGACTCGGGGCTGGAGCAGACACCCTGCCAAACACCCTACCCCTGCCTCTGAGGGACTCAGGGTTCGTCCACACGGAGGAGGCACACGTCTGCCCACCTGCCTCCAGTGGCTCAGGGGCCAGGGCTGTGGGTACCGCACCTGCACACGCAGCATTGGGACGTGGGCTGGGCTTCCGGCTGCCCTAAGCACAAAGGAAGTTCTGGAAGAGGACCTGAGGTGTTTCCCCGGAATCCACAGAATTAGGGGACAGACAGGCCAGGGAGCGGAGGACAGGACTGCTGTGATGCATGACCCGCAGCATGATGGCATTGCACAGCCGCCTTCAGGAACCCGGCCCCAAGCCTCCCAGTCTGTGTGTCTCGGCCCATGTTCTAGTCCCCTCGAGAGGGAATTTGATTGGCCTGGCTTTGGTCAGGTATCTATCCTGGACCACCAGCTAGAGCTGGTACAGATGCCCATGTAGACAGGCCCCAGGGGAGGCCCTCCCCCAGGAGGTGTGGCTGCCTTTGAGGGGCTCCCCACCTGTGGCTGCAGCGGGTATAGGAGCTGTAGTCATGGGGCCTGGGCTCTCACACCAGCTTTGTAACCAGTTAGTGACATCACCTTGGAAAAGCTGTTCCCTGCTCCCCACTGGGCCTCAGTTTTCCCATCAGGGCCTCTGGGCACTGACATTCTGTGGTTCTATAGCATTGGGCCACCAAAGGGCTACTGGCCTCTGCCTGGAAGCTCTGTTGGGTTCATAAGGGGTCTTGGCTGTGACTGTCTGAGAATAATGCCCTGGACAGGGACATCCTTCCTGCTCCCAGATGCCTTGTTAACCACGGGGCTGACAGTCCCACCGTGGGAGGCAGCCACCCACCTACCCCACAGGGAGTCCATGCTCAGAGGCTGCCAGTCTCTGGTCCAGAGGATGGATGCAGAGCCCCCAGATGCCCAGCAATGAAGGTGAAGCACATTATCCCTGAGTGAGCATCACTTTATGTCACCAGCCTTTATGTGTCTTCTCCAGCTCTGCCCCCAGTCTCTATGATGGTTAATTTATGTGTCCGCTTGGCTAGGCATAGTACCCAGCTATTTGGTCAAACACCAGTCTATATGTTGCTGTGAAGGTACTTTTTAAAAAAAAATTTTATTGAAGTATAATTTATTTACAATGTTGTGTTAGTTTCAGGTGTACAGCAAAATGATTCAGTGATACATATGTTATATATATATTCTTTTTCAGATTATTTTCCATTATAGGTTATTACCAGACATTGAATATAGTTCCCTGTGCTATACAGTAGGTCCTTACTGCTTACTTATTTTGTGTATAGTAGCGTGCATATTTTCATCCCAAACTCCTAATTTATCCCTCCCCCTGCTTTCCCCTTTAGTAACCATAAGTTTGTTTTCTATGTCTGTGAGTCTTTTGTAAGTAAGTTCATTTGTATCCTTTTTTTAAATTCCACATATAAGTGATAACGTATGGTATTTGTCTTTCTCTGTCTGACTTAATTCACTAAATATGCTAGGCCCATCCAAGTTGCTGTAAATGGCATTATTTCATTCTTTTTTATGGCTGAGTAGTATTCCATTGTATATATGTACCACATCTTCATTATCCGTTCATCTGTCGCTGGGCATTTAGGTTGTTTGCATGTCTTGGCTATTGTGAATAGTGCTGCTATGAACATTGGGGTGCATGTATCTTTTCGAATTAGAGTTTTCTCCAGATATATGCCCAAGAGTGGGACGGCTGGATCATATGGTAACTCTGTTTTTAGTTTTTTTAAGGAATATCCATATAGTGAAAGCTTTTTTTAAGGTGAGATTAATATTTAAATCAGTAGACTGGGGAAAAAGCAGATTTCCCTCCATAATGTGTGTGGACACCATCAAATCAGCTGAAGGTCTTAAGAGAAAAAATATTGGGCTTCCCTGGTGGCGCAGTGGTTGAGAGTCCGCCTGCCGATGCAGGGGACACGGGCTCGTGCCCCGGTCCGGGAGGATCCCACATGCTGCGAAGCGGCTGGGCCCGTGAGCCATGGCCGCTGAGCCTGCACGTCCGGAGCCTGTGCTCCGCAACGGGAGAGGCCACAACAGTGAGAGGCCCGCGTACCGCAAAAAAAAAAAGAGAAAAAAATTGACCTTCCCCAAGAAAGTGGGCATTCTGCCTCCAGGCTGCCTTTAGATTCAAACTGTAGCATCAGCTCTACCCTGGGTCTCCGTCTGTTGGCCTGGCCTGCAGATTTTGGACGGGCCAGGCTTCACAATCACGTGAACCAGTTCTTTAAAATACCTCTAGGCAGACATGAGGCCCCTGTGTGTCGGGCCCTGTGCTAGGGACATCACATGCATCCCCATCTCATTTCATCCTCACCAGACCTTGAGAGGCAGGTAGCCTGCTCCCATCACAGAGGAGGACATTGTGGATCCCAGAGGATGAATCACGTGCTGGGAAGGGAAGTTGCTTGGGCTCAAGCTTAATTTAACTGATGCCCAAAACAAAGCTGTTTCTCCCTCACCATGCTGCCTTCCGAGTAGGAGCTGAAGCCCAGGGACTGGCACAAAGGTGAAACTTCAGGCACTGCAGCTCATGCATTTTGGCTGGTGGTCCTTAGGGGGCTCCATGGTGGTTAAGCCACCCACTGACAGGCAGACCCCAGGGTAGGGAGCTCCCATTCCAACCCAAGTCCAGCCCCAAGTAGACAGTGGACCCTGCCCAGGTGCCCACCCCTTCCTGGGCATAGAGGCAAAAGCGCCGGCTCCCATGGCGTCCTCCACCCTCTCGCTGCAGCCCTGTGTGTGTCCTGGCTCCTGGGAGCCCCAGAATCCAGCTTTATAGCAGCAGGATCCACAGCATGTACAGAGGCATCCAGGGAGTGTTCAAGGAAGTGCATTTACAGCAAGTACTTAAATTGCAATAAAGCAGCATTTCCTTTCCTTCCAAGTCACTCTGACGTGGCCCTGCCACGGGGACAGTCACCCTCTCAGGATCTTGGCAAGCCAAACTGGTCCTTGTTGGGTGACACCAAGAGTACAATTAAGAAATTTAATTTGCAAATTCATGCTTAGCTTACGTCAGAGACGTTTCTGTACATCCTGTGATGATGTAAGTAGGTTAAGTGTCTCACAGCCGCGAGACTACTCTTTCTGTGCAGTGGTTCTCAAAGGGTGGTCCTCGAACTGGCAGCCTCAGTATCTCCTGGGAGCTTGGCAGAAACACCCATTCCCAGGCCTCCCTCCAGACCTCCTGAGTCAGAAACCCCAGGGCTGGGGCCCAGGAATCCGGATTGCAGCGAGCCTTCCAGGGGACTATGATGCACGCCGCCCAAACGTAGCTGCACGTGGGATCACCAAGTGACCTCTGAAGAGTACCTAACGCCCCAGCCCCGGTCTCAGAGGTCCTGTTTACTTGGCCTTGGGAGCACCTGGACACAGCAAGGGATTCTCAAGACTACGATGTATGTATGTAAAAATCACCTGGAAAGCCTATAATGCATGTCTCTTCCAGGGCTGGACCCTCAGGGATTCTGATTCTTTGCAGCAGGGCTGGTCCCAGGAATCTGCATTCAGAATACACTCTCTAGATGATTTTGACATTGATGGTCTGCCAGCTTTAATCTGAGAAACACAGGCTCAAAACACCCAGCTGTGCTTATGCCCACTTTGATTTATAGACTACAGAACATGGATGTATTCATTTCCTAGGGCTGCTGTAAAAAAATAGCACAAACCTGGTGGCTTAAAGCAAGAGAAATTTTTTCTCTCACAATTTTGGAGGCCAGAAGTCAGAAATCAAGGTGTTCTCAGGGCCACGCTCTCTTGATAGTCTCTAGGGGAGGATCCTTTCTTGCGTCTTCCAGCTTCTGGCGGCTCGAGGTGTTCCTTGACTTGCAGCCGTGAAACTCTAGTCTCTGCCTCAGTTGAATCACCTGTCTCCCTTCTGTGTGTGTCTCTGTGTCTCTCCTCCTCATCTTATGAAGACACCAGGATTAATTGGATTAGGGGCTTCTGACTCCAGTATGACTGCATCTTAACTAATTGTACCTGCAAGGACCCTATTTCTAAATCAAGTCACGTTTTTTTTTCTTTTTAATTTAATTTTTATTTCATGTTGGATTACAGTTGATTTATAATGTTGCATTAATTTCAGGTATACTGTAAAGTGATTCAGTTATACATATATGTATATCCATTCTTTTTCAGATTCTTTTCCCATGTAGGTTATAACAGAATCTTGAGTAGAGTTCCCTGTGCTATACAGTAGGTCCTTGTTGATTATCTATTTTATATATAATGGTGTGTATCTGTTAATCCCAAACTCCTAATTTATCCCTCCCCCGACACCTTTCCCCTTTGGTAACCAGAAGTTTTTTTTTTTTTTTTTTTTTTTTTTGCGTTACGCGGGCCTCTCACTGTTGTGGCCTCTCCCGCCGCAGAGCACAGGCTCCAGACGCGCAGGCCCAGCGGCCATGGCTCACGGGTCCAACCGCTCCGTGGCACGTGGGATCCTCCCGGACCGGGGCACGAACCCGCATCCCCTGCATCAGCAGGCGGAATCCCAACCACTGCGCCACCAGGGGGGCCCCAGAAGTTTGTTTTTGAAGTCTGTGAGTCTGTTTCTGTTCTGTAAGTAAGCTCATTTGTATTATCTTTCTAGATTCCACAGATAAATAATATCATATAATATTTGTCTTTCTCTCTCTGACTTACTTCACTTAGTATGGTAATCTTTAGGTCTATCCATGTTGCTGCAAATGGCATTATTTCATTCTTTTTGATAGCTGAGTAATATTCCATTGTATATATGTACCACATCTTCTTTATCCATTCTTCTGTTGATGGACATTTAGGTTGCTTCCATGTCTTGGCTGTTGTAACTAGTGCTGCTATGAACATTGGGGTGCATGTGTCTTTTTGAATTAGGGTTTTCTCCAGATATATACCCAGTAGTGGGATGCTGGATCATATGGTAGTTCTATTTTTAGTTTTTTAAGGAACCTCCATACTGTTCTCCATAGTGATTGTACCATAAATCAAGTCACATGTTAAGGTGCTGAGGGATAGGATTTCAACATGTCTTTTGGGGGGACACAATTCACCCCCAGCTGTGGGCCAGGTTTGAGTGAATTCCAAATGTTTAGATGGTGGAGGGCATGGGAGAGGTGGGGTGGGAGGTGTGGGGAGTATGAAAGCCCCAGAGTAAGAGTGCTTCACTCCTGCCTTCTGTAAGCACTGGCCTGGTGAGCGCCGGTCCCTCCCTATCCACACTCCTCTGCCTTCTCTCCAGCCCTGTTTGCTCCTGTGAAATCTCCTGGCACTTACGTCCTATCTGCAGAGCAGACAACCCTGCCAAGCAAGAGAACAAAATGACACAGTGCTCTTGTCTGGTCTGGTTCTTCTCAAACAAACCCAGGCCACTCGTGTTCCTCACGTCATTACATTTGGACGAGAGGACACTGAACACCATTCCTTACAGAGCTGGGGCAGAGACGGAACCTCTGGCGCCAGCTCTGGCCCATGAGGAAGGCCTCAGCACCCCCTGACTGATGCCCGTCTCTCCCCAGTGCAAAGCGATCAGGAGTGTCTGGGTCATCTCTGCGTGTGCACAGGTTTGCACCTGACAGTGGCCTGCATGGATATCTGTGTCCTGACCGTTTCCTGACCTCCAGCATTGAGCCATACTGCTTCCTAGATTTCAAGCAGCCACCTGCCCTTCTAACTAGTTCCTGCCCTGAAATCTCAGGATGCCTTGCAATGTGGTCAGTGTCACAGCCCCAAGAACCTACCTCTCAGTTTTTTAACGATCACTTTTGAAATCACTTAGACTCAAAGGATGTCGTGAAAATGGGATGAAGAGGTCCCGAGTGCCCTCCATCCAGCTACCCCATCTTACCTGCCTGTAGTTGAGTCATATAGGTACAGGAGTGTTAACTAGATTCGAGACCTTATTCCCATTTCCCCAATCATTTTTCTTTTGTGCTTTTGTAGTTCCTGTGTCCCATTTCCTAAGGGTTCTGATAGCTAGCTTACCAAGGAGTGGATTTCCCAGTCCAGCCTTACATCAACTCATTAGTCCTTACAAAAGTCCTATAAGGCAGATACTCTTGCTGTCATCCCAGGATCACAGATGAGGAACGAGAGGCACAGAAATGTTAAGTGACGGACCCCGAGTCACAGAGCAGTAAGGAGGGGGGACCCAGAATCTCAGCCGGGCAGCCTGGCTGCGGGGTCTTTGCCCTTCAACCCTTTGCCCTTCTCCTTCTCGCACTGTTAAATCCACATTTCCCAACCTGGGGGACACACAACCCCTGGGGTCACAGAGTGGAAAGCCACGGGTGGGGAAACAAAAGCACTGCTTACCCCAGGGCCAGATTTGGGGAGGGTGGAATATTTGATATTACTCCAAAAGTGGTCATCCTGAGGAGGAGAATGCAAAGTCCTTGGGAACTTTCAGGATAAGGTGTGGGATTTTTAAATACATTTTGCCTTGACCGAGGGTCATTCTGACCACAGCGTCTGCCTTCAGGGGCCGTACAGCCACCTGCTAGGCCACTGGGACTTTCTCCGTGGGAAGCAAGGGCTTCCTCTTCGCCCTGACAGATTCGTCAGACCTAAGCGTGAGAAGATGGGCTTGTGAGTAGTTTTTTTTTTTTGCCCTGGACACTGGGCAAGGTGCCCGTGGGTGCTGAAGAAGGGGAGGCTTCCCTCCTGTTCTCACAGCTGCTGCAGGCATCTGGACCCTTCCCGCCAAGTAGCAGAGGGCTCCCTGGGTAATTAGACCGAGACCTGGGCTGGGGTTGTAGGGGTGGCTTGGCCAGCAGAGCCGGGGCAGGCGCAGCCTCCATGCATCCTCGCCTCGCCTGGTGCAGGTCCAACCTGGGCAACCGCGTGGAGCTCCTGTGCTGCCGTTGCCATGGTGCCACGGATGCCTTGTCCCTGTGCTGGCGGCCTCCATGTGGCCACCAGCTCTGCTACTTCACTGCACATCTGTGACACGAAGGTAGGACCAATCAAGGGAGGCTCCTGGGGCCCCTGCTCGCCCCGTGCTCACGCCAAGGGCAAGCAGACAAGACCTCTAACAAGACCCAGTGGAGATGGAGTCCCTAGCACTCCCAGTACCCTCCATCCCGCCTTCTCCTGTTAGCTTATGACAACCTGACCTTGCATCAGTGGATTAAAAAAAAACGGTAGTTTTAGCCATTTTGGATGCATAATGATTATAATAGCTGCTGTTTATTGAGCACTTACTATGTGCCAGACATTGTTTGTGTTGATGTGTTACAGACACCATTTTTAAACATTTATTTTATTGAACTATGGTTGATCTACAGTGTTGTGTTAATTTCTGCTGTACAGCAAAGTGATTCATTTATACACAGATATACATTCTTTTTCATATTCTTTTCCATTATGGTTTATCACAGGATACTGGATATAGTTCCCTGTGCTATACAGTAGGACCCTGTTGTTTACCCATCCTCTATATAATAGCTTGTTTGCATCTGCTAATCCCAAGCTCCCAATCTAGTCCCCCACCCCGCCCCCCTTGGCAACCGCAAGTCTGTTCTCTATGTACAGACATCATCTTATTTAACCGCCCAGTGTCTCTAGGAGAGAGGTGGTTATGGTCCCCATTTTGCACACGAGGAACCTGAGATTCAGAGCATCAGCGACCTGCCTGAGGCCAGGTACCAGGTGCTGAAATAGATTCCACTCCACCGTGTGCACGTACATGAGCGTCTGTGCAGATGCAAAAACTCATACCTCCCAGCCAGTGGTCCCAGGGAAACCCCATCACCGAAGAAAATCCAAAATATCCACAACAGGAGGGTATAAGCTCCCCTTTTTGAACAGGCAGTCTTGGAAAACGTTTGTAGGAAATGTCGTCCTTGATAACCTGTCAACCCGATTCAGGGAACAGCCCCGATGCCTGCCCACCAAGAGCAGTGTTCTCACCTGAGCCACAGGGGAAAAGCTTTTGCTGTCAGGGAACGTCAGGCAGGGAATGAGGGAGAGAAGGCTGAGGTCCTTTTCCAACAAAGATTTCAGTCCCAGGGGGACTTGATCTTATCTGCTGATCTTATGATCTTATCTGCTGATGGACCAGCAGATTTGAAGGTGGATTTTGCTACCGCTCACCATCCTGTATTTTTTGTTTTTAGATCTCTTGTGAATTTCAGAATTTTCTTGGGCTCAGAAACAAGCCTACAGGTTCTGTATCTCAAGTGGAGATGTCACCATAGTTAACCTGTCCGATAAACTTTTTCATTCTATGCCTCTCAACTTCCATGTATTATTTTATTCACACCCCTAATCAAGAAGCTCCGGTAGTATCTACCCTGGGAAAATCCTCTTCATTTGGATCAAAAAGAACAATATTAGCTAATTTTTTCCCCTCACCTTGTTTAGAAGGAGGACAGTTAATTATTTTTCATTCTTAAAAACCATCTTAACTTTCTCTGGTGCACAACAGGCAGGAAGAAACATTTCTTCACCCTTGGGTGAAGACATGGAGACAGGGGCAGGAGGAAGTGTTTAATGAGCACCGCTCTACAAGCCTAGTTAAGTCATCCTGTGTCTTGGAAGAAATGGCGGCTGTATATAAGTCAGCTAGAAGTGAAGTCTGGATAAGGCAGTGGTCTGAAAGGCTGTCCATGGATTCTAGACAGCAAGGAGCCATGGCCAGGAGCTCAGGTGTATGTGGAGGACAGGATGGCTTCCATCCTTCAAAAGTAACCAAGATTTTTTTCCCAAGTTTTTTTTTTTTTTTTTTTTTTTTTTTTTTTGCGGTACGTGGGCCTCTCACTGCTGTGGCCTCTCCCATTGCGGAGCACAGGCTCCGGACGCACAGGCTCAGTGGCCATGGCTCACGGGCCCAGCCACTCCGCGGCATGTGGGATCTTCCCGGACCGGGGCACGAACCCGCGTCCCCTGCATCGGCAGGCGGACTCTCAACCACTGTGCCACCAGGGAAGCCCCCAAGTATTTTTATAAACTCATGGTTTCAAACGCATTTGGTGTGTTTGAATCCATTATAGTTATTACCCTTATTGATATTCCCATTGTATTCAGAGACCCCAGTCACTGCGCTGGGAGTGCTTGTTGCTTTGTTTAGCTGCTTCAGACTCTGTCATGTGATCACGCCCTGGTTTACTCTCCATCCCCTCTTGGTGAACATTTGTGTTCTTCCCAGTCCTTTGCTGTTAAAAATAGTGCCGCAACAAATACCCTGTACAGATGTCTTTAAGTACCTCTCTTGAGATTGATTGCTAGAAGAGGGATTATTGGAGCACAAGGTAAATGCATAATTCTTCCGCATCAGCCTGATCTCGAATATTCTGTTCTGTTGACACAACTCGCATCCAATGAATCCGCCCTTTCAGCAATTATTTTCAATAACCGTGGAAATAGTGACTCACTGTGTGCAAAGTGCTGGACTAGGTGCTTCGTGAACAAGCCTCACCTAATCCTCACGGCACCCTTTTGCAAGGTCATAATCTCTATTATTATCAGGATGATGATGGGACACCATGGCAGGAGGCCAGTCATGAGCCTGGCACTTGAAAAACGCTCGGGGCTATGGAGCCTCTTCTCTTTCCCTTGGCTCTCTGGCCTGGCTCTGAACCCTCCTTCCTCATCTTAGCTACCCCAGCTTTCCTACCTTCCCCTGTATGCCCAGCCCTCCTGGTTCTCCAAGGAGGGAAATTCGTCTGATACACATAGCAACTCTTCTATCGGGAGGGGAAGATTGACGGTAGTTCCTTAGGTTTTTAACTCTGGGGCTCTTGTCACTTTCCATCAGCACCTCTGCAGGGGCCCCAGTTATTACCTGCTGATCCCACCTTGTGTGAAAAGATTTTTAAATCAGATGCTCTACCTAAAGCTTCCAACCTCCTAGATAAACGGAGAACGGAGAACCAGCCAGGCTTACCCATACAAACACAGGGCTGTCAGGAAGTGACTCAGGTGGGGAAGAGAGAGGATGCCAGACACAGGAAGTGAGGATGAGTGGCTCCTGGATAGACAGAGGGTCGGCAGGACCCCTTAAGGGCTAAGGAACAGACGTGAGCACTTACATAAGAGACCCTGGGCATCTCCAGACTCTATGATAGGAGGTGACTTGTCTATGTGCATCCTTGGTCCCAGAATGTTCCAATTCTGGTGATTTTCAACCCATTTCCCTGTTTCCTACCATGCCCAGTTCTACAGAAGAGCAGTTAGAAAGACAGACAAGAGGGGCTTCTCTGGCGGCCCAGTGGTTACGACTCCGTGCTTTCAGTGCAGAGGGGGGCGGGTTCGATCCCTGGTCGGGGAACTAAGAGCCCATGTGCCTCACGTCGCAGCCAAAAAAAAAAAAAAAAAAAAAAAAACAATAAAAACCAGGTGTCTGCGTGTTTAGAAAGAGCACATATGCCTGGAGCCTTGTAAGCATCCTTCCTGCCGGCCTTTCAGTGAGCTGGAGACACTCCTCTCTAAGCAGGGGATAAAACAACAGCTCAGCATTCCTGCCTCTTAAAACTGCACGCAGGGTCTTCCCTGGTGGCGCAGTGGTTGAGAGTCCACCTGCCGATGCAGGGGACGCGGGTTCGTGCCCCGGTCCGGGAGGATCCCACATGCCGCGGAGTGGCTAGGCCCGTGAGCCATGGCCACTGAGCCTGCGCATCCGGAGCCTGTGCTCCGCAACGGGAGAGGCCACAACAGTGAGAGGCCCACGTACAGCAAAAAAGCAAACAAAAAAATACTGCACGCGGCTCTGAGAAAGGCAAGAAAGACCAACCACAAGCAAGTGGACCAGTGGAAAGGGAAGGAGCGACCAGAGGGCACATGCGATCAGAACCCTTCTGCATTCTGCTGCTTTCTCTGCCCTGCGGCTGTCCTGGTCAGGCCTTCCAGGGAGCAGTTGCTAAGACGGTCTTTGTCAAAGAACTCACATACCATCCCAGCACCCCCTTCACTCCAGCCTCCCCCAGGCATGCGATGATCCTGACTATTGCACTGCGAATTTACCTCTTGCCTTATTTCCATCCTGTTCCCACAGTACAATGTCTTGATTCAAATTTGACTTTATTCCACCTGGTTTCCCGCACTTTCGGCTCCCCACCATGACCCTGGCCAGAGGCAGAAGGAGATAAAGGAACATTTTAATAATCCAGAGGTATCGAGGCCTCAAGACCAGGTGGCTTGGGTCCCTACCTGCTTTTTCAGCCTCACCTCTTGACGCATGTCCTGCTCGCTCTGTTCTTGGGACATGCACCTCCTTTCCTCATGTCTCCTTTGGCTGGAATGTTCTTCTCCCACCTCTTAGCTTATTCTTCCTTCAGGTTTCAGCTAAGTTTCCACATTCTCAAAGGGAGCCTCCCTGACCCCCACAGACCTAGCACATCACCCCACTTCCTGCTCTACTTCTTCACTGTCTCCCGCTGAAGTGTAAGCCCCATGAGGGCAGATGCTTGATCTTGTCCAAGATGAACACAGCTGGATGTCAGTAAAAGCAGGAAAACGGGTTTTATTCAGTGACCGCTGATGGTAGGGGAAAGCACTGAGCTCCACTCTGATGGTACAGATGTCGACTGAAAAAACAAAAGCACAACCTAAAAGTTGAGAGTTATGTTCTATTCAGCAGACATTCTGAGGACTTTAAGCCCGGACACAGCGTCTCAGATAATGCTGAGAAACTCTTCCGAAGAGGCAAGGCTGGGGGCAGCCAGGATATATAGGAATTTTTGCAACAAAAGACCAGGTAGTCGGAACATCAAAAGATTACTGTTAATAAAAGAAAACCAGAAATC
Organism: Hyperoodon ampullatus; assembly: GCF_949752795.1. Lineage (NCBI taxonomy): Eukaryota > Metazoa > Chordata > Mammalia > Artiodactyla > Ziphiidae > Hyperoodon > Hyperoodon ampullatus. The sequence continues at coordinate 119,571,405 of NC_136914.1, read as the reverse complement.
TCAAGTTATGGAATTTAGCACTTTACTATGTATGGGAAGGTGCAAAGTCTGGCCTCACTGAAATCATCCCTTTGATAGGCATCTCAGCTACCTGGGGCCAGCATCTTGTGCTTTCCCATCCTGAGCTTCCTCAGAGTGCACTGTTCAGGGTGGCTGTAGTATCTGATGGTTTTATGGGGGAGCATCCTGTTTCCATCCTGGGTTCCCTCAGGGCTCACAGTCAGGGCGGCTGTAATGTGATGGCTTGATGGCTGCAACATCCTTTGTTTACTGATATGGCATGTGGCATTCTTAGTTCACACAGAAGTGACTGGAAAGGGGTGGGTGTGGGACTCAGCAGCGTCAAGGACAGTAGACAGTAGAGGCAGGGAAGTGAACAATTAGAAAATGTGGGACGGGGGTGGTTCCTAAGAAACCCCTCTGGGTTGTTACCTGGCACTTATTGAAAGCTGACTCCTACCCTCCCACAGAGACCAGGAGACAGGGTAGCATCAGGGGTTGGCTGGAACAAACAGTAAATTCTTTGGGCAGCCTTCAGTTTTCGCAGACAGGCTCTTTAAGGGAAGGGGCGTCATCCCAGGGATGTGCCTTGGAGCTGTTAGAAAGTATACACAGGGAACAATACTCTATATCCTGTGATAAACCTCAGTGGAAAAGAATATGAAAATGAGGGGACTTCCCTGGCGGTCCAGTGGTTAAGACTTCGCCTTCTAATGCAGGGGGTGTGGATTCAATCCCTGGTCAGGGAGCTAAGATCCCACATGCCTCGCAGCCAAAAAACCAAAACATAAAACAGAAGCAATATTGTAAGAAATTCAATAAAGACTTTAAAAATGGTCCACATTAAAAAAATCTTTAAAAAATATGAAAAATAATATATATATGTATGACTGAGTCACTTTGCTGTACAGCAGAAATTAACACAACATTGTATATCAACTATACTTCAATAAAAAAATTTTTTTTAAGTATGTTAGTGTTTGTTCTAGTCTCTATGGGCCCAAATGAGAAGTGGGCTCAGGGGAGCTGGGCTGGACTTTGGTCAAGGACAGTCTTTGTCAAGCTCCAGCCACCAGCACAGTGCCTGATGTGTGAACTAAGAATGCCACATGCCATATCAATAAACAAAGGATTTTGCAGCCATCAAGCCATCACATTACAGCCGCCCTGACCGTGAGCCCTGGGGGAACCCAGGATGGAAACAGGATGCTCCCCCATCGAGCAGGCAGCTGCTGCAGTCACCCCGACGGTGCACCCTGAGGAGACTCAGGGTGAGAAGCGCAGGATGCTGGCCCCAGGTAGCTGAGGTGCCTATCAAAGGAGTGATTTCAGTGACTCTTGTATCTGCCCATACAAAGAAAAGCACTAAAAGCACTAAATTCTTTAACTTAAGCTATCTGGTTTTCTTTTATTAACAGTAATCTTTTGAGGTTCCGACGACCTGGTCTTTGTTGCCAAAACTCCTCTATATCCTGGCTTCTCCCTGCCCCCGCACCCTGCACCCTTTGCCGCTTCCGAACAGTTTCCCAGAGTTCTCTGAGATGCCGTGTCCTGGGCTTAAGTCCTCAGAACGTCCACTGAATAAGACATAGCTCTCAACTTTCAGGTTGTACATATTTCTTTTCAGTCAACAAGTAAGTGCTCAGTAAACATTCATTGAATCGAGGAACAAAGGAGTGAATGGATAACAGCCTGGTGTAGGTTGGCAGGTGGGTGCAGGGAGAAACGTAGGGCATTCTCTTACCCATGAAGAACCCCAGGGAGGAGGGTGACATCTCTGCAGACTCCAGGCTGTGAAATCAGGCCACGTGCCTGCTGTTGCTCCCCCAGAGAGCACCGCAGTCCTCGTTCACGAGCATCTGCAGAGATGCTTCCAAATCTTCATTGACCTTGACTCAATATCACTGATTCCAGAGAATCAGTGGTTTTAAAAGAACCAACATCAGGTTGTAATGGGAGCATATTTGCAGTGATAACACATCTGTTGTGATGAAAGACCAACCAGAAAAACACAGGCAACTGAACGACACCCACATTTTTTATTCTTAACAAGATTAAGTAGATTTACTTCTCTGATATCCTGTACACACCATGATCATCGTTAACAATGAGCTGTTAGAAATGCCCTCCAGGTTTTCCCCTCACCTGTAACACACTGTAAATAAAAACACAGGAAGATGTATTGACACATGGATACCAACTCACACCCCAGAGGCGCTGGAGAGATTTTTAGTAGACGGTTAACTCTCTTGAGTATCAACTCTGGCAGCTGAGCGATTTCAGAGGAAAAAGAAAGTAAATATCTTTTCCTTTCAAAGGAAAAAGAAAGGAAATAGAAGAGCCCTCAATTGGTGTTCTAATGTATTGACTAACATCTTTTGCTGAAGTAAGAAATGAGTTCCTGTGAAGGCGTTTTGCTCATTTTCCTGTTGATTACCAGGATTATGTTTTTCTTTTCAAAGATGAAACTGTTCCCAGGAAACTGTGATGGATAAGAGAATAAAACATTCGTGACAGTTGGATGGAGGAGGCACGAATTACACTCCAGTTTCTGAATTGCCGTGAAGTTGGTCTTTGTAGGAACGAGCAGAAACTCAGCATCCCCGTTCTGAGCAAATATTTTGAAAAAGCAAATGCCGGAAATCCTGATAGCTGAGATTTTCAGAGAAAAGTCACGGGAGGTAACAAAGTATTCAACAATTTGTTCAAGAAACGCATGCTAATGCTCAAAGTTTGCCAAGTAGCAAAGATGGAGAGCTAAATAGACATGACCCCCTGTCCTCCAGGAGCTCGGAGACCAGTCCAGAAGAGAACTATGTTTAAACAAATAATTACAGTAACTCCTGAGGAATATCCCTAAGTGTTGGGCTGAGGAAAATGGGCCCATGATCAAATAAGTGTAAGAGACAATGGGTTAAATCCATTTCAGTGGGTTTTTGTTTTGTGTTCATTGTTTTTATTGCAGATCTTCTCAGACCCTTTAATAAGGTAATGTACACTGTGGATCTTCTGGGGGGCAGTGAGTGGGTATGTGTTGTGCAGCCCATCCCGTCTCCCATAGTCCCCACCCCTAGAAGCTAGAGTTCCAAGGAACACACTTTGGGAACTGCACATGCAACACAGTGTTGCTGGAAGCATGCAAGAGAGCAGCTCTATCTGGAAGCATCAGGAAGGGCTTCTCAGAGAAGAGAGCATCTGATCTGGGTCTTCAAAAGTGCGGAGGAGCGGGCTTCCCTGGTAGCGCAGTGGTTGAGAGTCCGCCTGCTGATGCAGGAGACGTGGGTTCATGCCCCGGTCCGGGAAGATCCCACATGCCGCTCCGCGGCTGGGCCCGTGAGCCATGGCCGCTGAGCCTGCGCGTCCGGAGCCTGTGCTCCGCAACGGGAGAGGCCGCAGCAGTGAGAGGACCGCGTACCGCAAAAAAAAAAAAAAAAAAAAGTGCGGAGGAGGAGTTTTCCATCCAGAGGGCGGTGGAGGTGGAAGAAAGGCATCTCCAAGGTCTTACAGCTAGATCTAGAAGTCAGGGATATGAGAGGTGGGTGTGGAGTCTGGGGGAGGCTGAGGTGTAGGGGTTTATCCTCTAGGTGCGTGGCCCCGTGTCCTCATTCTGCAGCAGGGTCACCTGGGATGCTCTTTAGGAGTGCAGATGCCTAGGCATGCCTTACCCCTCCCTCCCTGAGATTATTTGGTTGGTCCGAGATAGGAGTCTGAGCATCTGTATTTTCACGTGATCCAGTGAGCAGCCAGAGTTGCAAACTCCGCTGCAGATGATAGAGAGCCATCAGGGGGGTTAAGTGGACAAGTTCAGAGTCCTTTCTCAGCGCCTTGCACCTGTCCTCATGCCAGTGACCGAGCAGCTTCCCCTGTGCCCTGCATCATCCGTGCCCTGCATCATCCAAGCCCTAGAGATAAGGCTGGACAGACTCCTGCCCTCCTGGAACTCACTCAAATCAGGAAGAACCGAGGCGCGAAGAATCCGTGCATGGCGGCCTATTTGGTGAAAGGGTGACGGATGCTGCAGAAGGCGGCCGACCACCACGAGTGTGTGTGTGAGACGTGGACCAGAGGGCCAAGGGCCAGCGGAGGCATCCTGGTAGAAGTGACAGTGAAGCCGAGCTCAAACGAGTAGAAAGCAACAGACAGGAAGGAAAGGTGTGCAGGGAAGGTGAGCATTCTGCAGGGAGAAGGCAGGTGGGTGATGGTTGGCATCGATTGTCTGAGCCTGGAGTGCTTCCGTTTCCGAAAGACCCCTCTGGTGACAGCAAGCGGCCATCAGAGGCTAGGACTCAATGCCAGGGGACCAGTTAAGAAACCAGCAACTGTGCCGGCCAGGGTGCTTTGGAAAATGAATGAGAGTGGAGACAGAGGAGGGACAAGACAGTTTAAAATATATGCGTGAGAATCAGCAGAATTTAATGAAAAGCCACATCAGAAAGGAAGAACGTTGAAGCTACGATAGACTAGGTTTCGATATAGCTGTCAAAGGACTGGGCTTCCCCTGTCTTCACCGTCGCAGCCAGCCAGCCCAAGGCGGGTTAAAATGTGATGGATAACTGGGGTCATGTGAGCATCCGAGTCCGAGGACCATAATGGGCAGTTAAGACTGAAGATGTAGCAGTTAAGACTGGTGGCGCAGTGGTTGATAGTCCCCCTGCCGATGCAAAGGACACGGGTTCATGCCCCGGTCCGGGAAGATCCCACATGCCGCGGAGTGGCTGGGCCCGTGAGCCATGGCCACTGAGCCTGCGCGTCCGGAGCCTGTGCTCCGTAACGGGAGAGGCCACAGCAGTGAGAGGCCCACATACCGCAAAAAAAAGAAAAAAAAAAAAAAAGATTGAAGATGTATGCTTTAGTTGATTCACTAACCCCCTTACTGATACGTACTCAGACTGTGGTGCTGTAATCACTGAACTGGGGGCCTAAAATTTTATTATCATTCATGTGCTCTTAAATAGCACCTTGTGGTATGCCGAAGCGGGCTCATGCCAGTTCACAAGAGGCAGTTGTACACATCTCCCAATTTCAAGTCCAGTGACATCATATTGATAGCCTGAAATGGACCGTTTCATCAGTATTTACATCAGGGCAGTTGGAAAATGCTGCACATCAGGGCTTTTATTTTTGGAGAGCTGGTTTAGCACTTCCCAGGATATAGAGTAAATCGTCTGGATTGGACTATGTGTGGCCTTCAAGGATTTTGAAAAAGAGAAACATACAAGACTCACTGTAAGGTGTTTTCTCTATGCTTGGTCAGTATAACCTTGTCCTGAGTGGCTTTGATAAACCAGTTCCCTTGGGAAGCCTCCTGCTTGGTTGGTAGAAGGCATGTGTCCAGCCTAGTTTGATTGCCTTTGTGAAGGGAGTAGCTATTCTGATTTCCTGGAAAGAAAAAGAAGTAATTCTACTGTAGAAAATCATGCACTGTAGAAAAAAGGGAAGAATGGGTCCCTATTTTTTGGCATTATTTTCCCTATTTTGGCCTTTAGGGAAAACATACATAGAAAAGGGGAAAAATAAAGTCTGGGATAAGCACTGATGAGAGAACTTTTGTTGGAAATCTGCAGCAGCCCTTGGCATTCCTAGACTTAACTCTTGCATTTGGGCCATTTGTAAGCACCCTTGACACCTATGATGTGGGCGGCTTGTACTTTGCTGAGGGACAGAGCTGAAACAGTCACATGGGGAGCCAGGCCAGCACCTGGCGACCTTGCCCAGCCAATGAGTGGATGAAGTAGTTGGCTCCAGGCCACATCGCTGCACTGCTGGGCAGTTCTGACTGATGCAGGGTCCCACTCAGTCCTCCCCACCTCCGTGCCAGGAAGATAGGGACAGGCTCGCTTCACAGAGGCAGGAGTTGAAATGTTTAGGTACGGATTATAATCATCTCTAGTGACTTAATGGGCTCTGAGGACAAACGCTTAAGGATGTCAAAGGCCTGGGACTTCCCTGGTGGTCCAGTGGGTAAGACTCCGCGCTCCCAATGCAGGGGACCCAGGTTCAATTCCTGGTTGGGGAACTAGATCCCGCACTCATGCTGCAACCAAGAGTTCACATGCCGCAACTAAAAAAAGATCCTGCATGCCAAAATGAAGATCCTGTGTGCCACAACTAAGCCACAGTGCAGCCAAAATAATTAATTAATTAAACGAAAAAAATATTAAAAAAAAAAAAAGAATGTCAAAAGCCTAAGGAGTATACGGGTAGTGAGTGGATACATTGAACATTTGGTCTGAAGACTATATGTAGTCAGTTTTAAAACCTGACCAATCTTTTGTTTGTTTTCATGACAACATTTTTAGCACATATTTGCTTAAGAAAAATCAGTCCCAAAAAATGGAACAAGAGAAATGATTTTCAGAGTCACCCCGCAATGCCACCAAACACAGTAAACTACAATTGATATTTTTGTGAAAAAGCCTTACTATTTAATAATAGATACCAATAGATATGTGTTACTATAGTTCAGAATAAACTTTTATATTAGATTTGAAGAAGCATTTTTAAAGATTTTAAGTTTTTTCAATAACAGTTTTATTGAGATGTAACTCACAAACCACACAATTCACCTAAAGTGTGCAATTCAGTGATTTTTAGTATATTCACAGAATTAGGTAACCATCACCACCTTTAATTTTAGTACATTTTTATCACCCCCAAAAGAAACTTCTTACCCATTAGCAGTCCCCCCAATTCTCCCCCTACCCCAGCCCCCTAGGAACCACTAGTCTACTTTCTGTCTCTATAAATTTGCTTGTTCTGGACGTTTCCTATAAATGGGATCATACAAAATGTAGTCTTTTACTTAGCATCATGTTTTCAGGCTCATCGATGTTATAGAGTATATCAGCGCTTCATTCCTTTTTACGGTTGAATACTATTCCTTTCTGTGGATACACCCAAGTTTTCTGTATTTATTCATCAGTTGATGGCCATTTAGGATGTTTCCATGTGGGGCTATTATGAGCAATGTCGCTATGAACATGCATGTACATTTCATTGTATGGACACGTGTTTTCATTCTCTTGGGTACATACCTAGAGGTGGGATTTCTGGGTAATAATAATAACTCTATGTTGAGCCTTTTGAGGAACTGACAGATTGTTTTCTAAAAGTGTCTGTACATTTTACAATTCTACCAGAGTGTATGAGGTTTTCCTCTCAATTCCTCCACATCCTCTCCAACCCTTGTTATTGTCTGACTTTTTGGTTCTAGCCATCCGAATGGGTGTGAAGTCATATCTCCTTGTGGTTTTGATTTGCATTTCCCTGAGATCTGTTGATGTTGTGCATCTTTTTTTTTTTTTTTTAAACATCTTCACTGGAGCATAATTGCCCCACAATGGCGTGTCAGTCTCCGCCCTACAACAAAGTGAATCAGTTATACATATACACATGTTCCCATATCTCTTCCCTCTTGCATCTCCCTCCCTCCCACCCTCCCTATCCCATCCCTCTAGGTGGTCACAAAGCACCCAGCTGATCTCCCTGTGCTATGTGGCTGCTTCCCACTAGCTATCTATTCTACGTTTGGTAGTGTATATATGTCCATGCCACTCTCTCACTTTGTCACAGCCTACCCTTCCCGCTCCCCACATCCTCAAGTCCATTCTCTAGTAGGTCTGCGTCTCCATTCCCGTCTTACCCCTAGGTTCTTCATGACCTTTTCTTTTTTCCCTTAGATTCCATATATATGTGTTAGCATACGGTATTTGTTTTTCTCTTTCTGACTTACTTCACTCTGTATGACAGACTCTAGGCCCATCCACCTCACTACAAATAACTCGATTTCGTTTCTTTTTACGGCTGAGTAATATTCCATTGTATATATGTGCCATATCTTCTTTATCCATTCATCCGATGATGGACACTTAGGTTGCTTCCATCTCCTGGCTATTGTAAATAGAGCTGCAATGAACATTTTGGTACATGACTCTTTTTGAATTATGGTTTTCTCAGGGTATATGCCCAGTAGTGGGAGTGCCAGGTCATATGGTAGTTCTATGTGTAGTTTTTTAAGGAACCTCCATACTCGTGCATCTTTTCATGTGTGTTTGTTGGCCATTTGTATATCTTTTTCGGAGAAATGGATATTCAGATCTTCTGCCCTTTTTTCTTTTTCATTTTTTAAAGATTGAATTGTTTTGGAGCAGCTTCAGGTTTATAACAGAATTGAGAGAAAGGTACGCAGATTTCTCACACACCCCCAACCCTGACACATGAATAGACTCCATTATCAACAGCACTTACCAAAGTGGTACATATTTTACCAAGAATGAACCTACACTGACACATCATAATCACTCACAGTCCATAGTTTACCTTAGGGTTCACTCTTGGTGCTGGATAAATGGGTAAGGACATCTCTCCATCATTATAATATCATACAGGGTATTTTCACTCCCCTAAAATTCCTCTGTATTCTGCATATTCATTTTTCTCCCCTTCTACCACACCCCCTCTCTGGCAACCACTGATCTTTTTACTGTCTCCATAGCTTTGCCTTTTCCATAATATCATAGGGTTGGAATCCTATAATATATAGCCTTTTCACATCAGATTCTTTCACTTAGTAATTAATATTCCATTGTCTGGATAGACCAGTTTATTTACCCATTCACCTACTGAAGGACATCTTGGTTGGTTCCAGGTTTTGGCAGTTATGAACGTAGCTGCTGTAAACATCCGTGTGCAGGCTTTTGTGTGGGCATAAGTTTTCAGCTTCTTTCAGTAAATACCAAGGAGCACGATGGCCAGATCATAGGGTAAGAGTAGGTTCCGTTTTGAAAGAAACTGCCAAACTGTCTCCCAAAGTGGTTGTACCATTTTGCATTTCCACCAAGAATGTAGCAGAGTTTCTGTTGCTCCACATCCTTGCCAGTATTTGGTGTTGTCAGTGTTTCAGATTTTGGCCGTTCTAATGGATGTATAAGGGTATTTCATCGTTGTCTTAATTTGTACTTCCCTGATGACATATGATGTGGAGCATCTCTTCATCTGCTTATTTGCCATCTGTACATCTTCTTTGGTGAGGTATCTGTTTGGTGAGGTATTCTTCGGCCCATTTTCAATCACCTTTACCTATTTTTAAATTGAGTTGTCTTTTTATTATTGAGTCATCAGAGTTCTTATATATTTGGGATAAAAATCCCTAATCAAATATGTGGTCTGGGAATATTTTCTCCCATTCCATTTGTTATCTTTTCATTTTCTTGCTGGTGAGAAGCATATGAGTTTGCTATTTTTTCTATGTCTTCCTTTCTGACAAAACGCCTTACCAGATGCTCTAATTCACCTAATTTCACCTTGTGAAACCCCCATCTCCCAGAAAAATTCCATATGGAGCTAGGAAGCACTCATATTGTCTTTTTTTTCTTCAGATTGAATTTTTTTTTCCCTAGAGGCACAACTTCCTTTCCTAAAAACAAGTCACTTTAAAGGCATTAGAATTTTCCTGAACCTCGTCCAAAGTTTAAAATTGAAGTCCAAGAAAGAATAGCCTCTTTATTTTACCTCCAGAAGAGTCTCTGAAATGCAGGTGGGTCCCATTGATCTAAAATACTCTCAGCTTCCTAGCAGCAGCAGCTGCAAGACAGACCTTGGCCGTTGTGCACTTCTGGAGGTATATTTAGGTTGCCTCTATTTAGTGTTCCCAGAATAGCCATAGTCTTTTGTTTCTCTGCATTCCTTTTAGTTTTATTCCTTCCTGGCCCAAATTAAGAGTGATGCACTAGATGATTTCCAAAATCCTTTCTACCTCAGAAGGTCCGTGCTCTTAACCACTTGGACTGGGCACAGGGTGTCATCTGTAAGCCATACCCAAAGCCCAAGCAGGACTGAACTTTTGCCAAAATCCAAAAGAGGCCCCAGCTGTGAATCGGATTAGGTACATGCTTTCCAAATCCCAGCTTGATTCTGTCACGACCATTCAGATTCATAGAGAGGTTTCCTACAAATATGTATCTGAGTGGAGACAAATTATGTTTACCTATATCATTTCTGGACAAGGTTGTGGATGAATATTTTGCAATGAAAGTGACTTTTTTTATTCCAGTTTAGGCTAACACCTTAAATTATCTTTTTGTTTTTGTTTTTTCGTTTGTTATCTTCAATTAGCTCCAAGGATAGTTGAATTGAACCCTCTGTGGTTTATTTTTCCCATCTCATGAATGAACCAAATAATGCTTCCAGGGCCACGGGTGAAGTGTGCCTTAAATTCTGAGAATGCCACTGCCGGGGACAGATTTTCAAGCATAGTCATCATGTCTTAGATGTTTTAGGCTGCTACTCATCCCAAATTAGAATACTGCTATCAATAGAGCATTTGATGCCAGCTCACTTTAAATAAGCAGTCAAGGTTAAAACAAAAATCGATGAGCTGCTCTCATGTTTCCCATAAGTTGGGCCCCTCACAGAGCTGTACCAGGCTTGGTTCTCCTGCCAAAAGCAGGGAATTCAAGACTTGAATGCAAGTGTCCATGACAGTTTCCTTTTTAAATTATTTTATTTATTTTTTTAATTAAAATTTTTTTTTATTGAAGTATAGTTGATTTACAATGTTGTGTTAGTGTCAGGTATCCAGCAAAGTGATTCAGCTATATATATATATATATATATATATATATATATATATATGTATATTCTTTTTCATATTCTTTTCCATTATGGTTTATCACAGGATATTGAGTACAGTTCCCTGTGCTATACAGTAGGACCTTGCTTATCCATTCTATAGAGAATAATAGCTTGCATCTGCTAATCCAAAACTCCCACTCCATCCCTCCCCTGTCCCCCCTCCCCCTTGGCAGCCACAGGTCCGTTCTCTATGTCTGTGAGTCTGTTTTGTAGATGAGTTCATGTGTGTCCTATTTTAGATTCCACATATAAGTGATATCATATGGCATTTGACTTTCTCTTTCTGACTTGCTTCACTTAGTGTGATGATTTCTAGGCCCATCCATGTTGCTGCAAATGGCGTTATTTCATTCATTTTTATGGCTGAGTAGTATTCCATTGTATATATGTACCGTATCTTCTTTATCCATTCATCTGTCGTTGGACATTTAGGTTGTTTCCATGTCTTGGCTATTGTGAATACTGCTGCTGTGAACATTGGGGTGCACGTATCTTTTTGGATTATAGTTTTGCATGATGGTTTCCTTTTGATGGTCTGGTTTTTTGTTTCCATTTTTATAGTTTTACAAGAAGAATGGGCTTAAAGGAGGGGTAAGGTGGAGATGGAAAGGGGCATGTTTTCGACAGCATCAAGGAAAGAAATCAAGCTTGAGAGAAAGAGGGGATAGTGAATTGTGTCACACTTTGTACATTTGAGCTTTCAGGAAGCAGAGAGAATGGATCAGACCAAATAAATGCAAGCTGAGAAGTATTTGTATTAATAAACAATATGTAATGGGTATACACAAATCCATTAATAAAATAATGTCTAATAATACTTTCTACCCTGTGCCCTGAAACTGAGGTGATGGGTCAGCAAGGAGCTCAGCCAGGATGCAAGGCGATGGCCATCCTCCTGTCTTAAGACAGATGCTGACCCATTAGCCTTTTCACAAATGTACACTCAAGGGCAAAATCTAAAGCTACATTGAAGCAGGAATGAAAAGATGAAGGAGAGAGAGGACAGGAAAAGATTTCACTGAGATTGGAGCAAAGGCAGAAGCAGTCAGGTCAAGGCAACTGGTCATTGCTGAGCCCAGGAGATCTCCACCCAGGTAGGAGGGGGACCAATGCCTCTCACCAACTCAAGAGCTTTCAAGATCTGCATTCCTTCCTTCCTGCAGGAAGAAGTCAATGCTGTTATTAAAGCACCTTTCTCATTCCTACCTTCTCTTTGCTCATTACTAGCATGTTCTGAAGATTTATACAGCAAGGATATAAAAAGGATGTGAGAAAGCAAAATATTTAAAATACAGAGAACAGAACTGTATATTTATTTTTGATATTATAATAGACACTTCTGCAAAGACAGAGGAACAATGGCTTTAAAAGCACGGATGTAAAAAGATTTTCTATAAAAAAGAATAGAAGTTGTCTAAATATTTTAAAAGAAAAACCAACCACACCATTATTTTATGCACTCCTGTACATGAAGACTTTTCCTGTTATTATTAACATTTGTATGTTTACAAGAGACACATTTTTAGACCCTTTAAACTATTCTTAAGCATCAAGATTGGTCTCAATCCCATCCTCTACTGAACAATCTTCTCCTTTAGAGAAGTGTCACGGAGAAAGTGAATGAATCACTGTTTTTATTTGTAATGGTTAGAAAAAAATGGGGAAAAAGTGGTAGCCTATTTAGTTTTTTTCTGTATATATATATAACATATATATATTATATGTATAACATATGTTATATATATAACATATATATGTTATATATATATATGAATGACATGGTCTACAGATGAAGGAACTATGTAGTGTATGTAAAGATCATATTGGATAAAATGTGTAGTTTGTTTTTTCTCTAGAACTTTCCCTGTGTTATTGAACAACTTGTTTTATCAGCTCTGTTAAAATAAACTCTTTTGTGTAAGTACACCATACTTTATTTCTCATTTCCCTGTGGTTGAACATTTAGGTTGTTTCCAACGTTTTACTTATTAAGAAGAAAACTTGGATGAACATCTTTGTAATATATCTCTATTCACATCAGATGATTTCTTGGGAGAAATTCCTAAAAATGGAAATAGTGGGTAATAAGCCGTAAAAGCTTTTATGTTGTAGGAATTTCAATAGATTCTGCCAACTTTCAGAAAGGGTATATTTTTGGTCCCATCAGTAGTACACGAAACTTCCAAAGACAATCACCTTAAAAGCAAAGTGGGGACTGACAAAAATCCAAGAACAAATTTTGTCTAGATAATTTCAAAACGTTCCCATTGGCTAGAAAATCATACTTGTGTTGACGTGCTCTGGCGAACATAAGCCAAGCCTGGTGGTCTCACCAACGAGTGCTCTGGGCTGGTCCCAAATCCGTTGCCTCAGATGTGCCCTTGAAGCACTGAGAAGCTCACCTTTGTCAAAGTGACAAGGAGTTATTCATTGGAACATATTTCTGGAATCCACAAGACAGAAATACTCTAATACCAGCAAGATAATTTTAGGAACAACCATGCATGCCTTTAACCCTCCAAACCCCACCAGAGCTTTAGGGAAACCTTGAGGCTTGTCCCCTTGTTCTACATTAGCTACTCATTTGGGCGGGAAGGCGTAACTAACTGCCTCAGTCAGGAGGAGGACGTAACCTCCAGACCTCTGGCCTCTTCTTGCTTTTGTCCAGAATTGGTGGGACCTTCTCTTTCAGGCCCCAAGCAAAGAACAGACGTGGCCTTAAGCAGGATTTTGGTTTGTTTGCTTTTGCAAAAAAAAAAAAAAAAAAAAAGGAGGTGTGTTCCTTGTATCTGATTAAATTGTGGAACATCTTTCTCCCTTTGTCCTGCACCTGCTTGTCTGGTGACTACTGTAACCGGTCCCCCATATGCCCAGTACAGGTCAATAGATACCTCATGCAAAGCCAGGGAGAAAAGAGCCATTCTCAGTGCTTTGCGGGAAGACACAGTTGTTTCTTTGGAGCACTTTATACTTTTGGGCCAGTGGATCATTTGGTAATCATCTCTGACAGGCACAGTTGTCACTCTCACGCAGGGAGTTCACAGAGTTCCACTGGACTCGGTCAGCTGTGCTCTGAGGTGTGGCCTCAGCATGTCATGCGTGGGGTGTCACTGGTCAGAACTCACCTTCACTGTCACCAAGCAGGGAGCACACCCCCAGGAACAGAATATGCACTTCATTGAAGCCTTTCAGCAAAGTGATGGGTAAGAGTGAGTTCCAGAGAGCAGGAATGCTAGAGCCACACTCCGGTCCGCCAAGAACCTGGCTTTCCTGGCCTCTACCAGGGCCCCCCTTTCTCTGAAACCAGAGACTGAGGTGGCAGAAAACAGCCAGAGGCCAGGGCAGGGCCTGAGGGCTTCTGAAGACAGCAGCTTGGCCAAGAGTGAAACCTTCTGCTGGGAGCAACGTGTTTTGTTCTTTGGGCGGAAGCAGAGGGCACCAATAGCCAGAGGCAAGTTTGTCCTCAGGGAAAAAAGAGCCAGACCAAGACTTCAGGGAAAGCAGTCTAGCAAGGAGGAGGATTTTAGGCACAGGAATTCCAGGGTCAGGTCAACAGAAGACACTTCCCAGGACGTTTTGCTTGGCAAGGAGCATGGTGGGCCTGGAGCCGGGGGGCAGAGGAAGGGGCAAGTGAGGGGCGTGGAGCAGCTGCTGGCACTGGGAAAACGCGGGGCGGTGCTGAGCTGTTTCCTGGATCCACCAGCCTAAACGAGGAACCGAGGAGGAGAGCCAGGTCCTCAGGAGAGGAAAGAAGCCAGCGGGGGTCAGGGATGGCGTGAAGAGCACACAGGAAGTTGTGCTGCCTGGAGCTCCTTGGACGAAGGGGCAGGACTTCCCTGATTCCTGCAGGGGCTGCTTCAGGACACCCATCCTGACAGAACCTGCCTCTTGCAATCTGCTGCTCTGGAGTCAGCTTCTTGTCCGTCTCCACCGCTGGCAAGTTCCAGCTCTTTCTGCCCTGGTGATTTTTCATTCCTTCCCTCAATGATGCTTACGTAGGCCCTGTTCGTGGGCAAGGTCCCTGCCTCACAGGGTGTACAGCCCAGCAGGAAGCTGAAGAGTATACAACTAACTGCAGGGCGGGGCAGAGGTGACCACTGCCTCGGACAAATGCAAAGGGCGTTCTGAGTCAGAGCAGGCCCCGATCTCAGAAGTCAGAACTTCTGAACTTGTGTCCGCCCCACTTGAATGGTCCTCATGGAACGGCCTCCTTGCCTGTGGGTGCTGCCCTGCCCTGTGCTTAGAAACTCAAGAGTGGAGTGGCTCCTTCCCAGACCCATACATCTTTCCTCTTTTCAAGCCGAGTCTGAAGGCCAGTCCCTTTGTTTCACCCTTGGAAACAAACACCAGCCAAGGGAGTCTGCCCCGGGTGTTGACAGGGATGTGATGTAGGTCAGTATCCTAGCTCCCACCCTGCAGGGGGATCAGACGGGAGGCCAGCTGTGGTCGATGAATCATCCGGAAAATGGCAGGCAGCTATTTCTGAGCTAAATGCCATCGGATCGGGCTCCTCACCTTGAGTCCACTGACCTGGTCTCTAAAGCACTTCCTCTGAGATGAAGCCAGTGAGGGCCAGAGAGCCCTGGGCACAGGGGAATCAGCCAGCGTGGTTAGTCACCCCTGGTACCGTGAGGGCAGAAGGCACAGTCCTGGAGGAGGGTGAAGTCGACAATTCTAGAACTCTGGGTCCCATGAATTCCCCCCCCGCTCCTTCCCTCTCTCTCTCCCTTTTTTCCTTCCTGCCTTCCTTCCTCTCTTCCGTCTTTCCTTCCTTCCCTCCTTCCTCCATCCCACCCTCCCTTCCCTTCTCCCTTGTTTCCTTCCTGCCTTCCTTCCTGCTTTCAGCACCTACTACATAAGCCATACACTGTTCGGCCCTGGAGATAACAACAAAACAGAGATGGCCCCTCCCCGTTAAAGAACCTAGTGGGAGAGACTGAAAATAGTGCCTGATGTGTTCTGAGTGCTTGCCATCTGCTACATACTATTGTAATCACTTACCATAGTATCAATTTCTTTACTCTTCATAACAACACCATAAGGTATCTACTATTATTATCTCCATTTGAAGGATGAAGTGGCTGAGCCTGGAGAGATTGAACAACGTGCCCTAATGAAACCTTTTATAAGCAGTGCCCCTTTCTCTACTGACTCAGGGTGTTGGAAGGCATGGGCTGGCGTGTCCATTTCCCAAGGTGGAAGAGAACAATCATTTCTTCAGTACCTACCAGGGACCAGACACTGTGTGGTCCCTCTACACCCCTCAACTGTGTTGGCACCTAGCTAGGTCTCTGAAGTCCCAGGAGAGGGAGCCCCAGGCTAATCCAGGCATCCACCTAGGAGCGGCCCCAGCTGTGCGGTTCTCCCTGAGCACAGGACAGCCTAGGATCCACAAAGGAAACTACCGGACATCCTGTTCCCACCTCTGTGCCTCCCCCATCATTCGTCATGATCCCAGCTCTGGGCCTGGCATGACCACAGGGCCAGCTGTTGTCTGGTCACCATGGAGAAGGCTTGGAGGTGCCTGGACAGGATGTGTCTGGAAGCCCACGGGTGACATCCAGTGATCCGGTCTCTTGATGTCCTGCCTGGAGTTATCCAACCTTGACATTTCTCCTTAGAGAAAGAGGAGAAATCCTATGGAACCACAATGAGTCTGAGTTTATCCTGGTCATGCACATTGCTGAAGAAGAGAAGGGAGATGGGAAGATGGGGAAGGCCACCATCTTGTTTCCTGCACTTGTACTTGAAGTTATTGAAAAAGGTTATCAATTATTCCTGCCAGATCAGGGCAATGAGCTGCCCAGTGCATGAGAGTTAATTTCTTTTAATCATTAGACTTTCTCTCCTGTTGGAAATACCAGTGTTTGTTCCACTCTGAAAACTTCTGAATGCTGCAGACTGACTTATTTGGGTAAAAGTCCATTTCTGGTTCCTGGAACTACTTTAAGTGATTATTTTTAAATGCTGGTAACCACAAAAATAATTTATTACTCTTACTACTTAACACTGTAGGAGGATGATGAAACAGTGTAAATATTTCAGAGTGAATTAATTGAAGTGGTCTGCTTTCTGGCTATTTAAAATCTTAGCTGGATTTTAAATTTTTTTTATTTATTTTGAACCGATTAAGTAAAGATCTTCACATACAAAGAATATTATTGTTAACAATATTTTTCAAATCACATGGATTATGACCCATGAGTAAGGTATAAAACCAACTAAGTTGATCACAGTCGGCATTTTTTTGCAATGAAAGAACACAAAAGAATAGAACAAAATGAATAGAAAAAGAATAGAATAGAATAGCCAAAACATGG
Organism: Hyperoodon ampullatus; assembly: GCF_949752795.1. NCBI lineage: Eukaryota > Metazoa > Chordata > Mammalia > Artiodactyla > Ziphiidae > Hyperoodon > Hyperoodon ampullatus. The sequence goes on along the minus strand of NC_136914.1, from coordinate 119,554,453 downwards.
TAAAAGGTATATTTTATTAAATATTAAAATCAGTTATATATATGTTTGTATATGTAAAACGTATTTTCCCAATTTTAAAAATGATATATAGGGCTTCCCTGGTGGCGCAGTGGTTAAGAGTTTGCCTGCCGATGCAGGGGACACGGGTTCATGCCCCGGTCTGGGGGGATCCCACATGCCACGGAGCGGCTGGACCCGTGAGCCATGGCCGCTGAGCCTGTGCGTCTGGAGCCTGTACTCCGCAACGGGAGAGGCCACAACAGTGAAAGGCCCACATACCGCCAAAAAAAAAAAAAAATATATATATATATATATATATATATATATATATAATTTACAAACAGTAAAATTCATCCTTTTTACTATACAACTTTATGAATTTTGACAAATGTAAATGTGTTTCTTTGTCCAAAAAGTGAGAAAACCACTTAAAGCAAGAGTCTCCTTAACTAAGTGGAGATATTCACAAAGAATAAGATCCTTTTAAGACCTTTGGAGGCAGTGACAATTGTCTTATCTAAGAAGATAATTTCACACACCCCAAATTTTAAAGCCAAACAGGATCTTGGAAACTATAGAGTCAATGGTTTTCAAAACTTTCTTTTTATAGTGACAACATTTTTATATACCAAATCTAACATGGAACCCTGACAGGTAAAAGTAGAGTTGCTTTGCATAGAGACCAGGAAACACAGTTTGAAAACCCTCTCGGACCCAAATTAGGAAACTGAGGCCAAAATAGGCTGAGTGACCACTCAAGGTTGGCCACTCCGATTGGCAAGGCTGGATTCCAACTCAAGCTCTTGGCTGTTGTTCAAGACATTTTCCATGCTGTATGGGCCTCAAGAGAATCATAAGTACCACTTGACCCCACCAAAGAGATTGGATGCCTTCTTGGAAGAGTACAGTTGGACTATAGGTATTCATATACCAGCACAGAGGAAAGAATAGGCCAGTGACCCCCATGGATGGCAGAAGTACGAGTCTGCTCAGGAAGGCAGAACAGGTTATTTGAGCAACACGAGTTATTTCGGGAGGCTGGAACCTGAGTGTAAGCCCAGAGCTGGGAACCCAGTGCCAGGAGGAAGCATGGTGAGCCTCCAGAGTTTGAGGAATCAGCCAGGCCCTGCATAACAACCCCTTCCTGGTGATTCACCCCAGGCTTATCTGCCTTTTTCTTCCTCAAGGGTCATGGGTGGATCCCCACCGCTGGGTTGCAATTGAAATAGAGCCACTTGGTGGTAGGAAAAAACTGGCTGTTTCACCTCCTTTCTTCTCTGGGCCCCCTCTTTTTACTTCTTCCTCTCTGGTTTGCAAGTGGGAAGTGGGGAGACGGTAGAGATGCTGTTGGGGGCAGGCCAGGGAGTGTAACACTCAGGCTTGTGGTTGTAAGTTCTGCATCAAAGCCTTGTTGCCCTCATATCTATTCAGTGAACTTACTTCAGTGATCCGACTGTAATACTAAGGACACAAAGACCATCTCGTCTTTATGAGCACACCATACCAGGCAGCCACAAATGGCCAGTAAATACCACCCCCCCTCAACTGCACTGATGAAAAGAGAAAAACAAACAAGGGAGTGGGGTTAGTGACAAAGAACAGGCTTCTATCAGAACAGCTGCCATCTCATGTAGAGCTAAGGAAAGGCTTGGCTTTGATGGGCGAACCACCATACCATATGTTTTCAGAAGATGACAAGGAAGATCTGGTAATGAATATGACCTGAAGAGTCACCTCAGATCTCTTTTCAGATAAATCCCTGTCATACTAAATTTAAGACAGGTGGATGCCCAATGATATCCTTCAGTTATTAGCTCACACTCATACCCTCCAAAGAGAAATGGAGGTAAGAGGTCAAATGCTCCATCCTCTGGCCCGGATATTACTTATACAAAGTTGTTTCCATTGATATTTCAGGGATCGTGTGTCTCTCTTTGTTGAAAGAATTATTAGCACCTTTTTTTTTTTTTTTTGGTAATTTGAGATTTAGGTGTTAAGTGGGGAACTTGGTGATTTTCTAGATATCCCTGAGTTAGATCATTATAGCCTAACTCCAGCATAGAGTTTTAAATTGTTGGAATTCTCAAAATACTAGTGTGTACTCATACACCAGTACACAGTTAACTTTCTAGAATAATTTTATGTATGTAAGTTTTTAAATATGCATCCGCATCACACCTACTCCCAAAAAAGATGTATGCTGAGGGGTATCAGTACTCATATGGAAATTAGCAGGGACTCCTGATTTAAAATGGAGTGGAGGGGGCTTCCCTGGTGGCGCTAGTGGTAGAGAGTCCGCCTGCCGATGCAGGGGACACGGGTTCGTGCCCCAGTCCAGGAAGATCCCACATGCCGCAGAGCGGCTGGGCCCGTGAGCCATGGCCGCTGAGCCTGCGCGTCCAGAGCCTGTGCTCCGCAACGGGAGAGGGCACAGCAGTGAGAGGCCCGCGTACCGCAATAAAATAAAATAAAATAAAATGGAGTGGAGGAAGTTTGTTTTTTATTTCAGGAGGGAGAGTAAGTTTTTTTGTTTGTTTGTCTGGAGCACAAGGTGAGGGAGCACCCAAGGCTGATCGAGTTGAATATAGAACAAAAGAACAGCACTGAGTACTTAAAATTAAGGGGAGGAAATTGAGAATTGGTACCACCTCTTTGGTAAGCAGAAATCGACAGCCATGAAGAGGTGATGATCTCTCAGGTATCATAAGGTCCTGGGGTATCCTGCAGGGGGAAAAAAGGTTTAGGTAACAGTTAATGAGTGAAATTAATGACAGGGCTATTTAATATTCATAATATTTAATTACCTATTTGGCTTGTACATGACATTGCGATAAATAGAAAGTAGATACCTAAAAAACAATCAGACAGATATTTATTGGACAGTTGGGTTGTGACCTGTGCAGTAGAATGAGTGTGGACAGTTCAGACAAGTGTGAGCATGATGAACTTTTCCAAAACCACATTCAAATGAAAGGAAATGGATTATGGGTTACTTGTGTCTCCCACCTCGGTTGGAATAGTTACGTGGAATTTTTGCATTTTACATTTATAATGTAAGAGAATAGCAGAGCAGTGGTAAGTGAAGGCTTTTGATTCGTTCAGACTTGGATTTAAATCCCTGCTCAGCCTGTTGACCTGGGACATTTTAGTTAACCTCTCCTCGCCTCAGTTTCCCCATCTGTAAAACAAGGTAACAATGATTTTTACAGAGCTTTTGTGAGTAGAAGATGAAATGATTTATGTAAAACACTTAGCACAGTACTTGATACATAGTGCTCAAAAAATGGGTACTGTTATGATGTGATATTTATTTTAGTTACTGGGTATACAGTAAATGTTGATTGATGAACTTGATGAAATAACACATAAGAATATCATAGAAGAGGTTTGTTTTTTAGTTTTTTTTTTTTTTTTTTTTTTTTTTGCTTTAAGCTTATTTGTGCTTAATATTTACGAGGAAGGGAATGGCTTAGTGACTTACTGTAATTTCATCTCGGGACCTGGGGCAAGCTCCCTGTGAGAGGCGCACAGCGTGGAGGCTACCACTAGAGGGCTCTGAGGAGACCCTAAAAACCTTTCCTTGGCTATAATGATGAGGCAGCAACCCTGGGAAGCCCTGGCTTTTTGGAGACCCAGGAGCCATTCTATTCATCACGGCTGTTCAAGAGGGCAAGTAATAACAAGAACCCTACAAGAGCAGCTTGTAGGAACCACTTCTACCAGAGACCTGGGAGCATGCAGGTGGATGTCACCAGAGACAGCTGGTAGGTGCCAGGCTAGGGAAACCCTGTAGCTCTGAGGTCACTCTCCGCCTCTGCCATGCCACTGAATTACCCTTATGGGTGCTGAGGATGCCGTCACAGAGTAGAACATCAACTCTGAGACAGGAAACCAGGTAGAGTGGGGGGGTGGTCTGAAACTCTGTGTAAGGACTTAACAATAACAACGAAACCCACCTTGAGTCACTACGGAGCCTTCAGATTCCCAGTGGAGACTGAGACCAAAACGGATAACTGATGGCTGCGCATGCGTGAACGAGATGCCCATAAAACCCTTGGAGTTTGGAGGCCACACAAGTCCTGTGCATCCTACCTGCAGAGATGATGGCAGGGTGTTTTTGATGGTGCATTATCAGGGGATAAACGCCCTGGGTACCAGGGAGTCACTCAGGGATCGCCCAGCTAGTGATGCAAGAGGTATGTCATTGCTTTTTATCAAGCATCATTGGTCAGTGGCTTACAGGTGGGTCTGAGTGGGAGCAGTGAGACCAGTGCCTGCAGAGGCAAAAGCTGCAGCGAAAACCTGGGATCTGGGCAGAAATGAAGCTTTCCCCGCTTCCCAGGGAGTTTGGCCTCTCCGGACTGGGGCAGGGGCAGGGGCAGAAATCTCAAGCCTTGGTTTTCTTGTGGCTGCCCTGCTTCTCTGGAATCGTCTCCAAAAGAAAAAAGAGCTGTCCACCGGGGTCAGGCAGAAAATGTGCCCTAGACTCATTCAAAGAAGTTAATGCCAGCCGCGGGAAGCTTCGCTCTTTTCTGTCTTCCCGTGAACCAATAATTCAGGAATTTGCGCAGGGAGGGGGCAGCTCTCCGTCCGAAGTCGAACAACTCCCCGTTTAAACTTGTGAAGCGCTGAGGCTAAGTTTGCAGGGCCTCCCTCCCCTGCGCTGGTCACAGGAAAGGGCAGGGGCTGCCGGGGAGCTGCGGGCCGGCCCGCTGCCCGGAGGCTGCACCCGGGGCCGGGCTCCGAGGGAGGAAGCCGGGCTGCGGGGCTGGGCGGCCCGGGGCGGGGGGGCGGAGCAGGTGAGCCCGCGGGGTGGGAGCGGGGAGCGCACTTGTACGTGACGTTGGAGTTTGCGGCAACCTCGGAGCGGGAGGCTGTGCGCGCGGGTGCGGAGTGGCTGCGCGGCCGGAGGCGATGCGCTCCGCGGGGCGGCCGCAGCAGTGAGCCCCGCGCAGACACGGCAGCCCGGGAAGGCAGGGCCGGGGCGGCCAGCCGCTCGCGCTCCTCCCCGGAGGAGGCCCCCGGGCCCGCGAGGCGCGCTCCAGCCGGCCCCAGCATGTAGGCGATCGGCGGCGGCGCTCCTGCAGGCGGACGGCTCATCATGAAGAAGCACTCGGCCCGGGTGGCCCCGCTCAGCGCCTGCAACAGTCCGGTCCTGACCCTCACCAAAGTGGAAGGTAACGGCCCGGGGCGGCGGGGCCTGGAACGGGAGCCCGGCACCCTGTTACCTGTGGCCCCCGGGCAGCGCCGCGCGCCTGCGGGGCTGGCGACTCGGCCGCCCGGCTGCCCCGAGATGCTGCGGGCTGCCCACCCGGCTGCCTCTTTCCCGGGCTCCTCGGCTCCTTCCAGGCCTGTCCTGAGTCCCCTGGGTCTGGAGCATCCCACCGCCGCCCCCCACGCCCCCAGGCTGACCAGAGGCGTTGCTCAGCTGCCGGAGGCGGGAGAGGGTTGGCTGCCGCAGGCTGAGACATTCCCCCCCACCCCACCCCGCCCCGCCTCGCCTCGCTCTGAGCCTTCCCCAGCCCACCAGCCCAGTGATGCCCCGCTCCGTGGCAGGGCCAGCAGGTGAGCGCAAAGCCACCAGCTGCCTGGAAACGTCTTCTTTCCCCCCGAGTCGGGGAACTTGAGGCAGAGCCCAGGGTAAGGAAGAGACCCCCGGCCCCGGCGGCCCCGGAGAGCCGTGCCTTACTCAGACCCAGCGGGCATCCCGCAGGAGCACAGAGGACCTTGCTTTCCCATGGCAAGCATGGGACGGGCAGCAGAAAGAGCCAGTCTCAGTCCCCGACTCCTCCTTCCAGGAGGCAGAGGCGAAGTGGCTGAGTCTCCCGAGAGCTGGCCAGGTTGGCCAGGTGGGGGGCTGGGAAGGGACCGGCAGCAGGGAGAGAAAAGCAGACCCCTCAGTTCCAGGCCCTCACTTTTCCTGAACTAAGGAGCCCAGTCAAACAGGAGCCCGTGGGCTCTGAAAGTGAGCCGGCTTCTGCTATGTCCCTGGGACGGCATCCTGGAGCTGGGACCTCTGTGTGATGGTCTCCGAGGACCCTGTATCCCCTCGCGAGCTCATGTTTGTTACAGTGAGCCTGAGAACCAGTGAGAGGAAGACAGAAGCTAGCAGGGCAGTTGTGTACTCTGCACTCGGTGGGTCCACAGGAGTCCGCCAGTAGCTGGCCTGGTACCGTTACCCCCCATCCTAGAGATGAGGACTCTGAGGGCCAGAAAGGTGGATGGACTTGTGCAAGACCTACAGCTAGTAGGTGGGGAAGCAGGAATGGAATCCCGGACTGTTGGATACATGCTTTTCAGAACATCACTTTGCACTAACCTTCAACTACTTACCTGTTTCTCATGTCCTACCTTTAGGAGGTTGATTTTTTTTCCTTCTACTGGCTGTTTCCTCCCTTCCCCCATATCCCAGTCTTAGGAAACACTTGGTATCAGTGAGCTACACCTGAATTCAGTGCATGTGCTACCTCTGGGGTCGGGGTGAGGCATTGCATTTTCAAGCCTTCTCAGGGACCTTGCCTAGATACATGCGCAAGTTGGGATGGGGAAGGGTTGGATATTTGCTTCCCCTGGGGAAACTGGAAATGTCTGCTCGTTCATGGGGTCTTCATAGGAAGTTGCTCTGCCCGCAATGTTTAAGTCAGCCAGGTCAGCTCTGCTCTTCAGCAGCGGGTACCTGCCCCGGGCAGCCCCCGGCCCACCTTGGGCAGGACAGGTCCCAGGAGCACTCGGAATCAGGCTGGGCATGTATGGCGGGCCTCCGAGCCTGGGCACTGTGACCTCATGTGCTGCAGGGGTCAGTGGGGTGACATGCCAAGCACAGGTGCTTTCCTCTAGCCAGGCCTGGGGCTTGCCTTCAGGGGGTGAAAATGGGGATATCCTCCCCCAAGTCCCTCAGGGCTACTGCCGGGTGAGCTTTGAGCCTCCTGTTCACAGGGACAATCATGGCAAACCATGAGCTTGGTTTTTTTTTTTTTTATAAATTTATTTATTTATTTTTGGCTGCATTGGGTCTTTGTTGCTGCGCACGGGCTTTCTCTAGTTGCGGCGAGCGGGAGCTACTCTTTGTTGCGGTGTGCGGGCTTCTCATTGTGGTGGCTTCTCTTGTTGCGGAGCACGGGCTCTAGGCACATGGCTTCAGTAGTTGTGGCACGTGGGCTCAGTAGTTGTGGCGCACGGGCTCTAGAGCACAGGCTCAGTAGTTGTGGTGCACGGGCTTAGCTGCTCTGCGGCATGTGGGATCTTCCCGGACCAGGGATTGAACCCATGTCCCCTGCATTGGCAGGCGGATTCTTAACCACTGTGCCAGCAGGGAAGTCCACGAGCTTGGTTTTTAAACCAACATTTGCATGTAAATGTCTGTGGATAGTGGAAAGTGTATTAAACTAAGAATCGGACAGATCCGGGTATCAAGACTCCCCTTATGCAGTTTGATGTATATAAATCATAAACACTGAGCCTCGGTTTCCTCAGTTGTAGAAGAGAACTAACAACCTACCTCAGCAGAATTTGGGGAATGAATGCAGTGAGGAAGGGAGGTAGGTGACAATACCTAGCACATGGCCTAGCACACAGTAGGTGCTTAATAAATATCTGGCAATCCTCCAGTCACAGACTGTCTTGCACCTTCAGCAAACCTTCTTGCTGTTCTCAAAGACTGCGTGTGTGGGGTATCTAGAAGTATCTACAAGCATCTAGAAGTATCTAGAAGCAGCGTTCCAGTGATACTAGAAAGTCTCCAATGGCCTTTTTGTATAGGATACCTATGTGTGTGTCAGCAAGAGTCTGCAGGGCAAGGCTGATTAAACCTGCCCTGGGTATGCCTAGACTTTCATATAGCTCTTTCTCTCTGCCTGCATTTTCCCCCTTGGTATTTGTGTTCAATTTGGCTTTGGGTCTATTTTTTGAAACCATTTGCATCTTGTGTGCTTGTTTTGGAAGTGTTGAATCATTTTGTTTTGCCTTGGATGCACAGGATAAGGTGGTCCCCATACTGTGGCTGTTTCTGTGTGGATGGCAGGCAGGCTTCAGGAACGGAACACAGCCAGCAAGGAATATTTATTACCTTGTGCGGTGTGTCTTCTAAGGGGGGGCAAGCATGTGGTACATATAAAACCAAAATAGAAAGTACAGCGCTTAGTGGAACTCAAACACAGGAAGGTGGACAAGATGACTTCATTTACCCAACAAATACCTCCTCCGACCCTGCTCTGTGTCCTTTGTCTACTTAGCTAAGCCCTGGAAATGCAAAGAGGAGAAACGCTAGCTTCATTCTCTTAAGGGAGTTTCAGTCTAGTGGGAAAGAGACATACAGATAAATAAATTATCCAGGTAGTAAGTTGTGCTTCAGAGCTGGGGACAGAGTATTACCGGGACACTGATAACTGGGTAATCTGAGGAGCAGGCTTGTGAGGTAGAGGCATTGCAATGGGAGTGAGAAAACTTGTCAGGCAAGGAGGGGAGAGGACGCTTTTTCGGGCAGAGGGAATGGAGTGTGCACAGGTCTGGCCAGAAAGCATGAGGAGTCTGCAGCTGAGCCTCAGGTAGGAGTCGAGGCTTGAAAAGGGACTTCCGGCCAGGGTGATGGCGTCTGTCCTGTCTGACGGCACATCTTGTTTTCATATTCCTTTCCTGGCATTCCCACTGGACTCAGACCCTGAATATTGATCCGTAACACATCTTTAGTAGAGTATTTACTTGGATCATCTATATTCACAACCAGCTAATTCATGTTCGGTAAAATTACATGCACTGGAATTAACGGTTGAGAACAAGACAGTAAATTCCCCCAAGAGGCCGGCCACATGTAGAACTGCGGAAGGAATGAGGACTTTGGAGTTAGATGGACTGGGTTTGGGGCCCGCCACTCCTGCTGAAGCAGGGAACTTTGGTTTAATGATTAGAGCTCTCTGAGGATCGGTTTTTTGGTATGGAAATGACAGTTACAATATATCCCTCTTGATAATGAGAGTAGGGAATTCCCTGGCTGTCTGGTGGTTAGAACTCTGCGGCTTCACTGCAGGGGGCGCGGGTTCGATCCCTGGTCGGGGAACTAGGATCCCACAAGCTGCGCGGCACAGCCAAAAAAAAAGAAATTAAAAAAAAATGATAAAGATTAAGATGCCATTGGCAGTCTCAGCAAGGGGGAGACAGGGGACGTCCAATTGAGACAAGTTGAAGGTGAGGCTTTGGCAGTTCCTTCAAGGGCAGGTGTGGCGTGTAGGAGACATGGACCCGGGAGAAAGAGGTGGTGGCGGCCGAGTGACAGCTCAGGTGGGAGGTGGCCCCGTGGAGGTGAACAGGCTGGCCCAGAAGCCTGCTGGCCACAGACGCCAGGGAGCTAGGAGGCAGAACCCAGATCCTAGGGCATCGTGGAGACCCCAGGAAGAAAGCCAAGAAAGAGGAAGCGTAGTGGAGCATCAGGTATGGCCAAAGGATGTGGTTGTGTAGAAACAGTTTTAAGTGGGTGCTGGTCCCCCAGCCAGATGGCAAGGGGTGAGTGTTTGGGGAAGGAGAAGAAAAGCAGGTAAAGGTGTCCAGCAGGGAGAGAGGTGGGGGGAGTTATGCTCTCTTTAGGGGGCAGGGGAGGGACTTGGGGAGAGCAGGCGGTTCTGGAAACCAGAGGAAGTAGGCTGGTGCCGGGACAGGTCTGTGGTGGCCCCAGGAGAATGTGATTGACGCAGCCGGTGGCGGGGGAGGGGGAGGCGGAGGGGGGTCCTGGGAGAGCAGAACGGACCAGAGAAGGGGTGGTTAGCCCAGCAAAGGAGAAGGGAAGAGATGAGGGCAAAGACACAGAGAAATGTGGGCTGCCGGGGAGGGAAGCCGAGGACCTGCGCTGGTGACTTGGATCTTCTTTGTCATGTATGAAGTGGCACTGTCTCCCGGAAGTGATGGATGGGAATTCGAGTGATGGATGGAAGGCTCGCAGAGGTGGGACAGTGTTCGCAGGAGCTGTACGGGAGAGGCAAGAAGAGAAGTAGTTCTTAAAAGCCTTTTAGGCGAGTGACCCGTTCTCACTGTCACTTGGGGGGAGCGTGTAGGGGAAGAGCCCCGCCGGGGGCAAGACACGTTTTGTGTCCTGCTCCGCCACTAGCTGATTCATATATCGGATGTGTCTCCTCACCTCCTGGAGCCCAGGCTTCTCTTTTCTGTAAAGAAAGGGGATTCGAGTAGATCTTCCATTGGCTCTTTCAGCAGGAACAGTCTATGAGTCTAGTAAGTAGCTTACTCATTACCAGAGCTTGGTTTATTTGATTAAACCCTTTACTAGCTCTAACCAGAGAGCAGAGCTCTGAGGGAATTAGACCCAGGACGAGTCGGAAATTCGGCGTGTGTGTGCACGCGTGTATGTACATGTGTGTGCATGCGTGTGCTTGTGCATGTGTGTAGGTGTGTGTATGTTTGTGCTTGTATGTATGTGCATGTGTCTATGTGTGTGCATGTGTGTATATATGTGCCTGTGTGCTTGTGTGTGTATATATATGTGCGTGTGTGTGTGTGTGCATGTGCGCGTGTGCATATGTGTGTGCATGTGTGTGTGTGTTTCAGGGGTGGGATTTGGCATTGGAGCACGAAGAGGAAAGACCAGCTAGGTGAGCACTTAGATTCTGTGAATCTTCAGCAGCAGGAAAGCACAGGGCTCCAGACAGCAGCCCCCCGATGATGGGGGTACAAAAGGCAGTCTAGAAAGACCCCAAAGAGGAGCATGCACCTTGTCAGCTTTGCCTGGGACTGGCCCAGGTGTTTCCACAGCAAAGCCCCTCTGCCCGGGATGAGCTCAGCCCATCACCCTCAGCCCACACAGAGGGCCTGCCCTCGGGGAGGAGTGAAGCCGAGGAGGACACCTGTCATACCTTAAGGCCAAGTCCACTTGGATCCTTGACCACACAAGCTCAGTCCTGCCTTACAGATGTACGTTACACGACTCCGCTGAGAACGGGATGTTTTAGAAGACAACGCTTTGCGCATCAAGATGAGTTGTGTAACCACCCAGGCCACCAGTTAAAATATCACCCTTGTTCCCCTGCTCCCCTCCAGGGGGGAAGGCTCCACGCACCCCTCGCTGCCTGGGGGGCTGCGCTGCACGCAGTCTGCCCTCCTGAACCCCGCTCTCCCCGTGAGACATGGCAGCCAGACTCCCACCACACGGATGTGAGGGCATCCTCTGATAAATAGAAATGGCAGAGAAGAGGGGTGTGTGCTTGTGTCAGTGTTTGCGTGCGGGTCACCAGCAGCGCTGGAATATCTCCTGATCTGTCCCTGGTGAGCGCCTGCTGTGTACAGAGGTGTCATGTGCCCGGGCGGGCAGTGGAAACGGTGAGACTTTGGGAGGCTGAACAGGCCACAAACGGCAGGCACGGGGATTAAAACTGATCCCCTCCAGCCCAGGTGTCTTCAGGCCACGGGTCCAGACAGGCCCTTGCTCCCCTCCCAAGTGGCCTCTTCCCTCCCTCAAGGCGCAAAGGGCATTATTTCAAGCTTACCCATATCTAGTCACGTTCTCAGAAGTCACGTGCGCCTTGGGCTGTGAACATTCCAGAATTGTCTTAAATCCACTGCAAGAGGCACTGTGATTTGGACATTGGGAGTTATTCGGGGACCTCTAAGGATGTGAGGAGTGGGGCAGAAAGGCCGGTACAAGTGTCTGTTCACTAGAGTGGTGGTGATGGCAGGAGAGTGGACCAGATCTAGGCCTGATTCAGACTAGCTCTGCAGCTGGGTGGAACTTACGGGGAATCTCGGACAAACCTCCTATCATCCCACTCCACCCCCCAAAAAGCAGCCTTCAGTCACTTCCCAATTCTGTATCCACACCAGGGAAAGAATTTGGGTTTTTAAAAACAACTTTGCAGCTGCCAGGTTTTCTTCTATCTCTACACACTGATCTCCAGGAATCACAACAAAGACTTAAGCAATTCAGAGAAGGCAGACAAATATAAGGTAGTACCTGATATTTCTAATCTAGTCATCTGCGGCAGTTCTTTCTTTCTTTTTTTTTAAATATATCTTTTATTTTAGAATAGTTTAGATTTACAGAAAAGTTGCAGAGACACTGCAGAGAGTTATTAAATACGTCACATCCAGTTTCTCCTATTATTAACATCTTCTCTTAGTATGGTACATTTGTCACAATTAATGAACCAATATTGACACATTATTATTAACTAAAGTTCATACTTTATTTGGGTTTCTTTATTTTTTAACCTAATGTCCTTCTTCTGTTCTAGGATCCGATCTAGGATACCACATTGCATGTCTTTCTAGTCTTCTCTTGGCTATGATATGGCAATTATTTCTTCTCCTAAGAGGTTATCACAGTAAATAGTCATCCACAGCTCGTCACCACACCCTGTCCAGCACAGTGACAGCTCTCGGTCCGTGCCTCACACCTTCACAAACACAGCGCAGTCCCTTCTGTAATACCCTCAGGTCAGTCTGCTCAGGTTGCCATGACAAAGTACTGCAGCTTGGATGACTTAACAGACATTTATTTTCTCACAGTTCTGCAGGCTGGAAGTCCAAGATCAAGGTGTGGGCAAATTTGGTTTCTGGTGGGGACTCTCTTCCTGGTTTGTAGATGGCCACCTCCTTGCTGTGCCCTCACATGCCTCCCCTCTGTGTGCACAAAGAGAAGACAGGAGAATATAAGTCCACCAACCCTGTCAGATCAGGGCCCCAGCCTTATGACCTCATTTAACCTTCATTATGTCCTTAGAGGCTCCATCTGCAAATACAGCCATACCAGAGGTTACAGTCTTAGCGTATAAACTGAGGGAGGGCACAGACACTTACCTCATAACAGCCCTTATTCCGTGGTGGTGAGTCCCAGCCCAGAGTTCCATACATACTCAGGATGTTCCAAATTTAAAAACAGAGTCTGTCCTCTTGGAATCTTGAAGTCCCCCTTTAGTGATTGGCAGTTCTGACTGGGGTGTTCAGCACCATGGCCCTGATCAACTTCCAAAGGGAAGACTAAGGGTTCTCTGCATTCCTCTGGATGCTTTGGAGTCAGACAGATGCTTGGAACTGCATTCAGCCTCTCACTAGTCTGTGACCTTGGGAGAGTAACTGTCAGACCCTCAGCTGTCCCATCCACAAAGCAAGGATAGTCACACTCCAACATTAAGACAGGTTTTTAAAAAAAGGTATATAATCTCCTGGCAGAGAACATGGCATATATGCTGTGTGTTTAACTATCACTTGGGGGATTCCCTGGCCATCCAGTGGTTAATACTTGGCACTTTCACTGCTGTGGGCCCGGGTTCAATTCCCTAGTTGGGGAACTAAGATCCTGCAAGCCACGTGACATGGCCTAAAAAAATTAAAAAATAACTGTCACTTGCCTTTTACTTCCCTGTGCCCTCCTTCTTCTCCCTTACTCAGAGTCAAGTTTAATTATCTGTGGATTCTATCTTTTCCCAGGGACAAGTGCCAGTCAGGAGCATGGCTGAGGCCTCAGCATGTATGAATAGTGGGAACATTTTCTGACCCAAAGTCCAAGAATCCAAAAAGATGGTCTGGCAACTGCAGGTGGACATCATTGGTCAGGATATGTAAAATCAGGATTGCTTTGGGGACACCCAGGGCCCATGGTGGCCTGATACACATGACAGCCTTTTCTTCCCTTTCCTCCAAACCACTGCCTGAGAAAAAACAATCACCCATAAATTCACTGAGCAAGTATTTAATGAGTAGATGAGATAAACAAAACCCAAACTGCATTTTTGGGAGATGAATTTCACTTGCAAATGGCCATAAACAAAAGCTTTCTTCCAAGCTCCTGATTTTATAAAAGCTATTTAGTTGGGTGGCTGGGCCCTGAATGGGTATATGCATCAGTGATCAACAAATGGGAAAATTGTTCATCAAGCCCTCTTCCCCTGGGCAATCCAGAAAAATAAAAAGGTGGTGGCTGTATTCCCAGAGCAGCCGTCAACTGTGTTTGTTTGGATTGGATTTGGAGACACAGAACCATCTATGACGTGGACACTGTAAGCCCCTCCACTCAGACTGAGCAAGCTCTCCTAGGGAAGGGGGTGTCTGCCTTATGCCCCACAGTAGGTGTCAATAAATGTTTGTTGGCTGAGTGGCCTAAAAATTTAACTAGTCCACCCAAGGGAAACGAAAACATATCCACACAAAGACTTATATGTGAGTGTTCATAGCAGCATTATTCACAGTAGCCAAAAAACTGGAAACTATACCCCTGTCCATCAACTGATAACTGGATAAACAAAATATGGGACTTCCCTGGTGGCGCAGTGGTTAAGAATCCACCTGCCAATGCAGGGGACACAGGTTCAAGCCCTGGTCAGGGAAGATCCCACATGCCGCAGAGCAACTAAGCCCGTGCACCCCAACTATGGAGCCTGCGCTCTAGAGCCCACGAGCCACAACTACTGAGCCCTCGTGCCACAACTACTGAAGCCCGCGCACCTAGAGCCCATGCTCCACAACAAGAGGTGCCACCGTGATGAGAACCCCTTGCACCGCAAGGAAGAGTAGCCCCCGCTCGCCGCAACTAGAGAAAACCCGCACGCAGCAATGAAGACCCATTGCAGTCAAAAATAAATAAGTTAAAAAAAATATGGAATATCCTTATAGACTACTACCCAGACGTAAAAAGAATGAACTCCTGGGCTTCCCTGGTGGCGCAGTGGTTGGGAGTCCGCCTGCCGATGCAGGGGACGCAGGTTCATGCCCCGGTCCGGGAAGATCCCACATGCCGCAGAGCGGCTGGGCCCGTGAGCCATGGCTGCTGAGCCTGCGCGTCCGGAGCCTGTGCTCCGCAATGGGAGAGACCACAACAGTGAGAGGCCCGCGTACCGCAAAAAAAAAAAAAAAAAAAAAAAAAAAAGCTTTGAAAAATTAACTGTATAGATCTTACTGATGGAGGTGTCATTGGGAGGTGTCTTCTCCTGCTCTCTACACGATGCTATCTCTCTGCTTTCAGGAGGCTGGGACCAGGCCAGCCAGTGGATGGTCTTTGAGCCCATCGCTGGGTCCCTCATCCCTAAGACATGACTCTTGCACTTTCTAAGTGCAAAACTTCCTGGACACTTCTTCAGAGAGCGTCACCAAGGGTCTCCTTATTCTCAGGGGACCTCAAAAAAGAAACATTTGTGTTCTCTTGGAAGTTTGCAAGAGCCATTTTATGGGAACTTGAAGTTGAGAGTGAGTGATTTTTCCAATTGCTCTAGCTTTCTCATTGGAGAAATGGCTTTCACTAAATAAACTTAAAAAGCCCCCAGTTCATCATTTGCTCAGCAGAAAGCAATGGACAGCTCGTGAGACAGAGGACTTGCCTGGGTCCCAGAATGAGTTAGCAGCTAAACCAGACCTCCAGCTCACCCATTAGGACCTAGAGTTTCTTTCCACTGAGCAGACATTACCTCTAGGTACTGCTTGACCGAAGAGTGCATATGTTTTATAAATTCCTGGTAGGAGAGAAGTATCAGGTGTGATTCTGCAGGTAGGACTAATATATGGTTTCAGTAAATTGCCTGAGTCTGAACAGAGCTCAGGATGGAAGTTCACGCACAGGTACGGCTATATCTTGGCACGCCGTGGAGTATACATTGTATACTGGAGAACACTCCCCTTACACACACACACACACACCCCCACACACACACCTTTCTCCAAAATGCTCAGTGGAAGCAGCTCTGGTAATAGAACTGGGGAGAGCCCGCCTGTCCCCCAGCGCTTCCGAGTGAATTAAGTGGCGTAAACAAAGCGTTTAGAGGCAGCAGTGACCACATCTGTCAGCACAACCATTGGGCCAGAGAATATAATCTACTTTGCACTGAGCCCAGAACTCTTGGCTCAAGTGCAAGGTTAGGATGGAAAGTTCAAGATCATAAATAGAGGGGATGTTAGCGAGTGAGGGTGACATAAACAGTATTTCTAGTTGTGTGATAGGAGTCAAAGGAGCTGGGACAGGACACGGCGTGGTTCATTCAGTACTGATTTCTTCGAGGCACTCTGTACTGCCTCTTTCAGGACTGATACAAGAGAGATACCAAGCACAGAGGAATCCCTCGACTTGTTAATTCAGGAGGGGAGAGAAAGTAAACCAAAGTTTCTTGCACGGGAAGATATGAGAGGCTTTTGAGAGTGGATATCCCAACCCCCACCCCGGGCCCCAGTGTAATTCCTTCTCTCTGAAATCTGAGCATCAGTTGGACAGCTTGTTGAAAATGACCTTGAGAATGGTAGGGTGGGATGCATTTGTTGCGTTTCAAATCGCAGAAAATAAACACGTCTGCTAACCAAATTCATTATGTCATTCTATACCTATGCTTCAACTAATTTTATCTGTTTGTTAGGGACACTGGGGCATGTATAATGTCTATTTACTTCCTAGAGAATGTAAATTCCAAAATCTGAATTTGCTGAAGTACCTCCCACCAGCCTGGCGATTTCTCCTACTGCGTGTCTGACAAAGCAAGATTGCGCATCACAGTGGGGCAAGGAAACGTTGGATTTCAGATCTCACCACCTTCCTCACCGCTCCTGGGGCAGGCCAGGCGTGTTCCTGACCCTGAACTTTGCTTCTCTTGTTCCTCAGCCTTTCTATACTGCAAGGCCCAGGCCAAGCTTCTGCTTTCTCCGGCTCTTCCTGCTGTGATCACAGCCCACACTGGTTGCGCTGTCTTCAGAATTTGTGTTGCAGTCAAATCACTCCATTTGTAATTGTTCTGTAATTCTTTCATAGATCCGTTTTGTCACTCCCAGATAGACCATAAGTTCCTGAAGAGCAGGATGTAATCATGTTTTATATTTATTTATTGACCGCCGAGAGCTCTTGGCACATGGCAGATGGAGACTTCATGGCAACTTCCTAGCGGATTGAAATGCTCCTAGGATGTGTCGTATTGTACAGAGCCCTGTGAGATTTATAAAGTCCATGCTCTTATGCATCAGGGTAAATGACTGCTGGCCGAAAATACAGTATGATCCCAGTTTTGCTGTGTGAGTGTGTGTGTGTGTGTGTGTGTGTGTGTGTTGTGCAAAGATACAGAAGACTGGGGAAAACGCAGCAAAATGTCCAGCGATATCTCTGGGTACTAAGATTAGTATACAGTGCATTGCTTTTTATTTATTCTATGCAGTACTTTTCTAAAGATTCTATAAAGAATATGTTTAGTTTACATGAAGTAGGTCTAGTTTAAAAGAATTATTAGGGGGCTTCCCTGGTGGCACAGTGGTTGAGAGTCTGCCTGCCGATGCAGGGGACACAGGTTCGTGCCCCGGTCCAGGAAGATCCCACATGCCGCGGAGCGGCTGGGCCCGTGAGCCATGGCCGCTAAGCCTGCGCGTCCGAAGCCTGTGCTCCGCAACGGGAGAGGCCACAGCAGTGAGAGGCCCGTGTACCGCAAAAAAAAAAAAAAAAGAATTATTAGGAATGAGCAGGTATTGAAATTGATAAGTGATTATTACTATAAGAGACTCGGTGTGGTGAAACGGAAAGTTTGCAATGAATTAGGTTTGGATACCTCTGATTCTTTATGGGTCTATTCCAGTGTTTCCCAAAGTGTGTTCCAAGGGACCCCAGTCCTATCACAGGTGTTACATTTAGATAATACGGGAAGCACACATTCTCTAGCTGCCTTTTGGCAATCTACCACATCCATTAGCCCTGAATACTCCTACAGCAAAGGAACCTGTCTGACTTACCTAGTGTTTCCCAAACTTTTCTGATTGTGGGATCCTTTTCTTCTTATCATAACTGTTAACTGCATTACACTTTGGGAAACATCGTTCTATCTTACTTTTAAATAATAGAGCGCAAAATGTCTTTATTTTGTTTGTGTATTATCAGTGTTCCCCTGGTCAAATAAGCCAGAGAGGTTACAAAGTTAGAGAATAACTTCTTTTATCCAAATCTGTAAAAGCATTTTAACAGTACCATCTTACATGATTTGGTGATTTTTCTCTTTCATTGTAACAGCAACATAGCATCAGTCTTCGCTTCATGCTTTAAGTTTTAAAACTTAAAACTTAATCTGCCATAATGCAAAACTAGATGAAAAAAAATTTTTTCAACCTCCTCCAGACTCCCTTCTTAAATGACCAGTTAGTACCGTGAAACTGCATTGCCTTTCTAGGTGGACTTTTTTTCCATCTCCGTAATTATCTTTTCAGTAGGACTTTCTGATAGTTGATGCTGGTAGTCGAGGAATCTGCCAACCCTCAACACGGCTTGAAAATTATCCCAGTAGTGAAGGGTTGCAGAGGCTCACCCCAAATGTCAGAGAACCAGTGTATAAATTGAAACGTGCATGCTTCTGTCTGAAAATGAATTGTCGTAAGTTGTAGGGATTCATTGTGAGCAAAATCAAGACGTCCTGGTGGGAGGGCATCAAACGAAAGGGGAGGAATCTGCCTTGCTTTTGCCCCCTCTGCTTCTCCCTGCCCTGCAGCCCATGCCAGAAACAGACAACTTGTTGGAAGTTCAGAGGTGGTCAGCCATTTGGTTTTCCAAGGGCTTTCTGACTCAGGTATATACACGCATGAAAAGAAAGAGGAAGAGGGAGATTAAATATTAACAAAACAGGTAAAGAAGCACAGTACAGATGGGGTCAAGGATTTTGGGTCAGTAAAGACATTATCTCTCCTTGACCAGCCACGAAGGCTTAGGATGACCTTTGGCTACAAGAGATACAACCAGGGAATTCCAGGGTGGTCTAGTGTTTGGGACTCAGTGCTTTCACTGCCAAAGGCCCGGGTTCAATCCCTGGTCGGGGAACTAAGATCCCACAAGCCGCGAGGTGAGGCCAAAAAAAAAAAAAAGAAACAGAGATACAACCAGACCTGGCAATTAATGATAGGATTAGCTAACCCCTATATAATAGGCTACCTTGAATCAGGATTTTGCCTCATAGGATTATTATATTTCAGACAGTATGATGTACAAAACTTGGTTTCATGGTATTAGAGCTATTTAAGTTACTGCTAAGTTTAAACAAAATCCATAGAGTACATTTGACGCCAATATATTTTGTACCCATCTCCTGTACCCCTATACTGTGTGCCCTCATTCAGCTAAGTGCCTGGCTGAACATATAAAAGGCACGTAGACTGTCCCCTGGAAATTCACATCCATCCATGGTCACATCTGATACAAGTTACAGCTCTGTTTAAATTTCCAGCTGACTGACCTGCACACAATCATGAATGAAAACCAAACAGTGGAAAATAACGCCTTTTCCACCCTTCTCATGGTCTGTGGGAACAATGCTGCTGCACAGCCGTGCTCTGGCCTGTAGCCTGGTTTCCAGAAGTCACACAATTCTCAAATGGAGCGTCTGAGGCCTTTCACAGCACCAGCTGCCAGAGGCTGTGGTTTTTAAGTAACACTTCAAAAGTGGGACTGACGGCTATCAGCTGGAAGTCAGTAAGAGCAAATAGAGAAATAAGAGAGACAGATCTTTTTTGGCTGCACATGCAAAAGAAGATGAGACTCTTGGCATCCCTGCCCTTAAGTAACAGGCAGGGAGGAGCTTCTCTCAATGTCCTGGGAGCTTTTAGAGGTCAAGACTTATGACCTCCTTAGGGGGAAATCCGCAGCCCCTAGCACTGCTCAGGCCGGGTAGCACATCACTCCGTGTGAGCTGACACTTGGTGAACTATTTCAGCCACTCTGTGTGTTCTGGAGAAATGCTTCCACTTCTCCACATGGGCCCAGAGAGCACCTCTTGAAGTAAAGATTCTGACGCCAGGGTTCCTGAGATTCTCCATTGCCAACAGGCTGGGGATGGTCCTGATGCTGCCAGCCCATGCACCATCTTTTCAGGGTCAGGATTCTAGAGAAGAAGGAAACCACTGAAAATGCCTTTAAATTTTGTTTCAGGAAGCTGCGTCCACGCCCCTATCCCCATCTCCCCTCCCCTCCCCTCCCCTTCCCCGGGTGGCTGGCCATGACAATGACAGTTGGTTGCCCTCTTGCTCCTGGCAACGGTGCACGTGTGGAGGCCCCGGTTAACCGTGCCCCTCTCTTCCCCCAGGGGAGGAGCGCCTCCGGGACCCCCCGGGCCCGGCAGAGGCCCAGGCGCCGGTGGGGACCGACGCCGGCGGGAGACCGAGCCCTCGCTGCTGGAGATGTTCCCGGGCGCAGCTCAAGAAGATCTTCTGGGGCGTGGCAGTGGTGCTGTGCGTGTGTTCTTCCTGGGCCGGTGCCACCCAGCTCGCCAGGCTGACTTTCAGGAAGTTCGATGCTCCCTTCACTCTGACGTGGTTTGCCACCAACTGGAACTTTTTATTCTTCCCGTTGTACTATGCGGGGCACGTCTGCAAGTCGGCAGAGAAACAGTCGGTGAAGCAGAGATACAGGTAGGTGCTTCCGGGATGCCAGGATGCCGGCCCAGCAATGGGCTGCTCTCCCGATCGCTGATGCTACCGGGCTGCCCTAGTGGTGGTCACTGGGAGGGGCCGGTGGGCACCGTGGTGAGAAGTCACCGTGTCACCTGCTGTCTTAGTGAGGTTCCAGGGTTGGCATTCTCTCCCCTCAGAGTGGTAACACCTTTCCTCTGCCTCGAGCCCCTCGACGCTAGGAACTGCTTTATATTAGACAGGAGAAGGCAGCATCTTCCAGAGGCGTGCTGTGGTAGGTCCCCCAGAAAGGGTAGAAATGGGGAAATTCTGTAGCTCTTTTATCCCTCCTCAGACTGGGCTGGGGACAGGTCCATGGAGCCAGGTGACACGGCTGCTTCCTGTAACTTACCTTCCCACGTGGCGATGTGAAGATTACTCCTCTCCTCTCCAACCCAAGCCTTTTCCTCCTTTGGTTATGTGGTTGCATGGGTCTGAATATCTGGCAGACCCATGGGGTCGTCAAAGTCAAGGTACTCTTTGAGCTCTGTTGACTGTATTTTCTCGTTGATATGATCTCACTGTATTTCCTCATTGGTATGACCTCCCTTTAAAAGAGGTCAGAAACCCTGACGCCAGCCCTCTGCCACAACGTACAGCAGGGCTCCCCCAGCCTCCTTGGGAGTCGGATGGTCAGTGTTGGCCTTGGGGTCTCATCTGTGCCAGTCCCTGGATCTCATGGTTGCCCAAAGCTGAGGTCTTCTGTGGCTACATCAAGGACACACTGTTGGCCCAAATCAGATCTACTCAGAAAAAAAAAACCCAGGGAAAAGCATGCTAGCCAAGGTGACCAGATAGGCCCTGGGAATGTATCTTTCGTCAGCCCCAGAGGTGGGAAAAAATTTGAAAGCTGAGAGCTGTATTACTCCTTCACTACCACCTTCTTCCTCACTTTACCGCCACCCCACCAAACAACCCCCACATACAATCACCACGTCCCATTTACCATCTGCTTCAGACTTCAGCCCCATTCTGAAAAGTTACCTTTAGAAGTTGCAAGCTAGCTAAAAATCTCATTGGGTCCAAGGAACAAGGAGGTTTGGGAATGGAGGTTACGCTCTGATCAGAATTTTTTCTGAGATTCTACCATTTTGTCACTGTAAAGTTAGACTTGGAGGTGTAGTGTTCAGAGGGAATTTGGACTGGCTCCTTTAAAAGACCAAGTTGTAAGTCAGAGCACTCATTCTAGAAGAAGGAGCACTGATGGAGCTCAGATTGAGTCACAAGACCGGTGTCACAGGTCCCCGTGGTGGAAGGGACTCAGAGGGGATTCTCAAAACAAAGCATGTGGCAGCCTGGAGCCTGGAACCGTTGCCCAGGCCTGGGGCATTGCCAGCGTTGACTTAAACCAGTGGCTTCATGGACCAGCCAGAAATTGCTCAAGAGGCACTTGATGTACCTCTTCTGAGCAGCAGCTAAAAGCAGGCTGAAACAAATCGGTTTAGAAACTCTGACAGGGCCCCAGATTGTCCCAAAGGTAAGAGAGAAATAATGGCCTGCTTTTAGTCACAGAGAAAAGCAAGTATTCAGTAAATGATGTATTTAACAGTAAAGTAGCCCTGAGTGTATTCAGTTTGTAATTAGGAGTTTGCCTTTCTTTAAACGGAGTAGCATATTTTGCTGCTGCCTCTCAGAAAGTGAGCTTATGTGCCCTTTCTTGATGGAGAATTACTGGAGGGACGATGAAATGGTCTTTGCCTGCTTTCTTTAAACATGGCAGCTCAAAGAGGGCCTCCCCTGAGGAGCAGTACCCTCTACTGCCCTAAAGATGTATCCTCAACATGACACTTACCTTGGGACAAGACTAGCATTGCTGGCCACTTAGGGCAGGCCTGGCACCATTAACCAATTGTGCTGAAAACAACACAGAAGGAACGAAGCTCTTTTACCAACGAAGTTGGGTAAAAGGTCAAGGGAGGAAAAAATGAAAGGTCATTGAAGCAGATTAAACATAGAAAGACATCACACCTTGACTTCCTTGATTTCCTTGATAAGGAAGCTTATTGTCTTCCTGTAAAAAGTATCTGGGAAGAATCATGAGAGAATGATGGCGACTGGTATGTCAACTGGAGAACAGTGGAGGGCAAGTGGCAAAACCGTCACTTGATTAGAGAAGCCAGTCAAAACCTTGCCCAATTTCTGTAATAAAGCTTAGCTCACCACTTAAAACATCTTTCTGATTGTAAACTGTGTTCTCCCTGTGGCTAAACAGAGCTGCTAATTTAGCAACCAATTTTGGGGTATGTCGGTTAAGCCATGCGCACCACTGGAGGAGTGAAGGAACATTCTTTCTCAAAAAAGAGAGAGAAAAATGTTAACATCACCGACTTTACTTAGGAAGTCATGACTGTGTCACAACTCAAACTGGGAGTTCTTTTTTTTCTTTTCTTTTTTTTTTTTTGGCTGGGTTTTTTTTTTAATTGAAGTATAGTCGATATACAATATTATGTAAGTTACAGGTGTACAATATAGTGATCCACCATTTTTAAAGGCTATACTCCATTTATAGTTCTTATAAAATATTGGCTATATTCCCTGTATTGTACCATATATCTTTGTAGCTTATATTGTACCATATATCCTTGTAGCTTGTTTTATACCTAGTAGTGAAGCCGTATCAGGTGTCTGTACCCCGACACCGAACTGAATCTCGGAGACAGAGTTTTGGGTGAGGTAGAAAAGAAGAGCTTTATTGCTTTGCCAGGCAAAGGGGGACACAGTGGGCTAATGCCTCAAAACTGTGTGTCCTGACCTGGAGGGAGTAGTGAGGAGTTTTATAACAATGGTTCAAAGAGGGCGTGGTCAGCTCGTGGACCTTCTTCTGATTGGTTGGTGGTGAGGTAAGCGGGAGTTTGCATCATCAGCCTTCTGGTTCCAACCAGTCTGGGGTCTACGTGCTTGTGGGCAGCAAACAGTTAACTTCTTCCACCTGGTGAGGGTTTCAGTGTCTGCAAAACCGCTCAAAGATACTGTTCTGTGTATCCCTTGAGGGGGAACCAGGACCCTGCCCCAAGGCTGCGCTATTGTTTCTTGACTGCTCTTCTCTTGTCTGTGTATCCCCTCCCTTCCCTGATTAGCATCTTTGAACCTGCCCTTTGGAACTCAGGGAAGGTCTTGGAGGCTGAATGAAGCCTATTTCCTGTAATCAACAAATGGGGGACACAGAAAGGCTTTTGTGCCCAGGAGCCCCACAGGGTCCTGCTTGATGTCAGTAATTTGTACCTCTTCATCCCCTACCGAATTGGGAGTTCTTTAAACAGACTTTAGGAGTCCCAGAAGTCAAGGCAAACTGAAATCGCATCTTCCATGTTTGTGCTTGTATCAAAATGAATGGAGAAGATGGAGAGTCAACTGAGGAGATGTGTCTTTGGGTGAAAGTGTTGCAGCAGGGAGCTGGGGAGAAAAGGGAAAAGGTAGAGACCGTTTTCAGAGAGGGAAGCTGGCCCAATACGCCAGCTTTTCTTGTGGTTTTCAAGAAGCAATCAGGTAGAAGTTTCTTTTCTCTGAGCCCTCCCTGCCGAGGCTACTTCCCCAACGTGAAGCTAGAAGAGTCAGTCAAAGCACAGGGAGGAAAGCATGTGGTGCCTCACACACAGCTTCTCAAACCCTAGGCGTCTCCGAGATCTTGTTGAAGAGCCGATGATGATTCCGTAGGTCTGCGTGGACCCGAGGCTCTGCTTTCCTAACGAGCTTCCAGGAGATGCTAATGCTGCTGACCCACGGGCTGGGCTTGGACTGTAAAGGCCCTGGAGTTGTTGAGTCTCAGCTGCACGGTTTTTAAAAGGTTGCTGATCTGCCCAAGCAAGTAGGAAGCAGGACTCCCCGTACCATGTGAAACCGGAGAGTGACTGGCTTCAGGCCCCAGGGCTGTTTTGAGTCCTGGTCCGCTGCCGCTTGCAAGGGAGGGGAGGCTCCATGGGCAAGTCTTTTAAGCTCCGGGAGCCTCAGATGCTCTTTGTAAACGGAGGGTAAAACGCCCAGCACAAAAGGTTGTTGTGTGATCGTATGAGACCCCGTACGTGCAAGTGCCCTAAGCACTGTGAAATGCCATAAAAATGCCAGGAACCCTATTGTGATATTCTCCGCGGGGTACGATGCAGCCCCTGCTCAGTTCATCGGCCGCCTCATGGTGGCCCTGTTTAAACTGCAGGGGTGGGTCTTATGGGGAGTGGCCAACCCCTGCAGGGTCATGCAGGTGTTACACCTTGCAGAAATCAGCTTGCAGGTCTGTTGGCTGCACAGGGCATTCTGGAATGACCAGGGCTTCCTGTGATGGGGCACTGTTGTCAGGAATTAGAGTGTGGATGTGAAAGCCTCTCAAGCCCAGCTGTCCTGGGTTTTCAGCCTCAAGCCTGTGGTCTCCCCAGTGACACCAGCCCAGACTTCCGGGAGTAAAGTGAGCTCTTCTTTTTCCCCAGACCATCAACACCCTTCCCTCACTTTCCCTGTTTCTCACTGACAGCCAGTCTCAGGGATGCCCTGAGGAAGCAGTAGTGTCCAGGACCCAGGGAGGGCTCTGGCCACAGAGATGCGTGTGGGCGCTGCAGAAACTGTAGGCGTGACCTGAAAGGGGGTTCAGCTCCCAGGAATCTGTGCAAAGCCAGGCTCCAGAGGGAGGCACACGGGGGAGGCCGTGTCAGGTTCATGGCCCTGGGGAGACTGTCAAGGGCAGGTGTGATGACACACAGCTTCCCAGCCCCTCTGACCCTGGGACAGGAGGACAGCGTCTCGGATCCCAGGGCTGCCACGGCCAGCAGAAATCAGCCAGAGCAGATCTGGGGCACCTGCAGGCTTGTCAGAAGGCCTTCCAGGAATTTCTCCCAGTACTGACCTCTTTTCACGAGCAAACACTAGAAGCGTCTGCTCTCCTGCGGCTGCCAGAGAAGTGAACGAACGATACAGTGGTGACAGATGTTTCCCTCGGTCTTTCGTAGTTCCAGGCTTCTGGAAGCTAGCCAGTTGATTCCGCTTCAGAAACGCCCGCAGCTGTTCTGAGCCAAGAAAGTTTTGATGCCACTCGTTTGTCTTCAGTCCCCCAAGGGCTGGGTGTGCGTTCGTAGCGGCACAGACTTAGGTGGGATCCATAAGGAGTCTCGCCGCCGTAACTTTCAAAGTCTAAGGAACAAAGCAGAGCGGTCACAATCTGGAGGTTCGCTCCTTCTGGAAATGGTTATTACAATCTTCTCAGGGATAGAATCATAGCTGGTCCTTGTCTTCAAGGAGCCCGCGGCCCGGTAAGGGAGTCAGATAGCCAGACAAGGTGAGGGTGTGTGCAGGGGGCCCAGGGGAGAGGCCCAGCTGCGTGGCTCCTGGGACAGGCGGAAAGGTTTCTTAGAGGAAATGACTGAGGAGCAGTCTCTTGGAAGACAAGCACATGGTCCTGTAGGCGCTGAATCCCAGGCAGGCAGAGTAGTGTGGGGATGGCACAGAGGCTGAGAGAGCACGGCACGTGGGAAGCTCTGATCGGGGGTGGAAAGCGGGTGGGGAGCCGCAGAGGAGCGGGAAGGCAGGCAGCAGCAGACCCCCTGACTCCTACACGCATAGGCAGAGCAGGTTGGCTTCTGGTGCGAATGTGGGCAGGCGGTGGCAGTGGGGGGCAGAGAAGCCATCAGACTGGACCTTCAGCAGTGCCACCATCCCTCTGTTGAGGACGGAACGGAGGGCACACGGAGGCCGGGCCCGTAGAACAGGTGTGGGCTCGATGTCTGTGTGTCGGGGTGTCGACTGAAAAAAATGCACAACCTAAAAGTTGAGAGTTATGTTTTATTCAGTGGACATTCTGAGGACTTAAGCCCGGGACACAGCCTCTCAGATCACTCTGAGGGACTGTTCCAAAGAGGTAAGGGGGCAGCCAGGATATAGAGGAGTTTTTGCAACAGAGACCAGGTAGTCAGAACATCAAAAGATTACTGTTAATTAAAGAAAACCAGACATCTCAAAGTTAAGGAATTCAGCGCTTTTCTAAGTGTGGGAAGATTCAAGAGTCTGCGCTCACAGAAATCATCCCTTTGATGTGCACCTCAGCTGTCTGGGGCCAGCATCCTGTGTTTTCCCATACTGAGTCCTCTCAGGGCATAGGGTTAGAGGTGGCTGCAGCAGCTGTGGGCTTGGTGGTGGGCACCCTGTTTCCATCCTGAGTTCCCTCAGGGCTCACCGTCGGGGTGGCTGTAATGTGATGGCTTGATGGCTGCAACATCCTTTGTTTACTGGTATGGCAGGTGGCACTTTTCATTCGTGGGGGCATGTGGGCACGTGTGAGTGACACAGATGTTGTTCCCAACCTTAGGAGCTCACATCCAAGTGGGAGAGAGACCCGTATGAAAAACAGAATGGGGTGTAACAGCGGGTGACAGTGGGGCAGACTGGCTGGGCTACAGTTTGGATTTGAGGACAGGACCAAGTGGAGGGCGGGACTGGATGGGGAGCCCTGTGGGTGCTGGCTTAAGGGGCTGGGGCTTTATTCCCCAGGCAGTGGGAGCCTCTGAAAGTTTTTGAATCCAGGACTGATATAATCAGAGCTGCTTTCAAAAGTAGGAGAGTGCTAATCACATAACTGGTTACAGAACATGTGCCCGTTTCACGTCAGAGGTAGAATGACTCAGTATTTCAGGTTTTTGTTTGTTTCTTTGTTTTGAGCGTAGACCTTGAAGTATTACCAGGCCAGGTCCCTTGCTTTGAATTGTCAGCTACTTCTTCAGTTGAAAGCAAACTCCTGTGTTGGTGAAAAGCATTTCAGTGGTTATTTTCTCACTCAACTCAGGCATTCTGGAAATTGGCGAGGGAAATCTCCTTTCTGGGAAACACTGGGACATGTTTTTCAGGCCCGATGTGAATATGAACGCATGGCCGAGGCCGCCGTAAATAGCGATGCCCCAGCACGCCCTGCCCTCTTGGCACTGTCGGGCCTCCTAGCTGATGTGAGCTGATGGGGCCCCTTGCTTGCTTTTTCTTCCCTGAGCCCTGGACATGCTCTGGCCTGTTGCTGCCATCAACAGTTCTTCTGCAGAGGGTGAGGGCACTCTGTAAACAAGTCCACAGGGACCCTCCATTCTAAGAAGATAGAGATAGCCCTTCACTCATTTCACAAAATCTGCCAAGGGTTTTCTGTATGTCAGGCATTGTTTTATTTTTTAATTATTTTTTAAATAAATAAATTTATTTATTTATGGCTGTGTTGGGTCTTTGCTGCTGCACGCGGGCTTTCTCTAGTTGCGGCAAGTTGGGGCTACTCTTCGTTGCGGTGCGCGGGCTTCTCATTGCAGTGGCTTCTCTTGTTGCGGAGCACAGGCTCTAGGCGCTCGGGCTTCAGTAGTTGTGGCACACGGTCTCAGTAGTTGTGGCTTGCGGGCTCTAGAGCGCAGGCTCAGTAGTTGTGGCGCAGGGGCTTAGTTGCTCTGTGGCATGTGACCAAGGCTTGAACCCGTGTCCCCTGCATTGGCAGGTGGATTCTTAACCACTGTGCCACGAGGGAAGTCCCTCAGGCACTGTTTTAGGTGCTAGGGAAACAGCAGTGACCCAAGCAAATGAAAATTCCTGCCTTCACGGAGCTTACCTTTTAGTGGGGAGACAAACAGCAAACAACTATAATACAATAGGTCAGAGGGTGCCGAGTGCTGTGAAGAAAGATGGGGCAGGGCTGGAGTAGAGGTGCTGGGCAGAGAAACATTGATGTCAGGCTGGGGGGACCTGTCTGTCTGTCTTTCTGAAGGTGCTTGTGGTTATACCAGCATCTCCTCACCCCGTCCACACCCAAAAGCCTGGGTTAGCCCCCGTTACTCACTCATTCATTCATTCTTTATTCATTCCTACAGTAATGTACACTCATGACTGTCAACTCTGAACATGTGCTACAGGACCCTGCCCTTGAGATGTCCAGAGCCCAAGGGTTAAGCCCCGCTTAGAGCTCAGGATACAGGAGTCCAGTGGCAAGGAGGTCTCACCAGCATGGCCTCCATGGGGTCCAAGAGCCCTGTGTGGCCACCAGCTTCAGGCCCAGGGACAGAGGCATTTCCTGGGCTCAGCCATCTCTTTGCCTTTCCCTTCCTCCTAACGTGTAGCCTTCTTGTTTCCTGTCTTATTTCCAAGAATCAGCCACCCGAGGAGCAACAAGCTGCATCCAGAGCCTGCGCAGCTGATGTTGTTGTTGTTTGTTTTTGTAACTGGTTTAAAAGAAATGGGCAAAATATTTGGGAACTGCAGTTGTTCATTGGGCCCGTGTTTTCTGTTTGGTGGTAAATAATGGTAATTATGCATAAACATCTTCAAGGGGAACGGGGAGAAAAGGATAAATTAGGAGGTTGGAATTAACAGATACAAACTACTGTATAAAAAAATAGACAACTAACAAGGACCTACTGTATAGCACAGGGAACTATACTCAATATTTTAAAATAACCTATAAGGGAAAAGAATCTGAAAGAGAAAATATATGTGTGTGTGTGTGTGTGTGTGTGTGTGTGTGTGTGTGTGTATAACTGAATCACTGTGCTGTATACCTGAAACTAACACGGCATTATAAATCAACTATACTTCAAATAAAATAAAACATTAAAAAAAATATCTTCATACCAGGAGACTTTGGTCAGATTTGCTATTGAGGCAAAGCACCTTCCCCCTAAACACAGACACATACATACACATACACACACACAAACACACATACACATAGCCATCTGAGCATCAGAACCTGTGGTACAGCCACAGGACGGCCCATAGTCAATGCTCTGAATCTAAGTAGGATGTCCTAAGACATTGTAATGGGTCCCAGTGTCAGCCAAGGCAGAAATGAGATGAGGGTGGCTGACAAAGGCTTAGATAGTCTCTGCCTGTCTTAAGACAGCATTTGAAATACTCAAGGATGCGTCAGTGAAGAAACGAAACACAGAGCATCAATCCTGTGCCCTAGGTGGTGACGCTGACTCCAGGTCCCCTCTGCTCCGTCCTGTCATCATGGTATTTGTAGTTTCCCCGTGGATGTCACCCCCATCCCACCTCCACATCTCAGTTCAACAGCTGCTGGCCTCATCCCAGGGAAGTTCAGTGACAGCCAGACACCCACAAAGATGAGTCCAGAACATTCTACGAGTGACTCTTCAGCTTTCCCTCAGGCAAATAGGAAATGTCATATTAACTCCCAGTCTCCTCTGTTCTCATGTACTTCAGCCACCATTCAGCCCCCAGTTACCTGAGCTCTCTGTCCATCCTTGAACAGATATCAAGGATGGGTCTTTGCAGTGCAGCACTTTAAACTAACATTTTGGGATAGTGTTTATGAAAATCTTTAACTGGCTTTTAATCATTTTTAACAATTTGAACAGTTTAATAAACTGGTTCTGCTCTATTCTCAATCCATGCCTTTTGGCATCATGGAGGAGCTCAGTGCAAAGATCACTTTGGGCCCCAATTAACCCTTTAGATACAAGCTTTGCCCAAGGCTGCCGAGCAAACAAATGCTTAGGGAACATTGATACCAGTGTCAGTCTCTACTGGATCAGCCCTCTTTCCTTTCCCCCTATTATTTAGTGACTCTGTAAGTTAAAAAAACAAGGCTTTATTGTTATGCTAATTTACCCTTGTAATTTCAGAGCAGGTCTAATTCAGCTGCAGCCATGTGGTTTCCCCACGCAGTTTCATTGAAATTTTGCCAAAGGTCGGTTCCAGTGCTCCTGTTTGTGGGCTTGAAGAATGCCAGCCACTTAAATAATTGCCATATCAGGGTGATTATGGCTCTTTGAGGGTCAAGTTACCCTAGGCTGGGCTTATTAACAAGAGATTTAGTGACAGTTTTAGCACAAATCACCATGGTCCCTGTGAACCTTTGCAAGATCGGTGTTGCAGTGGCATAAGAGCTGGAGAGCAGGGGATCCCCAGATCCCAGAGGGGGATCCTTCAGCCAGCGGGTCCTGAGGGGCAGTTAACATTGCACAGGTCAGGCGATGGAGAAGGGCTCCTGTGCGTGGCGTGCAGGAAGGTGCAGAGAGGCATGTGCAGATGCGTATGGGCTACAGGAAGAGGGGTTGCCACTGATGTGACTAGGAGGCTCAGACCCCGCCCATCCCACCAGCTCACGTGGAGCCATTTTTTACTTTCCATGTGCTTCCTAATCAGAGAATCAAGACGAGCAAGTCAGCTCATAGGTGCATTGGAATTTTAAAATCATACTACGTTTAGGAAGAAGATATCTGCATAGAGATCCCAAAGATGAAAAAGGGACTTTGACTACTCTCTAATCCAAATCATCCATACTAATCTAATCCATACTAAAGAGGCCATAGATGCTCAGAGAAAGGGCGTGAGACCTTTGTTCACTTCAATCCCAGACCTCTCCAGAAATGCTAGCAGGAAAGAAATGGTCAAAACTCTTCCTCATAGGAAGGAACATGGAGGTGGTGCCTGGGCAGGATAGACAATGGGGGGCGGGGGGAGAATGCTGCTAGCCCTTGCTTGGGGCACTGTGATCAAATGATAAGAAGGCAGGCTTGCCATCAGTCAGCTCATGTTTGAAACCCAGCTTTGCCTTCATTTGGCTATATTGCCATAGCTTAGTCATTAAAAGCTCTAAGCCTCACTCCTTATCCATAAAGTGGAGACCCTAATACCTACATCTGAGTGTTGCAATTGGCATTTCTCTTCTTCCGGGCTTTCCCAGTTTCTGCAGAGGTCTTGTGTTTGAACTGAACAGAATTAAATATGATAGTGGCTATAAAGCCCCAAACCTTGCTTAGTCCAGAGGTTTGCTACCCATCTTTGGTTGACTCCAAATGTGAATCCCCAGACTCACACAAACCGTGGCTCCTGCACTTTGCAGATCATAAGGTGATGGTGATGGTGATGGTGATGGTGATGAATCTGCGGATGGTGATTATGGTGATGATGGTGATGGTGATGATGATGGTGATGATGATCATGGTGATGGTGGTAATGGTGATGATGATGGCGATGATGGTGATAGTAATGATGATGGTGTTGGTGATGAATCTGATGATGGTGATGGTGGTCATGGTGATGATGATGGCGATGATGGTGATGTTGAAGGTGATGATGGTGATGGTGATAGTAATGATGATGGTGATGGTGATGGTGGTCATGGTGATGGTGGTAATGGTGATGATGATGGCGATGATGGTGATGATGAAGGTGATGATGGTGTTGGTGATAGTAATGATGATAGTGATGATGATGGTGATGGAGAACATTCCAACCACGCATGACTGAGTCTTTCTCCTCATGAAGATTCAGATAAGTCATGTAACTGGTGTGGAGCCCACAGTAGAGAGGGCAGCTTCTTGACTTGTCATTCTTTTGGGCTGTTGGGAAGGGGACATTTCTTGGCAGAAGTGAGCTTTGAGACAAGCTTGCCAGGAAAAAGGCAGAGAACTCATGTGGTACATGCCATGTGTCATTCTAGAATGAGCTGAAAGCAAGACAGAAATGCGAGGTGATTCATATGTCTAGAAAGCAATGTCCTGTCAAGCTCTTGATGTTCGTTTTGGTTTTTTGAAAGCTAAAAAAGAAAAAGGGAGTGGAAATGCTGGTACAGTGCAGAATGTTAAAGCAGACACGCCTTATCATGTCATTTTTTTTCCACTTTTTTTCCACGGGCACCACTCTAGCCTTGATTGCATACAACTCAGAGCTAAATTGGAGTGGTCACCCCTGACATGGGAACAGCCATTATAATGGCTTCCACAGCCTTCACCCCACTTCCTGCCCCATACAGCATTTGCACACCTACTAGTGTGATGCTCGCACCAGACACCAAGGATGCAGAGAGGAACGAGGCCACATGGTGGAGGCAAGGGACCCCAGGCATTGGAGTCCAGCTGATTCAGGTTCCCAATTCTACTGCTTACAAATCTGCACAACTCCAAAGTTTTCTTTCACTTCAGTGATCTGATATTTAACAATGGGCCAATACTGCCTATTTCCACAGGCTGGCTGCAAGATTTGGGGTACTTGTCTGAACTTGGCTGTTGGCTGGTACTGAATTAATAGTGGTCACAGCGCCTCCCACTGCTGAAACAATGACCCCTATGGTGGTGATTGTTAATTTGCATACTCTGCCTTAACAGCCTTACTGCACATACATATTTCTCTGAGCATTTTCATTTCTAACTGAGCCACAGAGCAAAGGGACTTTTTGGTACTTGCATTCTCTCCTACGTTATTTCATTATAGTACGTTCCACATAGGCCTTCCTCAGCTAAGGAATTGGGAGCCTATGGGGAGAGCAATCACTAGAAATTGTTATGCCTGATTTTTTTGTTTTCTTTTGTGGTTCTAAATTTTTTTTACATTTTTTAAAATATTCTTTTCCATTATGGTTTATCATAGGATATTGAACACAGGTCTCTGTGCTCCACACTAGAACCTCGTTGTTTATCCATCCTATATATAAAAGCTTACATCTGCTAACCCCAAACTCCCACTCCACCCTTCCCCCACCCCCTCATCCATGTGCTATGCCTGATTTTTAAAGCAAAATCAAATCACATTCTCTTATGTAGCCAGTGTCCATGCTGAGTGCTTCAGAGAGTCAGTCCTCCCTTCACCAAATCACAATTTTTTTTTTTTTTTTTTTTTGGCCGTGCCACACCTTACGGGATCTTCGTTCCCTGACCAGGGATTGAACCTGGGCCCTCGGCAGTGAAAGCGCAGAGTCCTAACCACTGGATCCCCAGTGAACTCCCAAAACATGTGTTATCTACTTCAAGCATGAGCCAGAGCAGACCAGGCTCCCTCAGGCCAATCTTCCCCTCCACCCATCACCCTGAGTCTGGACCTGAAAGCCTGGCGAGGGGCAGGGGGCGGGTCTCCAGCTGAGGGTCCCTGAGAACCTTCAGATGCATTTCCCAGCCTGGGCCATCATGTTCTAAGAGAGACCCCAGCTGTTGGTGGCTCTCTTGTGCCTCAGAGCCTGTGAACCTGGCCCTGGCAAGCTCTCTGTCATTGAAACTGCATATTGGTTTGATGGCCACACCCCATACCATCTAGTTGAGTTTGTCGCAAGAGATGAAAAATCTGATTGCCTTTTCGATGTTTATGCAAAGTCTATTCTAGGGCTTCCTGGATATTTTAAAATAGAATCATAGTCATTACATTTACCTCCTCAGCTGTTTTCTACTTCAAGTAGAGAGGAAACAAAATGATTTATGTGCTTAGATCCTTTCTCGCTTTTCTTATCTAAGTGCCTGACTCCGTGACACTTACGTTAAATGAGTTACTCTCTACCATACATACATTATTAATTTATAACATAAACGAAATTAAAAGCACTGGAAACTAAAGCTCCCTCATTGCAGGAACATATTAGAACCATTATGTGGAATATTTTGCTGTGTGTTTCTCTGCAGCGGGGTGGGAAATGGAAGTGAATTTTTTCAATGACGGGCTTTAGATGCTCCACCCGCAGGATGGAGACCGGCTTGTTAATATTTTATTATGGATTTAAGTTGGGGGGATTGGGTCTTTTCAATGCTTTATTGGTTATTTTTCAAGTGTTTGATTTTATGAAAGTTAGATCAAAGTTGGTATGTTTAAATCCAGCTCAGAGAGAGCCCTTGTTTCTTGGTGAAGGTGTTTCCTCCCATGTAGGGAGCAGAGGGAATTGACAAGGTGGACTGAGAGGCATGTGTACACATGCATTTTACAGAATCCTTTTGGGAGGCTTGTGAGGCTTCGTAGATCTTCCCTGGAGAGGAGGGACGGAGCCGTGTAAGCTTCCAGGGCAAGCCCCCCAGCTCTCGGGGGCAGCCAAGCCCCTGGCATTCCGTAGTGCGCTGGCACCATGGAGAACTTTGCAATCATCCTGCAGCAGAGATGGGGAAATCCATGACGAGTTCTGTACTCTTCCTACCACATTGTCGGGTTATTGCCAAGAGGGGGTGTCCAGCCAGGGACTATATCTCCCAGCCTCCCTTGGCTTCTATGTTGGGCCAAGTGACTTCCTCCCAGAGACCACTTGGGGGTGTCAAGCAAGGCAAATTAGGACCAGGCAGGCATTGCCCACCCTCCTCTTCTCTGCTCCACTGGCTGCACACACAGGATTCCCAGGTTCCCAAAGATGGCAGAGCCTCTGGTTCCCAAATGTGATGAGATTTTAAGTGACTGAGGTTAAAGCAGATCAAAAGACTCCTCAAAAGAGCTGTCTCTACTTGCTGTCTCCGTTTTTTATTCCTGGGTTCTTTCTTGAACACACTACTTTTCATCCCCACCACTACTTCCATCCCCACCACTCAGTGAAAATGGATCATGGCAAAACCACCAGTGATCTCCACGTCGCCAGTGTCAGTGATCAAAATCAGCCTTCATCTTCTTCAACCTGGATGGAATGGGACCCGTATCCTGTGGTCTTTTTTGAAATGCCAAGGGTAGAAACAGCATGATGTGCATACACTTTTGGCAAAGCAAATAGGAGAATCACCGAGTGGTAAAATACCACCTGTCTTCCAATACCATGACTCAGAACTGAACTTCTGTTGTGCTCAGCCTCCAAATTAGGGGGGTAGACACAGCAGCCAATATGCTAATTAGTACAGTCCCCATCCTTCTATCCCAACCCATAGAGTTGCAGTCCATCTGAAAACCTACTTCCTCCGCAGCGTGCACTTGGGCATCCTCACTACCCAGGAGCTTCCATGGGGTTTTATTTTTATTCTCAATATAATAAAAATTGTAAAAGTGAGGGGCTTCCCTGGTGGTGCAGTGGTTGAGAGTCTGCCTGCCGATGCAGGGGACATGGGTTCATGCTCCAATCCAAGAAGATCCCACATGCCACGGAGCAGCTGGGCCTGTGAGCCATGGCCACTGAGCCTGCACGTCCGGAGCCTGTGCTCCGCAACAGGAGAGGCCACAGCGGTGAGAGGCCCGCATACCACAAAAAAAAAAAAAAAAAAAAATTGTGAAAGTGTACCTGGACAGAAAATGGCAGCGTCTAAACACAAGGAGAGGGTCTCCCCTGTGTATCTCTAGCACCTAGCTCAGGGTCTGGCACAGAGCAGACACAGAACAGATGCTGATAGGAGGGAGGGCAGGAAGGGGAGGAAGAAATAATCATGTGGGCAGTGTCAGTATCATCATCCTCATATTCACTGGCAGAGCAGATGCTGAGACCAGCTCGCGGAAGGCGCTTTGCTAGGGGGCAGCTCTGGGAGATACCCTCTATCCTTACAGCAAGCCGTTCCCTTCCCAGCCAGAATGATAAACTGACCCCATTCTGAAAGAGCTCTTTAATGATGAAACAATTTTAGATTAAAAAAGTGTTTGATTATCAGCCACTTTTTGGAAATTAGGTCTGAAATTAGGACACGCCAGTTCAGCGGATGCCTCTTTAACTGTCTGATTAAAGCCAGAGTAAACACCCATCCTCATGTAAGTTCAATGTGGCCTTTTTACCGGCTAGAATTTCACATTCTTTTAAAACTACACGCTCATTGCATCCCAGAACAGAGGAATTTAGAGGATTTGTGTATTCAGGGTCTTAAACGTCTTGCAGACATTTTAACCAGCTGTGAGATTTGAGATTTTACATCTGTTCCAGTTACTGTTGCTGTTTAACAAGCTACCCCCAAACTTCATGGCATCAGCACCCCTTTCATTGTGGTCTTGGGTGAGGAATTCTGACAGGGCACGAGGGATGGGTTTTCCCTGCTCCGTGATGTCAGAAGCCTCCACTGGGAAGATGTGCTGGGTGGGTAACTCGGTAGCTGGGGCTATAGTCCTCTGGGGGTCTCCCCTCCAGGTCTGGTGGGTGATGCTGGCCGTCACCTGCTACCTCTGCTGGGGCTGTCAACCTGAGCACCTACACCTGGCCTCTTGGGGTGACCTGGGCTTCCTCATGACATGGTAGCCTAGGAAAGTCAGACTGTTTTCATGATGACTCAGAGCCCCGACAGTGAGTGTCCCAGGGAAAAGGGATCTCATTCCTTTTAGGACTTAGCCCCAGAAGTCACAGTGACCTTTTCACTGTACTTTTTCTGTCACAAGCCCACCCAGTTTCAAAGGGAACATAGACCCCACCCCTCAGCTGGAGGATGGTGAGATCCCTGGAGGAAGAGTGCATGGAATGGAAGCTTTGTTGCCACCACCTTTGGAGAATACACATCATCTAAAGCCAATGTGGGGCATAGGGGAGGGTGATGGCCTCCCTCTGTCAGAAAAAGGTGTGTCTGGGACGTGACTCTGGAGGAGGATTCTATCAGGGAAGCAGCAGGGCCTCAAGGCACCTCTGTCCCCTGACCTGGGGGAGACGTCAGAGCCCTGCTATCCTCCTGAAGCCGGTGAGTGTGGTCAGACCACCTCCCAGCCTATCTGGGCACCTGGGGCATCTCCAGGTCAGATTCTGCTCCAGCTTCACCCCAGATTTCCGCCACCATCTTCTTTCTTTGAGAATTAGCACCTTTATCAGTAAAGCAGAAAATAATATCACCCCGGGTAGAGAAGGCTAATAAAAGTGATAATAACTGATTCACAGAGGGTAAAACTACTCTGGAACTGCTGAATTACAAGAACAAACACTTGATGTGTTTACCGTCCAGGTATCTCCTTGCTACCTTTTTCTGTACTGATTTTTCCCCTGCTAAAGATGTGGATTATTTTTATGCAAATAATGTAAGGACTGTAGTATTACAGGCCCTTGCCAACACAGGAATTTATGACTCAAGTCACGTCCTCTTATGCACTGAGCTGCCAGAAAAACTCTCGTTAACTAAAGCCACATGTAAGACAAAAACAGCCGTGTGATGGGTTAAAGCGTGACTAGGAAATTGCTCCCAGAAGCGGCCAGGACGGCAGAGCAGAGTGTCCTTGTGGCTCTGTGGACCAAGAGCTCTGAGAACTGGGAGCCTTTGTTGGCTGCCACGTGTGCTCAGGTCAGATGGTACAGGTGAGTGATAAGGCCAGACCGTGCGCTGTTCCAGGAGTCTGGGGGGCCACCAGAGAGGCGACAGACATGGCAGGATATGGTGGTCTCGAAGAAGGGAAAACCACAGCCGAGTCCAAGACCTGGCAGAGTTCATGGGGCAACAGACTAAGGTGTGGGTGGGATGACCTTAGTGGGTGGGATGGAGCGCAAGTACTAAGCAGTTCCAAGGCCAAGGGCACGAGCATACTGGGTGCTGCTTGCTGGAAAGAGAGAAGGATGGGTGTGGAGGAAGGGGGAGACAGAATAATGGCTTTTTTAAAAAATAGTAATCTTTATTTCCATTTAAGCTTTGGCAAATCTCTCTCTCTCTCTCTCTTTTTTTTTTTTTTTGGCCATGCTGCGAGGCATGTGGGATTCTTGGTTCCCCGATCAGGGATCGAACCTGAGGCCCCTGCAGTAAAAGTGCAGAGTACTAATCACTGGACTGCCAGGGAATTCATAACAATGGTTTTAAACTTCGTTGTTTGATAGGTTGGTTAGTTGGTTGGTTAGTCAGTTGATTGGTTTGGTTGATTGGTTGGCTAGTTAGTTTTTGGTTTGGGGATGTTTAGCAGAGAAATACTTTCTTCTGCTTCAAAGAAAATCACACAGGGAAATGCTATCTAGAAAACAAGATTCAAGAATCGCTGCTCCTCTAACCGGGTTAAGGTTCATAAGTGACCTTGACACTTTAGCCCAGGTAGATAATTGCTGTCACAGGTGTGCCCAGCAGAGGGACTCAGGCAGACCCGGGTGTTTCTTCTCTTGAGACTGCAGCCCCCAAAATGTGTTCCCCGAACGTGAGGAGTGCAGGGTGTTAATTAAGCTTCCGTGGGTACATCCACTTGCGAAATGCATAGTGTTTACTCCAGAAATTCTCAGTCCTTAAAGTGTTAACATGCACTGGGACCTTACACGTGACATACAACACGGGCTGTCTCCCAACACAGCGAATTATCAAGCCCTTTCTCTACTGAATGTAACGCATGTACTAGCATTCTAAGAAGCATGTTTTTGAAGATAGTTTTTGAAATAATTATTCCAAATAGAAGAAGAAGAAATGGATGGAACTCTTAATTAAAAAGAGATGTAATATGTGGCAGTTGGTAGAGAGAGCGTTTGGTGGAGACAGAAGCAGAGGCAGAGAGCAGAGTAGCTGGGACATGGTCCCCAGCAGAGGGAGGCCAGAGATGAATCCTGCTTTGTAGAGATGACAATGCCAGCAAATTCCAACCGGAACATGCAAGAGCGATGGGTTATTCTTGACCACTGCTGGATGCCTCATTGAGCTAAACTCTGGTCCTCTCATAAACCTGTGACGTTCTTTAGAGTAATTTCATTGCTCAAGAGGTAAAGGAAATAATGAGGAATGGTGTTATTTGACCAATAAGGAAAAATAACTTACTGAGTGAAGATTACAGGGACACAAGAGAAAGTGACCGTGGCATCCTAAAGTTTATGAAAGGGAAGCACATATTTGTGGGCGTGGAGAGATCTTAAAATAAGAGATCATTTGAGTTTGACCCTTTGGCCCTATAGGCTAATGATGGGAATAACCACCAGATGGAAACTATATGGAAGAAAGCAACCCATTTACAAGTTCAACCAAAACAATTTGAAATCCCTAGTAATAAACATAACAAAATTTTATAGGACCTCTATGAAGAAGGCTTCAAAATTCTGGAGACTCAACAACATAAAAATGTCAGTCCTCCCTCCATTCATTTCTGAGTGTAATGGTATCCCAATTAAAATACCAAAAGGTTTGTCTTAGGAAATGGACAGAAAGCCCTGAGAAAGAAAAGCGGTAAGGGGAACTCGCTGTTCTCGAGGTTAAAACATGGTAGGAGGCCATGTTTTGGAGGAATTAAAGCAGTGTGATGCTGGCACACGATTAAACAGAGGACTGATCAAATGTAACAGAACGTCCACAAGTAGATCTAAATACATAAAGAAGAACTTTAGTATATGTTAAGTGTGCTGTCTCATGTAAGCAAAGGAAAGATGAACTGCTTAGTAAGTGATGTTGGGACAACAGGGAAGACATCTAGGAAAAAATTAATTTGACTGCTCAAAGCCTAGGGAAATTCCAAATGGAATTTAATTGTAAAACCTAAAATTTTATGAGTGCTAGATAAAACATGAGGTAATCCTGTTACTACTTTTCTTTATTACCTTTCTCACTGTGATTCAAAGCAGTGATTTAAAGACTACTGCTTGGCAAAAAAATAATAATCACCATAAGCAAAGTGAGAAAACAAACTGATAAACTGGGGAAAATGTTTGCAATTCATATAATAAACAAAGGGTTAAGCTCTCTAATATATAAAGAGCTCTTACAAATCAATATAAAAATGACCAACAACTCAATAAAAAAACGTGCAAAAGATGTGACAAGTAGTTCATAGGAAAGGAAATGAAAACAGCTTATACATGTATGAAAAAATGCTTAATCTTACTCATTATGAGAGAAATGTAAATTAAAACTGGTAATTTTTTTTACCTGTGTTACTGACAAAACAAAAACAAAAAGGTTTGATAATATGCTATGTTGGCAAAATTGTGAGAAACAAGTACTTTAGTACATTGCTGGTGGGGTGCAAATTAGTAAACCTTACACAGGGCAGTTTGTATAGTAGTACCTATCAAAATCACAAATATATCCACTTTGACTAGGACTTACCTTCTAGGAATTTACATTACAAGATGTACAAGAAAGCCCGGATCATGAAGTATAAACAAAGTAGCATTGTAGCATTGTTTGTAATTGGCTAAATATTTCTCCCCAAATATTCATCAGTGGGAGACTGGCTAAAGAGATTATGGTACAGGCTTATAGTGGATGCTATTCAGCTGTAAATAAAGGGAGGATGCTTTCAGCCAGTGTCAGCTAAAACCACTTGCCACCCCATTTTGACCCATCTACCACCTTTCTGACCTCAGTTCCCATCCTCAACTCTTACACGTTCCATAAAATACCATCACGAATGCTGAATGAACATGACACTTATTTTTAAAGTTTTCACAGCTATTAGCCCTACTTCTGTCTGCCAACATGGTGAGAACTGCTGTGACTCTTATACTGCAAAGATCAAGCAGTTTAATGATACCCAGAGTAAGTGAAGGCAAGCAGAATTTGGCCTTCTCACATCCTGCGGAGGGAGGATAAATTGGTACAGTAGTTTTGGAGGTCAGTGTGACAATGTCTATTAAAGTTTTAAATGCCCATTAACCCACTGATTCCACTTTGAGAAATTTATCCTATTGCCACCTGCATATATAAGGATGCTCACTGTATGTTTTACAGTTTGGCTCCAGGTTTTTGGGTCAATGTTGAATGGCAGTCAGAAAACAGGTTCTAATGCCTACTAGTGGGTCTCATCTTCCTACCTTGTCTGCAGGTTAGTCTGTGTAGCTATTATTGCCACCACAAGGCTGACTTTACAGCAGTAAAGGAAATATCAACTGCTGGTCAGTCAGGAAAAAAGAAGGACCCTACAGGTAGAAACCAAAGCCTGTTACCTCAAATGCAATCAAGTCTCCTGTCTTTCAGACCATAGTCTAGAACATTAGTTTCCCAGTGATGATAATTGGATGCCCAGAATATTAAACTCGTCTCATGACTATAAGCAAGAGATTAATCATGGGTGTATTCTTTGTAACCTAAATAACCAAAGAAATGTACTCAAGAAAAACTAACTGAAAAAAAATTAGTTTTTTGCTTTAAAAAAACAAAGGTAAAAAGTAAAAGGCTACTAGAGACAAGGAAGCATGGAGTGCATGGTTGTTTCAGAATATACCCCCAAATTATTTGATGTTCCTCCCTTCAAGTGGTGGAGGTTAATTTTCCTCCCCTTAAGTATGGGCTGGATGTAATGAGTCTTCTAATGAATGAAATATGGTGGATGTGATGGTGGGTGACTAGGTCATCAGAGACCTCGTGGCCTCTTCCTTGCTTTCTCTTGGATTGTTTGCTCTGGGGGAGGCCTGCTGTCCTGCTGTGAGAACACTCAGGTAGCCTGTAGCGCAGACCCCTTAGTGAGGGATTGAGGCCTGCTGCCAGCCCCTGCTGACACCTTGACAGCAACTACATGCAACACCTGCTAAACCACTCACAAATTCCTGTCTCCGAAATTGTAAAATGATAAATGCATTTTCCTTTAAGTTGTTAAATTTGGGGAAAATTTGTTATGCAGCAAGAGCTAGCCAATACAAAGATGGAAAAGCAGTCTGTGGTTAATAAAGATGAACGTTCCCTGAAATTGTGCCATTTGCAGAGATGTAGCTAGACCCAGAGACTGTCATACAGAGTGAAGTAAGTCAAAAAGAGAAAAACAAATATTGTAAAATATCACTTATATGTGGAATCTAGAAAAATGATACAGATGAACTTATTTGCAAAGCAGAATTAGAGACACAGATGTAGAGAACAAACATATAGATACCAAGGTGGGGGGTGGTGGGATGAATTGGGAGATTGGGATTGACACATATACACACTACTATATATAAAATAGATGACTAACACATATACACTACTATATATAAAATAGATGACTAACACATATTCACTACTATGTATAAAATAGATGACTAATGAGAACCTACTGTATAGCACAGGGAACTCTACTCAATGCTCTGTGGTGACCTAAATGGGAAGGAAATCCAAAAAAGAGGGGATATAGGTATACATATAGCTGATTCACCGTGCTGTACAGCAGAAACTAACAGAAAATTGTAAAGCAACTATATTCCAATAAAAGTTAATTTAAAAAATAAATAAAACAAATTACCACCAGCATCTTCCAGGGGGGGAAAAAAAAAAAAAAGATAGACATTCCCACTATGTCAGGCTCAGGATATGATTTTATTAAGCCCCATTATCCAAGACTCCATGTCATTCAGGATCCACTGCACCAAGAAATACCATTATTATGGCTGAGTTTGGATATTAGCTTATGGTATATGTTTGAATAATCTGAAGAAATTTAAGTTATAAGAATCTTTTGATGCTTTTTGAATAGCATTTGATTACCCTATATTTTACCTCAAATTTTCATCTCTTATATTTTCATCACCCAAAACATGTGCTTTTGACACTTTGTATACAATTCCTAGTGAAAACTTGTCAATGTAAATAAAAATCTCAAAGCTTTAGTAAATGAATAAGTAAATAGCAGCTCCATATGCAGTGATAAGGAAAGATCTCCAAGAAATATTGTTCAGTGAAAAAGAAAAGTATACTAGTATTTGTATTTTTTTAATAAAAAGAAGGAAAAAAGAATAGTTATTGGTATTTTTTTTAATATGCATTAAAGGAAGGATAAGCAATAAATTAAAAACTGTGGCCACCTATTAGTGGGATTGGAACAGAGAAAATAGTTTACTGCCTTATGTAGTCAAAGAGAAATACATAATTTTTTTTAATTAAACAAATTTTAAAAGTGAGGGGCACCAAGAACAGCAGTATGGGCCATCCAGGTTGCTCTCTGATGAGTTCAGAGTTTTTTAAAAGTATTGATATGTACAGAAAATAGGAGAGGCACATACCCAAGGCTGAATGGCAAGTAAGGGCAAGAATAACCCCCAGGGCTTCCCTGGTGGCGCAGGGGTTGAGAGTCCGCCTGCCGATGCAGGGGACACAGGTTCGTGCCCCGGTCCAGGAGGATCCCACATGCCGTGGAGCGGCTGGGCCCGTGAGCCATGGCCGCTGAGCCTGCGGGTCCGGAGCCTATGCTCCGCAACGGGAGAGGCCACAATGGTGAGAGGCCCGCGTGCTGCAAAAAAAAAAAAAAAAAAAAAAAAGAATAATCCCCAGGATGAGCTAAGCCTTGTGAAAGATGCCAGGAACAAGGACATTTTTGGATATTTTCAGCGAAAACATAACACGAAAGGCTAACACAACCACTGCCAGGGGAAGATGGAAGGGTGCTCCTTGGCAGCACACAGAAAGTAGAATTGCTCTCCTCTTTGACCCTACTGCTTCTTACATGTGGGACCTTTAAGCCCTGCTTGTACAGGTTGTTCGCTCCCGTGTAGCTATCTGGGTCATTGACTTATGCCAAGATTGGCCTTGGTTGTTTGGGGGTTGTCTTGGGGTGTTTTGTTTTGTGTTGGTTTTTTGCTTACTGACCCAGGAGCACTGTGCTTGGTTCGACCTTGTTCTTATGGGCTGATTGTCCCCTTTATGCTCTTGTCTCCTTCAAAGCCAAAATGGGCACTAACGTTTTGTATCCTTGAGTAGTGTTCACACTCTCCTCTGTTCTCAAAACTCATTGTGGAATTCACTTCAGCCTCCAGCCAGCTGCTAAATCAGCCACGAATGCTTCCACCAGGCCTTGGCCTCTTTGTTCCAGAGGCCACTAGTGGTGCAGATGTGGGCTTCGCTCTTTGGGTACCAAGCCATTGGAGAGAAGCATTGCCATATTCTCTAATCCAAGAAGGATAACCTTCAAATGGAGGAAAGAAAATGAAGCACAGACTTTACTAAGAAGGAGTTAAAATCTACAAAAGGAGGCAAGATTGAAGAAGTACACTTAGCCATTCTAAATGTCTTCAAGTCTTCAGGCCCAAGTTAATACTATCACAGGATAATGAAAAAGCATTCAAACATGACTGGGAAAGATATTATAAGAAAATGAAGGATATTGGAGGATCACTTCTCAGTTTTCCAAATGGTGGGAAAAAATACTCTCCACCAAATAACATGGATTCATAGTGAAACTCATGAATGAATTATTAAACAGTTCGTGAGCACTGAGTAAAGAAATGCAGAAGCCAGGATGGTTCGTTTATTAAAAAATTATGCCAAATCAGCTGTGAAATATTTGTCAGCTTCTTTTGATTATTGTCAAGCTGGAGGGAGGTAACCAATGTTTAACATCTTTGAACTGTCCTATTCAGTACTTTTGTCAGGAACTAAGATGCGCATATGTAGTAGAGGGCTCTGTTTTCCTATGATAACGCTGTTTTACATAATGTATTTTAAAATTTCCTAACTAATTTAACTTTTACTTTGTGAAAGATACTGTTAAGGGAATGAAAAGGCAAGCCACAGGCTGGAAGAAAATATTTGCAAAACATCTTTAAAACTTAATGATAGGACCGCCTTACACCTATTAGGACAGCTACTCTAAAAAAACAAAACAAAACAAAACAGAAAATAACAAGTGTTGATGAGGATGTGGAGAAAGTGGAACCCTTGTGCATTGTTGGTGGGAATGAAATGGTACAGCCACTATGGAAAACAGTATGCTGGTTCCTTAAAAATAAAATTACTGGGGCTTCCCTGGTGGCGCAGTGGTTGAGAGTCCGCCTGCCGATGCAGGGGACATGGGTTCGTGCCCCGGTCTGGGAGGATCCCACATGCCGCAGAGCGGCTGGGCCCGTGAGCCATGACCGCTGAGCCTGCGCGTCCGGAGGCTGTGCTCCTCAACGGGAGAGGCCACAGCAGGGAGAGGTCCGCGTACCGCAAAAAAAAAAAAAAAAAAAAATTTAGTTTATAAATGCAACAGTGAATTCTTAGAATGAATAAAGAGTGAGTCAAGTAACT
The DNA here is from genome assembly GCF_949752795.1 of Hyperoodon ampullatus. NCBI lineage: Eukaryota > Metazoa > Chordata > Mammalia > Artiodactyla > Ziphiidae > Hyperoodon > Hyperoodon ampullatus. Next base: position 119,509,628 of record NC_136914.1, on the reverse strand, counting down.
TTTAGGGGTGATGGAAATGTTCTACCTTGATAGTAGTAATAGTATGATTGTATAAATGTATCAAAACTCATGGATTTTTACACGTTAAAATAATTCATTGTGTTGTATGTAACTTATACCTTACTGAAGAATTTTTTTTAATGAGGTGAGTGAGTTGGGGCTATAATTTTTATGCCAAAATTGTATGAAAGCACAAAATACCATCCTTCACTATGTGACTTTTACTGCATGATTCTAAAGAGAATTATTTTTACAAGGGCTTTATCTGTTTTTTTCCAAGTCTCCTTTAAATACTTTCATATTTAGACCATTCTCTTTTAAACCTTCTTTGAAGTCATCATCCTTGTTAAGTGCCTCTTCTTTAGTTGGTAACTCTTCTAAATCCCCTGACCGCCATTGGTTAGTGGTTTTATATATGGCTTGATCTGTTCTCCAACATCAGTGCCATGGATTACTGGTTTGGTATGGGTTTTTTTTGTTGTTTTGGGGGGTTTTTTTTGGCAAGATTTGCCATATACTTTGCAACGAATTGCCCTGTATTTGCACTCAGCAAAAGAAGATGGACAAGGATGTCGAAACAAAGGATGAGCATAGATGCTAGTGTTGAATGGGGAAAGAATTTGAGTAGGAAATACTTTTACACTGCAGTGGAGTTGGTTCACTAGAGAATAATTTTGTGTTAGGATGATTTTTGCTTTCCTATGCAGTTTTGTAACTACAGAGACTGCAATCATAAAGGTGTGAGAATGCCTTGGAGAAACAAGATGCATTTTAAAAATCACATAATGTAGATGAAACCAAACTGAACTAATGGGTTAAAGAGTGGATGGTCCTATCAGGATTCAAAAAGATGTTGACAAGATGGAAATGATCAGCCTAAACCAGCAAGGGGAGATTTAACACACATTACCTTTAATACATCACCTATTTGAGTTTAAGAGACTAATTTCATTTTTTTTTAACTCTCTTTTTTAAAATATTTATTTATTTATTTATTTGGTTGCACTGGGTCTTATTTGCGGCAGGTGGGCTCCTTAGTTGCGTCTCATGGGCTCCTTTATTGTGGCATGCGAACTCTTAGTTGCAGCATGCATGTGGGATCTAGTTCCCTGACCAGGGATCAAACCCAGGCCCTCTGCATTAGGGGCGTGGAGTCTTATCCACTGTGCCACCTGGGAAGTCCCAAGAGGCTAATTTCAAGTGTTCAGTGTAGATTGTCCCTGTGGCTTGTTGCACCTGTGCTTACAAGTCATAGTTTTAGTTCATGTCCAGATCAAGGCAAGCCAACAGCATCAGACAGCTACTTAAGAAGCTAATGTCATTCTTGTCTGGGTTAACTAAACTACACCATCCTGACTGGAGATGAGTCACCCTGCATTCTGCACTGATGAGACCATGTGGGGTAATGTGTCCTATTCTGAGCTCCACACTCTTAGAAGGGTTTTGATAAATTGTGTTCAGAGGAAGGTGTATGGGATAATTTAGGAGTGGGAGTGGGGAGACTAAAAGCCATTTCATATAAAGAATGATTGAGAGGGCTTCCCTGGTGGCGCAGGGGTTGAGAGTCCACCTGCCGATGCAGGGGACACGGGTTCGTGCCCCGGTCCGGGAAGATCCCACATGCCGCAGAGCGGCTGGGCCCATGAGCCATGGACGCTGAGCCTGCGCGTCTGGAGCCTGTGCTCCGCAACGGGAGAGGCCACAACACTGAGAGGCTCGCGTACCGCAAAAAAAAAAAAATGATTGAAAATATTTATCCTGGACAAAGCAAGACTTTAGGAGAGCCTGAGACCTGCCTTCAGATCCTCAACCTGAAAAAGGAGAATTCTAGCACTTTTCTGTAGGACATGATGACCTCTAAGAGTCCATCCCCCTGGAGATTCTGATTCCTACTGTTGTGTTCAATCTTCATTTTAAAAGACCTCATCCCCTACATTCTACTTCTTCCTCCAAAATACTGCATAAACCCTAAATAAAAGCGTATCACTGCCTTTTAGTAGCAAGCTAATCGCTTCCCACCTCCCATTAGCTAATTGAAACCAGCAATAATAAGAGAGAATGAAAGAGGGTTAGCTGCCACACACACAACTGGGCTGCTAAGTACAGTTCTAGGGTGCTTTTTCCAGCTGCAGGCTGGGGATGCTCAGGCTCCTCCAGGGCAGGGCTGCTTCAGCTTCAAGAAGCCATCTCCTGATTGACGCTAGCACCCTTGTCTAGACAGCGTTTTGCTATTTTTATCCTCTGGTGGTTGTGTCTCTATTAGTCAGACTGCTGTATTCAGTGATATCTTTGTTTTGATGTTGATGCCCTTACCCAGTGAGATCACAGAGAAATCACATGAACTCAGGCCCCTTTAGTTGAGAGTGAATTTTGACAGAGACTGAACTGCAGTATTTTGAGCTACTCCTGAAGAAAAAGTTTGCCAAGAAGGGGCTTCCCTGGTGGCGCAGTGGTTAAGAATCCACCTGCCAATGCAGGGGACATGGGTTCAATCCCTGGTCCGGGAAGATCCCACATGCCGCAGAGCAACTAAGCCCATGGGCCACAACTACTGACCCGCACTCTAGAGCCTGCGAGCCACAGCTACTGAAGCCTGCGTGCCACAATTACTGAAGCCTGTGCACCTAGAGCCCGTGCTCCACAAAAAGAGAAGCCACCACAATGAGAAGCCCGCGCAGCACAACGAAGAGTAGCTGCAGCTCGCCACAACTAGAGAAAGCCCGCTCACAACAACAAAGACCCAACGCAGCCGAAAATAAATTAAATAAATAAATAAATCTATTTATTAAAAAAAAAAGTTTCCCTGAGGAAATGGATGGGGGGAGGGTTTCTTCTACGAAGAAAATGAACAGGCTTGTGCATCTTTTTGAAGCATTTCTTGCAATTAGTTGGTGTGATAATTGAATAATCTCTCTTCTGTACATCAGGCTCTTTAGTACTGGTTACTGTGTCTCAGCAGTTCTTAGAGTTTAGTGTGTTGAGGAATCACCCAAAGAACTGGCTAAAATGCTGATTCCAAGGCTTCGTGTCCACACATTCTCATTTCCTCTGCCCAGAGGAGACCCCAGGCACTGAGTTTATCACAAAGGTTATACTGCCTCAGGTGATTCCACAGTTCGTGAAAGGCTGCTGTGTAGAACTCAGAAGTGGAAATCTGCCCCCTCTGTTCTTCTTTCATATGCTCCCACTTAAAGAAAAAAATTCTACCAGTTTAGACCGAAGGAGTGAAGTTTTCCTTTGGAATTCAGAAATGAATGCAGTGATAACCATCTGGAATGAAGGTCAAAGTCACCTGGGAGTCTGCTTGGGGTTCCAGAGAGCCCGCCAGCGGGAAGTTCTGGTGTTTGATTCCAGTGACCTTCTCTTAATGTTTTGAATGGTGAAGCCTAACTAGTCTAGGCTAGCTAGAATAAAATTCTGGTGTTGGAGCTTGGGATAGAGAATTCCAATATCTGAGTGCCATGGGCAATTGACGTAACTTTTGGAGCCTCATCTTTTCACCTGTTGAGATGGGACGACACATAATCTTAACATAGTAAGGCTAATTTGCAACAACATGGATGGAACTAGCGATTATCATTATAAATGAAGTCAAAAAAAGACAAATACCGGGCTTCCCTGGTGGCGCAGTGGTTGAGAGTCTGCCTGCCAATGCAGGGGACACGGGTTCGTGCCCCGGTCCGGGAAGATCCCACATGCCACAGAGTGGCTGGGCCCGTGAGCCACATCCACTGAGCCTGCGCGTCTGGAGCCTGTGCTCCGCAACGGGAGAGGCCACAACAGTGAGAGGCCCGCATATCGCAAAAAAAAAAAGACAAATACCATATGATATCACTTATATGTGAAATCTAAAATATGACACAGATGAACCTATGAAACAGAAACAGAGTCATAGACATAGAGAACAGACTTGTGGTTGCCAAGGGGGAGGGGGTTGAGGGAGGGATGGAGTGGGAGGCTGGGTTAGCAGATGTAAACTATTACATATAGAATGGATAAACAAGGAACGAAATTGAGTCATTTGTAGAGACATGGATGGACCTAGAGACTGTCATACGGAATGACGTAAGTCAGAAAGAGAAAAACAAATATCGTATATTAACGCATATATGTGGAATCTAGAAAAATGGTACAGATGAACCAGTTTGCAAGGCAGAAACAGAGACACAGATGTAGAGAACAAACGTATGGACACCAAGGGGGGAAGGGCGGTGGTGGGATGAATTGGGAGATTGGGATTGACCTATATACACTAATATGTATAAAATAGATAACTAATGAGAACCTGCTGTATAGCACAGGGAATTCCACTTTGTACAGTAGAAATTGACACATCATTGTAAAATAACTATACCCCAGTTTAAAAAAGAAAAAAAAGATGGATAAACAACAGGGTCCTACTGTATATAGCACAGGGAACTGTATTCAGTATCCTGTGATAAACCATAATGGAAAAGAATCTGAAAAAAGAATGTCTATATGTGGATAACTGAGTCACTTCGCTGTACAGCAGAACTTAACACTGTAAGTCAACTCTACTGCAATAAAAAATTAATTAACATCTCAATAGTAAGACTAATATGAGGATTAGATGCGATGAGCCATTTCACAGGTGAGCACGTGGCTCATGGGAGAAGCCAGCAAACTTAGTCCCTCCTTTCTCCCTCACTTCCTGTCCACCGGTGTCATTAATCATCCAGGAGCAACAGGAAGGAAATGCTTGACTGGACTTCTCTGTGCTCGCCTCCCTTAGTTGTAGCCCCAAGTATACACAGCACAGTGCCCATTAGAGGGAAGAAGTTAAAAATCAATACTTCAATATGGACAACTTTTTTTTTTTACATAAAGCCAAATGAAGAAAAGCAGAAAGTTTATGGACTGAAATTCTTTTTCTCTTAAAGATGAAAATAATTTTATCAAGTCCAGTTTTGGCTAACACAGTGCCAACCAGGGTTTGCTCCCGGGGCACCATCCAGCTTGTCTCCCTCACTCACCCTCTTCTGGGCAGGTCAAGGGGTGTGGCAGGCCTGGAATCCTCTTGATGGTCCTGCTGGTAGGACATTGTTTGGGGACACTCTTGCACCTCCCCTGAAGGAGATACATGGATAAGGAAACTGAGAAAAACTAGAAGACTTAGTGTCCTGTCGTCAGCAGGTTGAAGACTCACATCTGGGTTTGTAGGCAAGAAATCCTATGCCCTTATATCCTCACGAGATTGACATCTCTCCACCCTCTAAGTCACCCCCAGGACTATTACCTGGCAAGGTACAGAGAAGGCTCTTGATGGTCAATAGATAATTACTTAACATTCACTATGTGCCAAGCTCTGTGTTGAGTGCTGGATGGAGGGCAAAATGATGACTAAGACATAACCTCAACTCTCAAGGCACCCCATAATGGGCTAGGACAGGCACAGACCTGCTGTGGCACTGACTCTGTGTGTATCTGGGTAAGGTATTTATTCTTCTGAGCCTTAGTTTTCTCACCTGTGTGATGGAGCTGATAAGACAGACCTTACCGTGTTGTTTGCAATGACTCTACGAAATAATTTGAGAATAAACGCATTAATAAAGGGTGTATGTACTATAGTTATATAAGATGTTAACATTTGGGAAAGCCTGGTAAGGCATATAAGGAAACTCTTTGTACTATTTTTGCAACTTTTCTCTAAGTCTAAAATTAGTTCAAACTGAAATGTTAAAAAAAAAAAAAAAAAGAGTGCATGTAAAAGTCCTAGCCCAGTGCCTGGCACAGGGTTGGCACTCGAGAAATGGTTCGTGATGGCTGTGGTGGTAGCTTTCGTGTCTGGCTCTTCTTACAGGAGAAGGAAACAGCTCCACTTCCTTCCAGGAGAGCTTTCCTCGTTATTCCCCTTCCTGGTCCTCGAGAGGTCCTCTGGCATCTGATTTCAGCAGAATCAGGACCCGAGGGTACCAGATGAAGCCTCTCTCCTGCCTATCCCATCAGCGTGTTTCCTGTGGGTAAACTGTGACCTACAGCAGCTTCAGGATGACATGTCGCTGGTTCCAGAATGAGGTTCTGGCTGTAGCCTCAGGGCAGGTACCAGGGGTCTGGTCCTCTCCTTCTCACTCCCCCCCTAACCAGCCCCCAGCTGGGGGTTCCTGGAACACCGTCTACTTTAGGGAAACTGGACTGTTTGTGTTCTAGTATTGTTAGCCAGACAGAGCTGAGTTTTTATTAGGCAAACAGCTATTTGACTAATGGGCTTGGCCTTGGAACAAGAGCAGGCTGCTTACGTGTCCAGGTTGTTGCCATTCTGGGTTACGGTTCATATTTGGAGCAGGTGTGCCTGTTGTCATGGGGCTCTGCGTTTGGTTACCTTGCTAATGGGATCAAACACGCACACACAAGACTGCTGAGGAAAGAAAAGAGTTGCTATGTACAGTAACTCAAATGTTTGACCCTGGTAACACGGCTCACTGAGCCGGCTGCTGTGGAGACCAGAGATGCCCCATCTGAGACAGGGAGAGAGGTGCAGAGGCACAGAGGGAAAATCTGGGGGCTTGGGATAGACTCCGTTCTGATGAGAGTGAGAAGCAGGCGTGCTTAAAAAAACATTTTTCAAGAAGAATATCCAAGAGAGCTGGGAGAATTTTAAAGGAAAACAGACATTTCTAATGAGAATTTTAATTCTTATAAAGAAGAGTGTTTCACATGCAAAATAAATGCTCTCTTCCACCTCCCTTGTGAAACCTGAAGTAAAATTTATCCCGCTTACTTCTCTGTTCTGGGCTCTGTCACTAGGCAGGGGTGCGGGGGCAGCTCTAGGTGAGCCTTGGACCCAGCCTCAACCTTGGGGACACGTGCCCCACCCTGAGATTGGGAGCTTCCATCCTGACAGCCCTGGGGGGCTCAGGGGCTCGGTGATGAAGTGAAGATTGGTCAGGTCGACTACATGAAAATTAAGAATACCTTTCAGTAAAAGGCACCTTACATTGAGAGAAGACATTAGCAACCCAGATTACTGACAAAGGATTAATATCCTGAGGACCGTCTGCCATGCTCCTCTCTGAGAGCCAGGGACCTTCCACTTCGTCTCCAGAAGGACATCACTCCAGCAGCCGCCCTCGCTCTCTCCTGCTCACCAGCGTTCACCTCTTGGTGTATCATTCCCATCAGCTCACTGTAACAGGGTAGCTCCAAGAATTTACAAAATACCTTTGCCCCAGAGCCACCTTGTTCATCTCTCTGAATACAGGGAAACTCACCAGCAGAGTAGTCTTTCCTCTTTGGTTCCTTTTCCCTCTTAAATCCTCACTACCACCAAGAAGCCCTTATCAGAGTCATAGGTGCCAAGTCCAGGGTCATTCTCAGTTCCGGTCTTAACTTAACCTCTCACGTGGTCACGCCTCCCTTCTGGAAACACTTTCTTTGCCTGATGCCTGAGACACCTCATCCTCTGTGCTGGCCCCTGCCACCCTGGCTCTTCCTTCCCACCTGCTTTACAGTTCCTGCCTCTTCCCTGACCTCTGAACAGTCCAATGCATCCAAGCCCTGCCCTTTGTTTCCCTTCTTTCTAGAAGTCTCTCCCCCTGTATCTGCAGAGCTCAGTCAGGTCTCAAATGCTGCTCCCCCGCTTCAGTGAGGCTTTTCCTGACACCACAGTTCAGCGTGCGCTCTCTCTCTTTTTCTCTCTCACCCACCCTGCTCTCTTTTTCTCGACAGTACTTAGGGGCATCTGGGCCACTCTTTATTTACACGTGTGTTTGCTTGTGTCCTCTCTTTTCTAGGATGTATGTTTGCTTTGTTCACTGCCATATCCCAGAACCTAGAATACTGCCTGGCAGAATAGGCATTTGATGTTTTTTTCTTTTTTTTTTTTAGAAAATGTTTTTATTTAGCCTTTAAGTTTGAAAGATATTTTTACTGGATATAGAATTTTATGCTGATGGTTATTTTTTTCTTTCAGTATCTGAAAGATGTCTCTCCATTATCTTCTGGCTTGCATAGTTTCTGACAAGAAGTCTAATGTAATTCCCTTGTATGTTATGTTTATTTTTATTTATATTGGAGTATAGTTGATTTGCAATGTTGTGTTGACTTTTTTAAATTGTAGTAAAATACACATGACATCAAGTTTACCATCTTAACCATTTTTAGTTGTACAGTTCAATGGCATTAAGTGCTTGACACTGTTGTGCCTCCATCACCTCCATCTGGCTCCAGAACTTTTTCCTCTTCCCAAACTGAAACTCTGTCCCCGTTAAGCAGCAGCATCCCATTTCCTCTCTTCCCCAAGCCCCTGGGAACCACCATTCTACTCTCTGTTTCTATGAATCTGATTATTCTAGAGACCTTGTACAGTATTTGTCTTTTTGTGACTGACATTTCACTTATTATGCCTCTTAGCACTATGCTTAATTAATGTTATGTCCTCCAGATTCATCATGTTGTATCCTCTGGCAGAATCTCCTTCCTTTTTTGAGGTTGAATAATATTCCTTTTTGTGTTGATGCCACGTTTTTTTTATCTGTTCATCCATTAATGTACACTTGGATTGCTTCCATGTCTTGGCTATTGTGAATAATGCTGCTATGAACATGGGTGTACAAATACTTCTTTGAGATGGTGTTTCAGTTCTTTCGCATATATACTCAGAAGTGGGTTTGCTGAATCATATGATGATTCTACTTTTAATTTTTTGAGAAACCATCATACTGTTTTGCATCATGGTGGCCACACCATTTTCCTTTCCACCAAAAGTACACAAGGATTCTAATTTCTTCACATCCTCTTCAGCACTTGTTATTTTCTGCTTTTTTATTTTTATGTTAGCCATTGTAATGGATGTAAGGTGATATCTCACTATGGTTTTGGTTTGCATTTCCCTAATGATTAGTGATTTTGAACATCTTTTCATATGCTTGTTGGCCATCTTTTTAAAAAAATATATTTATTTGGCTGCACCAGGTCTTAGTTGCGGCACATGGGATCTTCATTGCTGCATGTGGGATCTAGTTCCCTGACCAGGGATGGAACCTGGGCCCCCTGCATTGGGAGCGTGAAGTCTTAACCATTGGACCACCAGGGAAGTCTCGCTTGTTGGCCATCTTATGTCATCTTTGGAGAAATATCTATTCAAGTCCTTTGCCTATTTTTTAATCAGGTTATTTGGTCTTTTTGTTGCTGTTGAGCTGTAGGAGTTTTGTTAATATATTCTGGATATTAACCCACTATCAGATAAATGATCTACAAATATTTTTTCCCATTTCATAGGTTGTCTTTTCACTCTGTTGATTGTGTTTTTTGTTGCATGAAGTTTTAAACTTTGATGTAATCCAGTTTATCTACGTTTGCGTTTGTTGCCTGTGCTTTTGATGTCACATCCAAGGAATCGTTGTCAAATCCAGTGTCATGAGGCTTTTCCTCTGTGTTTTCTTCTAAGAGTTGTATAGTTTTAGGTCTTATGTTTAGATCTTTGATCTTTTTGAGTTAATTTTTGTATACAGTGTAAGGTAAGGCTACAAATTCATTCTTTTGCACGTTGTTTCCCATCACTGCTTGTCGAAGAGACCTTCATTTCCCCCACTGAACGGTCTTGGCACCCTTGTTGAAAATCACGTGACTGCATATTCCTATTGGAATATGCTAAAACTCTGTATACTTGCCAGAGGATGGTCAGCAGGATGATAAGAGAACAGTGGATCGCTATCAATGAAACTTTTACAAGAAGATGGGAAATAGGACATAAGGACTTTTAGAAGCAGAACAGCTCACATCAGCTGTAGACTGCAGGATCAGGAAAGTTAAGAAGTAGCACATCAAGGGCATCTTCAACACTACCTTTGCGTACGTAGTTGTTGGAGCACTGTTCTACCTGTGACCTCCTTATTTGTGGTCCTCCCCTGTGTGTGAAGCTGTCCTGAGACAGAGTGGGCTGGAGGGTAGGCAGAGGGTGGGGTGTGAGCATTGGCCAATCCAACCATCATCAGATTGGCTGTGAAGAGGGTCAGGAGATGGATGTGAGGTTGGCCTTGGTGCTCTTAAGATCTCTTCCACCCCTGAGAGTCTGTGTCTTATGACTTAATCAGAGCTTTATTGCTCTTTCTAAAGATGTGTGAAAGCCGTATCAAATCTTCCTTAAATCCCACATGTTTTCCCATCCTCCTCCTCTGTTATAATGACCATTGCTTCAGCACAGTACCAGAAGTATTAGATGGACTTTGGAGTCCTCACAGGATGGCCACAGCCCTGGGATTTATTAACAAGAAGGGGCTGAGTCTAGACCACACGGCTTGAAGTGACTCTGTGCTCTTCCCTTAGCCTCTTCCCTCCATTATTTAATCATGTGACCATTATGTTATCATCTGACACCTCCTGTGTTCCAGAGATCTACCAGTACTGACTCAGTCTAGCTGTCCTGTCTGTTTCTCTGTAGAGGAAACTCCGTCCTTCAATGCACTGATTTTTTAAAATCGAAGTATAGTTAATCTACAAGGTTTCAGGTGTACAGCAAAGTGATTCGGTTTCCTACACACACACACACACACACACACACACATAGTGTGCTTTCCATTACAGGTTATTACAGGATATTGAGTATAGTTCCCTGTGCTATACAGTAGGTCCTTGTTGTTTATCTGTTTTATATATAGTGGTATATATCTGTTATTCCCAAATTCCTAATTTATACCCCCCCACACTCTTTCCCCTTTGGTAAACTGCAAGTTTGTTTTCTACATCTGTGAGTCTATTTCATAGACTATTTTATAAATAAGTTCATTTGTACCATTTTTTTAGATTCCACATATAAGTGATATCATATATTTGTCTTTCTCTGACTTATTTCACTAAGCATAATATTCTCTAGGTCCATCCATGTTGCTGCAAATGGCAATGTTTCATCCTTTTTTATGGCTGACCAGTATTCCATTATATATATGTACTGCATCTTCTTTATCCATTCATCTGTTGGTGGACATTTAGGTTTTCAAGTCTTGGCTATTGTAAATAGTGCTGCTTTGTACATTGGGGTGCATGTTTCTTTTTGAATTAGAGTTTTCATCTTTCCCAAATATATGCCCAGGAGTAGGATCAATGCATTGATTTTTATTTGACTCATTCCAAAGCCAGACATCGGACTTCTGCTGTGCCTTTACTTATTTTTTCTACCCTTTACATAGGCTGTTGCCTATGAGGCTTCAGAGTGTCAGCGACGGATTCCTTAGACTCATCCTTTATCAGTGATGCCCAGAAGGGCCAACACAGGTGTAAAGGAATCATCAATTATGTGATACAGATCATAAATGATATAGGATTTCAGGACAGGTCACGGGAAGGCTTGGAGTGGCTGGGAAGACTTTCAGAAGGGTCACTTCAGTAATCCACGCACAAAGTGTGAACGTCTGGAATCAGGTAGGAATGGGTCTGGGGGATACTTGAAGGAACACACAGAAACTTGGTGAAGGATGGCAAACTCATGAAATGACATCTAGAGCAGTTGGAGGTGTAAGGGAAGTACAGAGCAGTCTGGGAAGTCCCTGAGCCCAGGGGTGTCAGGAAACAGCGCCTGGAGGCATCCAAGCCTAGGAAAAGTTAAGACTGACCAGTCAGAGGGATTTTGAGCCTCTCTTTCTTATCACATACCGTTTAGTAACATTTGTGTATAGAATAGGTCGTACTCTAGGACATAGCATTTTGGTTAAAAATTTATTCACATACATTGAAGTCCACTTAAAAGAGAGATGAGGGCTTCCCTGGTGGCACAGTGGTTGAGAGTCCACCTGCCGATGCAGGGGACATGGGTTCGTGCCCCGGTCCGGGAAGATCCCACATGCTGCGGAGCGGCTGGGCCCGTGAGCCATGGCCGCTGAGTCTGCACGTCCGGAGCCTGTGCTCTGCAACGGGAGAGGCCACAGCCGTGAGAGGCCCGCGTACCGCAAAAAAAAAAAAAAAAAGAGAGAGAGATGAAATACGTAACTTATGATACAGTTCAACTCCTAGGCTTGTTGGCAGTAAAATTTTGATAGTTCTTAGGGGACTACTGTTTCTAATTAAAGGTATCTTGTTGGAGTTTCTGGGCGTTCAAAGAGGCAGAAGTCTTAATAAAGGCTTAGTATGTGCTATGACACATAGAGGCATGGGTGGAGGCATCAGGGAAATGGGAATAGATACGAAAAAGACATGGTCTGGTGCTCCCAGGGAAATTATGATCTATTTAGGAAAACAAGTACACATAACATGTTAAAAAGAAACCCAGGAAACTTCAAAAGAGACAGCACAAAATCAACTGCCAAGTGAGATAACTAGGCAGTCATTTTGGGAGAGGGGACAAGTGTAGGAAGAAGCCCAGGTGGAGCCCTGGGCGAGAGACCCACATGTTCCCTGCTGGCCGTCGGTGATGCCCTACTCTGCACATATCCAAACCAACGGGGAAGAGCCGTCCGAGCCAAGGAAGGTGTAGTGGTACAGATGACATTCATGCAGGGGGAACTCCCTGACTGGTGGCTTTGCTTCCAGTTGGTGTCTGTCTTGTCCTCACAGACGTTACTCTTCAATGCTGCAGACTGAGAATTCTGCATTACATCTCATTAGTTCAGCAAGATTCCAATTGCATTTCCCTACATTTCTCATTTTACGTCATTCCTAGTTAAGGGGACACAGATGCTCTTTTCAATGTTGTAGAGACAGAGAGGTGTTTAAAACTCCTATGTAAGCTAAATAAATGTATACATATGTACACACACACATAGGTACCTAGATACAGAAATACATAGACGTAGGTGATAGGTAGACAGATGAAAGGATGGATGGATGGATAGATGGATGGATGGATGGATAGTTGGACCAATGGACAGTTAGATGGACGGATATATACAGTACTCAAATATATATGAGTGTGTGTGTAAGTATACTTACACACATACATACATGCATACATGGGTGCACCACACACAAACACAGAGGTTACTCATGTCTTAATCTCAGTCAGTTTGGCTATGGTATGTTCTCTGATCAAGTCAACTCAACTCTGATGGCTGAAAGATCATTGATGCACACTGCAATACTATAGATATAGATATATACACACAAAAGATAATAATGACAACTAACACTTATTTAGCATTTGTTATGTGCTAGGTACTCTTCCAAGGACTGTGCCTCTACTAAATAATGTAAACCTACTAAGAGCCCCACGGAATCAGTGCCTTGATTGTCTTCATTTTCCATGTAAAGCTGAGGCACTGGCAGCTTTCATCACTCACCTGCCTGAGACACATGTCTATAAAATGAAGAGTGGGAAGCTGAGCTTGGTGGTCTCAGCCCAGAGCCCACGCTTACTCATCCCCGGGGCAACACTGGGGGAGGTGGCTACTGGGAGACCTGGTCATGGCCATTGATCTGGCATTTTCTTACTCCTCGTCATGGCTGATGAAGTGGAATATTTTTTACAACAGAAATCAGCAACAGTCCTCACACAGGCAGTCTAAGTCTCTTCTATTTCAGAATCACTGAAACACAGCATATATTCCAGGTTCTCAGGCACGACATGGCCTTGGACTTGAGCTAAGCCCTCCAGGCCTGACTTTTCTCGTCCACCATGAGACATGCCAGCAGAATCTGCAAGTGCTCAAGAGCAGAGCCTTGGGGTGGGAGGGACAGCAGACGATGGGGCCCTGGAGGGCAGTGCCAGCAGCCTCTCAGCATCTTTGTGGGTCTGTCTCCACTCTGCCTGAAGCATGTTACACATAGAATCTGACACCACAGCTTATGGTACGTGCTTTCTAACCAACTGAGTGGACACCTCCGTGAAGGCAGGACCCAATGTCCATCGATCTAAATACATCATTAGGGCCTAGCCCAGTGCCTGAGATGGGAGAACCCTAACCCTAACCCGAACCCTAACCCTAACCCAAACCCTAACCTGAGATGGGAGATCATTAAAAACACAGTGGGAGTGCACGGAGGGCCGGGTGGAATGAGCCCCAGGCCACATCATGACAGCTCTCCTCTGACAGATTCTTTCTCGAGATGGGTCACTTTCTGCGCCTCTGTTTCTGTTTTATAATGGCCTGCAGGCCTGAAGGAAACCAAAAAAGAAAAGTATCATGCAGAATAATAGGTAGGAATTATAGTTGAATTAAATGAAAAATGAGGACAAATCTTGGCTTGGATGTTAGTGGACTCCAGTGAGGGCCTTGTTATAAATAACACTTGGTGCCCACAAAGGCCGACAGCTGGCCGCTCGCCACCAGCATCTGTGGTGAAGGCAGATGGGAAGCACAGAGGGGCCCACTCGGAACTGTCGGGGCAGCTTCGGGGCGTCTCTCCCGCGTGCCGGGCTCTGAACACTGGGGTCTTAAAATAGCAATTTCTCAGTTGCTTAAGAGGAAAAGGCAAAAGACCAGAGCCATTCTAACAGGGAGGATGCTGCCTTCTCTGACATCATCGGGGAGGAGGGAGGGAGGTCTTTACAAAATCCATCATCATACACTGTCCAGCAGGAGGTAACGAAATCTGGCCTCCAGGACGCCATGGCTGGGAGGGTCCATGTGAGCGGGTGTAACTGGGGCACATGTGGATGTTGGGGACCCCGTCAGTATCTGCTCAGGGAAGAAGAGGTAACTGAGCATGAACTTGAAAGTGATCCCTTTTTATAAAATGCCCCGTTCAGTGCAGTACTGTATCCCCCATAGTGGGCCTTATACCACCCCTAGATCCAGAGCTTGGTCCAAGCACCCACCTACCATGGCTGGAGAAGAAGGAGGAGACAGTAGGTGGCTGGAGAAGAAGGAAGAGACAGAGGAGCCTGGGTTGGGGCTTTTCTTTCCCCTGATCATTGCTGGCTTTTCTGTAATCTTGAGCAAATCACTTAGTCCTTCTTTTAGCCGGCAGCCTCATCTGCAAAATGGGAGGAGATTCCTAACACCTGCCTTGTTTTTTTTCTGCTTTATTTTGTAGTCACTGATTTATTCAACCACTTACTTGTTCTTTTTTGCCCCCCAGTTTTATTAAGTTATCATTGACACCTAATTTATTTGTTCTTTCAACAAACATTGATTATTTAAGATGTACCAAGCCCTGTCCTAGTCGCTGGTGATAGCACAGCCATCAAGACCCAGTGTCTGTCCTCGTGGGGCGTGTGTTCTTGGGAAGGTGGCAGACAGTAAACACACACGTGCACGCACATGCATATACACACATGAGCATACACATGCACGCACATGCATATATACACACACAAGCATGCACATGCATATACACACACAAGCATACACATGCACACACATGCATATACACACGAGCATGCACATGCACGCACGTGCATATACACGTGCACACACGAGCATACACATGCACGCATGTGCACATACACGCACACACGAGCATACATATGCGTGCACACATGAGCATACACATGCATGCACGTGCATATACACATGCACACACATGAGCATACACATGCCTGCACGTGGATATACACACATGAGCATACACATGCACACACATGCATATACACGAGCACACATGAGCATACACATGCACACATGCATATACACACGTGAGCATACACATGCACACATGCATGAGCACACATGAGCATACACATGCACGCACGTGCACACACACATATGAGCATACACATGCACGCATATGCATATGCACACACATTCACATGTACATGCACATGCGTGCACACATACACCACACCCAAACATACATGCACACATTTATGTGCTGGCATGTGTACACATGCTTCTATACATGATGTATGTAAAGATATGTACAGGCATATATAGTACATACATTCATGCAGGTTCACGTGATGCGGGTCCTCTGGAGAAAATTATTTTTCTCCAGGCTCTGGGCTGATGAGAAGTGTGAAAGTGAGAAGGATCAAAGCAGTGCCATGGGATTGGAGAGCGTGGAGCCGGGGTGAGTGAAATACGTGGCCTTGACACCTGTGGGAAGGAGCTCAGGTTTTATTCAAGCTTCGATGGGAGGCTGTAGGCAGAGGAGGGCTCGCAGAGCTCTGTGTGACCTTGTCAGCCTTTCCTAGCATGTTACTTTAGAGACCGTATATCTAGTCCCATTCCCAGTTTTAATGATGGGGAAATAAAATCCAAGTCAGTTCAGCGACCACCCGAGCCACACAGCCAGAACTGGGACGCAGCCTGCACACCCCCCACGGGAGTTCTTTCACTGCAGATTCCTCTGCTCCTGTGGGAACGGCTGGTTCTTCCCCCCGCCCACCCCAAGCTCCCCAAGCCACCAGCCAGTCTGCTCTCCCTGGCTGGGTTCCCTCCACCCCTAGGGCCACCAGCTTCCCCAGCTCTAGGAAGAGCTGCGGCTCTTGGAAAGGGGGCAGACAGTAAAGGCTGTGGCTGCCCAGAGGTGTTCCGCCAATGTGGACCCAGCCCATCTTTCCACTGGGGTAAACTGAGCCATCCCAGCCCAGCTGCACTCCCCAGCCAAGCGTTAAGTGGCAGATAGTTCTCTGGTGTTGCCCTTCCCTGCTGCAGCTTCCCCCTCCACCTGCCAGGAATCCCTCCCCAGATAGAATCTGGAGGTGCTGACAAAGTCACTAGGCTCCAGGGGTGACCCAGGCAAAAAGAGGATCATTTCTCATTATTGAGAAAGTGATGACAGTCCTGCTTTCATTTGCCAGAGAAAGGCCCCTTCAGGCACAACCATTTCTGGAAAGTCCATAGCAGCCTCTGCTATTTGGGGGAGCTTGTTGTTTAAGAAAATGGGAGGCTCTCAAAACATGATGCGTCGGGGCTTCCCTGGTGGCGCAGTGGTTGAGAGTCCGCCTGCCGATGCAGGGGACGTGGGTTCGTGCCCCGGTCCGGGAAGATCCCACATGCTGCGGAGCGGCTGGGCCCGTGAGCCATGGCCGCTAAGCCTGCGCGTCCGGAGCCTGTGCTCCACAGCGGGAGAGGCCACAGCGGTGAGAGGCCCACATACCGCAAAAAAACGAACAAAAACAAACAAAAGGAAACCATGATGCGTGGTCCCCCTACAGCAAATCACTTGGGAACTTGTTAACATGCAGAGTCCTAGGTCCCACTGACACTTGCTAAATCAGATTTTCCAGGGTCCCTCGCTTTGCAGGCGATCTCTGGCCAACCCCATTCCCAGCTTAGGCTCCTTGGCTTCAGACGTTGAATGTTACAATCTGACTGAGTCACCATAATTAACCCAACTAAATATATTAGAAATCTATACCCCAAAAGTGCTGGGGTGTGAGAATGTTGATGAGATTTAGGGTGCCAACGAGGCCCTGATGGCTGCAGATGGGCATCTTTGGCAGAAGTAAAACCTCAGTTCTTGTTAAGCTAGATGCTGTCTGCCCCCCACTTTCCCCCCATCCTAGGGAATTAGTCTCCTGAAGCAGCCAAAGCTCTTGGACCTCAGGCAAGGCTGGCAAACTTTCTGAAAAGGACCAGAGAGTGAACAGGGTATTAACCCTGGCACTAAGTTCCATCTTTAGATCCAAAATAGGATGCCCAACAAAAGCCCCAGATCTCAAAGTGTGTGCTGATTCTGTTCAGCATGGCCCTGCGTGGCCTATGCTGTGAATACGGGGAGTGGGTCATAGCACGTGTGTAGCAGATGCTAACGTGTCCAGAACAAGAGCGCTGGGAATTCTGCCCTAGAGGGACAGGATCTCTGTGTGGGCCGGGGGTCCGTTCACTGCCACTTGAAATTCTGTACCAAGGAGGATGATCAGGATGGTGATGCATCTAGAATATGGACCTTGGAGGTCCATGAGCAGCACCGTGAGGAGAACTCCCTGCTACAGAGGAGATGCTCACCCAGCAAGGCTCCGACTCAGCACCCAGCACTCAGCATTACTACCGCATGCTTGAAATATGGCTAATTCGACCAAGAAACTGAATGTTTAGTTTTCTTTCATTTTCGTTCATTTATATTTAAAAAGCCACATGTGGCTCGGCCACCATATTGTACAGTCTAGCTTTAGGAAGAATTTTAAATGCTTAACTTGAAAAGCCTGGGAGATGGGTATCTCTTCAGTGTTTTCAAATATGCTGAGGCACTGTCATGTACCAGGGTGGTCAGAATTTCACTGTTTTTTAAATTGCTTTGGAGGGCAAAATTAGAAGTTTCCAAGAAGACTGGACATTGCTTGTGATGGTTGTGAATATAATGGAGCCTAGTTTCTTTTCTTTCTTTCTTTCTTTTTTTTTTTTTTTGCTGGATCTTATGGTAATTCTTTTTAAAAAACTTTTATTGAAATAAAGTTGATTTACAATGTTGTGTTAGTTTCAGGTGTACAGTAAAGTGATTCAGGTTATATGTATATATGAATACATATATTTTTTTACATTCTCTTCCATTGTAGGTTATTATAAGATATTGAGTAGAGTTCCCTGTACTATACAGTAGGTCCTTGTTGGTTATTTGCTTTATATACAGTAGTGTGTATATTTTAATCCCAAATGCCAAATTTATCCCTCTGCCCCCCTCCCCTTTGGTATCCATAAGTTTGTGTTTTATGTCTGTGAGTCTGTTTCTATTTTGTAAATAAGTTCATCTGTATCATTTTTTAGATTCCACATATAAGTGATATCATTTGATATTTGTCTTTCTCTGTCTGGCTTACTTCACTTAGTATGATCATCTCTAGGTCCATCCATGTTGCTGCAAATGGCATTATTTCATTCTTTTTTATGGCTGAGCAATAGTCCATTATATATATATATATACCATGTCTTCTTTATCCATTCCTCTGTTGATGGACACTTAGGTTGGCTCCATGTCTTAACTATTGTAAATAGTACTGCAGTGAACATTGGGGTGCATGTATCTTTTCGAATTATGGTTTTCTCTGGATATCTGCCCGAGACTGGGATTGCTAGATCATATGGTAGTTCTATTTTTAGTTTTTAAAGGAACCTCCATATTGTTCTCCAAAGTGGTCACACCAATTTACATTCCCACCAACAGTGTAGGAGGTTCTTTTTAAATTTTTTCAATTTTTTATTGACCTATAGATGATTTACAATGTTGTGTTAGTTTCTGCTGTACAGCAAAGTGATCTATCTATCTATAAATACATACATATATATTCAGATTCTTTACCATTATGGTTTATCACAGGATACTGAACATAGTTCCTTGTGCTGCACAGTAGGACCTTGTTGTTTATCTACTTTATATACAGTAGTGTGTATCTGCTAATCCTGGAGCCTAATTTCTTGAGTTCAAATCCTGTTCCACCACTTCATAGATTGTGGCTCCCATGTCAGTCAGCTGTGATTGTTAACACTGCATTGTTGCTACACAAACACTCAGTAAAGAAAGAATGTCTCCGTTTTGGAGCTGTGCAAGAGTGGATTGGCCTTCCCTTCAGTTCCTGGAGGGGTCTCTGAGCTTCTGGAGCTCCAGACTGGGGCTGCTGGAGGTGAAAGAGAGTGAGACGAGAGGCAGGTCAGCCCAGATGGCCTCTAAGAGCAGTGATTACTTAAGGCTAAAAGGGTCTGAGAGCAGAGAGGAGGGGAGGTGGGAGCCTACCCAGATGGAATTCTCTGAGGTGGGAGGGGGTGCCGGCAGAGAAGAGTCTGGGAGGAGATGAGCAGGGACAGAGGAGCGGCTCCGGATTGCTGGCAAGGACGTTGGGGCCTCCAGCAGAAGAGTTTCTGGGACCTTGTGGGCAGATCTGCAGACAGTACTAAGCCAAGGCCACAGAGCTACAGGAATAAACAGCACGGTCCTCTGTAGGGCACAGGGAACTATACTCAGTATCCTGGGATAATCATAATGGAAAAGAATCTGAAAAAGAATGCGTATATATATACATATATATATAATTGAATCACTTTTCTGTACAGCAGAAATTGACACAATGGTGTAAACTAACACAACATTGTAAATCAACTATACTGCAATAAAATTTTTTAAAAAAGAAAGAAAGAAAAAGAAAGCTATGGAAGAGTAATTTGGACCCGTACTCCCAGGACTGAGGACCCAAAGAGAAAGCCGCCTGCTTTCTTGACAATTGAGGGATTAAAAAGGATGCCTCTTATACCCGGAGAAAACCATAATTCAAAAAGAGTCATGTACCACAATGTTCATTGCAGCACTATTTACAATAGCCAGGACATGGAAGCAACCTAAGTGTCCATCAACAGACGAATGGATAAAGAAGATGTGGCATGTATATACAATGGAATATTATTCAGCCATAAAAAGAAACGAAATTGAGTTATTTGTGGTGAGGTGGATGGACCTAGAGTCTGTCATACAGAGTGAAGTAAGTCAAAAAGAGAAAACAAATACTGTATGCTAACACATATAGATGGAATCTAAAAAAAAAAAAAAGGTCCTGATGAACCTAGGGGCAGGACAGGAATAAAGACGCAGACGTAGAGAATGGACTTGAGGACATGGGGAGGGGGAAGGGTAAGCTGGGACGAAGTGAGAGAGTAACATTGACATATGTACAGTACCAAATGTAAAATAGATAGCTAGTGGGAAGCAGCTGCATAGCACAGGGAGGTCAGCTCGGTGCTTTGCTACCACCTAGGGGGTGGGATAAGGAGGGTCAGAGGAAGAAGCAAGAGGGAGGGGATATGGAGATATACGTATGCATACAGCTGATTCACTTTGTTATACAGCAGCAACTAACACAACACCATAAAGCAATTATATTCCATCAAAGATGTTAAAAAAATTAAAATAAAATAAAATTATTTTAAAAATGCATGCATGCAAAACAACAATACGTATTTTGTAAGAACCTATTCAAATAAAAAGAAACCCACTCGAAAAAAAAAAAAGAAAGAAGAATGCCTCTTATGTGTTGCGGAGGAGATGGTGGCAAAGATAAACCAGCAGGAGGAATAGACCCTCCATATGATCTGGTCAAAGGAGGAGCTTGGATATAAAACTAGGGATGCTTGGAAGAGATTTTCAGCCAAGTTAAGTTGACCTGCGTTGCCTGACATGTGCCATGTAACCCATATCCATCGTTTGGTAGATAGCTCGTGCCCTCAAAGACACAGGGATTCAGTGTCATTTTAACACCACCCATCAGTTTCTGTACTGCAAGCAGGGCTGGGTGGGGTAGCGTAGCAGAAAACAGAAGAAGGACCCTGTGTCCCAGGGGCTTGACCTCTGGAGGAGGAACGTCCTGTCCCTGTGGATGAGGGTCATGCACAGGGGCCAGTGGGCAGCAAAGGCAGCAAAGCGGAGACAGGACTCCTTCCCATATGGTTTGGAGGCTGCTTGAAGCACATTTGTCAGATGTTATTTTCTGATTAGGGAGCTTTAGAGCGAAGGCAGCTCACCCAACAGCCATGTTTTGTCTTGCTGTGATTTTCTAAGGAGAAGAGAAGGTTGGGTGAGACATTGAACGTGGAGGCAAGCACTTTGTGCTCTAACCAAAATATCTAGGAAAAGGGTGGGTCCCTTATACCCAGACACACAGGACCTCTCAGCCGGATTTACATCAGTCCTGCGTAGGTGGGAAAAGAGTATCTACACTTAGGACCCTTGGATACTCTTCTAAACTACCGGCTTTGGAATGGGTTTGTGTTCTAGCCTGAAGTCTCATTAAATGCTGATCTCACTTTTCTAAAGAAGAAACAATGAAGGGGGCTCCCTCTCACCCCACCGTAGCTCCTTCACTATGGATTTCTCTTGTTCTTTTCATCATCATCAAGTGACCGTGGCCTTCTGAAAAAGGCAATGGTAGACTCTGGCTAGGAATTAAAACGAACAAGATTTATGGTTTTAAATTGGTTTTCTGGGAGGCAAAAGACACTGCAGAATGAGAGCGGGAATGGCTGAGAAAGGAGTTACTAACTCTGGAAGGAGGACACTGCATCATTTGGGAGAGAGAGGACCAAAGCTGGAATGTTGTCGTTCGGGTGTCTTTCTCCTAAGATAACTTTACGCAAGGCTTGCTTGGACTCATGTGGTTTTTAAAAACAGAGATGGGAAGGCAGAGAGGAGAGGAGCAGGGGGCTTCCAACTTTCAAGCCCCTCCCTAGACTGGGGGCCTGAGAGTCAGGTGGGCAGGCAGGGCCAGCAGGTCCCAGCAGAGTGGTCGTGGGGTGCCCAGAGACCGCAGACAGAGCAGGATGGGGAACAGAGCCCTGGGGAAGCAAACGCCAGGAGCCCAGCATGGAAGTGCAAGCAGGCAGGACGTTGGGGAAATGGCCAGGCTACTTGAGCAGTGGGTCTGGGGGTCGGCTTCCTTTACAGGCCAGGTCCAGAACAGGAAGAGGAAGGAAAAAAAAAATATATATATATATATATATATATATATATATAGCCAAAGCCTGTCTCCCGGTTGAGAACAAAAAAGACCAAAAATGCTAACCTGGGAATTGGTCCCATTTACAGCTGTGTTATCAGAAGTTGGCTTTGCTCCATTATGTAAATAAATGATGGTTTTTTTGGTTTTTTTTTACTTTTATTGGAGTACAGCTGATTTACAGGGTTGTGTTAGTTTCTGCAAAGTGAATCAGTTAAACATATACATAAGCGGTGTGTGTGCATTTCACAGCATGTGAGTTAGACTTTCCTGGATTCCCTGGCACGTCGGGTACCATTACCCTGTTCACCCTGCTCTGTTAATAAATGATGGCGTCTAGCAGTGGCACCAGGCCTGTTAACTGGCTCAGTGGTTCTTGTGGCTGGAGAGGTCTGCTTCTTGCTGGCCTCTGATCCTGACACCAGGGGCAGGGAGAGCCCCACCTTTATCCACCAGGGGCCACTTTCCTTAATAAAACATATCAGCATTTCAATGGCAAAGAGTCCTCATTTGCTTCCATCCCCTGTACTTTTTTTTTTTTTTTGCGGTACGCGGGCCTCTCACTGTTATGGCCTCTCCCGTTACGGAGCACAGGCTCCGGACGCGCAGGCTCAGCGGCCATGGCTCACGGGCCCAGCCACTCCGCGGCATGTGGGATCTTCCCAGACCGGGGCACGAACCCGTGTCCCCTGCATCGGCAGGCGGACTCTTAACTAGGGAAGCCCCATCCCCTGTACTTTTAACGGAGACGGTTGCTGCTTCATTTTCAGCTCAAGGCTTCACCCAAAATGAGGATGCTCACTAAATCGCTTTGGGTACCAAATGGACTCCCTCCTAGACAGCATGCACTCTTTATCGCCTTGTTCCTGTTCACCACCTACTTTCAGATGCCTGAGCATATTCGCAATTAGACTAGCTAATGGCGTGTTTTAACCTTTCTACTGAGATTTCATCATTAAATGAATTCACCCTGTAACTGAAACACGCTTTGCCAGTCTGTTTATTGGAAGCCAGGGGACAAAAGAATAACAAAGGATGACCCGAGGCCAGGAAGTCACAGCACAGTATTCTCTGAGCCTTCTGCTTTCCAAGAGGGGTCTGGGGTGGAACAAGATTATGGTCGGGTGGTGCTGAATTAAAGACAGACGGGAAGCATGGTGACTGTGCCCTAGGCAGCCTGGCTGACTCTCCCCGTGCCAGGACAGTCCCTTTACTTTGCATGTTATTATCATAGCCCCACTTCTGAGCCCTCACCAGGTGCCGGCACGGTGCCAAGCACACGTACATACGTCATCTCCTTTCTACTGCACAGTCATCCTAGGAGGTAAGTATTACTACCATTTCCCCTTTAAGGATGGAGAGGCTCAGAGCAGTTGAGTAGCTTGTCAGGTGTCACAGGCAGGCTTTGAGCCCAACAGCGCATCCAGATGCTGCCTTGCAGACAGCATCCTCATCCTGTCTGCGATGGCTGGGTCGCTTGGGACACCAAGATGAAGTGCCTGCAGATTCTGCGTAGCAACTCTGGTCAGGACCGGTTGTCCTCCTGAAGGCAACGGTCAGCAGGGTCACAGTGGGGATGGCACAGTGCCTTCCCAGCCTGCTGGGTCCTTACCTGAGTTCTATGGGCTGAGTTGTATACCCCTAAAATACATATGCTGAAATCCTAACCTCCAGTACCTCGGAACGTGACTTTTCTTTTTGGAGACATGGCCTTTAAAGGTGTGATTAAATCAAAATGGGTCACTGGGGGAGTGGGCGGGGAGGTCCAAGAGGGAGGGGATACAGGTATACATGTAGCTGATTCACTTCGTTGTACAGCAGAAACTAACACAACACTGTAAAGCAATTATATTCCAATCAATCAATAAATAAAATGAGGTCATTAGGATGGGCCTGAATCTAGTCTGACTGGTGTCCCTATAAGAAGAAGAGATTAGGACACAGACACACACAGAGGGAGACCATGTGAAGGTAGGGGGAGAAGATGGCCATCTGCCAGCCAAGGAGAGACGCCTCAGAAGGAACCAGCCCTGCTGATACCTTGATCTCAGACTTCTAGCCTCCAGAACTGTGAGGACATAAATGTGTGTTGTCTCAGCCACCCAGCCTATGGTACTTCGTTAGGGCAGCCCTTGCAGAAAAATACACGTGGTCTGAGGCTTCTGTTTCCTCTTTGTCCACAGCTGGCAGAGAAGAGAACGGACATAAAGTCAATCTACATCAATCTCTGGAGAAACAGAGATTTAATGAGGTGTTAAAACAGACTTTTTTAAAGCCTCAGAACAACAACCAAAAAAATAGCTGGTAGTTTAAAATACGATCTGCAGACACACGTCATAGAATAAGTATATGTAAACAAAGTAGGCAGCTCAGGTTTTCTCTTGAACTGGAAACGGGTCCAAGATAAGTGGTAAAATAACCCACGCCTCCAAGGTGACCTTCAAAATGGCTCGGTCTTTCACTTGGAAAGAGACACCCTGGGAATCAATCGTATCCAGCTTGTGTGAAGACTTCTGTATACTTTGTCTCAGGATTACAGCACATTGTGAAGCCCCCAACCAACCACTTGCTCACCTATTATGCATCATGTCAAATTACTGTCAGAGCCGCAGCCCTGCCCGGGGAGCAAGGAGTGAGCTGGGACTGCTGACTGCAGCTGAGCTAAGCAATCTGTCCTCTTCCAAAGCATCCGTTTCCCCTGGTGCAGGGTGGAGAGGAGGATCCCGGCCTCACAGCCCTATGCAGTGAGTTGCCAGGCAGAATGAAGGCGCCTCCCAACACCTTTGGACATGGTTGTGCCTGGATGCACACAGCCATTCTCTACAGGAGAGAAACAATCCTAAATTCTTCACCAGACAGTTTCTGCTGTGCTCGGTTCTGGAGGAAAAAAATGTTCAGAGGACGCACCACACTGACACACAGTGCCTGATGTTAACCAGGGCAGCAGCCTCACATGCTCGTTTGGTCCATATGAGCCTGACAATACACCGCGGGCCCTGCTGGGCCTTTAATTCATGATCCAGGTGGGTGAAGCTGCTGGTTTCTCCCACTCCTGCCCTTGACCTGCGTCTGACCCAGAGGAGAACCCCTTTTCACGGTTTAGAACAGAGCCTTCCCAGGGGCCTCCTGTTGGAGGACTGACTCCACGGCCCTCTCCCATCAGGCTGGCCCACACCCAAGTGCACGTGCCCATAAGGCAAGGCTTGATTTGGCAGGAACTGTTTTGAACAGACGGTCTCACTTCCTTATGCTTTATCCAGCAAATATCCTTAAAACACAAAGGACGATATTTTCTACTAATTACTGTCATTTTCTCACAAATAACAAACAATGAACAATTGTGCAATTCAGGGCTAGTTAGTAGCCAGGAGTTTAGGTCTACTTGAAGCTTCATTGAAAGCACTGGCAAATACAAAATAGCACCGCGGGCCAGAAGGTAATTGGATTGGACCAGTTGTCCCTAAGATAGACCCTAATAATGTTGAGAGTAAAAGGATTCCATAATGTGAGGCACCATTGAAACACAGGGAAATTCTGGACTGCTTGAAAGGGCAGAAATCTTTGAAGGCAGACAAATCCAGCCTACCAGGGAATATGGGCCTGGAGGATCAAGCCTCATGACTCTACCAGCAATATGTGCAGACACTCTGCAGTAGAAGTGTTGATGGGTGGTAAAAAAAAGTGTGGTGCCCGGGCATTACGGCAAGAGAATGGTCACCTTCAGAACCTGGAATTTTTAAGAACACACTCATTATTAGGAGGATGATGGTGATTGAAATCAAGAACAGATTTCAGTACAGATACCACTTTTGGAGCATTTACTACAAGTCAGGAAGCTTTAGATGCAATATCTAATGAAATATTGATCA
Source organism: Hyperoodon ampullatus (assembly GCF_949752795.1). Taxonomy (NCBI): domain Eukaryota; kingdom Metazoa; phylum Chordata; class Mammalia; order Artiodactyla; family Ziphiidae; genus Hyperoodon; species Hyperoodon ampullatus. Next base: position 119,483,513 of record NC_136914.1, on the reverse strand, counting down.
TAACTCTTTTGATAGGTATTATTATCCCCATTTGATAGAGGACAGATATGAGGCTCAGAGAGCAAAGAACTTTCCCAAAGTCACACAGCTAGGAAGTGATAAGAGTTCATATCTTGGTGGGTCTGACTTTTACGTTTGTGCACAAAACAGCTGTTTGCTGCAGGGCACATGTCCGCCCCTCCCTTCGCTCCTGTTCGTGTTCCACATAAATGTTTACCTTGAACTCTTCATCACCACCCCTCTCCCCCGTGAGTTGTTACTGGAACCATTGGTTCACTTTCAGATAGAATTCATACACCTAACAGATGTTCGTTGAGCTGCTTCTACGTTCCTGGTTCTGTGCTAGTGGCTTGGGGAATGTGGGAAAATGTAGAAGAGAAGACAGAAAGCCTTTCACTGTAACTCAGTCTCCTGTGTTAAAGAATTCAAAGGAATAGGAGGAAAAATTAGAGGCCATCAAAGGCCCTGAAAGAGGAGGAGGGGGTTAGAGTGTGCCTGGCTTCTCTAAATGCAGGGGTCCAGGTCACTTGATCCAGATGGTGGCATTCCAAGGTGTCAAAGGAACTAGCAAGTGAAAACACTGACTCACAGCTCCTGGTCTTTGAGGAGAAAGGAGAGCAGAAGAATAGAGATGGGCAAGGGAAGAAGAAAGACTCCACAAATTCCAACTTGCATGCAAGGTTTGATCCCAGGCCAAGTGCTAGGCTGGATTACTACAGGATGCTTTGTGAGCCCTTAAGTTAACACAAGTGGTGTTCATCGCAGCATTATTAACAATTGCCAAGGTATGGAAGCAACTAAGTGTCCATCGACAGATGAATGGATAAAGAAGATGTGGTACATATATACAATGGAATACTACTCAACCATAAAAAAGACTGAAATAATGCCATTTGCAGCAACATGGATGGACTTGGAGGGCATTATGCTAAGTGAAATAAGTCAGACAGAGAAACACAAATACTGTATGTCCACTTATATGTGGAATCTAAAACATACAACAAACTAGTGAATAAAACAAAAAAGAAGCAGGCTCACAGATGTAGAGAACAAACTAGTGGTTACCAGTGGGGAGAGGGAAGGGTTATTATGAGACTATATGAAATCATATGTGTGAAACTTTTGAAAATTATAAAGCACTGTAGAATTTAAAGAATCTTTCATTCAATTAAAAAAAAAACTAAAAAAATTAACGTAAGTGGTGATCACTAGGGGGACAGCTGACATTCTCCAAGGATATGTCATGTCAATTGAGCACTATTTCCTTTCGTGGTGAGAATTCCTTAGTGGTGGCTCAAGAGTATATGGTAGACCCTATATAGACAAACTTCAGCAAAGCATCTGACCTCATAAGAAGCTTGAGTGGAGAAAGAAGGGTTGAAAATGAGGCATGTAGGTGCTAGAATAACTGCCCCCAAAGATGTGTGTCAAATATCAGTGTCAACCCCAAGGGAAATTTCTCAGGACCTCTAACGGGCTTAGTCTGGTAGGTATTTTTAGCAATGACTTTGGTAAAATCATGAAAGTTACATTTGTCTAAATTGTAATTGATCCAAATTGTAGGAGGGGATAATGCTGTCGTATGTTAAAACCAGGATCCAAAAAGATCTGGCTGGCTAGAAAGCAGGGCCTGATACAATAAGAAATGTAATAGGAATAAGTGTAAAGCGTCCACATGGATCCACAAACTACAGGAGCAGGCTGGATGGCGGGGAGGGACAACCGGACAGCCACACCTGTGAAAAGGACGTCAGTGGGTTATAACTGTAACATGAGTCATTTGCATGATGGAGCCCTCAAAAATTTCTAATTTAATCTGGGTTACATAATAAACTACAATCATTTGAATTTAGGAACTGACAGTTTTGTCCTTTTCTGCAGTGATCAGCTTATACTAGTAATGTTGTTTGGGGCCACATTTTTTTTTTTTTTTTTTTTTTTTTTTTTTTAATTTTATTTATTTATTTATTTATTTATGGCTGTGTTGGCTCTTCGTTTCTGTGCCAGGGCTTTCTGTAGTTGCGGCAAGCGGGGGCCACTCCTCATCGCGGTGCGCGGGCCTCTCACTATCGCGGCCTCTCTTTTTGCGGAGCACAGGCTCCAGACGCGCAGGCTCAGTAATTGTGGCTCACGGGGCTAGTTGCTCTGCGGCATGTGGGATCTTCCCAGACCAAGGCTCGAACCTGCGTCCCCTGTATTGGCAGGCAGATTCTCAACCACTGCGCCACGAGGGAAGCCCTGGGGCCACATTTTAAGAGAGACAGGGATGAGTGGCAGTGAGGGTGACAAGAAGACCCCAAATCAAGTCCCACGAGATGTGATAGAAAATCGGGGATAAATAGTCTGGAGAAAAGGAACTTCCAAATATTTGATTGTCCATATAAATAGGAAAGGTATGAAATTGTTTTTAAGAGGTAGAATTAGGATCACTATGTAGTAGTTTTATGAAGCTAGATCATACATCAGGATAAAAATAGGGCATTCACTCAGAGCTCTCCAAAGAGCTGTGGACTTCAGCAAAAGTAGTGAATTTTGCATTAGTAGAAAAAGTAGCTAATATTCATGAAGCACCAGCCAGACACGGCACTTTTTCACATACTCTTTTATTTTACCACAATAATTCTGAAAATTCTGCCTTCCACCCATATTGGATATAAGGAAACAGATTCACAGAGGTTAAGTAACTTACACAAAGCACGTAGCTAATAATATAAGAATGAAGTTTTGGCTCCGGGTCTGCCCAACACCCAAATCCATGCTCTACTGGGATATGTTGCCTGGTGAGCCTTCTTAAGGAGGGATTTATGTACCTAAAATCACTAATAATAATAATAAAAATAATAGTAATAAGAGCTAATGTTCATTGAATGCTTACTTTTTTTTTTTTTTTTTTGCTGTACGCGGGCCTCTCACCGCTGTGGCCTCTCCCGTTGCGGAGCACAGGCTCCGGACGCGCAGGCTCAGTGGTCATGGCTCACAGGCCCAGCCGCTCCGCGGCATGTGGGATCTTCCCGGACTGGGGCACGAACCCGTGTCCCCTGCATCGGCAGGCGGACTCTCAACCCCTGCACCACCAGGGAAGCCCTGAATGCTTACTTTATACAGGCACTAATCTAGGTAGCTTATACAAAGCAGTTCATTTAACAGCTGTATGAAGTGGATATTATTATTATTCTCATTTTACAGATGATGAAGCTGAAGCACAGAGAGGCTGTGTAACTGGCCCAGGTAACTATCCTACCCAGTATTTGGACTCAGGCAGTCTGGCTCTAGAGCCTGTGCCTTTAAACACATTTTTTGTTGCCTGTCTGTGTTCTCAGCATCAATGAAGGGCCACCTCAGTGTAGTAAAAACTTTTGCCCAAGGATGTGAGACTTCAGTATCTGAATGGGATCATTTACTTGGACTCTAAGCTTAAATTCCCTTTGCTTCATTTACATTGACTTTGGGTTGAAAGACGGTTGTCTCCATGTTGAGGTTGGTATAGGGCAAGCCTTTGTGTTACCCAGATGTTCAAGGGCAGGGTCTGTACCACATTGTAGACTCCCCATCCCCCGAGCCAGAGCACTGCACCTGTGAAAAACAAGAACGGCAGTAAAACCCACAGCCTTAGGAAGCTGAGATGGTTGAATACCATCTAGAATTTGGTAGAACTTTAATTAAATGCTCAAAATATAAATCATTACACATTTAGTACTTTTCAAAAAAAAAAAAAAACAAAACCCCTAGGGTTTCCCTGGTGGCGCAGTGGTTAAGAATCTGCCTGCCAATGCAGGGGACACAGGTTCATGCCCTGGTCTGGGAAGATCCCACATGCCGCGGAGCAACTAAGCCTGTGTGCCACAACTACTGAGCCCGTGGGCCATAACTACTGAGCCCGCGCTCTAGAGACTGCGCACCACAACTACTGAAGGCCACACGCCTAGGGCCTGTGCTCTGCAACAAGAGAAGCCACCGCAGTGAGAAGTCTGCTCTCTGCAACTAGAGAAAGCCCACTTGGCAGCAAATGAGACACAACACAGCCAAAAATAAATAAATTTATTTTAAAAAACCCTTATGACTCTTGCAGTGTAGCAACTATTAATAAAAGTTTCAGAAATGCAGTCAGACTAATCCCTGTGTCTACTGTGATTTGGTACAAAATGCGAAGGACATTTTTAGTCTGTTCTGTTGGCACCATGAAAGATTAGACTCAAGCCTCAAAGTATTTTCCTTAAATTGAAGTCTGTCCTTTTAAAAGGAAGGAATGGGAAGGGTGGTGAGGATAATATATAAGGTGTTTCTACAATGGCAGCCACTTCGGTGATTGCTAAACTCATTTTATCTCATTTGACCTTAGTCCTCCAAGGCTGCTATTAAAATGCCCATTTTCCTGATGAAGAAATTAAGGATCCCAGAGATTCCACAAGTTGTTTACAACCTCACCACTTCAACTAGTGAAGCAATGTTTAATCTTTGTCTCTCGGGCTTCAAAAGTTACTGTCTTGGGGCTTCCCTTGTGGCGCAGTGCCGCCTGAGAGTCCGCCTGCCGATGCAGGGGACGCGGGTTCGTGCCCCGGTCAGGGAAGATCCCACATGCCGTGGAGTGGCTGGGCCCGTGAGCCATGGCCACTGAGCCTGCGCGTCCGGAGCCTGTGCTCCGCAACGGGAGAGGCCACAACAGTGAGAGGCCCGTGTACCACAAAAAAAAAAAAGCTATTGTCTTATACACTGACCCATGCTGCCCCCTGGTCAAGGCAGTAGGAACCAAAGGCTAAAGGATGACCATAACTGTGGTGCTACTCATTTCAAATGCGATTGTTCCCTACGGAGGTCATCAGAAGCCTCTGGCTGCCCCAGTTGTTTGACCAGAGAAGTATAAGCATCACAGTGGGAGAACTCAGAGGGAGAATGGAGAAAGAGAAAGTGTATGTATGATGAGCACAATTCTTTAAGTTAGACATGGTGCCTAGGACCTTGAAAGGCTAATTAACGGGTACCCAGTGATGATGTATTAAGCTTCCATGGGAGAGGACCACCCTCCCTGGGATCCTGGGGGGCCTTTGTCACCAGAACTTCCAGTCAATATGCAGACCAAGTTGATGGAAGAAACATCAAGATATGGTCTTCAACTTCAGATGTTCCAGTTAGGAAGAATAGACTCTTCTCCACCAGGGGTTTGAAAAAGCCAAGGGCTGATTACTGTAGCTGTTGTGGGTGACGGCCTGGAGCCCAGCTTGGGTCACTTGCCTGATCCTCTCCACCACACACACGCACACTAATCACTGTGGCCAGAGGGCACTAGGCAGCACCTGCCATTCAATCCCGATGGCTGGCGGAGCACCTCAGATCGCCCGGAGAGCTTGTTCAAATGCAGATTCTGATGTCGAGAAGAAGGTATGGGGTGAAGTCAGAGAGTCTGTGTTCCTGACAAGCTCCCAGGCAATGCTGATGGGGCCGGTCCCTGGACCATACCGTGAGGACCTTGGCTGGAGCTGGCGGGGAGTCGGGGTGCGCCAGGAGGAATTGCGGTTTCCCCAAAAAACGAGGGTTAGCACAGAGCTGGCCACTTAGAGGGATTTTTGCGATTAGAGAAACCACCACAATTTGTGTTCATCACAGTCAGGGTGTTCTTGCATTCGGAAAGCAAGAACAACTATAGTTGGACCTGGTACTTTCCAAATACATGTAAAGGCAAAAGGCAAAAAGCATCCACGAGCTGGTGGAGGTCCCTCATGCGTGGAGGACAGAAAAAGAGCCCTGGGCTCTGAGATGGGATGAGAGTTACAGGGGAACATGAGGTGGAGGGTGGCAGAGGGTGATGCCCAGCTGTCCTGGCTTCAGGGAAACCATAGCTCACCAATCTTGAGTTGTACACGTCTGGGCTTGGCTGCAGGGCTGGTGGCTTGTGTTTATATCTTGGGATGAAGTGGGCAGAGATTTGTGAGAGCTTGATTTATCCATCCCTGTAAGTATTGTTCTGATGCCTGTCTACTGCCTTTTGTGCTGAGTTTTGACCACTTGGAACATTTAGAACCGTGACAAGCAGAGCAATGGTTGAGGCAGTTGATCCCTTCCAGGTCTACTGAGGACAGCAGGGAAGCCATCTGGCTTCTGAGCTGTGGCCCTCTGCAGGCCAGTGGGGTCTCTATTCAGGACTTTCATAGAGAACATGCTCAGGGAAGATTCTGACTCCCTAAATCATCTGCTTTCTGAAGTGTTACCAAGAAATGATGAAAACAATTGTGACGCCTGGTGGAGCCTTCTGGGAGGCTTAGAACCCTTAGAACCCCACAAGAGTAGACTTAGAATAGAACCCTGACACTCCCAAATGCCCTGCCTTAGATGGGAAAGGACCCTGCAAGTTTGCAGTGTGGGACTCAGGCCCCACTGGGCTGGTGTTTTTTGTTTCTTTTTTAATTGAAGTCTAGTGGACTGACAACGTTGTATTTGTTTGTGCTGTACAGTAAAGTGGTTCAGTTACACATATATAACTGGGCCGGGCCCGGGGTCTCTGCTCCAGGGTATTACTTCGAATTTTAAGGTACTAGAATATGAATCACGTATTCATAGATTGTTGACTATAAATGGATCTTGAACGGGTCCTGCATTTCACAGATGAAAAAACGGAGGCCTGGAGACATACAGCTAGTTGATTTTTAGCTTTAAGACTCCTACAGCTCATTTTCAGATTCCCAAAAAGGGCACTCGGGCAACACCTTGCCTCCAGACACTTCTACTGCCCCCAGGCAGATGGGGGTCACTTTACTTTGGAAACCTCCACTTTCTTAGAAAACACAGACAGCCTCTTTCACAACCAGAGCTGGCTGTACTAGGTGTTTGTAGATGCTGAGCAAACAGAAAGGAACCATAAATGGGAATTGTGGCGAGATGGGATATAGGAAGGCCCATCAGGAGCCTCAGGGAGTAAACAGGACCCCTGAGAACGACAGCTCCTGGGGTGCAGGCCAGAGTCTAGGATGGGAGGAAGCGACAGCAGGAACTCAGGTGTACCCTGCAGTTTTCTCTGAGCTAGGGAACACCCCAAAGCAAGGGCAGCTCTCTCTCTCAGCCATTTTTTAGTCCTTGAATCTCGGGAAATCACCAGAATCTTTTTCAAGGGTGTACAGTGTTGTCTGCAGTCAGTAGTCAGGGCCAAGCAGTATGTATCTAGACAGTTCCTAGGGTCCAATCTAATTTATTTTTAAAAGGAGCTGTTGGTATGTGCCATGGAATCCGTGAAGCTCTGAAGAAGTCACTGCTGGTAGTTCGGATGAAGGCAGTCCTGGCTGTGTGTGAAGGACACACAGGGAAACTGCCTTCAAACATCAGTGGGCAGGGCTTCCCTGGGGGCGCTGGGGTTGGGAACCCGCCTGCCAGTGCAGGGGACACGGGTTTGAGCCCTGGTCCGGGAAGATCCCACCTGCTGCAGAGCAACTAAGCCCGTGCGCCACAACTACTGAGCCTGCGTGCCACAACTACCGAGCCCGCTAGCCACAACTACTGAGCCCACGTGCCACAACTACTGAGCCTGCCCTCTAGAGCCCGCGAGCCACAACTACTGAAGCCCGCGTGCCTAGAGCCCATGCTCTGCAACAAGAAAAGCCACTGCAGTGAGAAGCCCGTGTACCTCAATGAAGAAGAGCCCCTGCTCTCTGCAACTAGAAAAAAGCCCACGCCTAGCAACAAAGACCCAATACAGCCAAAAATAAATAAATAAAAACAAATAAATTTATTTAAAAAAATCAGTGGACACATAGCCACACACCAGTCTCCAGCCTTGAAAAGCTTTATAGCTAATATAAATCAGTTCCATCCCAAATGGCACATTATGGAATTGGCCTTGTCCATAAACACTTCTGTCCTTGAAATACAACAAAATTTCATTTCAACTTTTGTAAAATTGTTCTCCTGAGTTAACAACCCTGATTTTTTAGCCCCTGTTGAGTTTGTGGCATCTTTGTTTTACTCCAGGTTCAAGGTCAGGAGAACACAGACTGTTCATCTGACACTGAGTTACACAAATCTTTACATCTCTTCAGTTTGAAGGAAGCTGTTTTCTAAAAGCAAAACTCCATTGATAAGCCAGAGGTAGAGCCTTTAGGATAACTTCCCTGAATTTTTCTTTCTGAAGACAAAGTATGCCCATGGTTTTAAATAGTTGGGCACAGCTCCTGAAAATAGCAAAGAGCATTGCCCACACATCTGTATAATTAGTTGCAGGGAATATACCCTAAATCCGCATGACCATTTCTGCAAAATCCAGGGAAGCAGATTCTTTATGGTCAGCACTCCACACAGGCCCCTTGCACAGTCACTGAGCATGAAGTGGCAACGGAACCATTGCAACAGGCTGTACCTGGTTTTCTCAGTCTGTCCCGGCCGGTCAAGTGGGAGGGCACCTACTCTCTCCGTGATAAAGATATTCCACTTTACCTGGCACATCAGACACCACTAAGGTTTCACCAGAATAAATCCAGAGAGTGGAGAAGTGAATTGGGAGCCCCCAGTTCTCCACTCAGCCCTGCCACTAACTCGCTCTGCAACCCTGGACAGAGCTTTTCACCTCTGTGCCTGAGCTTCCCTGTGTGTAAACAAGGAAGTCGGGTCTCCCACATCCCTGCCAGCGTGGATAGTCCAGTTTTACATATCCACTTGCTAAACTTTCTACAGTATAAACATGCTGATGTTGCCACATATGCCTAGATATCAAGAGCCGAGTTGTGGTCTATTATTCACCTAGGACAGTCAGGTGCTCTCCTAGGTCCCGGCAGGTGCAAAGGTGACTAAGACTCCTTCATCCAGGAAGAGCCCAGTAGTCAACTGGAAGAGACATGGATGCAAACAGTAATTATAAAACTCTGGGGAGGTGTGAGGGAGCTGACACAGAATACTGCAGGGGCAGATTTGCAGGGTGCTGGGAGGAGAGGGAGGTCGAAGAGGAAGCCCTGGTGGAGGAGATGCCTGGTAGCTCTGTGGAGGGGATAGCAGTGGAGGGGTGTCTTCAAAGTTCTGAAGCCCATGAGAACCAAGTTTAGCCTGGTACAGAGAACTGCCCTGATTCCTAACGAGGCAGGACCCCACCTCTGTGCTCTGCAGTCCAGGCTGGCTCTTGTGACAGCAGCTCTGATTTCCTGTGGCCAGCTTTAGAGGACAGACCATCAGGACAAGTATTGTTCATTCTCCTCTGAGAAAGGCCCAGGACAGCAGAAGATACAACATGAGTGACAAAGGGACTAAAGTCAAGCTAAAAGTCTTTTGGAATCCGCACAGCATAATTTAACTATCCCGTTATACCATTGTTGTCTATCTGTGGGTGGATCTATGAAACAGCTGTATGAAATAGCTCACTGTACATTGCATTACTCCCTTCAAAGCTTGGGCTTCGAAGATGGCCATTCTGGCCACTGACCAAATGCCATTGCCTTTCATTGTGACAGAAGCAGAGAGCACCCCGGTCATGGGTCCAGGCCTCAGTCTCAAGCCTTGGACTTTCCATTGCAAAGATGGGAGATGGGCTGGGACAGAGAGGGAGGGCTGTTTACCCAAGGTCTTCAGGAAATTCGACCAGATGTTTGGAATTTCTGCTGGTCATCTTGCTGCATGGATAGAATCCCAGGTCCCTGAAAGGTGGTGTGGGAGAACGAAAGTGAGCTCACAGGCTCAGCTGTTGAACAAGGCTCTTCTCTTGTTGAACAATTATTAGAAAGTTCTTCCTCGCAGTGAGCTAAATAGGCCTCTTTCTCCCACTCCAAAGCCCCAAAGCCCCAAATAGCCACCCACTGGGCAGAAATCCAGTCCAGCCAGCAGGTGAATGCAGGCATGTGCTGTAGCTGTGGGTTCCAGTTCCAGGACGCTGATGGGCACCATCAGATCCCATATCACCCTATTCTTACGAAGTCTGAGCTCTAGCTTTCTTTAGATGGCCAAGGAAAGGTCCACAGATCCGACATGACTTCTCCACTGTGATAAAAATGCTGTTGGGTCATGTGTTGTAAAAATGTATTCCTGGTTCAACTCTTGACAGCTTAGTGAAACTCAAAACGAGTCCTTGCTGAAAGGCAGCAAAATAGATGCAAAAGCTCAGCAGCTGTTATTTTCTGGGACCCGTTGATCAAGCGCCGGGTGCCCTGTCCCTCTGCTCTATAGTGGAATGTGCTTCATTAACGCAGTAGATGGACTTTGCCTGAAGCACCAGTCCCATCTCAGGGCTAACAACTCTCATTAGAGCCCATCTCCAGCTTGTCTCCTACCTGCACAGGAGAGGAATCCCATCTTGCAGCAGATGGTCCTGTGATGTCTTCTGCTACAGGAAACCTCGTGTCCAATCTCATTGGGTTAAGAGGACCACAAGCCAAGGTTCCCAGAGCAGCTTTATTCTGAGCAGCAGATATTTGAAAGAACTCCCTAGAACAGGAAGAATCGTTTCTGATATCAAGCAGCTGTTTCAGATTGGGACGAAATGCACAGCAATTCTGGGGGCCCACCCTTCTTAAGTGGCCAAAGGACTTCAGCTGGCGCTTGAGTCTCCACATATAAATGGAAGCTGTTGGTCATCCCTGTCTTTGCTGCTTCGATCTTCACCTTTGGATGGAACACAGAAGTACTTACAGTGACTGGCAGGTTGGCCAGCAGCGCTATGGACAGGACAATGCTCAGGGAGCAGGCACCCTCTCTGCACTTTTCAGACATTTCTGCTGTTTGATTACGCGTGCAAAACCAGCTGAGCCCCAAACAGCAAACAGATTCCTGTGGAGCAGGCTGTGAAATTCCTAGTTAGTGGGACACGTATGCAATCTGTGCTTCTCTGAGACACGGTTAAAGCTCGACCATTCCTGGGGGAGAATCTCAGGGAACAGAATTCTTTGTACACTGTGAATGTCCTTCGCTTCTCTCAGATCCCTTTCCAAAAAGGTCATCACCACTAACATCATGGAAGATCTATCTTTTTCTGCCTCTAAATGTCTCAGGTATATGTTTTAGGAACAGACCAATAACAAGGTAGATGGTGGATAGATAGATGATAGATAGATAGATAGATAGATAGATAGATAGATGATAGATAGATAGATAGAGGTGCATGCAGTTTCAGACAGACACAATTTTTGGAGCCACAGCTAACAGCACTCTGCTAGTTGCTCAGAAAACCTACAGTGTAGGAAACCAAGCTAATAAAATGATTCAGTATTTTCGCTGTGCTGTAAAACTTAATCTTTTAGATTGTTTAAACAAGTCTTTACAACTTGACTTTAAGATACAAGGATAGTTGGCTAAGCCTGGATCTGCTGGAGGAAGGGAAGATGTGTTACATTAAAACATATTCATGGGGGCTTCCCTGGTGGCGCAGTGGTTGAGAGTCCGCCTGCCGATGCAGGGGACACGGGTTCGTGCCCCGGTCCGGAAAGATCCCACATGCCGTGGAGCGGCTGGGCCCGTGAGCCATGGCCGCTGAGCCTGCGTGTCTGGAGCCTGTGCTCCACAACGGGAGAGGCCACAACAGTGAGAGGCCCGCGTACCGCAAAAAAAAAAAAAAAAAAAAAAAAAAACATATTCATGGGAAATACAAACACGTTTTCACCTACTTATGAACAAGAGTGGCTTACGTGGGAAAACCCATTTTACATAAAACTCCCCCAACAATGTCTTAAAATGTTCAAAATAAACTAAAGCCTGATTTATAACTTTGGTTAACTGGTCTCTGCTTCTTCTGTCAACCTAAAGCTCTAAATAAATGCAAACGCAAAAAGAGGGGCGCTATAAACATTTACCCCAGTGTAACTGGATGCCACTCTGACTTTTGCCCTTTAGAAAGGTTTTATTTTCTAATCGCAGAATCTCAAAGATGAAAAGCATTCAGGACTATGGAGTCCACCCCCCTGCAATGCTGGAGTGATATCTTTTACAACCGCCTTACAGCCTGCTCATTGGTACTCTGAATGAAGAGGCCAAGTGGCACAGGGCTGTATAAATATGCTGTGCTTCTAGGCCATTCTGCCATCTACCTTCCAATAAAGTCCTTCAGTATGTGCTGAAGTCTAAAGAACTACCCCTTGGATGCTAAATGAGCCTCCAAATACACTCCCCAGGGGCTGGAAGCTAATTCTCTCCAAGACACCTGTTTTCTTTATAATACAGTTAGGTATCAGATATGCCCTAATCATGGGAGTCGGTAGTGAATTTTAAAGTAATGCTTGGGTCATCATTAAACCCCCTAACATTCTATTATGAATGCAGTTATTCTTCAGGAAAATTTCCTAAAATGTACAGAAAACTATAAGAATGAAGATATTTGTCACCTTTTTATTATCATAGGAAAAAATGGTGTACTATAGTGTCCAATAATAGGGGACTAGCTGAGATTCTCACAATGTAATCCACCAGCCCCAGTTCTATGCAGACTATCACAGAATATCCATGCAGGTATCCATGTGGAATCTCACTGCCCCAGAGCTACATAGATGAAACAAAAAATAATCCAGTAAGTAGAAAACCATGTAACATCAAAGGAACGTTCTTAGGAGAGGTCATCAGTTAAAAAGCACGATATGGGCTAATGTGACACAGTGATCACACCTGTGTAAACACATCTTTGGGGGAAAGACAGGAAGGATCATCTCAATCTGTTACCGAGCAATACTTTGGGAATTTATCCTGTGTCTCTGTGCCTCTGCCTTTCCCCAAACCCCCAATTACTGCCCTATTGATTTACTATTTTACTTTTTCAGAAACTTTTCATTTCTTCCATTACATTCTTTTACTTCTCCCATTTTCTTATTCCTTTTAACGTTTTCTGAGCCAGAACCCACACATTTAACTTTCTTTTGCATATCCAAATGTACTTAAATGACATTTCATGTTTTTTCTTTTCTTTTTTTCTTTTTGGCTGCGCGGCTTGCAGGATCTTAGTTCCCTGACCGGGATCGAACTTGCACCCCCTGCAGTGGAAGCATGGAGTCTTAACCACTGGACTGTCAGGGAAGTCCCATTAAATGACATTTTGTCTTAACTGACTGTAGGCCTTAAGACCTATGAAAGGAAGGAGATCAAAGGGTATCACTGTGATTACGGTTCTAATTTTTGCAATGCTTATATTTCCAATCATGATTTTTATTTTCAATAAGTACAGTTTGTATTTGCAGCCAAAGGGAAGCCCAAATTAGTCATTCAGTAATTCATAATTCATTTAATTATATTTTTTATTTCATACATTATTCAGTCTTTCTTTTTCAATCTATTTACCTAAATCTATATACCTTTGATCTTTGACTCTGTGTGTGTGTGTGTGTGTGTGTGTCCCTGAAATAGGATAACATATTCTATCACCATCAATATATACTAACATTATTGCAAGCTTCTTTTCAGTACAAGCTGTGGGCAGGGTTGGTGGGGGTCCAAAACATTGGCTGATTGAATTATTCCAATGACCCTGAGTCATTGAGTAAAAGAAACCAGACACAAAAGAGTACATGATGTACAGTTCCATCTTTATAAAGGAAAAAATAAACCATGGAGACAGAACTCTCCATACTGATTATATTTAAGGGGATAAAAAATGACTAAGAGAGGGCACAGAGGAAGCTTCTGGAGTGTTGGTATATATTCTATATCTTGGTAGAGAAGGTGTTACATGTATGATTTTACTTTACAAAAATTAAACTGTACATTTTAATCTTTGTGCACATAAAGACATATGTGTTATACTCAGATTTTTAAAAAAGAAAGAAGTAAAATAATTCCATTTACAATATGATCAAAAAGAATAAAATACTTAGGAGTAAACTTAACTAAAGAGGTGAAAGACTTGTATATGGAAAACTACAAAACATTCCTGAAAGAAATTAAAGACACAGACAAATAGACATCCAGTGTTCGTGGATGGGAAGACTTAATGTTGATAAGATACAGTAATACCCAAAGCTATCTACAAATTTAATGCAATCCCTATCAAAATCCCAACAGCATTTTTTTCAGAAATAGGAAAATCCATCCTAAAATTCATATAGAATCTCAAGGGATACCAAATAGCCAAAATGATCTTGAAAAAAAGAGAACAAAATTAGAGGTCTCACACTTCCTGATTACAAAACTTATTATAAAGTTACAGTAATTAAAACTGGTGTGAGGTGTGATACTGGCATGAAGACATATAGACCAATGGAACAGAATAGAGAACCCAGAAATAAACCCTCACATATGTGGTCAAATGATGTTGACAAGGGTGCCAAGACCATTCACTGGGGGAAGGGACAGCCTTTCTACAAATTGCGCTAGGAAAACTGGATATCCACATGCAAAAGAAGGAAGTTGGATCCTAACTTTACAACATACACAAAAATTAACTCAAGATGAATCAAATATATAAATGTAAGAGATAACACTATAAAACTCTTAGGAGAAAGCATAGGGGCTTTATGGCATTGTATTTGGAAATGATCTCTTGGATAAGACACCAAAAACACAGGCAACAAAAGTAAAAATAGATAAATTGGATTACATCAAAATGTAAAACTCTTGCGCATCAAAGGACATAATCAACAGAGTGAAAAGGCAACCTATGGAATGGGAAAAATATTTGCAAATCATGTATCTGATAAGAGGTTAATATCCAGAATATATGAAGAACTCCTATAACTCAACAACAGCAATAAAAAGAAACACTGAAAAAATAAGTAAAGGACTCGAATAGACGTTCTTCAAAGATGATATATAAATATCCAACAAGCTCATGAAAAGATGCTCAACATCACTAATCATGACAGAAATGCAAATCAAAACCACAATGAGATATCACCTCACATCCATTACAATGGCTAAAATTTAAATTTAAAAAACCCAGAAAATAATAAGTGTTGATGAGGATGTACAAAAATGGGAACCCTTGTGCACTTTTGGTGGAATGTAAAATGGTACGACCACTATGCAAAACAGTGTGATGATTCCTCAAAAAATTAAGCATAGGATTATCATATGATGCAGTAATTCCACTTCCGGGTATATGTACAAAAGAATTGAAATCAAGGTCTCAAAGAGGTATTTGTATATCCATGTCCATAGCAGCATTATTCACAATAGCCAAGAGGTAGAAGCAACCCACATGTCCATCAGTGGATGAGTGGGTACACAAAATGTGATATACAATGGAATATTATTCAGCCTTAAATGGAAGGAAATTTTGACACATGACACAATATGGATGAACCTTGAGGGCATTATGCTTAGTGAAGTAAGCCAGTCACAAAAGGACAAATACTGTATGATCCCACTTACATGAGGTGCCTGCAGTAGACAGATTCATAGAGACAAAGTAGAGTGGCAGTTGCCAGCAGCTGTAGGGAGGGAAGAGTGGGGAATTGTTGTTTAATTTAGAGTACTAAGTTTCAGTTTTGCAAGGTGAAAAGAATTCTAGAGATAGGTTACACAGCATTGTGAATGATTTTAACACCACTGAACTGTATACTTACGTGGATTTTACTATGATTTTTAAAAATTTTTTAAAGAAATAAAGCAAACAGAGAGAGAGAGACAGCATGAACTTTTGGATCCCAACTTAGCTGCACTTGAGAATCATTTGGAAATTCTTTAAAATACAGTGCAGGGCTTCCCTGATGGTGCAGCGGTTGAGAGTCCGCCTGCCGATGCAGGGGAAACGGGTTCGTGCCCCAGTCTGGGAAGATCCCACATGCCGCGGAGCGGCTGGGCCCATGAGCCATGACCGCTGAGCTTGCGTGTCCCAAGCCTGTTCTCCACAACGGGAGAGGCCACGATGGTGAGAGGCCCGCATACTGCAAAAAAAAAATACAGTGCAGTCGCATTTTAATACAAATTTGCAGTAACAAGATACAGGTATGACTAATGTTTCATTTATGCATAAAATTTCAAGTAATGTGACTCCCTAGAGATTTTAAAAGTTAAACAAGAATCACAATGTCAACTTGGAGAGGCCAAGGGAACTATAAATGCTAGGTGGCAGTGTTAACATGAGCTGGCAAATAGAAACATGGCGCTACTGTGGGAAAACAAATCAAGATGTGTAAATGTTGAATTACGGAATGCTGTCAGGAATGTCACCCTCATACAAACTGCACCATTCTCTACAGAATCCTAGGCCCCTCACAGGAAAGTATGATTGAATATGTCTAGAGCTGAATTGAAGCAATTCGTATTTTTCAAAGTTCCCTGAGATTTCTAAGACTGATGGTCTATGCATCACTGTTTGAAAACCAGTGGTCCCCCATAAAGGAATAAGCACATTCATTCTGTAAAAATAAATTATTTATTAACACATATCATGAACCAAGCTGTGGGGATATAAGATGAAGCAGAAATATAATGATCACATGGAGCTTACGTTCTAGTGAAGTCAGATGATTAAATAAGCAGTTACAATAAAGGGTCCTATACGTATGATGGGGCGTCCAGGGCATTTGGGGAGCACATATCAGGGCACTTCACTGAAGCGGGTATAGGAGCTGATACCCAATGGATGGAAAGAAACCAACTGAAGAAGGAGGAAGAGTGTTTCAGGGGAATAGAGGATCCGATGAGACCCAGAGTGGAGAAAGAAAGAACACTGAATGCAAGTGACTGAAATGAGTTCAAGGTGGCTTAACTTCAGAGTAGGGGTGGAGAAGTGATGGATAAAGGCTATAGGATGGGCAGAGGCCAGGTCGGAAAGGACCTGGTAAGTCTGTGGGGAGCTTGACCCTCATCCTAAGGGAAAGTGAGGGAAGAGGAGGATCTCTGTGACTGCAGCATGGAGTATGGAATGGATTGAATTGGAGGAGAGGCAGCTGTGGAGAGAAGCTCAGTTTCCAGTGACCGTAGTCCAAGTGAGAGGAGACAGAGGCATGGGCCAGGTGGTGGTCATGGCAATGAGATACTTAGGAGAAGTAACCTGTAAGCCTTGTTGATGAATGAGATATGAAGGGGAAAAAGGAGACATTAAGAATGATTCCAGCAACTAGCAAGGCAGGAACACAACCCCACCCATTAGCAGAGAGGCTACCTAAAAACATAATAAGGCCACAGACACCCCAAAACACACCACCAGACGTGGACCTGTCCACCAGAAAGACAAGATCGAGCTTCAACCACCAGAACACAGGCATTAGTCCCCCCCACCAGGAAGCCTACACAACCTACTGAAACAACCTTAACCACGGGGGACAGACACCAAAAACAACGGGAACTACGAATCTGCAGCCTGCAAAAAGGAGACCCCAAACACAGTAACATAAGCAAAATGAGAAAGCAGAAAAACACACAGCAGGTGAAGGAGCAAGATAAAAACCTACCAGACCTAACAAATGAAGAGGTAATAGGCAGTCTACCTGAAAAAGAATTCAGAATAATGATAGTAAAGCTGATCCAAGATTCTATTTCCCAGATCCAAAATCTTGGAAATAGAATAGACAATATGCAAGAAACAGTTAACAAGGACCTAGAAGAACTAAAGATGAATCAAGCATCGATTAAAAACACAATAAATGAAATGAAAAATACTCTAGATGGGATCAATAGCAGAATAACTGAGGCAGAAGAACGGATAAGTGAGGTGGAAGATAAAATAGTGGAAATAACTGATGCAGAGAAAAATAAAGAAAAAAGAATGAAAAGAACAGAGGACAGTCTCAGAGACCTCTGGGACAACATTAAACGCACCAACATTCGAATTATAGGGGTTCCAGAAGAAGAAGAGAAAAAGAAAGGGACTGAGAAAATATTTGAAGAGATTATAGTTGAAAACTTCCCTAATATGGGAAAGGAAGTAGCTAATCAAGTCCAGGAGGCACAGAGAGTCCCATACAGAATAAATCCAAGAAGAAATACGCCAAGACACATATTAATCAAACTGTCAAAAATTAAACACAAAGAAATCATATTAAAAGCAGCAAGGGAAAAACAACAAATAACACACAAGGGAATCCCCATCAGGTTAACAGCTGATCTCTCAGCAGAAACTCTACAAGCCAGAAGGGAGTGGCAGGACATAATTAAAGTGATGAAGGAGAGAAAACTGCAACCAAGATTACTCTACCCAGCAAGGATCTCATTCAGATTTGATGGAGAAATTAAAACCTTTACAGACAAGCAAAAGTTGAGAGAGTTCAGCACCACCAAACCAGCTTTACAACAAATGCTAAAGGAACTTCTCTAGGCAAGAAACACAACAGAAGGACTATACCTAGAATAACGAACCCAAAGCCATTAAGGAAATGGGAATAGGAACATACATATCAATAATTACCTTAAATGTAAATGGACTAAATGCTCCCACCAAAAGACACAGAGTGGCTGAATGGATACAAAAACAAGACCCATATATATGCTGTCTACAAGAGACCCACTTCAGACCTAGAGACACATACAGATTGAAAGTAAGGGGATGGAAAAAGATATTCCATGCAAATGGAAATCAAAAGAAAGCTGGAGTAGCAATTCTTATATCAGACAAAATAGACTTTAAAATAAAGACTATTAGAAGAGACAAAGAAGGACACTACATAACGATAAAGGGATCGATCCAAGAAGAAGATATAACAATTGTAAATATTTATGCACCCAACATAGGAGCACCTCAATACATAAGGCAAATACTAACAGCCATAAAAGGGGAAATCGACAGTAACACAATCATAGTAGGGGACTTTAACACCCCACTTTCACCAATGGACAGATCATCCAAAATGAAAATAAATAAGGAAACACAAGCTTTAAATGATACATTAAACAAGATGGACTTAATTGATATTTATAGGACATTCCACCCCAAAACAACAGAATACACATTTTTCTCAAGTGCTCATGGAACATTCTCCAGGATAGATCATATCTTGGGTCACAAATCAAGCCTTGGTAAATTTAAGAAAATTGAAATTGTATCAAGTATCTTTTCTGACCACAACGCTATGAGACTAGACATCAATTACAGGAAAAGATCTGTAAAAAATACAAACACATGGAGGCTAAACAATACACTACTCAATAACGAAGTGATCACTGAAGAAATCAAAGAGGAAATTAAGAAATACCTAGAAACAAATGACAATGGAGACACGACGACCCAAAACCTATGGGACGCAGCAAAAGCAGTTCTAAGGGGGAAGTTTATAGCAATACAATCCCACCTTAAGAAACAGGAAACATTTCGAGTAAACAACCTGACCCTGCACCTAAAGCAATTAGAGAAAGAAGAACAAAAAAACCCCAAAGTTAGCAGAAGGAAAGAAATCATAAAGATCAGATCAGAAATAAATGAAAAAGAAATGAAGGAAACGATAGCAAAGATCAACCAAACTAAAAGCTGGTTCTTTGAGAAGATAAACAAAATTGACAAACCATTAGCCAGACTCATCAAGAAAAGAAGGGAGAAGACTCAAATCAATAGAATTAGAAATGAAAAAGGAGAAGTAACAACTGACACTGCAGAAATACAAAAGATCATGAGAGATTACTATAAGCAACTCTATGCCAATAAAATGGACAACCTGGAAGAAATGGACAAATTCTTAGAAATGCACAACCTACCAAGACTGACTCAGGAAGAAATAGAAAATATGAATAGACCAATCACAAGCACTGAAATTGAAACTGTGATTAAAAATCTTCCATCAAACAAAAGCCCAGGACCAGATGGCTTCACAGGCGAATTCTATCAAACATTTAGAGAAGAGCTAACACCCATCCTTCTCAAACTCTTCCAAACAATATCAGAGGAAGGAACACTCCCAAACTCATTCTACGAGGCCACCATCACCTTGATACCAAAACCAGGCAAGGATGTCACAAAGAAAGAAAACTACAGGCCAATATCACTGATGAACATAGATGCAAAAATCCTCAACAAAATACTAGCAAACAGAATCCAACAGCACATTAAAAGGATCATACACCATGATCAAGTGGGGTTTATTCCAGGAATGCAAGGATTCTTCAATATACGCAAATCAATCAATGTGATACACCATATTAACAAGTTGAAGGAGAAAAACCATATGATCATCTCAATAGATGCAGAGAAAGCTTTCGACAAAATTCAACACCGATTTATGATAAAAACCCTGCAGAAAGTAGGCATAGAGGGAACTTTCCTCAACATGATAAAGGCCATATATGACAAACCCACAGCCAACATTGTCCTTAATGGTGAAAAACTGAAACCATTTCCACTAAGATCAGGAACAAGACAAGGCTGCCCACTCTCACCACTCTTATTCAACATAGTTTTGGAAGTTTTAGCCACAGCAATCAGAGAAGAAAAGGAAATAAAAGGAATCCAAATTGGAAAAGAAGAAGTAAAGCTGTCACTGTTTGCAGATGACATGATACTATACATAGAGAATCCTAAAGATGCTACCGAAAAACTACTAGAGCTAATCAATGAATTTGGTAAAGTAGCAGGATACAAAATTAATGCACAGAAATCTCTGGCATTCCTGTACACTAATGATGAAAAATCTGACAATGAAATCAAGAAAACACTCCCATTTACCATTGCAACAAAAAGAATAAAATATCTAGGAATAAACCTACCTAAGGAGACAAAAGACCTGTATGCAGAAAATTATAAGACACTGATGAAAGAAATTAAAGATGATATAAATAGATGGAGAGATATACCATGCTCCTGGATTGGAAGAATCAATATTGTGAAAATGACTCTACTACCCAAAGCAATCTACAGATTCAATGCAATCCCTATCAAACTACCACTGGCATTTTTCACAGAAGTAGAACAAAAAATTTCAAAATTTGTTTGGAAAAACAAAAGACCCCGAATAGCCAAAGCAATCTTGAGAACGAAAAACGGAGCTGGAGGAATCAGGCTGCCTGACTTCAGACTATACTACAAAGCTACAGTAATTAAGACAGTGTGGTACTGGCATAAAAACAGAAAGATAGATCAGTGGATCAGGATAGAAAGCCCAGAGATAAACCCACGCACATATGGCCAACTTATCTTTGATAAAGGAGGCAGGAATGTACAGTGGAGAAAGGACAGCCTCTTCAATAAGTGGTGCTGGGAAAACTGGACAGGGACATGTAAAAGTATGAGATTAGATCATTCCCTAACACCATACACAAAAATAAGCTCAAAATGGATTAAAGACCTAAATGTAAGGCCAGAAACTATCAAACTCCTAGAGGAAAACATAGGTAGAACACTCTATGACATAAATCACAGCAAGATCCTTTTGGACCCACCTCCTAGAGAAATGGAAATGAAAACAAAGATAAACAAATGGGACCTAATGAAACTTCAAAGCTTTTGCACAGCAAAGGAAACCATAAACAAGACCAAAAGACAACCCTCAGAATGGGAGAAAATATTTGCAAATGAAGCAACTGACAAAGGATTAATCTCCAAAATTTATAAACAGCTCATGCAGCTCAATAGCAAAAAAACAAACAACCCAATCCAAAAATGGGCAGAAGACTTAAATAGGCATTTCTCCAAAGAAGATATACAGACTGCCAACAAACACATGAAAGAATGCTCAACATCATTAATCATTAGAGAAATGCAAATCAAAACTACAATGAGATATCATCTCACACCAGTCAGAATGGCCATCATCAAGAAATCTAGAAACAATAAATGCTGGAGAGGGTGTGGAGAAAAGGGAACACTCTTGCACTGCTGGTGGGAATGTGAATTGGTACAGCCACTATGGAGAACAGTATGGAGGTTCCTTAAAAAACTAAAAATAGAACTACCATATGACCCAGCAATCCCACTACTAGGCATATACCCTGAGAAAACCATAATTCAAAAAGAGACATGTACCAAAATGTTCATTGCAGCTCTATTCACAATAGCCCGGAGCTGGAAACAACCTAAGTGTCCATCATCGGATGAATGGATAAAGAAGATGTGGCACATATATACAATGGAATATTACTCAGCCATAAAAAGAAACGAAACTGAGCTATTTGTAATGAGGTGGATAGACCTAGAGTCTGTCATACAGAGTGAAGTAAGTCAGAAAGAGAAAGACAAATACCGTATGCTAACACATATATATGGAATTAAAAAAAAAAAATGTCATGAAGAACCTAGGGGTAAAACGGGAATAAAGACACAGACCTACTTGAGAATGGACTTGAGGATATGGGGAAGGGGAAGGGTAAGCTGTGACAAAGGGAAAGAGAGGCATGGACATATATACACTACCAAACGTAAGGTAGATAGATAGTGGGAAGCAGCCGCAGAGCACAGGGAGATCAGCTCGGTGCTTTGTGACCGCCTGGAGGGGTGGGATGGGGAGGGTGGGAGGGAGGGAGATGCATGAGGGAAGGGATGTGGGAACAGATGTATATGTATGACTGATTCACTTTGTTATAAAGCAGAAACTAATAAATAAAAATAAAAAAAAAATGATTCCAAAGTATCTAGCCAGTAGAAGAAATATGAATCGTGGTACCTTATGGTGATTGAAGATTGAGGGGAATTTGGGGAGTTCATTTGGGGAGGCTGAATTTTTGGTGTCTGGGAATGTCCAGGATGCAAATGGCACCAGATAGGAGAAGCGTCCTGACTACAGAGTCACTGGCTGGGCTTTGAAACTCTGACAGTAGGTTAGACTGCTCAGTGACTGGTTGTAGGATCAAAAGAGGGGGACCTAGAAGAGAACCCTAGGAAAATACCAAGGAAGCCTTGGGAGGGTGTGGAGAGGTAGGAGGAAACCCGGGGGAGTGTGCTGAGTTGGAAGCCAAGAAGGTTGGTTCAAGGAGGAACAGTCAACAATGTCAAAGGCTCCCAAAAGTAAGACCGGAAAGCACCAATGGGATTTAGCAACTGGAGGTCATTGGTAATCAGTCTAGGAGTTTGGGTGAGTGGTGGGGGCAGACGCTGGATCAAAGAGAGCTGAAGATTGAGAGAGGTGGTCACGGGGACATGAATGCAAATGACGGTTCTAAAATCTTGCCTCTGAGAGAGGGGAAGAGAGAGGAAAAGGGGCTGAAGGTGCTTGCTCTTGCTTTGGGGGCGTATTTTAAGGTTGGCAAGGCTTAGACATGTTGAAATGGTGATGGAAAGGATCCAGAAGAGAGACGGGGTCATTGGGAGTGTTCATTGAGGAGTGAGCACAGGCTGCAGGTCTGGCTCCACCACTATCTGATTGAACTTGAGTGTGAGTGCATCATTTAATCTGTCTGAGCTACAGCATCCTTATCTGTAACTAGTAGGGTTTCTCTGTATCTATGGCTTTCAAACTGCACCCCTCAAAGCTATTTCAGGGTACTCACTTTGCAGCTTCAATCACAGCAACTTGACCTCTTGTGTTTTAAAATAATTTTTATTTTTAGCATTTTAATACTTGCACATACATTGGAAAAGCAAATGAATAATAGAACAATTATCATTAAAAAATGGTAACTCCTGTTCCACACCCACTCACTCTCAGTCACTCCCAATTTTCCCAATTTTGTTTTATTTCTCTTGGGAGCCTTAAGTCTTATCTTTATCCCTTTTTGCCACAAGTATATGCCTTGTCGTGGTTCTTCATTTTGCTTGGTACTTGGTGAGTCCTTTCATTATGAAGACTCATGTCCTATAGTTCTAAAAAACTTTCTTGAGTTATTTATTTTGTAATTTCCTCCATTTCATTTTTTCATTTTCTCTTTCTGGTGTTTCTTTTTAAGTTCAATACTGGACCTTCTGGCTTGACCTTCTCATATTAGCTTTTCTTTCGATCTGTCTCGCTCTTACTTTCACTCTCTCCCCCTCGAGTTTATCTTGACTGTATATTCTAACTCTTCTACTAATTTTTAAAATTTGGCTATTCTGTATTTAATTTGCAAGATTATTTCCATTTTTATAGCCATTTGTTCTTGTGTCATGGGTGCAATTTCTTCTCTCTCTAAGGATATTATATGTTCCCCAACCCCGACTGTATAAATCCTAGCTATCCTTAAAGGTTTAACTCAAAATCTTATCTTTTATGAGACCTTTTCCAATCAGTCCAACTCTCTCCACTTGATAGGAATTCTATAGCATTATTATATTTCACACCACCTCATAGGTGATTTTATTTAAACTTGCATTACTTCCTATTGAGGAATCAGTCTTATCTTCCCAATTTTACCATAATTTTTTCAAGAGGAGGGACTATTTACTTGTTTTGTGTCAGCTACAGTGTCTAGAATTGTGACTATAACAAGTAATAAACAGGTGCTTGTTGATTTGAATTAAATGGCAAGCCATCCTAATCCCACCAAGCCAGCCTGTCCCAGTCAGAGTTCTTTAAAGAGCACCAAGAACATAGGTCTTTGTTAAATAATATGAGCGTAGAACTTATAGATTTTTATGGTTTTCTCTGTCTTTCACAGTGTTTCATTCACACCTAATTCGGTAGCAGTATTTTAGTGACTTGCTTTTATTAAGTCTTTCTTGAAGCTCTCAATTTAGATTTCATAGGAAAAGCACAACTTTCTTTTCTCAGTCATACTTCATCGGTTTAGGAAATATTTAATTGAATTACGTGCTTCAAACAACCAAGAACAATTGACACAAGCAGGACTGGAAACAAAGACATTGAAATCTTGGCCAACACATGATTCAGTCAGTAGGAACCACAGGGCTTGGGCATGCTGGGCAGTAACCTGCCAGCCTCAGGCCTTTATTGTGCCAGGAATGAAGGGCATTAGACTGTCACGTCAGCCAAGTGGAAATCAGTCAAGAGAGTATATATTGTCTTCTATTCTTGATACACAAGAAGAGGTGGACTTGTGCTTATCATCTCTCTTGGGTCCCCTTGCCATCAAGGGTATATGTGGGCCATATACCCAAGCCAGCTGACATGGATTAGTGCACAGTCTTTGGTCTTAAAACAGCACTAGGCTCACTGGCTCAGGGATCAATCATCTTGGTCTCATTAGAACCAAGATCTGCCCACCTGGCCTGTAATCCCCTGACCGTGAGTCCTCAAAGGGCCAACAGAGCTCTGCTGGGCCCAGAGGTCTTGCCTTTTCCATCTCCAGGATGGATCCCCACTCTCCTCCCCACTTCTGGTCAACAGCTTGGGCCATTCACTACCCAGCCATGTCTGTACCCCACCCATCACTTCTACAACCATCACACGTTGGATGAATCAAACGTAGATTCTCAGAGAGGACGTAAGGTGTCCAGTTGACTTTGTATGGCCCCTGCAACAACATGAATCATTTTTTATACTAGTCAGGGGAAACTTGGAAATCCTTCTTGTGTTATGTTCCCTTAAGCAGGGTAACAACCTCTAAGTTTGGTTAAAATAGGTTGACTTTAATGACAAGAAAGAATAATTGCATTTCCTGTTGATCATTCTCAGGGTCTCAGCATCACTTTATAGCCGCCATAATCACAAACATGAAGGAAGCTGCCCCTGGTCACTGTCCCTGGTGGAAAGAAGACTGCCCTGTAAATAGGGGCTGCAGAAAGACCCATGGAAAATGCAGCTGAACTATTGTATGAAAATTACACGGCAAACAGAGATACCAACATGTCAGTTAGATGCAAGTTCCATTCATAGAGAGCCAAAAGGGAACCAATTCAGTTGAATTGGTTTCATGGTAAATTTAGTGATTTGAATGTTTTATATTTACCTGCTGCTGGTATAGAAGCAACGTAAGACTCTGGGTTCAGCGAACGGTGATGAGTTTTCTGTTTCTTCGATGGATATCCCATAGTGGAGCAATGAACAAAGGCAGATTGCATCTTAGATTGATGAAAAGAACAAACGAGATTAAATTTAAAATCGCATCCAGTCCCCTTTGACTCTTGTTTTCCATTTTCCTCCATGACTGATGCATTTTCATGCTGAGTGGCGTGGGCTGCGGCTCTTCCCCACCTTAGTGCATTTGGATCATTCTCGTTCTGACTTTTCTCTCCCTGACTGCTACTCAGTGGTACGTGGGCCACCCTGGGCCCTGTCGTGAGCCTGGACAGTGATGGCTGTGGGGCAGCATGTCCTCACTCGTCCCTGTCCTTGGCCGGGCTCGTGGGGCCCAGCAGAACGATGCTCTCCACTTCCACCCAGGGCAGCGGGCAGCTATCTGTAGAGCCAGCCGCCTCAGCCCTCTCTCCACACCCTCTGCCCACAGCCTCCTCTTCCCATCTTCTTCTGCCTGGGCAAGGTTGGCTTTCTTTTTCTTTTCTTTTTAAAATTTATTTATTTTATTTGTGGCTGTGTTGGGTCTTCGTTGCTGCACACGGGCTTTCTCTAGTTGCAGTGAGCGGGAGCTACTCTTCATTGTGGTGCGTGGGCTTCTCACTGTGGTGGCTTCTCTTGTTGTGGAGCACGGGCTCTAGGCACGCGGGCTTCAGTAGTTGTGGCTCGCGGGCTCTAGAGTGTGGGCTCAGTAGTTGTGGCGCACAGGCTTAGTTGCTCCGCAGCATGTGGGATCTTCCCGGACCAGGGCTCGAACCCGTGTCCCCTGCATTGGCAGGCGGATTCTTAACCACTGCACCACTAGGGAAGCCTGGCTTTCTTTTTCTGAAGCAGCTTTTCAGATATCAATGATCCTTTGCCTAGAATCTGGAATGATGGCATTGGAAAACTTTCTTCTACAGGCATTTCCTCACCTCTTCCTCTCTTAAGATGCTGAGCTCTTGGACCTGCTCATTCCTCCTGTGCTCACCTCTCAGATGGCGTGGGGACAGGCCCTTCCACTTGGTGAAATGACAAACTCTAGAAAGGGCCTCGTGGAGAAAATGTATAGACAGTTAACACCATTGATATCATAGCCAAAATATATTAGATGTGCCCAAGAAATGACTGCCACTGCCTGATCACAATTTCATTTGGGGGCAAATTTGTTAAAAATATGTTTCAGTGAGTTCTCTTCAGTATCCAGCCCCCTGAGAAGAAAAGGTCTAGAGATGTCCTTCTCTTACTAACCAAGTGGCAGAATCCCTAAGGCAGTCACCCTGGAATTGGGGCTTCTTCAGATCAGATGGTCCCAACATTACCTTCTGTGAGCACCATCCATTCCAAACCCAACATGGACAGAAGGAATAATCCATGACAACAGATCTTTGTGCGATGCTTTCTTCAATGGACTAAAGCATAGATTGAAGGGCTTTGATAGAAAGATGTTGATAAAACATAATAATAACCAAAAGGACCCCACCCCGTCCTGCGTCTGTTAAAAAAAATAATAACTAAACTGGGTAGAGGGGGAATAAAATGGTCTGTCTCAACCCAAGAATATAATAACACTGACTCTCTTTCCTTGTTTTAGGGAATGCTGTCGATTTTTTGGAGACAATGGCTTGACTTTGAAGGTGTTTTTTACCAAGGCAGCACCCTTTGGTGTTCTTTGGACACTCACAAACTACCTGTACTTACATGCAATAAAGAAAATAAACACTACGGATGTGTCCGTATTGTTCTGCTGCAACAAAGCTTTTGTGTTCTTGCTCTCGTGGATCGTTCTCAGGGACAGGTTCATGGGAGTGAGGGTAAGTTCCTTGTTCTCTGTCTTCCTCCCTCACTCAGTCATGCGAACCAAAACCTGCCCATCAGCTTGCTTAGCCTCATGTGCTGGGCCACTAAGCATAAGCTGCTATAACCCCTTTCCTTCTCATTTGCAGCAGAAAAGGAGCCCGGCTCTCGGGGCGCCTTGCAAACCTTCTTGCTTGCGAACCATTCTAGACAAGCGTTCATTAAAGCACCTTTCATTTCAAGCATTTCAACAAGCATTCCCTAAAGTGCGTGCTGCTCGGGGACCCCCCTGGGAGGAGTGATGTGCCCACCCCGCCTTTCAGGGGTCCTGCGGCCTGGAGCCCTCTGCTAACACTGCCACTGTCTGCTTAGGAGGTATCTGAAAGCCAAAGGTCCTTCTGCATCCACACGGACGTGCAGTCTTGGCGGCTCTTTGTCTGGACCGTGGGTTCAATGCCCAAGTGGGACGGACACATTTAGACTAAGTCCAAACTTTGGAGGGACAGTTTCACTCCCTTCAACCCCAGAGCAAGGGAGAATGAAATGATACCCCTGAATCACCTCTGGTTGTTACATCTGAGACTGCGTAAGTTCCCTTAAAATCAAGTCAGATTTAGCTAGTCACATTTCAGAACAGCTGTGTGAAATATGACAAGTGCGCTGTCAAACGTGAGCTGAAATATAGATAAAAGAACAGGTGACATTTATTTAGCCTGGACAGAATCCTGCCGGCTTCTGCTTGTCTCCCTCTGCTGGCCAGGATCTGCCACTGCCCCACCATCGCCTTGTCACAAACAAGGACAAAAAGGATTCGACCAGGCAGCTGGTAGTGCTGTAGTCACAGCGCCTTGCTTACTCCTTCCTGCACCCTCAGGCCGGGTAGGAAGCCCAGGAAGCTCAGTCCTTTTGAAGGGCAGTCCCTTGAGAGCAGCGGTCCCCAGCATTTTGGGCACCAGAGTTGGGTTTCGTGGAAGCCGGTTTTTCCACGGACGGGGGTGGGGAGGTGGAGGGTGGGAATGGTCAGGCGGTAATGGGAGCGATGGGGGGCGGCTGTAAACACAGATGAAGCTTCGCTCGCTCACCCGTCCGCCACTCACCTCCTGCTCTGCGGCCCAGTTCCTAATGGGCTGCAGACCGGTACCGGTCCACGGCCCGGGGGTTGGGAACCTCTGCTTTAGAGTGAACCCTGCTGGGAACCCAGCAAGGGGCAGACTCCAGGCCCTCCGCTTGTGTCCTTGGCTAATTGTCCTGGGAACAGTGGCATCACCTTCATGGTGGATTCATGCCCACCTAGTTTCTCAAACAGCAGTGGGGACGTGAGTCAACTGCTGAGTCAGATTTTTAGCTTGCAGTACGGGAAAAATTTGTTTTGAGGCTTCGTGTTAATTTTGGAATAAGAACTCAGCTCACTGGGCTACCACCCAGAAAAACTTTGAGCCAATAAACCATCGAATACACCTCCACTAGAAATGAGGTATGGCCAGAGGCAATCGGTCCAATCGCCTGCCTGCCTGGACGCTGAAGATTCGGATGTCCTAGGACCCACTGTGGCTTTATTTTGAGGTCAAAAGCCAGGGGAATGCATGGAGCATTTTTGGGCGTGATTCTGATGTCCAAAACAAATTCCGGATGAGATTGTTACTGTGAAAAGAGGCTTCAAGTTTCATTCTGCATCTAAGCAGAAGAAAACAGAAAGTTTTTGAGGTTAAAAGAAGGAGGTGTGAAAACACTGAAATCCACTTGGACTCACAGAGGACGGAGTGGCACACCCAAATCTTTTCCTCGTTGCTATTCATGGGTAAGAGGGTTCCCGCTAACATCCCTGAGCTGTGATTCAGTCCTGCCATCCTGGCCACTTGCTCAGCTTGGGCTGTGCCGACCACTGTAGACGGAACAGATTTTCGTGTTGAAGCCTTTGGCATGAGGCCAGCACTGAAATGAAGATCCAGGAGCCGGTGTCGGTGATGGAACTTCGTAACCTGTGAAGTACCATGCAGTTGTGAGTCTCTAATAATCATCACTCCTCTTAGAAGTACGTGACCTTTCCTCTAAGGTCATCCCACTCCAAGTCAAGGTGGAGCGCCCTCTTCTCATCTTCAAGAGTTCAGAGAGCTAGTAAAATCTGTAAGATGTCAGCAGCTGGCCGGTGTGACTGAAAGGTCCCCCTTGAGAAACAGATGGGGATTTGAGCCCAAGATAAGACCTAACCAGTACACAGGTTCTCTGAGACTTCCCTCGGACTGCTGGGTTAGCTGGCACCTTCTACTGGGTCATTGCCAGAGATTGAAGGGAACTGACTCTCTTTTCCATCCTGGAGGGCTGAGCATACTGGCCTGAGAGTCACACAGATGCAGAGGACAGATGTTTGTGGAACGGGTGACATAGAGGGCCTGAGTTATTAAGGCAGTGACTCAAATCACAAGGGCTGTGGTTCCTAGAAAACATCAACAGGGCCGAGTCATGCAGACAGACCAGGGAGAAGAAAATGTTTATCTTCGAATGCTGGGGAGATCGTGGCCACCTATGGCATCAGAGGCGAGTGTATGAGAGGAGCCCACATTGGCCCCCATTTCACCCCTTGACTCTGTACTTAGATGTGTGTTTCACATGTCTTCCAGGCTTGGGGTCATAATGGGTCCTCTAACCTAGAGTTGAGCGATGAGGGTTTGGGTCCACTCTCATGAGCTGTTGGACCTTGAGCTAGTTACTTAACATCTCTGAGCCTTAATTACCCGATGTTAAAATAGAATGTGAGTACTCAGAGAACAGTTGTAAGAATAAAATAAGGTATGCATGCCCGACACACGAAACCCAATAAATGTCATCTTTTCTCAGTGTTGTTATTCTTCTTATTCCTTCTCAATAAGAGGCGTTTGACGGACCTGCCCAGTTCTTTGGCTGACAGTGTCAGAGGCTGGCAACTATTTAGGGAGGTGGTTTGGTGTAGCAGAAGCAGCAGGAGAATGACAGCAAATAGAACTCTGGGGGCAGGAGGTACGGCCCCTCCCAGGCCAAAGCCCGCCCGGCTGTGGCCCACAGCTGGATGAAGGAGGGGTTGACCAGCTGCACTGCCCGCAGCCCGCATCTCAGAGGAGGTGGCCGATGGGACCCTCAGCTCTTCAAAATCACCCACTGCAGCTAGAGCGCTCACACCAGGAGGACTGGAGGAAGAGCAAGAAGACAAGCTGAGGGGTCATCCGGGTGGCGTCCAACCTCTGCAGCACGGTCCTGGGGAGGCCGGACTTTTCCCAAGAGCAGCTCCCATCTCAGTAAGATCCGAGCTGATGTCTTCCATAGTTACACGCTGGTGGCCTCTCCCACGGGGCCATCCCTGAACGGGAACCCCAAATGCTGATCCCGACTCCGACTTCTGTTTGGGCGGCTGTCCCCTGCCACCTGAGCACAGCCTGGGGGAGGGGACAGGGCACACAGAGTGTAGGGGAACCCGGGGCGGGGGGTTCACGGCTCAGACCCCTTTCCAGCCTCCGACACGAGAGGGGTGAACTAGAGGATCTGGAAATTCCTCCGGACTCTCTTGGAGTCGATGAGGGCAGCACAGCGGTCGGGAGGGGAAATGTTAAGGGGAGGTATATTTACAAATTAGCCTGTCCTCTCCCTTTTATTTTTTTCTTTTTGCGGTACGCGGGCCTCTCACTGTCGCGGCCTCTCCCGTTGCGGAGCACAGGCTCCGGACGCACAGGCTCAGCGGCCATGGTTCACGGGCCCAGCCGCTCCGCGGCATGTGGGATCCTCCTGGACCGGGGCACGAACCCGTGTCCCCTGCATCGGCAGGCGGACTCACAACCACTGCGCCACCAGGGAAGCCCTGTCCTCTCCCTTTTTTAAACTGCCCCAGACTGTGCAAATCTGAAATGCCTCGCACACGGGGCTCTGTCTGGCAGAGAACGTGCAGCCCGTCACATCTTGAGCAGGAGTGAGGAGTGGCGCTGGTCTGAGAGGCGGGCAGACTCCACTGAGGGCTACACCTTCCCTCTCGGCCTGACATCTGATGGGGAACGGTGCGCCATGGGGGGTACGGGGGCATCGGTGGGTTGCTGGGGCCCTGAATCCAGAGCCCTGGGGGCCGGGCAGGTTATAACCACACGGGCAAGGCCCCCATTAAGAGGTTAAACGGCAGCATGCTGGCCTCAGCGTTCCCCATGCCCATGTTTCTTCCTCTTCTCCGGGCAGATTTTCCCCAGCTGAAGTAGAAATAGTGGCTGTCACCCCTGTTGGTCTCAGGCCACTGTCACCCATCTGTCTGGATCCCCAAGTTCCTGTTCAGTGGGATACATTGGGGTTGGGGGCAACAAGAAAGTGTGAGAAAGGAGGGGTCGGGGGAAGGAGGGAAATTCACTTGATTCCATCCTCAGACTCGCCGTTCTCCCCCAGGGAGGCCCGGATCTAGAAGGCGAGGACCATGTGAAACCACAGGACACGCAGGACCAGCCTTCCTGGAGAGTTCATCTGAGTGCAGGAAACAGGCAGGGAACATTTCCAAATGTAAACCAAGAAACCAGACATGTTAGGGTGAAAATGTAAACTCTGCACTTATTTTTTAAAGAGATCTGGCATCTCTTCAAGGGAATGGCAGGCTTGGGGAAGGACGCTCAGGCTGTGCCCCCCAGACCCGCAGGGTGTGTTCCAACTCTGCTCTGCTATTAGCAGTATTGGACGCGAGGTGAGCACCAGCATCCCCTCCAGCACAGTGGTCAGGGCCTCAGGCTCAGGGTCGGGGGTTCCAGGGGAATTGTTGATGCCCAGAGAGTGAGCCCTGTAATCGGGTGGGTCAAGCCTGTGACGTGTGGCGGGGACCCCCAAGAGGAGAAGCCCTGGAGGCGTGAACGGGGGGAGCACTGTCCCCGGTGCCACCTGTCGGAATGAACCCACCGGCCTGGACTTGGCAAATGTTGGCCAGGAAGCCGGTGGCCGCCCACGCTCTCTATTTCTTGCCTCTTCCCTCAGCTCTTCTGCACAGCACAGCTCAGGCGGAAGCTTTTAGCTGTTTGTGATTTAATCAATAGAGAAAAGAGAGTAAGGAGATCCAAAATCTGCCTGTAAATCTTCATGGAAAAATAACCCTTGTTCTCCTTCATTCCCTCGAACTTCATCTTTATGTTTGGAAAGACTCAAGTACCTTTGGAGATGCGCCACATCATCTGAAACGTAGCTGTCTTCTTCCCTCTCTCTCTCTCCTTCCCTTCTTTTTCTAATTAGTTCCCTCTCTCTGTTTACCTGGCTGCCTAGCCCGGTCCAACTGCTGGGTGCAGCATCTTTGCACCGTGCGTGTCCTCTGGAGCAGAACCCACACCCCTTGCCCTGTCTGCTTTTTCATTAGCCCCTTATTCTCCTGGAGGGAAAAAAGTCACTTATTGTCTTGTGCCTCTGTTTCTTTCTCTTAATGAAGAGTCATACACAGTACGTGTAGCATTTGAATATAAAATATGTGCATTATGTGGTAATGAGAGACAAAGGTGAATCACTAAACCAGAAAGAGCAAGTAGACAGAGCAGGGATGGCACTTCTCTAGGAAATGATGATCTCCTGCTCTCTCAAGGGCCTCTGTGTGCGGGTGTATGTGTCTTTATATGAAAATACTGCATGAGGAATGCACAGCTCAAGCTGCTGAGACCCAACCACTTTACCTCTCACTAACCTAAACATGGCGTGCTTCAACCATGCAGGAAACCTCACTTTAGATCTCAGAGTAGAATTGGCAGTGGCTTATTATGTGAATCCTACTTTCTGTTTATATATATATATATATATATATATATATATATATATGAACACTGACTTTGCAATAAGACCTGAAATGTGTGTCCCTGCTCTGCCACACAGCAGCTCTGTGACTTTGGGCAAGTTGCTGAACCTCTCTGAGCCTAAGTGTCCATGCCTATAAAATGAAATGAATGATAATGTCTACCTAGTTTGAGGATTAAATTAGAAGATACACAGAAACATGTATCCCGTGACCACTCAGTAAATGTCAGCTACTCGATACTGCTACAGAAAGCGGAGGGAATTTTGAGCAAATCCGTAAGAGAGAGAAACTCCCAGTAGATCCAGTGATCAAAA
Source organism: Hyperoodon ampullatus (assembly GCF_949752795.1). Classification (NCBI taxonomy): domain Eukaryota; kingdom Metazoa; phylum Chordata; class Mammalia; order Artiodactyla; family Ziphiidae; genus Hyperoodon; species Hyperoodon ampullatus. The sequence goes on along the minus strand of NC_136914.1, from coordinate 119,450,034 downwards.
CTTGTGCTGCACACGTTTGTTCCGCCCTCCCCGGGTTCTGGCTACAGCGGACCCTTAGCGCTTGCCACCCGGCAACGTCTCTGCAGTTCCACGATCACCTCTGATTAGAACTTGCGCTTATTCTGGGTGCTAATGCATTTCTCCTTTGCAAAGTGTTATCCCAAGTTAGTTGATCTCCTGCGCACTCTGACAGTTTGACTTTGCACAGCAGGAATGTGTATGTGTCCCTGGAGCGTCCGCTCCACCTGAGAAGAACAGGATTGGAGGTGGTGGGCCGTGGAGGTCAGGCCCTGCAGCAGCCAAGGAAAGGAACTGCAGCGCCAGGATTAGGACACTGTTTGTAGCCCTGACTGGCCCGTGACACACGCTCCCTCAGAGGTCCTACTGCTGGCGTGTAAAATGGGGCCAAGGCCTGTGGTTGTCACTGTGCCTTCTCTGTTGAGACATGAGATACATAAAAGCAGGACCCTATGAGGTGCTTATGGAAGGTTGCGAGGGAACTAAGAGGTGGTCACGACCAGGCCTTGTCACAACCAAATAGCCTGTCGTTGGGATTATGACCGCCTCCTCTCGGGTGCCCAGGAATCACGTGGCCGCCCCCCTCCCACGTGATGCCGAGCCACGGTGTCACTCCTTGCTGCCAACAGTTTCCAGTTCCTGGGTCGTGCCAGGCTTTGCCGAGTGCCCCCTTGCGAGCAGGGGCAAATATTTAGACAGGAGAGCAGCCTTTGCTTGGTCCCCAAAGAAGGACTGAAAAGGAGCCTCTCCGTCATCGCACCTCTATGAACATGCCTACCCCTTGGCACTTAGGGGGCCCCTCTGATTCCTCACCGCTGCCCTGACCACCGTGTCTTCCTTCCATCCAGATCGTGGCTGCCATCCTCGCCATCGCTGGGATCGTGATGATGACCTACGCGGATGGCTTCCACAGCCACTCTGTCATCGGCATAGCCCTGGTGGTGGGCTCGGCATCCATGTCCGCCCTCTACAAGGTAGACGCGGGGAGCAGGCTCTCTGGGCCTGCCTGGGAGGGAAGGGCAGGCCTCGGCGTGGCTGGCCCGTTGCTTTGGGGGAAGCTTTGATGGAGCCTGGGCTTGAAGATGAGCCATTGTTTCCCAGGAGCACCGGGCACACGAAGCTTTGCAGTGCTGAGACACACAGCAGCTCTTAGCCCTGGCTTTCTAGACCTTTCCATCAATGGCTGTACATTTGCAGCATTTGTGATAAAACGGGTGGAACCATGGATTGGCTGAGTCCGATTGGTGACTTCCTGGTCCGGCAAGGACTGGAGAAGGATCCAGGGCCCCAACTGGCTGGCTCAGTGTTTGGTCAGATACTTTCCTACCAGATTGGACATGAAAATTTGAGTATCTGGTACAGCTTTGAAATCTTGTATCACATGGTTTTTGAGGCCACCCGTATTCAACATGAGTCCATATGCATTTCAGGCGTTGCCTGTAGACTGAATGAATAAAAGCACAACTACTATCATATGGGGAATTATAAAATATTTTTGACAAAATGTTGGGAACTGTTGGAAGGCATGGCCAGCTGCAAGTCTCGAGAGAACAATGTTTATCCCCTCACTCTCTCCCCGGCTCCATTATGCCTCTCAGCCACTCTCTCCCCTCACTTGCCCTTCTCTTTGGATCCGAAGTCAAGAATGCAAATATTTTGTGGTCTCCAGGTTGGTAAACTGAACTGGAGGATTCAGTGAGAAATGAGATTTTAGCTTCGAGACTTACTGGCCCTTTGTGGATCCAGACGGTTGGACAGAGAACATAAAGCATTGTAGAAAGTTCTAAGGAACTTTTTTCCAGCACTGGGAGGAAGACACTTTTGGAGAGTGAAACATCTGTACCATCTTACCTTTCGTCAGCCCCCTGCCCACACTGCCCCACCACACACGGGCCATCTTCCTCCTCTGGGACACATCTCCCTCAGAGGATGTGATAGTCTAGCCCCATTCTGGGACTCCAGAGCCATGGTCCAAATGCAGAAAATATTGAGAGGCCACACTCTGCTCTCTCCAATGAGCTACATGCTAATGGGAAGCCGAGAGCGGATAGAAACGCAATCCACGATGAACACAAATATTCTGATTTAGACTTACGTTTCCATCTCCTCCACTGCCTGATCTTTATCCAGAGAGGCCAGTCGGTGGAAGGGTGAAAGCAATTGACTGTATTTCCCTTTCCGTGCTTCCTGCCCAGAAATGCCCAGAGATACCTGAAAGAGATGTGAAATGGCTGGAAGAGGAGGAAGGAGGAAAGTAGGAAGGACAGCAAGGCAGAGACTGAACTTGGACCATCAGGTCCGTAACTGTGGACGGTTCAGTAAACATGGGGGCTGGACGGGGGCCTACTGCCTCTGGGAGCTCAGCTTCCCGGCCTCTCCAGTCACCTTTGTCCCTCTCCTGGCTTTTCATGCATCTCAGATATGTACAAACAGGAACAGGTGCATGAAACCAAGTCGGGTGTGTTCCGCTAAAACCCATGCCGTGTCTGGAACAGGGGTGGTGAGCTGGAGCAGAGATCTGTGAGTGTTATGAGCACTCTCCCTTTGATTTATAGGAAATGTCTTTGCAGCCAAAGCCCTTTTGCTTGGGGGAAGTGGTTTTCAAACTGTGTTGTTCAAGGTCAGAGATTAATGTTAGGGGTCCCCGAGAGGAATGTGTAATCATGGCAGATACTTCTAATTTAAGTGGCTTCTAATTTATGTGGCTTCTAATTTATGTGGCTTCCTCATCTTCAGTGCTCTGAAGCGGGGATGTGGTGTCGTGAATACAGCACAGAGAAATCAAGCCTAGTGTGACAACCTATGGTTTCTGAAGTTGCTCTCTGTGTACCTGGAGAGTAACTCTCCATCGTGTTGCTACTGGGCATAGGTAAAGCCCACCGCCCTTCACTGAAGGCCATATGAGGTAGAATTCACCTGTCACATGGCCGTTGGTCCCGTGGTCCAGCCCCAGCTTACCAAGTGCACTTGCTTCTCCGTGGCAAGTTGGAGTCTTAGGTGAGCCATCACCCCTCCTCCTCTGCTCTCTCCATCAGGTCCTGTTCAAGCTCCTCCTGGGCAGTGCTAAGTTTGGAGAAGCCGCCTTATTTCTGTCCATTTTGGGTGTGTTTAACATCCTCTTCATCACCTGTATTCCTGTCATCCTCTACTTTACCAAAGTGGAATACTGGAGCTCTTTCGATGACATCCCATGGGGAAACCTTTGTGGATTTTCACTCCTCTTATTGAGTAAGTGGCGATCACCCTGTCAGAATCACCAGGAAGCAGGGACTGACAGAGCGGCATCCGGGCAGCTCAAGGGGAGTCTTTGGAAACCCATGTCCTGAAGGAGAAAAACGAGTCTGTTATTATCCTTAAGTTCCTCGTGCTTTTCTAGGTCATTGTGTCGTGAAAAGGAAAGCCTTTGAAATGATGACACTGGATTCTAATTCCAGGACCACAGTCGCTGTAGTACTGGCCATGGTCATTTGGTGCTCTGAATAGTGAACTAGTAGCCCTGTATGCTGCGTGGTATCTACTAATAATAATACATTCCTTATATAGGGCTGGTAAGAAGTTAGTAAATTAGTGCATGCAGAGAGCTCTTAGAACCTGCCTGGTAATGTTCAGTAAATACTACCAATTACCATTAAATTAGTGTCATCATCACCATTAGTTGATATAAGGCTGGTCCTAAGCAGGAAAGCAACCAAGGAGGTGCCTCATCCCATTTCCATCAAAAACTGTACATAACACTTAAAAATGATTAGGATAATAAAATTTATGCTATATGTATTTTACCACAATAAAAAAAATTCAAAAAGAAAAAAACTAAATAAAAATAAAAATAAAAACATACATTCCAAAGCTCCTATTCATAGTCTTCCCAGAATCATTGCCAGCAACAGAGAAAAGCAAAGTTAGTAGGATACATAGGAGGGCCCCAATCCTCTTTTCTAGTGCCTGCTCGCTGGTTACCTTTGCCAAATTTCTTTTCCCTTCTTCAAAGCTCAGGGAAGAGGGGAGAGCTGAGTCAGCAGGATGTTTGGCCCTAATCCCGCAGTTCTGGAGCCCTTGCAGGAACCTGGAATTCACTGAGTCAGAGTAAAGGGCAAAACACCTACCACTCCAGCCTCATCAGAGAAGCTGGGGTCCGACGGACCAGGGGAAAGTCCAGGGCCAGTCGTGAATAACACCTGTTTTTTTTAATTCTGTATTTCAGCATTCAATATTGTATTAAATTTTGGAATTGCTGTTACATATCCAACTCTGATGTCTCTTGGAATCGTCCTCAGTGTACCTGTGAATGCAGGTAAACCTATATGGCTTTCTGTATCTGCTTGTAAACACACACACACGCAAACACACACAAACATGCATGTGCACACACATACTCACGTATATTCTGGCTGTGTCTGGTATAGCAGGCATGTTTAACCTTCTCTGTAGAAAGAAAGCACTTCAGTAAAACATTGATGTTTGTGACACATGCAATATTTTCTCCAGGGCGGCTTGATTTTCACATACCACACCAAGATACAGAAAGTCTAAAGCCATCTCCATTCAAACTGGTGTGGGGATCAGATGCATGACATGAATACTATTGATAAGTATAGACAAATATGTAGCAGAGGAAATTTTTAATTTTTGTTAAGTGGCTTTCCAGAAGAGACCGCTAGCTCAGGTTATGGCAGGCCTGAGGTAGAGGCATGTCTGCAAACTGCAGAAGCGTAAACACTGTTCCCAAGTCCCAGAAGATAACCCTTCCCCCAGCTGCTCAGGACCTGGCTCTTTCTTTCACTGGGGACTCGCCGACACACTCAGCTGGCAGCTCTTCCAAAGCCTGCCATCACCTGCCCCTCACCTCCTTCCTTTTCCTGGCTCCTTCTGCTATGAATTTCGGATTTTCCTCCCAGAATGCCCCCCCACTCACCGCCCCGCGCCTCACACCCGCCCTCCCTGTAGAACCTGTTTGTGAATCACTTCTCCTCAGAGCATTCACCCCCTTGGGTTTCGCGCAGCTTCCGCCAAAGCCATCTCCCAACCCTACTGCTTCTGGGCCATTAGAGGATTAGGCCCCCAGGGGATGGCAACCCCTTATCCTGCTCAGTCTGGTGTTAGTAAGCCTGAAGCATAGGCAAAGCCGCACGCAACTTCCTAAATCTCTTCCTGCTGTCCCATTCCACACGTTCTGTATATGCCTCACCCTGGCCCCAGACTCCTTGGGCCCAGCACCATCCCTGCCCAGAGGGAGGATGGCGGTCCCCACGCATCACCTCTCCGGGCCTTTGCTTGTCCCCTAAAAGTGAAGGTCGTCCCCACGTCATCACCTTGGTTGATACGAGAACCACATGAGATGACCTATGAGGCAGAACTTCCAAAGGCAGGAAAGCCCCTGAGCTCCTGGAAAACTGGTAAAAAAGTGGTCCAGCTTGTCAGTTTCCAAACACTACAGGCTTCTGAAAAATAACGCATCAACTTACCCCCGCTGCATCTTGGTGTGTCTTTATAGTCCCACAGTGTTCTTATTTCAAGGAGTATATTCCAGGCGGCCCTGGTATAGAAGCTACTTTGACCATATCATACAGCCGGGTGTGTGAGAGGTTAACCAGAATTCTCTTACTACTTACCTGCAACGTAAGAGGGTCCGTGTCAGGGGAAGGAATTACCCTCAGTTCTCCAGGGGAGGAGAGAAGCCGAGGAATCGGCTGTTACCTGACTGTCAGAGCAGAGCCCTTGCTGGGCTTTCTGACTTTCCCTGACGCCCTCTCTAGTGCAGCTTGTATAGCTTGCTAATTAACTCTCCCCATCTGTGAATTAACAGGCCATGCTGCCAATATTAAAAATCAAACTGCTTCTGAATTAGAGTGAGATAAAAGTGGCACTTTCATTCCACAAAAGGGCTACTAACAAAGTGCTTTTTTCAGGTTTAACTTTTACCTCTCTACCCACCCTCCAGACGGAGGTGAGAGTCAGGTGCAAGGGTAGGGGGCGGGGCAGGAGGATGTGGAGGAACGTGAGGGGGGATGACAGAGCAGCCCCCTCATGCGGCGGGCGAGCTGGGGGGGAACAGCAGTCCAGCACATCAGGCTTCAGAAGCTGCACATGCAAGTCAGAAAACCCTCTTTCACAAAATGCGTTTAAAAAAAGCAATCTACTTCTCCCTTGTGGAGAGGCAGGCCCCAAATTTTCTTTGTTTGGTTTAGTTAGGAAAAGAGAAAAAGAAAGCAAAAAAAGAAAAGAAAAGAAAACCAACATTTGAAACACTTTTGATCTTTAGTTATGAAGAGAATGATGATCTCGATTTGTACGAACTGACATGAATCCTGTTCTCATTTTGTTCCCTCACCTGATGTGGGTCAGGAATGAGCTTCTTGGGCCTTTAATAAACTTTCATAATCTGTGGTGACACAGGTGGCATTAGAGCCTCACACTAATAATATCCTGGGGTGGAACAAAAGTTTGTATTTATTATCTTCAAAGAACCAGGTCAAGTTTGGTCTTCAGAACGTATATTATATATATAATGCTCTTAAACTATAAAAATAAAGTATGTCACTGTAGAAAATGTGAAAAGTGCCAAGAATATAAAGAAAGCAGTAATGTTTTAATTATCCTGCCAAGCCGGAGGTGCCCACGATTAACTTTGGTGGATGTATATATTAATACACATGCACATCTCCAACTGCCCCTGGTGTTTCGTTTTGTCTCTCGCACAAATCAATGTGGGAACTAAGGTACCAGGTCAATTGGGGAAAGTGAAACACAGCGCAAGGCCTCGCAGCAGACAGGGTTTGTAAAGTTAACGGGGGATTTCTGGGAGGCAGCCCCTGCCCGCCTGGTCAAGGGAGAACAGCTCCGGCCCCGTGGAAGGGGGCGCCCAGCCAGGCCCTGGCCTGGCTGGGCCCCCACCCCCTCCTGATGGCCTGGCACGATTGCCCCCCGGTAACCCACACTTTCCATCCCCTGCAGTTGTTGATCGCTACACCAGTAAGATCGTCTTCAACGGGGTCCGGGTCATCGCCATGGTCATCATCGGCCTGGGCTTCCTCCTCCTGCTTCTGCCCGAGGAATGGGACGTCTGGTTGATGAAGCTGCTCACCCGCCTGAAAGTGAGGAAAAAGGAGGAGGCGGCGGAGGGCGGCACGGACCTGGGCTCAGGACCTCAGAACAAGGGTGGAAGGGCCCGGCCCTCCTTCGCCCGCTGATGGTCCGCCCGAGAACTCTGTGGTGACGCTCACGTGGGTGATTTGGAATCTCTTCCCCGCAGAGGGAACCTCGGTTTGGTGAGGTGTACATACCTGTACAGTTTTGGTAATCTGCGGTAAGTTATATGGTATTTATTGGCATGTCCAACTTGCTTGCACTTTTTTTCACATCAGACCTTTCACTTAAGGGTACCAATTAAATACGGGAGAGAAAAGAACCTCTCCGCTCTTTTTCAATGAATGTAAAGCAGCATAAAATGATCCTTGCCTAGATTGTTTGGGATGACAGATGTTCTTGACAAGGCAGGGCAGATGTTTTGACTCTTCCCAACTGAAAATTACATTGCACACTGTGATTATTTTTCAGCTATGGTAGATCATACTTTGTTTTATACCAGAGCTGTACTCTTAATTTTAAGGGATTTCAATGAACCAAAAGATCACTCTGAGTTAATTTGGATAAACGGATTGTTGGATGGATGGGTTGATGGGATGTGAAGAGCCAGAGCAGAAAAGGATAATGGACATGGAAAACCATTGACTGTGGCTAACTGGGGGTGGCGATCGGAGGAGGGCAGGCCCGAGCCAGGTAACAGAAAGGGAAGGTTAAGTCCCAGCCCCAGCTGGCTTGCTCTCACGTGTCTGTGTAAGATCATGGAAGAGAAATTACAGTGCCTTCTACAGAATTTTTGTCTTTACCTATGTGAAGTGAGGTGACATTATAGGTCACTGGTGCCGTCTTATCATTTAGATGTAGAAATCTTTAGAAACAAATAAAAGACTATACATTGTGTGTGTGTGTGTGTGTGTGTGTGTGTGTGTGTGTGTACAAAAGTGGCAAAGCTGATGACCAGTGTAGTAGAACACGGGTCACGGTGTGCATATAAGGTAGACTCCGCAGAAGATGAATCACTGGTTGCTTTTACTTCCTGACCAAGACTGCAAGATTTACTGAATCTGCAAACCTTTTTATGAAACTTTTAAGCACCAGGCTGTTTACTTCCATAATTTAGGTCTGCCAGAAAATTCTATCTGTGATAGATCTGTAAAGAGGGACAAGGGGGTTAGAGTTTACTATTTTTGAAGTTTACATTGTTACATAACGAATCGGAAACCTTATTTTGAAACGGTGTCATAACCCAGTGGTGTGCTCTGTAACCATGGAGTCTTTCGTTTCCTAGGGGAAAGGGCATTCGTGACCTGAACTTTTTAAGCAAATTATTATTCTCAGTTTCCATTACCTGTTTAACCAAACAGATTAATAAACGATTTAAAAAAGAAGCATTTGGTGCTGTCTTGGTGGCAACTCTGTTCCTTTCCCACTAGGCTAGATCTGACTTTCCGGCTTCCTCACCTTATACTTTTCTCCCAGCGAGCCCCACTCTCCTGAACCTTCAAGGCACAGAAAGCCATTCAGCTGTCTCAAGGGAAGAAAGTTCTTATTGCAGACAGAGTTGACTTTCACAAAAGAGAAATGCAGGACACAGAGACAGCCTCGAAGGAAAGGTCTCCGGACAGCGTTCCCCTCCCGTCCTCCTACCCTGTCCTGTCTCCTCTCCTTGGATGCCGCCCTCCGTGCAGCTCTGGGGTTGCAGCCCTTTCCTGTGCAGCCCAGTTCCCTGGCTCCCTTACACTCGGGCCTCAGAGTGGCAGCCTCAGTCCCTAAACTGACCTGGTCTTCCAGCTCAGCCCCCACACCTGACTTCTGCCTTAGGTGCCCTGACCTGTTCTGGCTCTAGAGGGAATTTGATGTAACGTGTATGTCACTGTTCCAGGCAGCTGTGGCCAGGCGCTCTGAGGTCCAGTGTCTCTCATGCCCTGGCCACAAAGGGCTGGGTTCTCTAAGAGGGCGTGTGAATGGAGAGGAGATGACAGCCTCTTTAGGACACTTTGCCCCGCCACCTATCCCTAGAGCATCTGCACACCATGCACCACTTGCTACGTGGGGTTGTAACCTGGGGAGTGTAGTTGTCCAGATCAAAGGGCTCCCCTGCCCATCTCTCCTGCGTATGCCGGGAGCCCCATAGTGGAGCCTGAGCCCCTCACCTCCACGACTGTCTGGGCTCCCAACCTCTCGAGTTACCCCAAGGTGCCAAACAAATATTTCCTTTGTAAGCCATAACCTGAAAAATTGGGAAACCCTACACGAGAGCAGATTTACCTTCTTCTCCTATGGGCATAAAAGACTATGAAGAGCTTCCCTGGTGGCGCAGTGGTTGAGAGTCCCCCTGCCGATGCAGGGGACACGGGTTCGTGCCCTGGTCCGGGAAGATCCCGGGCCCGTGAGCCATGGCCGCTGAGCCTGCGCGTCCGGAGCCTGTGCTCCGCAACGGGAGAGGCCACAACAGTGAGAGGCCCGTGTACCGCAAAAAAAAAAAAAAAAAAAAAAAGAGCGGCTGCTTTCAACAGAGTGACCAGATCAATCAAGCAAGCAAAGAATCAATAAGGAGGGCACTTCAGTTCCCCAGCCAAGGTCTGGCAGAGAGAGTTCCGTGTGGATTTCTGATGAAAAGTCAGCAAGCGGAAAAGTCAACTAAAAATAGAAACTCTTTTAACTTTTATGGGAACTCGTAAGTGTATACTACACGATTTTATTAACATTAGAATTAATAATAGATGTTTGCAGGAAACACTACATGTTTCCAAACAATTCAACCATAGGGAATCCTAAGACTCTTTTAGGCTGTTGCCAGGTTATTTTATACTTCACTTATGATGAAGAAATCGATTCTAAAAATTCTGTGTATACTAAAGAACATATTTACTCTTTCATCTGTAGTAGTCTGTCACTCTCGTGTATGAATCTGGGAATTGTTCTAAACAATTAATACTAACAACTAGAAACTAAAGTGATTTCTTCAGTATCTATGATGTTTTGCTTTAGTGCATTACTTTTGAGGTTCTATTAATTAAATCCAATATTTAATACAGTTCTAGCTGTACAGCAACAGCAAGAAAAAGCAGTAGTCATTATATTCAGTGGCTTGCAGTTTCTGTCCAGTCTACACCAGGCCTCTGAGCACCCCCGGGAGTGGGGAAGCAGAAAAGATTCCTTAGATGTGCTCTGGGTACGTGTCTATAGCTATTAGCTCACTACCTCGGTCACTGGAAAACACTATGGAGCCACTTTTTCTAGGCAAAGCACATCATTTCCAGAAAGGCCTTTTTGAAATTCAAAGTCAGAACCTGGAAAGAGCCATCCGCCATCCACTGAGCTCATGGAGCCGGTTACTTAGAATTCGCTTCAGTGACCGGCCACTAAGTCACCCCTTACACCCCTGAGAGAATGTGACACAGGGCAGCTAGGCTCCTTTTCTTAGTCAGATAGTGCCACAATGATACCACATTAAAAGTCCACCTGGAACTCAGTGGCTTAAACACGCATGTGTGTGCCTAGGCTCATGGGTCTGCAGGGATTGCACTGTGGCTGACAGGCCTGGCTCAGCTGAGTGCCCCGGCTGCAGGTGAGGGTCTGCCTGGGCTGGCTGCCAGGCTGGTGCAGGGCTCAGCTGAAGGGGATGCTCATGTCTCTTCTACTATGCAGCTGCTCTTGTTCTTTGTTCTTATTTTTGTCTTTCACTCTTTTTCTGTCTTTTGTGGTTTTAATATTGAGCACTTTATATGATTCTATTTTCTCTCCTTTCTTAGCATATAAATTATACTTATTTTTTTTAACTGTTGTTAGTGGTTGCCCTAGAGTTTGCAATATACATTTACAACTAATCCAAATAACACTATGCCATGTCATGTGTACTGTGAGTACCTTATAATAACAAAATAATCCTAATTTCCCCCATCCCTTGTTATCATTGCTGTCATTCATTTTATTTATATATAAGCATACATATACACACATATGAAAAAGATGCATAAGCATACATAATCGCATACATTGTTGCTATTATCATTCTTAATAAACTGTTATCCACTAAGTCAGTTAGAAATAAGAAAAATAAAAGTTTTAATTTTACCTTTACTTACTCCTTTTTCAAAGCTCTTCCTTTCTTTATGTAGATCCAAGTTTCTGACCTATTTTTTATTCTCTCTAAAGAATTTGTTTAAACATTGCTTGCAAGGCAGGTCTACTGGCAACAAATTTCCTTGAGTTTTGTTTGTTTATTTCTCCATTTTTGAAGGATAATTTTGTGGGATAAGGAATTCTAGATTGGTGGGGGTTCTCAACACTTTAAATGTTTCACTCCTTTTTTTAAAATTAATTAATTTATTTATTTATTTATTCTTATTTTATGGTTGCATTGTGTATTTGTTGCTGCGTGTGGGCTTTCTCTAGTTGCGGCGAGTGGGGGCTACTCTTCATTGTGGTGCACGGGCTTCTTATTGTGGTGGCTTCTCTTGTTGCAGAGCACAGGCTCTAGGCGCGCGGGCTTCAGTAGTTGTGGCATGCGGGCTCAGTAGTTGTGTCTCGCAGGCTCTAGAGCACAAGCTCAGTAGTTGTGGTGCACGGGCTTAGTTGCTCTACGGCATGTGGGATCTTCCCAGACCGGGGCTCGAACCCATGTTCCCTGCATTGGCAGGTGGATTCCTAACCACTGTGCCACCAGGGAAGTCCATTTCACTCCTTCTGTTGCCTGCCTGGTTTCTGAGCAGAAGCCACCTGTAATTCTTATCTTTGTTTCTCTGTAGATACAGGATTCTTTCAGGATTTTTTCCCTATCTTTGATTTTCTGTAGTTTGAAAATGATATGCCTGAGTCATTTTGGTTTTGTTTTTGCATTTATTTATATTATCGTGTTCCCTGAGCTTCCTGGAGTTGTGTTTTGGTGTCTGACATTAATTTGGTAGAAATTATCAGCCATTATTGTTTCAAATATTTCTTCTGTTTCTTTCTCCCTTTCTTCTCCTTCTGGGTATTCCCATTTTGGGTGTGTTACCTGTAAGGGTTGTCTCACTGTCCTTGCATATTCTATTCTGTTTTTCCAGTCTTTGTTTCTTTGCTTTTCAGTTAGGGAGGTTTCTATTGATACATCCTCCAGCTCAGAGATTCTCTCCTCAACTGTATCTAGTCTACTAAGAAGCCCATCAAAGGCATTCTTCATTTCTATGACAGTGTTTTTTATCTCTAGCATTTCTTTTTGGTTCTTTCTTAGGATTTCCATCTCTCCCTGCTTACATTGCCCATCTGTTCTTGCCTGCTGTCTCTTTTACCCCTTAACACATGAATTATAGTTGTAATAAATTCCCAATCTGAAAATTCCAACATCCCTGTTATGCCTGCTTCTGACGCTTGCTCTGTCTCTTCAAGTTATGTTTTTTTTGCCTTTTGGTATGCTTTGTAATTTTTTTCTTGATAACCGGACATGCTGTACCAGCTAAAAGGAACTGCTATAAATAGGTATTTAGTAACGTGGTAAGGTATAAGGGGAGGGGAACCATTCTATAGTCCTATGATTATGTCTCTTTCAGTGAGCCTGTGCTCTGGACTGTAGGCTTCTCAAATGAGTCTTACTTTTTTCTTCCTCTCTTAGGTGGGAGAGGATGGCTAGAGTGGGCTAGAGTTGGGTATTTCCCTTTTCCCACGTGGAAGGCTGCTGCTGTCTGGAGTTGGGTATTTCCTTTCCCCAGGTCTCTTAGGGTCTGATAATACCCCCAGCAGGTTCGGCTCTGGTTAACTAGTTTCTCCTGATGGAAGGCTTTGTTAAGAAAAAGAGTGCTCCAGCATATTTCAAAATGGCTCCTTTTCCCCTCCCCCTGCTAGAAGCATGAGGGAATTTTTCTCCGATATTTACTGTGGGAACCTGGTTGAGCTCATGGAGGTAAGTTTCACAATTGTGGAGGCCCCCTATGACCGGGCCCCCCTGGAATTTTTAACTCTCAGAGTCCTCCACACTGAGCCTCCAGCATTTGTCAATTACAGTTCTGGCTTTCCTATCTTGGCACTGGTTCCCACGTAGTTTCTGTTTGTTTGTCTCTGCTCTGATAAGTTTTCTCTGTGTTCATCTGTCTGTCTCTCCAGTCTTGGGCGCAGTGGTTTGCCCTCTGTCCTAGAAGAGTTGATTTTTTAGTCTATTCAGCTTTTTACTTGTTAGGATGGAGTGGCAAATTCTAAGCTCCCTACATGCAGAGCTGGAAACCAGAAGGGCTTTCCTTACTCTTTCAAAATACTCTAAGAAGTAATGAGGTGGACCAAAACAGAAATGATTACAGAAGCACAAACTGCCCAGACATAGACGCCTCTCCCATCCGACCCTCTGATCCTTCAGCGAAAGGGCTGCTCCACTCTGCAGGCTGCCGGCTGCCCCTCCCCTTTCTCCAGTGGTCACTTCCCTCACGGCTCTTGGCTTGACACGCAGGTTTTCAGCCTACCTCCCGCAGTGGTCATCCTTCTTGGGCTCCCATGCTGATTCATGATTCTCAGCCTGTCCCTTATTTCCCACCATAAGATAAACCCATTCCTTTTTGGCCAGTGTTTCCCCATTCCAGCCGTTGGCCAGAGACATGGGATTCAAGCTTCTTCGTCTCCGTAGGGCTGAGAATGTGGAGAGATTTAATCAGGTCCCAGGGTGAGGAATATGCTGTTATTGGCAAGGTAAACGATCATTCACCAACCTGCAGGTGAAGCCCTTCCCACCATAAGCACACCACCTAGCAATTCTCTAAGCATTCAATAATCAGAGGCCATATAGAATGATAATTGCCTCACATCTCGTAACACAACAGTTGTTCACTCATCTGGAGAGTGCAGCCTATGTTTACATTAGCTTTTAGTGCCCACAGTAATTGTACTTATTTTACTTACAGTCAACTAGACCCCTAAGATTTAGTTAGATGTTCATTCCATCCTATTCCCCTGAAATTGTTTTGTTTTGGACACAAACAGGATTTCACACTTACCGTTTATTTGTTTGTCCCATACTTTAAAAATGGAATCTGGGACTTCCCTGGTGGCGCAGCGGTTGAGAGTCCGCCTGCCAATGCAGGGGACACGGGTTCGTGCCCCGGTCCGGGAAGATCCCACATGCCGCAGAGCAGCTGGGCCCGTGAGCCGTGGCCACTGAGCCTGTGCGTCCGGAGCCTGTGCTCTGCAATGGGAGAGGCCACAGCAGTGAGAGGCCCGCGTACCGCAAAAAAAAAAAAAAAAAAAAAAAGGAATCTGCATAACTGAACCAGCTCCTGTCTTTAAGAAACTTTGAAATTAGTAAGAGGACTGATCAAGGTCGCCAGGACCTCTGCTATAAGGCAGCGTGAGACGACTGACTCTCAGGGGCAGACTTTGTGCTGTTTGGATCTGAGGGATTGTGAACTACTTCATGAAGAAAATAACTTTTTGAGTTGGGCCTAATAGGATGAATAGGGTTTTCAGAAACAGGTGGGTGGCTGGGCAGTTCAGATGACTGGAAGAGCAGGAAGAGAGGCAGAATGTTAGAGGCAAGATCTGGGAACAGCAAATAGCTAAGATAAAGAGATGGGCATCTGTAGGGAGTGGTAGGAGATAAAGCCAGAAGACAGGCTAAGTCCTAATGTGAGGGTCTTCAGTGCCATGCTGGGATATCAGGGCATTTGTTGGTCAGCAATAGAAAGACACTAGAACTAATTAAGCGAGAGAGTAGCATGATTAAATCTTCTTTATGTCAGCCCATCATCCCAACCTGTTGATATCCTTGAGTCTTTCATTAAAACTATGAGCTATCGCCTCCATCCCCAGACCCTATGCAGGTTTGATAAGCATCCTTGATTACACTTCTCTAATTCAACTACAAAATATATAAAAGTTATAACCCTAGTCACAACTCTGAAAGTGACCTTCCTTCAGGTTGATTACTCAGATTCTTTGGGCTATGCTTATCCAACCATGTATCACTCACGTATAGCAGCATCTAGTCCACAGTTCTCAAGAGCAGATATTATTGATTGCTTATTTCAGTACACATGATTTACACTCATTATCTTTTTTAAACCTTTCACCAGCCCTCTGAGATGAAGCTATTGAAGTTTACTGTGCATTCTTTTAAACTGCAAAATCTTTCCCATCCCAGAACTTGAATCTCAACCTTGAATTGATTGGTCTTCAATCAATCTTCTAAGAAAGTATGGATTTTATCAAATAGATCCTTCATAAAACCTTTGGTCAACTGTAACTCCTTTAATATCTACCTGGTTAATATAAAGAATTGTAGAATTCACAAGATCAATTGGAAACTTCATTATTGTTTGTGTTTATTGAGGCTAACTAGAAAGTTTCAAGTCTGGCACACGGGAATAATGAAATAGAGTTTCAACCTAGCCAAGAAGCTAAGTAGACCTGAATTTCCTGAAAAATTTTAAATAATCTAACAGTACCAGCATGAGACCTTAGTTGCCTAGGTAATAAAGCCGGTTTCCATGGAAACCCATTGGTCTGTATCAAAGAAACGCTTTGAATTTTAATGGGGTGAAAGAGCATCATCTAAGAAAGACCAAATAGTTATTGCTAACTGAACTGTTCTTGGTGGTGATGGCCTTTTATGTTCATATTTGTTAATAGCGGTGGTTGTTTTTGCCAGAAAAACAAGCTTTAGATATGCAAATAATCATAATAGCTAATACTGTCTTCTCTCCTCTACACACCACAAGAGAGTTTCTTTTTTTTTAAAGAAATATTTCTTTCTTTATTTATTTTTGGCTGCACTGGGTCTTCGTTGCTGCACGCGGGCTTTCTCTAGTTGAAGCGAGCAGGGGCTACTCTTCGTTGCGGTGCACAGGCTTCTCATTGCGGTGGCTTCTTTTGTTGCAGAGCACGGGCTCTAGGTGTGTGGGCTTCAGTAGATGTGGTACGCGGGCTCAGTAGTTGTGGCTCGCGGGCTCTAGAGCGCAGGCTCAGTAGTTGTGGCACACGGGCTTAGTTGCCCCACGGCATGTGGGGTCTTCCTGGACCAGGGCTCGAACCCATGTCCCCTGCATTGGCAGGCAGATTCTTAACCACTGCGCCACCAGGGAAGCCCTACCAGTGTATTTTATATACTTAAACTATATACATACACACAAACACACACTCATTTTATCCTTACAGTAACTGAGGTTGAATTCCCTGGAGATCCAGTGGTTAGGACTCCGCGCATTCACTGCTGAGGGCCCGGGTTCAATCGCTGGTCGGGGAACTAAGATCCCGCAAGCTGAGTGGTGCAGCCAAAAAACAAAACAAAACAAAAAACAGCAACTGAGGTAAGTGGTATTATTATCCTCATTTTACAGATGAGGAAACTCAGAGATAAGAAATTGAATAACTTACCTAACATCATACAACCAATAAGAAGAGAGCTGTGATGTGAAGTAAGGCAATTTGGCTACTCCACACTAAGACTTTATTCTGTTAGCTCTCTATACCCACCTCGCCATCCCAGCTTGTATTCCCTCCATCCCCCTAACTTAATTTTATTATGATTTTTCTGTTTTAAGATTTTTTGATGTGGACCATTTTTTTTTTTAAGAAGATGTTGGGGGTAGGAGTTTATTAATTTTTAATTTATTTATTTTTGCTGTGTTGCATCTTCGTTTCTGTGCGAGGGCTTGTGTTGTGGCAAGCGGGGGCCACTCTTCATTGCGGTGCGCAGGCCTCTCACTATGGCGGCCTCTTGTTGCAGAGCACAGGCTCCAGACGCGCAGGCTCAGTAGTTGTGGCTCACGGGCCCAGCCGCTCCGTGGCATGTGGGATCTTCCCAGACCAAGGCTCGAACCCGTGTCCCCTGCATTAGCAGGCAGACTCCCAACCACTGCGCCACCAGGGAAGCCCGAAGTGGGCCATTTTTAAAGCCTTTATTGAATTTGTTACAATATTGCTTCTGTTTTTTGTTTTTGGTTTTATGGCCCCGAGGCATGTGGGATCTTAGTTCCCCCGGCCAGGGATTGAACCCATGCCCCCGGCAGTGGGAGGTGAAGTCTCAACCACTGGACCACCAGGGAAGTCCCTATTATGATTTTTAAATGAATAGTTAGTATTTACATTATTGTGGCTATGCCAACCTTGCTAATTGCTGAGCCCAGTAATATACTATTTACAAATTTATTTTCTTTTTTCTCCTTCCTTTTTACTGAGGCTAGATACTAGCCCTTTTGGGGAGTCTGAAATTCTACCTACCTATTGTTAATTTTTTTCTCAAATGTGCCAATGTTTCTGCCATATGCACATTAACAGTTTGTGTGTTTATTTCCTGAGAACACTTTCCTCCCTTCCTTCTGCTATGATACCTATTGGTTGCTCTCTGCAAAGATTTCATTGTGAGATTTCCCTTTGTGCCAGAGATCCTCTTTCTTGGATCCTGTGCCATGTCTTTCTTTTGATTTCTTGTTTTGGTGGAAGGTATTCTCTGTAGCCTGTTACAGTAAAGTATATGAGAGGTTCTCAAAAATCTGAAAATGTCTCTATCCTGCCCTCACATTCGATTGATAGTTTAGCTGGCTCTCGAATTCTAAGCTGCAAATAATTTTCCCTCAGAATCTTGAAGGTATTTGATTTGTTGTCATTTGGCTTCTGATGCCACTTGAGAAAGACAAAGCCATTCTGATTGCTAGTAATTTGTAAGTAGTCTTTATTTAGCTTAATAGAAGTTTCCAGGGGCGTCTCTGGTGTTCTGAACTTTCACAACATGCCTTGATTTGAGTTTCTTCCACACCTTTTGCTAGGCACACGGTGAGCCTTTTGAATCTAGAGTCTTGTGTCCTTTGGTTCTGGGAAGTTTCCTCCCCTCTCTTTTCTCTCTTTCTTGAACTATTAGTAGGATGTTGGATTTAAAGGACTGATTCACTAATTTTCTTTCTTTCTCTTATATTCCATCTTACTCTTATTTTGTTTGTCTTTCAGGAAGATTGTATCAAGTTCTTTTTATTTCTGCACCTCAAGTAACAAAGACTTAAAGTCATGCCTTCAGCAAGATAGGAGTTTAAGTATCTCTCATGCAAAAGTCCAGAGGTAGGCTGCCCAGTGTTGGCATGACAGCTCTGCTCTATGAAGAGGCCCCATCAGGCTCCTTCTATGCCCAAATTTGCATTATGGATCACACCAGTTATCTTTTTAGGAAAGTTTCCTTAGTTGCAAGAAAATACTTTTACTCGCATGTCAAGAATTAGTCACATAGCTATATGTGCATCTCACTTGGAGAATCCACTCGGCCACATATTTTATGCGTGTCTTGGACAATTTGAATCCTCTTGTCATCTATAACTACATTGTCTAATATGGTAGCTGCTACCTACATGTGGCCACTGAGGACTCGAAATGTGATTAGTCCAGATTAACATGTGTTTTAAGTTAAAATACACACTGGATTTAGAAGAGTTAGTATGAAAAAAGGAAAATCAAATATTTTAGGTTGATTATAGGATAAAGTGATAATATTTTTAATATATTGGCTTAAAAGAAATATATTATTATAATTCATTTCACCTGCTTCTATTTTACTTGTTTTAATGTGGCTACTAGAAAATTTTAAATTACATATGTGGCTTGCCTTGTATTTCTGTTGGATAATGCAGCTCTATAAAATGGGAATAATAGAGTGCCTACCTCAATGGCGCTCTATTATTAAATGAGAAAGATTAAATGAGATCCTAAGTGTAAAATGTTTAGCCCAGTGCCTGACAAAGAGTAAATACTCGGAAAAAGGAAAATAGACTAGTTAATAACGTAGTATTTCATTGACTCTAACACCTCCATTCTTGTTCCTGCATTTTCACACCTCGGACACTCGGACACATCGTACAGGGGATGGCACCCAACTGTCGCCAGACCCCAGTCATAACATAGTTGTCCCTGCCTGTGTGTGCATACACATCGAAAGCACTAGCATTCCATACTTGCAGAGTGAGTGTCCATGGCCTAGAAGACAGTCTAGGAGGTCAGAAGGGGGCACTCTTAACCTCTAAGAATCAAAATGTTAAGGAGACAGGTGGAGGGTCATTCTGATGTGTTTAAGCAACATTCCCAAAATAGGAGTGAAGAGTAAGCTCCCTGTACCTAGTTGGCTGAATTGTTCAGCACCAATGGCTTTTAGCTCTTTAGTGGATCTGGAAAGACGAGAGGAGGGGCGGGGAGAAGATAAGGTAAGAGGACTTGCTCAAAGTGCCAAATGCCATAGATGATAAGATTGGTGGAAAAACACAGACATTGGTGACAGAATCAAAAAGTGATTCTGAGGACTGGAACTCATAATGAAGTTTCATGAATACCTTAATCAATTTCTGCTTTTATTTTCCTTCTTCTGTATGTATTACTGTGATATGATTTTTTTAAATTCATGCCTAAATATGTCTAAATAAGTCTAAGATAAGAATCTTAGGTAATGAAAAAGCATTGTGTTATAGTTTAATTGGCAGCGCTTTTTCCTTTCTTAGGGGTATGTAAAACAATGGGGCAAATTATAATGAATGCATTTTAGATTTGATGAAACATAGTATTATTCCCTTTAAAGGACTTCTAAGTCCAAGATCAAGTGACCTCTAAAATATAGTAATACTAATAACTAACATTTATGTTTTTCTTTTTCCTATGACACTTATCTAACATACTATATGTAGAATTTATTGTTTATGGTTATTGCTTATTGTCTCCCCGCTAGATTTCACATTCCATAGAGCAGCAGTTTTCATCTATATTGTTCTCTGATGTCTCCCAAGCCCCTAAAACAGTGCCTGGCACAGAGTAAGTTCTCAATAAATATTTGTTGAGTGAATGAATGAAATCTTTGTAAGTGCTGTTCTAAGTGCTTTGCTTGGATTATTCCATTTAACTTTCACAAGAAACCTAAGTAGATATTACAATCATCAACATTTTCAGTTAGAAACCCATGTATGTAAAAGTTCAGGAACCTGTCCAAGGTCACACAGCTTGACATCACTGGCTGGGGAGGGGGGTAGGATTCAAGCCCAGTCTGGTTCTGAACCTACACTCTTATCCACTGAACTTTGCTGCCTCTAATACTGCCTGTGTTTCCCTTCTTGATTTAACTCCTGCGGGGCTCCCGCTGCATTTGGTGCATGCCTCTCTCATAGGTCTTATTACTCTTTATTAGAGGAGAGTATGGCCTATGTCCTCCATAAGACTGAGCTTCTCAAGGACCAAGATCTATCCTTATTCATCTTTATATCCCCAAGGCTGACCACAGTGCCTGGCACTGTGCAAGATATGTAAGTACAGAGCAAGAAGCATGAAAGAAGGATCAAAGGTTCCCAACTGGCAGCTGAAGGACTAGTAGATCCGATGAAAAGGAACAGCTTAGAAAGAGAAGCTTTCCTGGAGAAAGAATACTACAAGTTCCAGTTTTGAACTTATTGGAGTGATGGAAGGACAAACAAATGGAGATAGCTGTCAAGGGACTTGGAAAGAGAAAATGGGCACAAAGGTTCCATTAGGACTAAAACATAGACTTCCAAGTCTTTTTGAAAGAAGTGCTAACTGAAGCTCCAGGGGTGAATCAGCTCACCATGGAAAACAGAATGCAAAGAAAAGAAAAAGAGAGAAAAAAAGGCAACATCTTGGAGCGTACCTGTAGTTAATAGGAGGAAAAAGGGCAAGGAGTCAGCATAGAGATCTAAAAGAAATTCAGAAGGATCTCTGCAGCAGCACTGAAGTCAAAGGAATCTTTCTTGTTTGTGTCCCTGAGTAGGTGTCTGTGATGACTGCTTTGTAAAACAGTACAGATTATAAATAAAAAAGTCTGTGGGCAGCAAGAGAAAAACAACTCATACGTTTTCAGGGCTATTGGGTCTGTCTGGCCCTGCCCACCATTGGTTTGGGGAGCAACTTAGTTCAGACTGGAGAACACCCACATGAAACTTCTCTTGATGGTAACAGGACATGTCTTCCACCTCTTCACACTGACTTCTCTTCGCCTCCTCTCTCCTCCAAACATAGGTTGGAGATTACACCCTCTCTGTATCAAAACAGCACATCTGAAATCATCTCATGGCACCCACATTCTTTTACTTGCCCATAGTCTTCCAAATTTTGTAAGGTGAATTTGGCCTCTCCAACTCTTATCCTGCATTATTGCTGTTGTTATTAACATATATATACATATATATATATACACACACACACACACACACACACACACACACACACGCACATATATATATATATATTTTTTTTTTACCATATCTACACCTCAAAATTTCTCTCTTCTAGTTGTTTTTGCTCTGTTGGCTAGACCACAGAGCTCCTTGAGAGTAAGCGGGTGGGGGAAGGGGCATTGTTGCAATTCACTGAATCTCTTTGGTAATACTTTCCTTATCTCTGCCCTAGGCCTACTATTGACCAGTAGGAATTGCTTAGCTGCCCAAGTGACAGTTAGCACTAGAGACTACTGACTTTTGACCTTGAAGGCCACATAAGATGGTAAATCCATTAAAAACCTAGTAATCACACTATAAATATTCTGAATGACCATTATTTTTACCTTTCTGTGAATCAAATGGACTAAAGATGACCTTTCTCAGGCCAACTACTCTACTTTACTTAAAAATTATGACACATATCATGCATATATATGACATATATTCATTCTCATTCACAGAGGAGTGTATAAGATTTACTTGTACAGTTCATTTAAAGAATAATTATAAAACAAACACCCAGTTTCAGAAACAACATTGTCAGCCCCTCAGAAGCCTTCCCTGGTCACATCCCATTTCTCTTTTCTTAATAGTTTTCCTATTTAATGTATGTATCCTTAACAGTAGAGTTTTGCATTTCTGAACCTTATGTAAGTGGAAACACGTGGTATCTATTCTTTGATTCACTTGCTTCTTTCACTCAATACTGAGATTCATCATATTATAAATGGTTATAGTTGTTCATTTTCATTGGTGCATTATACTTCACCTTATGACATCACAATTTATCCATTCTATTGTTGATATAAGTTTGGATTGTATGTTGTTTTTAGCTATTACAAACTTGCACATATACAAGAGATTCTGAATGGAATTGCTGAGTCATAGCGAATGTGTATCTTCAACTTTACTAAAGTCACAGTTTTCCAAAGTGACTCTATCAATTTATACTACCATTAGAGTATGAGGATCCTCTTTGCTTCATCCTTCTTAAAACTTGTTATTGTCAGGCTTAATTATTCTTTGGTCTGGTGGGTGTCTACTAGTATGGCATTGTGAGTTTCATGTCCATTTCTGTGGTTGCTAATATGGATGTGCATATTTTCTATTGGTCATTTGTATTTCCTCTTTGGTGTTGTGCCTACTTAAGCCTTTTGCCTATTTTTAATATTAGGTCATCTCTCTGGTTCTTATTGATTTGTAGGTGGGGTTTTTTTTAGAATTAATTTTTTTTAATTAATTTATTTTTGGCTGCTTTGGGTCTTCATTGCTGCACGCAGTCTTCCTCTAGTTGCTGCGAGCGGGGGCTACTCTTCGTTGCGGTGCGTGGGCTTCTCATTGCGGTGGGCTCTCTTGTTGCGTAGCACGGACTCTAGGTGCGCGGGCTTCAGTAGTTGTAGTTGTGGCTCGCAGGCTCTAGCGTGCAGGCTCAGTAGTTGTGGTGCACAGGCTTAGTTGTTTTGTGGCATGTGGGATCTTTCCGGACCAGGGATCGAACCCATGTCCTCTTCATTGGCAGGTGGATTCTTAACCACTGCGCCACCAGGGAAGCCTGATGTAGGTGTTTTTTATATATTCTGGGTACTAATTCCTTGTTATATGCTTTGCAAACTTCTTCTCCCATATTGTGACTCTTCCACTCACTTTATGGTGTTATTTGGTAAACAAAAGTCCTTAATTTTAATGTAGTTGAATTTATTGATCTTTTCCTTTATGGCTAAAAAAAAATTATTCTCAATCCTAAAGTCATAAAATCATTCTTCCATACAGGTCCACAAAATTTATCTGAAATACTCGGAGACAGATATGTTCTGGAATACAGACTTTTTTGGATATTGGAAAGGTACCATGGAACGTACAACGTATACTATGTAGCAAGAACTGGGACAGTACCTATAACCAAAAATATCAATATTTCTACAGCAAAACATATAGTCAACTAAGTGATATATAAATAATGACTATCGTGACACTAAGTTACATTTTTCAACAAATGAGTTCCAAAGAGTTTGATGTTTCAAGGTTTGGGGATTTTGTAATTAGTACAAAAGTTATGGTAGCCTCATACAATAAAAATGGAATTATTTCAAAGTTTGGAGGAACTTACTGGTGGAGCCATTGACCTGGAATTTGTGTGTGAACCTTCATTACTATTGATTCAAATTTTTAATGGTTTGGGACTATTCATATTTTCTTCTCTTTAGTCAGCTAGTTGTTTTTCTTGAGATTTGTACAATCATCTACACTTTATTTGCATCAAGTTGTTTACAAGATGTTCTGTTTTGATTTCTAAAGTATAGTTTTCATTATTGACATAGGTTGTTAACATCTTTCCTTTTATTGCTCAATACTGTTAAATATTTGTCAATTTTATTAGTCTTTTCCAAAAAAAATCAACTTCTGGATTTTTAAAATCTACTGTATGCAGTGGTGTGCTAGTTAATTGGCTCTGAACATAACAAAACAAAACACTACCTTGTTGGCTGATATCCAGTGTGAAGATTCCCATCGGGGCAATTTCAAGCTACCAGATTGATACTACTGACCATGGAATTGGGAAGAGGTGTGCACAGTTGGCTCTCCTGAGCTAGTACAGGCAGTGTCTGGCACACCACTACTTTCATTTCCCATTTCTGTTTCCAGCATTATGTCCCTCCTTCCACTTTCTTTAATTTTGCTCTCCTTTTTCTAACTTCTTGAAAGGGAATGTTTAGCTAAAGACCTTTCAGCCTCTTTTCTAATGTACTTACTTAAGGCTATAAACTTCCCTCTACGTACTATACGTTAACTTTATTCCGCAGGTGTTGCTATTGTATTTTATTATTCAGCTCAAAAAATTTTCTCATTACCATTATGACTCTTTGGCTATGGGTTACATGGACTTGTTTTTATAGTTCTTTATTGATTTCTAGCTTAACAGCACTGTGCTCAAAAAACACTTGCTGAATGATTTCAATCTTTAAAATTCGTTGAGAGTTGCTTTACAGCTAAGTATGCAGTTGATTTTGGTAATATGCCATGTTTGCGTTCCAAAAAACATGTTCTGATTTTGGTTGTGTTTTTCTGTGTATATTCATTAGGTCAAGTTTGTACATCATGTTATTCAAATTTTCTATACCCTTACTGATTTTTCTTTTGTTTGTCTTAACAATGACTGGGAAAGGCTTGTTAAAATCACCCACTATGGCCATATATTTTTTTCTTTATAATTTCGTTGATTCCCTTTATATATTATATATATATTTAAGTGCATAACAATTTTAAACTTTAAATATTTTTTTCAACTCATAAGTCATTCAAGACTCCTCATCCTTTTTGTATCTCATTAGTCATACTTAAAAGATACTATCTTTATATAAACTGCCCTTGATAGACACAGTATAAAAGAATTGGTGGCCCTGGTAAAGCTAAAGCAATCCACTTATTAGACTCCATTAACTATTACAGAAATACTTCCCATATTGTAGAACATATGTTTGGTGGTACTTAGGCTTCACACAGCCAACCTGAAAATGTGCGTATGTTTATTTGTAAAGGATTAAATACCAGCACTGAGCGCAGAGCTGTAAACTGCTTGTGAGTTTTATAAGCACTTAGAATTCAACAGGACTAGATGATGGCGCAGATGGGATCTTTAAGAGAACTGGACGACTGACCTGTATCTACAAACGTGCTTTCAAATAAAGATTCTGCTGAGATATTCACTAAAATATTAAAAAGAGTATCTTTCAAAATATCTGGAGCAGCGCTTTTCATTCCTTTTAAAAAAACACCTCGGGGGGGCCTCCCTGGTGGCGCAGTGGTTGAGAGTACGCCTGCTGATGCAGGATACATGGGTTCGAGCCCTGGTCTGGGAAGATCCCACATGCCGCGGAGCAACTGGGCCCGTGAGCCACAACTGCTGAGCCTGCGCGTCTGGAGCCTGTGCTCCGCAACAAGAGAGGCCGCGGTAGTGAGAGGCCCGCGCCCGGCGATGAAGAGTGGCCCCCGCTTGCCACAACTAGAGAAAGCCCTCGCACAGAAACGAAGACCCAACACAGCAAAAATAAATAAATTAATTAATAAACTCCTACCCCCAACATCTTAAAAAAAAAAAAAAAACACCTCGGCGTTTAGGGAGTAAAAAAAGCCACAAGTAAGATTAAAACAATAATACAGGTATTAATTTTACCCACTCTCCTGACCAATTTGTATTACCGCCGGCAACTTTCAGATCCAAGTCCAGAGATCTTAGCTGTAAACTCTAATCAGGCTCACATTTTAGTCCCTCGAACTATCAGATCTCAGCCGACTGGAACTTGGCTTTCATATTCTTTCACTAGATGTCTCCAAATACCAACTGAAAGGATCTTGTCCATCTACAGAAGAAAGCCGCAAGGGTTCAAGCAAGGGAAAGGTGATAATGTTGGTAAATGTAACAGGATTAAATCTGAATCAGGAAACTGGGAGCTTGGTGCCCTGGGTTCTCAGCTCAGTCACTTATTTGCCATGTGTCCTGGGGCGTCACCCGCCTCTTTCTGGGGCCGTTTCTTTCTTTTTTTTCTTTTAATTTAAAAAGCGAGGAGTTAAGCCTAAGCGGCCCTTTAACGCTTCGTCCCGCTCTCATCTCAGGTGCCAACTTCCACACAAAGCCGCCGTTTCCGGCAGGGCTCGCACGTTAAGCTTTCCGGACGGCGCTTGGCGAGATATATGCAGAAATTTAGATTCATGAAAGAAGCACAGTTCGTTAAAATCACGAAAAACTGCAGGGAGAGAGGCACCGAGACGTTAATAAAGCCAAGGCCGCTGTGAGGAGTGACCGGATCCTACCCACTCCCCATCTCCACAGCCCCAGGACCCGCCTCCCTCGCCCGAGCAGGCCCAGAAGTCACTGCGACAGGTAAGAGAACGGAACAGGAAGTCCCGCCCTCCTGGAACAGCGAACGGTAGCCCGTAAGGATCATTCCAAGGCCAGCGCATTCGCCGCGTGAATTGTTTCCTTGAGGGGCCGGGGGTCTACGCCGCTTGAGCTCAAGCGGGCGAGGCGGGAGTGCGGCGCCAGTCCTCGGCACCGCGCCCTTCTTTCTCGGTCGTTGGGCTGCGTGCCTCTCCTCCAGTCGGCGCCGAAGGGAGCCTGGTTCTGGGCGGGCGGAGAGGTGGGCTTGCTGGCGGGGCGCGCCGGGGAGGGTATGGACCCCGGAGGTCGCTGACTTTCCGCGAGCCTCGGGCTCCTCTTCTGCAAGACGGAGCAGCACTCCGTGTCCTGCCTGGTGATTTTGGCCTCGTGCATTTATTTGTATAGCACTTTGGTTCGAACAGCAACCTCGTAAAATGGGCACCGCTCCCCTGTTTTACCGATGGGGAAACAGGCTCTAGAGAATAAGTGAAGTGTCTTAAGTGACAGACCGTGTGAGAGCCGTAATTCTAACTCCGACTTTCTGAGACCAAGCTGTCACTCCAGCAGTGGAGCATATTACATGGTGTAAGGGATAAGCGTCAGAAGCGAGTGCTCTTACGATACCGTTAATGTAATAGAACTGATTGGTTTCAGTCGCATCATTAAAACCCAGAGGCATAACTTTAAGAAAAGAGGGGCTTGGAGGGAACAACAGTATTTTTTCTTTGGCTTACCTTCTCTCAAATTACAAGTTCCTTGTTAATATCACATGTTTTGGTTGACAGCTTGAGCCCACTAGGAATGGCAGCCCCATCTATGAAAGAAAGGCAAGCTTGCTGGGGAGCCCGGGATGAGTACTGGAAGTGTTTAGATGAGCACACAGAGGACGCTTCTCAGTGCAAGAAGTTAAGAAGCTCATTTGAATCAAGTTGTCCCCAACAGTGGGTAAGTCACACTGGGACGTGTTTCTGTTTGCTGTCAAAATACATAGAGCTTACGGTGAGTGGTGGGCTATGAAATGAGGCACTGTTTGAAGCATGTCAAATGAGCAGTTTCCGTGAGCAGCAGAGAAAACCTCGTCTCGTAATCCAGGCTTGTTTTATGTACATAGCAGGCACACCTTTGGAAAATGTCACCTGACACTTTAAAGATGATTGAAAAGCAAAACATTCGCACACTAACCAAAAAATTCCAACCTTCTAAATTGGTAGATTTCTCCTGGATCTTCTCAAGGGATAGTATTTACTCTTGGGCAAGAGTTGGCAAATTCATTGGCCTAGAGCTGCTATCAGAAATAAAGCATTCCCAGTTGCCCACCCAAAATCATACGGTCATATACCCAAAGTACAAATACAAAGGAGTTTAGAAAGTGGAAGAAACAAAATGATCATATGGTGGATTCTGGCACCAGCTGCTCCAAGTGCCTCGCCGACACGCGCTCTTGCTCTGTATTGCCAGTCCTTAGAATGGGAGGGGTTGGAAAAGGGAACTAACATCGCTGGGCTCAGTAAGTGCCCTGGTGTGAATGCCTGATGCTCCTTCATCAATACGCTTTGAGATGGGCGGTGTTGCCGTCAATTTCCAGAGGAGGCAACTGAAGCCCAGAGCATTGGAATAACTTGCTTTCTCACTATTGGGGCTGGAGAATAGGATGCCCGGAATTGAGATTAGGGCAGGGCTGTATTTGTTGGTAAGGACGAGGACTAGGCTTTGATCCTGGCAGTAAGGTAGGTTGGAGGACAAGATCATTGAAGAAAGAGGTCAAGGACCTGAGAGGCCAGGGTACTGGCAGGATCAACCACATGGATACTGAACCACCCAAGAGTTATGACATGAACGTTGTTAGAGAAACTGACGGCAACCTACAAAGTTATAGATGACTCCAACAAAGAAGGGAGCAGGGCTTCCCTGGTGGTGCAGTGGTTGAGAGTCCGCCTGCCGATGCAGGGGACACGGGTTCGTGCCCCGGTCCGGGAAGATCCCACATGCTGTGGAGCGGCTGGGCCCGTGAGCCATGGCCGCTGAGCCTGCGTGTCCAGAGCCTGTGCTCCGCAACGGGAGAGGCCACAGCAGTGAGAGGCCCGCGTACCGGAAAAAAAAAAAAAAAAAAAGAAGGGAGCAGTAGAGCAAAGCAATCAAAATAACTACTGCCGCATCTGACAGTGACTGCCACGCTCCCATGGAAAACAGTTGTCTTCTGCAGACTATTCTTAGTCTGTAACTGAGCTCCCTTTCCCAGCCTGCGCCCTCAGGCCTTTGCTCCGTTTTCACCTGTGCTCTCTACTCAGGAGTCATACCCAGTGGCCATAGAATAAAAGCAAAAGATATTTACAGAGATTTGTGTGAGAAGGTGGGGAAGGAGACAGAGGGAGAAGTGATGGGAGTATTCTCTGAGTGCATTCTGTGTGAGAAATTGTGTTTTCATTAGCTTTAATTTTCATTCAGTCTTGTGAGGTACTATTGTATCTCTTTTACATAATAGAAACTAAGGCTCAGGAAGGTGAAATAATTTGTTCAAGATCAGCTAACCAGCAAAGTAGTAGAGAGGGGATTTGAAAGTAGGTCTCTCTGATTGCAGTTTGTATTCTTTTACTTAGCTGAAGTCACAGCCAGAGAATAAAGATAAAAATAAAACCACCAAATAGAGATTCACAATGAATACTTCTATGATGAAACACTAAAAATAAAAATTTCTTACATAATAAATATAAAACTGTGCTGTCACAAAACCAAATTACTCTTCTCTGGCCCTTTGCTTATCCCTTTTTTTTTTTTTTTTTTTTTTTGTGGTACGCGGGCCTCTCACTGCTGCGGCCTCTCCCGTAGCAGAGCACAGGCTCCGGACACGCAGGCTCAGTGTCCATGGCTCACGGGCCCAGCCGCTCCGCGGCATGTGGGATCTTCCTGGACCAGGGCACGAACCCATGTCCCCTGCATTGGCAGGCGGACTCTCAACCACTGCGCCACCAGGGAAGCCCGTGCTTATCCCTTTTATAGCACTCATCAGTCGGCCTTGTATAATGGCCCGATTTAAAGCCTCCTGTTGGTTTGTAACTTAGGAAGGAGCAGGGATCAGGTCTGTCATTGTAGCTTCATCCAACACAGTCTTCCACAAATAGAGCAACCGGACAGCCAAGATACTTGATCCTAACATCAATTTCAGATACTGTCTTTTCCCTGTGAACCTTTGAAATGTCTCAGAAATTGCAGTATTTTGGCATTCATGCTACTATCCTGCATCTCATCTAATGGCTTAGAGGACACTAGCATTATACATACACAGTGCTTCTCAAGAAATGCTTGTTGATTTATTAGCCTTTTAGACATTAGCCTCTTTCGAGGTGCCACATGTCGAGGGTCCTCAACTGTTCATTGAATGGAAAAGACTATGGAGCAGAGCTTTTCAAGCAGAGAGTACGGTATATGCAAAGGCATGGAAGCAAGATGCATGAGAAGTCAGCACATTCAGGAAATGGGGTAGCTCTGGACGGGTAGCATTTTAGGGACTGGTGGTCAACCCAGAAGATAGACGGATGGGCAGAGATTAAGCCATGAATGACCTGATTTGTCTTACTGAGGAGTTTGGATGTTGACCTTGAAGGCAATAGGGATGCCTTGAAAGACCTTTAAACAAGCAGTGCCATGATCAAATTGGAATTTCAAAAAGATTATTCTTGGCAGTGGTGTGATGGATGGATGAAGGAGGGTAGAGAAACCAGTTAAAGAGCTATTAAAACAATCCAAGTGAGAAATCATGTGGGCCTGTACTGTCGCGATCAAGAGGGGGAAAGAGATCGGAGCATTGACAGTGATGCAGTCACTGAAATAGGTGATGGGAGGAGAAACACGTCTGGAGAGGAGCTGAGTTCTGGACAAGTTGGGACTGAAGTATAAGTAGGACCACTAAATGGCATTGTCATTTAGGCAGTTGGAGATGTGACAGGAGATGCAAAGATCTATTGATTTGCCACAAAAACGTTAAGAGGATTGTCCACTTCTTCATCTGTTGCCCTTTACATATAACACCCGTCCCAGCTCAGTCAGCCTGAGGACACCAGGGGTGTGGAGTCTGACAGTGAGATTTATTAACGTGCTCTAATCAGGGAGCCCCACGCACCAGAGCTGCTGCGGGTGTCTCAGCAACCAAGGGAAAGGAGCTATCAGAGGGTTTGGGGAAGGGTGGAGTTTAGGTGAAACTGAAATGAAGTGGTGCTTTGATAGGCTCAGAGAAAAGCAGGGCTGTGTATAAGCAGGTTGTCAACTCTGGACTGAGAAATGGACCCAGGGTCTTATTTTCCACAAAGATAAATGCTGCCATGTCATCATGCTCAGAAATCCTTATGTGAAGTCCTGCACCTGAGTTGGAAATCAAGACTGCTTCTTTTTGTCAAAGTGCCTATCAGATCCCCCAGGCAAAAGTGGGGTGTTTCATCCTTACCGAAAGAACTTCAAAGAGCAAATTTCTGATAGTTTGATTTTAGAGAACAGAGTTTCTTGGTGAATAAGAAAGCAGTAGGGACTTCCCTGGTGGTGCAGTGGTTAAGAATCCACCTGCCAATGCAGGGGACACAGGTTCGAGTCCTGGTCCGGGAAGATCCCACATGCCGCAGACCAACTAAGCCTGTGCGCCACAACCACTGAGCCTGCGCTCTAGAGTCCACAAGCCACAACTACTGAGCCCGCACGCCTAGAGCCCATGCTCCACAACAAGAGAAGCCACCGCAATGAGAAGCCTGTGCACCGCAACGAAGAGTAGCCCCTGCTCGCCGCAACTAGAGAAAGCCCACGCGCAGCAACGAAGACCCAACACAGCCAAAAAAAAAAAAAAAGCAGTAGTCACTCAGAGGGGTCTCTTAGGACAGTGTCTGGCTGCGGTGTGTCCTGCAGAGGAACGTTAACTTTGTAGCTGGCTTTATCTGAGTCTCTTATCCCAGCTTGAGACAGGGCAGGCACAGTTCTACATTCTTAACTCGGACTCTATTGAAATATTTAAGAATTAAATCCTAAGAAAAGCTTTTCTGTTCTGACAGTGAAAACGTGTGTGGTATCATGCCTTTGTCTTGTCTGCAGAGCAGCTCAGATGCAGATGCTATGAGGATTTGGTGGTTGGCCTTGATTTTCTACTTCTGTGATTTTACTGTTTCAGGATATGGGGCTTTAAGATACTCCAAATTCCCTATGGCAAGAGGAGGATGTAAATAGAAATAATAAAATGAAATATTTAGTGTATTAAAGTTTTACCATCAGTTTACTTATTCATAGTTCATGAATATAATTTTTAACTATGTGTCTATCTCCTTAAATGTATGTTTCTGGATAAGATAAACTTAATACAAATATGATGGCTAATGAATTACAAAACTTGTTGAACTTACAGTTGACAGGAAAAACTTGTACAATGTCTTTGAATCATGAAGTCTTATGACCTGAGAGTCCTATGGACTCTGAACTTGCATAGTACATTTCACATGTGTAAGCACATATACTTCTTGAGAAGGTGCACAGGGTACTCAAATTCTCAACAGGGTCAGTAACCCAAAAAGGGTTAGGACTCACTGGTCTATACTCTCTTTAGAGACTCTTATACATAAGATGCACTGATTCAAAATGGTTCTAAAATATAAATTACTTAGGCCACTTATATGATTTATATTGAATAATTAGTTACATTTAAATCTGTGCTTTTGTTTAAGCTGCATAGCTTGCCCTTATCTCAGACCCTTTTTTCTCAACAGATAAAATATTTTGATAAAAGAAGAGACTACTTAAAATTCAAAGAAAAATTTGAAGCAGGAGAGTTCCAGCCTCCGAAAACAGCCGCAAAGTCCTAGGCTGTTCCTGAACATTTCAGAAAAGTTGAAATTATTTTTTCTGGACATTCAAAAATGCTCTATGGGACAACAGTAGTTTGAATGAATGATGGCAAACACCAATGCTTGTTCCATATATACAACTCTTAATTTAAATAGTCAAGTAACAAGATTCCATTTTTCAAAAGACAGACTTGAAATAAAATGGTATGAAATATGCTTAATTGAGTAAAAAACATATTTTAAGAAAAAACAAAATTAAAGCTTATTATGAAAACGTGTACCTTTTTTGTTGTTGGAGGATGGGTAGTAGGCAAATACTATTATTGATAGAGATATGGATATACACTGAAAAAAATAAGATTTGCCATTGTCCTGGGAGTTAGCATTTTAACACAGACAGAAGAAAATGAGGAATGGAAGAAGGTTCAACTTAAAATATACAGGTAAAATAATAAAGACCATCTACAAAAAAACCCTACAGCTAATATAGTTAATGATAAGACAATGCTTTTTCCCTCAAATCAGTAACAAGGGAAGGATATCCTCACTTCTATTCAACATGGTACTGGATTCCTAGCTACCTCAAAAGAAGAAAAGCACACAAATGGGAAGGAACAAATGAAACTGGCTCTATTCATAGACAATATGATTATCTTTGTAGAAAATCCCAAAGAATCGACAAAAAGAGCACCTAGAATTAATAAGTGAATCTTAGAAAGGTGGCAGGAAACAAGGTCAATATACAAAAGAAAATCATATTTGTGTATACCAGCAATGAACAGCTGGAATCTAAAATAAAATTTAAAATATGCCATTTACAATAGCACTAAAAAAACTAAAAATAAAAGGAATACTTAGATATAAATCTAACAGTATGTGTAGGACCTATTTCCTGAGAACTACAAAACACTTGAAATCATAGATCTACTTAATTGGGGAGAGGTACAGTGTTCATGGATTAGAAGACTCAGTGTTGTTAATTTACTGTTAAGTTCTCCCCAGTTTGTTCTCTGGGTTCAAAACAACCCCAATCAAAATCTCAAGAATTTTGGTAGATATTGACAAGCTGATTCTAAAATTTGTATGGAGGGCCTCCCTGGTGGCGCAGTGGTTGAGAGTCCGCCTGCCGATGCAGGGGATACGGGTTCGTGCCCTGGTCTGGGAGGATCCCATATGCCACGGAGCGGCTGGGCCCGTGAGCCATGGCTGCTGAGCCTGCGCATCCGGAGCCTGTGCTCCGCAACGGGAGAGGCCACAACAGTGAGAGGCCCGCGTACCACAAAAAAAAAAAAAAAAAAAAAAATAAATAAATAAATAAATAAATAAATAAATAAAATTTGTATGGAAAGTCAAAGGACCTAAGATAGCCAAAACAGTTCTGAAAAGAACAAAATTGGAAGATTCATATTATATGATTTTAATGCTTATTGTAAAGCTACAGTGATTAAGATAGTATGGTATTGGCAGAAGGATAGACACATAGTTCAGTAGAACAGAACAGAGCCCAGAAATATACCCACACAGAGTCAACTGAGTTTGGACAAGGTGAAAAGGCGATTCCGTAAAGGATAATCTTTTCAGCAAATGGTGCTGGAAAAATTGGATGTCCATGCACAACAAAATGAGCCTTGACATAAACTGCACCTTATTAAAAAAAAAAAACAACTCGAAATGGATCATAGACTTAAATGTAAAATATAAAACTATATAACTTCCAGAAGAAAATATGGAGAAATTCTGCATGATTTGGGGTTTGGAAGTGAATTTTTTTATAACGTCTTAACTTTTTTAAAAATTTGTTTTATTTATTTTATTTTTGGCTGCATTGGATCTCCTTTGTGGTGCGTGAGCTTCTCATTGCAGTGGCTTCTCTTGGTGCAGAGCATGGGCTGTAGGCACACAGACTTCAGCAGTTGTGGCTCGCGGGCTCTAGAGCACAGGCTCAGTAGTTGTGGCGCATGGGCTTAGTTGCCCCATGACATCTGTGATCTTCCCGGACTAGGGATCGAACCTGTGTCCCCTGCATTGGCAGGTGGATTCTTAACCACTGCGCCACCAGGGAAGCCCTGGAAGTGAATTTTTAGATGATAACCTCAAAAGCACAATCCATAAGAGGAAAAAAAAATAGCTAAGTTGGACTTTATCAGTATTAAAAATTTCTGCTCTGTGAAAGATACAATTAAGAGAATGAAAAGATAAAACTGGGAGAAAATATTGCAAATCACATATCTCATTAAAGAACTCGTATCCAGAATAACAAACCCTTATTTTAAAAATAGCCCAAGTTTAAAAAATAGGAAAATTACGTGAATATTTTCGCAACTCTATTCATAGTGTTAGAAATATTATATTATGAAAAGATGCTCCATATTATTTGTAGAGTAAATTAAAACCATGATGACCTATCACTACACACCTGTTAGAGTGCCTCAAATTTTAAAAAGTTGATAGTACCAAGTACTGATGAAGATGCAGAGCAGCAGAAACTGGCATTCACTGCTGGTGGGCAAAGGGGTTGACTCTGAAAGGGTCACACAAAGGAATGTTTAGCTGGAAGCTGTTTTCTATGGCACTGTGGTGGTGCATCCACGTATGCACTTGTCAAAACCCACAGGACTGTACACTGTAGAGAGTGACTTTGTGTGCACATTAAAATCAAATCAACCAGGGGGGCTTCCCTGGTGGTCCAGTGGTTAAGACTCTGCGCTCCCAATGCAGGGGGCCCGGGTTCAATCCCTGATCGGGGAACTAAGATTCCACATACTGCAGCTAAGCCTGCATGCCACAACTACTGAGCCCACACGCTCTAGAGCCTGTGGGCCACAACTAGAGAAGCCCTTGCATCTGCAGCAATGAAGAGCTCACACAGCCTAAAGAAAAAAAGAAAATATTAGTCCCATCCGTCTCAAAATACGTAAATAAATAAAAATAAAATCAACTAGGATTTTGGAGGAATTCTAGTTTAGAATGAAGAATGATAAATGAACCTAACTATTATAAATATATGACAAACTCACTGAAAGGGATGGATAAGAAAGGGGCTGACCCACATAACTTTGAAAAATGGTGTTCTGACTGGATTCTGTAAGACTGAAGACAAAAAGAACTATGCAAATTGCTAAATTTCACAGGGGTGTGGTGCAGCAATTCTGAAACTACAGTAATGAGAACCAGGTTTGTGTTAGAAAAAGCAGTTAAAAATAAGCAAGAGGTGCATGTTAGAATGAACCTTGTGGTGTTGGATTGGTGTCAGAGATAGCAGGAAGAATTCCTGTTTATGTGAACATACCTGGATGTAGTACTTGTACACACATAGGCTGGTGGACACCCAGGTCCCCTAGCTCTGTCCACTGAGAGGTCCTGCAGTGACCAAGTCCAGGAGCAACGAGCACATCCAGCACCCAGATCTCGATTTCTAATAGTATTCACCAATAAATGGAACCAATGATCCTTGGTGAAATGGCTGACTCTAGAACTGGTATAGAGAGAGTAAAGATGAGCCTGGAGCATTGTTTATATAAGAATGTAAGGAAGTACTTAAAAAAAAAAAAAAAAAGAATGGGAGCATGCCAAAGGACACAAGAGCCAGCCATCCACCCTGCCATAAACAGATGACTGACGAAAGGAAAAGACTTCCTTACAGAGGAATTCCAAGTAATAAAGGACATCCACTAATGAATGATAAAATCATTAAAAGAGAAAAGTTCAAGAGAAACAGCTTATTAGCATAGCCTCCAAGTATCTCTCCCAAAATGTTTATTAAATATTGTGGTAGTTTTAACAGTTGCCTCCGAATCCTCTGATACTCCTCCCTCCAAGAGGGGAAGTTCATTTTCCCTCCCCTTGAGTGCAGGCTAGGCTTAGTGACTTGCTTCTAACAGACTGTGGAAAGTGAAAAATGGCAACTTTACAGAGGAGAACATGACAAGCTGCCTTAAACAAAAGATCGAGGTAGTAAAGTCATGCTGAGAGGTGATGAGAGGGGCACTTAATCCTTCCTTAAAAACCATGACCTCAGTCTGATAGGAGAAAACACCAGACAAACCCAAATTATGAGACATTTACAAAATACCTGACCGGTACTATTCAAAAGTGTCAAGGTCATAAAAGACAAGGAAAGACTGAGAATCTGTCAGAGACTGGAGGAGACCAAGGAGCAGCATCCTGGATGCCAAAGCCAGTGCTCCTGGAACAGAAAAAGTGTTATTAGTGAGAAACGGGAAATCTGGATATAGATGAGGATTGTAGGCTGCTTAGTGAACAGCACCCATTATCAATGTTAATTTCTTAGTTTTGATAAATGTCCCTGGTTATGTAAGATCCTTTAGAGGCATCTGGGTGAAGGGCATATGGAAACGACGTACTATCTCTGCAGCTCTCCTGCAGAACAAAAATTATTTTAATAAAGCTACAGACACGCCTCTCGGGAGGAGGCACCGCCCCGCCGCGTGGAATTCTTGGTCTGGGTCTTGCTGGAGCTTGGTGGTTGCTCTATCACTAGTCTGAGTCGGGGGTGCCTATACAGAACCCCAGAAATACGACTCAACGGTATGGTTCAAAGCAGCGGAACGAGCAAGACCACGTCTGCAAGTCTTCACTGCAGCATTGTTTTCATTGGAAACGTGGAGACAATCCAGAATGTTCCACGTTAAGCCCCCAAATGGTAATCTTACAACTTGAGAACTCTCCCTGGAAAAGTAAGAGCCCAGAAACTGCTGAGCCTCCCAGTCTCAATTTCCTTTCCCAGATTCATCAAGTAGGTCCTTGGGGATTACATGAGAACATGCACATAAAGTGCTTAGCAGAGTGCCTGGAATGCAGAAACAATGAACGAAAATGAACTTGGCATCCCCGTTGACTAGCCTGGCTCTTGCTGCAACCTTCATTCTCACTGACAAATTCCAGCAGGTTATGTCTGGAATTTGTGATGAGTGATTTCAGAAGGGCCAAGGCTTTCGGTGGTGAACCGAGGATGTTCAAATCCTTTTGTCTGTAAATCAAGCTGACTCTTATTACACTAGTCTGATTTTTGAAGCCAACTGATGTGTGAGACTGTGAGAAAGTCACCTTATCACTTTGTTCCTATTTCCGTCTCAGTCCCAGGTGATGGGGGTGGATTACTGTACCTGAAGTATAGAGAAGTAGGAGGAGAAATGTTGTTCTGGGGCTTCCAAATGATATAATTCGATTCGATTCCACCACTGAATATTCTACCCTGGATTTGTGTGGCATCCACTTTTACTGTCCCCTCTGCATCCTTCACCCGACTTTTAATTTTTTCCTCATGAGAATGTATTCTTTTATAGTAACAACAAAGAGCTAATGTAAAATGACCAACAACAAATTGACTCTATTTTAATTCTGACTTGAGCCTCCAAAGTGGAATGAAGAATGAGTGCAAAATTTCCTTTATAATGGGTGGAAAACCCCACCTAATGCTAATTATTCTCTACATTTCTTCCTCTACATGTCTGTATAGTCTTGGCTATTTTATTTAAATGAAAGTTCTTTGTATTCGTTTTTTCTTTTTTTAAAATTGAAGTATAGTTGATTTACAATATTGTGTTAGTTGCAGGTGTACAGCATAGTGATTCAGTATTTTTACAGATTATATTCCATCATAGGTTGTTTTAAGATACTGGGTATAGTTCACTGTGCTATACAGTATATCCTTGTTGCTTATCTATTTTATATAGAGTAGCTTGTATCTGTCGATCCCATACCCCTCATTTGGCCCTCCCCGCTTCCTTCTCCCCTTTGGTAACCACTAGGTTTTTTTGTTTTTCTGTATCTGTGAGGCTATTTCGGTTTTGCATATAGATCCATTTGTATTATTTTTTAGATTCTACATATAAGTGATATTGTAGAGTAAAAAAATAAATAAAAAAAATAAAGCTACAGAAGAAAAAAATACATAACAGGTAACGAACTCTGAAACTTAATTATTATTAAAAAAGGACCCAGACATGATTGAAGTGCATTGATGGATGGTGATAGTTACCATTAAATAATAAAGTAATCCTAATGTCAAACAAAAAAACCTCAGAAGAACAGAAACAGTACATCAACCCTCGTGGGTTCCATTCTCACTACTGGTAATGATGTGCAAGGGTAAGTCACCTCCTTTGGGTCCACGTTGACAACAGTCAGAAGGTAGACTATTTCTAATCACTATTTGAACCCTGAGCAAAGATGGCATATGAAAATTTCCTAAAAACTTCATATGAATGATTATGGCCTAGTTTATGGCTTTAAAAATAAGTTATGAACTTCACAGGGAAGCTGGTTTGGCACCTTGCCAAGCATGTTTCCTCCCTGCGCAGAATCAGCAGAAAGAGGCCAATGACTCCTCCTCACACTGAAGCTCTGCTTCCCCCCCGGCCCTGTGCTTGCTCTTGACAGGGGTGTGGTATTCACAGATAATCAGAGCTGCCTTAATTCTGCCTTCCTCCTACCATGATCCACATTTCTGACAATACTAGTTTCTAGGAAAGAAATGATCTTTTTAAAATACATTGTTTTATTTCCACAACTGCTTAAAATATTTTAGTAAAGAAGCAATACAACTTAGCTTTAAAAAAGGTTTATTAAAGGGGACAACATACAGCAATATAGTTAAGGCACATGACAAAGTTTTGGCATTAAACTGCAAATAAAGAAATGCAAATTATCCCAATAGATTTCAGAATCTATCTCATCAGTCCAAATAGTTTTAAAACAATGTTTCAACAGCACCGATAGATAACTCGATAACTTGATAACTCGTCTCAGACAAGGCACAAACTTCAGGACCCGGGGTCCCCCTGCTTCAGTAGCTGCTGCCTGGTGTATTCCCAGATGAGCAGAGCTCCACTCACGTGGACGTTGAGGGAACGGATGATGCCCTGTTGAGGAATTTCCACACACACGTCCAGTTGCTGGATCAGATTTGCTGGAATTCCTTCCCGTTCATTTCTGATTCAGAAAAATGGGAGAAGAAAGGTTAGTTTTCTTATAATAAACAGTTTTCTTCTCAGATATCCTGGATGTTACTGGAAGAGACAGGTTAACAAAATGACACAAGTCTATGGTACCAGGAAAATAAAGACGAGTGTAACAAGAAGGTTTATGGGTCAATTCTGTGTTCACCTGACCATTCCAAACGGGTGAAATAAAATGAAAACTTAGGGGGGCTTTCCATAAACCTTGCAAGTCAAAAGCCAGGTACAGGTGTATGATCAAGAGTCCAGGTAAAACTGTAAACCTTCTGGAACGTTTTCTAGACAGACTCTCAAGACAGTGTTCTTACCCCAACAAGAGTAGAGACTTCTCAGGGAAGCAGTACTGGGTTAGGTCTAAACTTTTCACAGTCTGTTCCACACCCACGATGGTGTAACCTTCTGCTTTTTTCTGTTGCAGATAATCGATCAGCTGAGGTGGTTTTACCTTAATATTCGTTTACAAAGAGCAGAATATTAAATCATTCATTTACAGCCCTCCTGGGGGTAAAATCAGTTAAAGAAAAAAACACTTTCATGAAACTGAAATTTGTTCAAAGGAAAAGGACAGAATTATGCACTATAAAAAAGAACGCTCCCAACATCTCATAAATTTATCAAACAAGAGTGACTTATAACAGGACACATTTTACTGAAAAGAATTCTACATTATTGATTTCTAAAAATACAACAGTGTGAAAGATAATAAGAATAGGAGAACAGAGTGGGCTGTATTTTACTTTTCAGTATTATCTTTAAGCCATTAAAGGCTGGACTACTGCAAAAGGGTTGATAACGTGAAGACAGAGTACTACAAAAGAGTCTAGCAAATGAAAATTTTATTAATAAATCACTTTGCGCCCACCTCCACTAAAGGAAGCCACTGTTCTGCTGAAACGCTGAGGTGCTGAAACTGCTTGTCTCTGATGCACTGAAGGTTGCCAACCACGAGCGCCGAGGCCCCGAACACCTCACAGGTCCGGCACAGCCCTGCACAGGACAAGCCGGGGTTACTGCCGCCAGTCTAAGGCCAAGTTCACTAGGTCCCAGGCATTCCTCTGAAGCTCCCGGAGAGGGGGAAATGTGGAAGAGAGGCCACAAATGGCACTGGGTCAGTTACAAATTTTCAGGATCAGAAGATGTTAAGCAAGCCCAGTGGAAACTCTAATTTTACCTCCTAGGTTGGTTGGTTTGTCAATGAGTGAGGCCACTACAATCAGTCTGCTGAGTGACTTTCCAAGTTTGGCTGCACGATCCTGAAATACCAGCTCCAGGTCTAAGTCAGGAACATTGTTTCTCCATGGGATAATCTTCTTCTGAACATCACTCCACTCTGACTCGTTATCTGCTTCGCCTGAGTTAGAACCTGGGAAAGAAAAAGAAAATATAAATCTCCTTCTCTATTGATTTACCTGCATATTTACTTTTTTAAGAGCTTAAAATGATAGTTTAGAATGAGATTCACTGACTAAAGAACTTTACTTGGATTCAGATACAATTGTCATTTTCAGTAACAGTTTAAAATGTTCAAATTCTACCCTGCTAACCAAAATACGACAACATTTCATGAAAATCAAAGGTGCACATTTTTTCCATTTTAGCATACCCCAAATTGGGAAGCATCTTAGAATCCGTAAGGGTATCATGGGTTTGGTAGCATTTTTTTCTTAGAGTTACATAAAATAATGGTGTATCTTACAAACAATGGTGTTATTAGATTGGAATTTTCTGTAGAAATATTGTATGCCGGAAAACAACATAAATAGTCTTTATCTTAAATTATTTTCCAAGTACTTGGGGGACCTTTTCTAAAAACGAGGACTGTTCTTTGGAGCAGTTATCTCTTGGCTACCCCGATGAGTACACGGATGTTATTGACCTGTCTAATTGCGTTGTGATGTCTAGTTCAGGACTGAGACTCTCCTTCCAGGCTCTCCTTCCCACTCCAAACCTGACTGTGCAAACGGGGGCACTTAGGTTACTGGGGAGGGAAGAGACACGCACGGAACCACGACGCGGTACTATACTGAGGGTGTGCCCACACAGACAGGAGTTGCTAATGTCTGGGGGAGGGAGGGGCAAAAGAGCAAGATGCAGCGTGGGAAGGGCAGGGCCAACTGTGGACACAGTGCGCACGAGCAGGTCGCAGGCAGCGGTGGTGCCTTGATGTCACTCACAGCCTGTGGTGGAGGGAGGGACGGGACTCAGACCAGGTCATTAGGGCTTTGTGTATAAAATGATAAAGAATTTATTCTACAGACAGGAGGCAGTACAGGGTTTTAAGAAGGGGGGTAACAGCACTGGTTTTGTGTTGCAGAAAAACCACCTCTTAAAAACGATGTGGAGGGGCTTCCCTGGTGGCGCAGTGGTTGGGAGTCTGCCTGCCGATGCAGGGGACGCGGGTTCGTGCCCCGGTCTGGGAGGATCCCACATGCCGCGGAGCGACTGGGCCCGTGAGCCAAAATTACTGAGCCTGCGCGTCTGGAGCCTGTGCTCCGCAACGGGAGAGGCCGCGATAGTGAGAGGCCCGCGCACCGCGATGAAGAGTGGCCCCCGCTCTCCACAACTGGAGAAAGCCCTCGCACAGAGACGAGGACCCAACGCAGCCAAAAATAAATAAATAGATAAAGCAAACTGTCAACAAGTAAAAATAAAACACTATAAAAAAAAAATTTAAAAAAAAAAAAAAAAAAAACGATGTGGAGGGTAAGTTGGGGAGGGAAAACCACTGAGAGGCTTTCACACTAGCCCAGAAAAGACAGAAACAGTCTCTGCAAGAGGGGCTGAAGAGGAAGGGCAGAATCGCCAAGATCCGATAACGGACGGATGTGGCTAGAGGGACAGAGGAAGAATGACTCCTGTGAGACCCCTAATAGGAAGGGGATTAGAAGAGGTGCGTCTGGGCAGAAAGGTAACATGGATTTGGATACTGAGTTTAAAGAGCTTATAGATGAGCTGATGCAAGCGTCCAGAAGGCTCAGGAAAGAGGCTGGCCAGAGATAAAGATCTGAAAGTTGCAGTTACATAGGTGGTTTCCAGTTGTGGAAATTAATAAAAATGTGCAGGGAGAGCAAACAGAATGAGAAGAAAACCAGGCCAATGAAAGCATTTAACATTCACGTCTCAGCAGAGAAACCCTGTTGCAATATCCCCCTCTTTACCAAAAACAAACAAAACAAACAGAAAGACCTCTGTAGTCTTTTCCCCATCCAATAACTACCCAGTTGCCTGCCCCACTCACGCCACGGCAGAACTCAGACAAGACGTCCGGATGTGCTGCTCCCCTCCCCTCCCCTCCCGGTCAGGCTGGCCCCTCCACCCTGAAAAGGCTCCTGTCACTGTCTTTTGCCCCCAAATCCACATTTGCTCTTCCCAGGCTTTGCCTGACTTGCTCTCGCTTCATGTAAGCCTCTGCTGGATGTCAACTCCTTAAAAAGGTCTTTTTAATCCTCTCTCACCCTCTTTACTCTGCTTAATTTTCTCCATAGTAGTTTTTACTACCTGACATCTTATCTGTTTGTTTAGGGTTGTCCCCCTGTAGGAATGTAAGCGCCCTGAGGGCAGGGCCTTTGTCTTCTGTTCAGCACACAGGGGGCAATCAGTAAATAAGGTGATAGTCTTAAAGGGAACCATCTAGAGTATTTGATAAAAAAATGCACTTTCCTAGAACTCTCTTCCAGACAAAAATCTAAGGGTGGGACCCAAGAATCTGTACTTTGAACATGATGTCCAAGGGATTCCTGAAAACACTAAAATTTGAGAGAACTATAAATATAAGGGACAAGGGAGGGGAACTCAAAGGAGAGTGAGAAGTCAGACTGAGGAGAAAAATCAAGATAGCAAGAAATGAGCAAATAAATGCTACATAGGGTCAGGTATGGTAAGAAAAGAGCGTCTGTTTAGATTTTGTAAAGAAGTAGACAAAGACAATTTCTGCTTTTCTGAAAGAAGTTTTAATGATGCTTATGGGCTGGGGAAGCCAGAAGGAGGACAAAATGTGAGTGACAGAAATGCTGAGAATGCAGATCACTACTACACATCTCTTAAGGTTAGTTGTGATTTTAAAAATGGGCGGGGGGACTTGATCCCAGTTTTTTGGGGCAGCTGGATTGTGAAGGGAAGGAGGAGGATGAGAAGTAACAGAGGGAAAGGGGGGTCCTTGAGGAAGCTGCAGGGAAGGATGGGGGCGGGGGCACGTGAAAGGAGGGCTGGAGCCATAGGGAAGAGAGGGCTAAGAGATGAGTGATGCTCAGCCAGACCGAGCAGGGAATGCAGAGCTCTGCTTCACTCCCAAATAGGACAAGAAAAGAGATTTCTTAATTTGGCCCCTTTTTATATCTATATTTTTTCAGAAATATATGGTAGAAGAGCAATGAATATTAATTATCAATACTTCAAAGAAGACAGAAGCCTTTAGCTTTATATAGTAAAGCAGATCAAGCTCTCTTTGGCTATTAAGAGCAAAGCCAACGTCAACGGAAAGTACTAGTCAGAGTGACACCACACTTTGTCTTTTCTCTAAGTGGAGGAGCAGAATTCACCACATCAATGAAAAAGTGATACAATCAACCACCTATTCTAAGTAAGGTGAATCAGTGAGCCTGACCAAGGCAACAGGGAGAAAAAGTAAAACAAAAGTTTTTCTTACCTATGTCCTGCTGGGACCAGTCACCTGGTTTTAGTTCATAAAGCTGAGTTGGAGAAAGGTACCACTGAAATCCTGCATCTAAAGGAATGTCAGTGAACCTGGTAAATTTACCAATGGCAATCCATTCGTCCTCAACAAGGCCGGAAAGGCGTGGAAGGATATAAAATATGGTCTGAAAGGAGAATTGTAAAAGTCTAAATTTTTTTCCCTTAAAAATAACAAAGAAATACATGATAACATGTTTAAAGTACAACTTAATTATTATTACTGATGTGTTCTCCCAAACTATCACATCTGATCAAATTACATACTTTCATTTATACCTTGTAGCAACTGTCTATCTATACTTCTTATCTTCTCTAAGAAATTAAGGGATTAATTTAGGAAATCCTTGAGAGCGGGCAGATCTTCCACTCCAGTATCTCTAACTGTATGTAACATAATATACACCATGCTCTTAATACAAGCAAGAAGTGTTTTGGAATTAATCAGCATTAATGTTGGACAACATTTGGATAAATGCTATTTATTGACAACCAGACACCTCCATAAGCAATCAAGTTCGAGCTCTTGTGATGCCAGATCTTTACTCTTGCTGCCAAAATACAAATTTAGAATCTAGATTTTGCCTCGACTGTATCTTAGCTGTGTGACGTTAGACAAGCCATTAGCCTTTCTCAGCTTCAACTTCCTCATTGGTAAAATGAGGGTAAAATCAGGTTAAAAGAGCACATGAAAGTGATTTGTAAACTGCATAGTGTGACACCACTGTGAACAGCAGTTATT
Source organism: Hyperoodon ampullatus (assembly GCF_949752795.1). NCBI lineage: Eukaryota > Metazoa > Chordata > Mammalia > Artiodactyla > Ziphiidae > Hyperoodon > Hyperoodon ampullatus. Next base: position 119,405,686 of record NC_136914.1, on the reverse strand, counting down.
CAGTCATTACATAACAATCCTCCTTCCCTTTTCTTACCTATGACAAGAAAACTGAGATCCAGATAATCCTCAAATGTGAAAAGGCACATAGGAAGCAGAAGCACAGTAGGCAATTTAAAAATAAAGTAATAAACTTATAACAATGTCCAAGCCTTCATAAAAGTTTTTAGAATGAATATGGTTTTCTCTTTATTAGCAATATTTGTGCAAATTGAAACTGGCATAATGAATGCAACTGTTTATTAAGTAGGTACCAAGTATAGCTCCAAATGTATAAACAGAGTTCTTGTGTGCCATTATTTTATTGATATGTACAGTTATGGTTCGTATAATTAATAGAGAATAAAATATATAAAACATATGAGGGTGAGGCAGTCAAAGTCAGGATGAAGGAAAAGGGGAAGCAAGGGACTTACTCCTGCTGGAGAACTGAATAGAAAAGGCTGACTTAGCACTAGAGAGTTATTAAGAGTCCTTCAGAAAGATGTCAAACAAAGCATTCTGGGCGCTAAAGGACACAGAACAGAGCACGTTAAAATATTTGAAAAATCCTAAATAATTTTTGCAATGAAGCAACAAAGTACACAATAATGTTCTATGATGACTATCTCACAACATATAGATCTGTATTTTTTTTAAAGGCCAGATTATTAGTAATCCACACACACACACAACCCAACAACAAAGAAAACTGCTTATGCATTGTAGCTAAAGTTTCTGATACTTCCAAGTTCCTAGATCATGTTTTAAATTCCAAGGCAGAACACTATAACTGTAGTCGAAAAAGGGAGAAAGTAATATCATATGTACAAATTTTAATAATCTATATATTAAGTTAATTAATTCACATGCTAACTGTAATAAGTTTAAAGAAATCATATAAGCACATTCTGTTACGATCACTGAGATGGTGGATCATTTGCTATACAATTCCAGCCATCCAGAGCCTAAAATAGGCACTTAACAGAAGAGTAGATCTTTTCGCTCTTTCATAACAATGGGCTTCGTTACAACAAATCTCACCTGCACAAATGTTCTCACTCATTTCCTTTTAATGTCAGAACAGATTTCTGTTCAGAGTTAAATATTCCCCCTTCCAGTGTTTACAAGCCAGACACTGCCTGAGAAACAGAAAGTGAAAATGACTAGCCAATTTTCACTGCTGAAGAGTGAAGCGCAAGCAGCCATCTGCATGAAGTGACAAAATTACACGGAGCGCTTTACGACGTGAAGGCAGTGTTGTAAGGACAGTTAACCTCATATACCTTCAACAACCATGGCAGAAAGGAAGCACCGGGACTAAAGATACGGAAGAGAGTTCGCAAATGAGATTCTCTGCTCACCTCCAGACAGTAGTCCTTAAGTGGGTGGAACGATGCAAAAAAGAAATGCTCCTGGATCCGTTGCCAATTCTTCTTCGCATTCCTAAGTGTTAAAGATACACGTGAGGTACAGACTAGTGAACCCACTCTGGGAAGGGGGAAGACCAAGTAGCTCTCTTAAAGAGGAACTGCAGAATTTAGAATGAATGGAAAATCTTGTGACTTTTATCCCAAGATTTATAACGCCTATCTCTAAGATCAACATCCTTAAAAGCTGACCCTAAATCTGACATTTTGAAATGAAACTCAACGACAGACAAAGAAATTAAATAACTCTCTCACAGTCCTACGTCAAACAGTGACTCAACAAGAATGAAACTCAGGTCTCCACTCCATCAAAGAGACAGTCATCAGTCAACAGACAACGATGGGAAAATCTCACAGGAACAGCTGCCGCAGGTACAACTCCCGGGCTTGGGGAAAAAGAATTCTAAAAGGGAACCATGGAAGAAATCTAGGCTGGGATCCTTATGTCTCTCTCTGGCCATAAATGCTTTTTTTTTTTTTTTTTTTCAGGAGAGAAAATCGTTACATAAGTTACTTTTTTGTTTTTGGCTGCGCTGCGCAGCATGTGGGATCTCAGTTCCCCGACCAGGGATTGCCCATTGCAGTGGAAGCGCGGAGTCGGAAGCGCGGAGTCTTAACCTCGGAGTCTTAACCTCGGGACTGCCAGGGAAGTCCACGTAAGTCACGTTTTCTACCCTGAAGATTCACGACACGCAGCCAAACTGTACCAACTTTCGTAAGCCAAATGAAAGTAATATCACAAACAACAAAAACCAAAAATTTGTCAAGTTTTAGAAGGCAAAAGAGGGAGGAATAAAAATTACAAAACACGGCCACCGGCAGGTTTCAGTTTAAATTCATGACCAACAACCCAAAAGCTAAGCAGCAATTTCAAGACGCCTTCCGGCAAGTTCATTCTCCTGCTCTGGCCAACGTACCTTCTTCACCCCTGAGTTCCCAGCCCCTCCTGTCACTGCCGGCTGCGCCTCATCATCAGTGGGGTGAGAAGACCTGAGATGAGAGGCTGGCCCCTCCTTATGCACCTGTCTTCTCTGCCCCTTGGCTTTCAAGGGTCTCTTCAAAGGACAACACCCCAGTATGTGTCCGAGCTCCCATCCCCCTGGGTTTTCCTATTGAGTTGTGCACCTCCACCTACTCCATCCCAGCAGTGGTGTTGTATCTGTTTGATATTGAGCATCTGAGTAGGACTTTGTTTGGGGGATAGAGAAGTTCTCTTAGAAAAGAAAAGGCAAGAGCTTCTAGCTTTAACCCGGACATCTGAGGGGTTATGAGCATGGCTTTAGAGTCAGGTCATGTTGCTTCTCAGCAGTTCTTTGACAACAGAGGATGAAAACATTTGGCTACGCTGAAGAGAAACATCTAGAGGTCCCTAAATCAAAGATCAAGGATTAAAGAGCAAAAAAAGAAAAAGAAAAGAAAAAGGTCAGTGACAGAGCTGACAGCACTTAGAACTGTAATTAAACTGCACATCAAATAGTGAGCTGCTTAAATGCTGCTTGATCTGAGCTCTGTGCACTGCAGCGTGATGGGCTAAACAGAAGCTGCTAAAGCTGGGCACCCTCTATGCCCTCTCTGCACACAATGCTGGACCGAGGGGTAAGGGGACAAGGCCTGCTTACCCTGCTCCATGCATGTTTTCCACTTGATTCAGACTGGATTCAATAATGGAAGTCAAAGCATCAAGTTCTTCAATGTGCAATGTCTTACACATGCTCCAGATTTTCTTAAGAGCAACTAAGGCATACAGTCGAATGCTAAAATTGTGATTAAAACACCAGTGCAGTACGATAATAAGGGCTTGCTTCAGAATTAGTTTCTGAAAAGGAGAAACATTCTTCAGATGTAAACATGGACCATTTTACCCTTGACTGTATGACCAAGAACAAGGAGTACAGGTGACAAAAATGCTACCAAGTAAAATCTTATTTCACTGGTTTTGCATCGTCATTCTCAGACAGATACACGGGCAGGAGTGATTTCCTCAAGAAGGAAAGTATCTTCCCAGCTCTTTAGTTTTTATTTACCATATGCTGCCACACATGTTCTCCCCCATACTCCAGTACCTAGGTTAATCTGAATGAAGTACTTTCATGCTAACCATTGTATGACCAGTGTTTTAAGAAGTCTCCATCACTTATTACCTTACCATGGGCTGAAAAAGTTAGAAATATTAAGTGAAGGTACCTCATAAAGTGCTGTTTTCCCCTGGTCTGAATTACTCTGTTTCCTCTAATGGTGACCTTGGACCCACACAGCACTGAGTGGTGGCAGGAAAATTAAGAAGTGGGGAGAAAAATAATAAGAGTTTAAACTTCCCTGTAGTCTTTTCCTGTGAATTCACAGAGTTTTTCACCTTCACAGCCAGGAGAGTTTATGCAATGATAATCCCTGATTTCTAAAACCACACAGTTCAACAGATATTGAAAGGCAAAGGAAGTGACATGTATTAATATGGAAACCAGATGGGCTCAAACTTTTAATACAGTATCAGGAGCTACCTTAATGCTCCTACCAAACGGCTCATCTGTAAATGTTACTGGGCTGCACCAAGCTAAGAGCCCTGCAATAGTACAGTTTCTTGTCTATCTTACTTCTCTCAACAGATTGTAAGCAAATCTCTTCCCTGCACGTATTTAAAACAGAAAGATAACAACTGCTATTATCTGATGCTAGAGCTTTCTTAACTCTTACCAGAAGGTGTAACACAAGTTTTCACATAACTATAACTAACACACTGCCATCTGGCTGACAGACACTGTAACACACCATCAGTTTTAAGATATTATCATGGTTTTTTGAGGTTAAAATGTGGTGGGAAGAAAGACCTGTTCTTAGGATTGATGAAATAGGTTAACAACGAAATCTGATTGTTACCGTGCTTAAAGACAACACTTTGAAAAATTCTAGGAAACCTATCCCCCCAATATTTTTACCTCACTTTCAACACTAAACAACATTTATTTCAGACAGCTGACCACTGAACAGCAGGGGTTGAACTGTGCAGGTCCACTTATACGTGGATTTTTTTCACTAAAGACGTACTACAGTACTACATGATCCTCGGGTGGTTGAATCCACAGATACAGATGAGGAACCTTGTATTACGGTGACTGTAAAGTTACGTGTGGATTTCCCACTGCGCAGAGAGGGTTGGTACTCCCAACTCCTGTGTTGACCGAGGGTCCACTGTGTTAAGTTTCTCCCAGAGTTTACAACATGTAAGTACATTCTATGTAGATTCAATAATATAGAATCTTGCTCTAAATCTTTACCAGCAGGTTTTCCTGAATTCTCCACAGTTGCCATAGTGATTAACCAGAATTAGCTAAGATCTCTACTTATCTAGGGAAGATGCTTTAAACCTGAGAAAGATGAAGAACTGGCTTTCACACTCTGAATAATGACAGTCATTTTATATAAACCTTCAATAACACAATGGCTTTTAATACTCTGACCATGAGTTTCTTTGTACAAGCATTTGTTAGATAACTCTGCCAGCCAAGGAATAGTTAAATGCAATGAGGGATGTCTTATTTAAATAATCTTACGTAAATACTTGTATAAAGTTAAGCATCCTATCATTAAAAGTTGCCCATTAATTTGTCTAGAGATTTAACATGGGCTCAGTTGTTATCTCAGTGTGTGTGTGCCCGTGGGTAACACCTTATTGTGCGTTTGTGTCTAAGTGCGTGTGCCATTAGGAGGGGAGTGGAAGGGAAGGGGAGAAACTGCAAAACACACAAGGACTACTCTAAATGAAAACAGCACAAATGTATAAGTTCTATTTTGATAGTCAAGTCTGAACTCTTCTCACAAACAATATAAACCCACCTTCTCTGGAATATTTTCAGTAATGATGTCCAAATGCGACAAAACTGATAAAAATGTACAAATGCTTGTTTTAAGGTTTTCTTCAGCCTGAAAATAAATCAGATACACGAAACAGTCATTCAAAGCTGCCGTGAGCCCGTGCACATCAAGGCACCAGGCTGGACACTTGGGGCCGGATCCTCCCCGACAGAGCCACGGCCTGGGTGGGAGGAGAGGAGGAAAAGCGAGAAAGCACAGGAACGTCCCAGAGCCAAACGCCCGCACGCACAACACTCATCAGACACACGCCCGCTAACCACTCAGGCGAGGAGTAACTGGGGGAGACCAGGGTGAGCGCACCGCAGGGAGAGAAGGGCTGGCTGGAGAAAGCGGAGGTGGGCAGGGCAACAGGGAGGGGGGTGAACAGGTGAAGATGAGCAAGACGAACTAAGACAGGCAAGCGGGAGGCAAAGGCCCCCGTGCGGAGGGGAGCAGCAGAGGTTAAATGGGGCCCTGCAGCTGCTTACAAAAAGCCTCAAGAGGGCTTCCCTGGTGGCACAGTGGTTGAGAGTCCGCCTGCCAATGCAGGGGACACGGGTTCGTGCCCCGGTCCGGGAAGATCCCACATGCCATGGAGTGGCTGGGCCCGTGAGCCATGGCCGCTGAGCCTGCGCGTCCGGAGCCTGTGCTCCGCAACGGGAAAGGCCACAACAGTGAGAGGCCCGCGTACCGCAAAAAACAAACAAACAAAAAAGAGCCTCAATGAAACGCTACTTATAAGAGTGTTCAACTGGAATTCGGAAACCTTCCCTATGATAGTGACTTGGAATTACACATTATTTTAATGATAAAAAACTGATGGACGCCGGGTAGACTGGAAAGAGACTACAGACACCACAGTTCAGAAACTGTTCCAAAAGGCGAATCAGATGATTAATTCCTTTATGTAACTAGTAGTTAGTTATTGACTGTCTTCCATGGACCAGTTACTGTGGTGGAAACAGAGGAAAACAAAAATAAGTAAGATTCCTGCCTTCCTGGAGCTTAGGGTCTAATGGAGAGGAAAGACAAAATCAAACCAGACAATAAATTAAAATTCCCATTACAAAAAGAACTATTTATGTGCTACAAACACCCACACTAAGGGGATCTAAACTACTCAGGGAGGCAGCTTCCTTTAAGAAATGACACAAACGACACATGAACTGCGATCTGAAGAAAGAGAAGCAGTTATGCAGGCAAAGAGGAGAAAGAACAGAAAAGGTCAGAGGGGTACTCGGCCACGTGGGGGGTCCGCGATGAAGCAAGCTGCCCGGTAATCAGGCCCTAATGCAGGCCCCTCCCAGCTGGGGGGCGTGGCCACGCCATCTGCTCTGGACGCGATCAGAGGCTGGGAACGCGCGGGTATACCAAGACGCACCCTCCTGGAATGCTCGTCCTTCGCACCCTGAGCGACCACAGGGAGAGCTGCAGAACCAGTGGTGCCCGGCACTGCGGCTGTCCCCACTACTGCAGCCAAGGTGACAAGCACGTGGCTGAAGAAGTCGTCTGCAGGTCCCAGCCCAGTGGATACCACACGCACAACAGCCCAGCCTGGTCCAGTCAATCCAGAAACAAGAAAAATAGCAGAGTGTTGTTCACTCCCCTGGCCTTTGGAATGTTGCAGCAACAGAAAACTGAGCCCATCCATGCATCAATGACTCAAGTGCAGAGGTGGGAACATGGGGCACATGGACTGGACGGGGAGGAGGGCACAGGCCACGTGAGACCTGCAGGCCACTCAAGGCTTCGGTCTTTGTTCTGAGAGCAGTGTTTTAAGAAAGTGGATGACCTGATCACATTTTCATTTTGAAGAACCTGCTCTGGCCTCGGTGTGGAGAGTAGATTGAAAGGGAGGAAGAGGGGACGCAGGTGGTCCACCGAGGGGAGCAGTGCAGTGGACGATGCAGCCTGGACCAAGGCCAAGCGCAGAGACGGGAGATGGTGACTGAGAAACACTCGGGAGGTAAGAGCGACAGGATCTGGTCCAGAGTCAGGAAAAGCGCTGAGTTCCCTGCTTTGTGCAGCTGTATAGACAGTGGTGCTGTTTACAATAGTAGAAAAAGATCAAGTTTGGGGCAAATATAAGGCACCTGGTGTCAGACATCCAAGTTTTAGATGACTTATAAACATTCAAGAAGAATGTCCGTAGCGGGGGTCAGCAAAGCTTTCTGTTAAGGACCAGTGAATAAAAATACAGCTGTGAGGTCCATACAGTCTGTTGCACACACTTGACTCTGTCCTTTTAGCTCAAACACAGCCATGAACGATATGTACTGATATATGAACGGGCATGGCTGTGCTCCATCAAACGTGGCCAGGCCGGGCGTGGCTGCAGTCAGCCTGATGGAGCACTTAGGGGAAGATGTCTGAAAGAGAGATATAAATTATTGGGTCATTCACATCAGATAATAAGTGAATCCATGACCCAGATAAAACTGACTATAAAACAAGGAGAAATTAAGGAAAGAAGGCGGCCCAGCCTTGAGAAGCACTAACATTTAACAGCTGGGGAGGGAAGGAAATGCCCAGAAAGAACACAGAAAACAAGAAACAGACGGGCAGGAGGAACCAGGGAAGTGTGTTACTGAACCAGGAACAAGGAGGTCGTCTGTAGCATGGACGGATGGGGAGAAGCAGGAGGCTGACCACCGACCCTGGCAAAGGGTCGTCTGAGAAGTGACCGAGCTGGAGGTGGGTCCGCTGGACTGAACTGTGGGCGAGGAGAACATGAAAACCCCGAAACTGCGGCATACACACACTTCTTTCAGCAAGTCCGGCTCTGACAGGGTAGGGATATAGGTGATTACAGGCATCCTCTATAGGAGCAGCTCAGTGTAAATACCCGTAACAATGGATGAGAAACCATCTGGTTAAGAAGGGGACACTAGGTATAGGAGAGAGGCTGAGGGCTAAGGTTCCCGAGAAGGCAGACAGGAAGAGAAGCTGGAGAACAAGCAGAGGAATTACCTCAACAGCAGATTCAGGTCCTTGATGATATAGGAGGGAAGCAGTCTTGGGTGGATATGGACAAGGTATTGGGTTGGCCGAAAAGTTTGTTCGGGTTTTTCCAGAAGATGTTATGGCAAAACCTGAATGAACTTTTCGGCCAATCCTATATATTTATTTGCGTGCCTGCTCTTGAGAAGGTAAAGGTATTCCTATGCGATGACTGCTATTTTCTCGGAAACATAAAAGCTAAGGTCACCTGCTTCAAATAAAGGAGGAAAAGGGTGTAGTGGACACTGCCTGTTTGGGGGTATCTATTCTGAATCCCCTTCCCAGTTCAGGGAATTCTTCACCTTATAGGTCTTGTGAGAAGCTGGAAATGCCAGACATTCATTTTCCCAGCCTCCTTGCAGCTGAGAAGTCACCTGACCTGGATCCAGAGACGCCAGAGAGGCAGAGCCCACCAAGAACCCACTCCATGCAGGCGGCAGAGGCGGCAGGCGGGTGGCTGGCCAAGGCTGCAGCACTGCCATGATGGCACCAGGCGTCCAGTGGGGTGAAGCAATGTCCCTGGTGGACCTGCTCTACGGCACGCCTGTGGCTACAGTTCTGGAAACCACTAAGCCCCACCTTGTTCCTGCCTATTTTCCAAGCTGGATTCTGCAGCTTTCTGGGCACTGTGTAAGCTACCTCATTTCCCCCATCTCCGCTGTCTGGTTTCCATCCCTTTGATTCAATCAGCAAACGTTTTACTTGCTTACAGTGAAAAACCCTGATGTCCACAAGGAAAAGATGTGAAGAGAATATACCGGCTCTGAGAGCTCTTTATGGAAAACGAGAGACTGAGCAGAGTGGAAAAACGGGACGAACTGGTGGCTTGACCAGGGACAGGAGAGTCAGGGGGGCTGGAAGCACACCAGAACCAGGGGCCTTCCGTGAGAATTTCTGAGGCAGCGCCCACCCGCTTGAGAGCAGACAAACAAGATTAATAAAGCAACAGGTCTGAGAAGCAATGCAAGGAAAAAATGTCAAAGTACGTTTCTTAATTCTATGGACGTGAAGAGAAGGAAGAGCCAGCAGAGGAACCTTGGAAGAGTGAAGACGAACGCAGCTTCTGAAAGGAAACAGACATCTGAATCAGAGCTTTGTCACTTCTTAGTGGTGTGACAAGTTACTTAATGTCTCTGGACTTCAGAGAGAAGTCTGGACTTCATGTTTTTCACTAAGTAAAAAAAACTGGACTTCAGTTTTTTCACTAAGTAAAATGTAAAAATTCCGACCTACTTTTCAAGATCATTGTGAAGATGATGCTGCCACGCTTATCCTAACACCCAGGTTTCAGGAGAGGAGCCTGGGACAGTGAAGGACCGCGGGGGGTGTGGGGGTGGTATGTGTGTGAGTGTGTGTGTGTGTGTGTGTGTCAGGGATTTCAGGCAAAGACACGCTCATCAATTTCATGTCATACAGGATGAAGTTTGAAGCGATTATGTTAGAGGGCCTAGGAGGTGGCTGGGATGCAGCGAACCAGCAGAGACAGCGTGTACAAAGCAAAGGGAGTATAGAAAGAGAAGGACAAGGGACTGGAGAAGGGATCACCATAGTGTACAGTCAGCTGGAGAAGAAAAGCAACAGTCAGCGAGAAAGGCTGCATGGCAGTAAGGAAGATGAAGAAAAAGACAAGGCTGTTTGTAGCTGCACACAAAGCCCTCAACGTGCGACTTCTGAAGATGCGGCACAGCCCAGTGGTTTAAGAGCAAGAGAGAAAGGCAAAGATACTCACTCTCGAAGTTTAATAGAAGGAAAAGAAGACACTAGGATGACGGCAGGATGGAGGAAAAGTCAACAGAAGAAGAGTGAAGAACTCAGGGTAAAGTCCCAGAAGGAAATGCACATAAGGACACAGACACAGATGAGGAAGAGAGAACAACAGTTTCTCCCCCGAAACAGAAAGAGATACTTTTCACACACAGAAGGCAAGGTCATTTACCGAGAAAGGGAAGGGTGAACTTGGGAACCAGCAGAAAATACTCGAGGCAAGTATTTAGAACTGATGTTTAGAAACAACTTGCTATTGGTCAGGAAGCCTGCAACTGCAAATTCTATCACTGATCTTAGTATCGATGCCTTAAAAATGATTTTCAAGATATAAGAATGTTGGGGATGGGGTGTCAGAGGTGTGCGTGAGGGTACAGAGGAGGTAAGAATGGAAACGAACGGACACTTGCTTTTGGCTGGGTGGTAGGGGCTCCCTTCTACTCTCTCTGCTTTGGTTATATTTGAAATTTCCCTACTAAGAAATTCTTTAAAATGTAAGGAATGCATTTAATTCTTCATTCTTAATCATTCTTAATTCCTCATCATTCTTTTTTTTGTTGTCTTTTTTACTTTTTGGCTGCACCCTGCAGCATGCGGGATCTTCGTTCCCAAACCAGGGATCGAACCTGCACCCCTGCATTGGAAGCACGGAGTCTAAACCACTGGACTACCAGGGAAGCCCCCAATTCCTCATCATTCTTATCTCTAAGATCAAACAAAGACATTGCTTGGTAAATAAAAATATAGAAGGCACCTATTTCCCTTACTTCTTAATAACAGAAACCTTTTCCATCTTTGTTTTGTTGGAATAGAAGAACTCTCAAATAAAAATTATGCTATATTCAAGATAAATGCCAGGGCTTTCTGTCTCCTAAATTAATTCAAATCCTACAAAACACAATTTAGGATGTCAGTATATTAGGGGCAGGGCAACTGACAGCCAGAAAACTATTAAAGTGAAACAATCTCCCAGCATAGCTAAGATCTTTTCTTCATTAAAAAAAATTATGAAAAATCTCCTTTACTTACGTAAGAAAAACAGTCCCAGAACTTTGGAAGAAATTGAGGGAATTTATGAAGAATCAATATAATAATCCATTCTATAAAATATTTTATGGATGCTTGATTATTGATGAAACCAGACTGGAAAATCTTGTCAATAATTCTATTCAAGAAATTCTGAGAAAAATAAAGCATACAAATTAAACTGTTATGGTTATTAATTTTAAAAAATTTATTTTTACTGAGATATCACTGACATATAATGTATAAGTTTAGGTGTACAACACGATGTGACGATACATTTATTTATTTATTTTTTAAACATCTTTATTGGAGTATTATTGCTTTACAATGGTGTGTTAGTTTCTGCTTTATAACAAAGTGAATCAGTTTTACATATGTTCCCATATCTCTTCCCTCTGCGTCTCCCTCCCTCCCACCCTCCCTATCCCACCCCTCTAGGTGGTCACAAAGCACTGAGCTGATCTCCCTGTGCTATGCGGCTGCTTCCCACTAGCGGTCTATTTTACATTTGGTAGTGTATATATGTCCATGCCACTCTCTCGCTTTGTGATGATACATTTATATATCGCAGTATGACTACCACCATAGCAGCACTAGCCTCTATCATGTCACACAGTGATTTCTTTTCTGTGGTGGGAAAAATTAAAATCTATTCCTTATCAACTTTGAAAATGGTTACTAATTTTAATTAAGAAATAGTCACTATTAAAAAAACAGCTTAAAGTTTTATTGTGGCATATGAGACTTTAAACAGTTAAAATATTACAATAAAATACTGAGGGGAAGAATATATTAAATGGGGCCATGTAAATCAGTTTCCAATTTATTTCTACAACACCTAATTGCCTCAGTATTCTATTAAAAAAAACTTCTGAATCAACTTCAATTTTAAGAACTAAAGTATAAATTTTAAGCAGACAACTTTCTCAATTTTAAAGCAGCACATGACAATTTCTACTACATAGTTTATTCATATGAAAACATTATGCTTAAAGGTACGAATGTAATAAATGTTATACCTGATCGAATCTGGGGAAAAGTACAAGCAGAGTCTGCCATATTCGGTTTTTCACTCTATGTTGTTGAGAATTCACATAGTATCGAGTTCTTGACTTGGACACCAATTCATCCTTGGCGGGGGGAGGGTGGGACCAATATTAAATTACCTACTGAACTTGTGATTAATGAAAAGAAAATCAGTGACAACTTCAAGTTTAAGAAGTATAAACTGGGCATAGGAGCCTGTTATACTCCAAAAGACAGAAGGATAAGAAAGACACTTTCTTAAGATACTTTTTCCAAGTTTCCTTTCAAAACAATGAATTTCATTGCTTTTAACTTATCTGCATTTTAAAAAAAAGTTTTATTCTTAATTAATTAATTAATTAATTTTTATTTCTGGGCCACGCCACGCAGCATGTAGGATCTTAGTTCCCTGACCAGGGATCGAACCCATGCCCCCTGCATTGGAAGCCTGGAGTCTTAACCACTGGACCACCAGGAAGTCTAAACTTATCTGCTTTTAAAATTAGAAAAGGAACCATACAAATTTACATAGTAAAAAAAAAAGTACTTGAAAATATACTTCTGTTTCCTTGTGCCCAGTTAAGGGGGAGACATGGGGTCACAGGGGTGGACTTTGCACTAAAAATTTTTTTAAGTTTATCGTATTTTAGTAAATAGTGACACATCTGAAGAATATATATTAGCAAGGGAATATAATGCCCCTTGATTGTGTAAGTTTGGAAGAATGGGATCTGCAATTTGATACAAACACCACTAAGACAGGGGCACCTCTGTAAATGGACAGTGCAATGCCATCACCAGACACAAGGCAACAGCAGCATGGAGTCCTTCTACATTAGCAGCGCTCTCCCCGGCTTTAATGGTCTGTGCTGTCTAAATTCAGCCAACTGCCAGGTTTACTTCTGTTGCGTCACTGCTAGTGCTTGAACTGCTAAGTTAAGATACTTTAAGGTAAAATAAAGCATATTTACTTTTTCTAATAGCTTGATTGCAAGATCTTCCATAAACAACTTATGAGACATATTTGAGCCATCTAATAAACACAGGAATTTGACAGCACAAATTCTCACATAATGGTCCTCTCTTTTAGTACTAAAAAAATATAAAATGATAGATTATGTTAATGCATTTTCAAAATTAAAAAATACATTAGATATTAATTTCAAAATATCAAAACCTTCCAAAGTTTTCTAAAATTAAGTAGCTTCATATTTAATGACAATGCATTTTAAATCAGGATAGACAGTGGAAGATAACAAATACATCAACAGGAGATCCTGTACACAAAGTCTGAATGAGCACAAATTCACCCAGACTTCTGGAAAAACAAGGCACACACTACTGATACTGGGTCAATAATATCTTATCTGTGGACAAAACAGATCACAGCTCATGACACTGTTCCTGGAAGAGGACCACACACACCTCCTGCTCAGGGGCAAGAATACACATCAACACCTCGATGCTGTTGTCACTGTGCACTCTAAGTGCACGTCTCTAAGTGAAGGGCAAACTCAGAACACACTCTGTGTGTGCTGACCACCCAGCATTTTCAGTATCCAAATGGGGAAAAATAAATTCACTGAAATTGTTAATTAAGTATTTCCAAGTTCATTAAAACGACTATAATGTAAATAAATGTCATTTTAATTTAACAATATCTGTCTAGTAGAAATCAAATATTCTGGAAACGTCAACTAAAAAAATTTCACTTATTGTTATACTATAACCAGCCAAGAAAACAAAAAATTAATTAAAATAATTAACAATGAAAAATGTATATATTTAATGAAAAGTGGCAGATTTAAAACATAGCTATGACTCTTAGAATAATAAACACTTTGTGGTAACTGTACACAATTGTCATTTGTTGTCCTAAACTCTAAAATCAAAGTGAATCATGACAACACAATTTATTGTCTTCTTCATAAACACCTATGCACAAAGTTTTGAAAATTATGTGAGAAAATAAAAACTTTTTAAAAAGCTCCAAAAAAATTATTTCAGCGGTTAGATAAGAATAGGCTTATCCCAGACATCAAAACTTTAGGGCCTATTCCAACAGTAATTTTATTTTTGCGTGAGCATAGTGACTTGTTAAATAGTGGATTTTAGCCAAAAAAAAAACAAAAAAAAAACTATGTGCACTAATGATCACCCCTCCACCCAAATAAAGAAGAGGGAGAGGGACTGCATATTCCCCACAGTTATTTCCTTATGTATGCTGGACTTTGCACTAAATTTTTGGAAGTTTATCCTATTTCAGTAAATAGTGACAGATCTGAAGAAAATACATTAGCAAGGCAATATAATTTCTAACACAACTTGGAAGGCTCATGCAACATCTTATACAGAATGTTTCTCATATGATGTTTTATTTTGAATGCCGCATTTATATCAAGATATGGAGGACCCACCATACTTACTTTTCAATAACCATGTTCGCTGCACACTCATGCCCAAGATTTTCTATGAAGGTCTGTACATCCTGAATAAGTCTTTCCATAAAACACATGTGACAAAGAACAAGTTTTAGAAGAAAAAAATTAAAGTCCCAAATTAAAAATTAATCAATATTCTTCTAACTGAAAGCCTTAAAATAAAGACACAATTCTACCCAAATAGACACTTAATATAAGTTACACGAGGCTGAAATAATGGCATATTTTACCTTTGATCACGCCGAAACACTGTTCCAAATATACACGCCTCAAGGACAAGTTCGCTGTAATTTTTAGCAGTAGATAAAGACACATTTGAAGCAGAAACTATCCAAGATTTGCAGCAATAACTTATCAATATATTGAAGACTCCAGTTTTTATAGTAGACATTTCAATTATCCTGTACATAATCTAGAATGAAATACAACAGTTACTTTATCCTTTGACCAATTAAGTTTTTTCAAAAAAGAGAAAAAAAAATTCATGTTGCTAAAAACTGTTACTTGAATGCCTTCAAATAATAGTTTCAACATAACCATAAATAGAATCTAAAAAATTAAAAACTCTTTACTGTTTGCAAGATGCTAACCAATCACAGAATGCTAATTTTTCATTTCTTAATACTAAAAGTAAATAAAATTTTACTGATATCGATATTCCCCCAGAACTATCCCAGAGGAACTGCCCAGAGTGATAGAGAATGAAAGGGAGAAAAAACGCCTCACCCTTGACATTTTCAGTTTTCTTTGCACTTTCCAGGGGCCTCCCTTTCCTCAAAACACAAGAGGCCCCACTCTCTAAGTGTGTACCGTGGGTCAGGAAAGGATGCAGAGACAGCAGGGTAATAAATGGATTTATTTTCCATCTTCCCCTTTGGATAAGGAGTGTATGTGAACCTGAGGCATGATGTAATTCCATCACCTTATGTTCCCTACTATGTATCAGTGACTGTAAACACAAATGCCTCCAGAAACCAGAAAGACCTTTGGATAGGTTATATTCAGAGAAATATTTCCTTGAACAAGAAAAGCAACAGCACAGATGCACTGACAAATGGCACATGACGTTTGCCCTCAGGGTCCAGGAGAAATCAAGCCACGGTCTGGAGTGGAGCAACAGAAAGGGTGTGCCCCACCTGGATGGGCCAGGGACCAGTCACCGCCAGGACACTGCTGTCATGTAGGAATGACCAGTGTTGCCAGATCATCCAATTTTCCAAGAGAAGAGGAAATACAGATTTTCATGCAAATTTCCCAATTCTTAAAAGCTGGCAACTAATTCAAAAAATGTTAATTTGATTATATGAACCAAATATGTTTGTAAGGCAGATGTGGTTCATGGGCTACCGCTGTGCACCTACTTTCTTTACATCTAGCAGATTTTCTTGTTCTTCCTCATGACACTGAAGAAGGTTCAAAATATTTACTGACTGAATAAATAAATAACAACAAATCTAATATGTAATTACAAGTATAACTCTCTTCTTCATGTGCTACAGGTCATACAAATTAAAATGAAAACAGAAAGTTCCCTCTTTTTTCTAAAATCATCAGATTCACAGAAACAAAGTAGAACGGTGCTTGCCAGGGGCTGTAAGGCGGGGTGGGGAAAGGGGAGATGCTTAATGGGGACAGAGCTTCAGTTCCACAAGATGAAGAAGTTCTGGGGGTCTGTCATAATTATGTAAATATAGTTAACACTACTGAACAGTACACTTAAAAATGGTTAAGATGCTACATCTTATGTTACGTGTTTTTTAATCCCAATTTTTAAAAAAGTTACCTCTTTGATTTTGAAATATGCCTGGCCCTTGATTTTTGCAGCAATGGTAAGAACTTTGGGATCAAAAACAAACTGAACAAAAGCTTTTAAATTAGACCAGAATATCAGCTGAGTGTTGCTTAAAGAAGCTATGATTTTCCAAGCCATGTCAAAAGACACTATGCAGAGAGGTTCAGAGGAGGTCAGAAGCTGGTAGGGGGAAAAAAAAAAAGAAATACATAATTATCACAATTTCAGAAACTGATGGTCTGTTCTTATGGTTATTCTTTATTTCAGGTCTCACTGTATCTTACCTTGGGAACCAAAATTTTCATGCAATGGAACACAGGTAAAACTTGATCAGAAGGAAGAATTGTGAGGGCTTCTAGTGCGGACTGCAAAGTCCTTATTGGCATTTGAACAGCAGGTAGAATGGGCTCCAGAATTTCATCCTCTGAGGCTGGTATAAGGGTGTGATATTTTTTCAACAAGAAAGAGAGGCAGACCCACTGGTCATGAATATACTGGGCAACTATTCTCCCCCATCCTCGGGAAGATGATGACTCTTCAGAAAAACTGAGACAAAAAGTAAAGTTATACCCCATCCTTCTTTAAGTCTGTCTCCATTTCTTTTGTGTGTAGTAGTACACTATTGTTACAAGGGGAGAAATTAAACAGTCATTATTAAATATCCTGTCCACCAATAAACGAGGAAACCACACAAACCTCAATTTCCTAACTACACTGAAAGTAGATACTTGCACTCACTTTAAATGATTCACTGAAAACTAAATGCAGAAAAGTTAATGGGTTTCCAGTAACAGGGATGAATAATTTGATAATATGTTATCATCCTGAATGAAGCCTCATCTTTTTTTTTTTTTTTGCGGTACGCAGGCCTCTCACCGTTGTGGTCTCTCCCATTGCGGAGCACAGGCTCCGGATGCACAGGCTCAGCAGCCATGGCTCACGGGCCCAGCCGCTCCGCGGCATGTGGGATCTTCCTGGACCAGGGCACAAACCCACGTCCCCTGCATCGGCAGGCGGACTCTCAACCACTGCGCCACCAGGGAAGCCCTGTCATCTTGAAGCTTCCATAACCCTTTACGTAAGGCTGAGCAATCACTAATTATCTCAATGACCCAAACAAAAATGGATTTTTAAACATCAGCAAAAGAGATGCCTTTCATGTATATGCTGCTCTCCAAGGGGTGAACACACCTGCTGTCCTCCTCTGTGTGGGGCTTCTGCAGCGTCTGATTGAGCTGGAGACAGGAGAGGAACCTTTCCGTGGCTCCCGCATCCCGAGAGTCCAGCTGCAGCTCTGGCTTCTGGTCAATGGCCTCACACACCATGGCCAAGGCAGCCATACTAACAACTCTCTGAATCTGTCTACCCAGTGTCGGTTCCTGGGGAGGAAATGGGACAATCTTTTATTGAACATAAGCAAATCCTAACCAATAAGGACCCGAGCTCCCAGTCTACGGGAATCTCATGCCCTCCTCTCCCTCTTCGTGCCTGCTACTGATATCAGAGGAAATAAAAGGAAATCCAATACATGTCACTCAGTTTACCATTTCTGTACAGATTGGTGGCAAACAAAGTGGCAATAAAAATTCAGCAATTCAGACTAAAAGCCAACTTGGATACAAAGTTCCTATGGGTGAGTCTTATTTCAACTGTTTGGCTAAAGTAGACTTAAAAAAAAAAAAAAAGACTCCTGGCATATATATAAACTACTCCTTCAGTCAGCTGTACGCTGCTTCTGGTGACACAGCACAGCAGTTAAGAGCTGGACTCGAACCACATGGCCTAGGTCTGGACCCTGGCTCTGCACTTACCACCAGTTGGCTGTGGACACACTACACCTTGGTTTACTCATCTGTAAGATGGGGACAGTAATAGAATCTACTTCACAGGATTATTGTGAAGATTAAATCAGTCGGTTATTTCACGTAAAGCACTTGGAACTCTACAGGCAGGAGCAGAAAGGAGGAAACCAAGACAGCCTGGCTTTGTTCTTACAGAGAGAAAGTCAATAATCTCAACCAAGAAGCCAGGAGTGCAGGTAAGAACCTAGATAGGGAAAATACTTCCCTGAGAGACCAAAGCAGTTCTCCCAAATACTGCCCACCAGTAACATCTCTACAGAAAGGAACCTTCTACAACTTATTTCATACCTTCCCTCACCACCACCACAGAAAATCAAGTATCTCTGCAGATAAATTTTACTTAGCAACACTGCCAATATAGGAAATAAAATTTAGGGCTACTTTTGAGCCAATGCGGTCTCTATTAACCTTAAAGTAATTCAGTGAATTAGTAAAGAAAGTAAGCCAATCTTATAAATCACTGTGGTGTGGTTCAAAATTCTGGTCTACATTTAAAACTCACAATGTCCTTTTGTAACACTAATACACTAATATGCAGTAGACAGGATGCTGAAATATTCATCAGTCCTCCTTCTAATTTTCTTTTAATACAGTTCTTGAAAACTACTTTAAAAATTAGATTATGAAAGCAATCAAGTAGCTATTTTAATTAGCAGCCCAGACTAGACTATGATTCAGCTCAAATTTTTAAAACCCTTACCATGTGTGTTAAGCGAAAACAGCTAACATTTACTGAGGACTCTCTATGTGCCAGGTACTGTTCTAAAGGTTTACCATGCATGAGCTTGCTTTATTCTCACATCAACCTATAACCCTTATTTCACAGGTGCAGTAAATGAAGCACAGAGAGGTTAAGTGAGTTCCCCAAGGTCACACAGCTAGTAAAGATAAAGCCAGGATTCAGAACCAGGAAGTCTAACTCCAAAGCCTGTGCTCATAATCACTATGCCTTATTATATCATGTTTCAGAAATGCCTCTAGGTACTAAAATCTAGTGGAGAAGACATATACACATAAATTATTCCAAAAACAAGTAAGATGGAAAAAAAACACAAAAATGGAGGCATAAAGAGCAACAGATAAATGAAAAGAATGAGACACTGATCAAATTTCATTTAAGAGAAAATGTTACTTGAGCTGGGACGAAAAGGATGCACCAGATACTGACAAGTGTATGTTGAGGGGAGGGCGTTCTCAGTAGAAGGACCAGACACAATGAAAGCCCAGATGAGGCCGGATATGGCATGTGCTTGTGATCTGTGAAGCTCCCTATGGTGGCCTAGTGTGACTGCAGCATCAGGGGCTCTGTGGAACGGAAGGGGAGATGCTGTAAACAACGGGGCTAGAAAATGAGGTAGAAATCCAAGCATGGAGGCTCTGGACACTGGACTGGTGAATTTGGACACATTAAAATGTCCCTTACTGGTACCCAGGCAAAAGACCTAGTGAAAATCCACTCTCTGTATCTAAATGATTTTACGATTGCAGTCACCACACCTTTATTATGTACCTAATATTATGACAGGAGTCCCAATCTTCATCAAATATTATGAACAAGGGATATTATTTTCAAAATTAAATTTCAGCAGATGCTTTTTATGTATCAAAATATTGTCTAATAGTCAAATATGTATTCTGTGTATGCCTTACTCAACATAATTACAAGCCTTGAAGCAAAGAGGATTACCTGTCCATGGTCCATCTCTTGAAGATGCCGAATGGATGCGTTTTTCAAAGGAGAAATAACTCTCCAAATAGGGTTGCCTCTTTTCCATCCAACCTTCAAGTGGAGATTTGTAAGTTCAGTTAATACCATCAGGTACAAATGGCAACGATCCAGATCTGAAACCTAAGAGAAACAATAAAACACTTAACAAGCAAGGTTCATGATTTTCACAAAGCTATGAGAGTGTAGGCAGGAAATAAATTAGTTTATCTAAAAGTACTAAAAGACGACAGTGATGAGAGGAGAAGTCATCTCTTCCAAGAAGCCTTCCATCAACTCCCCAGGCAGAGCTAAGCACGTCCTCCTCTGTGCTTAGACAGTGACTCTGCATTCAGCACGACTTACTCAGCTGGCTCCCCACCTTGATTATGAGACCCTGGAAGGCAGAAACTATGTTCTACCAATTCTTGCCTCCCAGGCTAACACATCATAAATAATCACAATAACAAGTATAGCAACTGCCACTGCCACCTCCTTAGCTTCAGGCAGTTGTAATACTCCATTCTCACAAGGAATGGTCACTGTCCCACTTTCCTAAGTTCAGAGAGGTTAAACAACTTACCCAGCATATCACAGCTAGTAAGCTGGATGGGGGGCAGGGAAGGGGACAGAATTAAAGGCAGGGCTTCTCGACTCATAGACACAGGCAGACTGGGTTCGGTCCAGCTCTACCATCACCAGCTCTGTGACCTACTGCAAGTGACCTAACCTCTCTGGGCCTCAGATTCCTTACCCGTAAAATGGGGAGGGTAGTATCTCTCCATCACAGGGTTTTTGTTGAAAGAATTAAGTGAGAGGGCTTCCCTGGTGGCGCAGTGGTTGGGAATCTGCCTGCTAATGCAGGGGACACGGGTTCGAGCCCTGGTCCGGGAGGATCCCACATGCCGCGGAGCAACTAAGCCCGTGAGCCACAACTACTGAGCCTGCGCGTCTGGAGCCTGTGCTCCGCAACGGGAGAGGCGGCGACAGTGAGAGGCCCGCGCACCGCGATGAAGAGTGGCCCCCGCTTGCCACGACTAGAGAAAGCCCTTAAAAAAAAAAAAAAAAAAGAAAGCCCTTGCACAGAAACGAAGACCCAACACAGCAAAAATAAATAAATTAATTAATAAACTCCTACCCCCAACATCTAAAAAAAAAAAAAAAGAAAGAATTAAGTGAGAGAAAGCATTCTGAAGGGACTGGCCCTGAGTGGTAGCCTTGCTTATTATCGCTGTGCCAATGACTCTACCCTCAGGCTTCCGTGGCACACAGGAAGCACAGGATTCATTCAGTTTATTAGTTTTTACTGAGCAACGCTTAGATGCCAGGCGCTTTGCCGAGCGCTAGGATACAATGCAGAGAGAAGGAAACAACGCCAGGGCTTGGTGCCAAGACTGAACACAGAGGGTGAGAGTGAGGGATAAAGCTGCCAGGATTCCCAAGTTTTAGGCTTGAAGAAACCGGCTGGATCATGTACATCCACCGAGAAGGGAACCTGGGGCGGGGGAAGGTGGATAACCTCCTGCAGGAACGATAAGGAGTTCAGTTTTAAATAGCGTATATGGGGGAAATTCAACCTGAGTTGTCAAACAGCAATTGGCTGAATGCGCGTTCATCTCAGAAGGTCAGTCTGAGGTAGAAAGGAATGGAAGGGTCCCTGGCATAACTAAAGCTGGGGATGCCGATGAGGTCATCTAGACAGGAGAGAATGAGAAAAGGAGGGGCCCGGGCCAACCTGAAAAACTCTGACTTCCAAGGCTACGCAGCAGAGAATGGACACTGGTGGGAGTAACGGCCAGAGGGATGGGAAACAGCAGGAGAATGATGTCATAAACGCCAGCGTTTCAAGGCGGAGGTGTCAACAGGGTCCACTGGGGCTGAGGGGGTCCAGAGAAACATGGTTTGAAAAGCATCGCCAGGTGCAGGACAAAGGAGCCACTTCTACTCACAGGAGCTGAGGGGTCTGTTTACAGACCAGCTCACAAAGGGAAGGAAACAGGGCACCAGAAGGAATGCAGAACTGAGCGGGTTCTTGTTAGATGAGGGACCCTTAAAACTGTTTCAACGCTCACGGAAAGAATCCAGGAGGAAAGGAGAGGTGAGAAATACAAGAAAGAGAGAGGCTGATCAACAGGGTAAAGTCGCTGAGCAAATGGGAAGGGATGAGATCCAGACCGCCTTCCTCTCCTGTAAGGGAGGGAAGGCAGGGAGGATGGATTCAGGGGTGGGTGAGGCAGACACCTGGCAGTCTGAAGCGGGGGTGACGCTGGCCGAGGCTGCTGTTTCCTCTGTGAAGTGAGGGGGACGGTTCATCTCTCCCTGATTCACGGCCCCGTGCGGGTAGCTTGAAATCAACCATGGAAACTGATAAACACTACAAATCAGGGCTTTTCCCCCAAGAGCCAGTTGTTAAATACTGACCATCACGCTGCTGAGGGGAAGGAAAATACCATCACGCTGCTGAGGGGAAGGAAAATGGGGGAAGAGATTTTTATTAAACTCTAATAAGCTACCAAATAAATGTGCTTAATTGGGAATTCTAATACCTAATGTATTAAAGAGTGGATTTTTCAAAATAATTTTAAACTATTATATGAGTTTACTTTTAAAAATCTTTCCATCTGAAGGATAAAATCACATTAACCTTTCCTTTTTTGTTTTTTTTTGCGGTACGCAGGCCTCTCACCGCTGTGGCCTCTCCCGTTGCGGAGCACAGGCTCTGGACGCGCAGGCCCAGCGGCCATGGCTCACGGGCCCAGCCGCTCCGCGGCATGTGGGATCTTCCCGGACCGGGGCACGAACCCGTGTTCCCTGCATCGGCAGGCGGACTCTCAACCACTGCGCCACCAGGGAAGCCCTAAAACATATTTTTTTCTGCTCCCAAACGCTGCTTTTTGAGAAACTATCACGTTAATTTTCAACTTAATACAGTGCCTGCCAGTCAGTAATCACTCAAAATATTGATGAAAAGACTGAAAATTTACTCCAATACATACTTACACTACTTAGTTCCTTCATAGTAAGTCTTCTGAGAATAAATTCCGAAACACTCTCTGTGGTAGACATGACAAAGTTCTGAAGAAGAGTAAACACTTCGTCTGTATGTGCAACTAAAATGAGAGAAATAAGTTTATTTGGTACAAAGTACACCCGACAGTCTAGTAAAAGCTCACCTATGTTAAGCATATACATGAATCACTTACCAAAAATGAATTCTAACAATATAATAGTCATTAATACCATGGGGATATCTACAATTAATCTTAAAAATCATTTAGGCGTTTTAGTTCTGGATAAGATGCAACAAAGACACACTGCCCTCTCTCACTGAATTCAGCTACAAAACCTGCACGGAATATTCGAAACAGCCATTTGAAGACTGTGAAAGGCGAAAAGCAGCAGATGGATTAAGAAAGAAGTAACCCTGAACAGCGGTGAGTTTGCTCCTGTCCTCCTACAGACTGGACCCAGGTGGCAGAGCAGTCAAGAAAGTGGGCAGCAGACCGGGCGCCCACATTCTGGTCAGGGAATGAAAGAGGAGAATCTCAGAGAACCGGACGGTGAGTACTTAGGAGATTCCAGAGAGGGAGGCGCTCAGGAAAATGGCCCCAGCAAGTGGCTTATGAAGTGCTGGGCTTACCCCTGAACTGCTAGGCCTGGATGTGATACTATTCAGCACGTCAAAGACTTTCAGAATGGAACTAACAGACAACTGCACAGGTCCTAGCCTGACCACCAGATGGAACACGTGGGGCACAGGTCAAGAGAGCACCGCAAAGGACATGAAAACAAAACTGACAGTGGAACCAGCACCCACAAAAGCTGGAACATCAGGAACTGAGGCCTAAACCAAGCCAGACTGACTGTCTGCTACACAAAAATATCAACACTGTCCACAGGATCTGACCAAGATCCAGGGTCTCACAATACAATATTCAAAATATCTAGGATACAATCAAAAATAACTGGGTATATGAAGCGTGAGCTATTCCCTATCTCACATGGGAAAAGAATCTACGGATGAAAACACCAAGATGATGGTGATTTAAGAATAACCTGACCAAGACTTTAAAGCAGCTATTAAAAAATGCTTCAACAATCAATCAACACACACTCTTGAAACAAACCAGAAAGTCTCAGGAAAGTAATGGAAGATATACACAAAAACCAAACACAGATTTTATCACGGAAAGTACAATAACTGAAAATTTAAAAACTCACTGGATGGGATTAATAGAAAGGAGATGCAAGAGAAAAGAATCAGTGAACTTGAAAACAAATCAATAAAATACGCAATCTGACACGGTATAGCCAAACTACTGACAACCGAAAACAAAGAAACAATCTTGAAAGCACAGAGAAACAACTTATTACCTGGGGGGAAAAACAATGTGAATGACTACAGAGTTCTATTGAGAAACCATGGAGGCCAGAAGCAAATGGAACACTTAAATTGCTGAAAGAAAAGACCTATCAAACCAGAATTTTATATCCAACAAAAATATTATTCAGAAGGCAAAATAAAGACATTCTCAGATGAAGGGAAACTATGAGAATTCATTGCCAAGAAACTTGCTACAAAAGAAATATTAAAAGACATTTTCGAACAAACGGTATACAATGCCACAGGAAAACATGGAACCTCAGGGGTGAAAGAGCAAAAGAAACTGTAAATATCTCAGTAAATACAACAGACTCTTGAGTCTTTAAAATTTGTTTGATGGTTGACAGCAAAAAACATAACATTGTCCAGTAGGATTTTCAACAAGAGTAAATGTAAGATATCTGTAATAAATGGGGGAGAGGAGGGTAAGGGACCTATAAGGTAATAACATTTCTATGTTAATTTTAAGTGGTAAAATATTAATTCTAAGCTGACTGTAAAAAGTATGTACATCATAATCCCTAGAGTAAGAGATAAGTCCATAATTATAGTTGGGTTCAACAATCCTAAAATCAGCAAGAATACAAACTGAAAAACACCATGAAGCTCTTGAATACAATTGACATTTATAGAACACTCCCCCCAACAACAGCAGAACACATACTCTTTTCAAGTGTACATGGAATAGTTACCAAAATAAACCATACCTAGATCATTAAATAAACCTTAACAATTTTTTAAAAGTTGAAATTGTACAAAGTATGCTCTTTTGACTAGAACAGAATTAAATTAAAAAGCAATAACAGAAAGACAACAGAAAAATCTCTAAATACATTTCCAAATAATTCACGGATAAAAGAGACAGTCTCAAAAAAAAATCAGAAAATATTCTTAACTGAAAATACAACATACCAAAATTTGTGGGATGCAGTTACAACAAAACTTAAGAAAATTCATAGCATTAAATGTAATTTTAAGAAAGAAGAGAGATCTAAAATCAATAATCTAAGCTTCCACCTAAATGTCAATAAAAAAGCAAAATAAAACAAAAGCAAGCACAAAGATGTAAACATAAAAACCCAGAAATCAATGAAATTGAAAAGAGAAAAATCAACAGAGAAAACTCAATGAAACCAAAAGTTGGTTCTTTGAAAAGGTCAATAAAATTGATAAACCACTAGCCAGTCTTAGAGAGACAGAGAGAGAGCACTACCACGACCACTATCAGGAGTTAAAAAGGAATTACTTCAGACCCCAGATCCTGCAGGCATTTAAAGGATAAGGGAACACTATGGGCAACTCTAGAAATATAACTGTCCTCATTCACAAATGACATCACTGTCTACCAAAAAATCCCAAGGACCTATTAAAAAAACTGCTACAACTATTAAGTGCTTCAGCAAGGTTACACACAAAAATCAATCACATTTCTGTATACTAGCAATGCACAATTGAAAACCAAAATTTTTAAAAATATATCATTTACAATAATCTTCCTCCAAAAGATATAAATCTAACAAAACCTGCACAGGATCTATATGCTGAAAGCTAAAAAACTCTGATGAAAGAAATAAAAGACAGCCTAAATAAATCAAGAGATGTACCATATTCATGAATTAAAATCTCAATATAATAAAGAAAGCAATTCTAAAAAAATTGATCTGTAGATTTCATGCAATTCCAATCAATTCCAGCAGGATTTTTTTTCGTAAATGCAAACAAGCTGATTATAAAGTTTATATTGAAAGGCAAAGGAGCTAGAATAGCTAGAAATATTTTTGACAAAGAAGAATAAATTTGAAAGAATAACAATACCTATTTAGAGACTTACTGTAAATCTACAGTAACCAAAACAGTACAGTATTGGCAAAGGGATAAAAATACAGATCAAAAGAATCCAGAAATAGATCCACATAAATATGGTCAATAAATTATTGAGCTATAAATCACATATCTTACAATTCACCCATTAAAGGTATATAATTTGGGGCTACCCTGGTGGCGCAGTGGTTGAGAGTCCGCCTGCCGATGCAGGGGACGTGGGTTCGTGCCCCGGTCCAGGAAGATCCCACATGCCGTGGAGCGGCTGGGCCCGTGAGCCATGGCCGCTAAGCCTGTGCGTCCGGAGCCTGTGCGCTGCAACAACAGCGAGAGGCCCGCATACCGCAAAAAAAACCAAAAGTGTATAATTTAATCGTGTCTACTACAGACACTCCCATTTACCACTGCAACAAAAAGAATAAAATACCTAGGAATAAACCTATCTAAGGAGACAAAAGAACTGTATGCACAAAACTATAAGACACTTGATGAAAAAAATTAAAGATGATACAAACAGATGGAGAGATATACCATGTTCTTGGATTGGAAGAATCAACACTGTGAAAATGACTATACCATCCAAAGCAATCTACAGATTCAATACAATCCCTATCAAAATACCAATGGCATTTTTCACAGAACTTGAACAAAAAAATTGCACAATTTGTATGGAAACACAAAAGACCCTGAATAGCCAAAGCAATCTTGAGAAAGAAAAACGGAGCTGGAGGAATCAGGCTCCCTGACTTCAGACTACACTACAAAGCTACAGTAATCAAGACAGTATGGTACTGGCACAGAAACAGAAATATAGATCAATGGAACAGGATAGAAAGCCCAGAGATACACCCATGCACATAGGGTCACCTTATCTTTGATAAAGGAGGCAAGAGTATACAATGGAGAAAAGACAGCCTCTTCAATAAGTGGTGCTGGGAAAACTGGATAGCTACATGTAAAAGAATGAAATTAGAACACTTCCTAACACCATACACAAAAATAAACTCAAAATGGATTAAAGACCTAAATGTAAGGCCAGACACTATCAAACTCTTAGAGGAAAGCATAGGCAGAACGCTCTACGACATAAATCACATCAAGATCCTTTTTGACCCACCTCCTAGAAAAATGGAAATAAAAACAAAAATAAACAAATGGGACCTAATGAAACTTAAAAGCTTTTGCACAGCAAAGGAAACCATAAACAAGACGAAAAGACAACCCTCAGAATGGGAGAAAATATTTTCAAATGAAGCAACTGACAAAGGATTAATCTCCAAAATATACAAGCAACTCATGCAGCTCAATATCAAAAGAACAACCAACCCAATCCAAAAACGAGCAGAAGACCTAAATAGACATTTCTCCAAAGAAGATATACAGATTGCCAACAAACACATGAAAAGATGCTCAATATCACTAATCATTAGAAAAATGCAAATCAAAACTACAATGAGGTATCACCTCACACCAGTCAGAATGGCCATCATCAAAAAATCTACAAACAATAAATGCTGTAGAGGGTATGGAGAAAAGGGAACCCTCTGCACTGTTGGTGGGAATGTAAATTGATACAGCCACTATGGAGAACAGTATGCAGGTTCCTTAAAAATTAAAAATAGAACTAATATATGACCCAGCAATCCCACTAGTGGGCATATACCCTGAGAAAACCATAATTCAAAAAGAGTCATGTACCACAATGTTCACTGCAGCACTATTTACAATAGCCAGGACATGGAAGCAACCTAAGTGTCCATTGACAGATGAATGGCTAAAGAAGATGTGGCATATATATACAATGGAATATTACTCAGCCATAAAAATAAATGAAATTGAATTATTTGTAGTGAGGTGGATGGACCTAGAGTCTGTCATAGAGAGTGAAGTAAGTCAGAAAGAGAAAAACAAATACTGTATGCTAACACATATATATGGATTCTAAAAAAAAAAAAAAGTCCTGATGAACCTAGGGGCAGGACAGGAATAAAGATGGAGATGTAGAGAATGGACTTGAGGACACAGGGAGCAGAGGAAGGGTAAGCTGAGATGAAGTGAGAGAGTAGCATGGACATATATACACTACCAAATGTAAGATAGAAAGATAGATAGATAGTGGGAAGCAGCCACATAGCACAGGGAGATCTGCTCAGTGCTTTGCTACCACCTAGGGGGTGGGATAGGGAGGGTCAGAGGAAGAAGCAAGAGGGAGGGGATATGGGGATATACATATGCATACAGCTGATTCACTTTGTTATACAGCAGAAACTAACACAACACCGTAAAGCAATTATACTCCAGTAAAGATGTTAAAGAAAAAAAAATGGTTAAAGTGTAAATTTTGTTATGTATATTTTACCACAATTTTTAAAAAATAAAAGCTACCTCAGGAAGAAAAGTTCAAAGAGACACAAAAGATCAAGGCCAGAAAACAAAAGCAACTCAGGAAAAAAGTGACAGCAACAAGGATTACACGTGGATAGTATATGTGGATATATCCACATATATTGGGTTGGCCAAAAGTTCGTTTGGGTTTTTCCATAAGATGGTATGGCAAAAACCGAACGAAATTTTTGGCCAACCCAATATATTATATGTGGATATTGTGACACATTCAGCAAGTAGTTAGGACAGAAGTGTGATTAGGCCAGTTACTTTGACCCATATAATCCAATGCAACAAAGGGAGAGTTATAGTGTAACTATAAGTACGTTTCCTCAAATGTTAAAATAAACATTGTACAGTTATTCTGAATTAAAAAAAATAACCACTGGAACATCATTTATTTAGAGCTTTAAGCTGACAGAAGCAGCAGAGACCATTTAACCAAAGTTATGAATTAGGCTTTAGTTTATTTTGAACATTTTAGGACATCTTTGGGGGAGTTTTAAGTAAAATGGGTTTTCCCACATAAGCCATTATTGCTCGTAAGTAGGTGAAAATGTGTTTGCATTTCCCAGGAGTATGTTTTAATTTTACACGTCTTCCCTTCTGCAGCAGACCCAGGCTTAGCCAAGTATCCTTGTATATACTATATAAATAGCTGTAAATACAATGTAAATAGTTGCTGGAGCACGGCAAATTCAAGTTTTGCTTTTTGGAACTTTCTGGAATCTTTCCCCTGAATATTTTCAGTCTATGGTTGGCTGAATTCATAAATACAGATGGCTTACTGTACCTAGTTATTTCTGACTTTACCATTATGTGTTCACTGACCCTTGTACTAGTAGTTAATCCTAGATTATTTACTCATTTATAAAATGGAAAAACTCTTTTCCTCTTCCCCCATCAAAGAAATCCTTTCAGGATTTAGATCTATTTAAAGTTAGTTAAATAGATCTAAATTAGCAGATATAAGCTATTATATATAGAATGGATAAACAACAAGGTCCTACTGTATAGCACAGAGAACTATATTCAATATCCTGTGATAAACCATAATGGAAAAGAATATTAACAAAAGGTAAATATATGTATAACTGAATCACTTTACTGTACAGCAGAAATTAACACAACAGTGTGAACAGCTATACTTCAATTAAAAAAACATAAAGTTAATTAAGCTTATTATGGTTTACCAATTATCTGGAAGTCAACTAGTGTCAAAATTACACACTGATTTCTTTGGCTCTTACTTGTAGTATAATGAGAGATGCATGAGCAGCAATGGGAACTTACATTCTGCAGATGAGAACATAAAACGTGTACACAACTACTTAGAAAAACAACTTTCCATTATCTTAAAAGCTGAATATGTACATACTCTAAGAACCAGTCACTTTGGCCCCAGGGGCACGCATGTGCCCTGGAGAGACACAGGCCTAGAAGAGACATGTAGACAAGTGTTCAAGGCAGCACTGTACATAATAGTAGTAGACAAAATGCAATCCAGTGTCCAGCAGTAGAAGAACGCATAACTGTGGTGTCATCACACAATGGAAGGTAACACAACGGGGAAAATGCGAAGTGTAAGAAAGGACATGCATGGATGATTCTTAGAAACCCGTTAAGTGAAAAAGTTACAGAAGGCTTCTTACAGTAAAGTAACATTTCTATAAAGCTCAAAAGCAGGAAAATGAGACAATATATTGCTGAGGAGTATCGATTTATGTGGTAAAACCATTTTTTAAGTGCATGGAAGTGATACAGATAAAAGTCAAAATAAGGAGGCAAAAGGCAGGGATTGAGGAGTCACAGGTAAATTCCTTCTTAGCAACAAATGCCATGGTGGCGGTTCATGGGTGTTTATTCAATTACTTTGCATCATAATTACATATAACCATCACACGTTCTTGTGTGTATCAAATATCACAACAATTTTCCAAAAGGTACCCGTAACCCAGTCCTGCACTTGAAGGCACTGAGTCTAGTGCTTTCAACAGTCAAGACATGTCAAATGAACCCAAATTTATGCCCTTAAAGGAGTTAAAAGTCTTATAAAAAGTTACTGTTATGTGTACAGCATTCGGTTCTGCTACCATTACCAAAAATACCAGAACTTGGAAACAAGCTTTAATATTTCACAAGCCTATATTAAAATCTAAACTTTCATATTATCCTCAGGTTTAACCTAATACCAATGCTTCTCTAGAATACTCTTTTCTAAATAGAAAATTTCTAAAATTCCAAATGAAACTGGTCAGAAAGATTGGGAATCAAGGCTTACCCATCGATATTTTCATATCTGATGTCCATGGGTTTTCAACTACTGTTTTATATAAATCTTAGTTTAAGGAACAAAGAAAGTGCTCAATGCTTCCATCTACCACCACTGTACTTCCTGGATGAAGTATTTTCTACTTAGAGGTGCTGAGGGATGAACACATTTAAAAACAAATAATTATAAAATTATTGCTATTCTCATGCTTTAGTTTACTTTCTGCAACATCCAGCAGCACAGTGGCAATTAGAAATGGATCTTGGCTTAAAACATGTATGAAATAGTGATCATTTTCAATAGTCTGGAAATCAATGAGAGCCCATTGGAAAAAAAAAAAAGCAAAAGCAAATGAAATCACATTCTAAAATCAACAGTGAGCAACAAATGTAAATATTAAAATGTCAGCTCGGTGAGGGCAGTTTGCTACTTTGCCTCTGTATCCCCAGCACCACCAGGAGATACTCAGTAAATATCTGTTGAATGCACGAAGTTAAAAGGTCAGGAATTTCCTCTCACTCTGAGTACCAACGATATATCCAGCAAAACACCAACAGAAACTAATGATCCTCACCATCTTGGGTACTGGAACCTTTCAACAAGCAAGTGTGCAGTAACTTCAACAGCAACTGCAGGCATCTGTCAGTTTTCAGCAAGGGCATGTAGGCATTTGTACCAAACTTCACAAGGGCATCCAGGAGAGGATCTAAGAATATCCTTAATACATTCTGTGTCCTCCGCTTTTCACTAGACATTAAAAGACACGCCCAAATCAAGCATTTCAAAAGCATAAAGAAATTGTTTTCCATCTACAGTCGTGGAACTGGTTAGCTAATGATTCCATTGGACAGAATTACTATTAGGGATGATCCAAACACCTAGAACCTATTAGGATGGACCTTCCTGTTTGTGCTTTTTCAGTGAGTTCAGCGATTCACTGGTGAAGAAAGTACAGGGAGCAACACATGTTCTCAACTTTGGGCACAGTATGAATGAAATCCTATATCCAATTTACTGGCAAATTAAAATGCTGAGACCTCGCTTCCATATTGCAAAAAACCAAAAAACAAAACAAATATATGCCAGTCAAGGAAATGAGACATGTTAACAAAAAAATATATAAAGCACTGAAGATTTGTGAAAAACTGTTATCACTAACTTTAGTACTAAAACTTTGTCTAGAAAAGAAATTTGATGTTAATCAAATTAATTGTATTATCATGCAAATACATACACTACCTAATGAAGCTGCTTATTGCAACAATTATATAATCTGGTGACAATCTGCTCATGTTTCTCAAAATATAAATTAGATTGTTTTATCTTTATTACCTTTTAAAAAAAATAACACATTTTACAAAAGGGTAAAATCCAGGAAATGTCTTTACCTAATCTTATGCTAGGACCTTACAACCCATTCTTCTAATATTCTCATACAAAACCTATGATTTGTGTATATAGTTTTTTTTTGACCTTCTCTAGTTTAAACCTCTAATCCTATGAACTTATTGTTAATTTTAAACATTTTTAAAGTATACTGCCAATGTTCTAGTTCCTTCCTTTAATACACTGTGATCAATTCCATACCAATCATTGAAAAGTCTGAATATGTACCATAAATCTGATTAGCCTTTTTTAAAGAAAGTTTTAAGTTTAGAAACACTTACCTATATTCACTCTTCATTCCTTCCACATCTATGGCCAGCAAGACCATCACAGCAACAAGCTTGGCTTCAAGCCAATCAGGCATACAGCAGTTTTCTCCTCCTTAAATAACAATAGTTAAGGTTTGCAAAGCATTATCAAAATCCTTCCAAGATGATGTTTCAAAAATAACACAGCTAAATGATTATGTTTTATCCATATTAGAGAAATACAGCTGAGAAGAAATATAGAACACCCCACAGCATGGCTCATTGTTACACACTTAACTGTGAAGACATCTCTGCATGCCGACTACATGCCATGCACTGGCCTCAGTGCTGCAGACACAATGGTTCCTGTCCTCACGATATTTACAGTGCAGGAGAAAACAGCATTCATCAAAGAATATGTAGAGAAATGTAAAATGATAACTGTAGTGAGTGCTCTAAATGGTACAAGTAGAGTGTATATTGGGAAGTAAGACAAAGTCACGCTGAAGCAATGACAGTTGAGCTGGGTATAAAAGCTGGGAAAGAATGAGGTAGGTGAAGGGAGACATGACCTTTCCAGGTGGAAGGAAGTTCATGTCAAGGGCCTCCAGCAGGGGAGAGCACACCATATTCCAGGAAAGGGCTGGGGTAAACAATAGGAGGGAGTACCAAAGATGAGGTTACAGGACCAGGCGGGAGAGACCAGGGACTTCATAGGCATGTAACAGGTTTCTGTCTTCATCTCAAAGGCAAGAGGAAGACACTAAAGGTCAAAGTGAATGTGTATAAAGAAGTGGAGGAGACATTTGTTAGATCAAAGTTTGTATTTTAAAAAGACTTCTCTATGTACAATGTGGAAAAGAGATTTTAGAGGAAGTAAGAGTAGATGCAAGGTGGCTGGGTTAAGAGGCAATTCTGGCATCTCAGTTGAGAGGTGACAGTTCCCTGAAATGGAACCAGAAAGGGGATGGAATGGATACAGACACAAAGGCTTTGCTTCTTAGACCTGTGTTCAAACCCCAGTCCGAATGTTTGTTAGCTGTGGGAGTCTGGGACAGCCGAATGTTCTCTTAGAAAGCTTAGGTCATCTTCTATGAAATCAAACTAAATAAACCTATGACTTTCCTTGGGTTTATTATAAAAATTAAATAATATATGCAGAGTTCCTAGAACAATTTTTGGAAGACAGAACTTGGTTAACTGATAAAATTATTTTCCTATCACTGAAAGCCAGTTAAAGTAAAATAAATCATAGATAGAACATTTCATTTTCATTCTATTGTAAGATTATACTCTTCATCTCAACTCCCAAGAAAAATTTAGTTAAGGGATCTAGTTTTCCAGCCCAGCGGTTCAGATACTTAAAACATATTTTAAAATATTCTAATAAATTTGGAGAGTAATTCAATATATTTTGATACAAATTTGTTAGAATAGTACAGAAGACAGACAATACTAAAAACATACTTGTATGGAGGGTAACTTAGTTTAAAAATGCAACAAAAGGATAAACTTTATTCTTTAAAATGTTATAAATATCATTTAGTTATCAGTAAGAAATCTGTATTTTTTAGACAATCTAAAAGTTGGTCTTTTGGCTCTCCAAAATAGGTTAAGTTTATAGGTGTTTATAAAAGTGAATTATTGAAATTTGTTCTCTGAAACATTTTTACTCACATTAGCTTTATATCCCACATTTACATATAAAAACTCATTAATGAAGACTAAAATGAAATCAAATGCCAATTCAGTATTCAGTTGCCTATAATTTCTAGCAAGCATATAATCAGATATCTTTTGACCTTGTAGGAGGCAGGGGTCAGGTAGGGGTGCTATTTGAGAATGAAATGTTTCCAATCACAATGCCACTTTTTGAAGTCCTAAACAATTTTTCACTTCGGATACTGAAAGGGAAGGTTATAAATCAGAAGTTTCGTGGATTTTTAATGATTTCTGATTTCAAGGAGAGCCACAGGACCAGGCTGATAACATTAGAGTGCCTGACCCAGTGGAGGACACTCCTGCAGAGATTTCTGCCAAGTCCTCTACCACCACACTAGGGAAATCCAGGCTACAGAACAGTGGGTCGCAAACCTCAGCATGTATTAGAAGTCCCCCAGAGGGCTTGTTAAAACCCAGAGGGTGAGCCCTACACTCAGAGTTTCTGATTCAGCAGGTGTGGGATAGAGTTTGAGAATTCACATTTCTAAAATGTTTCCAGGTGATGCTGATGTTGCCTGTCTGGAAATCCTTCTCGGAGAACCACTGGCAGAGAATCCTTTATACGCTCTCCCCCCTTTCTCTCTCTGAGGCTAGAAAAGTGAAAGTAAGCAACAACGGTCTTAAAGAAACAAAAGGTCACTGGCTACCTTCAATCACCTTAATTTACCTCTAAATTATCACTCAAATCTTGCTACCACAATTCTAAAAACTGAGTGTAATTCTAGAAAATGCAAAGTAATCTATAGTGTCAGAAAGCATACCAGGGTTGGTCTGGGGATGGAAAGGGACAGGTACAAGTGGGAGACAGGGATTATAATACAAAGAGGTGTGAAAACACTTCGAGGGGTGATGGATGTGTTCATTATCTTGTTATACTGATGGTTTCGTGAGCACACACAGAGGTCAAACCCATTACACTGCATAGTTTAAATATGTGCAATTTAATGTATGCCAATCATACCTCAATAAAGCTGTTTCTAAAATTTGTTACACAGCTGCAGTATACTACTTTGGGATTATTACATATCTTCAGCTTGGTTACATTTTAAGTAGGCACATCATTTAACTACAAAATCTTTACTCAAAATATCCTTTCTGATGGACTCTCTAATTTAAGTATAAATTTCTTCAAATATATTTCACTTTTTGGTTGATCTTAACATTTCCAAGTTTTGACAAGCTTTTACTGCTGCTTCCAAACTATATCTCACTTTCTCTATTTCAGAAAGCCTTCTCTGAAAGCTCTCCAACATTTCTGCTTGTTGGTGATGCTGGTTTTGTGTGGTTTTAGTTGTTCTTGCTTTGTTTTGCTATATATCACATATATGGTATGGTACATAAATATCTACCTAACATATATCCATCCTTATCTCTTAACCATTCCTACCTGGCGTCCATGCTATAGACAGAAACAGATGGATGCCTACCTACTTTCAGTTCCCTGGATGCAGTTCATCCAAGCCTTGCAGGGTACGCCTTCTCCCTTTCCACCTTAATTTCTATTCACTCGTTAGCTGTCACCTCGTCTGGTGACCTCTCCTGACCCCCACAGGTCTACCTGTTCTGGATCAGTATTGCTCACCCGGTCCCCCATCCCAGTGCTTATGGCTTTCAGGGCATTGCACTAAGATTATCTGCTTACTTATCAACTCCCTTGCTAGACCACGCTCTCTCTGAGGGTGGGGGACATACCTTTTATCTCTGTAACTCCAGTGTCTGGCACTTAGAAAACACTTGATATATGGCTGCTGAATAATCAGTGTAAAATCTATCTGTACTGACCATGTCAAACCCAAAGAAAAAAGCTACTTCAGGTGTAGAATCTGATTAAAAACATTTGAGCTGATGAGTCTTTATATAAAAACAAATTTGAATGTTATATGTATCTTATGCTCAAAAACTCAAGCTAAATAATGTTTGCTTTGGAATTTATTACCTTGTTCTGAAAACTGCCCAGTAATTGATAACTAAACTAAAATTTTATAAAGGCACTTAGCCAAGGGCATTAAGAGTCAAAAATATTACACACACACACACACACACACACACACACCTCCTTTGCACTTGAGATCAATTTTTTAAAAACTTAAAATAGCATATTATATAAACAGTATATTTTAAGTTCTAGAAATGTTAAGGAAGAAACTCTAAAAATCTTATTTTATCCAATTTTGAATTATTTAATCAGACCTGATGCTGTTATGCACTGAATTATAAGACAAGTTCTATAGATACTTCAGGGAGTTGAATCTATGTTTACTCTAGTAGGGACTAAAATTTATTTACTTTTATAGGCCTAAGAAAAGGATCTCGCAAGTAACAGTACAGAAAAATTTACTAAACAGAGAGAATATACATAAAAGAGAAATGTTCTAAGAACAAACAGATAAACTCATGTATTTTGGAAGGATAATTATCTAATCATTTAAGACCTATTCCATGATCAGAGAAATCGGGAGATGAAAATGACTTGGTCTGAGACAAAGCTAGGAAATTTAAGACACGTTAAATTCAAAGATACAATTTACCCCAATTATCACTAATGACTTTAATGATGAGGAAGCATTAGAAACGTAAAATGAAACCTAATTAATGAATCTGCCAATGGTTCTTCTCTCACGCAGTCTTAACACATTTCCCTAAAGAAGATGCAAAATTGATCTTTGCTAAGTATCTGGTAAAAAGAAGAAACTAACAAACATAATTTTTCTCTAAAATTACTTTTCATAATCAGTTCACACTAAATGTAATGCTTTGAAAACAAACAAAAGATGAACAGATTGGGCTTCCCTGGTGGCGCAGTGGTTGAGAGTCCGCCTGCCGATGCAGGGGACACGGGTTCGTGCCCCGGTCTGGGAAGATCCCACGTGCCGCGGAGCGGCTGGACCCGTGAGCCATGGCCACTGAGCCTGTGCTCCGGAACCTGTGCTCCGCAAGGGGAGAGGCCACAACAGTGAGAGGCCCGCCTACCGCAAAAAAAAAAAAAAAAAAAAAAAAAAAAAAAAAAAAAAGATGAACAGATTTATCTACAAATATTTCCACTACCGAGGCTCCAAAAACACATCTGCAGATCGAGCCAACAAAGATTCGGTAATTGTAGAATAAATTAATAAATGTATTTGTGTCCGAGTCCTACCCAGGCAACTTCTTAAAACATTTAAAATAGTTTAAAATCTCAAGTTCTAGAACAGATAAAGTACAAGTTACAAAACAGTATTTTTACATTCTGTTTATTCACATTATTTGGCTGAAATACAAGTCTGACATCCATAAATCGGCATATATTTGGTTAAGCCTGAATCTTGATCTGAAAAAATACTAAAAAGCTCTTTGAAAATGTTTTGGATATATCAGTCCATAAAAATGATTTCAGACTTACCTTCCCAGGCAGGTGACTTAATATACTCTTGGACTAGGTTCTTTACATAAGCATTTAAAGAGGATGTCTCGTGAAGTCCAATGGAGCTACAAGTTGAGGGTCGCCTAAAACAGCTTTCATTAACACGCAACCAATCACAGAGCTAGAAAAGAAAACAGTTATTACTTATTTTAAAAGCTTAACTGAACAAAGGGTTTCTAACTTCCCTAAGCCAATTTTCTTTCCTCCACAATAAACTGAATTTAAATGACTGAACACAACAAAGTAACAGAACATTTATTGTCATGATTGAGTTCCACAGATAGCTCAGACAGAAAAGTGTTTGTATGTATGTGTGTATATACACATACGTGTGTGTGTGTGTGTGTTTTCTAACCTCTTCAAAGAACTTATAAACTTCATTAACAGGCAAGAATTTTTAAAGCACCTAATATAAAATGCACAGTTTGATAAGGTGTTCTAACGAACACCTCTACGAAAAATAACTCATTATGCAAAACAAATTACAGTCTTGGGCTTCCCTGGTGGCGCAGTGGTTGAGAGTCTGCCTGCCGATGCAGGGGACACGGGTTCGTGCCCCGGTCTGGGAGGATCCCACATGCCGCGGAGCGGCTGGGCCTGTGAGCCATGGCCGCTGAGCCTGCGCGTCCGGAGCCTGTGCTCTGCAACGGGAGAGGCCACAACAGCGAGAGGCCCGCATACCGCAAAAAAAAAAAAAAAAAAAAAAAAATTACAGTCTTAAATTAAAATTTATTCCAGCTTCATATACTAAAACAAGGATTTATTTATGAGAGAACGTAGAATTTGAGATATAAGCTATAATGAAAGTTCCTACCCTCCTTGCAAGTTTATTTTCTATGATATGTGCATTTTAAAATACAGTTGATGCAAATGTAAGGCCAGGACTTCCCTGGTGGTGCAGTGGTTAAGAATCCACCTGCCAATGCAGGGGACACAGGTTCAATCCCTGGTCTGGGAAGATCCCACATGCCACAGAGCAACTAAGCCTGTGTGCCACAACTACTGATCCTGCGCTCTAGAGCCCACAAGCCACAACCACTGAAGCCTGGGCACCTAGAGCCCATGATCTGCAACGAGAGAAGCCACTACAATGAGAAGCCCACGCACCACAACAAAGAGTAGCTCCCTCTTGACGCAACTAGAGAAAGCCCACACGCAGCAACAAAGATCCAACACAACCAAAAACAAAGAAACAAACAAACAAAAAGTTAGGTTTTAAAAAAAACCACACACACACAAATGTAAGGCCAGACACTTTAAAACTCTTAGAGGAAAACATAGGCAGAACACTCTATGACATACATCGCAGCAAGATCCTTTTGGACCCACCTCCTAGAGAAATGGAAATAGAAACAAAAATAAACAAATGGGACCAAATGAAACTTAAAAGCTTTTGCACAGCAAAGGAAACCATAAACAAGATGAAAAGACAACACTCAGAATGGGAGAAAATATTTGCAATCGAAGCAACTGACAAGGGATTAATCTCCAAAATATACAAGCAGCTCATGCAGCTCAATATCAAAAAAACAAACAACCCAATCCAAAAATGGGCAGAAGACCTAAATAGACATTTCTCCAAAGAAGACATACAGATTGCCAACAAACACATGAAAGAATGCTCAACATCATTAATCATTAGAGAAATGCAAATCAAAAACTACAATGAGATATCATCTCACACCGGAGAATGGCCATCATCAAAAAATCTAGAAACAATAAATGCTGGAGAGGGTATGGAGAAAAGGGAACCCTCTGCACTGTTGGTGGGAATGTAAATTGATACAGCCACTATGGAGAACAGTATGCAGGTTCCTTAGAAAACTAAAAATAGAACTATCATATGACCCAGCAATCCCACGACTGGGCATATACCCTGAGAAAACCATAATTCAAAGAGTCATGTACCACAATGTTCATTGCAGCACTATATACAATAGCCAGGACACGGAAGCAACCTAAGTGTCCATCAACAGATGAATGGATAAAGAAGATGTGGCACATATATACAATGGAATATTACTCAGCCATAAAAAAAACGAAACTGAGTTATTTGTAGTGAGGTGGATGGACCCAGAGTCCGTCACAGAGAGTGAAGTAAGTCAGAAAGAGAAAAACAAATACTATATGCTAACACATATATATGGAATCTAAAAAAAATGATTCTGATGAACCTAGGGGCAGGACAGGAATAAAGATGCAGACGTAGAGAATGGACTCGAGGACGCGGGGAAGGGGAAGGGTAAGCTGGGACAAAGTGAGAGAGTAGCACTGAAATATATACACTACCAAATGTAAAATAGATAGCTAGTGGGAAGCAGCCGCATAGCACAGGGAGATCTGCTCGGTGCTTTGTGACCACCACCTAGAGGGGTGGGATAGGGAGGGTGGGAAGGAGACGCAAGAAGGAGGATATACGGGGTTATACGTATACATACAGCTAATTCACTTTGTTATACAGCAGAAACTAACACAACACTGTAATGCAATTATACTCCAATAAAGATGTTAAAAAAAATACAGTTGATCCTTAATGACATGGGTTTACACTGTGCAGGTCCACTTACACGTGGATTTTTTCAGTAGTAAATACTATGATACTTCATGATCCATGGTTGTACACGTCCTCAGATGAAGGGCAGTTTCTTAAAAAACCAAACATACTCTTACCATAAAATCCAGCAACTAAGTTCCTCGGTATTTACTCAAATGAGTTGAAAAGTTATGTCCACACACAAACCTGTACGTAAATGTTTATACCAACTTTACTCATAATTGCCAGGACTGAAAAGCAACCAAGATGTCCTTCAGTTGGTGAATGGATAAACACCGGCACACCCAGACAAAGGAATATTATTCAGTGCTAAAAAGAAATGTGCTACCAAGCCATGAAAAGACATGGAGGAACCTCAAAGGCATATTATAACTTACTGAAAGAAGCCAATCTGAAAAGGCTTTGCAACGTATGATTCCAACTACAGGACATTCTGGAAACTATGGAGGCAGTGAAATACCTGGGGCTGCCAGAGGTTTGGGGGAGC
Organism: Hyperoodon ampullatus; assembly: GCF_949752795.1. Taxonomy (NCBI): domain Eukaryota; kingdom Metazoa; phylum Chordata; class Mammalia; order Artiodactyla; family Ziphiidae; genus Hyperoodon; species Hyperoodon ampullatus. The sequence goes on along the minus strand of NC_136914.1, from coordinate 119,365,153 downwards.
AAGAGAAGAGAGGAATTACTGGGTGAATTGGGGATTTTTCCAGCATGGAAACTATTCTGTGTGATACTGCAATGGTGGATACATGTCAAAGCCCATACAACATATGGCACAAAGAGTGAACCCTAATGTAAATTATGAACAGTAGTTAATAATAATGTATCAGTATTGGCTCATCAGTTTTAACAATGTACCATGTTTAATGCAAGATGTTAATAATAACAGCCACAGGTGTTGGATGAGGAGGGTACCGAGCGGGTATATGGGAACTCTCTGTACTTTCTGTTCATTTTTTTTCTGTAAACGTAAACCAAGCAGCTATCTGATCAAACCAAGGGGAAAAGACAATAGTAGCCGTAGATATTTACACTTAGCATGGGCCAAGCACAGTCTGAAACATGTTTACATGCCTTTTTTCATTTAAACCTCACAGCTCACACCAGATATCAAAATAAGTTCCAGGTGGCTTAACCACCATTTACAAATTATACATATCGATCCAATGAATAGACCTTATTTGGGTACTTGAATAAAACTGACTATTTGAACAAACAAAATGCAAAAAACAAACAGAAAAATACATTTATTGAACATCTGGATAAATTAAACACCGAATATTTGAATCAAGAAATTAATAACATTTTTAGGTGTGATAAGGGCGTATTTCTTAGCAGTATCTTAATCTTTTAGTAGTACATATTTCTAGATGAAATAAGATCTGAAGCAAAAGTCCAACAAAAGGAACTGATTAAATAAATTCTAAAATATTTAATCAACCTAATTTTTAAATATCCCATATTGGGGAACTATTTAGCAACATGCTATAAAATACTCAAATGTAGGTAAAGATGAAAAATAAAATTCAAAACAGTATAATCTTAATTTGTTTAGAAATATCATATGTATTAATATATCTTTTAAAATATACATATATATATATAGTGAGAAAGCACGAGTGAGAATAAATATATCTGAAAAATTAAGAGTTAAACCAAAAAATATGGATTTGACGGTTGGCATTACAGGTGATTCTTACTTGCTTTCCATGGTTCTGTATTTTTCAGATTCCACATAATTAGATGTATTCCACATAAATAGATGTATTAGACCAAGAAAATAAAACAAAATTCGAATTTTCAAAGGCTCGAATTAGCCCCTTCCTCATCCCCTCTGCCATTACCTTACTCTATGCCCTCATTATTTTACGCCTGAATTATTTTAACATAATCCAAGCTGATTTCTCTTGTTTCTCTCCAGGCGTACCTAGCTGGAATTGCTTTCTAAAGGAAATAATCACATCTCTAGCCTCAGTGATCTCTTAGGCACTGGAGAAATACAAAATTTAAAACAAAAAAAGGTTCCTGTCCTCAAAAAATATATAACCTAGAGAGGACACAGATTAGGATTCTGGATAAGAGCTAACAGCAGTATGGATTGAGTCCCATAGTTTAAAACAAAAAGGAGGAGGACACGGATGACTGAAGAACCCGCAGAGAAGGGTGGCCCAACAGATCACAGCAGGACCTCAGGGCCCTGCACACAGGGTGAGCAGAGAGGGCTCAGTGAGAAAGCAGTCATCGCAGGGGAAGGTCTCCACGAGCAGCAGCTGGAGAAGAAGCCAAGACACTTATGGTTTCATGGTGAATGAGATGCAAAAAGTCAGGAAGAATTACGGATTACCTACACGTCAGGCTGGGGAGCCTGAGTAGATGGAAGTGCCTAAAACCGACAGAAGATGACAAAGAGGAGGTTTGTGTTACTGGTTTTGAGTCTAACGTCATCATTACTCCCAGTACATCTCATCCGGAATCGGGATCTGCCCACTAACACTGTCCCCCCAAACCGGTCCTTCTCTATTCCAGATACTTCCTGCCCCCGTTTCTCCATAGGAACCTCAGCAGCGTTACTGGTTACATCCACTCAAAGCAAATAAACAGTTTTAAAAACCTCTGGTGATAGATAGCAAAGCAATCATATTTTACATAAAAGGCTAGTAATGAATTCAATTAGATAACAATTTTTCACAAAGTTTTCAAAGACCTTATCATTAAATTATTTTCAGGCTCACCTCTGTCCACAATGAAGTTCCTCGTCTGAAGGACTCCTCTTGTCTCACTGACATGACAAGAGATGAGACATCAGAGAGGGACACTTTCTCCTGGGGGAGGGCAGGGCAGTTTTAAAAAATTACTCATTTAAAAATGTTTGAATCAAACATCACTGAATCAAAATCACTGCAAAAGCAGTCTAGCAGACTACTTACAGTAGAATACTATTAGGTAAATCAAAAGCTACTTTTTAAAAAGAAAACATTATTCAACTTTTAATAGGAAGACATTGATTACAAACGCGCAATTATATGCAATTATATACAACCATTATAGAAAATGAAAGATCACTTTATAAATCTAGTTTCCTTAAAATTGAGGTTGCTATCTTAGAGGTAAAACAGTCACAGATCTAAAAGCAAAAACAGAAACAGCCTATAAGAAATTACTTATTACTTAAAAGTGAATCTTACTTTTCAACGCCACAAAAATGACCCTGCCTTAAGAAAACCACCCGGGTCTTTTCATTCCCTGAAGGTTGCGCATCTTCAATTAAGATACCTTGCTCTAAGCTGGGGGTCTGCAAAACCACTCACAGCCTGTTTCGTAAGTAAAGTTTTACTGGAACACAGCCATGCCCATTTATTTATAAACGGTCTATGGCTGCTCTTGAGTAGTTGTGACAGAGACCGTATGACTCAAAAAGCCTAAAATATATACTAATCCAGCCCTTCACAAAAAAGTTTGCTGACCCCTGTTCTCAGCAGTAGTGTTACTGGAGCTCTGTGAAAAACAGAGAATAAAGGTTTTCCTTGAATGTCAATTTCCTGGAAGACGTGCACAAAAAATACAGAGGAAACCAGGTGAAAGCTTCCAAGAGTCCTCTCCCGGTACGGTCACCCAACTACCCCACTGACGTGTAAAATGCCTACCAGGGGAGCTCCTTAGAGACCCAGCACCCAGGGTTTTTACTGGGAGCTGGTCATACAGACACCCCCTGCATCGCACCTGCAATTCCAGACCCCGGGAAAGAAAGCAGGTGTTCAATAGAGACCACGCTGTTTGTATGAGTACTGCAGGCACAGTAGGTAGGATGGTGGGAACCCTCCTGAAATCCAAGTTCCCAGATGCCAGCCAAGGGCCAACCTTATAAGCAGGGCTTTCTAACGACAGCATCACAGGCCTGCTGTGTTAACTCTTTTATGAACACCCACTCACTGAGAAAGACCAGGAAACTGGAGTTAACATTAGGAAGAAAGATAAACTCACCACGTCTACCAGATTCATGGCCGTCTGAAGGAGATAGCACTGCGCTGCCCCTCGCAGCAGGATCTGATGTGTGATCATGGTGCACTGAAGAACGTCCCTGACATCAGAGAAAACACATGCACTTCCATGGTCTCACGACAATTCTGATAGTTTGTAATAACTGACAACCTGATTTAATATATCTACACTTTCTAACGCAGACAGTCACTGCCAGGAGAATTTCACAGCTATTAAATAATTAAGGCCTCTAGTGGAGCTCAATTTTAATATGAAACAAATCTTCTTTTAAAAACAACAGGATAAGGACTTCCCTGGTGGCGCAGTGGTTAAGAATCCGCCTGCCAATGCAGGGGACATGGGTTCAATCCCTGGTCCCACAAGATCCCACATGCCACGGAGCAACTAAGCCCATGCGCCACAACTGCTAAGCCTGTGCTCTAGAGCCTGCGAGCCACAACTACTGAGCCTGCGTGCCACAACTACTGAAGCTCGCGCGCCTAGAGTCCACGCGCCGCAGCAAGAGAAGCCACCCAATGAGAAGCCCACGCACTGCAAAAAGGAGTAGCCCCTGCTCGCCGCAACTAGAGAAAGCCCGCGTGCAGCAATGAAGACCTAACGCAGCAAAAATAAATAAATAAATAAATTTATTTAAAAAAAAAACAATTTCAAAGTAAGAATTTTACATTTTTTGAAATACTTTGTAATCAATATTAATATTTGTTATGTTATCTCTAGTTTCCTACATATCAATGTAATAAAACCTTACTGGCCTTATTTTTAAAGTGACCATAATCCAATAGTATGTATTATGGCATATATTTAAATTAGTAATTCATAAAACAAAATAAGTTCAACTATATGAATAAGTTTTTTTAATTTACTTTTTTATTATATAAAATTAAGAGCGAAAAATCCTGATGCCAATATTAACTAAAACCACTCACTATGGATTAAAGCAGAAGGAAAAACAAAATTTACTAATGGAAAGGTACAACAAATAACCGTATGTGAACATACTCAGAGTACATTACCTCAGGGCAAGAAGCCCTTCTATACCCAGGGCTTTACATCTTGGGATATTTGCCAAAGCCTTAGATAGAAACAAAATGGGAATAGCACACCAATGTCGGCTTGTCATCTTCTGAATAAACTTTAACAGGAAACTACCTGAAAGAAAAAGTGTTAAGACATCATTGTTGCCAACAAGCACATGAAAAGATGCTCAACACCATCAGACTTTATGTAGGGAAATGCAAATCAAAAACCATAATGAGATACAACTTCACACCCATTAGGATGGCTACTGTCAAAAGAACAGACAGTAACAAGTGTTAACCAGGACGTGGAGACATGAACTCTCAGACATTCTTGGTGGAAATGTAAAATGGTGCAGCCAGTGTGGAAAATAGTTTGGTGGCTCCTTTAAGAGTTAAACACTTCCCTGGTGGCGCAGTGGTTGGGAGTCCGCCTGCCGATGCAGGGGACACGGATTCGTGCCCCGGTCCGGGAAGATCCAACATGCCGCGGAACGGCTGGGCCCGTGAGCCATGGCCACTGAGCCTGCGCGTCTGGAGCCTGTGCTCCGTAACGGGAGAGGCCACAACAGTGAGAGGCCCACGTGCCGCAAAAAAAAAAAAAAAAAAAAAAAGTAACACAGTTCAGTAGTGGCAGCTAAGATGTAGATGAGAAGCAGAGAGGATTGGCAGTGAGAGGCCCGTGTACCGCAAAAAAAAACAAAAGTTAAACACAGAGTTACTGTTTGACCTAATAATTCTACTCCTAGGTATATAATTAAGAGAAATGAAAGATTACATTCATATAAAAACCTGTATATGAATATTCATAGGAGTTATTCATAATAGTTAAAAGTGGAAACATTCCAAACATCTATCAACTGATGAATGGACAAACAGAATGTGAAGTGTCTACACAGTGGAATATTATTCAGCTACAAAAAGGAATGGAATATTGATAAATGTTACAACATAGGTGAATCTTAAAAACGTTATGCTAAGCAAAAGAAGCCAGACATAAAAGGCCACATATTATATGATTCCATTTATATGAAATGTTTAGAATAGGCAAATCTAGAGAGACAGAAAGTAAATTAGTGGCTGACAGGAGCCAGGGGAAAGGAAAATGAGACTTGATTACTTATGGGCAAGGAGTTTCTTTTGGGGATGATGAAAATATTCTGGAATTAGTGGTGATAGTTGTATAACTTTGTTAATATACTAAAAACCACTGAACTGAACAATTTAAAAGGGTGAATTTTACGGTGTGAATTGTATCTCAATAAAGCTGTTGGGAACAAAAAAAATCAATGTCATTTCAATTTCATTCCTTTTTAGTAAGGTAAGTATTCTAGTGTATTGTAGAAATTCTGATAACCATGTAGCTATATATTTAATAGTTAAGGTAAAAGATATATTTTTTACTGTTGGAAACCATTCATCTGTTGGAGATATTAAAGAAACACAGGATAAGAAGTACCAATGGTAGCTGCCCTCTGGTATCTGCAAACAGTAATATTAGATCTTTCTCACAGGTTATTTCATACCTACCCTGGATCTAATCACTGCAATTAATTTAAGTATTTTGAGATACAAAAGGATGGTGCTCCATCCCGCTTTCTCTGCTAATATGTGATATCTTAAGGATCTCCAAGTCATAGTAGTTAATAAAAATGTCTGTTTCCTGAGATCATCACTTAGAATGACTTTTAAGAAATCCCTGGACGCTCCTGAAAGGGTATTACATGTATTTTATATCTCCCAAAGTGCCCAGCCCAGAACTAGATACGCTTAGGATACTGTTGACAGAAAAAACTACAAAGTAAAAACTGTAAATAAACATTCTACCTGCCCTTCCTCCTGTTGGACTAATTAAGTTCTCATCTTCTGCCTCACAGCTCTCTCATGACACATGGAGGATGGCAACAGCCAAGCCTCTATTGCTTATTCACTCACCACACTGACAGGGTCACACGGCCACAAACTCTAGGCGCTCAAACTCTAGGGGGCACTGATCACCGTCATGTCACTCACACTGTGCTGTGGACGTGAGATGTGCCAATGTGGTTGGCAAATTAATCCCCAGACTGTAAACTTCCAAATTCTAGCAAACTAAAGAACAGCTCTGACAGTAATCTTCTCCAGTTTAACTTTTTAAAAAAGTAATCAAAACCATCCATTTTCTATAAATCTAAAGTTGTGATATACACGTGACCATCTTTTCTCTTTCTTCCCTGACTTCTGAATATATAGTACCACTGGTCATCGTTCACCCTATTTGCAGATTAAATACAAAAGAAAAAGTATGTATATTTCATAGCCAGGGTCACTTTCTAAGTCACAAAGCCCAGAATGAAAAAAAAAGAACTCGGAAAGAAGAGTGGGCCCTGCTACTCAGCAAGCAAAATAACACTGGTTTTGTGCTTTGCTTACCAACATAGCTCATCAGGAAGAAAAATACATCTCCAACCTGAAGAAGCGGGATATTTCTAGGATACAAGGTCTTACAAAAAGCAAGTATTTTTTCCTTTCTTATCTTTCTGACTCAGTATCTATAAAGGGACAACTTTGCCACAATAGATACTCTGTTTATAACTTTTTCCTAAGCCCAGGTTCTTTCTTTCTTCGACCTATTTTGCTAATTTTTGAAACTGAATAGAGACAATTAGAAAGAACGGCAAACTGCAGCACACATTCCAAAACTGCTTCCATGCTACGGATACCAATACTGGTACCATGTTATATACAAAAGTAAAATTGTGTACTCAGTTTCAATGGACATGTGTATAATTCTGACAAAATGTGCATATTCTGGAAAAAGGAACTATTTTGATAATACTTATTATAATAGTCATAGGTTGGTGCTTATAACCAACATACTAAAAATTTAAGCTAATAAATTAAAAAGAAACTCTTTACTGACACATACTCTTTATTTCTTCTGGAAGAAGAGAAATGTAAGTGACTAAGAACTTCTGTAATTTCAATCCCAATGGAGAACCACTTCCTATCAGCTGGCCTGGGGACCTACAGACAAAGGGGAAAAAAAACAAATATTTTAAATCTATTTACAAATAAGTATACTGAAACTAAATGGAATATGGCCCAAATGTCTTTCAACAATAAAACAATAAAACCATCTTCTTCTTCTAAACCTGCATTCTATTTTTCAGTAAAATCTTGAGGATCCTTCTGATAAAAACATCAGGGATCTTCTAGGAAAACAGAGGTGAGTTAGTAATGTGCTATACTAAGCAGGCGTGGATTTCTTTTTTATGACACTTTCTCTGACACACATATATGAATCTTGCCAAATGGTACTGTTTAAAAAAAAAGTCTACAAATGAAAATTTAAAATTATATTTTATTGTTCCCAACACCTAATCCAATGATTTTAAATCTTTAAGTATTAAATAAAAGAAATAACATTCACAGAAAGACATATGTTAGTAATAAGTAACTTTTGCAAGAGCATTTAATTATTAACATCTACTAAGGTCACATTTTTTTTTTTTGGCTATTGCTTCGGCCAGGGACATTATCTGTTAATTGAACACATTAGGGTGCTAGGGAACTGAAGGCATTTCATAATAAATGTGTTTGTCAACTCTCAGAAAGCACCACGTCGGTTTTACTGCTTTCCAGCTGTCTAATTGCTTCAGAAAACTATTCAACAGTAATGATTATTTGAAAATCAAAAATAATTGGCAAATCTAGCATTGCTATGCTCTTTCGATATTAAATAGGACTAAATATTAATATAACTTAGCACAGACTAACTTAAAAATTTTAAAGTTGGTAGTGAGAGTTTTTTTCTATTAGAGATATACCAAACAAAAGACTTGCAAGTATAAATAAACTTAGTTTTCAAAATTAGACAACATAATTTCAAAAGCAAGGGAAATTTTTGAAGATATAATTCAAGAGTACAGGTAATGCTCAAAAAATGAGGATAAGGCGTAATACTGACAAACTCTTCCCAGTATCAACCTTGACAAAGGGTAATGGTGTCAAATAAGCAATATGTCATGGAGAATGGCCTCCACCATCAGATAGGGAAAGGGGGAAGTTAGAATGAACCCTGTGGTAGTGGACTAGAAATGGATGTGCTGGTGTGAACTGATGGTTTTTAGTATGGATGGATGGACGGACAGACAGACACTGAAATATAGATGGTAAGTCTGCTCAGCAGACAGAGCTAAGAAACAGAGGTGTATACACACACACACACACACAATCGTTGTGAGAGAGACAACGATTAAGCAAATATGGTTAAACAGTATCATTTAGGGAATGTGGATAAAAGATAAATGAGAATTCTTTGTATTATTCTCACAACTTTTCTATAAGTCAAGAAAAAGTTAAAAGAAAAAGGAAAAAAAAAAGTGTCAAGTGTTGGTTAGCCAAAGCCACTACAATTTCCAAGAGGGCAGAAATCAGGAGTAAGGGAAAAGAAGTAGCTATGTAAGATATCCTTCCCAAAAGCCCAAGAATGGATGGGTTCAAAGTAGGAAAGAAAAGAAAAAGAGAAACACCTGACACAACTACTGGAAGAAAGGCAAGAAGAATAACAAACACAGAAGGGATGACATGGTTAGAAAAAGCTGAATATCTACAAGGCAACGTATATTTATGTACCAAATTCATTAAACAATCTGGTCATATTTCATAATCACATTAAATTTATATACCAAATACATATGATTGCATTGCTGCTAAATAACAATGTTTGTTTACCTGCTGTATAGAGAGCTCTCTGAAAGTGCATCCATCAGTGCCCCAATAATAAACTAAAAAAAAAAAGGAAAAAAGTATTTGATGTTAAGTTGTAACTGTAGTTTTGAACAGTCAGCTTGCTGTAACTGCACATCCTACACAGGGCTACAGAAGAGCTGTTACAAGCAAAGCTGATCTCTCATGCTGTAGGTTGGTTTATGATAGTCTTGGAGGATACCTTAATTCCACCAGAACGACAAAACAAATACCGAATTTTCCCACCTGATAAAAACATATGGAATACTGAGAGGAGAGTACATGTTGTGCTAAGAAGGAAGAAAAGAGTCCAAAGAAGGGACACATGGTGGAAAATAAAGGTAGTAACAAAGGAAAAACAAAAAGATACTCAAGAGAAAATTCAAGCCCCTATGCCTGGAAGATAAAGGGGGAAAAGTATATCTTCAAAAATATTACTAGACAAAAGCAAGCTTCCAGGAAGTGCAAGAAGGCTAGGAGAATGTAGAAAAATGATGCATATTAAAACACTATACATGTAGTTGGACAATTAGGAAAGTTTACTTCAGTTACCACTAAATGAGAGGTAAATTACTATACCAAAGTCAGTGATCCTCTGACTCATGTGGCACCATAATATAAAACTTTACATCACAGCTGTAGTTCGCACAACCTCTTTGCTTTGTGTGATTTCTGATAAATGGAAGCATAGATGCTAATAATACAGCTCTAAAGGCAACCTCTGCTCAGTAGATAGTAATTCATTGACTCAGAACTGGGGGAGTAGCATCACTAAACAAAGAGCGATCATTCAGTGATTCAGAACTGTGGAAACAATATCATTAACACGCTTCTATACCAGTTTTCATGCTGTTGACTTTTGTTCAGAATATCGATACCAAAGAACTACTGGTAATAATGCAGGCAGCCTATCGACAAACTACATTACAGAAAGCGTTCCCCCAGTATGATAGCTAAGTTTAGAGAAATAGGATTTGTTGTATGCAAACCTCTAAAATGTTACTTGCGATTTTAAAGTCCTAGTATATATTTTTGAAGATCACATAGGATAAAACAAATACCTTCGCCCCTCATCTTTTGACAAAGGGAAAAAGGAAAGGGAAAGGCTGTCATTACCTCAGAAAATTCTGCTGAAAATGGAAGAACCCTTGCTTCATAGAGCTCCAAAAAATGGGTAACGCCTTCTTTGGTCAGGATTTTATTTTCACTTTCAAACATTCTTTTATAAATACACAGATGCCAGGATGGGTGAAAGAGCCAACATCCTGTGGAAATAAACACTGACTGTTGACTTAAGATTCTCACATTATGTTGCCCCATGTAGACTATATATTCAAAAATAAAAACAAACACATTTACTTCATTACAACACCGCAAAAGTGAGTCTCTTTTTAATCGCATCTGAGGGTGTTTAATTACTGAATAACCAAAATAACTTCAGTATTTGGTATTCCATTTTCAGAGAGATTCATTTAGAAAGGCTATACGCGAGTGTCATAGTGGCTACAGCGTACAAAAATTAAATATGACCCCACGCAGGTTGAAACTTTAGGTTTGGGGTGATTTCAACCAATTCTTCTCTCACCTTACTTCAATCCATTTTTCATACAAAAACCTGAAACTGTCCCTGCTCTATTTAAAACCCTTGCGTGGCTTCTCAAAACTCAGACTAAAAAACAAGCGAGGCATGAACTGCTTCTGACAACTCCTCCAACCTTACCCTGCCTTCCCACACCACTGTGCTGTGGCTTACTGGTCAGGTCCTCCACCCCACTGAGCTGTTCCCATCTCAGGGCTTCTGCACCCAGAGCTGTCTCCTTAACTTCTGTGTCACTCTTCAGGTCTTTCCTAGCCGCCCTCTCCAAGGTATGGCCTCACTCACTAGATAACTCCATTTCTGCCTCTTGTTTGTTGCCTGTCTAGAACTTATAATCAAAGCTATTTTTTCCTGGAAAACAGACAAAAATCAAGTGAAAAAGAGTACATCTGTCTCACCACTTTATCCCAGAGCTTAGCATGTACTGGACACTAAGTAAACATCTATTAAGTAAATATACAAATGAGTGAGAAACAAAAAATGGAGTATGTACGTTGGACATACTTTAACTTTTTTGAAATATCCTTTAACACTATTAGAAAAAAAACTCAGCATTTTTAATTCATGGCATTCTATAAATAAATCAGTCCTTTTTTTTTTTTTTTTTTTTGTAATTTACACCAAGATGCTTGTTCAATCCTTTGGCAGTGATTTTTCAAAATCTGTCACTGCTATTTGATTTGGTTTGCCAAGAGCTGTGGGCAAAACGTGGTAATAAGAGAATCATTTTAATAATAAATGCATAAGTGAAGTCACAACATGATTCAATTAAATTCTAGCCCCAGGTGGGACTACAGATTCTTATGGTCTGTGAAAAATCCCAGTATATCAGAAAATAACCATAGCAATCAGCTGAATAAAGCTCAATTCCTAAGGGGTCAAACTATTAAAGTTGTAATTATCTAAAGTAGGCACTAAAACCCATTTACCTAGGTTATTTCTCATGTGTAAACATGAGAATGTAACATTTTATCATTCATATGAATACAAAACACCATTAGCTTGCATTTAGCTGTCTCGTTGATCTAAACTTAATTTCATAAAATAATTTTAGGAAGCTCCAGCTTCATTTTATTTCTCCTAAAAAGCCCTCATAATATAGAACTGATAAAGGACTTAAAAACCATATTTAAAATAGCATCTTGGAATTTTCTCTTCCTCAGAAGTCCAACCTACAGAACAATAGCTAAAACCTGAAGAATATAACTCTAACAATGAAATAGATATATTAAGAGAATAAGGATGGAAAGCACTTAAAATATATAATACCAAAGAGCTCTTATTAAAAATGAATAATACACCATGATTAAAACACTACCAGAGAGTCCTTATCTTTTAAGGATATATACTGAAAAAAATTACAGATGAAATGATATGCTGTCTAGGAATGTGCTTCAAAATCATTTGATGGGGAGGGAGCAGGAAAGGCCACATATGATGTAAGACAGAGACTGGCACAAGTTGATCACTGCTAAAGCTGGGTGGTGGGGTTCATCATACAAACTCTTCTCCTTCCGTGAATGTCTGAAATTTTCCATAATCAGAAGTTTATAAATTACCATACCTCTAAATTATAGAAAACTCTGCAGCCATTTAAAATTAAATTCTCAAAGACTATTTAAGGACATAGGCAAATGCATTTGGTTATACTGCTGAGTGAGAAAAAAACATTATGAAAAATCAATCCACAAGGTATGTATCTGGAATGTTAGCAACTGTCTCTTGGTAGCAGTGAATTCATATATTCCTATAACATGCTCTATAATGAATAAGAGTTAATTTTAAATTAAGGGGAAAAACTGTAAGTGTTATAAAAAAGCAAAATAAAAGTAACTGTTACCATTTTCCTCTGACACTGCATATTCAAAAAGATTGTTTAGCTTTGGTAAAACTGGCTTTATAACATGTATCTGAAAAAACAAAAGCAAAAAGCCACAGGAAATGAAAATTCACCATTCAAAACTCAAAAGACTTTTCATCTATTTATACAACAGTCACTCTGTTCCTCCTCACCACCCTGGAAAACAGGCAAGGCCTGTATACCAATATATTACAAAGAGGAAAAAATACTGCAATGCTTTATCTAGTTACTCACGTTGCTCAAGGCCACACACTTAGAAGTAGAGTCAATTCAGAGTTCAATACTCTTCATTCTTAGACTCTGCTACAGATACCAGCGTCTAATTTACATACACTACAAACTAAAGGTAAATCACAGTTTCTAAATAGTGAGGGTCTTGAGGATATACTGAGTCAGGAAAACCATAACAGTTTATATGAGTTTAGAAATGCTTTTCCTTTATTGCTCATCCTTGTATCTACATATATTTAGTACATATGAGTAATTCTTTATTTTAGTCCACAAACAGTGCATCTGGACTGACACCTCCCAGTGGTTCCATGGCAGGCCCCGCAGCTTACGGACTGAGAACCCCTACAACAGGGGTTCTCCAAGTGTGGTGCCCAGAATGGCAGCTTATGGATCTCCTAGGAACATGTAAAATATCTGAATTCTCAGGCCCCACCGCAGACCTACTGACTCAGAAACTTTGCAGGCCGGACACTTTAATAAGCCATCTGGGTGATTCTAATGAATGTTAAAGTTTGAGAACACTAGAGTAGGTAATCTTAAGAGATTCTTCTCCACTTAAAAACTCTAAGATCCTACAAAAATGAATTCAAAGTCGACTGCAAATGATTTTTCAAGTTTCCATTCTCAGGACCAAGAATGCAAAGATGTGAGAGAGAGAGGAAGGAAGGAAGAGAGGGAGGGAGGGACAGAGGGGGAGGGAGGAGGAGGGAGGAGGGTGGGAGGGAGGAGGAGGGAGGAGGGTGGGAGGGAGGGGGAGGGAGGGAGGAGGGAAGGACAAGGGAGGGAGGGAAGGAAGGAAGGAAGGAAGGAAGGAAGGAAATCTACAAAATCAAACGGCCATTATAGGGTCATTATTTACTTAATAACAATTTACCTCAGACTTTAAGTAATATTTCCCTTAGTGTGCATTTCTTAGGAGATTATTCATAACATCAAGAAACTAAAAACTAGTGAACATTTTAGAAGTAAATGTCAAGGGAAGATCAAATAAGACTGAATTCTTTGAATGATAACTTAAGTCAACTGAAAGTATTCTTTAATTTCCTGAGTTTATATTCAATCTTAAATTGCACCTATGCCAGAAAACAAAGTACGCTTGGACTCCATTATGCTATATCCAAGTTGGCCTTTTTGTATTGCTTTTACAGAATGTCTGGGAAAAAAAACCCCCAAAACTGCATCTACATAGGATTTGTTAAAATATGAAAACACTTACCTGATTTCCTTCAAGAGTTTCCATAATTAAAATATAGTTTTCCCAAAACTTTAGAAGCTCATCTTTTTTCTTCTCAGACCACCAAAACAGACTTGGGCCTGATATGGTTTAAAAAAGAAAATTAGTTCGTAGATTTAGTTCCTAAATCAGAAACTTTCATAAGCTTCTAAATGATAACAGTTCTTAAAATTATGCTACTATTACCAAATGTTGTTTTCTCTAACAATGGAGGGTGTCCCTGTATTAGAGCCTAGGTAGGAGGCTTGGGCAAAAAAGAATCTCAAAAGAAGGTTTTTTCAAAAAAAATTAAGGTTACTACCTTGGAACTCTGGGTAAGGGTGACAGATGTGAACACATGTACTCTACTTTCTCTCCCTAAGAATCTCACTATAACAGTAAGAGATCTTTCAAAGGCAAAAACCCAAGAATTGGAGAAAACAGGGGAGCAGACAACAGCAATGAAATTAGGATCCGCAAATCAGATTAAAAGCAAGCAGAATCAAGAAAAGTGACTATTAAGTTGGCACAAGGAAAGCAAAGAAAAAAATCTGATTCACACTAGAAAATCCCCCCAAGCCTAAGGAATTGGCAGCAAAAAATACTTCAGTAAGTAGAGGTGAAAATCAAGGCTAAACTAAAAAGGATTTGTTTACTGTGTTTAAGAAACAGATCCCCAGACGCCCTTTCCTGTGTTCTGAACAGGAAAAAGACTGGGATTTATTCTCTGGGGAAGGTAAAAGAGTGGGTCTCCAGACTGAGGGGCACTGGACACGGCTGAGGTCAGGGTGAGTGCCACATGAAAATGGGAAGTGAACATGTATGCACCCTGGATGCTGAGACCCCCTTCCACCTGTCCCCATCACCGTCTTGGCCTCTCAGGTCCCAGAGGACCTTCTCCATGGCATGTGGTCACCCCAAGAGGAAAGACCTGAAAATACTTTCACCAGAGATTACCTAATAAAACGCCCTGGCCAGATCACCTTACAGCGAAGTGCACAGTCAACAAGCACCACTCATGTGTTTAGAGCTTTAAACTTGACTTTTCGTCCCACATTCTTACATATAAACAGGTGTCTAAGGCTCATCAGACATCTAGGGAAACCTCTATACTAAAGATCAAGACCAAAACAAATAAACAAGGAAATCTGGAGAAAACAAAACTACACAGGAAAAAGAAAACCTAAAAAAGAAAAAACTTTCACTAATACTTTAAAGGGAGATAAAATAGTGTAGTTATGATGTAAAAACAGGATACTATTAAAAAGGGGGCAGTCCGGGCTTCCCTGGTGGCGCAGTGGTTGGGAGTCCGCCTGCCGATGCAGGGGACACAGGTTCCTGCCCCGGTCCAGGAAGATCCCACGTGTGGCGGAGCGGCTGGGCCCGTGAGCTATGGCCGCTGGGCCTGCGCGTCCGGAGCCTGTGCTCTGCAATGGGAGAGGCCACAGCAGTGAGAGGCCCGCGTACCGCAAAAAAAAAAGAAAAAAGGGGGCATTCCAAGAACAAAAAAGATCTCATGAGAATAAAAATCTGATAGCAAAAAGAAGAAACTCAAAGAAAGGACTGGAAATAAAGTTGAGGAAATCACCCAGGAAGTGGAGCAAAAAGACAAAACCATAGAAAACAGGAGAGAAGAGATGTGTTAAAGGCCAGTCCAGGAGGTTCGATAACCAAAAAGAGAACAGAAAGCAAAAAAGGAAGGGAGGAAATCAAAGTAATACGAAAGCAGTTCTCAGAACCGAAGGACATGATTTCCAGATTGAATAGGTCCGAGTGCCCTACACCAGGATGTAAACAGGCCCTCAAAACTGAAATGGCAGAAAGCTGGGGACACAGTCTCTATAATCATCCATGGAGAAGAAACAGATCACATACAAATAAACAGGATTCAAATGGTTTCAGACGTCGCAACAGTAACAATGGGAGCTCGAGCTTCTAAGACATCAGATGGATGCCTTTAAAATTTTGAACAGGAATGTTTTCCAAGCCAGAATTCTACCCCAATCAAACCATCAGTTGAATGTGAGGGCAAAATAAAAGTGTCTAGATATGCTTGGTCTTGGCTTCCAAGAAAGCCACAAGAAAACATTACTGCCACACCAACGAAGAGAAGAAACAGGCTGGATTATCAACAAAACCCTAAACTTTTGGGGGGGGGGGTCCATCAGAGGGCTGAGGTTGCACTGCTCTCTGAATTTCAAAGGGCAAAAAGCCTCTCCAAGAATAAGACAGGACACACGAACTGCAGTTAAAAAATAAAATAAAAATTTGACAAGTTTTTAAAGGCCAAGTGTGGACAACTTAGAAACTCTGGGAACCCCAAGGGAGTCTACACCCACTCACCAGCTCTTTTCCTCAAGGCCTCCCCCATGTGTTCAAGAAAGACTGTGGGCAGGGCAGGGGACCCTGGAGGTGTGGGCATGCAGGGCCCACAGAGGTTTGAAAGGGCAGCCCATCCATGCCCTGCAGGAGTACAAGGTGGTGGTCGACTGAAGACGCCTGCCTGCACCCTGGACCCTTCCCTGACAGGAGGCCAAAGCTGTCGGCTCCTGGAGGAAACCCTCCCACAATCCCACCCTTGTCCCTGCTCTCATACCAGGCAAAGTTGGCTGCCCCTGGTGTGGCTAAAAACTTGCTCTCCCCTCGACCCTGCACTGACATGAGGAAAGCCTCTTATGTGTCCGGCACTCATACGAAGCAGGTCTGCTGCTGTGGAGGAAGGGCAGAATATCAGCACTCAAGACCCACCACAGATACAAGCAGAATGCAGCTGCCACAGGAGAAGTTAAGGAAACTCTTAACCCTTCATTAAGTAGGAGGCAGAGGTTATGTGCCACTGGAGAGGGAGCAGAGATGGCTAAAAAGTTTGAACCCTAAGGATCGGGCACATGGGGCCTAAGAAGAGGCTGTTGTAGGAGAAATGAAAAGTTCCCTCCTTCCCCATCTCAAGCTTTGCACCAGGTAACAAACATCAGCAGTCTACCCTTGAGGGAAGGACAAAGGCATGGAGGAAGCTCTCCATCCGTGGAGTCGGCATCGAGGGCTTGAGAAAAACTAGAACACTGAGAAAAACCTTATAGGCTTCACACTAAACATTAGGAGGCAACAGTCCACCACCAACAAAATCCAAAGCCAGCTCACCAGAGTGACTCAACCCAAATAGTCTAACAGAGAGGAGTGCCTATCTCGAAGGCATAAATATTTGTTTCTGCTGAAAAAAGTGATACCATTGCCAAGAGATAAAACAGAAAACAAAACCAAACTCAGATATGGTCCAAGTGCAGAACTTGTACATAACTATGATGAGTATGTTAAAGGATCTAATGGAAAAGGTAGACAACATGCATGAACAGCTGGGGATTTTCAGGAGATGGAAACTATAAAAAAAGTGAGACAGAAATGATAGAAATGAAAACATATCAGACATAAAGGATCCTTTGATTAAATTATCAGATATGCAAGGTCTTAAAAATTTTATCTCAGGGAACTATTAGAAAATACACTACAACAAATGAGTAAACCAAAAAAGAGGATGAACTCCAGGAAACAAGAGCTCCAATACAGAATCAGGTGAAGGGAATCCCCCAGATGATAGTGAAGGCAGATCTAAGAATGTCAGCTGTGCACCAGACTGAGCTTGTAAGAGGACTCTAGGAGACACTTCTTCAGGGAAATTTATAATGCCTGATGATCTGACTTTGTACAGGAAAGATTTAGACAATTAACTAAGAATCTGGGGTTGAATTAGTGATAAGAATGGAGACAACCAAACATAAATGACATTAATCTAGGAAAAACTTGCAGGAAGGAAAAAAAAAAACCCATCATATACACATAGATCACCTGTGAACAGTATTTTCACAGTCATAATTTTGTTGAACTCACATTTAACCAAAATTACAAGTATGACATTGGACTTTATGACATTACTAGATCATTTCAAGATACAGGGGTAAATGCCAAAATAATCAGCCAAAAGAGGTAAAAGTGGCTGCCCTCTGAAATGAAGGAAATGGGCAGGGGCACAAGCATAAGACCACTGTTTATCTTTAAAACTGCAGAATGACTGACTCTTTAAAATGAGTGTTTAACTTTGGTAATTTAAAAAATGTTTTCCAGGGCTTCCCTGGTGACGCAGTGGTTGAGAGTCCGTCCGCCTGCCGATGCAGGGGACACGGGTTCATGCCCCAGTCCGGGAAGATCCCACATGCCGCGGAGCGGCTGGGCCCGTGAGCCATGGCCGCTGAGCCTGCGCGTCCGGAGCCTGTGCTCTGCAACGGGAGAGGCCACAACAGTGAGAGGCCCGCGTACCGCAAAAAAAAAAAAAAAAGTTTTCCAGTGACAACTCTCATTCAATGATCACCAACTTGTGGACTGTTAAAATATTTACTACCTGATGTTTTAAGCTTATATAAAAATCTAATCTACTCACAACTTCAGCCAAACAAAAATCCTTTACCGGTATAAATAAGTAGGCAGCTCCAGTTGAAAAAGTAGACATTTTCTATCTATTGAGGCAGTTTTGAATCAGTCAATCCATTTTTGACTTTGATAGCTCAAAATTAATTTGAGAATTGTACTTTCACATAATTTCAGTGAACAAATCAATCAATAGGAACATACCAAACTGAAGGGAGGCCTTGCTATTTCATCTACTCTTGTTCTGTAATAAAGTGGTAGGAAGCACAGGCTCAAAATGTAAAAAAATTAAAACCTCACTCAATTAAATCAATTTCAAAAATACTCTCCAAAGGTCGACTTAAGGCCCATATGCTTAACAAATATTAAAAAATCCTGCTAAGAGAACTACCAAGGGAAATTTCAAAAGAATGTGATAGTTTCCACGACAAAATTCTAACACTCGAGACTCAATTCATCGCTCAGTACATGTAAATAATTTTCCTTTCAATTTGATGGGCGCTAACTCTTCTTTCCTGGTAGAACGGACCTACCACGATATAGAGCAAATTTGGTCTGTAAAATCCTGCCTGGGCTCGTTCCTAAATTATTCCCACGGATGCAGTATTCCACCTGCTCTGGGTCAGAAAGTTTAGGAGATGCAGACTCTTCTAGGCTGCAGTGATCTGTGTCAGTTCAGAAAACACCCTCGACATGAGGTTCCCAAGGTTTTTCAGGCTTTATGGGGACCATGAGAATAACCCAATTCAGTACGGATCCGGGAGAAGACCCCGGGAGCAGACTGCCGGAAGGAGGGGGCCTCACTCCCAGAAAGCCAAGTAGGGATGGGCCCGGGGGCAAAGAAGCAAGTACCGGTTCCTTCCTGGGGGGCGCACGCGCAGTCGGCCCCCAGCTCCGCCGACACCTCCACCGCCCGCTGCAGCAGGTAGCGCGCCCGCTTGCGCGTCAGGGCGTCCTCGGCCCGGGTCAGCCCCGCCTGCACCGTCCTCCAGAAGCGCCAGCAGTACCGGGCGTCCGGGTCCGCCTCGCGCGCAGCGGTGGCGCGCTCCGCGCCGGGCTCGGGCAGCAGCTTCTCCGCAAGGGCGCTCAGCACCAGCAGCTTCGGCTCGACGCGGCCCGGCCCCTCGGGCGCCCCGGGGGCGACCAGCCCGCCCCACACGGCCCGCAGCGCCGCCCCGCCGCACCGACCCAGCGCCGGCAGCAGCCGCCCGGCCACCAGCGCCGCCGCGCCCTCGGCGGGCCCCGCCTCGTCCCCGCCTAGCGCCAGGGCGAGGGCGGCCCGCGCCACCGCCTCCAGCAGCGGCGCGTCCTCGTGGGGCCGCAGGCAGGGCCCCACGGCCGCCAGCACCTCCACGGCCGCCTCGGCGGCCCCGTCGAGGCCGGGCGTGGGGCCCGCGGCGAGCAGGTCGCGCAGCGCCTCCTCGGCCAGCGCGGCCGCCAGCTGCGGGCCCCCGGCGAGGCGGGCGCACGAGCGCAGGGCCGCGCCCGCCGCTCTCAGCACGCGCCGGCGCTGGCGGGCCGCTGGGCCGGTGTCCGCGCCGCCCGCGGGGCGCCCGCGCAGGCCCCTCAGCAGCGGCACCAGGTACCCGGCGGCGACCTCGCGCGCTGCCTCCGGGAGCGCGCCCGCGCCGCTGCCGCGCGCCTCCTCGTCCTCCAGTCGCTGCAGAAGAAAGCGCAGCGTCTCCACGCGCTCCGCGGACGCCTCCTCGCAGCACAGCGCCCCAAGCAGGACCCGGGGGTCCTGGCTCTGCGAGAGCAGCGTATCCGCCAGCACCCACTCCATTTGCCCCGCGCGCCGCCGACCCCGAGCGCCCGCAGGAAGGCGCCGGCGTGCGCTAGTGCGTGCGCGTGCACGGTGGGCCCGGGCGCGCGCCCGCAGGTAGGGGGCTTGCAGCCCTGCCCTAGTCCCGCTAGGCGCGCTTTGGGCCGGTCTCGCCAGAGCTCCCTTGGATCTGATCCTCTCGCTTCTGCCCCTTACTTTTGTAAGAGGAAAATAGGCCCTCGTTAAACGTTAATGTCGTATCTATACCAACACTATCGATTCCTAATTGGAGATTGGCCTGCCCGAGGGCTTTAAATCATTCAGGCGTGCCTGTGAGGATGGGCCAGAGGTACAACAGGAAGGTGTACTCACGATCACCTAGAAGCTCTTTTTTCAAAAAGGTGCAGCCAGGCACCACCCACACAGAGACTGACACAATGGGTCCGAAATGGGTTCCCGACATCTGCATAAAAAATAAATAATGAAAACCCAAGAATGCGGTAGAGGCCCTGAAAAGTACTCTAGCTATGAGCCAGGGATAGGGCTGAAAACGAGATACCCACCACGACGCTGGCAGTCGAATGCCCAAGCGGACTCTTGCATGCAGCCCTTCACACACAATGCTTATGCTCCCACATGTAGAGTCCCCCAAATAGTCCACGTGCCTGTATGTTCTGTATGTCTGACAGCATCTACTGCTAAGTACAGAAACAGAAACCTCACCTTAGCATGCACGGTAGTGGTTTGGTTTCTAGCTCAATCCTAGGCGAACTGAATCAGTGACGTGGGTTTTCACTTTGCCTTCAACCATAGAGATCTCTCCCTTAGTCCATGGAGAAGTCACAATCTCACCTTCAAAGAGCTTGATGTGTACTAAACATAATGGATAAAGTGTAATTTAAATTTATTTAAGTTTATTTTATGTAATTTAAAATTATTTAATTTTTAGATTTTTGGTTTTATATAATTTAAAGTTATTTACGGTTATCTGACATATAGGCAAGATTTTTTTCCGTATTTCAAGGTCATTCAGTTTTCCATTGACAGATGCGTAAAGGGTTCAGTTGTAAGCCTACTTAGAATGTGTCAGTAAATATCCATTGCCTTCAACATTTAATGTGCCAATAAACATCAGTTTCCTTCAACATATATTCTTCATATATCTATCAAACAAAAATATGCAAATGTCTTGAGCAGACACTTAACAAATGAAGGTATGCAAATGTAAGCATCTGAAAAGGTGTGAGTATCATTATTCCTTAGAGAAATGCAAATTAAACCCTCAAAGAAATACCACTTTACACCCATCAGAATGGCTAAAGTTTCAAAGATTGAAAACACCAAACGGCTGTTGAAGATTTCCTTTTCTTGAAACTCTGTCTTCCTCTAATTTTCATCATATAGCTAATTCCTGTTTTTTTTTCTTTTTCCTGTTTCCCCAGCTCTGGCCCATCCTCACAGGCACGCCTGAATGATTTAAAGCCCTCGGGCAGGCCAATCTCCAATTAGGAATCGATAGTGTTGGTATAGATACGACATTAACGTTTCTTCTCCATCTCTTTGGGGGAAGAATCCTCTTTCTCTTCCTGACCTGACCTGTTCATATGGATGTTTCCAGAATTACAGCTTCAGATCCCTGCCTGTTCTTCTCACTCTAAATTTTCCCTGAATAACTTCATTAAAACTATAGATTCAACTACGATTTACATGCTAATGATGAAAAAAATCTAGATCTCCTGCACAGATCTCTCTCCCAAACTGCAAACTTATCTACCTACTGCCTACCAGATGTCTCCATTGAATATGACTCAGGGCATCATTCTCAACCTCCACTTTTATGAAGGTCACCTCACTATCTTCATTCCCCCATCATCATTACTGCACCCTCCCCACCACCACCAATATACTTCTTCCCATGTATTTCCTATTTAGGGGAATGGCTGTCACTCACTGAGTTGCCCAAGTCAAAAAACCTGGGAGCCAATATGTTACCAAACCAACCTTGGGTCCCCTTGCCTGCGTGCAGCAAAGTCCATCTACTGACACAGGGTCATGGTGAAGGAAAGTGCAGCATTTACTGCAGGGCGTCAAGTAAGGAGTCCAGTTAGCTAGTGCTTAAAAGGTCTGAACTCTCTAAAGGCTTTCTCTAAAGGGAAAACTTTTTAAAGACAAAGTGAGGGAGGGGCGTTGTGGGGTGTGTGATCAGCTTGTGGACACTCTTCTGATTGGTAATCAGGAGTCAACATCATCAGCCTTCTGGTCCCAAGTGGTCCGGGGTTTACGTGCTTGTGGGCAGCCTACTGTTATCTTCTCCCACCTGATAGGGGTTTCAGTAGCTGCAAAACAGCTCAAAGACTATGGCTCAGAATATTATCCATAGCCCTTGAGGAGGAACTAAAGGTCCTTGACTTTGTTTAATGGCTAGACTATTATTATTTGTCTTGCTTGACTGCTTTTCTTTCTTTCTGCATTTTCTCACTTCTCTGATTAAATTTACTCTTTGTAACTTGTGGAAGGCCTAGGAGGCTAAAGTATTTTTACAGACAAGAGGCAGGCAGAGGACACTGGGGCAGGTGTGGTTTGTTCTAGGAAGGCCCCGTAGGGTCTTGCTCAGTTACAAATAGACTTCCCACTCTCTTCTTTGATTCCTCAAATCTATCCATGAAACTTCATAAATTTTTTAGTATCCCCACCTCTCTGTCCCCCACTAACACCTTAGTTTTAGACTCTCCTCATTTCTTACTAAGATAACAGCAATAACTTCCTGCCTGATTCGCTCCCCACCCCAACACACATGCCTTATTAGTACCAGGATGATCTTCCTAAAATTAAACCACGACTATCCATAGCCCCCAGAATGATGGCTGAATTTCTTAGCATGACATCCCAGATGCCCCTTGAGATGGTCCTGCATACTTCTGCAGCCCCATCGTCCTCATGCCCCATATACACCTGGATTTTGAAGTCCCTAAAACATGCCGTGTGCTCTCACTTTGTCTTTTCAAAAGCCCTTCCATCTTCTGGAAAGCCCTTACCTCTACTCCACTTGTTCAAGACACATGGTCAAATGTCATCTCTCCAGAAAATCATTTCTTAATACCTCGCTCCCACCACCAACACCCACCCCACCTAAGTGGGGTCACCCTCTTCCAAATTCCCCAAACATCCTAGTATATCCCTAACACAGCATTTGTCATGTTGTTATAACTGCAGGTTTACTTCTCTGCCCCCTCCCCTCCCAAGAGCAATTTGAGGGCTAGGCAGGGGTTATGGAGTTATATCTTTTATCACATGAATCCCAGTGCCTGCACCTCTCGTTATATCATGCTCAAGAAATGCTTATCTTTTACTCCTCAATGAAGACCCAAACTACAAGGCATCTCTGAGAAGCCCCTCACAATGCACCTAATCATACTTCTTCTGTCTTCCCCAAACTTTCAGTTGCGGTAATAATAATGGCTAACAGCTACTTATCATAATAATGGCTAATGGCTACTTATCATACTTATAAAGAAGACATGGTAATATCTTTATACTACTGCACTGAATCCTCAAAACAACTCATAAATGAAGTGCTATTATTTTTCTCATTTTACGGATGAGGAAACTGAGAGTAGGAGAGGATAAGTAACTTGCCTCGGTGTCACACAACAAAAAAGCAGCAGAGCTGTCTGACTCAAAGCTGTGCACTCTGCTACATTACCTCCAAACCATCAAGAAAGAGAAGTCTACAGTTACTATCAGGTTTACCGCCTACATGATCTGTACTCCCAGGGTCTAGCAGACAGTGGGCACTCAGTAAATGATTGTTGTAGGAAGAAATGAATGAATATGTGTGTTTCCGCCACAGTTTATGAACTCCTTGCAAATTAGGATTTTGTTTTTAATTCATTTTGTAGCCTACACGCCAAACATAGTACCAGAAGCATGGTAGCTACTCAAAAAGTGCTTGAAACTGGGTGAACAAGAATTCAGTATTTTAGAGTGAGAGTGTTATAAATTCATCAGTCAGAAAATTTCCAGGGACACAATGACTCTTGAAACACGAGCATTTGAAAGCTGAAGTCCTTGTCGCCTGGTTCAACATGCAACAATACACTGCTCTGAGACACAGAGGAGACCCCGTGTGAGACCCCTCACGAAGATGAGGGGTTGCTTTGGAAGTGATATGTGAATAGGGTTTACAAGGGTTTGCTTCCCTACCCCTTGCAAGTTTCCTGTTTTATCCATAAATGAATTAGGGTTTATGACAATTTTTTTAACGTATAGTTGATTTACAATGTTGTGTTAGTTTCATGTGTACAGCAAAGTGATTCAGTTATACATATACATATATATACATTCTTTTTCAGATTTTTTTCCCTTATAGGTTATCAAAAAATATTAAGTAGAGTTCCCTGTGCTATATAGTAGGTCCTTGTTGGTTATCTATATTACATCTAGTAGTGTGTATCTGTTTATCCCAAACTCCAAATTTATCCCTCTCCCCACCCTTTCCCCTTTGGTAACCATAAGTTTGTTTTCTATATCTGTGAGTCTATTTCTGTTTTGTTTATAAGTTCATTTGTATCATTTTTTTTAGATTCCACATGTAAGTGACATCATATGATATTTGTCTTTCTCTGTCTGGCTTACTTCACTTAGTATGATCATCTCTAGGTCCATCCATCTTGCTGCAAATGACATTATTTCATTCTTTTTCGAGGCTGAGTAATATTCCATTGTATATATCTACCTCATCTGCTTTATCCATTCATCTGTCAATGGACATTTAGGTTGCTTCCATGTCCTGGCTACTGTGAATAGTGCTGCAATGAACACTGGCGTGCATGTATCTTTTCGAATGATGGTTTTCTCCAGATATATGCCCAGGAGTGGGACTGCAGGATCATATGGTAGCTCTATTTTTAGTTTTTTAAGGAACCTCCATACTGTTCTCCCTAGTAGCTGTACCAGACTAGCTGTTATTTTAACCTCAAAAACAGGTGCCAGTGTGGGCAATTGTTAGAGCTGCCCTATCTTCTGTTCAGCAACTACACCCTAGCCCATACATTCATGTATTCATTCAACACTCTCTGGCATCACTTAGACCCCAAGCCTGCCCTGTGCTGTTTCCTCAGGCAACACATGTGTGTTGTTCTGAGGAAGAAACTCTGCCTGTGCTTTGTCTTGTGGATGTGAGTGTCCGGTAGTGGCCTCTGAGGATCCATTTCGGGGGATGTGCTCCATCCTCCGCCTCTGGCTCTCACAGCTGACCTACTGTCTATCTGCTTAGGTGCTCACAACACTGGTTCCAACCTATGAATAACTCACATGTATGGGCGTTGGTTGTCTACACCATATATTTTACATCTTTCCAAGAGATCTCGGAAGATGGATATCCTTGATTCCCTTCCCATCTGAAATAGAGCACCCATAAATGTGATTGCTGGGAAGCACCTCTGAATTTTAATCCCTTCTCACTTTCCCAACTTAAAATGGGTACTGCTTCCCTCTCAGTAAAGGTAATGGAGAGAAGAGCAAGAGTGACTGGGGAAAAGGATGTGTAAGTGAGGGAAAAGGATCCAGATGAATGTTCTCTCACGTCTCCTTCCTTAAGGAGTGTTTGCATGAACTCACTGTTTGCTACTGTTGAGAGCCCTGCAGATATTTAATTTGGTTTTTCATGATGCTGCCAGGGAAGCAGTGGGCAAGAGCACCACAACAGGATGAATAGATATCCACAGAAAATAAGAAATGATGAAAATGCTGACTTCAGATAGGTACACAGGGTGCAGCCACCACGGAAAACACTGTGGAGGCTCCTCAAGAAACTAAAAATAGAGCTGCCATATGATCCAGCAATCCCACTCCTGGCCATGTATCTGGAGAAAACCATCATTCGAAAAGATACATGCACCCCAGTGTTCACTGCAGCACTATTTACAGCAGCCAAGACATGGAAGCAACCTAAATGTCCATTGATAGATGAATGGATAAAGAAGATGTGGTACATATATACAATGGAATATTACTCAGCCATAACAAAGAATGAAATAATGCCATTTGCATTATGCAACATGGATAGACCTAGAGATCATCATACTAAGTGAAGTGAGTCAGACAGAGAAAGACAAAAACTATATGATATCACTTCTATGTGGAATCTAAAATATGACAGAAATGAACATTTCTACAGAACAGAAACAGACTCACAGACTTAGAGAACAGACTTGTATTTGTCAAGGGAGAGGTGGGTGTGGGCATGGATTGGGAGTTTGGGGTTAGCAGATGCAAACTAATATCTATAGGATGGATAAACAACAAGGTCCTACTGTATAGCACAGGGAACTATACTCAATATCCTGTGATAAACCATAAGGGAAAAGAATATGAAAAAGAACGTATATATGTATACATATACATATATATATGTATAACTGAATCACTGTGCTGTACAGCAGAAATTAACACAACATTGTAAATCAACTATACCTCAATAAAATAAATTTTTTAAAAAGATAGGTACCCAGGGCTCAAAACCCACTGAAAGTGTTCTTCTTAAGTGCATGCATCTTACATGACTATATGCTCTGGAATGAATGGGCTGTGGCATAACCCAAAACTCTGATCTGTTGAGAAGCTGACATTTCTTTGGACAGAAGATGGTGCTATTGTCAATGCAGTGTGCTTTTCCCATCCTTTCAACTTAGTGCAAAGTGGAAGTCAGCTATAGAAAGAAAATAGCGATTGCAGAGCAAGATTTCAGCTGGAGTCTTCAGTGAGCCTCTGAGGGTCTAAGAAGGGACTTGATGACATGGGGGGTGGGGAAGGGTAAGCTGGGACAAAGTGAGAGAGTGGCATGGACATATGTACACTACCAAATGTAAAATAGATAGCTAGTGGGAAGCAGCCGCATAGCACAGGGTGATCAGCTTGGTGCTTTGTGACCACCTAGAGGGGTGGGATAGGGAGGGTGGGAGGGAACACAAGAGGGAGGGGATATGGGGATATATGTATACCTATAGCTGATTCACTTTGTTATACAGCAGAAACTAACACAACATTGTAAAGCAATTATACTCCAAAAAAGATGTGGAAAAAAAGTTTCTGCCACTAATGTTCCTCAAGGGCTCACTTTTTTTCTCATCTTTTCAATCATTTAAAATAAAAGTCCATAGAGCAGCAAAAAAAAAAAAGAATGGGAGGGAGCTGCCTGATAAGCTCCTGAGATTCTTGGCTTGTGATGTCTCCCCTGAAAGCCCTTCAGAGAATCTCCACAGACAAAATTGCCATCACAGTATCGGTAATAGGTTTATGTTAAGGGCAACGTCTAGAAAACTCAAATTCCCTGTGGGGAGTCAGTGTCAGCCACCATTAGCTATTAACCCGGTATCCATCCTCCCTTCTCCTTTGCCCACAAAACTCTGGTCTCCTTCAGGATGTCGGTATGTTAACCCTTGAGGCAATGTCTCATGCTCACAGCACCCAACCTTCCTTACACTTAGGGGATGGGGGCCGGCCCCATGACCCAGTCCTGGGCAATGAGACTTAGCGGATGTCGGTTAGGGTATGTCTGGGAAAGCTCCTGCTTTGTGATGAAAGGAGAGAAACCATCACTGCCTCAGCCTTCTTCTACCCCTTTCTGCCTGAACACAGTGTGTTCTCTGGACCTCCAGCAGCTATCTCCAACCCACGAGACAAAGGACCAGAGGACAAACTCTGCATTAAAGGTAGGAGGGAAGGAGACTGAGAAGAAGCCTGGGCTCCTGGGAGCTGCTCAACCGACAAAAGTATCCATTTCTGGACTTACTATTCTAGGAGAAAAATTGGCCCCTATTTGCTTAAGCTTCTCTTGTTGGATTTTCTGTACTTGCAGCCAAGTATTCCTCCCTGATAAGAACTCCTACCAGTTGTATATTATTTAGTATTATTAGCTCAGTTCATTCTGAGCATCTTACCCTTTCCAAGCTGAGGAGGCTTTCTGACCAATCGCTTCATTCCTGCCTTGAAACTCAAGTTCCCTGGGCCAAGCCCTGCTAGTCCTGGCTGGCCCGACACAAAAGGAGAAGGCTGCACAATTGGTTCTAGACATCCACTGCCCTTCTCCCTTTTCCTCAACTCAAAGGCAAGTGACCGATCAAGGTAAAGTTTGTTGGGACTGTCACTAGCACCTGATGAATACGTGCATGTTAGCTCTGCCTTTCCAGGAAAAAAGATCTTTCCTTGTGTCGGCCTGACCCAGTGGTTCTCATCTTGGTACCCAGTAGAATCACCGGGAATCTTTAATTCCTGGGAGCAGCGCGTTTGCACAGAATGTCTGGGCCTCACCCCAGACCAATGAAACCAGAAACTCCGAGTGCGGGGCACAAGCATGTGGATTTTTTAAAAAGCTTCACAAGACGGTTGAGAAGTGCTGCCTTTGATCCTGCCTCGCCACTCTCATTATAGATGTTCACGGGAATTAGGGAAGGAAGGGGAAAAAATATTTGGGGAGTAGCCATCCTTTCAACCCTCAGCAAATTACCCTATTATGAATAGATACTGTCTCATTGCCACTCGAGATGGCCTCGCTCATTTTGGAGATGCACAGAAAGAGAGGTATGGGGTGCTGAGCGATTCACTGGCCTGAGTACGAAGAGCGAAGGGGTGTGACTGCGGTCCCCAGGAGGGACATGACTATTCTGGGCGAACTGGGTCCGTGTCTTGCCTGAGATCCCAAGGAAACTGCCATGAAAGCCACCAAATCTTCCACCAGTATATCTTTAAAAACAATCTAAGAGCTTTTAAAAAAATCACTCTTACTCCCATCTTTCCTTTCCTTGTTGATTTTTCCGCAAACAAAAGGGGTCCCGCGTGAGTGTCCTTCTATGATGCAGTGGTTGTAGAATGACCCACAAGATGCTTCAACCCATGGGCCTCAGTTGAGTCAGATCTGCAAGACTTTGGCAGGCAGGGAGTGCAAGACAAAGCTGCTCATCCGGTCTGTTTCTGAGGCAAAATCAGAATTCTCAGGCCTTCTGTCACTGTCAGAATCTCACTCTGCTGCTTCCGGCCCAGGGAAGCAATGGCAATATATTCAGTCTCACGAGGATTCCTGTTAAATGATGAATTGTGATTCCATAGCGAGCAGCCCATCACTGCAGGAGAGGTTGAAACCCAGGGAGCTGCCGCCAGTGTAAGAGCACTGGAGGGGCCTTGAGCAGCTGCAACTGCAATAAAGAAGGAGGTGAAATCCATTAGTAGCTGTCTTTATTTTGCTAGCCCACTGATAAGCGAACTCTACAGAAAGCTCTTTCCAACATATTTTACCTGCTTCTTTTAGCCAGACTTGGACCTATCAGGCCAATCAAATTCTCACCAATAATAGCAGCTACTCAAGGAGCTTTTCCTGGAATACTGGGAATTTCCTTTCCCTGCAGGATAAGTAGAAGTCCTTAAAGAAGGTTTGGCACATGGATTTAAATGTTTGTACCTGGGTTTAGAGCCAGAGAGCAGTAAGTAGATATTGCTGATTCCTCATTTAGGAATGTGACAAGGCTCCGACGGTGAGCTCTTGAGACAGTTTCCAAGGTTTTGTGCAGGGACATGGTGTGGTTGATAGTTTTCCTGCTTAGCTAAGGCAGGAGTGGTTTATGCCACACGGAGCAGATGCCATTGGTGTCACTCACCTCTGCAGTGCAGTTTTCAGGCTTGGTTCTAGTTCTTGCGCAGGCTGGCACCTACTTTTTCCCCTCACTTGTATGTGTTCTCACCTGGGTTCTCTCTCTTTGTAAATGTGTGCGTACAAGAGACGATTCATTTTATGTGTCAACTTAGAGGGTGTTTGGGGTTGAGATTAAGAGTATATTGGTGGGCTTCCCTGGTGGCGCAGTGGTTGAGAGTCCGCCTGCCGATGCAGGGGACACGGGTTCGTGACCCGGTCCGGGAAGATCCCACATGCCGCGGAGCGGCTGGGCCCGTGGGCCATGGCCACTGGGCCTGAGCATCCGGAGCCTGTGCTCCACAACGGGAAAGGCCACAACAGTGAGAGGCCCGCGTACCGCAAAAAAAAAAAAAAAAAAGTATATTGGTGAACTTTGAGTAAAGCAGATTGCCCTCTCTAATGTGGGTGGACCACAGTTGATGGCTGAATAGAACAACAACCAAAAAACCCCAGTCTCCCTAAGCAAGAGGAAACACTGCAACAGATGGCCTTCAGACTTCATTTACACCATTGGCTCTCTGGGGTCTCCAGCCTGCCAGCCCACCCTGCAGACTTGAACTTGTCAGCCTCCCTAATTGTGTGAGCCAATTCCTTAAAATAAATCTCTTTCTCTCTATATCTATACACATAACCTATTGGTTCTGTTTCTCTGGAGAAACCTGACTAATACACACGAGTTCCCAAACGTATAAGTATGTCTGAAAACATTTTTTATTAAACGCAATGTTAAAGTAAAAAAGAAAAGACATTTGCTGAGTGTTTTAAGTTCATTTTAAAGACTGTTGTATTTTTAAGTTGGAGATCTCATATCTTTCTAATGATGGGCAGTTTTAGTTAAGTTCAGTGCTGTTCTCATTGGCTAATAAATATTTCAATGTTTCTGAGTCTATGAGGTAGGTACTCTAACTATTTCATTTTTTGCAATCAAGTAGTCAGTCAATCAAGATGTATTTATAGGGGCTTCCCTGGTGGCACAGTGGTTAAGAATCTGCCTGCCAATTCAGGAGACACGGGTTTGAGCCCTGGTCTGGGTAGATCCCACATGCCACGGAGCAACTAAGCCCCTGCGCCACAACTACTGAGCCTGCGCTCTAGAGCCCGCAAGCCACAACCACTAGGTCTGCAAGCCACAACTACTGAGCCCTCGTGCCACAACTACTGAAGCCTGTGCGCCTAGAGCCCATGCTCCGCAACAAGAGATGCCACCACAATGAGAAGCCTGCGCACCACAACGAAGAGTAGTCCCCACTCGCTGTATCTAGAGAAAGCCCACATGCAGCGACGAAGACTCAATGCAGCCAAAACTAAAATAAAAGTAAATAAATTAAAAAAAATTGTGAGCTTGAGTCAAAAGTGATTTTTTTTAAAAGATGGATTTATAAACTGTATAGTTTATAAAAATCAGCTTAACAAGGTAGGTTTATCTCCCTCCCACTTTCCCTGTTCCAACACCTCCCCAGGCTAAGGTAAAAGAAGGGGATAGAAGGAAGCAGACAGCCACTCAGCCTAAGAACATACAGGAGATGTGAGAGGAGGAGGCTGATCTTTTCACCGTAAAAGGTTGAATTGTTTTTAAGGTCCTCTACCAAGAGAACAGATGAACAGACTTTAGAAAAGACCTTTTCTTGCACTCTCCTACACACACACACACACACACACACACACACACACACACACCCAGAGCATTCCACCCCTTGTCCAGCAGCAGATGGTGAGAACTGAAAAAGTGTGAACATTCTAACTTCAGGAGGCCAGATCCAAGACAAAGAAGACTTTGGGGGCAGGTGGAGTTGGGAGGTGGGGAAAGGAGAGTTATGAACGAAAGTGTTAAAAAAGGACAAAGTACAGAGGAGATAGAGAAATAATCCTTTATCCATTCGTCTCTCGATGGACACTTAGGTTGCTTCCATGTCCTGGCTATCATAAATACAGCTGCAGTGAATATTGTGGTACATGACTCTTTTTGAATTATGGTTTTCTCAGGATAAAACAGAAACTAACACACCATTGTAAAGCAATTATACTCCAATAAAGATGTTAAAAAAAAAGAAAATCCTTGATCTTGTTTGCTTTCAACTTGAAAATCTAGGTATCGGCAAACTACCATTAAATCTAGTATTTGGACAACTTCTTTTTGTATCTAGAGCTGACATGATGGAAACTTAATGTCCCTGTGAGTGGGCGGGACCATGAGTTTAGCTCGTGACCACAGTTCTCTGTGAATACGGGTTCCCATTGGTTATGGACTATGGTGGAGCTTGGTAGTGCTTACATTAGGAACCACAGATGGCTGTACGCGAATGAATTTACATTGTCTGCGGTCTTTTGTCACACCCCTGCAGATGGGACTGGCAGAAAGAGTCCACATCAGTAAGGACATGAAATCGGACTTGTTCATCCAGCTCGTTCATAGTGCCTGCTATGTGCCAGGCACGGGGTGGAGGGCTGTGAGTAGCCCTGTCCTCAGGGAGCTTATGATCCAAAACTCTTTATAAATAATTAATAACTGTTATGATAAGTACCATGCAAGAGAAACAAGAGCATGCTGAGAGCCTGCAACCAGAGGCCCCAATCTGGTCTGGGCTAGGACCGACTTCCTTGTTAAAAAATATGTCAGCTGATACCTAAAGAATGAGGGGAATTAACCAGTTCCCCAGGGGAAAACCCTGAGAGAGGAGGGAGCACAAGGGTGTGAAGGGTAAAAGAATGGGGGTGGGGGTGGGGAGAGATGAGGCCAGCCAGGTGGGCCAATAGACAAGGTTAAGAATCTCAGACTTGATTCTTGGTGGGAAACCACTGTAGGGCTTTTTGAGGGGAGAAGGGGATGTTGAAGGATGTGATTTACAGGTTTTAAAAGTCTAACCATTATGTTGGAAGAGCGGGACTGCAAAGGTACAGTGGAAATCATCCACAAACTCCTGAATTCAACATTCCAGGCCTATTGCTTTCTTTTTTAAAATTGGTGTAAAATACACACAACATAAAACCTACCATCTTCACTAGTTTTAAGTGTTCAGTTCAGTGGCATTAAGTACATTCACACTGTTGTGCAACCATCTTGCAAAACTGAAACTCTGTCCTGTTAAACAGTAACTCCCCATTCCCCTCCTGCAGCCCCTGGGAACCAGCATTCGACGTGTGTCTCTACCAATGTGACCTATCTAAGTATCCCATATAAGTGGAATCATACAGTGTTTGTCCTCTTCTGATTGGATTATTTCACTTTGCACAGTGTCCTCCAGCTTCATCCATACTGTAACATGTGTCAGAATTTCCTTCCTTCTTAAGCCTGAATAATACTCCTTTGTATGGCTATAACACACTTTGTGTATCCATTCATCCACTGATGGACACTTGGGTTGCTTCCACCCCTTGGCTATTGTGAATAATGCTGCTATGAACACGGGTGTACAAATGTCTGAGTCCCTGCTTTCTTTTCTTTTTAATTAATTTTTACTGGCATATAGTTGATTTACAATGTTGTGTTAGTTTCAGGTGTACACCAAAGTGAATCAGTTATACATATACATATACCCACTCTTTTTAAGATTCTTTTCCCATATAGGTCATTATAGAGTATTGAATAGAGTTCCCTGTGCTATACAGTAGGTCCTTATTAGTTATCTATTTTATATATAGTATCAATAGTGTGTATAGGTCAATCCCAATCTCCTAATTTATCCCTCCCCCAGCCCCTTTCCCCCTTGGTAACCCTAAGTTTATTTTCTACATCTGTGACTTTATCTCTGTCTTGTAAATAAGTTCATTTGTACCATTTTTTTGAGTCCCTGCTTTCAATTTTTTTGAGCATATACCCCAAAGGCTATTTCTTGAACGCCCTTTTCAGGAATGACACTACACTAAACACTATAAGTTTTTAGAAAAATGAAGATGACACAGTCCCTGCCATCCCAATGTAGATAGGACAGTGCCTCCTCTCTCTCTGAAGATTTTGGTGGAGTAGACAAAGAAGAGATAGCTGATACAGTTAGAAAGACAGGGCTGGTTAAGGGTATTAGGTTAATTCAGTAAAAGATAATGAACCACTGAAGGATTTGGGTTTTTTGTTGTTGTTGTTTTTTGTTTTTGCCTGCTTGGTTAATTGGCTGTTTGATTTCTTAAAAGCCAAATGAAATTAAAAATAGAACAACCTGAACTGAATTGGGCTACAGAAAAATGGTCTTGTAGTCCATAAGTAGAATGCTTTGGGGTGGGCAAAATTGGAGACAGAGGGCCCAGATCAGAGGCTATGGCACTAGCCCAGGTAAGAAAAAAATCAAGGTCTTAACGAGTGTGATATCAGGGGGGAAGGAAAAAAGGCATTTTGCTTTAGAGTTTGTGTTAGCCATGGCCAAAGCCCATGCGCTCTTGATTGATTTCAGAATGGCCTGGTCTCCACCCACATGGCAGTCTCCTCTCTCAGGAACCATCAGCCTCTGTCAGAGGGAGAAAGTCTCTTCCTCCAGGGTTTCCTTCTATTAAGGAGCATCTCGATCCACTCCAGCTCCTGCTTCCTTGTGACCGGATGAAAGGCAGCCCAGGAGAGCGCCCAGCACACACCAGCTCTGGGGGCTATTTGGAGCAGCAGCTTTGAAGGACAGATTCTTGAAGCAGGAACTCCCACTGGGCAACTCAAGAAGGCTCTGGGCAGCTCAGTTCCTTTAGCTATTTTTAGTGTGCCTTTTAGATTTAGAAACAGCAGCATTCTGTAAAAACTCATTTTTTTCTGCTTCCCCCAGGCAGAAAATTTCAATCCCAAACCTTCACACTAAATGGCACAGCATCTGAGCATTCAGGTTGCTTTCTTCCCTCTATGTTACCTTTCCACCATACCTTGAAGGATGCTAAAAGCTTGAAATCTTACAGTCCCAAATCAAGCAGCAGACAATTGCAATTCATGGGGTCCCTAACCATATTACGACCATGATGTCAAGCTGTGGGGAGAGGATGCAATAATTGTACAGTAGTTGAGAGATACGAACCTCAATGCCCACCCCCCCAAAGTAGTACCCCAAGTCTGAACGTGAACATACTCTAAGTGGTCCTCAGATCCTGGGTTCATCTTAAAAGATTCATTCCTTTTTTTTTTTTTTTTTTTTTTTTTGTTGCGGTACGCGGGCCTCTCACTGTTGTGGCCACTCCCATTGCGGAGCACAGGCTCTGGACACGCAGGCTCAGCGGCCATGGCTCACGGGCCCAGCCGCTCCGCGGCATGTGGGACCTTCCCGGACCGGGGCACGAACCCGCGTCCCCTGCATCGGCAGGCGGACTCTCAACCACTGCGCCACCAGGGAAGCCCAAGATTCATTCCTTTTAAAAGTACTCTTTGGGAGTATGAGAAATCTAGTTTAAAAAAATTCTACCTTACCCTCTTCACATGGTACCATTAAGAACTCTTTAAAAAAAAAATGGAGCCATATGAGAAGAGAAACATCAATGTTCCATTTACTTATTCTTATTTGTGGAGCCCACTGCTAAGAGTCAGATGGCTAACAAGTGTCTGTAATTGGCCACTCTCAGAAGTGCTGAGAAGCATCCAGAAGTATAGGACATAGTCGGCTACACGCTTAGCTGGGAATATGATATAAATGTATCCTTTCAAATTTTTTTTTCATTTTGAAAATTGTCAAACGTACAGAAAAGTTGAATGAGTGATACACCATTCAAAGACATCATATGACTTTCACCTAGATTCACTGGTTGTTTATATTTTACTATACATGCTTTCTCTTTCTTTTTCTCTTCATACATATGTATATATATAGATGGATAATATGTGTGAGAATGTACACACACACACACACACGTCAAGCCATTTGAAAGTAAACTGTAGGCATGATACTCCACCCTAAATGCTTCAGTGTGTATCTTTTGAGAACAAAAACATTGTTCTTTATAATCCCAATGCTATGATCACACCCAAGAATAATAACATTGATATGTTAAAGGAAAACTTTCGAAAAGGGAAAATTATGATTCTTATCCAAATATAGAATAAACATGTGTTAAAGATTTTAAGTCATGATCAGTGAGGGAACTGTTAAGATGTCACAACGAGTTCAAAAGAGAATCCAAAGAACAGGAACGTTTGTCGAAGAGGGAGTTTGAAAAGAATGAGCAAATGGAGGAAAAGCTGGCTTCCTTGTGTCGAAGGGCAAGGATTATTTTACATTTCTCTCCGTTATCTACAACCTAATAAACTGTAGAATAGCTCAAAGGTAACAAAAGGTGCAGAGCCCCCAAAGAGTCAGATAACCCTGAGGGGTGTGCTCAAGTAGTTGGCAAACTTTTTCTATAAAGGGCTAGATAGTAAATACTTCAGGTTTTGCAAGCCATGTGGTCTTTGTTACGACTATTCAACTCTATTGTTAAACAAGAAAGTAACCACAGATAATCCATCAAGGAATGAGTGTAGCTTTGTGCCAATAAAACTTTATTTATAAACCCAGGTGACAGGCCATATCCGGCCCACTGGCTGTAGTTTGCTGACCCTGCTCTAAAGAATGCAGTTTCCTGCTGAAGCACAAATTTTCTCTAACAGATACAGAAACAAGATGGTCTTATGAGTTGAACTGTGTCCTCAAAATTCGTATGTTGAAGTCCTAACCACCCCCCTGCCCCAGTACCTCAGAATAGGACTGTATTTGGAGATAGAGTCTTTAAAGAGGTAATTGAAATGAGGTCATTAGGGTGGGCCCTAGTCCAATATGGCTGGGGTCCCTATACGAAAAGGAGATTAGGACGCAGACACATACAGAGGGAACGCCATGTGAACATACAGGGAGAAGACAGCCTTCTACAAACCAAGGAGAGAAGCCTTAGAAGAAATTGCAAGAAAATAAATTTCTGCTGTTTGAGCCACCCAGTGTGTGGTACTTTGTTATGGCAGTTGAAACAGACTACCACAGACGTCTTTCACTTTTAAGATATGGCTATCTAATCATGGGTCAAAGGAGTAGGATAG
The DNA here is from genome assembly GCF_949752795.1 of Hyperoodon ampullatus. Lineage (NCBI taxonomy): Eukaryota > Metazoa > Chordata > Mammalia > Artiodactyla > Ziphiidae > Hyperoodon > Hyperoodon ampullatus. Next base: position 119,328,342 of record NC_136914.1, on the reverse strand, counting down.
ACTAATTTCTCACTAAAGTTGTTCTATCAAATGCATTATCTTCAAGACACACTTGAAGGTGGAGATGGGGGGAAATTTCAATGTCAAATTTAGAAACTATAACAAACCATAGTTCCTTCTTATATACCCCCTACAATGTCAGTACGTCAAAGCTCTCGAGATGTCCTACGCTAATACCTGTTTTAATTTTGTGTCACCCAGAGTTTCTCAAACTCAGAGTGCCTTTTTTTAAAGATACAGTTCTTTTGTTTTGTAAATAAGTTCATTTGTATCATTTTTTATTAGATTCCACATATAAGTGACATCATGATATTTGTCTCTTTCTGTCTGACTTACTTCACTTAGTATGATAATCTCTAGGTCCATCCCTGTTGCTGCAAATGGCATTATTTCACATTATTTCATTCTTTTTTATGGCTGAGTAGTATTCCATTGTATATACGTACCACATCTTCTTTATCCATTCCTCTGTCAATGGACATTTAGGTGTTTCCATGTCTTGGCTATTGTAAATAGTGCTGAAATGAACACTGTGGTTCATGTATCTTTTCGAATTATGGGTTTTCTCCAGATATATGCCCAGGAGTGGGGTTGATGGATCATATGGTAGTTCTGTATTTAGTTTTTTAAGGAGCTAAATAGACATTTTCCCAAAGAAGACATACAGATGGCCAAAAAGCACATGAAAATATCCTCAACATCACTAATTATTAAAGAAATGCAAATCAAAATTATCGATACAATCAAGTATCACCTCATACCGGTCAGAATGGCTATCATCAAAAAGTCTACAAACAGTAAATGCTGGAGAGGGTGGGCAAAAAAGGGAACCCTCCTACACTGTTGCTTAAAAGATACAGTTCTAAATAATAAAACCAGTATTCTTGGAACACTCTTCGGAAACGCTAGTGTGAGCAAAAAATGAAGCAGATATTCTGAGAACGTAGAGGTGCTGTGAAGCGAGACTTGGGAAGTGTAGGATTCTGAAGCCTGGAGAAGAGAACCTAAATGTGTTCCAGGCAGGGGCAAGAGGGAGACTCTTGTGCCCAAGTCTGTGTGATCATGACATGGAAAGGAGAACAAGAAAGGCTGGATGGCCCAGAGCTGAGTGCTTCTGGTGTCGTCCTAAAGGAAGGATCAGTTATCTCTGTTTCGAGGAGATCCTGAGGCCTCGAGCATCCCGCCGTAGAATAAGGAAAGGAATTTAGAACAGCTGGCTCTTCGCGTCTTCCTCCGGGACCCCCGATGATCACCTCCCAACAGAACTTAAAAGCCCACAGTACGGTCCTTCTGTGAAATTACTGCGTATCAATGGGGTAAAAGCCCGGGTGGTGCCCTCGATGTCAGCCTCTGGCCACCAGATGGCGCGCGGCATCCACAGTGCACGTGCGCCCGCCTCGGTCCGCCCAAGCGCTGGCCCGGGGCCCAGAGGAAATGTGTTTCCGTGGCTCCTCTTACAGAGTGCCCTGCAACGTTTTTACACTTTAGAAAGCTCATCTATAGAGGAGCATGTGAAACAGCACACTGCACAGCTGTGCTCTTCCTGTCCTGTCCCTCCTGGGGACACGTCAGCTGCGTTTCCCCTTGTCTGTAGAGTTTCAGAGCCTTCTTGCACATTTGTTCTCACTGGAACTAGATGTAGGGAGTGTTTCGCTTCCATTTTGAAACCCGCAATCCTGCTGAAATACAATCTTTTGGAAAAAATATCCCAAGGGTTGTTTATTAGGGCAGGCAACCACATTGCTGGCGTGAAAACAAACTCTGCCAACACTTGGTTACCCTGGTATTCTGACAGCTGACACAGAGGGGTGGAAGATGTTGACGTCATCCCAAACCTCAGCCCCAAGATTTAATGATGTTACGCATGCCACTGGGGCATGGAAGAAAGACTCGCATTTTTGGGTGGTTATTGCTTGCCCAGAGCGTTGGAATGAGCCATAGGGCTGAAGGCCAACGGACTCGGGCCACCCATGCAGTGAAATAATCCCCCAGAAATGCGCTGCCTGGAGTGGAAATGAAAGTCAAGTGAACGGTCATTCCAGGGCATTTCCTAAATATTATGAACAGTCATTCAGTCTAAAGTTTGTTTGACTCTGAACGCTGCAAATCTCACATTTGGGATACATTACATAGATACCAAGAAATGATGGAAATCAAACAATGGTCAAGTTCTGGGTCATAAGCAGTGAGGCCTGTTCTTATTTTCTGTTCCAATGGCAATGAATAATTAATAACCTAGTTTTTGAATGGAAAGAACATTTCAATAGATGGGTGATGCTTTCAGAAGGGCCTCTGCGAGTCACTGTTTATTTCCTTCTTTCTTTCTCTTTCTGAAGTAGGGCCCTGGAAGGGAAGACAAAAGCAATATTCAAATATGACCTACATTTTTGACCCAATCAGAGACTTGTATGAATAAAGAAAAGCAAACCTTGGCACCTGCATTTTGCCAGGCACTCTGTTCCATGTCTTAAAAGTACTTTAGTATTTAATCTTCCTGACAATCTTCCTGGCTTTGGCCCAGGTTTTCAGATGAGAAACCTAGGTTCAGAGAGGTTATGTAGCTTGCCAGAAGTCACACAGCCAGTAAATGTGAGAGCTAGGAGATGGACCCAGATCTGTCTGACTTCAAAGCCTGTGTTTGTTCTCCTTCACCAAGGCATTTCATAGACTCACAGAACCTCCGAGTTGGGAGGGATCTGGGAGGTCATTTAGATAAACCCTCTAAATAATGCAGGAATCCCTTTTCCATTATTCTCCATAAGTTGTAAGGATAAATGTGCCTGAAATCAAAAGCTGAAGCCTAGAAAGAAATAAGAGCAAGACTTCAGAATGCAGACAGGGAGCCTAAATAAATGTAATAGATTTTGTTTCAATTTTATTTAAAATTAAAATATATATATATATTTACAAAATTAAATACACACACACACACAGAGTGGGATGGCTATAATATTCTCAAGTGTGTGTGCTTTAATTAAAAATGATTCAGAGGAATACTACTATCTCAAAACACCTTCTCATACCAGAAAGATGGTTCTGGTAAAAAGCCCCCTTTCTATACTGGAGACAGTTAACTACATGGAATGAGGGTAGGTGACTGGCCTCAGGTCACACAGCAGGTCGTGGCTGAGCTAGAAATAGAACTGAATGCTGTGTGTCCTAGCTGTGCCTCAGCGCTGCTTGTCCTCGCCACCTCACACACAGTCCCTTGTCATGACTAGCTCTGTGTGAATTTGGTAAGGAAACCCAAAACCGGGTTTCAGTTTTCATCACATACCGGAAACTTGGCCTGAGATCACTAAAAAGTTCACTATGGTTTGTGAACCTTTCAAGCAGATGGAGCCAGGTTTCTGCCACGTGCCTGCCCCCGCGATGCCAGGAGGGATGCTGAGTGGGAACCAGGTACAATTCCATAGCCTCCGCAGTGCCATGTCCCAGGTACAGGCCAGCCTGGGGTGACACTGGGAGACCGGAAACCTGTGCAAATCACAGCTGCTGTGAAGTTTCTTTCCACTCCAGCCAGGGAGAGAGAGAAAAGGAGGGAATGATTTAGGAAGTGTGCATATTCATTTGCAAAGAAAGTTATGGAAGTTACTAGTGAGATTTATATTGGTAATTAAGTGATAATGGCTGTGTAAAGCTGCTTGAATTGGAATTCCTGGAAAATACAGGAGGGACTGAGGCCCTTTTGAGAAACATCTTATTGTTAACATTTTCAGAAACAATTTGGGTTTCTATAGTCCTTTGTATCCGCTAAGAGTAACTCCTCAAAACGCCCTCGTGCAGCAGGCCTCTGGGCCAGCCCATCTGTGCAGACCCCAAATATGGATCATCTCTTGCGGGGCTTGTATTAGGCTCACCTGACTTCTGCCCCAGCCCAGCGAAGGAAGGTCAAGAAGATGTCCTTCAAATGGCATGGCCAAGTAGGGAATGTCTTGTTTTGTTTTAAATCATTAAGACCCTCTGTACAACCAGCTTGAAATTATCCAGTTTAATTGAGGGACTTAGGGGAATTCTGAAGAAACCAGGTTCAAAGATCTTGCAAGAATTCAAGTTCAAACTACCATGGAAAACAGAAATGGCTCTCTTCCCTCGCTGGCTGGCAGTGGTGGACCAAACATCCATGAGGCTGAGGAAAAGGAATAAAGGAGAAAAATATTCTCTAAATATTAAATATATCATAATATATATAAATATATGATATATACTTTTATGTATTCTAATTATATTTTAATTATATATTATAAGATATATAAATAAAGACGATATATATTAAATATAATATATATTATGAGATACAGGATACATATAGATTTGTGTATATACTTTACAATAATATACATTATCTTATATTTAGAGAGAGACTCACTTATGTGAGCATGACATGTGTGCAGTGTAATGAGGTACACCTCTTAAAAAATTGGTCTGTGGTGTTCTTAGTTTTCTCCTTTGCCTTAATCGTGGAAATCTAAATAAATATTGTCTTAGGACCAAGAGTGGAGGAAATAGTCCCCTACTTATGATGGTTCAACGGAATGATTTTTCGACTTCATGATGGTTCAAAAGCGATATGCAGGACTTCCCTGGCGGTCCAATGGTTAAGACTACGATTCCACTGCAGGGGGCGCGGGTTCGATCCCTGGTCGAGCAACTAAGGTCCTGCAAGCTGTGCAGTGCGGCCAACAAAAGAAAAAAAAAAAGCGATATGCATTCAATAGAAACCGTACTTCAATTTTGAATTGTGATCTCTCCCCAGGCTAGCGATTTGTGCCACGACCCTCCATCCTCTCTGGTGATGCCCGGCAGCGAGCCACAGCTCCCGGTCAGCCCCACCATCACGCGGGTTCACAACTGATACACTTAAAACTATTCTGTCCCCAGACAGCCACTCTGTTTTTCACTCTCAGTACAGTATTCAATAAATTGCATGAGCTATTCGACACTTTATTATGAAATAGGCTTCGTGTTTGACGATTTTGCAGGCTAATGTACGTGTTCCGAGTACGTTTAAGGTGAGCTGGGCTAATCCATGATGTTTGGTGGGTTAGGTGTGTAAATACATTTTCTATTTACAGTGTTTTCAATTTCCAGTGGGTTTATAGGGACGTGACCCCATCGTAAGTCAAGAAAGATCTGTATTTTGAATGTTCAATGTGCAGCTTGCTTATGGGAAGTAATGAAAAGCTTAGTTTCTTTTCATGTTTGTCCCCTTTCAGGGTTTTAAAATGCTCTTTCAATTCTTGCGGTCATATGAGCAGGCTTGGGGATGGGTATGTCTGTAAGCTGAGGACAGGGACTACCCAGGACTGGCTTTAAAATGATAGTGCACCTTGATTCAGGGAAGGAGGGTAAGGGCCAGCTCTTCCTGTCGCATCTTTGGGGTTGGTATCTTTTGTCAGCATCTCTGAACAAACCTGGTAGTGCAGGGGACCCAGTGAGGCACCCAGGCTCGGTGGGGACCCCTGGCAAGCACTCCCTGTCTGTGTAGTTTTGAGAGGAAAGAGAGGGCCAAACAGGAGGCACCATCAGGACTTCAGAGGGGCCTATTTGAGCCTGTGACAATTTGGGGAACGTCCAGAGGGAAGAGGTGGTGGTCTTGCTGGGCCCTGAGGCGAACCGAGGACTAAGGTCATGGGAGGGAGGAAGGGGATCCAGGAATCAGAGCTCAGATGGACAGGCTGATGCCCTGTCCACATGCCCATTCAACACGTGGTGAATACTACACGTGCTCATTGACTCAAGACGATATTAATTGTCCTCAAAATATGAAGAGAAAATAATTTAAATTAATAACCATTTCATCACATGTCTGAAAGTGTAACACATGGACGTACCAACCACGACTGAACTCAGCTCTTATCCATCAGGGTGGATGGTGGGAGCTTTGAACACGCTTGGTGTAGCGGGGGAGGGGGTCTGGGGTCCGTGAGGGTGCAATGAAGCCCTGGGCTATGAGGGAGGATGGAAGGAGGATGGCCTTCATTCCCTGGAGGACATCAGTGTCAGAGATGTAAGGACAGAGAAAATTGGAGAACTGGGAAGATATTTTGTTTTGAGTGACTGATTGCTGAAGATGCATGCTCAAGCCAGAATGTTACAGCAATGCACACCTTCTCTCTCTGGGGGTTCCTAGATTATGTGCCCTACAAATATAGGTCTCCTACACCTGGCTGATTAACAGTCCATGTTCCCATCTACCTTCCTCTGCCATTTCCTGGTTGTCCTATTTTTTGCTTAAGACTAAAGGGACATTGGAGAACCTGAAGGCGATGTATGTGTATATATATGTATGTATGTGTATATATATGCATGTATGCATGTATACATGTATGTATGTGTATATGTGTGTATGTGTATGTGTGTATATGTATATATGTAAGCATGTGTGTATATGTATGCATGTGTATGTATGTATGTATATGTATGTGCATGTGTATATGTATATATATGCATGTATGTGTATATATGCATGCATGTATATATATTTATGCGTATATATGTATGCATGTATGTGTGCATACATGTATGCACATGTATATGTGTGTATATATGTGTATGTGTATATTGCACGTGTATATGTGTATGTATGTGTATATGTGTATGCATGTATGTGTATATACATGTGTGTGTGTAGTGTGTATATATGTATGTATGTGTATATATGTATGTATGTGTTTATATATGTATGTGTGTGTGTATGTATATATACACACAGGGCAGCATGTGGGATCCTAGTTCCCCGACCAGGGATCAAACCCGTACCCCCCGCACTGGGAGCCTGGAGTCTTAACCACTGGACCACCAAGGAAGTCCCTATGAAGTATATTTTGAAGATAATTGCTTGTTGGGAATTTCCAGAGGTGACCTGAATTATCATATTATGTTTTGTATAATTAGTTACCTTTTTCCTATACATTTTTCCTTCCCTTGCTTAGCTAATTCTGGTTCTTCCCAAAGGATATTCGTCTGAAAATTGATGACTGATGTTCAAAAGAAACAGGCCAAAATCTTGGTTCTTGAAAGACTGTAAAGCAAAATTATCTTTCAGGATTATCCAAAGACATACAACAGAAGACAGGATTTAAAAAATGTTACCCGGGCATCTGACCATACAAACACACACTTACAACGGTGAGCGCTCATTGGAAGCTTATCAGGTGACTGACCCTTCATTGTGCAGACTGCACAAGCGAACGTGTTTAACAATGGAATAAAATGAACCACCACCCAGATGGGTGGCAGTGATTTGATTGCTGGCTCCTCTTTTTCCCTCACCCCTGTCCCCACTGACTTTTTCACTGCTTTATGCTCCATTTTAGCAAACACGTCAAAGATTTAAATATCAGGTTTTTACCAGCCCCTCCCAGATTACGTTGTTATCTGTGAGCTTTCTCCTATGCCTACGAGATAGCTTTACTCAATCCAGTCATAACATGAAAAAGAGAGAGGGCTCTCTCCCCGCCAGAGGGCTGCGCAGCCTGGGTACATCACCACATCTTCTACCTTCGGTTCCTGCATCAATTAGATTTCATACTCTGGAGGAGTGCATGGGTTAAACTATAACCCCCCAGAAAAAGATATGTTGTGGTCCTGACCCCCAATACCTGCAAATGTGATCTTCTTTGGAAATAGGGTCTGTGTAGATGTAATCAAGGTAAGATGAGGTCATGATATTGTAGGTGTGCCTTGATCAGTGTGACTGGTGTCCTTGTAAGGGGAGGAGAAACACCCACCAAAACAGACACAGTGGGCCAAAGCCCGCATGATGACAGAGAGAGAGAGAGAGAGATGAAATGCCACAGCTACAAGGTGAGAATTCCTCGACTCACCAGAAGCTAGACGAGGCAGGAAGAATTCTCTTTAGGCCCTGCCTGACCTTGATCTCAGACTTCAAGTTTCCACAGCCATGAGACAATCAGTTCCTGTAGTGTAAGCCACCCAGGGTGAGGTACTTTGTTACACCAGCCCTAGCAAACTAATATGGGTGTGCTATGGGGGAGCAGTTGAAGATACTGCAGTTTGAAATCAGATCTGAACTTGAGTCAAGTTTCAATTACTTACTAGCTGATGATTTGGGGCAGATTTCTCACTGAGCCTCAATGTTTCCTGAGACCTAAGTGGCCCAAGAAAGGGGAATAATAAGACTAACCTTGCAAGACTGTTGTGATAATTAAATAGGATACATATGTATATCAGTTAGGAAGGTTGTTTTAAAATTTATTTTATTAAAGTATAGTTGATTTACGATGTGTTAATTTCTGCTGTACAGCAGAGTGATTCAGTTTTACATATATATATATTCTTTTTCATATTCTTTTCCATTATGGTTTATTACAGGATATTGAAGATAGTTCCCTGTGCTATAGAGTAGGACCTTGTTGTTTATCCATCCTATATATAGAACAGTTTGCATCTGCTAATCCCAAACTCCCAATCCATTCTCCTCCCCCCACCCACTTGGCAACCACAAGTCTGTTCTCTATGTCTTTGAGTCTGTTTCTTTTCAGATAAGTTCATAAGTAGATAAGTTCATTTGTGTCATATTTTAGATTCCACATATAAGTGATATTGTATTTGTCTTTCTCTGACTTAACTTCACTGAGTATGATAATCTCTAGGTCCATCCATGTTGCTGCAAATGGCATTATTTTGTTCTTTTTGATGGCTGAGTACTATTCCATTGTATATATATACCACATCTTTTTTATCCATTCATCTGTCGATGCACATTTAGGTTGCTTCCATGTCTTGGCTATTGTGAATAGTGCTGTTATGAACATTGGGGTGGATGTATCTTTTTTTAAAATAAATTTATTTATTTTATTTATTTATTTTTGGCTGCGTTGGGTCTTCATTGCTGCACATGGGCTTTCTCTAGTTGTGGCGAGCGAGGGCTACTCTTTGTTGCAGTGTGCAGGCTTCTCATTCCATTGGCTTCTCTTGTTGCGGAGCACAGGCTCTAGGCATGTGGGCTTCAGCAGTTGTGGCACGTGGGTTTCAGTAGTTGTGGTTTGCGAGCTCTAGAGCACAGGCACAGTAGTTGTGGTGCACAGGCTTAGTTGCTCCTCAGCATGTGGGATCTTCCCGGACTAGGGCCCGAACCTGTGTCCCCTGCATCGGCAGGCGGATTCTTAACCACTGCGCCACCAGGGAAGCCCCACATATATCTTTTCGAATGATGGTTTTCTCTGGATATATGCCCAGGAGTGGGATTGCTGGATCATATAGTAGCTCTATTTTTAGTTTCTTAAGGAACCTCCATACTGTTTTCCATAGTGGCTGCACCAATTTATATTCCCACCAACAGTGTAGGAAGGTTCAGTTAGGAAAGTTTTAATTGCAAGGAACAAAACTCTATAGGACTAAGTAAAAATGGGACTTTGGTCTAAGAATTATGGGATGTCTTGCAGATCCCAAGTGTGGGAAGGTAGCTTGGTCTCAGGTGTGAACACTGACCAACTCTTCTCCACCTATCATCCCTGCCCCCTCCCCCCATCCGTGTACACCTGCTTCTTCCTCACTCCCTCTCTCTCCCTCCCTTCAGACCAGCAGCCTCCACTTTTCCAGTCTTTCAAACTTGACCTCTTACAGCTTCAGCCACCAGAAAGAAACTCATCTGAACCACTCTTGGTTTCCAAACCCAGAGTCCAATGGAAGGGACTTAATGGCCCACGTCGGGTGAGATGCCCACTACCCTCACTTCAACCAGCTGTGCCCCAGGAACTTGTCTTCCTGAACATGTCAGTTAGGGACGAGTTGGGGAGAAAATCGCAGGAGACAACATATAAAATTGCTTTGAGAGCCGTGGCAAAGGTAAAGAGCATTCTTTTGCATCTTTCTGCCTCTCACTCCCTCATCTTTTCCCCAGCCCTCTCCAATGGCCTTCTCACCTTCCCGCTCTCCACCCAAATCCATTCCAGGTTCAAGTCTTTACGCGCATCTCTCCTCCCAGAGGCTCCCTCCAACTACCTGTATCCGCTCAATTTTCTTCCTTTTTAAATCCCTGTTACCCTTACACTTATTTTCATATACCTTAGCCCAAAACCTCTTCTGATTGGACCCAAGTCTAGATTCAACCTGAGGGCAGGAGACTGCCTTATTGGGCTCTTAGATTCCCTCTGCTGTTTAGGACACCTCCAGGCATTAGGAGCTGCTGAGCAGTAGCCCTGCACCTGTCACAGCCTTGTCAGCTCTTTGGGGGACAGCGGTGCTGTCTGTAGGCTATACAACCACCCTTCACCCCCCCGGGACTCCAGAGAGGCTCACGGTGAACAGGACAAAAGCTCTTATTTCTAGAAACCAGGAGATTTAGACAGAGTTGCTACTCTTCTAGGTCTGAGAGCTATCTCGCCCCAAATAACCTCAGGAAGTAACCAAGTCAAGTATCTGGACCCCATTTCAACTCCAGGCTGTTGGAGTTTCTGTCTTCCTGAGGTCCTGGATCCACCAGTCCTTTCCTAAGCCGGTTGGGGGTGCCTGCAGCCTGTTTTCTAACTTCTCCCTGGTTTAGTTTCACTCAGGAAGCCTGGGCTGGCCAGGTGGGTGCTCCCCGGGCTGTTACTGATGTTGGGTCAAATGAGGGAGGTGGTGGAGTAGCTTCATTATGAGGACAGCAAATGAAGACCTTTAACAAGAGGAGGCGAAGCCTTGCCTGGGAAGAAAAGAGCACATCTTAGAGGGAAGAGGGCTTCAGAGACCGTCAGCCTGAGAAGGCAATGGGGCCCATCTCCACGTGTAACCCCATATCCGAGCAACACTACACATGAAAAGATGCTCCTTGTCACTAATTACTGGAGAAATGCAAATCAAAACTACAGTGAAGCACCACCTCACAGCAGTCAGAATGGCCATTGTTAAAAAGTCTACAGATAGGGCTTCTCTGGTGGCACCGTGGTTGAGAGTCAGCCTGCCGATGCAGGGGATGCGGGTTCGTGCCCCGGTCTGGGAAGATCCCACACACCGGGGAGCGGCTGGGCCCGTGAGCCATGGCCGCTGAGCCTGTGCGTCCGGAGCCTGTGCTCCGCAACGGCAGAGGCCACAACAGTAAGAGGCCCGTGTACCACAAAAAAAAAAAAAAGTTTACAGATAACAAATGCTGGAGAGGGTGTGGAGAAAAGGGAACCCTCCTATACTGCTGGTGAGAAGGTAAACTGGTACAGCCACTATGGAGAACAGTATGAAGGTTCCTTAAAAAACTAAAAATAGAGTTACCTATATGGAATCTAAAAAACAGTACTGATGAACCTAGGGGCAGGACAGGAATAAAGACGCAGAGGTAGAGAATGGACTGGAGGACATGGGGAGGGGGAAGGGTAAGCTGGGACGAAGTGAGAGAGTAGCACTGACATATATACACTACCAAATGTAAAATAGATAGCTAGTGGGAAGCAGCCGCATAGCACAGGGAGATCAGCTCGGTGCTTTGTGTCCACCTAGAGGGGTGGGACAGGGAGCGTGGGAGGGAGGCTCAAGAGGGAGGAGATATGGGGATATATGTATTCGTATAGCTGATTCACTTTGTTGGACAGCAGAAACTAACACAACATTGTAAAGCAATTATACTCCAATAAAGATATAAAAACAATAAATAAAAAAATAAAAATAGAGTTACCATATCATCCAGCAATCCCACTCCTGGGCATATACACAGACAAAACCATAATTCAGAAAGGTATATGAACCCAAGTGTTCATAACAGCATTATGTATAATAGCCAAGACATGGAAGCAACCTAAATGTCCATCAACAGAGGAATGGATAAAGATGTGGTACATATATACAATGGAATATTACTCAGCCATAAAAAAGAATGAAATAATGTCATTTGCAGCAACAGGGATGGACCTAGAGATGATCATACTAAGTGAAGTAAGTCAGAACCATATGAGATCTCTTATATGTGGAATCTAAAATATGACACAAATGAACTTACATATGAAACAAAAACAGACTCACAGATGTAGAGAGGAGACTTGTGGTTGTCAAAGGGGAAGGAGAGTGGGGGGATAAATTAAGAGTTTGGAATTAACAGATACACACTACTATATATAAAATAGGTAAACAACAAGGACCTACTGTATACCACAGGGAACCATATTCAGTATCCTGTAATAAACCATAATGAAAAAGAATATATGTATGTGTAACTGAATCACTTTGCTGTACACCAGAAACTAACACAACATTGTAAATCAACTATACTTCAATTAAAAAAAAAAAGAACAACACTAAACCTAAAACACAAGATGTTCAGGTATGCTGAAATTAAAATAGCTTCTTGCTATAGACAGGTTTTCCTGTCTATAAAATCCTAAATATGTTCATTGAACCTGAACTTTTGTTTTCTCTCTCCCTTCCTCTCTTTTTCTATTTCTCCCTTCTTCCCTCCTTCCCATCCTCTTTCTTTTTTAATTTGTTCGCAATTTCCCATAAGCAACTTATGGAGAATGCTGGAAAAGGATTCCTGCATTATTCAGAGTGTTCATCTATGTGACCTCCCAGATACCTCCCAGGTCCCTCCCAACTGGAAGATTCTATGAGTTTGTGAAATGCCTTGATGAGGAAAACAAATCCAGGCTTTGAAGTCAGATAGACCTGGATCCATCTCCTAGCTCTCACCTTTGCTGGCTGTGTGACTTCAGGCAAGCTACTTAACCTCTCTGAGCCTAGGTTCCTCATCTGAAAACCTGGGCCAATGCCAACCACCAAATCATGGATCAAAGGATTAAATGAAAAATTATTTATAAAACATACAGCAAGGATAGAGATGGAAGGATGAGTCAGAAAACCTGCTGCTGGGGAAGCTGGGAGGCACCTGCCTAAGGAGAGAAGCCGGGGTCTACGGGATGTGGCATGTGTGTGGACCAAGAGAGAGAACAAGTTCCCTTGGCCAGTGCCCACAGGGGTCAGCACTGCTGCTCGGAGGAGCTCCTTGGGTCCATTCATTTCCCAGGGCCCTGCCCTGCTTCTGTCTCCCTGTCCTTCTGTCCCCTAGATTCTCGTACACAAGCCAGATCTGTACCTGGGACTTTTGCCACCACTGTGCTGTCCGTCTGAGGCCACACACCCTGGCACACGGTGATTTCTCCTGGGCTTTGCAACCTCTAACTTGACTAGATTTATCTCCCCACCCCCATGTGGACTTTCTGACTGTTTTATTCACTTATCCACTTATCCCACAAACATTTTGTGGGATCTATAGGGAGCCAGGCCCTGTGCCAGGGCTCTGAGAATCCCCAGCACTTGTGCCCATCTATGTGCCCCAGGATCCTGCTCCTTCCTTTCGGCTCGGGTATAACCCGCACCCTTGGAATTATCCCTCCTTTCCCGGAGGCTGCCTGCTGTGTGGCAGGGGGCCTGACCCCCTGCCAGGATCAAATCCTGACACTCAGATATTTGTTGATTAAATAAACACATAGAAAAGGACTTTTTTTTTTTTTTAATTACCACTCCTTCCAGATCTCCAACCCCCTTCCAGAACTGATGTCATCCAAATGACTCTGCACAGTGATGAGTTAAATGTTGGCGGCTTGGGGATGGTGCAGAAGCAAGCTTCCCAGCTCTCAGGCAGCCATTACCAGCACCTCTTAGAGTCTCTGATTTTCAAGTATCCCTAGGGCTTAAAAACGCTAATGCTAGCTCTCTTCCTATTACTATAATAATACTTAGCACTCGTGTCCTGCTACAGACAATCAGTTCAAGGGTACCCACTCCCCCTGGAGAGGTGGGTCCCCTATTAGCACTGTGTTATAAATGAGAAGCTATGGGGTGACGGGGCGTGGCTAAGTCACCTGGGCTTTCATCTGAAATAGTCATCTTGGCTCCTGCCTGGGAGGTATATGCTGTCCCCTCAGAGGGCAAACAAGCAACATTTCCCCAGGACCCCAGCCCCCAGAGGCCTTGCAGGAGGCAGCTGGGCCCCTTACTTCCCAGAGGCAAAACGAAAATCCCGACAGAGATGAGCTAGAACAATCCACTGTACGTGAAATTAACCATGGAAACTGTGTAACACTCAGTTACAGTTCCATAGACTCAAAATAGTGACTTTTCCAACAATGGTGAAAAAAGTTGATGAACACTGCAAGGTTGGGGGCAGTGCGGTCGGTGCCAGGTTAGGAGAAGGAACCTGCCCCAAGCAGGGATGGATACAGATCACCTGGGCTGGTCCAGAGCACCTGAAAAGCCCACATCTCTCACCTGGTGGCCTGGGAGAAATGAGACACTCTATGTGCCCAAAGCATCCCCCATACTGTTCCCCTCCCTACACACAGGCTTCAAGGCAGATTATTTCCAGAGAGAGAGCAGAGGAAGGAGGCATAGAATGGGAGAGGCAGAGTCTCTGGAGTGATATCCAGGGATCCCTTGGTTATCTCCTCATCAAACTGTGAACAGTCCTGCCCCAAGCCCACCTGGGCCCTTCAGGGCCACAGTGTGTAGACACTGGAAGAACCAGAAATACCCTAACCCAATGCCTTCCTTTTCCAGTTGGTGAAATTGAGTTCAAAGCATTTAAATGACTGGCAGCGCACCTAATCAGTGCCTGAGTTATGTTTTTCATATTAATAATATTATCAAGATTATTAATGAAGTGGCAACGGATATCAGCATGCCTACTAAAAATCAGCACATGTTCTTCGGCTAAAGTAAAACAGATATGGAAGCATAATGGCAAGAAGGAGTAAAATTAGTGGAAAAGCAAAAATATGAAAACCACAGTGAGGAGACACAGGGGCTGCAGTCAGGGCAGCATTTTGACCCAGAAAGCACATGTGTTTCTTGTCCCTACGTGTGTTTGCAGGGTTCTGGGCAATTCAATGTAGTGTGAGCTCTGAGTGTTTTTTGACCAAACAGGTCTTAAGATTCCTGTTATAGCCCCTGAAAACTTTTTGCACCATCTTATGTAAAAACAGCAAAATATCCTTATGCCACCTGAATTTGCACTGCCTGACTTATTTGCCTAGAAACTGGAAACTTTATCTCGTTATGAAGATGCGAGTCAGAGCCACAAAATGCCGAAACCAGTGTGTGGAACAGGCGATTCTGGAGAGGCTCTTTGAGTGTCGGGCAAGGCTCTTCCCAAGGTCATGGTCGATTTCCAGGGGTCTTTATGGTAAGAGGAGGGGGTGCTGCTCCGGGAATCCACATGGCCTGTTCTAACTCAGAGCAGCTCTGCAGATGCTCTAAGGCTGCCTCCATCTCTGTCAAAAATCCTCAAATGGCAAAACCTAGGTGCTCAGTTTGACTGAGCAAAATAAAATTCCCCTTCTGAAACTGCCTGCTAGTTATTCCAGGGACCTTCTTCCTGTCAATCTTTTATTAATTATTCAGGGGAAGTGATTCTGTAAAGCAACACACAGGGAAATGATTCATCTGACATAACTTCCTCCGTTTTCCTTCCAACTGAAACAATTCCAAAAGCCTCAACTAGCCATCAAGTTGGGAGAAAACTAAACTGAATGTGCTCCAAACACACTGTCACATCCCAAGTTGAGTTCCCCAGCAGAAGCACTGGCCTGAGCACAGGTCCTGGTACATTCTATGTCCCTTCCCCTCCCCAGGTGTTTATAATGAAGCATGGATTCTATGAATACATTCTAATACACAACTGAATACATTTTAATAACCAGAAACAAAAATTATGAATAAGAACACCCCAGAGTTTAAAATATATATTTAAAAGATTTAAAATGCTATGTTACAGATGTTTAAGTTATAAACCACTATTACATAAGAAACTTAAAATATTAACAAAAATTGGCTATCAAGCTATTACACAATTACACAAATATTATCAGTTCGTGTCATCTTGCTACAATAATACATGTTAATTAGGTATAGGTTATTTTACTATTTTTGTTCTGTTCTTTTTTTTTTTTTGGCCATTCTATGTAGCATGTAGAATCTTAATTCCCCAACCAGGGACCGAACCTGTACCCTCTGCATTGGAAGTGAGGACTCTTAACCACTGGACCACCAAGGAAGTCCCTATCTTACTATTTCGAATACTTCAGTGTTTTTTTCCCTCTGCTTCACTATTTTTCTTTCCTGAAAGATACGTATACATACCCCACCCATACATATCTTTTTAAAATTTAATTCAATCAGATAAATGTCTGGGAGGCAGAGATAGAAAGTAACAAAAGTGATAGAAGGTTTGTTTAACTTTATTGAGGTATACTGATAAATAAAATTGCCATGTATTTAAAGTGTATCCCACATGATGATTTGATATACTTTGTGAAAGGATTCCACAAGGATTCCACAATTGAATTAACACACGCATCACCTCACATATTTACTATTTTTTTTTAGTGAGAACACTTAAATTGTACTTTCTTAGCAAATTTCTATTATACAATACAGTATTATCAACTATAGTCACCATACTATACAGTAGATCCTCAAATCTTTATTCATCTTACAACTGAAAGTTTGCCTTTTTATCATCCTCTCCCCATTTCCCTTGCCCCCAGTCCTGGCAACTACCATTCTACTCTTGTTTCTATGCAATCAGTGCTTTTTTTTCTTCTTCTTCTTCTTCTTTAGATTCCACATATAAGTGATCTTATGCAGTATGTGTCTCTCTCTATCTGGCATATCTCACTTAGCATCATGCCCTCAAGGTCCATCCACGTTGTTGCAAACAGCAGGATTTTCTTCCTTTTCAAGGCTGAATAATATTCCATGGTGTGTGTATGTATACCACATTTTCTTTATCCATTCATCCATTGAAGGACACATAGGTTGTTTATATACCTTGGCTATTGTGAATAATGCTGCAATGAAAACGGGTGTGGTACAGATATCTCTTTGAAATAATGATTCTGTTTCCTTTGGATATATATCCAGAAGTAGGATTGCTGGATCAGATGGTAGTTCTCTTTTTAATTTCTTGAGAAATCTCCATACTGTTTTTGATAGCAGATATACCAGTTTACACCAGCAGTGCGTGAGGGTTCCCTTTACTCCACATTCTCACCAACATTTGCTATCGCTTGTCTTTTCGATAATAGATATCTTAACAAGTGTGAAGTGATATCTCATTGTGGTTTTGATTTGCATTTCCCTGATGATTAGTGATTTGAGCATTTTTTCATGTACATGTTGGCCATGTGCATATCTTCTCTGGAAAAATGTCTGATTGGGTACTTTTCCCATTTTAAAAATTGGGTTATTTGTTTTTTTGCTATTGAATTGTGTGCCTTCCTTGTATATTTTGGATATTAACTCCTTATTGGATATATGGTTTGCAAATATTTTCTTCCATCCCATAGGTGCCTTTTCATTTTGTTGATGAAAAAGCTGTGCAGAAACTTTTTAGTTTGATATAGTCCCAGTAGGTTATTTTGCTTTTGTTGCCTTTGCTTTTGTTGTCAAATCAAAAAACTCATACCCAAGACTGATGTTAACCAGCTTTTTCTCTATATTTTATTCTAGAAGTTTTTATGGTTTGGGGTCTTATATTTAAGTCTTTAATCCATTTTGAGTTGGTTTGTGTGTATGGTGTAAATAGGAGTCCAGTGTCATTCTTTTGCATGAGAATATCCAGTTTTTACAGCACCATGTATTGAAGAGGCTGTCTTTTCCCCATTGTATATTCTTGGTTTCTTTCTCAAAAATTAATTGACCATATATGCCTGGGTTTATTTCTGAGCTATCTATCCTGTTCCATTGATCTATGTGTCTGTTTTTAATGCCAGTACAATACTGTTTTGATTACTATAGCTTTGTAATATACTGGTGACCCTTGAACAACACAGTTCTGAATTGCACGAGTCCACTTACATACAGATTTTACAAATAGATATGTATCGCAGTACTAGACAATCCAATCCCCTGTTGGTAGAATCCGAGGTTGCTGAACTATGGATGTAGAGGAGGGCCGACTGTAAAGTTATATGCGGATTTGTGACTGTGTAAGGGGTCGGCACCCCTAACCCTTGTGTGTTGTTCAAGGGTCAACTGTAGTTTGAAGTCAGGAAGTGGGGTGCCTCCAGCTCTGTTCTTGTTTCTCAAGATTGCTTCGACTATTCAGGGTCTTTTGTGGTTCCATACAAATTTTAGGATTGTTTGTTCTATTTCTGTGAAAAATACCTTTGGAATTTTGATAAGGATTGCACGGAATCTGTAGATTGCTTGGGTAGTATGAACACTGAAACAATATTAATTCTTCCAATCCACTTATTTGTTTCTTCCTCAATTTCTTTCATCAGTGTTTTACAGTTTTCAGTCTATAGATCTTTCACTTCCTTGGTTAAATTTATTCATATGTATCATATCCTTTTTGATGCTATGGTCAGTGGGATTGTCTTTTAATTTCTCTTTCTGAGAGATTGTTGTATATTGATTTTGTATCTTGCAACTTTACTGAATTTGTTGATTATAGTTCTAACAATTTTTGGCAGAGTCTTTAGGGTTTTCTATATATAATATCATGTCATCTGCAAACAGACAATTTTACTTCTTCCTCTTGGACGAAAGCATTCTTTTAAAGGCACAGGCTGAATTTAGGGAAAGCACACGTGTGAAAGAGCATGACGCCATGCCCATGCCACAAGACTAAAAACTTACTTCTCCTTCTCCACAGTTGGCTGCTGGGCGCACTACATTTCAGGAGCATTTAAAAGAGAAGATTTCATCAGTCATTCAGAGGCATGGATTTTAAATGTAATTACTGTATTTAATTAGCTGTTTCATCTTCGGTGCCAGTGAATTTGGAATTTAATCTCTGATTGCATGAAATAGAATACTGAGCAGCTTACTCCATCGAAGGGCTGATGGAGTAGTTTATTGGTTGGTGAATAACGTGGCCAAATTCCTTACAGCCACCATAGGTTAATGTCAGAGACAAAAGGATGGAGAAAAGGCACCCGCTCTTATGAAATACTTAGATATCTTTTAACTCATATGGAAGACACAGTTCAGGTGTCCTCTTTTGGAGCCCCTCCCTCTGCCGTGCTCTTGCTGAGTGGACCCCATCACCACCCTCACCTCAAATACAGCACCTACTCCAGCTACTTGATTGTCTCCACATCTGCTTTTCTTACAGGGTTATAAGCTCCAGGAGGCAGGGGCCATGTCTTATTAAACTTTGTGTTTGTATCACCGAGCACAGTGACTGGCATTCAATAAATGAATAAGTGGGGGCTTCCTTGGCGGCGCAGTGGTTGAGAGTCGGCCTGCCAATGCAGGGGACACGGGTTCGTGCCCTGGTCCGGGAAGATCCCACATGCCGCGGAGCGGCTGGGCCCGTGAGCCATGGTTGCTGAGCCTGCGCGTCCGGAGCCTGTGCTCCGCAACAGGAGAGGCCACAGCCATGAGAGGCCCGCGTACCACAAAAAAAAAAAAAAAAAAAAAAAAAAAAAAGAGTAAGTGGACAAGCTGCCAATTAACATCAGCAAAGGGCAAATGCACAAAATCAGCAGTTTATTTAAATAGGTGTTTTCTATGTCTCTAAAGAAAAATGATCCATTTAAATGATATCTACTTATCAGTCCCTTTCCAAGATAAGCCTTCAGCAAAACCCAATTTTTTTCACAGGTTGGAAGGTTCCTTTCCAGCCCTATAGCCAGACCCTGTTCTCACCAGAGGAGAATTCACAGAGTCCTAGATTTGCTGTGACACCAACCCTGTTTGCAGGCTGCCTGGTGGATATCTGTATAGAGCAACAATCAGTAAAATCAGGAGATGAGTTTGAGGTTTCTGAAAAGAAATGCAGCCTCAATCCTCAAATTCAGATCACTAAATAAATGACTTGATAACAATATTTGAAAATATATGAATAAAGGTAGGCCATCAAGTTCAAGTGTGGCTTCATGTATTGGCCTGAATTCTAGTTTTGGTTTATAGCATATCTGTGAAGTTTCTTTTAGTCACTACTGGGATGTAAGCTTCCTGAAGAGAAGAAATGTATCTGTGTGGTTCAAAGCTGAATCCTCAGTAAACTCAGCAGTGCCTGGATCGTGGAAGATGCTCAAAAATACTTCCTGAGTGACTGAATTTGTTCATGTGGTAGACACTGGGATAGAAGCTGGCTATTAAAAATCGTGAGCTGGGACTTCCCTGGTGGCGCAGTGGTTAAGAATCCGCCTGCAAATGCAGGGGACATGGGTTCCATCCCTGGCCTGGGAAGATCCCACATGCCACAGAGTAACTAAGCCCGTGCGCCACAACTACTGAAGCCCGTGCGCCTAGAGCCCGTGCTCCGCAACAAGAGAAGCCACCGCAGTGAGAAGCCCGTGCACAGTAACAAAGAGTAGCCCCCGCTCACCGCACCTAGAGAAAGCCTGCACGCACCAACAAAGACCCAACACAGCCAAAAAAATTTAAAAAATCGTTAGCTACTTTCTTGTTTCCAAAAAAAATTTCAGTGGACCAACCATGAAAAGAGCATAGATGCCATAGGTGTGAAAAGTTTTTCTTGTAATGATTTTTATCCCTAAAGGAGTAAAAGAAACCCCTAAAATCTGTAGGGAATATGAAGCAAGATAACCTCCCCCGTTGAAACATGTCCCAAGTAAAGGCTTTCCCTTGGTGCCACAAGGAATGCAGGGGTGCCCCTCAAAGGACTGTGACAGCCCAGCTCACCCTGGGAGTGGCCTAGCCAAGTTAGCACAACAGAGACCAAAGTGGTAATGCCAGAGAGAAACCGTAATGGCAAATGGAAAAAAGGACATCCAGGGCCCCCCAGGCTGAATGAAGCGTATCCATCTGCAGGTGGAATGAATATGTGTAGCCTGTGTGTGGTTTGTGATTTCTCCCATATCCCTCCTGCTGCAAAAGTGAGGAGAACAGCAAAAACCAAACAAAAACAAACAGAAACCTCGCTGTGGTTTCTGAAGACCAGGGTTTCCATAGGTGACCTGAGAGGTTTGTAATTTCCACATGAAGCTATTTGCCAAGTGACTCATTCCAAAGCTGGAGGGAGAAAGATTGATTTTCCCATCAGCCCCCTCTCCGTGGTCATGGTGGCTAGAGAGACACTGGGGAACAAAAAAGGGGACATTCCAGTTTTTCCTGTGCCCAGTCTCTCAGCCCCAGTCCATTTGGGGGAAACGATAGCTCCGGATATGGGGTCCAGAGGTTTAGAGGATCCTTGGTGCAGTGGGTTCAGACCTCACCTATGCGGACACTAATGACCCCCCGGGAGCTGCAGCCAGCAGAGCACAGACCTGGCACAGTCAGGGCAAAAGCTGGGACCCCCCTGGCCTACGTCCTGCCTGTTGGTCACTCACCCTGTGTGCACATATGTGTGTCTGTGAGTGTGTGTGCACACATGTGAGTGTGTTAGCAGGAGGAATGTTCAAGGAAAGAGAGGCAAGTCCAGGCCTAACTCTCAACAGTTACTCACTCTTCAATCTGAGACAAGTCCTTTAGTCCTAAGAATGCGTTTTCATCTCGACTAAAGTGGTAGTGAAGAACGCGAGGTCCTCCACTCCTCAGAGACCAGCCAAAGCCCTCTCTGCACTGCAGTGAGCCATGAGAATGCTCACCCTTCTGACTTTTGTGCTTCTTTTCTCTCTTTTCCCTGCAGCCGTGTCCCCGGTTGGACTGCCTGGTGGAGCTGGGTGCCCCCAGCTAGGGCTGTAGGCCACTGAAAGCAGAATTTAGGGCTTGCCAGATAGGACAGGCTGGCTCCACCCTCTATATGGGATTTATGTTGATATGCAGCCCCATCAAGGTGTAGGTCACCTGTGTGGTTTCCACCAGCCCGTCTCCTTGTCTGCAGCTGCCCTTCCTATTCACCAAGCCCAGACATTGATGACTGATGCATTCCCACCTGATAACTGAAAAACCTTGTGCTTATAGAAGTTCTCTAAGTGAAGATAACAGTAGCCACTGAGGTGTACCCATCACTTTTGTGCTGGGCACTTGGCCAAACCCACTGCAGACTTCCTCTTATTTAATCCTTACGATATTCCTTAAGCTAACTGGTATTATGTCCATTTTCCAGAGGTGGAAACTGAGGCTTAGAGAGGATAAAATCCTGCCCAAGATCACATGCTCTCAAGTGGCAGAGCCTGGATTGAAACTTGGGAGGTGGGACCCCAAAATCCTTGCTCTGAATCGTAGTCACCAAGCTCAGTCAGCTACACACCATCTCAACCCACAGGGGACGCGTGGAGTTTTGGGAAAGAGAAGAAGTGAAGGATGAGAAAAACTGATTCTTGATGTACAGGCCCTGGGTGAGGGTTAACACACCCGTTTCCACTGCCTTGTATGTGTCTATGTTATTTTCCTCCTTGGCTCCCAAGGGAAAGGCAGTGACAGTCTAGTTCAAGGCTGTCCCAGCACCATCCAGGTTCTCTGCCTCTGGCCCCGCAGTGACAGCTGGGCTTCTCTTGCTGCCTCTCCAGTCCTGCCAGGGGACAAGTACCAACTGGGGACGGTGGGCCCTGTCTGGTCCAGGTGGAGCACAAGCAGGAAAGCTCTCCTGTGGGTACCCAGTGAAGTGAGCAGAAGAAAGATGGGTCCAGGTGACCCCCCTGGAGTTGAACTCCATCCTTACTGCTCATGTCCACGCTGCCCATAGCCTCAATGGCCCTCGAGCTTCACACTCCACTGGACAGGGCACCGAACAAAGCAAAGAGGACCAGGGTCTGTCTCCACCTGACCCCGCCCCGGGCCCTGCCCCTGGAGAACTGCAGGCAGCTATACTGAGAAGGGCACAGGCCAGGGCAGAGAGACCAGTTCTCCTCCCAGGCCCAGCACCACCTTGGCCACACCAGCAAACACATTCAACTTCTCTGGATTTCGGATTTCTCATTCCTAAAATGAATGAGGAGCTTGGGTTTCGCTAAGTCTCTACAAATTCCTTTCAGTGCTAAGACCCAGTGACTCTAAATCTCTCCCCTTCTGGGCAACCCCATTTCCATTCTCCTCCGGTGAACCAGCGGGGACCCTCTTCAGTGGGGGTGATGGCAGAGCTCCCAGGAAGCCGGGGACCGAGGGCACGAGAATTACAGAATAGAAGGGGGATTATTTCATCATCTGGCCGAGGAGGAAGTGGTGCTCTCCACAGCCCCGTCCCAGAGGCAGATTCCGGGACCACAAAGCTCTCAGGGATCTTAGTGCGTTTCCAAAGGACAAGACTTGTGATCTCCCCCCAGAAGCTGGTGCCCCTCCACAGTGGAGACTGATGTTCACACAGGCGGAAGTGGCTTTTTCCCCAAATACTCCCTCATGGTCACTCATGATTAAGTGAATTTAATAACACCCTCCCCCTGCACCAACCAAATGACTTCTCTCCAAATTTACGATGTTCCAACTGTTGACTTTGTTTGATTAACTGCTAGAGCCACCGCATAACAATCCAGAGGGCTATTGTGCAGCGGGAAATAACTGAACTTCAAGGAGCTCTGTTTACATCCGGTGAGAGAGAAGGAAGGGATATTAGCTTGAGGCTCCCTTAACCCACTTGGCTATGGCACCCTTCAAAGTAAAATATTCCAAGATGAAAGTGGAGATCAAGTTACCAGCAAATAAAGACGTGGGGAAAATGAGGAAAGAGATATCACGTGGGCAACGGTCGACAAATCTTTCTTATCCATGGCTCTCGGTGTGCAGGGGATGCTCAAGGTTACTGCCCACGTGTTCTTCTGTCTCGCCGACTTTCTTAAAGCAAAATCAGAGAGCAAATCATAAATGGGGGCAAATTCCAGCCGGGTCTTTCAACCAGCCATTTTGCTCTATGAAGTGTCACAAGGTTACAGGATAATTGGAGGGTTTGGATAAGCTGGTGAGGGAATAAGGGCTTTTCCCAAGGATGATAAAAGCAGAGAAGCAGCTCTCTGCACTAAACTGGCTGCCCTGTTTCTTCAAAACTAGGTCCTCTAACGTGCAGAAGCAGAAATTGAAACCTTCTTAAATCCCCTCGAATGTTTGGAATGGAACAAAACACCTATTTCATGAAAGAAATGACATTTTGGAAGACGCCAGCAACAGGAGGCACCAGCTGCTTGGTCACCTAAGTGTTTTTGGAAAAGGAAAAGAGCTATTCAGCATGAAAGATTCAGGAATGTCTGTTGACATATTAAGGAAACAACCTCAGGGGACGACAGCTGACAAAGCTCCAAGAAGCATTACCAAGGGAACAGTGACGCACATGTGTTCCGTTTTCACAGGCTGGCCCGCTGCCAGGCTCCCTCTCCTGACGGCTGACGTAATGCTAATCCCTATCTGGGTTAGCGTTGCTTGGATATCAACTCAAGCGGCTCAGTCAGCTGCAATCAATAGCAAGCGCCTTTTATAGAAGATAGTAAAGGAAAAAATATGTATACACAGAGAGAGAGAGAACTTCAGATTCTGGTGTGCTCAAAACCTATACATTGTGCCAAAAATGGGGAAGGAAAAGAAAGGAAGGTCCAATACAGATCTAAGGGGCATCTAAACACACTCAGGTGTCTTTTTGTGGAATAAGGCCAGTTGTCGACAAAAGATGCTACTATTTCATAATACTAGTTTCTTTTAAAACATAGCTAAGGAATATGCCTAATTCCCAGCTAAGCCAAATTAGGATGGAAGAAAACAGAAGGCATTAGGTGGGAATGTGAAAATAATGATTTTTTTCATTATTGAATAAATGGGCTGATTCCTTTTAAACCTCTGTGTAAAATATTGCTTTTGAAAAACTTCTATCTTCAAGACCACTGCTTTCCAATTATTTTAGAATCAATAATAATAAGAAGAATTATGCAAATTTAAATCAGTCTTGGATTGAATGCTTATGTCAAGTGTCCTCTGTAATGTGCTGAGGGCGCACTTTGCATTTTCTCTCTCTCAGGGATGGTAATTTTAACTGTCCAAGAGTGATGAAGAACCCATTTTAAAAACTCACTTCAATTATGCATATTCTTCTTTCTTTTCTAGGTTATACTTAGACGGAAGGAACCAATGTGGTCTTACAGAGAACACCAACCGCAAAAACAGCCTTGGTTCCAAGACTTTCAGAGTGTAAATGATAATAAAAAATCGGGGTGCGGGTGAGAGGGAAGGATGAACGCCAATGGAGATAGAGTTGTTTTTAATAATAATGAGATGAAAATAATGTGATGACACAGCACATTAGATGCATGAATCAAGTCCACTAGGATGGCAGTGACATGATAAAAATGACATATTATTCATTTTTTACATGTTTAAAACACTTTCCTTCTAAGGTAGTGGAGTTTTTTTCCAACCTAAATGAAGTTTAAACTTCAGGGAGTCTATAAACCACATGAATTTATATGAAAAGTTGATGGATATACACATATTTTTGCGGGAGGAGGGCTCCCACCTTTCATTAGCTTCTCAAAAGGGTCCAGCAGCTCCTCCAAGGTTAAAGCTGATGAATTCTAAGGAGTTAAAAATCCTGCAGGAATTTGATCTCAATTATCCTTCACTTCCCAGTGAGATCATTTATTTACATTTAGAGAAAGTGGGATACTGAGAGGCTAAGTTGCTTGCCCAAGGTCAATGAAGGGGTCGGGTCTATTATTATCTGTGACCCTAGATCACATGGTCCCCTTGCATGAGTTTCTGTGGCATGTCCATTAGTCAGGAATGTCCCTTTAGAGCACTGCTCACAAGGGAAGGACCAGAGGAAGATTGGGATGCCTGCTGATGAGGTCAATTTCAACTCAACTGATCCACCCCATTCTCCATCCTTTCCCATGCCCGCCCACTCTGCCCTCTCCACACCCTCCCCCACTACCCGAAGTCTCCTTTCAGTGAGGCCAAGGCTAAGGAGAAGACTCAACTGCAGTATTGCAACATTTTAACAGCCTCCCATGGGAATGTAATTTTAGTACCACCTTTCTTTGATAAGGCAATGTTTGCTTCAGAATCTTGAAACCCTTCCTATCTGGCAGAAAGGATACAGAACAGGAAACTAGGGCACACAGATAGGAGGGAACTTCCCAGCATTGTCGAAAATAGGATGCAAATTTAGTTCTCCAGACTCACAGCCTGGTCTGTTCTACATTGACTTAAAGCAGCTCACCGTAGTAATCGAGCAGTGCGTTCTCCAATTCTTCCTGCCTGAGAAGAGGAGTCAGCTGGCACAGGAAAGTCCTCAAGTAGGGAGCTGAGAGAAGAGAGTGGACTGGAAGACGTGAGAGTGGGGATTTTTAATATTAATATTAAAAATTGTAACATTTGGGGCTTCCCTGGTGGCGCAGTGGTTGAGAGTCCGCCTGCTGATGCAGGGAACACGGGTTCGTGCCCCGGTCCAGGAGGATCCCACATGCCGCGGAGCGGCTGGGCCCATGAGCCATGGCCGCTGAGCCTGCGCGTCCGGAGCCTGTGCTCCGCAGCGGGAGAGGCCACAACAGTGAGAGGCCCGCGTACCGCAAAAAACAAACAAACAAAAACAAACAAAAAAATTGTAACATTTGATGCCATTTTACCATTATAAAATAACATTTGTTCATTGTAGAAACTCTGGAAAAAAAACAAAAGTGAAAAGAAGAGGAAGGAAAAAAATATCATCTGTAAGCCCATTTCTCCCAGATATGATCCTAAATGAAAAAATTTCCTCGTTGTTAGGACTGGTTTCTTCTCTTCCTAACCGTGACCCTGAAGTCACAGACTCTTGGTTTCTTTGGGAGGAAAATGCAGATGATAAAACCTTTTTTGCATGTCTCCCAGGGTTGCTACATAGCTCAGATAAGATTATGGATTCGAAAATGAGAAAACTTATTTGTAAATCACAAATATCTGTGTTATCAATATAAGGAATTCATACTATTAACCTTAGAGGTTGCTTCATCACCACTGTACTCACAGCTGCTAAAACTATCCCCTTAAAAACACTGCTTCTCATGCTCACTCCCTGCTTTAGAACTTACCGTGGATCCCTTTGGCCCCTTATTCAAATCCAAGTGTCCCTGGTCAGACTTTCCTCAATCCAGAACCCCATCTCGTCTTTGGTACCACAAACTATGATCATTGACACCAATTCTACTCCATCCAAGTAAATCCTAATAACACTGGCCCACAAATCGTTTTATATTTTGAAACTTTCCATACGCTTTCCCTCATATATGACATTTTAGCCCACCTTAAAATGCAGATCACTTTTAATGCTTCATTTCATGTCATTTCCATCAAAAGATGGCATGCTGAGGAAAATGGGTAACCTACTCGGAGCTAGTTTTATACATGATCATTATATGACATGTCACTTAAATTCACATCCATCTTGTGATTTTTCTCTTGCAAACTTTTGTTTTCATTCCCTACATCCTTTTCTAAAATGCTTAAAAAATAGATTTTTACAAAACATGGGATATGAATGTCATTTGTTGTGTATGAATTTGCTAAGAAATCGGGTGTACCACAGCTGTTATTTTTTTCCACATATCCTACTCAATCTGTCATGCATTTACTATGTTTTATAAATATGTGACATATTTGGAAATATATTGTTCACATATCTTTCATGTTTTCCATTCAAGGCATGCTAAAAATATAGTATCAGTTTGTCAACATCTTGCAAAGAAGACAAGATCTCCTCATTTGAAAATTCTAAGAGAGTCCAGAGTCCAGACCAGGCAGTTATTCCAAGAGATTTCGCTTCCTGTTTCTCACTTTGCCATGTTTGGCGATGGCCCTGTGTCAGGTAGAAGTTGTGCTTTAAGCATCTCGGGTACAGAAATGTCTGAAGTGTGTGACTCAAAAGCAAGGTGGTCTATTCAGACTGCTTCATGTCCTAGAATGCGTGTGCAACTGGACACAGGAACACAGGCAAAGTAACGGTCTCGGTTCTCTCAGGTTCTTTCTGATGATTCAGCAACATCCCACAGAGATAGTGCTGTTGGGACGTTTCCATTAACTAAAATGCTCTGAGGTGTGCAAATCATAAAATGAGCTGGCTTCCAGATCATTAAAAATGCTTGTTTGCTTTTCCGTGTATGTGACCGCAGCCCTGGATGGAGGTTAAGTCATGTAGTTCCCCAGAGAGTTTAGAATCCAGGCATGGTCTCGTGTGTCTGTAACGCTTGACTTGGGGAAACTCAGGAGGGGATGGGAGACATGGAGGGTAGAATCTAAATATCAGTTCTTTAAAAAAAAACAAAAACAAACATACTTGTCCTTTCTTGGTCAAAAGAATAAAGCAGTGGTTAAACCAGGAAAACGAGTAGGAGTTCTTCAACTCTTTTAAAATTATCTTCAATTTTATAAAGTACGTCTGTCAGTTTCTTTTAAATAAGGGCAAGATTAGCCTAAGAAACCCATCCTCTAGATCTCATATTTTCAACAGATAGAACCATTGCAATGACAACCACGATTATTACACTGTTATTATTTATTACATGTTTATTTCCTACATTAATCGGATCTTAACACATTAGCAGTCGACTCTTTCCTTGCAGGAGGGAAGCCTGCTCAGCGGGCCCTCGCTCTGGACCATATCAACATTTGTTCTGCGCAGCTGCATGGCTCAGGCTGGCCCCAGACTCCCCACTATCTATCTCCCTTCCTTAGTGTGCCTGGTACAGACACACAGGGGACCAGGGGATAATGGAAGTTGGCTGTGGATGCTGCAGAAGAGATTTTTTTTAATTTAATTTTTATTTTATATTGGAGGATAGCTGATTTACAATGATGTTAGTTTCAGGTGTCCATCAAAGTGATTCAGTTGTACATATATATATATATCTCCATTCTTTTTCAGATTCTTTTTCCCATATAGGTTATTACACAATATTGAGTAGAGTTCATTGTGCTCTACAGTAGGTCCTTGTTGGTTACCTATTTTATATATGGTCGTGTGTATATGTTAATCCCAACCTCCTAATTTATCCCTCCCGCCACCCACCTTTCCCCTTTGGTAACAATAAGTTTGTTTTTGAAATCTCTGAGTCTGTTTCTGTTTTGTAGATAAGTTCATTTGTATCCTTTTTTTAAGATTCCACATATAAGTGATAGCATATGGTATTTGTCTTTCTCTGTCTGACTTACTTCACTTAGTGTGATCATCTCTAGGTCCATCCATGCAGAAGAGGTTATTGATCTAGAGCTCAACTTCGGGGTAAAACTCTGAAGGAAGTTCAGAAGGGGTTCTTTCTAACATGTGCCTGGAAAGGGCATCCCCCAGTTTATGGGAGATGCTTGGGCTGTCTCTTCAGAGTGCCTCCCTGCTTATCATTGAAAAAAAAAAACAAAACAAAACCTGTTGGTGGGCTTCCCTGGTGGCGCAGTGGTTGAGAGTACGCCTGCCAATGCAGGGGACGCTGGTTCGTGCCCCGGTCCGGGAGGATCCCACGTGCCGCGGAGCAGCTGGGCCTGTGAGCCATGGCTGCTGAGCCTGCGCGTCCGGAGCCTGTGCTCTGCAACGGGAGAGGCCACAACGGTGAGAGGCCTGTGTACCGCAAAAAAAAATCCACCAAAAACAAACAAATGAAAAACCTGTTGGTTATGTGATCACACGTCCACCTTCTGAGATAGCAGTATATTATTAATCACCAGCTCCTTAGCAATCTGCATCAGGACAATAAAACCTTTGTACCCATGGTTTGTTCTTTCAAAGCCTTTTCGGCCCATTGTCCTTTTGCCTATTCAGCAACCCCACAAGGAAAGGTGGGTACTATTTCCCCCACTTTCCAGGTGGGGAAAGCTCACACAGCCTTTAGAGGAGGAGCTGGAATGGAACCTAGCTTTCCCAGCTCGTTTTTCTTTCCTTTCAGCCACAGACTTTTTGGATTGTGACCTATCCACACTTCCTTCCACCTCAACCCATGAAGACCTATGGAGGAAAAAAAACTCAACACCTTTTCTTCAGA
Source organism: Hyperoodon ampullatus (assembly GCF_949752795.1). Taxonomy (NCBI): domain Eukaryota; kingdom Metazoa; phylum Chordata; class Mammalia; order Artiodactyla; family Ziphiidae; genus Hyperoodon; species Hyperoodon ampullatus. Next base: position 119,298,577 of record NC_136914.1, on the reverse strand, counting down.
GTGTGCTCTGGAAGAAACTTTGTGTCTTAAAAATATTAATTTATTGCCAAGCACTAAATTCTCAGTGTCCATGAATTATTTTTCTATTGTTTGCCTAATGCTCTGCTAAGTGTAATGACAGATCAAAATATATAAGACAACCTCCCTACTCTGAAGTAGCTCATTGTCGAAGGCAGATTGTAAGATGACCTCCAAGGCCCCTTGCTCTTGTGTAATCTCCCCCTCTTGAGGGTGAGCAAGACCTTAATTTGCTTCTAGCCAATAGGATCCAGCAAAGATCATAGGATATTATTCCTGTGATTTCATTATGTTATGTGGCAAAGGTGAAGGGATTTTGCAGATGTAATTAAGATCTCTAATCAGTTGCTGTAAGTTAATCGAAAGAGAGATTATTGTGGGTGGGTCTGACCTAATCAGATGAGCCCTTTAAAAGCAGGTCTAGAGGTCAGAGACTCAAAGCAGCACGTTCTCTCTCTCCCTTGCTGGCCTTGAAGACAAACTGCCAGGAGATTTACACCTTCACCGAAATGAATTCTGCCCTGTGAACTTGGCCAAAGATGCTGAGCCTGGCTGGGACCCCAGCTCCAGGTGACGGGCTGATGGCAGACTCCTGAGACCCTGGGCAGAGGACACAGCTAACTTGTGGTAGCTGTGAGGTCATAAATGTATGTGGCTTTAAGCTGCTAAATTTGTGGTAATTTGTTCCACAGCAATAAAAAATGAACGCACTTATGATCTAGGAAGGGGGTTACTACTCAAGAGAATTTAGTTAAGTATCTGTAAAACCTAAGATTTGTAAAAAAAAAAAAAAAGAATTTTTTTTAACTTCTTGGGGCATTACATAAATAAGATGTAGAGGTGATATGTAACGCTAATAATTATACCATGGTAATAAAAGCAGTCTTGTCATTTAGAAACAATAGTGACAGCTGTATCTTCTCCCCCTGTCTGTCCTTGCCTCATACACACAGTAGCTCAACCAACTGCTTATAGGAATATCCTTTTAGTACCATTAGCAACCACATTTAGAAACATCAGATAACTATTCCAAGAAGGCATTTTTTTTCATCTTTATTGGAATATAATTGCTTTACAATGGTGTGTTAGTTTCTGCTGTATAACAAAGTGAATCAGCTATACATATACATATATCCCCATATCTCCTCCCTCTTGCGTCTCCCTCCCACCCTCCCTATCCCACCCCTCTAGGTGATCACAAAGAACTGAGCTGATCTCCCTGTGCTATGCGGCTGCTTCCCACTAGCTATCTATTTTACATTTGGTAGTATATATATGTCCATGCCGCTCTCTCACTTCGTCCCAGCTTCTCCTTCCCCTTCCAAAGTATTTTAAATTTCTCTCAGGGCCCAAGCTGTCACCTTGGAGAGGAAGAGTTGGGTTCCGTGCCAAATCACAGGAAAAGATTTCTCTGGAACGCCAGGATTTCCACAGATGCCCATTCACCCCCTAAGCATGTAGACACTTTGAGGCAGTGCCTGAAACAGTGCCTGGATTAATAAGAACACAGTAGGCTCATAGTAGGTACTCAGCAAATAGCAAATATACAAAAGTGACAGCTGCTCTGGAAAATGATCTTCACTTTAAAACTGTCAGATGGGGGGCGTGCTTCCCTGGTGGCAAAGTGGTTAAGAATCCACCTGCCAGGGCAGGGGACATGGGTTTGAGCCCTGGTCCGGGAAGATCCCACATGCCACAGAACAACTAAGCCCGTGCGTCACAACTACTGAGCCTGCGCTCTAGGGCCCGCGAGCCACAACTACTGAGTCCATGTGCCACAACTACTGAAGCCCACGCACCTAGAGCCCAAGCTCTGCAACAAGAGAAGCCACTGCGATGAGAAGCCCGCGCACCGCAACGAAGAGTGGACCCTGCTCGCCGCAACTAGAGAAAGCCTGCGTGCAACAACGAAGACCCAACGCAGCCATAAATAAATAAATAAATAAATAAAATAAAAATGTCAGATGGCATAGAGAACAGACTTGTGGTTGCCAAGGGGAGGGGGTTGGGGGACGGGTGCATTGGGAGTTTGGGGTTAGCAGATGCAAACTATTACATATAAGATGGATAAGCAACAAGGTCTTACTTATAGCACGGGGAACTATATTCAATATCCTGTGATGAACCATAATTTGGAAAAGAATATGAAAAGGAATGTATATATGTGTATAACTGAGTCACTTTACTGCACAGCAGAGATGAACACAACACTGTAAGTCAACTATACTTCAACAAAAAAATAAATTAAAAAAAAGTCAGGTGGAATGGTTTGTCCATTCAACACTTATCCATGGATTTGACCTGAAAGGTTACATTTTAATGATCCTTTCTAATATTAACTTTGGTAGTGTGGACTTTTCTTGCAGTGGTGTTGTTGCTTAGTGAGTGGAATGAGGTAGGGGAGTGAGAGGAAGCCTGGCCAGGTGGAGGGCATCCCAGACCTGCTCTGAGGACTCACCATACACCTGGGGGGACAAGGCTGGTGACATAGCACAGCACACACCTGAGCTCACAGGTAGGAGGAACTGAGAATATTCGTTTTTCTGTGTAATCCTGTATGGAGCCCTTTATTTTTTTTTATTTTTATTTTTATTTTTTTTTTGCGGTACACGGGCCTCTCACTGCTGTGGCCTCTCCCATTGTGGAGCACAGGCTCTGGACGCGCAGGCCCAGCGGCCATGGCTCACGGGCCCAGCCGCTCCGTGGCATGTGGGATCTTCCCAGACCAGGGCACGAACCCGTGTCCCCTGCATCAGCAGGTGGACTCTCAACCACTGCGTCACCAGGGAAGCCCATGGAGCCCATTTTGACATCCAATGCAAAAATAATATTAATGAAACAGGATGGGGTTGAGAAGTGAAAAGTGCAAAGCCCCAGGCAGTGATCATGTGGTGACTTTACAGGATGTCCCAAATAGCACCCCCCGACTTACTACAGTTTGCGAGCTTGGCCAGGCCACTTTGTCCACCCAAGCTTTCATCCCCTCAGTTGAAAATTAGGGATAATTATGTTGCCTACCTCACAGCAAAACGGTGATAGGGCTCCCACGAGAATGAAGATAGTTCACATTGACATGCCAAGAAAGGAAGGATGCTCCATGAATATTTATGATTATGATTCACAGAGGTGAACCTAGAAGGTAAAGACAGGGGTGACTGGCTGGGTGTTACAATGTCAGGGGACTGCTTCACAGTCTGATTCTGATTCCAGAAAATTCCATGGGCATCCTAGTGACCTCACTAACTTTGGTGCCTGCTGGTCTGGACAGGTAGACAGTACGTGGCCTCTGGAGCGCTGGACAGGCAAAGCCACCCTTGTACTGTGAGTGAGCTGTGCGCCTGCCTGGTGGCACTGTCTTTGCCCGGCGTGGCAGTGGCTGGCGTGGCAGTGGCTGGCGTGGCAGTGGCTGGCGTGGCAGTGGCTGGCATGGCAGTGGCCTCCCTCCCCTCCCCCAGCCCCAGCCTCCAACCTCTCCCTCGGCAGCAGCCGATCAGTGACCTTCTGTGCTCCTTTCTGTCCACGCTTCCACTGTGGCTGGACTCACTCTGATTCACAAGCTCTGGATCTTTCCTGGGAAGCCCCAGAGCACAGGGACCAGGTGGGGCCCGGCTTCCCGGGGAGCGGGGAGGGGGACTGTCTTCAAACTGAGAAAGGAAAAAGCTCTTGAACTAATCAGGATTTAAAATCCCCCAGTGATGGCCATCACGAAGAAAACAACGACCGTCACGGGGGAGAGGAGGCGGGAGGCCGTGGGAAGGCAGGCGCCATGCACACGTGGTGTCCGAGGTGGAGTCCCAGACCTTCCCGGGAAGGGAGAGATCCTTTCTGGCTGACTCCCCTGACTCTGTGTTTCCTACAATTCTACAACAAAGATCCAGGAACATGAGAAAAGGAAACTGAGAAAAATGTGTCCTGTAATCCAAATTCAAGAAAGAACAGGACAGACGATGTGAGCCAGATAGAAATGAGGCCAAGAGTGCTTTCTTGGGGCCCCAGCACTTTTTTTTCTTTTTTTTGTGAAAAGCCCAAACCTGTTTAACTGCTTCGTGTGAAGACTGTTCTGGGATGCAGTTCACGATGGGAAAGGAAATCTGGTTAGCACTGGCAACCTCACCTTCAATCTTAGGTCAATCTAGTCCAACGGCACATTAAGACAAATACCATATGCTAACACATATATATGGAATTTAAGAAAAAAAATGTCATGAAGAACCTAGGGGTAAGACAGGAATAAAAAGACACAGACCTACTAGAGCATGGACTTGAGAATATGGGGAGGGGGAAGCGTAAGCTGTGACAAAGTGAGAGAGAGGCATGGACGTATATACACTACCAAACGTAAGGTAGATAGATAGTGGGAAGCAGCCGCATAACACAGGGAGATCAGCTTGGTGCTTTGTGACCACCTAGAGGGGTGGGATAGGGAGGGTGGAAGGGAGGGAGACGCAAGAGGGAAGAGATATGGGAACATATGTATATGTATAACTGATTCACCTTATTATAAAGCAGAAACTAACACACAATTGTAAAGCAATTATACTCCAATAAAGATGTAAAAAAATTTAAAAAGTGATTGCTACCAATTGATTCCTAAAAGAAAGAAAAGTGAGAGGACCGGAGGGAGAGAGAGGGAGAGGGAGAGGGAGAGGAAGCGGAAGCGGAAGCGGAAGCAGGGGACAGGATTTAATGAAGGGTTATACTGAGAAAGGTCGTCCTATATCCGCTGCAGAAAGCGAGCATCCCTTCTCATTGCCGACCCCGATAAATCCCCAGGTTCCATTGCGCAAGCATGGGCACTGCTAGGACCCGTCCCTCCACTCTCTATATCACGTTCCTGGTAATTTAAGTGATCAAATTTCTACAATTAGGACTGGAAATGTACTATTAACAACCCACATTTGTATATTGCTCTACAGTTTGTGAAGCAGTTGTGTAATTGTTATCACATTTGGTCCTTTACCACCAAGCTAGGGGCAAGATGGTACCGGTCCCATTTTACAAGTGAGGATGCTATACCGAGACTCAGGAGATTGTCGCTCGAAGAAAGGTCACAGAGTGACAGGAATCCAAGGCAGAGACTGATGCCAAATCTCACGACCTTTCCCCTGTCCTGGGAGAATGGCCACAGCGGACACAGAGAGGGAAACTGAGGCACAGACTAGCGTAGTGATTTAGTTACTCATTCACTGTGTAAATGACATAGTGTAGACTATCAGCTCTTAGTTAGAACACCTTAGAGTTTCGACCTATTAAAATCGACGCCGTTATCTAAGACAAAAAAGACCTCCAGCGACCTTACAGTTCTCATGAAAAGGGCTGTGTATCAAGAAAGCACTGGACCCAGTGGGAATCAGAAGGATTTAGCTGTACTTTCTGTGTCATTATGTGCTAATATGATTATCTCATAGTAGCTATTACCTGTGTCCTGTGAATAATGTCATCCCAGCAATTCTGGAGAATAAGAGTGGAGTTCCAGGCCCTTAAAAACAATCCTGGGCAGAGTCTGAGTAATCTAGTACCTTGAGTCACAAGCAAGAGGCAAGTCTCAGTTTGGAGTCAGAAAAGAAGTGACGCAAACCTTTTTAAGCTTTGGAAGGGAGGGAAACCCGGGCAGACCCAGGATGTGACTTGAAAGGTTGGCTGCTTCTCTCCTGCTTGCTTTCCCCCTGGCCCACTGTGGCTTGCCCTCCTGGGCCCACCCTCCGCTTCAAATCCTGCCAGACAATTGACAGGCCCTGCAGGACCACGAGGCAGACCCAGACACCTCCAGGCAGGGCTGCAACCTCCACACAGAAGAAGCACATTTTGTGCACAGGTTTGCTTCGTAGACTGATTCAAATCCCAATTCAGGCCCAAATCCCGATTACTGGACATGCCGAATGTGAGGTGTATATGTTTTTCCCCTTCCAAGTTCTTTTGTTGCATTGCTTTTCCTACGGAGGTATTAGGCTGTTTCCATGATGTGAGACATCCTTCCTTTCTAGAATTTCCAGGAAGCGCCATTGCCTCCCACGTGTTAGATTTAATGTAATTCAAACCGAAGTTTGAGGCTATTTCTCCTAATTCAGGAAAAGCTGTGAGCTTGGCAGCTCTGATGGAAAGAATTTTTTTCTTTAATGGTAGTGGATTTGGTGGGGGGTGTTTTTCTCATTTTGGTTGTGTGTATATGTTTCATAAGTGCATAGGAGAATTAAGCTCAAAAAGCAACTGCTTGGAGAGATAGAAGCTCTTGTAATTCGTGTTGTGCATAATGGATTTGGCACGGCCCAAGCACAGAAATTTCCAGAAGTGTTTGCGTGGCAGCAGTTCTGAGCCAATTCACATTTTTTAGCTGTCCTGGCCAGCTGCCCAGCCTACAAAAAAAGTCTTGTATCTCCACAAGTTTGGCTGGCCTTTCTGATGAGTTTCCAAACTGCATGGCAACATTGGATGAGCTTATTTTCAAGTGCCAGAAAAACTCCTGCTACTTATATTGTTACTAAATACCAGATGTGCTTAATACACAGTGGGCAGAGCCAAACCTAGGGTAATCACATAACCTATCATTAACATTTTCTAAAAACAAAAAATGCAACTGGAACCCCAGATTGCTGTTTTTCTTTGTTTGCTTTACGCCCTATTACTGGAACCCCTAGGGTGATGGGAACAGGACTTGGGGTGGAAAGGCAGGCTCTGGCAGCGACAAGGACGCTGTTTACCATCACACCCCTGCACATCTGAAACATGTGTGAGAAAGCCTAAGCCCCAGCAGATTTCCTCCAGCCTCACCCCTTCACCACCCGCCCCGCCGGGACTCAGCAGGCCGAGGCTCTCACCGCACGGGAGAGCCCTGAAAAGTTGAGGTGCACTGGGACTTGACCTTGAAGGAGAGAAATGTACAGGGAGATGGGCGGGTAGGGTTGCGAGTTGGCAGATGAGAGGCTGGGCCAGAGTTGGCAGCTGTTGCTGGAAAAATGCAGAGAAATTCTGAAAGCCTTGAGGAGACAAGAGGATGCTGTGTGGCTTTGTCAGAGGCCTGGCTGGGCTTCAATGGGTAGAACTGGAAGGATCTCTCGATGCAAAAATCTCCAATTCTATCCCCCAGCCCCCCACCCATTGCTATAATTTCTCTTCTTTTCCTGCTTTCTTTCTTCTTTCTTCTTTCTTTTTCTTTCTTTCTTTCTTTCTTTCTTTCTTTCTTTCTTTCTTTCCCTCTCTCTCTCTGTCTCCCTCCTTCTTCCTCTCTCCCTCCCTTCCTTCCTTCCTTTCCCTCTCTCCCTCCTCTCTTTCCTTTCTTTCTCTCTGGTAGTTTTCTGGGAATCCAGTGGGGAGGGGGATATGTGCCTGGTTCTTCTTGCTCTATTCCAGGCCATTCCTGCCATCGGGCTCCCTCTTCCCTACCTCCACGCCCTGAGCACTTGATTCTCCAAACCTCTCTGCTTTCTGTCTTTTAGTCCCGCCTCCAAAACTCACAGTTATGGAAAGGGCATCCTTCTCACCCCAAGGTTGGGGACCCCGATAGACAGATGGCAAGCATGCGTGCTGGGCTGATTAGAGAGAAAGATGGACTGAGGCAAAAGGAAATTTTATAGTTGGAGGTGGAATCTCACCATAAGAAATTTGAGAGTTAATAACTATTCTGAAAACATTGGTTATCTGCATTAGGACAACTGTATAAATAAAGGAATCAGTGACTCAACCCTTAGAGAGTTGTCTTAGGAAACCTGTTACTAAAAATATATTGTAATCCAACTGTGCCTTGCATGCCATTTTGCCAAGCCAAACTCAGCGAGAAGACTGCAGGCTTTCTCCACCGCGTGGCATCATTAGGGGGATAAACCATGAGCCTGGTCTAATGAGCAATGAAACACTTTGTAAATATTTGATTTAAGGGGATGCGGATAGTAAAATAATGTGGAGCTGATGTCTGCAATGACTTTTGAACTTTCCTCCTAACTACAGGCACGTGTGTTCCTGAAAAGTCGGGTTTGAATCCATATGCTAAGTGGAATTATGTTTCACATGTTCTAGGGATACTCCTGACTTGGGGGAACCAGGAATCAGTGAAGAAGCTACAGACAAAGTCTCACCCACGACCGCTTCGTCTCTGCTCAGTTTGGATGCCCCTTCTGCCCCTGGCCGAGGCCAAGCCTTTGAGGATGCAGTCAGCGTCAGCAGCGGTTCATTTCATCGCTGGGTCTGGGGAGGAAAGGGCTGGTCCTAGGGAAGGGTCAAGAGCAGGCTGTTTTGTTTTCTAGCAGCAAAACAGAGAAGGCTGGAGGAAACCACCCAAGCGCCAAGCTCTGCAGAGGGCAAGTGAAGTCGGAGTTTAAAAACAAAAGTGGAGGAGCCCATCTCCTTGAAGCTGTTTATATTACATAACTCAAGTAAACACAGCAGTGCAGGCATGGTTCCCTCCATGAGGGCCAGGACCACAGAGCCCAGAGGCAGACAAAGGGCACCTCCTCCAGCCTCTGGCTAGAAATGGTTCCTTTAAAACAACAACAGCAGCAGCAATAATATTCGGGGACATGCCAGGACAATTCAGGAAGATATCCTGAATAAATTAAGTAGAGGACTCCTGATTAGGACTTGTAAGGTGACTTTCTTTTCTCTTGCTAAGGAAAGAAATCCTAATCAGAGCAATGGGAAGAAGCAAAGTTGACCCAAAATGGCTATTTTCATTTTGCAAAGGAGGGACAAGCGGCACTTGATCCTGCTGTGAAATCCTGCAGGAGCACAGAGGCCACATTCTCAGGGACTGGGGGGCAGCTGGCTTTCTGACTTCAGCCCCTTCTCAGCCCAGGGTGATGCAGAGGGACCCCAGCCTTCTGGGAAGCATCAGGCAGTTTTATGGAATCTGCCTGAAGAATAAAAATAAAATAAAATAAAAGTTACCCACTCAGTAAATGGACACAGACCTACAGGCCCAGCGTCTGAACGAAATCAGAGAGTCTTGAAATTGAGAGCAGGCAAGAACCGACTGCAACCTTTTTCGTCAGTCGCCAGCAGTGTCCCAGGACAGCAACCCTATCGTATGCCAGGGGACAAGAATAGAAAGAAAAATTGAGAACACAGCCCTGAGCACGGGCTGGTGGTATCGGTTGCCAGCAGTTGCCCCATTAGTAGGCTATGGGGACATGCGAGGGAAATTTTCTCTACGAGGCTTGTGTTTAAAAATATATCTTGCTTCAAAGCTGGCACGGGAGTGGCTGGGGAATGAGAGCCTGCTTTCTCTGTGCAGGGCAGTTTGCTCATCCTTCTGTGATTTACTGTACGGCACTTACCTCTCTGAGGCTGCCCCTCATACGCCACATGACAGTGACCAAGACCTCAGCCTGGCTCTTAGAAAGCTAACATGTTGCACGATTCCTGGACAAAAGCCACGCTCCAGAAACATCCTCCCCAGCGGCTTGCTGGAAGCACATGGGGCCGGGGATGGAGGCTGAGAGGAACACTTCCCCACCAAGGCCTCTGACCCTTCTCACTCTATGGATGTGTCCCTGGGGATACTTCCCTCCCCATGTCCTTATTCTCAAAAGGAGGACACCAGTTCCTACCTACCTCCTAAGGGCGTTCAGGAGTAATAGCTAATGGAAATGACTTAAAAGCCCTTGGCAAATACAAAGTTCAAGATCAAGTGCTGAATGGTGGCCTCCCTCACCTACCCTACCTAAGGCGTTACTTATGTGCCCCCTCCTTTAAACCCTTTGCTGAAAGACTGCTCCGTGGGGGTGTGAAGCTGGCCTGTGCCGAAGAAATCTCAGGTTCCTCCGGAAAAGTTTGCCTTTGCAGGAACTGCTGAAATCCTTACACGTCCAAACTCATATTCTGGGTAGGAAACCACAGGTGATGGGCTGCCAAGGCTGAGAGGCTGCCAGGATCCACCCATGGGCACCCAGGGTATGGCATCCGTTTCCCAGGGAGAGATGAAAGGGAACAAATCAACCCGGCAGGGTCAAGTTCAAGTCTGCCTCAGTGAAACTCTGGAGACCTCCTTCTTGAAAAACAACTGGGACAGTGTGACAGCTGTTTAAGGATGCCAAAGAAAAGTGTCCCCGGGGAAACCTCCCCAGGGAATGCTCTGTTTGCAAGAGGCAGTTGTGAGTGACACACAAGACAGACAGCCAGGAGTGGGGACAGCCCGCCCCCTGTGAACTCTCCAACGTCCCAGGGATCGGGACCACCCACCAGATGTGAAGTCTTGTATTTCGCGCCGAGGATGATGGCCATGATAACTGTGCTGATGACTGCTGTTCTTCGGTGCCTGCTAGAAAATAGATTGCTCTGAAGCCATGGCTCCTGGAGGGGTCCTTCCCAGGAAACGTTTACTGCTTTGGATGCCTCACAGGTCTTGTGGTTGTTTCCTCTGGGGGTCTTTATCAACCAGACACAAATCAGGTTTTATGGTTGCCCATTATTTGCGGCGACTTCACTTTTTTAATTTTTAATTTTTGGCCACGAGGCTTGTGGGATCTTTGTTCCCCAACCAAGGATTGAACCCACACCCCTTGCAGTAGAAGCGCTGAGTCCTAACTACTGGACCACCAGGGAGCTCCCTGCGGCTACTTTATAATCTGGTCAGTGCTTCCCCATGGCAAGTGAGTGATAGGACATCAAGACAAGAAGATGGGGACAAAGTGTCCATCCAGAGATGTTACACCTTGGAGGTGAAGGCGGACCACACGACGGTCCCCGTTTGTGTGGGAGCTGCCACCTCTGAAGCAGGCAGGGTGGATGTCTCTCATGGAAAGCACTGGACTTGGGTCCCAAAGACTTGGATCTGACTCCTGGACCAACCACTTCCTAGCAGTGTGGACTGGGGCACATTAGTGAACCTTTCTGAGTCTCAGTGTTCTCACCTGTAAACTGGAGCTGAGACCTACCTGTCAGGGCAGTTAGGGAGTTCCAAGGATGCACCTCACTCCCAGAGACACAATAAACATTAGCTGAAACAGCAAAATCTGATTCGGTACATGGGCATGACCTCACCTCGAAGGGCGTTAAACTCAGTCACCTAGCAGGTAAGGTGTCCTCCTGTCTCACCCCCAAGAGCAGGGGAACAGAGCCCGGAAGTCAGCCTGCCACCTCCCCACCAAAAGCTGGTGACAAAGCCCAGGCCGAGCCGGAGTTGTGCGTCCCCGGCGATCCAGAGCGCCTGCTACCACGCGGTTGTGAGCTTTTCCAAAGCACGCGGGTTGGACCATTTGCCTGAGCCCCATAGCTCCCGGCTACTCAGGGTGCATCTCTTTCCTTCAGGCCCCTAGGGCACCACTCTGGGAACTGAAGCCCCAGAAAAAGTACAACTAGAAGGAAGCTCAGCGTTTATTCTTTCTAGATGAATCTCCAGGCTGCAGCCGCCCCAGGAAGAGTCCCAGACCAGCAGCAAACCTGTCTGTGTGAGTGTGCCTCAACATGCTATTTGGAAAGTCAAGATTTTCAATGTAAACTTTGTTCTCCCTTCCCATTCTTTGCGGATTCACAGTTGGAGCTCTTTGCAGCCCTTCCTCTCCATGTCTCCTTGGTGCTGAAATGGGAGGTCACACGACATCCCTGTAAGAACAAGTCCTTGGTGCCACCATCCTATCAGAGGGCAGAGCTGAGGCGGCTTCGGCTCCTGAGTTTGCCTGGGTGTTGGTTTCTCAGTGGCACTATTTTTGGCAGATTTTTTTATCCTTGTTCTTTATCACAAGCCCGTCGGGCAAATGACAGCGGAATTGCAAGCTTGAATGGGCTTGTCTGACAGGCCAACTTTTCTCCCGGGCTCTGCTGCCTGACTTTTAAAAAGGAACTCCAAGCAGAGGATAGTAATTTCACACCGATTCCTTGCTGTAATTTGCTTTTGGGTTTAAAATGTCGTGTTTCAATCACCTTGGCTGTGCGGCGTAAGGGAGGAGATGGGCCATGCGTGTGGTTAATGTCTCTGTAATAGATACACGCAAAGACACTGCTTTGCTCTGAAGCAACAGCCCTAGGAACACTGAGCTGCAGACCAAGGAACTCTCTACCAGCCACAGACAAGTGCATTCAAAGGGCTCCGTAACAGATGACTGGCTCCCGCAGAAACAGGGCCACTTGTAACAGAAGCCTCACGTGAAAATCTCCACTATGCAAGCATGTATTAGAATATCTTTATGCTCCAGGCTGTGTTAAGTTGGGGTGGTCTTAGGAAACCCTGCAAAGTAAGAGGATCTGAAACCCAGATCTAAACACAGTGAGGCTCAGATGAAGTCCAGCTGAGGATGCAAAATCCCACTTGGATAAGGGGAAGCTGGAGGGTACAGGCCAAAGGGGAAAGAAGTCCCCACGCTGATGAGGACTGGTAAGGCTGTGTTTGGAGAATCCTCTAAGCAAAAGGACAGAGGCTCCTGGAAAGGTCAAGGGACAGGGTTGTACCCAGTTTAGTAGCAGGAAGCAATGGCTTTTCCTGATTTATAATCTGCCCGTGGAAGCATCTCTCCTGTTTCTTCACCGCCTCTCACCACACTCGTGATGGAGGCCATACTGCCTGACGCTTAATTAGTCTTCCTGCCCGTAGCCTGTAATGTTTCATGTTTCTTACTCCTCACCTAGCCTATGTGTGCCTTGAGGTCAGGAACCAACAACCAGCCCTCTCTGCACACCCTGAGGCTCCTTCCCAGGGCTTAATAACTACCCAGAGCATATCAGAGCCCTTCACACATGGCTCACAAAGCTTCAGGAGTACCAGTGGGACTGCATAAGGCTCAGGCAGGCTATTTCAAGGGGAATAAATCCCAGCTCCTTCTTGGTGGGATACCAGGCTGCTGATGATCTCTCCCACCTGCCTTTTGTGCCTTCCTGGCCGTGACAACATATGTTATATATGCCAGCTGAGCAGAACTGAATGCTCTCGGGCCTCTGGGTCTTTGCACACACTCTTCTCTCCACCTGGTTGCCCTTCCCTCATTCATCCATCTGTGGACTTGTCTGCTCAGCTCAAGGTCAACTCTCCCCTCCAGACAAAGCCGCAGGCATCCTGTGGGCAGAGCTGGTGACGCCTTGTGCTGTGGGCCCAGGGTACTTGGCCTGATGTGGCGACTGGGTCAGCTTCCCTGCCATCAGGTCGGTACTGCCTGTTGGCAGGTCTGCCTCTTCCATCGGGCTGTCAGTGCCTTGAGGGCAGGACCCACATTCCCCCTCACCCCTCAGCTCTTGGTCCTCAGCACAGTGCCTGGCACCAGTACAAGTTTATTGAAGGAATATGTTTGCCCACATTTGGTAGATCATGGGGAAGACGGGACCGGGGCCCAGTAAGTAATATGGGGACAGAGCAAAGGGGATCCTGCTGGGAGATAAGCAAGCTGCAGAGAGAAGCAAGGCCCCGGGGCCCCTCTTGATGAGCTAGTGAACCCAGGACCAATCCTACACAGGATGTTTTGAGAAGTGATGCTTGTGATGTGATCCTTTTGATAGCTTGTCCCACTTTGGGGGTTTCTCTGTATTTCCTTCCAAATCTTTAGGCAACCTTCTCTTACTGCTTCCAGGTACTCTGCCCACCAAGATCATTATTAATAGTTTCCAGGGATAGACTGGGGAGGGGGGTAGCAGTGCATTGGCTGGGGGACCAGGAGGAGAGAGTAGCACTAGCCCTGGATAGGTGGGTGGGGGGTGGAAGAGGGGACGATTAGGATCGCAGAGCCCAGCCTGGCTTCGGATCCCAGCCCTCCCCGTGAGATGCAGTGAGAGGGCCTCAGCCTCCCTGCCTAGGCCAAGAGTGATGAGTGATGGCTCTATCACTGAGTTGCTCAGAACATTGAGCAAATTAATGCATGGAAGCATCCAGAGTGGGGCTTGGCACATAGTAGTTGCTACTGAAATCCAGGTCCTGTCATCTGGAACCAGAAGCTGGAGTCCAGCCTGGCTTTCTCCACTTGTGAGTTGTCTGACCTGGGTAGGTCACGTCTCCTCACCTCTCCACTCATGTTTTCTTGGCTCTGATATGGAGACAGAAATGCTGACCTCGTGGGCCATTGTGAGAATCAAGGAGAGGATGGGAGTGAATGTGTTTTGCAAGCTATGAGGTGCTTTCCGGAGGTGCTTGTGAAGTTACCTGGGTGAAGGTTGGGAAGGTGAGGACACCTCAGATATGCTGCCTCTATGGAGTCAATGACTGTGTATTAACTTTAAATACATTTCTGTAAAGTGATGCTTTAATAGCCACCTAAGGGCCTATTAGGTACCCCTGAGCAAATTGTGACTCTCATCGTGATGGCCAGTTCTATGTGTCAAATTGGCTGGACCACAGTACCCAGATATTTAGTCAGACATTATTCTTTCTGTGAGGGTGTTTTTGGATGAGATTAACATTTAAATCATTGGACTTTGAGTAAAGCAGATTACCCTCTGTAATGTGGGTGGGTCTCATCCAATCAGTCAAAGGCCTGAACAGAACAAAAGACTGATGGCCCCCAAGGAAGAGGGAATTGTGCCAGCAGACAGCCTGTGGACTTGAATTGCAGCACTGGCTCTTCTGCAGGTCTCCAGCCTGCTGGCCTACCCTGCAGATTTTGGACTCGCCAAGCTCCAAAGTTGCATGAACCAATTCCTTAAAAATCAGTCTTTCTCTCTCTTCCTTTTTCTCTCTCTGTACACACATGTGCGTGTGCATGCACACTACTGGTTCTGTTTCTCTGAAGCACACTGACTAATACACCCATAAACATTAGCAGTCCTCAGATAGCTTTAAACTATATACTCTAGCAGTCACAGTGAACATGAATCTCACAGGGTGCCACTTTCAAACATAGCTGGTCAAATCTAAGCTTGATTGCCCTACCTCACCCATTCCTTGCCATGGAAACCACATAAATATTCTTGCCCACAGGTCCCCCCAGCTCCCTCTGCCTCTTGACTGACCTGGTGCTTCCCCATGTGGCCCTGCATGGTGTCTTATGTTCTCCCCAAGGAACCGTGAGTATAATCAGGTCTTTAAACTGTCTCAGTCTCTCTCTGTCTTGACTTTCATCTGGTCTTACTAATCCCCATCCAAGGTACTATGGCAAAACAGACCACGGATTCAGCACAGTGCTAGGAAAACCCTGGCCAGCGTCCAGAGATGGGCAAGTGGGTTACTGTCACTGTCGTGTGTCACTCTGCTAGAGGCCACGGTACTATTCTATGTGAGATCTGGGGCTGATAGAAACAGTAGTCAGCTTCTCAAGCAGCTCAGGCCAAAAGAACAACTCCTCGCATAAAACAGAAACCATCATCGTCATTATAAACACGATGTGGCACTACAAAGAGCCCAAGTGAGCAGTATTCTCAGTGGGACCAAACGTTCATCCCAAGTAAGGGTTTTTACTGGTTCCTTCAGGGCCCAGACGAGTGGCAGTTGCCCCTGCAGGGAGTGTTCCAGAAGCATCTGTGCCTGAGACAGAGCTCATTCACCTCACTTCAGGGGAGAGGAGACCAGCTACCTCTCAGAAAAGAGTTAATTCACCCCAGGTGACTCATAAAGTCACAGAATCACACAATTACAGAACCTTAACATTTCAGGGTCTGGAAGGGAGCTGACAGGTCATCTGGGTCCCGCACCCCTCATTTTAAGAATTAAAAAATTATCCCAGTGAAAACAAAGACTTTCACTCACCCGCAGTTCTTACTATGGAGCCCCCAATGAATGCTAATTGAAGGACTGAATGGAAAACAGCTTCGAAATACAACCAGTGTTTATTTTGTGGTGGGTTTTCCTACTGATTGAGGAATGGGTCCATCCGTTCATCTGCCCATTTGTTTATCTGTCTATTCATCCCTCCATCCACCGATTCCCCTGCCTAGTAAGATGTGAAGACAGCGACACAAAGGGCACGGATTTCGCTTGCTCACACTTCCTCCTCTTCCCTTCTTGTTTCTCTCTCTCACCCAGGCTGAAGAGGAGCGTTGCATGCATGTGTGGGTGTGGGAGAAGGGCCAGTTGAAGGCACTGTTGCTGCGGGTTTTTTGAAACTCTCCAAGTCCCTCACACGCCCATGGTCGATATCACCCAGCCAGAACTGCTTGACAGAGCACATGATAGAGGGGAACTTAATGAAGGGACCCAAGATGCTAGAAGGCTGAAAACAAGCCCTCCTCTTGTCTTCACAATACCTTCCAGTGTCAGAACACAGGGTCACTGGATGGAGCTCAGGACAAAGAAATGTAAAGAAACCACTGCTGGAGGTGCCGCTTCCCTGTTTCCGATGGCCAGTCAGACTATCCACCTGGCTTCGGCTCCGGGGCCTGAGTTAAACGTTACAGCTGATGGTGAGGGGGCTGGGTGAATCCATGATCAATAGTGATGTTGGTTCTTACAGGAGCTAAGATAAGGGTAATTAAATCCTGTGCTTCGGGCCATATAAACTGATCTCTGCAGGAGGGCGAGAATTAATTTAATTTCACATGCACAACCCTGTCCAATGCCTCCACCAGCTTTGTATGATAGACCCAGTGCATGGCAGAGAAGATAGATGGAAGGCAGAAAGATTTGTTCCAAGCTCCAGGTATTATCAACCACCACACAAATCAAGAGCTTGAACTTGATGGGGCCCAAGGCTGATCTAGGGTGGCAAATCCAGAGTTTCTTACAGCTTCTCCTTCTATTTGGTTTATTACACACAATCTGTACCGGGACTGTCTTCACACTTAATGGCAATCCTGAATCACTACCTACTTCCCATTTTCGCCTGCAAAACAGCAACCCAGAGCTAGGGCTCCGCCATAAATACTCGGCCCCATAAAGCCACGGCTGTATAGACTTGCCTTTTTGTGCGTCTGTGTCTGATTCACTGGCGCTTTGGCAGCCTTCCAGGATCTAGGAGAGGAAAAAACCATCCTGAGCATCCCAACAGCCTCATTTTGATCTGTGATACTGAGCAACTCATTTCCACTTCACAGGCTCTGCTGAGCTGTGCCACAGAAAGACAAATCCCAGACGAAGAAAGGGCGGGCGGGAGGATGGCGGAGGAGACGGAGGGAGGGGAGGGGAGAGCAGAAAAAGGCCGCATCTATTAAGCTGTTTTTCTTTTGGTGAAAAGAAGCATTTATCAGTGATTTCATATATCATGTGAGAGGTGGCTTCCTGCCAATTTCCAAGAATCCAAACAACCCACTGACATCAGATGCTAAATATAGCTCAGCCTTTGCTTTAGGTGAATAAATAATGCTGCTGGAAAGGAATAGGTTCTCTTCAGTTACATGTTTATTATGATCAGGCTGTCAGGCTTGTGTAATCAAAAGAATAATATCCAGTTCCAAGGAGGAATGGTGGGCAAAGAATCTTCAAACGGTTTCGGGAGGTCACTGATGGAGACCCATTCCTCTTGCCTTCCCAGATGGCCAGCTGAGCCTGGCCCTGGGAGGGAGGTGGGTGATTCAGTTGTTGGGGGTCTTCAAAGCCCTGATAAGTATGTGTGTGTGTGTGTGTGTGTGTGTTGTATTTGCACGTCTGCCCTGTCCTCCAAACCGATAAGGAACGGAGGCTGGTCTCTCTGGGGGAATACACAGAATGAAGACATTCAAGTGCACGGGTACAGTCATGAGCTTGTCATGAGGCTGGGGTAGAGGTGAGTGGGGACTGGAGAAAGAGCTGGGTGGGATTTGTAGTAAAGATGGCCAAGGCAGCCTCTGTGTATACTGCCAGCCTTCAGGTAAGGACGCTTGTCCAACAGCGACTGGAGAGCCTAACCCCACTGCTCCCAGGGCCTCAGTGCCTTTGATTCCACCCCTGAGAGCTTTTATGTTTAGCATGTGGTGTCGAAGCCACACGCAGAATTAAGATTTATAATAAGACCTAGAGATTTCTGCCTTCCCTTGCAGCACCAGCCTTCTCCCCGCTTATCCTCAGGCTCACATGGACGAGGGGAGCCATCCCCAAGGGCCTGTAGGCACTTGGAGGAAGGGGCAGCTGTCGGGAGAAGAAAGGCAAGAAAATTAGTGTGGGGAGAGGAGGAGACAGGGAGTCAAAGTAGCTCCTGGAAGGTGTTGGATCCCTACTAGCATCTGCAAGATTTCTCTTCGCAGGCAGGGATGCAATAGAGGTGGTTGCTATGGAAACGGGTGTAAAAGCAGCCCAGAGAAAGGAGAGGGCTGGATATAAAGAGGAAAGAGCAAAAGGCACACAACACTTTTAAATCATCAAAGGGGAATACTCCAGCACTTTCCATCTCTGAGAGGAGAAAAAAAAAGTCATTGAGCCCAGAGACTGTGGAATGCTACAAGCAGGGGAGGGGTCGGGGCTCTCAGACACTGTAATCCCTTTCCCCCCAAGCCTGGCTATTGAACCTGCTTTCCTGCAGTTAAGATCATAGACCAGAAAAGCATCTGCAGGCTGCTCAGGGTGGGAAACGCCGAAGTAGACCGTATGCTCTGCTTGGCTTGGTCGTGACCTTCAGTAACGACCTTGGTGAGATCAGGCTATTTTTCTGGGTCACGGTTTCATCCCCTACCTTCCTCCCAGAGAGGAATGACAAAGCACTTTGCTCAGGGAAGAAACGCTAGTGCTGTTTAAGGCAGAGACGTTTCAGAGTGCCAGGAGCTCTGGGCGCAGCTGGACAAGACGTGAGCTGCCCCAGCCAGTATCCTGAACACATCCCAGTGGGCCAGGGCGGCAGAGGCCCAGGCCGTGTTTATACACAACCAACTTCACTTTGTTTCAGCATGGGTATTAATAGGATGAAAGCGTTTTCTCCGGCTGAGGGGAGTTTTAACAAGTCATCCATCTTTTATCCCAGGACTTACAAACGCGGTGCTGCAGACACCGGCGCTCTCCAATAGAAATAAGATTCAAGCCACAAACGTAACTTAAAATTCTCTAGTAGCCCCGTGAAAAAGGTAAAAAGAAACAGATAACACAAATTTTAATCTAATTTGTTTAACCCCAATATATCCAAACTATTATCACTTCAATAAAATCAATTTGGAAATTATTAATGAGATCTCTTATATTCCTTTTTTCATACTAAGCCTTTGAAATTTGGTGTGCATTTTACAGTTACATCTCAATGAGCCATGTCTCAAGGGCTCAGTAGACACATGTGGCTGATGGCTATTGTATTAGACAGTGAGGCTCTAGAATTTTCCTTTATACATAAGAAGAAAACAAAGAAAGAACACAAAGAAGAATGGAAAATAGGTCTGTTTGGCTCTGGCACTGATTCTAATCACTGGCCATGTCTCACTGTGGGAGCAATGATTACCTCCCCCCACACACACACACAGAGACACACATTTTGAACACATAGTCGACCTCAAATACTTTTCTCTGCCGTTGAACCGTGGCCCTCCTGTGATTAAGATGAAGGAGAATTTCCATCTAACAACCTCAGTCTCTGGGCCAGTGAAATCAGACAAACGCAGTTCAAGGCACATCTGTATCCCTTCCTGAGTGTTCCTGTCTGAGACAGTTTCTTAACCTTTCTGGGTTTGCCTCCATTGTGAAATGGGAATGCTATTAGTTAGGTCACACAATTGCTTTTAGGGTTAAATAAGGTAAAGCCCTGTGGCAGGTTTAGCACACAACAGATGTCCATGGGGGTAGCTCACTTCCTGTCCCTTGTCCAGCTCAGGCCTATCAGTCTGCCCCTGAGTATCTAATCTTCTTGAGGCCTCTGTGAATGAAGAAACTAGAATGGTACACTTCTTCACATGGTGGGAAACCACTAGAGTAGAAACAAGACTTTAAGGACAGGAATCGGCCTTCTTTCACTGATTCAGTTCAAGCTAATAACTGGGTGTTTTCCTAGCACAGAATGATACTAAGACTCAGTCAAGAGCCCTTCTTGAGAAAAGACTCTAAAAAAGAATGAATATATATATGTATATGTATAACTGAATCAATTTGCTGTACACCTGACACAGCATTGTACATCAACTGTACTCCAATAAAATTAAAATTTTTAAAAATTAAAAAAAAAGAAAAGAGAGCCCTTCTTTTGATGGTCATGAACTACATGGTAAGATATTTAGAAAAGGAAATTTAAATGTGTCCTTTATCACAATAGCCAAGACATGGAAATAACCTAAATGTCCATCGACAGGTGAATGGATAAAGAAGATGTGATACACACACACACACACACACACACACACACACACACACACAATGGAATACTATGCAGCCATGAAAAGAACAAAATAATACCATTTGCAGCAACATGGATGGACCTAGAGATGATCATACTAAGTGAAGTCAGACAGAGAAAGACAAATATCATATGATATCACTTATATGTGGAATCTAAAATAGGGCACAAAAAAACTTATCTACAAAACAGAAACAGAGTCACAGACATAGAGAACAGACTTGTGGTTGCCAAGGGGGAGGGGGGGTGGGAGGGGGTGGATCGGGAGTTTGGAGATAGCCTGTGCCTGAGTGCCCCCTGTGTGGGCAGAGCCCCCTAGGAGTGAGGTGTGCACCTCAGCACCACCATTATTCCGTGAAAGTGGCAATGTGAGCATCTACTCCAAACTCTCATCTAAAAAGGGCCAGCGTGTCCCAGGGAAGGAATCACAGGCCAGGGTGGCCACGGGGGTCAGGATGGGCCTGTTTGTCTGGTGTCCACAGGCTGACACACCACTCTGCTGCCCCCCATCCGGATGCGAGTCAGGCACTGCTAGCTGAGTAGGAAAGGAAAACCCAGAAAAGCATGTGTCTGGTGACTGGGAAACATGGAGAGGCCTTACAGGCCTGGAATAGTGATGAGCCTGCACAGGCCTGGCAGTCAGGAGGAAAGAGGCTGGGCCTGCATTTCCACAGGCCTCTCCCAGGCTCTGGGGGCTCAGGCCACCCCAAAGTCCCGGAGGTTATGTAACTGAGTTCCTAAATGGATCAAAGACAGAACTCCAGACCCCTCTTTTATGCCCAAGGACGGAAACACTGGATTTCTCCTGGGAACTTCTGGTTTCTTCTCTCTGTTCCTATTCTTTCCAGCTGCTGTCAGAGGAGGAAGAGGCCTTTCCAAACAGACATCTGTCTTCCAGTGGATCTGCCTCTCCAGACCCCACCCAGGGCTTCTCTGAGCCTCACAGAGAATAATGCTAGGAGATGCCCTGAAGGGGATCCACCTCCCAGGGCTGCCCTGGACCATCCTGGGTTTTAGCCCTGAATGTCCTTCTATCCCAGGGAAAGCCCGCATCCTGGCCCCCCTGGGACGGTTGGGCACTTGCCCCTGGTTCCAGCTTCCTTCTCAGCCCTAGAGCCCAGGTTGAGAGGCTCCTGGGCAGTGACTCCATCAGAAGATGTTCGTGAGAGGAGGGACCTTCCTCTCCCCACAAAGAGCTCTTTATATTCTGGCAGCGAAGGAAAAGCTGGGCGTGGGCCTTTACCCCACTGCCTCAGCTGCCTGACCAGGAATAAGAGCTGGTCAGGAGATGCAGACGGCAGGGGGAGAAAGCTTCCCCTGCCCCACAGCACAGAGATACTTGAAGCCCAGGTGGGCACTTTGTACCCTGGCCTGCTGGCAACCACAGAGCATCTCTACTCCCCCAGCTGGGCTTCGGGTCATCAAGACCCAGGTAGTGAAGGGGCAGGAGACGACGGTGGGAGAGAAGTGGGGTGTCATGTCCTGGTCCTTGTAGGTGTATGCAGTGGTGTGCTGGTGAATGTTTAACAACGGGCTCTCTGGTGTGCAGCAGAGCCCCGATTTGTATCATTTGCCGGTGTCTTTGGTGTAGATGCTTCATAGCTGATTTCCAGCTGCCAGTGTGATGTCGCTGAATAGGGATGGGGACGGATGCACACCACTGGCTCTCGTGAGCCATGGGAGCTGTGTCCTTGTGCTGTGTGTGCTTATCTGGCTGTGCCCACTGAGTGATCCAGCCAGGCCCTGCATGGGGCGCTTGAGACGGATGAAGCTCTCACTGAGTGCTAAGGTGAGGCTGAGAGTTTTGTTTTTTCTTTTTTTATGCTTTTATTTATTTATTTTATTTTATTTTAATTTTGAAAAAAAGTTTTATTGGAGTCTAGTTGATTGACAATGTTGTGTTCATTTCAGGGGTACAGCAGAGTGAATCTGTTATACATGTACATATGCCCACTCTTTTTTAGAGTCTTTTCCCATATAGGCCATTACAGAGTATTGAGTAGAGTTCCCTGTGCTATACAGCAGGTCCTTATTAATTACCTACTTTATATATAGTAGTGTGTATATGTCAGTCCCAATCTCCCAATTTATCCCTCCCCTGACCTTTTCCCCTGGGTAACCATAAGTTTGTTCTCTACATCTGTGACTCTACTTCTGTGTTGTAAATAAGTTCATTTGTACCATTTTTTTTTTTTTTCTTTTTGCGGTACGCGGGCCTCTCACTGTTGTGGCCTCTCCCGTTGTGGAGCACAGGCTCCAGACATGCAGGCTCAGCGGCCATGGCTCACGGGCCCAGACGCTCCGCGGCATGTCGGATGTTCCCAGACCGGGGCACGAACCCATGTTCCCTGCATCGGCAGGTGGTCTCTCAACCACTGCGCCACCAGGGAAGCCCTGTACCTTTTTTTTTAGATTCCACATATAAACGGTATCGTATGATATTTGGAGGCTGAGAGTTTTGAGTGCCATTCACCAATACCAGGAAGCTAAATTCCTCGCTGTGACCTTAAACCTGTGAAATGAGATTTATACAGAAGCGGGAGTTATAAGTGATGGGATCAACTCTCAGGAAATGAATGATCTAATTGTGAATGGTGTCAAAGGACCTATTCTATAAGCAAGCAAGGCAGAGTCCGATCTATATTCTCCTACACAAACAGTAGGATATGTGGGGCATTATGTGATACTCACTGAAAAAAAAAATGTAAAAGGAAAGCAATGAATTTTCTTCGACATTAGAAAACATTATTTTTGTGGGTATAACCTAGAATCAATTATTAAACCCCTTTTGAATAAAGCATAACGTGTAGTAAACTGCAAGGAGGGTTGTTCATTTCATTTAATGATAAATAAAATGATGTTTGACCAATTTGATGAAGACAGTAAGTCAAACTTAAATGTTCCGGCCTTTGATGTTGCCGTAACGACAAATCTTATTAAGAAGCTTTTTACATTTAAAATATGAAAAATGCAAATAAAACTTAGTAGTGAAAGTAAAATTAAATATTTATTGACATAATTAAGTTTATTAATGGTATGTTCTTTATTTTGCAGATGAAGTATTCACAGCGATGATCATCTCTTTCATCTTTGAAACTTAAGCAACGTGTTTTTCATAATTATTTGTTAGGTATTTTCATTAACATTTGATGAATATTAATAGTTAAAATAAAAAACAGTTTTTATTTCTGTTGTAATGACTTTACGGAGATAATAGTATATAACTGTTTATAATGTGCTCTACTTGTTGATGTTTAGATCACCGATTTTTTTGCCACAGAGTGAAAATGTGGATCTTTATAGGTGATAAATGACAATTGTCACATTCTTCCATTATTCTTTCTTTATTTATTTAATCTACTATTCTTAATGTAGCTCCACTGTGGGAGAAATATGAATTGCAAACTCACAACTAAAACTAATAAGTCGTGTTTTAGGTTTAATCCTATTATTGTGTTAATAATGACTTGTCTATCTGTTTAGATGTCCTAATTCGTTTCCCATTTTTAGCTCATTTACCTCCCTGTTTTGGCCCATCAGAGTTCATACGGCTCTGGGACATTATCTCTCCATGACATTTAAGGCTTAATATCTGATGGCCTCCCAGATATTTTTCTTCTGGGACGAAGGATCAGGGTTTTCCATCCTGGACAATATGAAGCAAATGCATGTGGATCTCCTAATTTTCCATTTTAGACAGTGATGGTGGAGAGCAAACAGGAATGGGTCCAATCAACATGAGGGCATGAAATGCATATGGTGGCCGTGCCTTGGTTCACCAAATGTGGCAGCCACGTTGCCATCAGCAGCACGGAAAGCTTGCCACCTCCAGGACAGCCCAGGACCTGCGTCTTCTCCAGTCCCCACCTCTGGCTCCCAATCCTTGGGCTGCTGGCCACCCCTGCAGCTTCTTCTGAAACCTTAAGTGCATTTTCCCTGAGGATGACCAGCAGGAAGGTGACAGTAGTGTATCCCAGTCTCACGGTCAGGCGGGCCTGCAATTGCGATTCCAAGCCATTCTGATCCAGATCCCCGCTCAGCATTCTGTGACGGGCGAAAGCAGGCCTTAGAGTGCAGATGGAGTTGTGCTAATCAGAACAGGATGTCCTCTGGCTTTCCTCAGAAAGCTTTTTCTCTTCTGCAGAAGGCGTCTGTATTTTTAAAGCCACAGCTTCTTGGAAAGAGTTCTGAACCACAAAAATGTACAGGAGGAAGGAGACTTTCTTCTAGCCATTAACGACCTATAGGTAATTTGTCATTTAAGTGTACAAGAACACATATGCGTTTCAGTAGCAACTACAATTACAGTTTATTGAGAACTGACCTTCTGGAGGGCTATTTCTGACTCTCATGCAAACCCTGCAAAGTGGGAGAGGTCACACTGTTTTACAGATAAATGGAAGCTTGGTGTGTAGGTTGGACACTCAAAGGGCTCACAGGTGTGGACGGGCACAGCTGGGATGCAAAGGCAGGTCTTTCTGGCTCAGAATCCTGTGTTCTTCTCACCACAGTGTGATCTTACCTCCTTCATCAGCTATTCTTCTCTGTGGTCGTACAAGACACAAGCTCCAGATACATCTCATAACTGTATTAAGAAAAGCCAAATGTATGTATAACTGTACACCTGAAACTAACACAACATTGTAAATCAACTATACTCCAATAGAAAATAAAAATTAAAAAAAAAGAAAAAAAGCCAAACACACACAGGCACAGGCAAAAGGACAAGGTCCCCTTGTTTATGAAACTGATGCAGGACACTGGTGTGCAGGAAGACACCGCCGGAGGTGGCCCTGGCCCCGCTGCCCTTACAGGTATGCCAACTCTTTGGCCCTGATGGGAAACACCATGCCCTGCTCTCAAATTTTTAGGTGGGGGCACTGGTCACCTGGGCCAGCCTTAGGTGTCTGTGGGTTCCCCAGACCTCTACAAACAGCTGTCCTGGAATATCTAAAACTCAAAATTTTATAACATGTGCTTAAAGCATTCACAGTGAACACTTAACAGTTCTGGCTACGGTAAGTCCCCTACATACAAATGAGTTCCGTTCCGAGAATGCGTTCATAAGTCCAATTTGTTCGTAAGTCCAACAAAGTTAGCCTAGGTACCCAGCTAACACAATCAGCTAGATAGTACTGTCCTATAATAGGTTTATAATACTTTTCAGACAAATAATACATAAAAAACAAACAAAAAATAAAGAAAACATTTTTAATCGTACAGTAGAGTACCTTGAAAAGTACAGTAGCACAGGACAAGAGCTGGCACTTCTTAGCAGTACCAGCTACATCACCGCTGCTTTTACGATTGCTTCCAGACACCCTGGGTTTGAAATAAAGATACTGTACTACCGTACTCTATACAGTATTGTACAGCGACGTACACAAAAGCACAACCACTTGCAGAGGATGCACGCACGTGACAACGTATGCCAGACACGTGAACTAACTTACGTGATTGGACATGCGAACGTAGGTTCGAATCTTTGAAAGTTTGCAACTTGAAGGTTCGTATGTAGGGGACTTACTGTATTTCCAGCAATGACATCCGCTCTCATGTCATTGAGAGCCTGGCTGCTGCTGCCAAAAGCGAGCTGAGACTGCAAGACAGGGGCTCAATCCATACCAGGCCCTCGGAAAGTCTACTGGCCCAGGGGGCAGTGCCAAGAACCCATTTCAACATGCTCCGTGGCCTCAGTTTCCCCCTTCTCGCTTTGGGCACATCTGTCAAGAACAAAGCACGTGTGGGCTCAACAAGGACAAATATGGGATTCCAGCACCCTGGGGTGAGCCGGCCTGCTCAGCTGGGACCGCACAAGGTGACGTCAGGCCTTCCCTTCGCTCTCCTCTGTCATGTCTCTCCTTGTTGAGCCAGCTATGTGACCATTGTTTATTACCTACTGAGGCCCAGCACCATATTTGGCGCTGCACGCAAGATGGATAGATTCTTCCCGTCACCGGCCTCACTTGGGTGGCAGCTCTCCAGGTCTCTTCTCCACCCTCTCCCCTCCTCTCTCCACCTTCCAACAACCCCAGAGGCTCTGAACAGGCCTCCCCGCGGGGCGGCTGCAGACTCTTTTTTTTTTTTTTTTTTTTTTTTACATCTTTATTGGAGTATAATTGCTTTACAATGATGTGTTAGTTTCTGCTTTATAACAAAGTGAATCAGCTAGGTGGACACAAAGCACCGAGCTGATCTCCCTGTGCTATGCGGCTGCTTCCCACTAGCTATCTATTTTACGTTTGGTAGTGTATATATGTCCATGCCACTCTCACGCTTTGTCACAGCTTACCCTTCCCCCTCCCCATATCCTCAAGCCCATTCTCTAGTAGGTCTGTGTCTTTATTCCCGTCTTACCCCTAGGTTCTTCATGACTTTTTTTTTTTCTTATATTCCATATATATGTGTTAGCATACGGTATTTGTCTTTCTCTTTCTGACTTACTTCACTCTGTATGACAGACTCTAGGTCCATCCACCTCACTACAAATAACTCAATTTCGTTTCTTTTTATGGCTGAGCAATATTCCATTGTATATATGTGCCACATCTTCTTCATCCATTCATCCGATGATGGACACTTACGTTGTTTCCATGTCCTGGCTATTGTAAATAGAGCTGCAATGAACATTTTGGTACATAACTCTTTTTGAATTATGGTTTTCTCAGGGTATATGCCCAGTAGTGGGATTGCTGGGTCATATGGTAGTTTTATTTTTAGTTTTTTAAGGAACCTCCATACTGTTCTCCATAGTGGCTGTACCAATTCACATTCCCACCAGCAATGCAAGAGTGTTCCCTTTTCTCCACACCCTCTCCAGCATTTATTGTTTCTAGATTTTTTGATGATGGCTATTCTGACCGGTGTGACATGATATCTCATTGTAGTTTTGATTTGCATTTCTCTAATGATTAATGATGTTGAGCATTCTTTCATGTGTTTGTTGGCAATCTATATATCTTCTTTGGAGAAATGTCTATTTAGGTCTTGAAGAAGCCGTTTCCGGGAGAGGAGGGAGACGATGACAGATGCCCAGTTGGCCTCTGTGATCAGGAATGGGCCGGGCCCCAGTGAATCATCTCTGCCATGGAAGCTGCTGACAGCATGGAACCTTTCTGGAGTCATCTCCTTCCTGACCTGCCCTCAGCTCTCTCGTCTTCAGAGGAGAGAGGCTTTCAGACAGAGAGGCCTATGATTCCTAATATTCGGTGGGTGGGGAAAAGCTGAGATGCTAGGGTCAATTATACTGCCTGAGGGAGAAAAGGCCAATTTGGAGAGTAGAATGGGCGTGACACAGAGCTGGAAACCATTTTCATTGTGTCCTAAAGCTTCACGGTGACTCGATTTTGCATCGGTCCTATAAGATTGTTGTGGCATCGAGTAAGGACTCTTTGGAAAGTTGAAAGACAGTGAGGCAGAGAGAGGTGTTCCAGTTGTGAGACTGGGATGCCCTGTCCTTGCCCTGTCACTGAGCATCAATGTGACCTTAGGCATTGTGTCCTGAAATTTACTAACAGCCATCATTTGAAGGCCAAGCTCACTGAAACTAACCCAGTGAATATCTGTTTCATTAACTAACTGAAGATAAAGAGAGGTTTCCGGAGATAACCTGGAGGTTGAGAGCCTGAAGTTGCAGATTAAGGGGTGGGCCGTGGTGAGTACATGCAACGGTCCAGGCTCTGTGCTGTCCAGTCCTTCCGCAGACCTAGAAGTTCATGGGTGAGCAGGGTGGTGTGACAACAGTTTTTCCAACACCAACCAACCAGTTCTTCAATTCTCCAACACCTACTGGGTGTCCTACAATTCAATCCAATGCTGACACTAACTGCCCGTAGTTAGTACAGACCCCCCCGCGCCGCTCCCAGGTCAAGGGCTCAGTGCCACTGGACTGCTCCCATTTCAGACCCACTGCAAATGCAGTCCCCAGCTGACTACAAACTCAGTGGTTCCCATGACCTGCCTTCATGTTCCATGATATACTACAAGGACTCACAGAACTCAAGAAAGTGCTAGACTTCTGATTACTGTTTATTATAAAGGATAGAAATGAACAGCTAGTGAAGAACTACACAGGACAAGAACCAGAAGGGTCCCCAGCACAGCAGCCTCTGTCTCCATTGAATTGGGGTGCACCACCCTCCTGGTACTTGAGTGTGGTCCCCAGCTCGGAAACTCCTCAACCCTGTAGTTCAGGGATTGTTATGGCAGTTTCATTAAGTAGGCATGATCGGGGATTGAACTCAATCTCCAGCCCCTCTCCCCTCCCTGGAGTTGAAGGTGAGGTGGGGTGTGGCTGCAAGTTCCAAGCCTCTAACCACATGTTTGGTTCCGCTGGGAACCCCTGTGAGCCATCTGATTAGTATAAACTCAGGGGTGGTCAAAGTGTTATAAATAACACTCTTATCACTCAGGAAATTCTAAAGGTTTTAAGAACTCTGTGCCATGAGCCGGGGACAAAAACAAACATATATCTGTTTTTTTTATTATAGCACAGGTAGACAGAAATGTAAATGCCTGTGGGATTGCTATGGAGAGCTAAAAAAAGGTGATACTGAGCATCCCTGCCTGCTGGCTGGGGAGGCCCAAAAAAAGGAAGTGATCCATGAGGCAACCGTGTGGGCAAAGGTTCACTGTGGCCACAGTGCAATGTGCCTTTGAATCCTAATATCTGTATGACACTGGACAGGTGACCCACACCTCCAGGCCTTCATCATCCCATCCATAAATGGGGCTAATAACTGCCACACTTCAGGGTTGTGATGGGATATAATGAAACTCTTTAAGGACAACCTTCACACCATGCCTTGCACGTATTAAGCACTCGCTAGATTTAAGCTGTTAATACTGGGTGATGATGATGATAATGATGAAGGAAAATGTCCCGGGAAGAGTGAGAAATTGTATGTGGCTGAAGCACTCGATATAGAAGTGGCCCGAGTTACCTTGTGATCCGTGAGACATCCGATTACTCAGGCAGCCACACGCAGACCACCGGACACCTGGTTCCCAGACGATTACGGAGTGGTCCATGGGGGGACCCCTCCTCTTCCTGCTGTGGGCACTGCAGAGCACCCCTCTCTGGAACAGCTTCCTGATGCCTCGAAATGTTGCCTAGTTTAGCTGGCATGGGATCCAAATTTGACTATGCCCCTAATTAGAAAGAGCTACTGTTTGAAACCACTATAAAAGAAACCAGAAATATTTTTTTAAACAAAGCAAAAACACTCTGTATCTAATCAAAACAGGAGAGAGAGGGCCAAGTCTTTGTGAAGCGGTCTTCCTGCTGGGGGTAGATACACCTGACATAGGGCCACGGGAGGCTAGGGCTCGGGGTGCCCCAGACGCTGTGAGGGAGGGTGATGCGGAGACCCCAGGACCGGAGGTGGCCTGCTGGTTGGGGGGCTCATTGATCTAGGAGGGCCCCGGGCTGGTCTTGGGAGTGTGGCCAGCTGAGACCTCCGGGCTGAGCCGAGGGTGAGTCCAGCATGGAGGACGCACAGGTGGCCCATGAGCTGCACCAGCTGCTCCCTCCACCCCACAGGGAAGACGGGAGTGAGCAGCGGTGGAAGATTTCAGGCCGACTACCCTTCCTTTGCCTACCCTCCCACCCCCAGGGGGCATCTTCCCCTCACTGCAGAGAAATGCCCTGCTCTGGGCCTAAGGCTGGAGAGGGCCCATCACCCATATCTTTACAGCATCTTGGGCGTTGCTCTGTGAGCCCAGGGCTGGGGATTCTGGGTGGGAGCTGTCAGGTCCCTGGACGTCGGTGATGGATACTCCCGACGCCGGCACTGGGACTGGGGTAAACTCAGCCACGGCCAAGTTCGCTGCTGCCTTTGGCTCTGGGCCTGATGCAAGCCAGTAGCAAGGCCCTGGGGTTTAGCTCGTTTCTCGATGTCACCTCTCTGTGAGAGGACAACGGGGACACCCGAAAGGAAATGCTAGCAGTTTGGGGCCTTGCAGTCTCCTTGGCCTGCCGCCAGCCTGGGACCCCCCAGGAGGGCTCCCAACCAGAAGAAATGAGACCCTCTCATTCACATCTGTGGAGAGAGCATCTCTCCCGCTTCTGGAGCTCCTCCGGAGGCCAGGGCACACCCTGAGGTTCCAGGCGTTGTGTCAGACGTTCAGGAAACAGAGGAACTGAACACAGACCCTGGGGTCAGGGGTGTTCGTCCTCAAACCTCAGTATGGGGTACACAGACCTACTTGAGAGCTTTGCAGATTCCCGGGCCCCTCCCCTGAGGTCAGATTCATTGTCAGAACCGCCCCAGGTGCTCATACAGTGAGTGATTAGGGCCCAGCTTCAGGGAACCACTGTCTAAAAGGAGCTCCAAGGAGAAAGACCCACCCCAGCTTGGGAGTCCAGGGTTGTACGAAGGGAAGTTTGGACGGATTTCTTGGCACAGATACCCAAGCCAAGTGAGTCTTAAAGAACAAGGAGGAGGAGGGGGATGATGGAAACAGAGAACGGGCAGGAAGTTCCAGGTCAAACGCCACAGGCACGAGGAAACTGCAGGGCAATCACCCCGCAGGGCAGGGCCGGCCTCATGGGCAGGTGACCTGAGTAGTCACACAGGCCCTGGGCTTGGAGTTTAAGGCCCTGCTGTCAACATTTTAAAATCCTTAATTTTATCTTTGAATTTGTGTTTGGAAGGCAAGACCCCTGCCCTGTGGAGGGTCAGGGAATGGCAGGAAGCTCAGGTTTGAGCTCGAGGGTTAGAGGTGGCTAAAGAGATAAGGTCCCCAAATGCCAGGTCAAGGAGCTCGGGTTTTGGCCCAGAAGGAGCAGATTTTAAGAGGGAATGAAGTAGTTAGGTTTGCACGCCATGAGGACCTCTCTGGGAGCTGGGCCCAGGTAAGTCTGTCCATGGGTCCAGGGGCCACTGGGAAGCCACCAGGACCAGGCCAGGATACCAGTGGCAGCTGGAGAAGGGGTGGTCAGGAGAAATGGGTGGTGAGGATTTGGAACTGCAGGAGGGGGTGAAAGAGAGCGAGAAGGCAAGGATGACTCCCAGATTTCTGGCCTGAGCCACTGCGTTGCTTGGGGTGTCACTAACTGAAAGAAATGCATTGCCATTTGTTTCACTGTTCATTTTCTCCTCTGCGATGGCATTTATGCTAAGAACACGTCAGCATTGTTCACATTTGTCGATAAGAGCTGTTTCCAACAGACAAATAACTCTTACCCTTTAAGAGAAAAAAAGATGGGGAAAATGTCATCTGGTCCCAAAGTCATCTACTTGTAGGCATCCCTAAAATTATTTGCTGGATGGAGAGCTTCAAAACAGACCTACAGCTTTGTTTGTTTTTTTCCCTATTTTCTAGCTTGAATATCAATTATTTTTTTCTTTTGCTAGAAACCCAGCATTGACCTTGAAGATATCACTCATGTTGGTAAACACGCTCTGGTTGTTTGACCAGACATGGAGATCTGTGCTTGAGATGTGACCTCAAGACATATCCCGCCTACAGGGCTCAGCCCAGATAGGCAAGCATCCAGTGGGTCTGAGGCTCAGGGAGCAGGAATCTAAAGTGGATGCATTTATCCGTGCCCCTTTGATCTGGAATCAGGCTGACAATCCTTCGAGGCCAGAATCGCCCAGAAGATTTTCAGGCTTTCCTCCGATTCAGTTGGCTGTGCTTGAGAACCGTCTGCCCTCCGGCATCTTAGAACTTGGGCTTTGAATAACTTGATATCACAAATTAAAATCACCCCGAACTATGAATGAAAGGTTTTTAAAAGAAAAGAAATTAGGTTTTGTTCAAATTAGACATCGTGAAACTGAGAATCATGGGCTTCCTCTGAGCCAATTTATTTACCGCAAGGTAAACTAAATTCAGCTAAGAGAAAAGCTCACATCAACCAGCTCTCACAGGAGGCAGTAAGAAAACATGACTTTTAATAAACAATAAGTATTCAACAGATATTTTTAAAGCATTTTTCCTATTTCTAAAAGTAATACATGCAGATTCTAGATATTTTGAGAATACAGAAAAGTGCAAGATGAAAAATAAAATCACTTATAAACTACCACAGAGAGATAATATTGTTCGCCTTTTCATGTATTTCCTCTCAGCCTTCTTCCCGTGCACACATTTATAAATTCTTTTCCAAGTCATTCTAAAGCATTTTAAAGGTAGAGATCATGGATTAAACGATAATGCTCATTTGAAAACCAGATTCATTTTGTAGCCATATTTTAAAAACATTTTTTTCTAATTAAAGAAATAAAGTATATTCAGAAAAGAAAATTTGTAAAACAGAGAAAAGCACAAAGAAAGACAACAAAAATCACTTGGATTTGAACCATAGAAAACTATGATTAATGTTTTGCTTGGTACCTTCCAGTATTTTTTTCCATGTGTATATGTGACTTTCTTATTT
This sequence comes from Hyperoodon ampullatus, assembly GCF_949752795.1. Lineage (NCBI taxonomy): Eukaryota > Metazoa > Chordata > Mammalia > Artiodactyla > Ziphiidae > Hyperoodon > Hyperoodon ampullatus. The sequence goes on along the minus strand of NC_136914.1, from coordinate 119,266,117 downwards.
ATTCTTTTTTATTTCTTATTTATTTATTAAAAAATATCAAACAGTGTATCCTGTTTTACTGTTCGCATATTTCACTTAGTGATACAGAATGAATAGTTCCCATAAGAATAAATGTTCTTCTACAACATGATATTTAATGGCTGCCTAGATGGTATTCCTTTTTACAGATTTGTAATAATTTACCTAGCCAGTGTCCTGTTGTGGGATTGGTAGGTTGTTTGCGATTTTAATTTTTGATAGATAATGCTAAATTGCCTCCAGAAAAGTTGGACCAATTTATACTTTACTAGTTCAAGCTTTTGAAAACATGGTTCTGTGGCAAATATAATAATCTCTGTTTTGTCATTTGGGACAATTAAGGCAGAAACCAGTAATGTGGTGAGGGTTACATAGAAAGTCCATGGGGAGAATTACCTTCGTCTAGATCAAGGCTATAATTCTACATGTGCCTTACACATACTCTCATTTAATTCTCACAAAAACCCCAAAAGGAGTTATTTTTTATTCCCATTTCCAGATAAGGAAAATGGGGCTCAGAAATGTCAAATCCCTGCCTTTTCCATTCATTATATCATGGTGTCTTCATGACCACAAACTTCCACATCTGCACAGATAATCCAGCTGTGCTGTAATCAGAGAATCCTAATGTGTAACCCAGTTCCACAAACACCAGACACATCAAAACTTGCAGAAACCAATATTCGATTTTAGATAAGTCAATGACATAAACATTCCCTTTTTTGATAAACGCAACATGAAAGATCCTGCCCCTGGATTTATTTTTCAGGTAAAAAGAGCTCCCAGGTTATGGCTTCTTTTCTTGGGAGTAAGAGGTAAAGGAAGGGAGGGAGCTTGAGGAAGAGAAAAACAACTTCCCTGGAGGTCTGAGCAAGGTGTAAGAGCCTGTCTCCTAGGTCTAGATTGGCAGACCTCCTGCTTTGACTCAGAAGGAGGGAATTTGCTTTTGTTTCCTGCCTCGGTTGTCTTGCTTACCAGCCACAGGGCACGAAACATGCCACAGCAATGAAATGAAGTTGACATGTCGTACTGGGGAAAAGGGGGTTATCCAACAGGCTGAGTCACTCACTCCTGGGCTGCAGGTGTGGGTGAGACACCCCGCAGAGATTCAGAGCAGACTGTCAACTGTGGGTGAGTAACAAAGAGAAAAAGGTCTGCGGATCACCTAACACTCCCTAAGTATTTTGAAATTCCTGGATTGTAAAAATGAGGATGAAAAAGTTTCGAGCAGATGCACGTTCACTCTTCCTTTGTAACAACTCCTGGACATGTATCTGGAGACAGACAGACATGGAGAACAGACTTGTAGTGTCAAGGAGGGGCAGCGGGGCAAAGGATGGAGTGGGAGTTTGGGATTGGTAGATGCGAATTATTGTATATAGGATGGATAAAAAACAAGGTCCTACTGTAGAGCACAGGGAACTGTATTCAATATCCTATAATAAACCATAATGGAAAAGAATATGAAAAATAATATATATATAACTGTATATACAGTTTTATATATATATATATAAAACTGAATCACTTTGCTGTATAGCAGAAATTAACACAACATTGTAAATCAACTAGACTTCAATAAAATAAAAATTTTTAAGAACCTTCCTAACTGATATACATATGTATCCCATTTAATTATCACAACAGTCCTGCAAGATTAGTCTTATTATTCCCCTTTCTTGGGCCACTTAGTTCTTAGGAAACGTTGAGGCTCAGCGAGAAATCTGCCCCAAATCAGAGACAAAAGGTGCACACATGTGAAGTCAATTACCTATTAGTGACTAAAACAGTATTAAATGAGACAATACTTTGAAAAATCAAGTTAGTAGCAATCCCATTAGAACCAGACCACACTTGAAAAAGCATTTAGTCCACGTCCCTCATTTTACAGATGTGGAAAATGAGTTGCAAAGGGATGAAGTAACTTGCTTGATGTTAGGCAATTGGCCGGAAAGGAGCCTGAGAACTGGCTGAAGGCAGGAAGCCTCAATCCTTCCCTATACTCTTCCTATCACCCACTCTATCTACTCAGATTGGTCGGCAGATGAGCGGATGAATGCATACACAGATGAATGTATCGACAAAGGTAGATACGTGGACAGATAAACTGGTAGATGGAAGGATAGAGACTGACTGATAGAAGGAAAGATAGAAAGAGATTTAGCAGAATTGTGTAATGAACTCCATTCGAATATTGAGATTAAGAAATGGCATAGTTGAAAAAACACCAGACTAAGAGAAAAATCTAGATGCTACTTCTGGCCCTGTACTAACTAGCTGTGTTTCCTTTGAGTCCCTGAGCCTCTGTGAATCTCAATTAAACGCATAAAAGGGGGTCACGAATACTAGTGGGAAAACATATACAGAGTACAGTTGGCCCTCCGTATCCGTGGATGTGGAATCTGTGGTTATTGTGGACCCACTAAGGGTCTTAAGCATCCTTGGATTTGGGTACCCGTGAGGGGTCCTGGAACCAATCTCTCACAGATACCGAGGGACGACTGTACTTGTTAACTGTTAAGGTTTAATGAACATAAGGTGTTCGCATCCATTTATAAAACTACACTGAAGACCACACTGTGTTTTTATTCAGACAATGAGCTCCTTGAGGAGGGAGATTATCCTTATTCCTTTTTGTATATCAGTTCCAGATGCCCAATAGGTATTTTTAAGGTAAGTGAACAAATTAATAGTATGGCTTTTATATAAGTGCTCTTCCTCACCACCATGACCCAGGCTAGCTCATGGACCCATCCAATCAATACAGATGATGAATTAAGCCCAAACCGACACATGCCAAAGGGACAGGGGAGCAGGGGAAACACCCATGGTTACCCCTTGGATTTAATAAATGTTGAGAACTAGCCTTTTCTTCTTAACCTCCTATAAGCTCTAACCCAGTTCTGTTTGTTTGTTTTTTTTTTCCTTTTTCTTAATATTCACATTTCCTATCATCTTGGAAATGTCCTCTACTTTAAAAAAATATATGCATATGAAGAAAAAAGACATTAGATCTCTAAGTCACACAATACATAGAAATCAACTCTAGTTACATTTCAGATTTAAATGTCAAAAGAAAGCCTTTTAAACTTTCTGACCACGGAGCAGGGAAAGATTTTTAAAAATTACACCAGAAAACTCTAATTTGAAAAGATACATGCAGGGGTTTCCCTGGCAGTCCAGTGGTTAAGACCCCGCACTGCCATTGCAGGGGGCACGGGTTCAATCCCTGGTCAGGGAACTAAGATCCCACATGCCACACAGTGTGGCCAAAAAAAAGAAAAGAAAAGAAAAGAAAAATACATGCACCTCAGTGTTCATAGCAGCACTATTCACAATGGCAACACATGGAAACAACCTAAATGTCCATCCACAGATGAAAGGATAAAGAAGATGTGGTACATATACACAATGGAATATTACTCAGCCATAAAAAAGAATGAAATAATGCCATTTGCAGCAACATGAATGGACCTAGAGATGATCATACTGAGTGAAGTAAGTCAGACAAAGACAAATATCATATGATATCACTTATATGTGGAATCTTAATTATGATACAAATGAACTTAGCTACAAAACAGGGTTAAATTAGGAATTTTGGATTAGCAGATACACACTACTATATATAAAATAGATAAACAACAACACAGGGAACTATATTCAATATCCTGTTATAAACCATAATGGAAAAGAATATGAAAAAGAATATATTATATATATATATATATATAACTGAATCACTTTGCTGTATACCAGAAACTAACACAACATTGTAAATCAACTATACTTCAATAAAAAATTTAAAAAAAAAAACAAAAAAAAACTAGACCAAAATAATGATAGTAATAATAAAAGTATTACTCATAAAAGAAAGATTGATAAATTAAAATTCATTAAACGTTCAAATTCCTGTTCATCAGAAGACCCCACTCCCCAACTCCCATTTAATTAAGACCTTAAACATGTGTTGGTGTGTGTCACATTTGGGTATCACCACCCCAGAAATGAGGTGTGTAGCCAAACGTTGCTGCCTCACCCAGCACGGCTATAATTCAGGATGACATACACCTGGCAAGATCCTCATGTTCCCACGAGGGCTTTACCTAGGTGAATTAGGGACTGGAGGTTGAGTGTGGGAGAACGTGTGCAAATCCTTTGTTACCAATGGAAAACGAACTTAACACACATGACCAAACAGATGTCATGGACACCTTGAAGGAATGCAGTATATCTTATATCTCCCTAGATCTGAAGGGACCTGGACAGAGTCTGGGACACAAAAAAGGCCCTTAATACATGAAGGGACAGAAGACAGTATCATCTTCACTCAGATAGGAAAGCTATTACTTAGAATTACTCAGATCATTATTTTCACCAGGGATTTCTCACTCTTTCATGTTCATTAACCTGTGGCTGTCCTCTCCAGCCTCTATTGGCTATAAGCATCATATCAAAAAAAAAAAAAAAAAAAAAAAAGCAGTCAGCAGAATAATCCCCGCAACAGTGACAGCTATATTATGTTTTACAGTTTGTAAACTACATCCAAGTATAATATCTCATCTGGATCTCACAACAGCAAGTGAGATCAGGTATTATTCATCTTATTTCATAGATGAAGAAACTGAAGGTCAGAGAGGTTGTGTGACTTTTGCAAGGCCATACAGGCGGGAGGTGGCAAAGGCAGGACTTGGAATTCAAGGTAAAGGGAACACAGTGGGAAGCATCAGTTTGCCATTAAATGTAAGTGAAGGAATAGGGTAAAATGAAGAAGATAGCAACTTTCTCCCCAGAAATGGGTTCTGTTTTACTCTTGGCTTTTTAATAGGACTGGTCCTGCTGTCTACCTACAGTTGGGAACACATAAAAGTCAAGGGGCAATCGCCCTCTCTTGGGTATTTGTAGAGACTTCCCACCCTTCACAAACACACACCTCTCGCTTCTGTGTTTGATCTGATATCCCTGACTCTTTGACCTCTTGGATGGGGACTCTGGCTCCCAATATTTGTCTAAGGCCTTTCCCCGAGTTTGGTGAAATTTTAACAACAATAATGACACTGGCTGCCACCCTCTATAGAGCCCTACTTATTATGGGCCAGCACTGAGTGGTCTGCCTGCATTATCTCATTTAGCCTCACAACAACTCTATGAGGTAAGTACTATTCTGAATACTCTGAGGGGCAAAGAGATGAAGTAATGTGCCCAAGGTCACACTGCTGGTAAGCAGCAGACTCAAGACCCAGATGCCAGACTCCAGACCCCTCACCCTTACCACTGCCCTCAACTACTTCTCAGTAGTCAGGCTGGACCCCTGTCCCCCTTGGATTCACTGGCCTTGTCATTCTTGGGCCCCTCAACTGCTGGACTTGCACCACGTCTCGGCCTTGAGGAGCTCGGAGTTCTAGGTGATAACATTCCCTCAGCCAGCCTCTACCCAAAGAGCCTCCAAACAGACAAGGCAAATCCCCAGCAGTAGACCCCATGGCACACCATTCTCATTCCCCCAGCTGCCGGAAGGGTTGGCTGCAGATGGCTTAGAGCTGAGACTCTCCAGGAACTGCCCCTGCCCGATGGGAGGCACCAGGCCACCCCCCGTTCCCTCCCACATCCAGTGATTGTACATGTGGGACACAAAGACCCAGCCTTCTAGCCTCGTTGGGGCCAAGTCTGAAGGGCCATGCCAGCTCCAGAGCTCCCATGAGGTTGTGTGATGCATCTGTTGCACCTGCTACCCAGTTCAATTCCTCTTTCCCCAGTTCTGCTTCCTTTACTCCCCAACAGAAGATGGTCCCAAGAGCACACCCCAATAATTGTCCTGCATGCACACTGCAGCCTCAGACTAAGATGCCCAGGAAACACACAAATTCACCAAACATCTCTGCCCAGGGCCTCATCTCCCAAGTGGCAGAGCAAGGTCTCATGCAGTCCGGGCTCTCAAAGCTGTCCCAGTATTTCTGTTGTCCTGTCACCCAGTCTTTGGCACTGTCATGTACATATTGACTTTTCTTTTCTTATTCTTTAGTCCGCTAGAATTTTCTGGTGTTCGTTCCCGTGTTTATGAGAATCACCTATGCCTTCAGTCAACATCAGAGCTGTGTTCTTCCTGCAATCTCTCTGCGACCCCTGATGATACCAAGTGTCCCAAACTGGGACCCAAGTCCTGCTGATTCTGTCCACACAGCCCACACCTTAGGGTGACAGACACGCTTGGAATTTATGTACATTGAACATAAACGCGTGGGCAGGAGTAGAAAGATCATTGGGTCTTGAAGCCGGTGCAGATCCCTACAAGTAGACCCAGGAGTCCTTGGCTAGTGTCCTATTTTCTCTCTTAGCTGACATCCTCACTCTCTCCAGGCCAAGATGCCGCCGTAATTCTGACAGGCCTCCTTATCTCCTACCTTTTCGACTTGAATCTGCTGTACACTCTGCTGTCAGATTTATCTTCCTAAACGAAGCTCCCATCTGATCCCCTCCCTGCTTAAAAACCCTCATGTTCCCCGATGCCCATGTGTTTTACCCAAACCCCCCAACAAGGCTGAGATCAGAGTAGCCCATTCATCCTCTCTGGGTCAGCCAGTGTTCTCAGGCCTTGGTGAAGCTGCTTGTTCTCTTGTCTTCAAACACTTAGCAGGATAGTTTTCCTGATCCATATGAAGAACTGCAGACAGTCTACACTGTTGTTCTCTAATAACTTCGCCTTAGGCTCCCGTGATTTACACTCATTTGTATACTTGGTTCTTCTTCCCTCCTAGATTACAAGCAGCTCAGGAGAAGATGCACTACCAATCTCAGCACCAGAACAGTATAGACACATGGTGGTCTCTCAGGGGAGATTTGTTGAAGTGATTTGCCATCTCCCAGCGGGACCATAGATTTATTCTCTTACCCTTCTCCTTGCCCCCACCCACCCCGCTCCGACCAGTCTTTATATTCCTGAAATAAATACAAATATAAACATTACCCTAAATATATCTTGGAGGAAGGATGACTTAAAACCTAAGGTAGAGGGCTTCCCTGGTGGCATTGTGGTTAAGAATCAGCCTGCCAGTGCAGGGGACATGGGTTCGAGCCCTGGTCCAGGAAGATCCCACATGCCTCAGAGCAACTAAGCCCGTGCACCACAACTACTGAAGCCCGCGCACCTAGAGCCTGTGCTCCGCAACGAAGAGTAGCCCCCGCTCATCGCAACTAGAGAAAGCCCAACGCAGCCAAAGATAAATAAATAAAATTAAAATAAAAAAAGAAAAGACTAAGGTAGAGTGGAGGGAAAATGAGGTCATGGCTTTAACTGAATAAGAAAAAATATATAATTTTGAAATGATGATATTTAAATAATGGACTAAACCCAGGGTAGAGAGGGGCCCTATAAAAACATAGTGTAGGGTATTTAGAAATCAAAGATAAGCAGGTGTTAAGTGTATAAACAACTTCTAAAGAAAAAGGTGAATATTTTACTGAAAGATTTCAAAGCCTAGTGTGTTACCTTTTGCCTTTTCCTAGATAAGCGGACGGCTGGGCCCTCCTCCTGGCTTGTAGGGTTGGGCCTGGCGCTGTGGCTTCTGACCATCTCTGCCGGCCAGTTCAGGCTGCTGTCCTACCCTGTCCCAGGGCCCGGAGTCCTAGCTCTGCAGACAGTGATATCATTATATCACAACCCAGGCAGCAAAAATAACCACTTCACATTCAAACACACTTCCCCCTCATTTCCTTAGAGTCGTGTTCCCCTGACAAACGGCTGGAAGCTTCTGGTAGGAAGTAAAGCTCAACTGAGCTTCAGAGATAATGAAAAAAGGAGTGAGATTCAAAGAGTTTCTTAATGAACACAGTGGTAGCTCTGAGTTGCATTTGGATCAGCTGAGCTATCCTCCCTCCTCTGGGCTTTGGTCCCTCTGCTCTGTGTCTCAAGGCCTTCTTTCCAGATGGGCAGCTATGTTTCAGGGCTGGCTGTCCAATTCTGGAACTGGCCCTGATGGTAGGAAACGAGGGGCCTTCTCTCCTATACTTTCTCTAACAAATTGACACAGGTCCAATCTCTAAAAGTCAAGCCATCTAGGATGGGTAAGGCATTGACAAATGCTCTAGAATAGATTCAAAGTCAATGTGGGAAGAGATGTGGATAATGGTATTTGCAAGAAGGATTTGCACACTGCAGAAAATTCATCCCAATAAATGTGTGGCTATAACATTGCTTGTTTCTTTATTGCCGACTTGCCTTTATAGATGGTCAAGAGAGGCTCTGGCCCGGGCCCCAGACTTTAAAGGGTCCCTCAGACACACACACACACACACACACACACACACCACACACATTAAAATACACATGGTACCCCATCCCTTGAGGCCCAGTGCTCAGGGCAAGCACAGCAACCTGTAATCCTAAACATCCTCTCTCGTGACCAACACTGCTCAGGCCACAGGAACACCTCTTTCACATCTCTTGTCCTTGAAACAAAAGGCCCTGCATCCGAATACTCAGATGTGTGTGCACCATGGCTGACTTCAGAAATGACCACTACTTGGAGTGTAGAGAGGATTCGAGCGGCAGAAGTGCTGAGATAAGAGAAAAGACAAATTCATTACCTTGTTAAGTTCTTCCTCTCATATAGCAAGGATGGAATGAATTCTTGCATGATGAATAATTATTTGCCAGTAGTGCCAAGAGTCCATTTTCTTGTTTCCCTTCTCATTCCAACTCAGGATTCCGGAAGGTACTAAAAAATGACACACAGTATGTGCAACAGTTGTGCATCGATTTTGGCTAACATTCTGCAATATTACATAACTCTTATTTCTCTTACTTTTGGATATAGATGTAGTTCTAGATATAACATACGTGATATATAAAATAAAAATAGACTTTGCTACAGTTACAAGTAGTTTTATTTTTATACAAAAATGCATAAGATGCAATTAAATCTTCAAAACAATTTCCAAACCTTCAGATCTATGTAAATAATTTTATTTAAAGTTTTGATATTTACTAATTAACATGTATTTTTGCATTTTGGTTAAAATGGGTAATTTGGAATATTTTGCAAGAAAAATAACTTTTTTGAAAACGTCTAAAATAATTAAATTTCAGCTTCTTACTTTAACGCTAATTTACATATCGATTGAACTATATTCAAATTTCGTATATTTTAATATAATTACATTTATTTTTAATCTGTTCAGTTAGTGCCATCAGTGGAACACAGATTATGTGAAAATCTTGATTATGAGAATCCAGTTAACGATTCTGCTGAAACGAAGGCAAGACAATGAATATATATTTTTTAATAAATGTATTTTTTATTTATTTACTTTTGGCTGTGTTGGGTCTTCATTGCTGAATGCGGGCTTTCTCTAGTTGCGGTGAGCGGGGGCTACTCTTCTTTGCGGTGCGCCGGCTTCTCATTGCAGTGGCTTCTCTTGTTGTGGAGCACGGGCTCTAGGCGCTCGGGCTTCAGTAGTTGTGGCATGTGGGCTCAGTAGTTGTAGCGCACGGGCTTAGTTGCTCCGCGGCATGTGGGATCTTCCCGGACCAGGGCTCAAACCCGTGTCCCCTGCATTGGCAGGAGGATTCTTAACCACTGCACCACCAGGGAAGTCCCAAGACAATGAATGTTATTAAATAAATATAGCCTGTGAATTTATATGTGTTTATTCTTACTATTCATCCAAACAACATCCCAGACAGGCTTACACATGATCAGATTCCCCTCTCTTTAATATTTTACTAGTTTTTAGTCATAGAAAAACCATAGCTTTACATGTATTTTTCTGTTTTTGTGTGAAGGTATATTAAGGTGAAAGGATAAAACTTTTTTAAAAAGTCTGTTAGCTTGATTCATAGCTTTAAATACTCAGACACATGGCATATGAGCCCCAGGTCCGGCAGATAGGAGTGGGCAGCTCTCCCAACCCTCTGATTGCTGACACCACAACCACGGTGTTTTCTAAACTGTATTGCGTGCTCACACTTGGACAAGTACCCTGCTAAGTGCTTTTGTGTATTTCATTCAGTCCTCACCACAGTCCTCTGAGGTAGGCACCATTCCTGGATTTAGATGAGCAGGTGGGGATGCAAGGCACTTGCTGTGGTCATAGGACCACGACTAAGGGAACGGTCTCCTATCCTGGCCTCTGGGACTCCAACTCCCTCTGCAACCAGGCCCACTGCTTCCACATGGCAGAGGCTGACAGGCCGTGTCTGTTCCCTGTTTGTTTCCTAGAGACCCTTTGTTGGATGCCTTTGTTGTGTCGCCCCCCACCCCGTTATACACCTCTTTAAAAATCCTGGATCGATACATCTGCTATGGATTTCAAGTTCATTAGATAATCTAAACACAATATATGCCATCCGCCAATAGCCACTTGATAAACTATATGTTTAGCTCAATTATATTTATAAAGCCTTCAAAACAACTTAAATGCCTAATACATTTCACTGCATTAGTAACTGACTATATTGTTGGTATAGCCATTCAAGGAAATATTATGCAGGAATGAAAATGGTAGTGATGAAGTCTATAATAACATGGAAAATACTTAGATACAGTGTTAAATGAAATAAAGTTGCATATGAAATTACACATATCACATGTCAGAATAATGTAAAAATTAGTATAGATATGAAAACAGACACACTCACAGGAAGAAAAGGGACAGAAAATACAACTAAATGCTAATAGTAGTTGTGTTTAACATAGTGAATATTAATATATTAGCATGATTTTTCCTTTTTATTCTTTTCTATTTTTTGTTTTTCGTATGTCTTTTATATTTTAAAATTTTATTTTTGTATTGGAGTATAGTTGATTTACAATGTTGTGTTAATTTCTACTGTACAGCAAAGTGATTCGGTTATACATATATATACATTCTCTTTCTAATATTCTTTTCCATTATGGTTTATCATAGGATATTGAATATAGTCCCCCATGCTATACAGTAGGACCTTGTTCTTTATCCATTCTATATACAATAGCTCACATCTGCTAACCCCAACTTCCCATCTATTTTTTAAATGGTTGGGGATTAGGTTAATTTCATATTTTAAAATATTGATTTAGAATGCATTTTGTCTAAAAATAATAATGATGAATTGGTGAACAGGCCCACAGCCTAATCATCGGCATGGTGTCCCTATCCCCCTGGCTCTGTACACTGTTTAAGATGAAAGCTGGTGTGGCTGCAGAGGCTCTCCGTGGGTCTGCTTGCTGTTGGCAAGATGCATGTTAGAGATAAAGCACTTTAGACTTTGTCTTAGACATTGGGAGGAGCAAGAGATGAAATAAACCAACGGCTTTGAGGCTTTGATACAAACTCTTCAAACAAAAATTCTATCACTTTCCAAAGGAAACACTGTCCATCAGATGCTCCCTGGGACATGGAGCCACACCACTTGGTCCACGAGCTCAAGATAAAAGCAGCGTATGGGAGAGGGTGTGGAGAAAAGGGAACCCTCTTGCATTGTTGGTGGGAATGTAAATTGACACAGCCTCTATGGAGAACAGTATGGAGGTTCCTTAAAAAACTAAAAATAGAGCTACCATACGACCCAGCAATCTCACTACTGGGCATATACCCTGAGAAAACCATAATTCAAAAAGAGTCATGTACCACAATGTTCATTGCAGCATTATTTACAATAGTTAAGACATGGAACCAACCTAAGTGTCCATCAAGAGATGAATGGATAAAGAAGATGTGGCACATATATACAATGGAATATTACTCAGCCATAAAAAGCAATGAAATTGAGTTATTTGTAGTAAGGTGGATGGACCTAGAGTCTGTCATACAGAGTGAAGTAAGTCAGAAAGAGAAAAACAAATACCATATGCTAACACATATATATATGGAATCTAAAAAAAAAAAAGAAAAGAAAAATAGTTATGAAGAACGAATGGGCAGGACAGGAATGAAGATGCAGATGTAGAGAATGGACTTGAGGACACGGGGAGGGGGAAGGGTAAGCTGGGACGAAGTGAGAGAGTGGCATGGACATATATACACTACCAAATGTAAAATAGATAGCTAGTGGGAAGCAGCCGCATAGCACAGGGAGATCAGCTTGGTGCTTTGTGTCCACCTAGAGGGGTGGGATAGGGAGGGTGGGAGGGAGACGCAAGAGGGAGGAGATATGGGGATATATGTATATGTATAGCTGATTCACTTTGTTATACAGCAGAAACTAACACACCATTGTAAAGCAATTATACTCCAATAAAGATGTTAAAAAAAAATAAAGGCAGCATATGATGAGAACCCTTCCTTTCTGCAGTAACTGTGCCTCATAACACAGTGAGTCCTAGCTCCCAAGCCTTTGAGAGGACTGACATTCTCACAGGAATGTGTCAAACTGGAGGTAAGCCTTGAGGATCATGAGACCATCTGAGAATAGCTAGGAAGGAACCCTCAGGAGAGGCTGGGATGAGATCCTCTTTAAAAAGACTCATTAGCCTTTGTTCACATCTGCTTCACCTGTGCCTGTCTGGGTGTTTAATATCAATGACATGAAAGACTTACCCAAGCTTGTCAAGAACAGGAAAGACCTACCCAATGGACAGTTCCTAATCTCCTGTCTATCTTCTCACACCCCTTCCTCCCTTCCAAATGAAAACCCACCGTGTGCCAGCTACCTGACTACACACCGAGGACACAAAGTCACATCAGATATGACACGGGCCCTCAAAGAGCTTGAGGTCTATCCTTTCCCACTGAAATGGTGGTCCTCGGATTGCGTGGAAGCTTGTGTGAAATGCAGATTTTCAGGCCCCGGGAGTGACCTACTGACTCAGAATGTGGATTCATGTTTGCAGCAACATGAATGGACCTAGAGATGATCATACTGAGTGAAGTAAGTCAGACAAAGACAAATATCATATGATATCACTTATATGTGGAATCTTAAAAAAATAGATACAAAGATACTTATTTACAAAACAGAAATATACCCAAAGACATAGAAGACAAACTTATGGTTACCAAAGGGGAAAGGGGGATTGGGGGAGGGATAAATTAGGAGGTTGGGATTGACATATACACACTATTATATATAAAATAGATAACCCGGGCTTCCCTGGTGGCGCAGTGATTGGGAGTCCACCTGCCGATTCAGGGGACACGGGTTCGTGCCCCGGTCCGGGAAGATCCCACATGCTATGGAGCGGCTGGGCCCGTGTGCCATGGCCGCTGAGCCTGCGTGTCTGGAGCCTGTGCTTCGCAACGGGAGAGGCCACAACAGTGAGAGGCCCGCGTACCGCAAAAAAAAAAAAAAAAAAAAAAAAAAAAAGATAACCAACAAGGACCGACTACATAGCATAGGGAAGTATACTCAATATTTTGTAATAACCTCTAAGGGGAAAGAATCTGAAAAAGAATATGTATATATTTGAATCACTGTGCTGTACACCTCAAACTAACAGACATTGTAAATAAACTATACTTCAATTAGAAAAAAAAAAAAAGATTAAGGGTTGGCAGTTGTTAGTTAGCTTTCACGAACTATTTTAGCTTATTTTACCAGTATCACCTGGAAGGATGTGTGAGTGGCAGGAACCTCAGTCACGAGACAGTGATGACACAGTGATCGCCCGTGGGAGTGTAACGTCCCCTCCGGGAGGCTTCGTGGAGGGGACAGAAAGGGAAGGAGAGACGACTTAGGACCAAGTGGACGTGAGCTTCTGCAGAGGAACGGTCAGGAGTTGAGGGGTGTGGGAACGTCCTGTAATAGTGGACGTGCCGAGCTTAAGCAAACGAGTTTGGAAGGGCTGCCTTCCTGGTGGCGGCATCTGAGTGGGATATACCCTGCCCTCAGGCTCAGAAAACCAAACCTCTTCCTGTGCTTTGCCACCTGAATCTGTGGAGGCCTCGCTCAACACTCAGCAGAGGAAGGCGTTCAAAGGCATGGGAACATGCCAGGGGCCGGAAGTCCCGTGACCTCCACCACTGCCCTCTAAGGATGCTGAAAGGATTCTTGGGGAGGCGGGCTGTTGCTGTTGTTTGAGAGGGGAGTTGGAATTTTGCTCGGGTCGGCCTTCCCTCTACTGAAGTAAATTAAATTTGAGACAATCCACATGTTCCAGAAAGGATACTTCAGGAAGAAAAAGGATTTTGGAGTTTTGACCAAGGCTCTACACTTCTTGGGTGCGGTTCCAGACCTCACTGATCAAAAAGTGGCAGAAGTATCTAAATTGGGGGTTAGAGGTTGAGGCACATAGTCTCACCTGAGTGTCCAGAATCCCCAGACACAGCCCTGAGCATAGCTCCTTGTCACACAGGTGTTACAGAGGATACCTGTGTGATCTTTCTTTCCTTTGAACCGTCTGACTTTCTGTTGCATTGGGTAGAAACCAACCCTTGGCATTAGATGTCATTGGGGGGAGGGGCTTGGATGAAGCTTTATGTCTTCCCTCCGTAGGGAATTACACATACCGAAAGCATATTTTATAGGTCACAGCCATACCTCAGAATCCGCGGAAGATTGGTTCCAGGATCCGCGGCGGATTCCAAAGTCCACGGATGTTCAAGTCCCAGAGTCGGTCCTCCATATGCGAGGATTCAACCAGTTACGGTTCACGATCCGTGGTTGGTTGAATCAGCGGACGAGGAGCATGCACACATGGAGGACGGACCATGTAACATGCTTTACATTTTTGGGGCATGTGCAGAAAGAGTTCAAGTACATTTATTCTAGATGGGGATAAAAACAGTGAGTTTTTTTTTTCCTATAGTGTATGAAGAAACAATTTATAAGGTACCTATCTCTTATATCTAAGAGCTGTATTCTCCACACTATACAGAGACCACTAAGAATCAGTCAGAAGAGCCAAGTCGAAAACAAAATTCCTAAGGAAACTGAATAACCTAGCAGGGGAGGGAAAATATCTGGGGCAGAGAGAAAAACTCTCCTGAAAATTGTGTTGACATATATTGATAATTGTGGTATACCTAGCACCACTATAAAGACAAACGGACATTGCTCTCTGGAGGAATATGGCTATTAGTCAACCTACACTACACTCTGAACCCAAGTGATGGTAAGTCAAAGCCTAAGAAAACCCATACTTTGAGTTATGAAAGAAGAAAAGCATATTACTTGCTGAAAATTGTTGTGAATGAAATCCACATTGATTCATCTTAAGCCCCATAACATTATTTCTAGGATGTATTGAAAATTGTTTGATCATTCTGCACCAGAGATCTGTAGGTTCATGCCTCTACTGAAAGTTCTGGGAGGCTGGCAAAAAAAAATTGCCCAACGTATTAAAGAGAGATGAGAATGATCCTTTTCAGCAGAATGAGCAACACACAGGTCTTCAGGTTCATGTCTAACCATACTATGCCTATTTTGATGAGGAATTAAGTTCTCAACAAGAAAATAGCTTTTATTTATATTAACATATTTTGGATGGCTTATGTATTGGTCTGCTCAGGCAGCTATAACAAAATACCACATCTCTTATCATATGATCTAACAATCACACTCCTTGGTATTATAGTCATCAAAAGAGGCTGAAAAATGATTTCCACTCTAAAACCTGCACAAAGATGTTTAAAGTAAAAAGATCAATGTGGATTGTGAAAGGCTTTACTTAGACTATTTGTGAACCTAATCATGTTAATTAATAAAACCGAATGGTTTTTAACGCATTAAAAAAAAAATACCACAGAGCGGAACAGACATTTCTTTCTCACAGTTCTGGAGGCTGGAAGGAAAAGATCTTGGTTCGGTTCCTCATGAGGGCCTAATTCCTGGCTTGCAGATGCTGCCTTCTCACTGGGTCCTCACATGGCACAGAGAGAGAGAGAGAAAGAGAGAAGGAGGGAGCCAGGGAGGGAGGGGCATCTTTGGTCTTGCTTCCTCTGTCTTATGACACTAATCCTATCGTTGGGGTCTCACCCTCATGACCTCATCTAAACCTAATCTCCTACAAATTCCATCATATTGAGGGTTAGGGCTTCAACATATGAACTTTGCCCCACACCCCCGGAGGGGGGACACAAACATTCAGTCCACAACAACTTCCAAATGGAAAAATATAACATGAACTAACACTGTAGCAGGAGTTATCAGCACCCTCTGCAACAGTTTTCTCATGATCAGCATTCATCTACTCATTTACAAATACTCATGGGCCACAATGTCAGTTATATTACTTTGGACACAAGCAACCTAGACTCACCTTTCTACTTAAAATCACAACTTCCCGTTGTCTTCAAATTAAAGTCAAACCCCTCAGTTTGGCTTACAAGAACATGGGAAATGTTCTTTTCCAACCCATCTCTCACCACTTTCCCTTAATTTCTCCCACAGGATCTAATACTTTGTTTCCCTTTCTAGAATGCACTGTATCTGGCTTATAGCAATTGTTCCCTCGCCGTCACTCATCCATCAACTCTCTTGTAACCCACTAACTGCTACCACCCATCCAGTCCCAGCTCAAGCATTGAACGGTCAGAGATGGGACAGCTCCCGTCTATACTGTGTGTGAAGAAATTGGTATTTGAGCTACATGAAGGCACAAGTAGAATTCCTATGGGATGGGCCGGTGGGTGCACAGAAGTGGTCTTCGAGGCATGAAAACCTGATCCTTATGCCCCAAATAGACAATCCTATCTTTTACAGGGTTCAAAATCAGTTAAACATTGATTTTCTTACAAGGAGGAATCAGGTCTAAATATTTTAAAGACCTTTTCATGGAAGGTAACTCTGAGGGCACGTGAATAATGCAAGAATAGAGTTTAGGCTTCCTGCCTCTCACTCCAGTGTAGGCTCAGGAAAGTTTATTTTGATGTCTTTCTTAGCTGGTTTCACAGAGCAGTATCACACACAGCTCCCTCACGCTCCCCCAGAAGAATTTTTGAATATGTACTAAACGTCCATGACACAGCAGATAACCAGCTGGCCCCTAAGCTGGGTATATGTGTGCTTGTGTATGTGCCTGTGCGTATGAGTGTGTGCTGGTGTGTGTGTGTGTGTGTGCTTGCCCTCATGCATATGCATCAGTGTGCGTGTGCACACGCGTGTATGTGTGGTTGCACGGGTGCGCGCGCACATGCGTGTGTGTGCACGCAGGCATGTGTGTGCACACGCGTGTGTGTGTGCTTGCACATGTGTGCATCTGTGTTTGTGTGCTTGCATGCGTGTGCGTGTGCGTGTGCTGGGACAGACTGAGTTGGAAGGGAGACCCGGCGGCCAGGGCGAGTGAGCCATGTTCCCAAACATGGGCTGTGCCTCCGCTCTGACGTCGATCCAGCTCCACGGGGCTGGAGGGCATTACTGGTGATATCTTACACCAGGATTCCCTTTCACCCACTGCAGACAGAGCATAAAAATATCTCCAGCGGGCATCTTTCCCCGAAGGGGGAGGCCGTTCGCTTTCACGGGAAATACTGCGTTTAAGGAAAAATAAATCCCCTGGAGGGGACCTCATTGCTGAGGTTCGTTTCCCAGGGTACTTGGGAGGAAGAGAGGGCCGAGCTGCCTTTGGGAAACGTGGACAGAAACGTGGACATTGTGCCTCCCTCCGCTGGGTGAGAGGTGGACCAAGGGCCCATGAGGTCCTCTTCTGGCGCATTCCCACCCGCCCCGCTCCCACTTCCTGCGCAGCCACTGGGGCACCTTGTCCATTCCTCAAGCAGCCTGATTTTCCAGCCACCCAAAAATAACAACATTTGATAGCAGGCCTCTGAAGGCTTTGGCTGGGGTCATGTTTCCAAATTCTTGACTCAAGTATTGTTAAATGAGAGCTCCGTTGTTTTTTTTTTTTTTCTAGTCAGGCTATTTTTTCCCTCTTTTTTTTTTTTCTCTCAAGATATTGGGAGAACCCCAACCAAGGAACCAGTGCTTAATGGGTCACAGGGTATAAATAGTAGTGTTGAGATGGTAACACAAGGCTCTTTGTACTATCATGCAACTGAACCTAAAAAAAAAAAAAAAGCTTCCAAACAGACCAGCAGTTAACATACCAGCTCAGGGATGGGGGGTTGAAGGGTAGCATTGCTGAGCACAAGCTACATTCTATATTTGTCCACCCCTGCATTCCACTACTGACATCTATTTACAGCCTCACCATGTACTCAGGATCCCCTATTCATTAAACATGGACTCAAAAAAAAAAAGTGATTCCGTATGTGTTTTTGTGCCGCTGATAGTTCACGGACCTACATTAAGCAAATAAAGTCAATCTTGAAGTGCGAATCCCGAGTCTGGGTTCACATCCCTAGCTCCTAACTCTGTAATGGTCATTTTACTTAACGTGCGGCAAGCTCTTCTCATCCATAAAATGGGGACAAACATACCTGTTCACTCAAGTTGGCTCTAAGTGACGTGTAGTACTGCTTGGAAAATTAAGAGATAAAATCTGTGGGCTTCTTGGCTTTGAGGCACTCTTTAAATATGAGACATTATCCTAATTAAACTAAATTTTCATCATGGGGTCAGTTCTTTAATGAAGCTAAATGGGATGATCCATTAATTTGCTATCAGCCATTGTATTTGGAGATCCTGAGGGATCCTGAGAATTGATGGATTCTGACAGGCCTGACGGTATATTTCTGGGTGAGTATGGCAAAGCCTTGGGTGGTATTAAAAGAGATGCTAATTTTTATGTGACAGTGAAATTCATAGGCTCTAACAGAAGTACGATTAGCACCACTAGAAGGGACCAGGCTGAAGGGCATGTGACTTAGCAGCTGACAAGTGCAATAATTCTCAGAATTTTGTGGCTCAAAATGTGTGCTGGCTACTAAGAACTGGGATTTTGGAAATAGAAAGTTCAGGTTACAAGCCTACTGGGCAGAAGCTCGAACTCCTGGTGCTGGCAACATGCCCCGGGCATTCATGGGGTGGGCCAAGGTTCTGGCCATTCAGTGTCCTATGTTTAAATTCTGAGCCTGTAAGCAAAAAAAAAAAAAAAAAAAAAAAAAAAAAATTGTTGGAAGGGTTCCCTTACCTTTTGGAAACTGCAAAATAAAATCTCCTTTGGCAAAGAGCCTCTTTCTTTTGTGGGCTCTCCTACAGGGTTTCTTGGGCAGGATTTACCTCCGGGCTGCCATGACCCCAGCTCCCCAGCTGCCTGCATGTCCATCTTCCAGTGGGTGGGGTGGAGGCAGGTGACACTCTCGTTCCAGTTGTTGGATTCACCAGAAAATTAGCAGGAAAAGAAAACAGTAAGGGCCCAAGTGGGGTCCATGCTGCTCGGTGGAGGTATCTCAGAGATGAAGCTGCCTATTAATGAGGTGTAGTATTTCAGTAGCTGGTATTTGAGTTGGGTTGCTAGGAGAGAAAAGCAAAGAAGGGTACAGGCAGCCCTGTTTACCCCTAGCGTTGGCCCGGAACACAGGTACAGGCACATTCTGATACCGAGGGCCACACGTTGAGCACGTACCAAGTAGAGATACAGCACTAAGCATTTGAAATAGACCATTTCATTCAATATGCACAAACATCCTATGAGACCGATGCTATCCTTATGCCCAGTCTGCACAAGGGAACAGAGCCTTAGGAAATAACTTGTCCGAGATTCATAGCTAATTACATTGTGGAGGCTGAATTTGAACCCAGACTTTTGGATGTCCAAACCTAGGCGGTTACTGACTTTGCTAAACTTCCATTTCTCATACCTCTCACCCTAAGGCCTAGTGCAATGCATCTGGGACTCAGGGATCTCCCGGCGGGGGACGGGGGTTAGTCAGACAGGCTCAGGGATGAAAAGTCACAGTGTGTACAGACCTAAGGACTGGCCCCAGAGGTGAGGGCTCCTGGCTCCCAACTCCTCTCCCTGCTCGGAGTATCCGGCAACCCCGTTGGACCTACATCAGGAACATCTGTCTGAATGGCGGGTTCAAAGCCAAGTCTCCACCACAAGCCTGCCTCTCCTCCATGCAAGGGGCACAGAACGCTGCCTAGGCCTGGAGCTGTGACCTTGGAGGTGAGATTTGAGGTTACCCCTGTCTATCCCATACACTGATGAAAAGAAACCCCGAATTTCATGACATTTGTACACACCCAGGAAATGGCATTTAGAAGTATCCTAATTGGTAGAGGTAAAAATGAGCCCGTTTTCTTTGGCTTGATTTGGTCCTCCGATTTAAAAAGCATGTTCTCTGCATGTTAGCCTCCCAGGGACTACACTGCTTACCTTCCCCGGGCCGCTGTGATCACAGCCCTCTCCTCTTATATGTTGAATTTCGAGACACAAACTTGTATCCCTGAGTCACTCCACCCTCTGCTCCTGTGGAGAATTCCTGAAGCCTTCTAAGGAGCTCTGAAATTTTACCCTCTTTAATCCCAATTCAACACAGCATCTGAGTGAATACCTTGTATGGCTGTTTCGAATGCTTTCCTCAGATTTATTGCTCGGTTCTGTGTTTATCTTTGCCTTCCCTGTAGACTGGGAGCTTCCCGAGGGCCTCGACCCGGGCTTACCCCTTTCTGCTGTGGCACCCAGCACGGTGCCTGGTACACGTGAGTGTCTAAATAGCGCACGTTGAACGAGGAAGGAATGAACACGTGTTGCTCGTGCAGCACACATACAACCAGAGATTCTCAGGGAGAAGGACTGAGAACCTCTCCTGAGCGCCCAGAACGCCCTGGTTCAGCTCTGTTCCACCCCATCTGGCACCTCGGCAGGCGGCCTGGCCCATCTCCTGTGGCGTGTGCTTTGCATCACCTATTACCATCCTTGCCTAACCCTGGGGGCCGGCGGGTGGGGTGGTGGCCTCCTTCTTTTTGCCCGGAGGCACGCCCCACCTTGACATCAAGTCATTTTTATTTACTCATCTGGGCATTTATCGTCTTCTTCTCCCAGGACGAGCCCTGCTCCCGTTCACGTCACTGGACCCTATGTGCAGGCGTGGAGGCGCCCTCTTCTCATCCATGCCCTGAATCAGACCAGTCTCTAAACCTGATGGTTGCAATGGCTTGCCGACTAGTTCTTCTGTGCTGCCATCCTGGTCCGGGTCCTCAGACTCTGACGGCCTGTCAGCAGCCTTCACTGCACGTGCCCCACCCGCAGTCCCATCCTTCACGAGCACCTCTGCTTGGGCCGCTCCCCACGCGCCGCCGTCATCACGGACCACCCGGGGACCCCCGCGCCTCCCCGTGCATGAATTTCTGGGCCCTTGGAAATCCCTCCTGATGAGGGATCTAGTCAAGACACAGACTTGTCTTATTTAGTCAGACTTCATGCCCCATTACCCCCAGTAATTGTCCTTCAGTTACAGGAGCCACAGATCCGTCTTGGTCCCCAAATATGCGACCACCCGTTCAGTCTGATGTCTTGTCCCCCCCTCTGCTGTACCTCCTGGAGCCCATCCTTTCCCCTTCCACCCGGCTCGGCCCACTCCCTTCTTTGAACCATGCAGCCAAAGTGTGCATCAGGCCACTCTTGACCTGCTTGAACGCCATCTTAGATCAGATCCATAATTTAATGTGCTTGAAATTTCCAAATAGATTCTAAATTGTTTGAGAACAGGGTCTGACTCTTAATCCTCTTAATCCTGTCCCTCTCAGTACCTGCTAGAGGGCAGGACTTACAGAAATTGTGTAACATGCTTATGCCTAGGACTGCCTGACTTTCCTAAGGAAAATTAGGAAAGCGTTAAGAAATGTTACAGGTATCTTATCTGGGAAAAATCAGGGCTTGCAAGGGGGTGGGGGTTGTTTGCATTGTCTGCTGTTGCTACTTTGTTCCGGTTCTGCTTTTTCTTCTGCCTTCTCTTTCTCCTTTCGCTTCGTGTTCATCAGATGTCTCTTGTGCTTCAGGTCCTTTTCCTGTAGGCTACAAGACTGCCAGATTTTAAAAACATAATAATCTAAAATCCTCAATGCCTTAACATATAGGATGCATACAATAACTGTTTGTCAGATGAATTAACTCATGAAACTTCTGGTCTCTAGAATCCATCAGATCCCATAGTATTGAGGCCAAATGCCTCCTTCTTTGTTCTGAAAGCCTAAACTCAGGCCTTTCAACGTTTCTGTCCCCTAAGCACTTCGTTCATTGCTCTGTGTTTCTCTGTTTTCTCCTCTTTCTTCCATCCTTATTCTGCCCTCTTCAATTTTCTAGTGTCCTCTTAAAAGTGATTATTTAGCTTTTAACACATCTTCTTATGGGATAAATTTCCATGATTATTAATTACAATTGTTGGACTTTATCATATTTGCCATAGCAAGAGGCAATCCACTGAGATTAATCAGTGTGAAACGCGCAATTTTTGAAAAGACCTCTGAATACCCTAAGGGAAAAAAAATGTAACACATTCATAAGAGATGAGATTTTTGGTGCATTTGTTATTAGAACCTCCAAAGGTGATCGTGTATATTTCTAAAAATCATCTTGCGTTCTGTATTGGAGATGCAGAGTGAAGGTGCGCATGGCAGTGGTCTTGCCCCTAAAGTGCTCTGTGTTGACTTTGAACCCCACTCTGCATCCACAATGGGGCTGTCAAGGGACCTTAAGTAATAAAGACACCCCTCAGGACACCCCATTGTTGGAGCACACTGCTACATTCACAACAGGGCTAAGGAACCTCTAAGGATACCCCTTGAGAAAACCAAGACAGAAATCAGGAGGAGGAAATAAATATTCCACAGGAAACCTAGCTACAGGCATAGATAGTCTGTATTTTAAAGCTAGTAATTTATGTTTTCTTTGTGATAGCAATTCCATATTTTATTCAGCATAGCAATCACCACGATTGATTCATAAAAACAAAATTGTCTAATCAATGGACTAGAAATACAGTCACTGTGAATATAAATTCTTTCCTCTTCTAATGATCCCAGGCTAATCATTGCAGCTCTTCTGGCTCGTTTTCCTGATTAAACCAGGAGAATAAAGACAACAGGAACATGTGACTCTGTATTAGCCAGCTAAGCATGAAGCATGAGAATAAACCAGTGGGTAAATGGGGGTTGGGAGGACTTGTATAATCCATTCCGAGGCGCATCTTAACTAATATTCCCTGTATTGATAGGGCCCCCCAAAGTGTTACTCTTAAATATTGAAAAAAAGTGGTGGGGATTTAGAGTTAGCAGAACTGGATTTAGGTAGAGGCTTCACTTAGTAACTATATTACTTGAAGCAAGTCTCTTGACTTTTCTGCCTCAGTTTTCTGTTCAGTAGGAGGGTTTCTAAGGCTTTTGTTTTCTCACCTGTTATGAGGATTCAGTGATCTGAGAGAAGCAAATGGCTTTGTCCATCATAAAGTATCATGTTAGTATTCAGAAGAATAATTTTTTTTCCTGCACAACTTAGAACAATGTGCCTGTTTATGTGATAGCATCCTCATTTAATTCCAGTGGTGTTTTGCCCCAAACGCCTCTCTCCCTAGCCCAGAACTGTATTCGGGCAATGGGAAAACTCCGCTGATTTTCCTCCTGTAATTCCAGGTCCAGCGTGCTTGTCTCTTCAGCACACTGTTGACACGTGTCGGCTCAGACAGTGGAAGATCCTCGCCGGCCGGTGGCTAGCGGGGAGGCTGAGGGTCCATGGCTGCGCTAGGCCGACCAGGGTGCACCCCTCCCCGCCGGGGGAAGACAACTCTGTGCACAAAGAACCGTGTGCTTTCCAACAAGGTACAGTGTCTCCACCCCCGCACCCTGGGTGACAAGCTGGTGCCACTAACTGTGGTGGCAGCACAGACAGAGGGAGGGGTGGAAGAGGCGTTTACACCTTGTTAAGATATAAGTCCTGACACTTCACTTTTTTTCTTTTTTTTTTGCCAATAGCAGAATCTTTATTATTTTTCCTTTCTTTCTTTTTTTGCCAAAAGCAGAATCTTACTTTATTATTCTTTCTTTGTTTCTTTTTTCTTTTTCTTTTTTTCTTTTGCCTAAAGCAGAATCTTTTCTTAATTTTTATTGGAGTGTAGTGGACTTACAATGTCATGTTAGTTTCAGGTATATAGCAACGTGAATCAGTTATGCACATAGATATTCATTCTTGCCGAATCTATATTATTTTTTGTTTTCTTTTTTTTTTAAATAATAAAAACAAATTCCAGATTGGAATCTCAGAGACAACCCCCTCACCGGGGCTGCCCCAAAACGTCTTCTGGCCCCCTTCCTCCTGCATTCTTTGTCCCTGCCAAGCCACCCCAACCAGAGCAGCGTGAATTACTCCCCTCCGCGGCATCACAGCTCTGCCTATGCGTTGACAGTTGTAAAGCAGGCTGCTAGGAGTTCAGTCCTGTGATCACTCCCTCAACGGCAAGGAGGCAAAGAGCTTAGGAACAAGGAAGTCTGAAGTGAGCGCACATCTGCCAGCCTATCAGCCACGACCCACCTCTCCATGCTGGACTAACTCTGCCCTGACATCCAAGAGGAGCACCCCTCCTTCCAGGCAGCTGTCCTCTCTTGGGACCAGGATGCTGCCTGTGACCCCACAGGCTGAGACCACTCAGTCCCAGTGGGCACCATTCCCATAGGCTACAGGGTTGCACGTGCCCTGGATTTGGGCAGTGCAGCTGCCCTGCTTCAGAGGCTGATGCGGAGAGCTAAGGTTATCGTCCAGCATCCAGACCACCCCTCGGCCAGTGCATAGTGGCCACTTGTTTTGCTGGGATTGACCCTACCCCTGGCTCCAAGGAAGACCCCTAACTAGATGCCATTCAGGGCAATCCCATCCCCTTGCCCTGGGTTTGGTTAGGGTGTGAGTAGACCTAAGCCAATCAGAGCAGGCTATTCCCGTGGCCACATGATGATGTCAGAACCTACCCAATTGGAGAGAAGCTTGGTGCTCTTTTCCCCCTGCTCTGGGAGGGATGTGAAGCTCTCTTTCCTCTTGGATGGGAATAAGAAGCAATCTTATAATCTCGAGAGAGGCCTGCCTGAATATAACATCAATACAGGGAAGGTGGAGCCAAGAGAACCAGGGAGAGATGAGGTACAAACCTGAAGTGAGTCAGACCTCAGGGTGGCCTGCCTGTGGATTTTTCAGTTCCAAGAGCCAAGAAGTTCCCTTTATAGGTTAAGCCTGTTTGAACAGATGTTTTGTGACTTTGTATTTGAAAGCATCATCACTGATAGAAGCCTCACAGCCTGGGACAGCCAGAGGAGAAGGAAAAGAAAACTTAGAAAGTGACCGTGATGTGTCACTATGTGTCAGCTTGGCTAGGCCATGGTACCCAATTATTTGGTCAAGTGAAAGGTAGGTCACCCACAGGTTCTCCCAGTCTAGATGTTGCTGTGAAGGTACTTTTTGGATATGATTAACATTTAAATGAGTAGACTTTGAGTCAAGCAGATTGCCCTTCATACTGTGGGTGGGCCTCATCTAATCAGTTGAAGGCCTTAAGGGCAAAGACTGAGTTTCCTGAAGAAGGAATTCTCAAGACAACAACAAAGAAACTCTGCCTGGGTTTCTGCCTGCAGATTTCAGACTCAAGCCTGCAACAGCAACTCTTTCATGAAATTCCAGCCTGCTGGCCTGCTCTAAGATTTTGGACTTACCAGTACCCATAACTGTGTGAAGCGATTTATTAAAATCTATCTATCTATCTATCTCTCTATCTCTCTATCTCTCTATCTATCATCTACCGTATATATCACAGAAGCAATAGGATATATATTCTGTTTCTCTGAAAAACCCTAATACAAAGGCATAAGACTTGTTCACTAGGGTGGGACAAGCACTGGTTCAACTGATATGGTGGCAAAGTCTGATTTGGGAAATGATGGCAGGGAGCCTTTAGGCTCTAAAAGTCTCAGGCACCATCTAGCAAGTGGTTGGCACCATGGAGCCCAATAAGGTACCAGAGTCTCAGCGGGTGAGGACAGCATGATGACAGGGAGCCTGGAGCAGAAAGCCATCTTTCAGGAGATGTTGGGGAGGAAACCAGGCAAGGAGCAGAGTCCTTACCACTGCACTGGGGCTCACAACAAATCTCCAATCCTAGAGGAGGCCTAAGGTGAGGGGCAGGACAACCAAGTAGAACTTAAGGGTAAGACCAAGGCAGAGCCCGGTCCCACGTACTTGGCCAACATGGGCCAAGAAAGGGAGGGAGTAGCTGAGTGCTGTGACCTAGGGACCATGGAGTCATCTAGAAGCCTTCCCTAGGGGCAGTGGTCCTAAGACAGGGCAGGGAAGGAGACTCAGGGAGTCACATGGGAACTCAGTGGTACTAGGTGATCCTGGGGCTGGGAGAGGCACCCAGAAGTTCTTCATGCCTGGATATTTTGGGGGACTGGGGTCTACGGGGTCGAGCCTTCATGGTGGGACCCAGGACCCAGGGCCCAGGGCAGAGGAGTGCCAGTGTCTCCTCCGCTGTGCAGCCCTCACCCCTTACCCCTCTCTCCCTGTAGAGTGAACATGCCTCCCCAAAGCTGCCATGATGACTTATAAATACGTTCATTATGGCTCAGGGTAAACAGCGGCCGGGCAGCAGCTCCCATATGAACGATCCCACGTGAAATCTTTAGCCCACAATGAAATAAGACACTTAGTTTAACACGCCCCCTTCACAGCACCTTATATTTTAGTACCAGGGTACTCCAGTCTCTTGTCAGATCTACCCAAAGGAGTTAGCCTCCTTAGGTGTCTGAACGCAGACCTATCTGTTTCTTGTGGCCTTCCCGTGGTGACCAGACGGAAGGGCAGCTCACTCCCAGGCCCTCCCAGCCTTGCCGAAAAGAGTTTGCATTTCTCCTGTCACCTTTGACCCCCTGGATCCCACTGTGGACTTCATGGCACACCCGAACACAGCATTTCTGCAAGGCAGGGTGCAAATGTGACCCAGTGACTTGTAACTGCATCAAAGCTAGGAGAACTTGCTTCTAGAAAAGGCTGCATCCTTAGGACAAGCTTGGGATTTGGGAGAACAGTCTTGGATAAACACTTTACAGATGGTCAGAGAAAAGTTAATGAGTGGAGCTGTCCGGAAACTGGTCTCAGTCTTGATATTTTTATAAATTATATGTAAGGGGAAGTAAGTCCCTGACTTCATGACTCAGGTAAAGCTTCTATGGGTAGGGAAATCCCAAGTTAAACAGTGAAAGTTGGCATCTCTTTTCTTTTTTAAATTTATTTATATTATTTATTTTATTTTTGGCTGCACTGGGTCTCCACTGCTGCATGCGGGCTTTCTCTAGTTGCGGCAAGCGGGGGCTACTCTTTGTTGCGGTGCATGGGCTTCTCATTGCAGTGGCTTCTCTTGTTGCAGAGCATGGGCTCTAGGCACGCAGGCTTCAGTAGTTGTGGTGCACGGGCTTAGTTGCTCTGCGGCATGTAGGATCTTCCCGGACCAGGGCTCGAACCCATGTCCCCTGCACTGGCAGGTGGATTCTTAACCACTGCGCCACCAGGGAAGTCCCATCGAAGCTCTCAATCCTTGCACACACGATCTCTTTTCCTTAATTGCTTGCGATTCATGTCGTCCACCTAATTCCACTGAAGTCTTCAAACCCTCAGCAAATATGCAGACCAATGATGCTCAGCTCAGTCTGGTCACGGGATGACACTCAACTCAGGCAATGTTGGTCGCAGAGACATTGAATGAGTTCCTTCCAGGGCTACAAAGTTCATGATCACCAAACTATCTTACTTACGGATCTAAAGGCCGGTGTACAGAAAAGTGTGATTTACATGGATATGAAATGATTTTTTTTTCTTTTTTTACAAATCCAACAGTTTTACTGAGGTCAGAGTTCAATGAAGGTGTTCTTTTATTTTTCATCATACATCATTTTTATTTATTTATTTATTTATTTATTTATTTATTTATGGCTGCATTGGGTCTTCGTTGCTGCGCGCTGGCTTTCTCTAGTTGAGGCGAGCAGGGGCTTCTCTTCCTTGTGGTGGGCGGGCTTCTCATTGCGGTTGCTTCTCTTGTTGTGGAGCACAGGCTCTAGGCGCTCGGGTTTCAGTAGTTGTGGCACATGGACTCAGTAGTTGTGGCTCGTGGGCTCTAGAACGCAGGCTCAGTAGTTGTGGCACACAGGCTTAGTAGCTCCGTGGCATGTGGGATCTTCCTGGACCAGGGCTTGAACCTGCGTCCCCTGCATTGGCAGGCGGATTCTTAACCACTGCGCCACCAGGGAAGCCCCATCATATTTATTTATTTATTTATTTTTAATTTTTATTTTTTTTGCGGTACGCAGGCCTCTCACTGTTGTGGCCTCTCCCATTGCGGAGCATAGGCTCCAGACGCGCAGGCTCAGCGGCCATGGCTCACGGGCCCAGCCGCTCCGCGGCATGTGGGATCTTCCCGGACCGGGGCACGAACCCATGTCCCCTGCATCGGCAGGCGGACTCTCAACCACTGCGCCACCAGGGAAGCCCCCATCATATTTATTGATTGATTATTTTAAAAGAACACAATAGGTTCCATCGTATCCGCACTCCCTCAGCCCTCACCTTGCCCCCCAACCCCCAGGCCCGCCACTTGCCCTCCTGCCACCAGTCATACAAATACCGTTCTTGCTTTTAAAGCCATAAATGGGCTGAGGTAAACCATTTTGGTGGTTTTCAGGTAGGCTGACCCTTCAGTAAATGAATCTGAGCATAGAACCCTTTAAGGAAAATATTCATTTCCTTTTATGTGTGGTCTATAATTTTATTTCATTTTATTTTAAGTAGAATGATATATCCCCCAAGGTGATAATAACTTCACAAATCATCTGATACTAAGCTGATACACATCCAGTGGTGTCCCAGGTACAGGACTCTGGCCTGGGAGACCATGTGTCTTCTATGATGACAGCAGGGGGAGCCGCTTCTCGCCATCATTTCAATGCTGTGTGCCATGACCCTCTTTCATGTAATAACTGAGAGTCTATATTTTTAGTGGTACACATTCACTGCGCCAAGCACCTAATGCGTATCTCATACACCCAGTGCTTTCTCATGTCTGGCTGATAGATGAAGAACGAGAATGCTATCACAGAGATTGTCGAGTTTAATTCCTTAGCCCCTTCTGAGGTAAGTACATGGTAATGTTTTTTCTCAATAATTGCAAAATAGAAACACAACATTAATTGAATTACGTGAAATGATCACACAAAGCCCAAGAATATCTGGAGACTTCCTGACCTTTATTCCAGTGTTTTTTGTGTATCTGGGAAAGAACTGGACAATTCTGAGGTCTGTTTTCATAAAAACTTGAATTTGCGTCTCTCAGCAGAGTTCCCTCTCAGAGATCTTTGTGAAGGAGCGGAGCAGCGCTGACTACGGTGCGCTTGTATCAAGACAAACAGGCTTGAGCAAGAATAACCTCTTAGGAATCGAATTTCAACCTGAAAAGGCTTCCAGGTTCCTTGATAAAATACATAAGGAGTGGACTGTTTTGTATGATTTCCATCTCAAGCTTCTAAAATGGTTTTCGTGCCTGTTATCTGGAAAGAAAAATATGTTGATGAAGGAAGTCTTTTAGTAGGGTTGCGTCTAGGTATTCTTAAGCCTGGAGCAAAGCTTTATTTTTTTTTAGCTTCCTGTCCATGTACTGCAATCACTTTTTAAACAATGACTGAAACTGTTATACAACTCTTAGACCGCAGTGAAGTTCCTAGGCTTGTGCTCCAAGACTGGTAATAAACGTCATTTTGTTAAAAGGACAGGGGTCATGACTGTGATTATTATTATTATTTTTGGAGATATTACTGCAGAGTATTAAATTCAATAATTAACAAAAATTAGAAGTTAATTAATTGGGTGGCACTTCAAGGGCTCAAGAGTAAGTACTATGATGAGAGAAAACCCTCTTCTTTTCTAACGGAAAAGTTTCTCTCTGAAAAGGCAACTCCCTTACAGGCAGTCAGCTGTTACAGTACTTTAGTTGACTTGGTAGTACCCATAGGGGCACGTTCTGAGGTTTGCTTAATAAATAGTGAGTGGCCAAAAAGTTCGTTCGGGGTTTTCCCGCACCATCTGCTAAAAACCCGAACGAACTTTTTGGCCAACCCCATACATTTTTATTAACATGCACGGTGTTATCAGAGTGATTTCTGCTAAGACAGATGCCCCTTAAGCGTGACTGTTTACTCCACCAGCATGGAACATTTGCCTTATTATAGCCACAGTCTTTAAAAAAAAAGCAGCAGCATAATTTCCAAAAAGGGAGTGACATTTGGGGCAGCTATAGTCATGCGCCATCTCCAGCTTAAGACAATCCACCTAGTACAGCCTGGCCCGCGCCTGGGACCCTTGCAGGCGGCAGGCACGGCTGTTGCTGACGCGCGTTTGATCTTTTCTGGGCAGCCGAAGGCTCGCCACACCCCTGAGCTGGCTCCCGGGTCCTGCTGGCTCCTCGCCCAGCAGAAGCCAGGTCTTTTACTTTATTTGGTCCACCACGCGGTGACAGTCCCGGGAGCGCGGTGGCGGCGGCACACGGGGCACTCGCGCCCGCACATTCCTCCCGGGAACGCCGGCGGGGGGCGCGGGGGATCAGGCTCAGCCGGGCCCAGGCTCCCCTCTAATTATAGCCCCGGCAGCTGGCGTGCTGGCGGATCTGACTCTCCGGGCCAGGGTGGGTCTCCGGCCCAGGGTGGGCTGGGTCTGACCCAGCGGCTGGTCGGCCGAGTGGGCGCGGGTGGGACGCGCCGCCGCCGCTTCCGGGCCAGGCCCCGCCCCTCCCCGGCCCCGCCCCCGGCCCGGCCCGCCGCGGGGTTGCGCGGCTCCACGTGCGCAGATCGCGGCGCGGGCAGCAGGCGCATGGCTGGCCAGTGCGGCCCGGGGAAAAGTTCTGGAATACATAAATACGGGTGCGGCGTGAGTCAGGCTTCCGCGCTGGAAACCACAGCAGGGTTTCCTCGTGGTCGAAGGCCTTTACGCAGGCGGCTGGAGAGTCAGGGAGCCTCCTCCCCTTTCCTTCCCCTCGAGTAAACAGAGATTGGCAGAGCTGGCGGCTGTTTTCTTCCTTTTAAAAAACGCCATGCTGAGCAACAATAAAAAGTAAAGAAAGAAAAAGCTACAATTTGACAGTGCTGACCCAGGCCCCATGTTTTCAACCGGTCTGTTGATTCGTATGAAGATAATGGTGTCCCGCGGCCCCTTTTCGTGTGTGATGGTTTCATGCTGGGCGTAATGAAAGCGCTTTGACTATAGTATTGTGTTCCTGTATCAGAATCCTACCAAAGTTCTGGATGTAAGTTCTAGGAAGAGACTCAGTTCTCGATGTAAGAATTTAGCTCTGACTATACTTTCCAAACTCCTGGAAGGAAACCAACTCGTGGTTAACTCTTGTTAGTATGTGCCCTTCGTCAAACAAACACACTCCCTACCTGCGACATTGACTCTAGGCTCCAAGGAAGCTGGGGGCTATGGCCTCTCAGCTGTTCAAAGCCTAGAATGATGTGCCTACTTAATAGGTGTTAAATAATAACAGCAACAGTCCATATGGTGCTTGTTAAGAGAAGGGTAATCCAAAACTTCCCTAATGACTGTGACCCTCCTGTGAAATTCTGATTTCAGTTGTATATGGGGTACAATAAATCTTTATCTTTTATCACCAAAAAAAGGCTAATCGAATTGCTGTTTGGAGGCCGGAATAACAACATGGGGTAGGAGGCCGGAGCCCAGGTTAAGGCGCGCAGCAGCCTTTTTCTGCTTTGCAGCTCTCTCAGGCTGAGGAGAACATGAAAGGCCCAAGGCCAAGGCTGTGTAAAGAAATGCTGATTTATTCAGTCCTAGACAATCCCTACTCCTACGTTTCACTTCTCTGCACAACTCTTACTGGTATTGTTAATATTTTAAAATCCTACAATAAAAGAAAATAAAGCTCAGTAATTTGGAGCTTGAAAATAATGTTACAAAAAATCTTTCCATACATTAAAATAAATTCAGGCCTTTAGCTCCGGGGAAATGTTGTTTCAGGATTTTTGTTTTTCCTGGCGAGGTAGCCACATTTACAGTGTAAAATATTCTACTTGCACTGTCACAGGAAAGCTGTTTTCTAAATGGCAGAGAAATACACAGTGACCTAAGTATTTATCTGCTAAAGCTGCTACCTGAGCACCTGCGCAACAAAACATGACTCATTTGTTGTGCAAGATGCCCGTCCCCTCATGGGCATCTTTATGTTACTGGCTGGTAATGACACAAAGAGTGAAATGGCAATGTTGCTAAGTAAAAGTGGTAAGTGGTGAAATCTACAGATTATATAACTGTTCATTTTCCCCAAAATATAAACTATATTTAGAAATATTGAAATGTGACATATTACTCTATATGTCTTATCTGAGCATCAAGGGCTTCTGCTGAGTTGCTGGAAGAGGTTCTTTAGATTATGCAATACAGCTTCTAAAGCTCAAAGGATGAGATCAACCTGTGCACTGATGCTTGCAAGTGAAACTAGGAATCCCGTAGTCTAGTCTCCAGACCTTGTCTGACCTAGGAGAAAATTCATCTCCTAGAAGATTTTCAAGGCTGACTTTTGTGATAAGCCTTACGTGCACAGAAGACTTGCTATACTATGATTTTTAGTTTTAAAGGGCTATTCTACATTTTTTTCAAAGCAATGTTTAAGATTGTATTATAGTAGACACTGTTCATACCATTCTAATAAGATGGGGTTCTATTAAGGAAACTTTACCCCATCGTTTTTCAGATTAAACGACCAGCTTTAAGACCCAATGTCTAAATGATTTGCCTATGGTATACTTTTTGCCCTAAAATACTTTTCCTGTGGCTTGCATGGATTGTTTTGTGCTGCTCAGCCCCTTATGTTGTGATAAAGACCAGTGCAGATGTAGATTTCATATTCTATAATTTAAAAAAAAAGTAAGTTACACCTCAAATTAACAAACGTATTTTAAAATCAAGCATTTTAAGTTGTACTGACATGGGGAAGGAGCAAGTTAACAGACTGATGAGTTAAAACAAATTTCACTGTTAAATTGAGTATAAATGATTTTGTTAATGGTAAATTAGGATAGTGTGGATATCCCTAATTATGGTTTTATCTGGGATTAATAGAGAAATCCACAGATAATCCGTAAATCCAGTCATTTTCTATCTTCCAACCTCCTAAGTAATTTACAAATTGACTTTTTGTATATTTTTGTGCCTTTTAAATTACTGTGAGGGGTTCCTAACTTCTGAGGAAAATGCAGGCTGTCAACAGAAACAGCAACAAGGCATCTAGGTAGTTGACAATCTGGGAAGTCACACACGTAATTTTTATTTAGTTGTAACCAATTGTATTGTAATCAATACTATTGCTGTCAGAGGCCTAACCAGTGGCACTGAAGGGGTTAAACTGCACGCGTGTGTGTGCACGCGCGCACACTCCATTTCTAGAACCCCAGATGATGAAGTAGGTAAATCTGTATTCCATTCATTGGTGCCTCTGCCCTTGGTCTGTGACAGAGGAAAGGCGTGTCTTCTCACTGTTCCCTCTGAAGAAAAGGCAAGCAAATGAGGGTGACTCAGTACTGCCAGTGGCCTACACACGACTGAACATTTTTCTGAATGATTCCACGTATACACTTTGGAATCAGGAAGAGAAACATTTTACTCTTCACTAACCAAATAAAACCATCTATAAATCAAATGCAAAACAACTTTGAGTAGGGACTTAAAAGTCTAGGAATTAAAAGGAGCTCCATGTTTTCCCTTCAACTTTTTCCCAGCTTTGGGGAATAAACAAAGACATCTGCCACATCAAGGGTCTGGTTTGTTTGTTTTTTTTAACTGAAAACTGAATGCAATCATTAAAGTTTACTTTGAAATTTAAAAAATGACTTCTGCAAGCTGCACTAGTTTAAATTTCACTAAAAATAAAATTTAGCATCTTTAAGAAGATCAAGAGTTTAACATTTCTTTTAAGCTAATTATTAAACAAAACATCATGTGTATTATCATCTATAAATAGCTTACTAAGGACACTGTTTCCTGAAAACTGCCTTAAACAGGCTAATTAAAAAATCATTAAACTATGTACAGTGATGGGCTCCCCAAGATATTGGGCCACCTCTAACGAAAATACATTCAACTATGCATAAACTCTTGTTGTTTAATTTAAAACACCTAGTAAGTCTATGTGTACCTTTATCTTAAAACTATAACTTTCACAAGTTCCTTTCATAGAGAAGTCTGCCAAGCCACTGACCAACAAGAAGAGAAAAAGCTGCAAACATCCAGGAAATGTCTTCCTACGTGACAGTAGACAGGAGTTTGAAAAAGGATCTCAGTGCATTCCACCTTTTATCTGCGTTTATAAATTTAAGGTTTCAGGGCTTCAATAAAGCTCACACATGGCTTTGGCTCTGACTTTTATTCCAAAGCTTTCCAAAAGGTAGGCTTTTTTTTTTTTTCTTTCTCTTTTGTCTTCAGTGCATTTCCTCTGGCCCAACATGGCTGTTTTATTCCACGGCTTTCCAAAGAGCAGCTCCTCGTCTTGACAGTCTTTTCAATGTCGTCACTATCTTCCCCTTCCAATCTACTATTGCAGAATGGCTGGCTGGACTGCAAGTTGAAAAGTAAACAAGTGCTTTCTGGCTGTACTTTGTTCAGCTCTTCTCGTTATCTGCTTCCCCTATCCAGTTGCCCTTTCCCCAGTCCCTAGCACTTTTTTTTCCCTTCCATCAGTTGCCTTTTTGTTCCATGTCTTTTATCTCCTGCTATCCTCCTGCCGTTCCAGTCAAACCTCAACCCCAAACCCACACATCCTTTGGTCTCATTGCCACTAGTGATTAAAACAGTCACTCTAAGCTTACTTTCAACAATTAAAAAAGGCCTCAGAAAATGTTCAGTGCTCCCAATTTTATTTTTATTTAATGCTAAAAGTTAAAGAAAAAAAAAGGTACTGTAAATCTGACAAATGACAGAATGCAGGTGATATTTCCATAGCGTGATTTTAAAATAGAATAATGTTGATATCTGAGATTACACTCACTTCAGTTGACATGAGTTTCATCATATATAGAAAAAGTATCACCTTCAACTTAAAAAAAAAAAAGTAAAGGTTAAAAGGTGGCACACTTTTAAAATACTTGGTGGCCAAGGAAAGGTATCTAGTAAAAGTTGTAAACCATGTGTACGTTCTCATAACTTTTAATGTGAGGCCACATGAAAGACAGTACATCTGTTAAATTCTATAAATTGTTAAAGCAAAAAAGTGAAAGCTTCAACACCCCATCCCCTAATATTTTGAGTATTAAAAGCACAGCTGAAATATTAGGATTTGAAATCTGATACTGCCCATGTACAGTAAGTAGCTTTCTGACATCTTTATCCAGCTGTGGAGAATCTCTGCACTGTCATCAGGTACAACAAAGGATCAAACCCATGTCCCAGTGTTAACTTTTTAACTTAAGAGAATGCCAGAGATATAACCCATATCAACACTTTCCAGCTGCAAGCCTTCTAACGAAGGCCACCCAAGGGCCAGTCGGACTCTGATTTTTTAATAGGAGTAAACAACACACAGCGCTTTAAAGCTGTTTAAATTCTCCCTCTTAAACAGCAGCACAGAGATACCATAGGTTGTCTTTTCCACAGCTGGATAGACTTATTCAAAACAGGATGGTTCTTTACTAATCTTTTTGGAAAGCTTATCTGTATTAAGAATGCAAAACATACAGATAGCTACCACAAATTAGGTCAAATGACTGATCAACTTGTAACATCTATGAGGTCAAATTCCAGTTTATAATAAAGTGCCTAGATACGCATTTATACAACAGACCATAAGTTGAATTCTTTACAAATGTCTTTATGGGCATGTAAAATTGACTGTGTTTCTGCATGTGTGCATTTACATAAGAGAAACCAGTCTGCTCTGAGTCACAGATACTCCAATTAAAAAAAAAAGTGTAACAACAAACTGGTTAATCATGCAAGTCTGTTTGCAATATAACAATGACGGGTAACATGAATTTGCACAGCATTAATAGGTGTGCTCATTAAAAACACCATGAAAAAAATATTGTATTTGGTGCAGTATCTGATTTTCAAGTGATAATGACTCAACCATTAAGAAATATTTGAGCAATTTAAAAATGAAAGACAAAAACATAACTGAAGAAGGATCCAAAGTGGGTAACAATCTGTATTTTCAAATTAAAATAAAAGCTTGGTTGGGAACAATACACAGAAGTTGTAGTAGACCTCGAAGCCATGATTCAGCCTAATTAGAGGGCCAAGTTACAAACACCTGAACATGAAAGGATTTAAAGTAGTGTTCCTGTCAATGTTAAATCATAACAGCACAGAAGAAAAACCAGTATCACTGTGAGACAACTATTTCTAATAACTGATGATTTATTGGTTTAAAAAAACTCACTTTA
Organism: Hyperoodon ampullatus; assembly: GCF_949752795.1. Lineage (NCBI taxonomy): Eukaryota > Metazoa > Chordata > Mammalia > Artiodactyla > Ziphiidae > Hyperoodon > Hyperoodon ampullatus. The sequence goes on along the minus strand of NC_136914.1, from coordinate 119,229,879 downwards.
CTGATGCAAAATAGTAATCCAAAGAAATTAGTTTACAAAAGGTTTCTAAAAATAGTTTGAGAAGTGGGGCCTATTATGTAAAACCCTTTCTTTAATTTTCGCTAGTTTATCATATTTGCCCAGAAGAACAGTATTATTCACTTGGTATTTCAAACACATGTAAGAAGGAAATTACAGGTTTCCTCCACCCCCATTTGGGCTGTCACTGATATGCCCACGGGCAGTCCTGGCAGCACCCTGCGCTGTTACTGTCATTGTACCATACTGTATTTAGCACTCACTACAAACAGGGTGTAGGTCATCATATCAACAGCAATGGGGCTACAGGTAAATGATAAAACAACAAAACACAAAACAGAAACGAAACCAATCCCACAATCTCCAAGTTCACCTGGACTGTAACTTCTCTTTCGACTCTTCAAAGGAAAACGACCACAGCCAACGACAGACAGAGTGCTCCAGGGTGTTTCGAAAGATCAAGTGGCGCTGCAGAGCCAGGCTCCACGCAAAGATGGCAGGGCCATCTTGTCCTCGCCACCATCCGTTATCACTGCCTTGAGTCACTGGATTGTGTATTATGCAACCGACTAGCATGCAGCATTGTAATCTTACAACTGATCACATGGGCAGTGAACAGTGGTCAACTTTGCCTTAAAACAAAACAAAAAAATCCCCCCCCACCCCCCAGGCCCAGTCCTGAAAAATCTCTCAGCAGCAACTCTCAGGCAGTCATCAACAGCCGAACAACTGAACTTTAAGAACAAAATCCAAAATCGAGAAAGATTCAAAATCGGTTTCCTGTTACTCTCAAAGGACAACGTTTGGGGGGAAACTTGGTGACATTTCCCAGTGGCATGCCCACTTCACAACAGTGCCCCTTTTGCTCATTTCCTTTCCTTCTCCACCACTTGGCCTCCAGCCTGAGAAAGGGGCCAGCAATAAGGAATAACAGACAGTAAGGCAATCTTACGACGTCAGAAAATGTATTTGGCTTTTTTTTTTCTTTTTAAAATAAGTGCATACAAATACAGCTAGAAGCGTTTCTGATTTGCCAAGTGCTCTAAAAAAGCAGCCAAGTCACAGCCTACATTGAACGGTAACTGTCACCAGGATAATAAAGCACAAAGATATGCTAATAACGTTAACAAAAGAAGAAAATGCTTTTATAAGTACATACCTTTTGTCGTCAAAAAGAAAAAAAAAATAGAAACACAATGTATTCAAAAAAATCAAAATTATACAGCCATGTTTATGAAGTCTACATTTCCCTTGTCTTGGATATATATATATGTGAAGATATATACACAATTCAAGCAGTTTTAGTTAAGGGTAATCATTGGGTTTTTCTGAAACCGGAAAGTCACGAGTCTCTCTCTTTTTTCACTTTCACATCTCCAGCAAGGATGGTTGCAATTTCCCCTTGCATGAAGGCCCAGGGGACATTGGAGCCCACAAGGGGGCATTTTTCCCCACTGGGACAATAGACCTCTCCACTGGCTCCCTGCTGTTTGATGCTTTGTCTGGAGCAAGGGAAGCAGAACTTGTGCGAAGGGACGGACGGGCACTGCACAAAGTGGGTGTCCTCCAGCCGCTCGTGGCACAGGGTGCAGCACAGCGGGGCGCTGGCCGCCAGCGAGGAGTCCGGGAGGCTGGCGGGGTGCACTGGCTCCAGTCCTCCTGTGCTGCCTGCCCCCTGGCCCCCCACCTCTCGGGGGCCCAGCCTTCTCTGGTTCATAGAGGACGGCGAGGGTGGGCTGCTGCTGTTCCTCCTGGTGGTGGAGTGCACCTGGTTGGCATCTTTCGAGGCATGACTGCCCCCTGCATTGTCTGCTACCAAGATTAGGGCTGCCATGGGGGACTGGCCGTTCTGGGCCGCTTCAGGCGGTGTGGTCCGGTTGGAATGAGGTGAGGCAGTGGGGGGTGGTGGAGACACGAAAGAGGATGTAGGAGTAATGGGGATCTTGAGCCCTTCTGTGGACGTGGACAGCCATGGCTGTGCCTCTCCATTGATCTTAGGGGGCCCGACTTCACCTTCTGGTTCTGGAGAAGGCTTCCTTTTCCTTGCTGTTCTTGCAACTGGAAGAACAAAGACATAAGAGGGGGGGAAAAAAGGGACGTAAATGAACGTGCGCTGAAAAGAATCTTTTTTTTTTCTAACACATAACAAAACTCCCCGAAGAATTTCTCTTCTCTAAAAGCTGGTACATAAAAACTCACAGGAGTTTCAAGAGCACGTGCAACTTAAACCACTTAGCCTGACGGGGCTCTGAGGCAGCGTAGCAGTTTAAAGAAAAAGAAAAGCCACAGAAAATGGCCCCGACAGCGCTGCCTGTTTTCCCACAGGCCTGCCTGTCCCCAGGCTGCACTGGGCACCTGACGGTTAACGTCCCCCCCGCGCCATGCACACATAGGTTAAAAGGTGACTGGTGCCCTCCTGCTGGCATCCAGGAATGTGCCAGGAAAGGAAAGCCCTGTGTCGCTGCCTATCAGCCCGTCTGACTCATCTCTGTTATGCTGCTTCAGCACAGGAACACGTTGCCACTAAGTACTGGTTCCGCCTCGGGCAGATCAGGAAGTTGGGTGTTTGTTGTTTCTGGGCCGGGGGAGAACGGCGAATGGGAAGAGCACCCCTCCTCGGCTCTCCGTCCCCGGCTCGCCCCTAGATCCCCTCACTCCACAGCCGCCCCTACCTGCTTTAGACCCGTTGGCCCCGTTGGCCTCGAAACCCAACAACCTGCCTGCAGTCAGGGCCGGCTCCTTCTTAAACTTGCTCTCGAAGGGCCCCGAGTGGCCGTGCTGGTGCAGCGCCAGCAGCGTGTCTCGCACGGTCTTGGGCCGGTTGACCCAGTCCTGCTCGCCGGGCCCGCGGCCTTTGCCCGCGCCCTCGGTGCCCAGCTCGGCCGCCCCGGCCCCCGAGGACAGGCTGTCGGCTGGGCCGCGGTGCGAGCCCGCCGGCGGCTGCTTCTCCTTAGCCGCCGCCTCGCGCTGCTCGTGCTCCGCGGCCGCGCTGCTCGACACGGACGCCGGCCGCTTGTGGGCGCCCAGTTCGGCAGGCTGCGCCGAGCCCAGGCCGGCGGCCGCGGCCCCGGACACGGCGGCCAGCGAGGCGGCGGCGCGGCCGCCCAGGCCGAGCGCGGCGGGCAGCGGCGTGGCCGAGCCGTTCATGAGAGGCACCAGGGTGGGCGGCACGGCGTGGCCGCGCCGCGGGTTCGGGCTCTGGCGGTTCAGCTCGGGCGGCTCCTCCAGCTTGGAGAAGCCGTTGGGCACCAGGATGCCGTTCACGGGCGGCGGCTGCGGCGTCGGCGGCTGGGCCAGGCTCGCGGCCGGGCGGCTGCCGCCGAAGTCGGAGCCCAGGCGCGGAGGCCGCTCGGCCGCGGCGGCCGCCAGAGGGTAGCGCTCCAGAGCCTGCGGGGCGCGCGGGGCGGCCTCGGGGCCGCCGTGGCCGAGCGGCGGCTGCTGTTGCTGCTGCTGCTGCAGGAGGAGGTCCTTGGCCGAGAGCGGCGGCGGCTTGGCGGCGGCCGGGGCCGCGGCGCCGGGCGGGGAGCGGCCCTCCGGGAAGCAGCCGTGCGCCCGCTTGAGCTGCCGCGCCGTCTCGATGACGAACTCGACGCGGTCGGCGCCCTCGTAGTTGACGCAGCCACGGCACACGGGCTCGGTGAAGTCCCAGATCATGGCCCAGGGCATGCGGGGCAGGTCACACAGGTAGCACGACTGCCGCCGGGACGCGGCCGCCACCGCCACCGCCGCGGCCATGTCCGAGGAGCCCGCGGCGCCGGAGGAGGAGGAGGCGGAGGAGGAGGAGGGGGGGGCGCCGCCGCTCCCCGCCGGCACCACGCGCGCCCTCCTCCCCCCCCAACCCCGCGTCTCTCCCACCAGCGGCGGCGGCCGCACAGGCGGCGGCGGCGGCAAAGCCCGCGAAGGCTCGGCGCCCGCGCAGCGCCCCCGGTGCACGAGGGGCGGCGGGCGCGGGGCGAGAGGCTGCAGCCGCGGCAGCACGTCCCCCCGGCCTGCGCGGGCGCGGGCGGACGGCGGGGCGGCGCGGCGCGGCGGGCGCGGCGGCTGGGGCTCGGCCGGGGCCGCGGCGGGCCTCCAGACCGGGGCGAAGACGGGCCGCGCGGGTGCGGGGGAGCGCAGCAGGTCGCGGCGGCGGCCGGCTCGAAGTGCGGGGCGGGGGGCGGGGAGGCCGGGGGGGCGGGGGGCGGGGGGCGGCCGCCGGGGCAGGCTCAGCCCGAGCGGCGGGGCATGCCGCGCCGGGGCGGCGGCGGCGGCCGGGCGGCGCGGAGCTCGGGCGCAGCGCGGGCCACGGGTCGCTCCGCTGCTCTCTCACAGCTCCTGGCGTCGCCGCTCTCCAGCGCCCGCGTCAGCGCCCAACCCGCCTCAGCTCCGCCGCCGCCGTCGCTGCTGCTGCTGCCGCCGCGGCCGCTCCACTTCTACAGACTTGATTCTTCGACAGCCTCGCAAGGCGCCTGCGCGGGCCCCCTCCCCTCGCGCGCGCGCCCGCCCTCCCCCGCGCCCTCCCCCTCCCCCCGCCGGAGATCGTGCGCTGCCGGGAGAGCCGGCTCTGCGGCGCCCGCCTGCCCGCCTGCCCGCCTGCCCGCCTGCCCGCCAGCCAGCGCCGCGTCCCGTGTCCCCGACGTGAACGCGTGGCTGGCACGGCTTGCCTTCCTCCACCCGCTCGGCTACCTCGACTCCTTGCGCCGAGCTACCCCCCCCCTTCAGTTCCGTTTGGGACAAACCATGCTAAAACTCATGTTTTGAAAAACAGGCCACTTTGTAACTTGGTTGTCCGTAATCTCTCGAGCATAGGGGCTTTTAAATCAAGCGTGGTTCACATTTTTTACGGAGCTTTATGTATTTGAACTCTTCGATAAGTGCTTTTACACTCGCATGTGTCTTGGGAAGGACACAGGCGCCGCCGGTCCCCTGAAGTTTTCCTAAGAGGAGGGTGTGTGCTCGCAAGCTTTAGGACCGCGTCCGCCCGCCGTTTCCCGGAGCCCTTCCGGGAGGGAGCGGGAGCGGGAACGCCGCGCGATGGGGCCCTCGCAAACACCGAGTCTTCCCCTCGGCCCGCCCTGCCGCGCGAGGGTCCCTGCTGCCCGGCTCAGGTCCGCGAGGCGGGCGCGTGACGTGGGCGCGGGACCGGGGCCGCGGCCGCGTGCGCCGCCGTCTCCGAGTGCGCACGCTCCGCGCGGACGTGACTCGGCGCCGCTGGCACTGGCGGCCCCATTGAACGAATGCACATTCCAGGGATCCAGGGTCAGCTGCCCGCGCGGCCGCGTCACCGCGCAGGCTCCGCCCCCCTGCCCGCGACTCTGGGGCTCCAGGCCCCGCCCCCGGGGCCAACCTCGGACTCGAGGCGGCGCGGGGCGCGGGCACGAGCCGCGGTGCGGTGCGCGCCCGCCCTGGGGCTGAGCAGGCTGGCCGGCGGGGCGCGCGGGGCCCGGCCGTTGGCGGGCTTCCTAGGCTCGGCAGTAGGGCAGGGGCGGCCTCGCGCCCACCGCGCAGCCCAGGCTGGGCTTGGGTGGGTGCAGAGCCGCCTGGCGCTAAGTCGAGGTGTGGCCGCGGAACCGGCCAGGCCCGCCGCGCTCTGCCACCGTTGGCAGCCGTGCACTGTGCCCAAGTGAAGTGAGCACTTGAGTTTCACACTTTTATCGGGAGGAGGAGCTGGCGTGTGTTATGGTAAATCACTTTTGGCTGGTCGTTAGTCTTACTGACTAATAGACGCGAGCTTAGTCACTCTCAGTTGGGACTTTTACACTTCAGCTCTGGAAGGGCGGCCTCCGGAGCTTCCTTTGTTGGAAAACAGGCCCACATCTCTCCCTGAGACTGGAAAGAGCTGGTTAAGTGTGGGAAGAACAGGGTACTAATTATATTATCTTTACTACAACTGGATTGGTAGGTGGAGAGAGAGGGAAAAAATCCTGCTGACGTTTCTCTCTAGTTACTGCTATTGAAAATGCCAGGGCGCTTCAAAGGATTAACCACAAGGAAGAGGAAGAACACCCCTAGAGAAACAGCGGAGGCAGCTGCTTAAAGCACATGGAAAAACCTGTTCGAAAGTGGCACAGAAAACGTAATGCCACATCGAAATGTTTCTGCAGGCGAAGCCTGAATGACTTCTCATGGGGATTTCCGGAGAAGGTGCGCCTGCCCTAAAGGTCTCCCCATCTGTTCCCGGATGTTGCCCTGCAATTACAATCCTGCCCCACCCTCTCCTAGCTGGGAGAATGGGACCCCGGTCCCCAGCAGCTGGTGCCAGTGGATTTGGTCACACCTAGTCCCTGCTGTTGCGCATCTCTCTCAGGACCTGTCACTCTCCTTGGAGGCCCTGAGCCGCTCATTCTAGCCTGTGACTTCACCTACTAGGCCACTGCCCAAAGGGGATGAAGCCCAGTCTCTGTGCTGCAAGAGATGTGCCGTCTCAACACCCCCAAGAAATGGCCCCCCTAGGCAGGGATGGAAATATTAAAAGAAAGCAACTCGGGGTTAGAGCCACGGCCTGGTTTTACTCATCTACCTGAGAGAGGCACCGTAAATACCCTCGTGGGAAAGCCTATGGCTCCCTCCCAAATAGAAACACCGAGATCCAAATTCTGCCTCGAGAGGTACTAAGTAAGGATTTTTGTAGAACACAACTTTCCTTCTCCAAATGAAGAGCGTTTCCTTTTTATTTTACGCTACCAGTTCAATGTCGAAACTCAGTTGTTGTAACTTCCCTAACGAAATGCCCGCTAGAAAATGGAAAGGCTGTTTTAGTTCTGGTTTCTTTTACCATAAAAGGATCCGGGGTCAAGGGGGTTAAGGCTGGCCCTGGATCCAGAGCAGCAATTCCTTATATTGTATCAGAAGTCTTTCATGCTGCCTGGCCTTTCATGTAGCTCTGAAGCAGCTTTATCGATGTATGCTAAGTAAACAGAGCTTTGTTTTCGTCTTCCACCCACTGCCCTCCCTCCCGGCACAGACTGGAGTTGGATCCCTTCCAAAGCGGCTGCTGCAGCAGTTAGAGCCGCCTGCTGCACACACAGGAGCAGGGTTTCTAGGGTGAGGCAATGCGTCTGCAATTCGCAGAGACAAGGCAGGAATTGTAATTGTAGTTCATCATGTGATGACTTATGAAAGAGGAAGTTGGTATGTTTTAGTCACGTAGACTCTGCCCTCTTGCTTAAAAGGCTCCGGGTCCTCTCAAAAGGGAATTATGATCCTCTTTGCCACTCCGAGTCAAGGTTACTGGGTTGGCTGCAATGTGCTCCTACACGTTCATGCGTGGACAGGCAGGCAGATGCCCCGTGAAGTGTTGGTGGGGCAGTGGATTGAAGTTGGCTTTTAACCAAAACACTGAAATGCTGCAATTTGTCTTAAGAAATATTCTGTGGGGAACACTCCTGCTGAGACTGGAAGAAGCAACAGTCTTTTCCAGCTCGAATTTCTTAAGATTGAAAAAAAAAAAAAGAGAGAAAATCTCAGTGCAGAAGCAAAAGGAAAGCCATTCAGTATGATATTCTCAAAAGCTGGCATAAGGGAAGTGATTGGAAGGTAAACCAAAAGGAGCAGTTCTAAGCAGTAGCTCAATGGGTGGAACAAATCTGACCCCCTCACTGAGATTTACATGGGTTTCCCCTGTGTGAGCATTAAACATCTAAAATCTGAATCTTGTCCCCCGAGCTTACTCCAGTTGAGATGCTCTTGTTAACACACCACAGCCACGTACTGGCACTCGACAGGGCAGTGTAAAGAAATGGTTCTTAGCAGAGGACCTTGATGGAACTCTGCCCCTAGGACATGCAGCTCTGGGAGGGCTGCGACCCCGTGCCCCCAGCAGTGTGTGGGTGCTGTCCAGGATGTGGTATTTCTAGGGACTGCTGAGATCCTACGCGTCACCCTATATCCACATGCGGAATCACAGCCTTCATTCTTCAGAGTGCAGTTTCTATTAATAGCATGATGTTGCAACCATACTAAAGCTTCTTAAACTCTGACCCTGGCATATTTGGAGGAGAAAAAAAATGCAGCCACATGTCATCTGAGTTTCTGTGGCTAGCATCCTAGGCTCCTTGTATTTGGCCAGAAGTAAGACTTCTGGAAGAGTAAGTAAGACTGGAGGAGCATGTGTGATATTCAGGGCTTTTCACTTTGAAAAAGTTATAAATACATATTTGAACATATTTGTTTATATGAATACATCCACACATACTATGGAGAGTCGTGACATACAGGAACCTTCTGGAACAGATAAGAGCGCCTTCCTTCTAAGCAACAGCATTTTACGAGACAATCCTACTGGTTTTCAAATTGCAAATATGCTATTTTAGAAATACTTTCCCTCTGTTTGACCTCTCCCTGTAGCCTACCCACCCTGTGTGCAGAAAGCATTCAGATATTAAAAAGACTTTTGCATGTGGAGGAGATAAACTCTCTGTGGAGGGTCTAAGAATCAGGCCAAATAAAATCACAGGAGCTCTTAATCATCCACATATTATACACAGAAGCTGTTCGTCCCCAGCCTATGTGTGAACATAGGTACAGGTCCCCATTTAGAGTAAAACTTGGGGCCTTGAGGTAGGTTAGCTACTTACTGTGTCAGAATTTAAAGAGCTAAGTGAAAAATACAGACAAAGGAGAGATGGAGGTCACACACTCACTCAGTCTGCAAGGAAATTTGGAGGAGAACTGGAAGGAATTCAATAGCCATTCGATGCCAGAACCCTCCTATTGACTTTTTGGAAAGAGCATGATGAAATGCACTTTTCTGGAATAATATCTGGATGCGGGTTTAACTTATATTTAAGACACTCACTGAAATCCTTTAAACGATATCAGTAGGAAGACCCTGACAAAATAACGAACTAACCTCTCGGATAATGTTTGAAAAAAGGTAAATTTTCTCTCATCAGCTTGCTTACTTAAAAAGGTAACTTTCCTACTACACATTCAATAGTAAGGGAACTGAAAAAAATAGAAGATGTTACAGTTTTAAAAGGTCAAGCATGGTGTGATAGCTTTGCGTTTATTATTGCTTTTGTATGGACATTCAGAAAAGTTGTTTCGAGCATAAATTTTGTTGTCATCCTTTTTCAGAAGCTAAAAACCTAAGACAGTGAAAGATTAAGTGATTTGCCTATTGTAACATGAAAGGTGAGTACCAGAACTGAAATCCAAGTATGAGTATTTTTGTCTAACGATATAGTCTAGAACATTCTGTTTACATTTTGCATTTTAAAAAAACGTGCTCACAGTTTAGAGGTCTAGAAGAAGCATGTTAACATTTGTGAGTGTTAACAAAAAGAGTGTTAAGATTTGCCTATCTATATCTGTATTTATAGGAAACAAGAACATTCTAGTATAGTTCATAGGACAGGTAATCCAAAGAAAACAGAGGGATATGGTAGAGTTGAGAGATGCCACCGCGCCATGCCTCGTATGGGACTTCTTAAATGGCAAACCATTTTGCACTGGTGAAACTTAGAAGTTATGAACCATAGATTAAAAATTGATCTTAGGTGTTTGGATAAAAAATTCAGTTCTGGGATTTAGTTGAGTGATGAAATGGTTTGGTCACTCACCAAATTGGAATACTGTGCCTCCAATTCTTTATGCCCTATTTCCTTGCAAACAAAGAGAAAAGTCTCATGAAATCATTTAATTCCTACTGTAGGCCTCCAGTTCTGGCTACTTTGCACTCAGGCAGGTAAATACACCGTGGCTACAAGGCACTGAAAAGAAAAAACCATGGATTCAGATATTTTATAGAATTCCATCGTTGTGAAGGGGCTGTAGGAAGCACAATGATCATAATTTATTCACACAAGCTTTCACTGTTATTGTTTGTATTTCTTATGAGATAGAAGTTAGCCAATATGAACTAGATTGACTTTCTCTTGACAAGACGCAAATATATTTTGCGAAAGAATGCCAATCAGCAGGAAAATTTGGCCTTTACCAATGGGGTTTCAATAATCTGTGCTGGTGACTGACTTGCTGTGGTTTAATGTGCTTTAGCAAACACACACAAAGTACTGTTATTTAAAATAGTTGTGTGTATAGGTGATAGTCCAGTGATATCTAAAGATCCAAACAGTAACAATAAACTTTTCTCCAAACTTTGTTTTTTGGTCAGTTTTATGAACAAAGGAGATACAGAGAACTCCCTGCAGAAGGAAAAAAGGAAGGAAAGTTTAAAAGACTAATTGTGGGCTGTAATTTATTAATTGGAGTGAATGTCTGTATGCATTGGCACATCCGTTCCTGGGCCCACATGGTACTACGTCTTTGCCAAGGGGAGTGCAAAACCGTGGAGAGAATTAAGATTCACACTCAGAATTGAAGTTCATACCGGGAAGAAGGAAACCAAATACATGGGAGCAGATAGCCTAGGTTTGAGCCCTAGAAAAAGACCACTGGTGGACAGAAATAGAAAAATAGATTTCCTAAAATGACTGCCTAAATATAGTGTGTTTACTAAAAAGCTTGTCACAGACAGCTAAAATGCAAATACAAATGAACTTTGATGGGCTTGTTAGCAAGCCTCCTCCGCTCTTCAAGCAAATTCCTGAGTGATAAAGTTGGTTCTGAAACATGCCTGGGAATTAACACATGTGAACTTCCTAGGAGTTTTTATCTCTTAGCATTTAAGAAGTAGCTAGATTGTGAACATTTTTCAGACTGCTTTTATTCTTTCTGTCTATCTTATCTATCTACCTATATTTGCATTAGCAGAGCAATTCATCTTTTTTTTTTTAAGATTTTCTTTTTTTTGATGTGGACCATTTTTAAAGTCTTTATTGAATCTGTTACAGTATTGCTTCTGTTTTGTGTTTTGGTTTTTTGGCCGTGAGGCATGTGGGATCTTAGCTCCCCGACCAGGGATTGAACCCGCACCCACCCTGCATTGGAAGGCAAAGTCGTAACCACTGGACTGCCAGGGAAGTCCCCCAATTAATTGTTCTTAACGATGACTAAGAAGACATCAGTGTCTGTTTACTTTATTAATTTGGTAAACTGAGGTACCAGCACAGTAAGGAACTTGCCTTGAGACAAAGAAATGTACAGTAGAACAACAGCTAGAATTCAGGTTTCCCAAACTGCAGTTCTTTCTTTAGCCCACTGGTGGGCTACCTCCTATTTCTATTTCCTTCACAGGTTCTGTTTTACATACATGTACATATCTGCACAGGAGATGGCTGTGGGACCATAGGTTCTCTTCAAGCAGCTGGCATGTGACCTGAGGCGCATCAGTGCGACACTCTGGGCCCATGTCTTTCTTGAGCAGAAGAGGGGATGTTGAACTTGATGCCATTTCTGCTCTGACCCTTCATATGGTGGGTGGGGGTAATGGAAACAAGGAGAACATGGCAAACCCAAGCCCAGGGTTCTTCTGACACATATGGGACCACAAAACAATGCAGAAAAATGACTGCAAGTGCCTGCCCATTATTTGGGGGCATTGTGCCATCAAATAAAGTTGTGAGGTTAAATGGCTACCAGATCATCACATCATCTGAGAACATGATGGCTGCTTGGTTTGGGCTCAGATCCCAGGCTAGGAGTGTCTAAAGCACAGTCTATACTTAGTTTAAGTTAGCCAGGGCCAAAGCATCTGTATCAGCATTAATATGCTCAACTAAAGTGTCTCAAGGCTTATGGAAAACGTTCCTTTCCACAAGAGACTGCCTTATTTTGTGTGTGTGTATATGTATATATATATATATATACATATACACACACACACACATGCACACACACATACACACATACATATATATATATATATATATATATATATATATGATGGGCAAAGACTGAATATACTATCCACAGGCCTTTCAGATTACTCAAGAGGGCCACAGCTAAAGAAAAGAGAAGAAGAAGAAAAAAGAAAACAGTTCAATACACTGACAGGCATTTGGCTGAATAGGTCAGCAGGATGTGGAAACTTGTTTTGAGGTTTTTTGTGTTCTCACCCAGGATTCCACTGATTAATAGCTGTGTGGCTTCTTTGCTGGCTATATACTGAATTTATGAAGGATACTGTGAGAGTAAGTTCTAGGAATTCTGATGTTTTGAAATTTATTGGGACTTTGTTAACTATAGTGAAATGTTACATTCGTGACTTCTATATGACTTTTGTTTATTTGGGTATGATTATGAAAACTTAATGACGTTTCTTCAGTTCTATGTATTTCAAAAATGGGGGTGGTGGGAAGCATGTATGTGTAGACGTTCTTTCATTTCAAGTATTCTTCAAAAATGAAAAAAAAAACAAGTTCTTTACTTTTCATATAAAGATGACTCAATTTATTTTAAAATGAGTGTTCCAGAATCAGACTTCCAGATTCCATGAATTCAGTGTGGAAAAGAATAAGCAGCTCCTTTTAGCTGTAACAGGAGACATTCTTTTAAAAGCCTGGAATGCTGAAGCCCTCTTACACTGAAAACACGTCAGGACATGCCTTTTTGGGATACTGTCAAGTGGTTTAGGCTCAGAATTCTACATTCTGTACTTTTGAAGTTGTTTTCTGTTGGCAGATGACTTCTTGATTATTTTCACGTGGTGAGTGTTCAGGCCAACCTCTCCTCTTCCAAGTAATTAAAAAAAAAAAAAAAAAACAGACTCTGTGAAGTACCCATACTTTAGCAAAAGTTGTGGGTTGTGTGAGTGCTGGGCTTATAATGATCAATCCTCTGAGCCTTGTCACAGTTCGTAACAAAAGTCAGTTCAAAAATCAGACACACACTACCTAGAATGCTTTACTCTGCAAAGCTCACTCCTGATTCCTAAAAGTGTCGCCATGTTAAGGAATGAAAAATTACAGTGACTGTGAAGTTTTCACCTCTAAGGAGCTCTCATTTCCCTAGTAAAATTAAACAGTAATTTCCATTCCCCTCAGTTCCTTTTTGGACCGAGGCTGGGAATGGATTAAGGGGAATAAATGAACCAAGTCAATGGGGGGTTTCCTTCTCCTGCCTCAAAAAGGTGCGGCTTCCCCCCTCTGCAGGCAGGAGATACAAGTTAGATGCAAGCCAGTTCTCCTGTTCCCTAGAGCCTCTATTTTTAGGCAGTTCTGATTCATGGATTGGAGAATTGCACTAAATTAGATACTGTACAGCATGGGCCTGGGTAAATTAAACGCTCTGCCCCTCCTCACCCCTCTGACCACCAAGAGTTCACTTCTCAGGCGCTACTATGTATGAGTCCCAAACAAAGGGAGCCCACTGAAAACCCCGTCCATATTTGCCTTATCATAGACGGCATGGTAGTAGTAGATGTTTTCCTATTTCTTGAACACCAGCAGGATTCTCAACATGCCCCAGAACAGAGAGGCATGATCTTCGGTGATGGTTTAAAAAAAAAAAAAAAAAAAAGGACTTCCCTGGTGGCGCAGTGGTTAAGAATCCGCCTGCCAATGAAGGGGACACGGATTCAAGTCCTGGTCCGGGAAGATCCCACATGCCGCGGAGCAACTAAGCTCGTGCGCCACAAGGGAAAGTAACCCCCGCTCGCCGCAACTAGAGAAAGCCTGCACACAGCAACGAAGACCCAACACAGCCAAAAAAAAAGTTAAAAAGAAAAAAAAGTCATCTCATTCCACTTTGTGAGAATTCTTTTTTAATTGTGTGTTTTATTGGGACATTTCCCAGAGATATGCAGTGAGAAACTAGCCTGGAAAAAGACAAATAGGACAGGCATAACAGAGTCAGATTTCTTTTCAAATACTTCATTTTGCAGACCAAGAAAACAACCTGTAAATCTTTTTTACACTTTTATTATGGTATATAAATTATGGCATTTTAGGTGAAGCCAATAGAGCTAGCATAGGCAAGAAAGTCAGTTTCTTTTTTTAAGCTTTCCATGGGTAGTATGATTTAAATAATTCTGTGGTAGAACTTCAACACCTCCGATTGAGCACTTTTGTTTACGAAGTAAGAACAGTAATCCTCATGTTAAAAGGTAGTGTTGCTGCCCTAGACAGCAGATGGTGTTATTAAACACACAGGCAAAGCCTAAGGTCATCAGGAACTAACAATTAACCAGAAATACGATCTGTCACAGTCGTTTAATGGGTAACCTACCAGATATATGCCACCTCTATTATCGTGAGGATTGGGAGGTATATTGTTAAGCTTCAGAGCAGTTACACAATCGGTTTAGAAATATTGTAATTATATTCTTGTTTAAGCATTTCGTGAAACCAACAAACCAGAAAGAAAGTGAAAATCAGTGTGATTTCCTCATAATATTGCTTTCTCTTGCCTGCTTTTGAAAAATACTGATTCAGATTGCACAGTTTCATAGCGATCCCTGAATATAATTGGTCTCCCCAGACTAATACTGTCAGAATTTTGGATTTTCTACTGCTGGGTTGTTCTAAGACCTCTCTGCATTATCCAAGGCATCATTTTTGCCCCTGCAGATTTTGTAGTGTGAAAAGATTTCAAAGTACACAGTACCAGTAGAGGGGTGGCTGGAAAAAATGGTAGTGCAGAGAAGGGGGCAATGAGTTAGGGGTGAGGGGTAGTGGGAAGTGTAGTTGAAGACTTACTAGCAAGTAACGAGAACACTATTAAAATATGGAAGTGGGCTCAGTTTCTACTGTAAATCAAATATAAATTTGTCAATAAAGTAAGAGCTTTGTACATACAGCCCAATTACTCATGAGGGTTTTCCAAGGAGAGTTTGCCACAGAGAATGTGTGACCGGTTTCCTTTCCAGTTAGGGCTTTTGAGGATGAGGAACTGAATTCTAAATTCACTGAAAGGAAAAATAACCAACAGCGCAGCAACCAAGTCTGAATCACAAAGAACAAACTACTTGGTTAGAATTAGGAAAAGTGACCCTTGGCCCATCAGCCAGAACTCCAAAGGGTATCAGAGAGTTGTAACTCCAATCATTGTATCGGCCAATCTGAAAAACAGCATCTGGAAAAGCGAAAACATCCCCAGTGCCCCAGGTGGCTAGAAGATGAACAATGGAAAACAGGGTCCGGAGGTCACTGGCTAATCAGAGTAAATAAGTGGGTGGATTCTAGTCTTCGAGCAAAACCTGCTTTAATTTCCCTGCTGTTGGGTTTGGTGAGGAACTCTGAATCACAGAAAGTGCACGCTAATAAGAATGTTTTTCTTATCCAGTTTCACATATTTAAATATGTTTATTTACATTTCTCCAAATTTAAACTGAGTAAGGAAAAGTGCAGCATCTGAGGGCACAGACGCCCAATTTGAGACCTTCATTTACAAGCTCAGGTAGCTTGATGTTTCCTTGTGGCCAGGACTCCTGCTGACACTTCCAGCTGTCCTCAGACAAGCCACTGAGCTACCCTTGGGTTGAATGAATGAGAACTTTCTGGAGAGTGGAAGACTGGTAGAGAGGTCCAGCTGGAAAAACATATGGCAGCAGAGGCGGAAAGAGAGCTTCAGGACCGGGAGCTTTACAAAAAGTGTCTGGAGGTTCAAGGCAGCCATTACAACCTAAGATCTTCCCAAGCATGAAGGATGTTCTTACTTCTAGGACTGTCTCCAATGTCCCTGGACCGCCCCTTGGGATGGTGCATGCAGGATGGCACCATCTCCCAGCCCAACTCTGAGGCCAGGATTGCACGCCTGCTCCCTCCCTTCCACAGCCCCCCACCACCCACCCAGTGGAGCCCAGGAGATGTGCAGCTCGTGGTGTCTTCCTGAAAGAAAACAAAGTTTGCAAATCACTGTAGACTGTTTTATAATTAGGTCAGAAGGGAGAATGACTGTGGTAAGTTCTCATCTTAACCACACATGAGCTCAGCGCATTTTTGAGCTGCAGTGACACAGAGTAACCTCAAGAGCAAACCCAGGCAGTCTGAGTTTAAGGCCAGGACCCCATGAGGAGCTGAGGTAAAGGGCACAGGTAAAGGCACAGCCTTGAGGTTTTACAGCAGCCCCTCCCTGCCCAATGTGATTTCCAAAACAATGGAAAAGAATACTTGATTTTCCATGTGAATTCTCCACAATAATCATCTCTTATTGCTAATAACCATTCATGTCTGTTACTGAGCTTTAAAAACATTCTATATGGAATGCTGTATCCCTTAGAAGAGATAAATTAGGAGGTGATCATTCAGAATTATTTAAAAAAGAAAAACACTTTATAAAGTCTGTAATTTACAGGATTTAAAAAAAAAATAGTAAGTTCCTCTAGAATACTTACATAGTATTAGGTCTTAAAAAATGTAACCGACACATACTTTTTAAAGATGCCCATGGATGGTAGACATGTGTACCTCTTGTAACCCTCAACTGTAGCATCCATAACGTAGCCAAAGCTGACACCACGATTTTTCTTCGACAGATAATAACTGTCTCCTTTCAGCTTCTCTGATGGATGTTTCACCATCATTTTCCTTATGCTGTGGCAATTGTAGAAGCAGCAATGACTGTAGTCACAAAAATCAGGGCCTAATTTTATTACCTAATCATTATGACAATTACCCTTCCAGTTTCCTCTTTGTCCATGTACACACATTTCCAAAGCACGCAGTTTCATTACCGGACACAGAAAGGCCAATAGGTCAGTTACACACACTCCAAGCTGATAAAGCCATGTCATTAACTTAGAATAAAAAAGAAGGAAATTACAGCCCTTTATGCTTAGGTTGTGTTTTTCCTCTTAGGAACTCAAAGCAAAAACTAAGATGCCCAATGTGTTTGTGTGTGTGTGTGTGTGTATATATATATGTATATATATATATATGTATACAAAATATATATGCATACATTATTAGTATATTACTATATTATTATATATTATTAGTATATTATTAAAATATATACTTTAAAAATAATGTTAGGTAGTATGTTATTGGTTCAGAATGAGCTTTCCATCCATCTCGGAAAAGGGGGGGAGACTACCTGGGCCTAATGAGGAAAAGCTTTGAAACTCCACCATTTTCTAAATATCCAGAGAGAGAAAACAAAGTCATTTCTTCTCAAGTCAATCTTTCCTCTTCCTGGGGCATCGGGAATGCCGAGATAGTTATGCGCTGGAGACTAGCTAAATGTTTGTTCTTTTTAACGGATGCAGAGTCCCAGCTTCCCCTTGGCTGCCTGGCTCTGTTTCACACAGTGCTAAGAACTCCAAATCCCTGTCTCCAGCCACTCTGAGGTTTAAGTCATGGGAGAATAACTCATGCTCCGCGGTGGGTGCCAGTTCTCTTTCTGCTGCCATATTACTATGTGAACACAGGCAAAGTGCTTTTCTGTACTTCGCTTCCTTCTGTAAATTGATATAATAGCAACAGCAACAAAACCAAGTGACAAATGAATGTGAGATTTACTGATATGTCCAGAGGTCACTCGGTATGGGTAAATATCACCCAGCGGTTAGGAGTGTGGGGCCTGGAGGCAGAGAGCCAGGGCTCTCATTCCGGTTCTGCCACTTTTACCAGCTGTGTGATCCTAGGCAAGTTACTTAAACTCCTTGTGCCTCAATTTCCTTGCCTGTGAAATGGGTATAAAAACACTACTTTCGGGGCTTCCCTGGTGGCGCAGTGGTTGGGAGTCCGCCTGCCGATGCAGGGGACGCGGGTTCGTGCCCCGGTCCGGGAGGA
This sequence comes from Hyperoodon ampullatus, assembly GCF_949752795.1. Taxonomy (NCBI): domain Eukaryota; kingdom Metazoa; phylum Chordata; class Mammalia; order Artiodactyla; family Ziphiidae; genus Hyperoodon; species Hyperoodon ampullatus. The sequence continues at coordinate 119,212,306 of NC_136914.1, read as the reverse complement.
TCCCACATGCCGTGGAGCGGCTGGACCCGTGAGCCATGGCCGCTGGGCCTGCGCGTCCGGAGCCTGTGCTCCGCGGTGGGAGAGGCCACTCAGTGAGAGGCCTGCATACTGCAGAGAAAAAAAACAAACAACAAAAAAAACACACTACTTTCTGCAGAGGTTGATAGGATTAAATGACATGAAAATACCTTGAATAGTGTAAGGCACACAGCACAGCCCCATCAACACTGGCTTTTGTCATGCCAGGTATTTCCAGACTAGGCTGAGGCAGGCGCTTGTTCTAAAACCAACCAGTTCTCTGCCTCCTTCCTCCTCCTTCTACCTCCTGTGACTTCAGGATCTTACTTGAGGAGCAATGGCTGCTACTCAGCATCCCTCCACACCCACCACTCCAGGAAGCACTTATCACCCAAGCTGCCAATGACCTCATTTTGGCCATCTCTAAGAAACTCTTATCTCTAATCCATTCTGAGTCATCTACCACTATCTCTCCTTGAATTTTCTTCTCACTTTTGACTCTTAAAGTCATATCCTGGAACTGCTGAACTTAAAGAAGTTAAGAACTTAAGAAGTCCCCATGCATGTGTGTTTTATCTGTTCTCGGCTCACTCCCCACCAACCACTTTCCTCCAGGCTGGAGGTTTCAGTACTCAGCACACAGTAGATGCTCAATAAACATTGTAGCACTGCTTTGAACTGCCACATTCAAGTACTTCCTCATCTCTGTCCCTTTGTGTCGGAGCCCTTGCTGCTCTTCCTGGAATCTCTGCTACAGTGAAGTAAACCCTTTAAGATCGCCTGACTTGTTATCCATCCTTTTCTTCATTTGGGACTTGAAATTGTTCATAGTTAAACTGAACACTTTTCAAGTTTCCAATTTTTTTTTTGATGGGGGACATTTTTAAGGTCTAAATTTTACTTTATTCGGAAAACAGTCTTAAGAATTAAGCCCCCAGGGGCTTCCCTGGTGGCGCAGTGGTTGAGAGACCGCCTGCCGATGCAGGAGACACAGGTTCGTGCCCCGGTCCGGGAAGATCCCACATGCCGCAGAGCAGCTAGGACCGTGAGCCATGGCCTCTGAGCCTGTGCGTCCGGAGCCTGTGCTCCGCAACGGGAGAGGTCACAACAAAGAGAGTCCCGCGTACCGCAAAAAAAAAAAAAAAAAAAAAAAAAAAAAAGAATTAAGCCCCCAAACATCAAAACCACACACAACTCTTCTAAAAACAATTGTTTTGGGGATGTACAAGATGCCTTTTTTTTTTTTTTACATCTTTATTGGAGTATAATTGCTTTACAATGGTGTGTCAGTTTCTGCTTTATAACAAAGTGAATCAGTTATACATATACATATGTACCCATATCTCTTCCCTCTTGCGTCTCCCTCCCTCCCACCCTCCCTATCCCACCCCTCTAGATGGTCACAAAGCAAGGAGCTGATCTCCTTGTGCTCTGCGGCTGCTTCCCACTAGCTATCTGTTTTACATTTGGTAGTGTATATATGTCCATGCCACTCTCTCACTTTGTCATAGCTTACCCTTCCCCCTCCCCACAAGGAGATCATATTCTCTGAGAGGAAGAACCCCGGAATATGCATTTACAAAATAAAGTTTCTGTCTCAAACACGGTAAAGTATGATAACTATTGGTTCAACCTCACCCTGAATCCCTGCCGCCACACAGTTTAGTGCAGGGCGATTTCAATGGAAAAAAGGCTATGTATCTATGAAAATCAAGGTTAATTGAAATAATAGCTTATAACTTAAAAAAAAAAAGAGGCCAACCTCCCTTTAAAGCCACACACACATTTTCTGAAGTCAACTGTGCATGATTTTTTTAAAAATTGCCCATTATTTTGGATTATTCACACCATTAGGTGCAATAGGGTTCACGACACTTTTAGGGACCCACGAAAATATTTTAATCTTACTTTCTTTTTTTAATTTAATTTTTTATTTTATATTGGAGTCTAGTTGATTTACTATTTTTTTTAAATTTATTTATTTATTTATTTTGGGCTGCATTGGGTCTTCGTTGCTGCGCGCGGGCTTTCTCCAGTTGCGGTGACCGGGCTTCTCACTGCAGTGGCTTCTCTTGGTGCCGAGCATGGGCTCTAGGTGCACGGTCTTTGGTAGTTGTGGCACATGGGCTCAGTAGCTGTGGCTCTCCGGCTCTAGAGCACGGGCTCAGTAGTTGTGGCGCACAGGCTTAGTTGCTCCGCGGCATGTGGGATCTTCCCGGACCAGGGCTCGAACCCACATCCCCTGCACTGGCAGGCAGATTCTTAACCAGTGTGCCACCAGGGACGTCCTGGAGTCTAGTTGATTTACAATGTTGTGTTAGTTTCAGGTGTACAGCAAAGTGATTCAGTTATACATATACATATATCCATTCTTTTTCAGATTCTTCTCCCATATAGGTTATTATAGAATATTGTGTAGAGTTCCCTGTGCTATAATCTTAATTTCTTTTAAAATCATAAGGGAGAAAATAATATAACAGTAATGGATGTAGAATAATTAATTCAGTCTAGATGATTATATTTATCTTTGTACCACTGCAGTTGCAGGATATAATTTTTTAATGTTTTTTTTTTTTTTTTTTTTTTTGGTAATGGAGGAAGGGGCCCACAAAGGCAAAAATGCCCACAGCATTTCCAGGAACTACGAAAGTCATAATGCACCCCCTAGTAATGACAACTGATTTTGTTTAGGTTCATGAATTTATAATAGGTATTCCTGGAATATTTTCATGTACACATTGCCCAAGACTTTGTTTTTCTCATTTTTTCCTGTTTCTGCTGATCCCTCAGAGGCCTCATCCATTTCATTGCTTTTGTTCACCGTCTACATGTGACTTCAACCCTAACTGCTTCCCTAGGTTTTAAGGCTCCACTCAGGTGGACTCCTCCATTCTGGCAACAATGCCCACCAAAGGCAACAGTGAAGGACTCTCTCCACCCTCCCACGAACTGCGTTTGCTGTCTTTGCCTTTTGTTCACACACTTCCATTCATTCCATAGTATTCCTGGGAATACTGTGTCCCAGGCACAGTCACCTTAGATATCCCCTCACTACTTGTCCCAGCCAAATTCAGCTTTCAAAGCTCAGGCCATGCCCCCATCCACGTAGCCCCAGGTCCACCCATGATCACTGGTCTCTTTCCTCTGCACCCCCAGGGAGCTTGTAGACAGTGTCCTAGAATTTAGCTCTTAGTTATATATGTGTCAGGGGATTCCTTGACTATGTTGTGTGTGCTATTTGTCTGAGTTTTGTGAAAGCAATGATCTTCACAGATGATCTACCTTTTCAGTCACCCAGCTCCACCTAACATCAAGCACAAGGCGGGGCTGGGGTGCTGACCCACTGATGATGAATAATAACTGCTATATTTCAAGGGCTTTCTGTACTCTGACCCACACACTGATTGCGCTAGGCACTTTGTACACACTTATCTCTATGAGGTTGATATTATCATCCTTTTTTTATAGGTGGGGAAACTGAAAATCAGACAGTAAGAGACTTGGTGAAGCTTCCATAGTTTTTAAGTAGCTAAACCTGAATTTAAGTCTAGGTGTGATGTAATCAAAAATGGTGGCCTCAGCCTCTCTGTTAAATTAATACTACTTTTGGTTGATTTGTAAATATTCAGATCTACTCATTCTCTTCCCAGTGTCAATTATGTTTGTTCTCTCTCTCTCTTCATTTTTTTTTTTTTTTTTTTTTTTTGGCCGTGCCATGTGGCATGTGGGATCTTAGTTCCCTGACCAGGGATAGAACCTGCACCCCCTGCATTGGAAGTGTGGAGTCTTAACCACTGGACCGCCAGGGAATTCCCTCTCTCTTCATATTTTTTAATGATCCTTTCAGGTCTCTGCATTTATATCAGAACGACTAAATCCTTCTAGAATCTCCCAGATGTTGGTTATTTGGTGATATCTCTCTCTCTCTCTCTCTATATATATATATATATATATATGTATATAAGTATACATAATAGTTGTAAACATTGAGCTCACATGTGTATTCATCCATTTTTTCTCTCTTGCAAAGTAGTATATTCTATAAATTGAACAAAACTCAAGATTAAAAACAAAGAAATTAATAAACGTACAATGGAAACAGAAATTGGGAATGCAAAAGTAGTATTTCAGAATGAACACATTATATGTTCACAACCAGGAATTCTTCAGTTGGGTTTGTGGTAATGTTAAGTCATTACTAATATGTTTCTCTGTTGTTTTCTGTATACTCCAATCTGGTTGAGTTTCTGTAAAGCCTTAACATCAGATTATGGAGCACATCTAGACCATTAAAAAGACTTCTATAACATTAAGAAAATAAAATAATAAATTAAAATTAAATTGCTTAATTGCAATATAGTAATTTAATTTTAAGAACATTTTTTGGGCTGAAAACTCCTTGAGATATTTGTGCAAAGGCATCCCAAAGCAAAATCTGTGGTAGGATTATGTCAGCTTGGGGTTCTAGAGCATGCCATCTCATTGCTAGAAGATGATCAGTATTTGCTACGAGCCCTTCAATGCAACCAGTCTCCTTGGTCCCTGCAATGACAGTTTCTGCAATGACGGAAACTGCCACCTGCCTCCCAATGTCCATCCTCTTTTCTTTCTTGGTAACAGAACTGTCATTTTTATCTGGGCTCATTGCCCTAGTCACTGGTCACCAACCCATGCCTTCTTGGGCACCACTTTCCAGCCTCCCTGGTAGTTATTTATACACAGCCATGTTGCTTGTATTGTTAGTGAGTGGAAGTGGTGTGTGTCACTTCCGGTTCTAGCCCTCAGAAATTTCCCTTGCCAGTTCTCCATGCTCTTTCCCCTTCTACAGCTTTATGCAGACAAGTAAGAAAATCTTGGCAGACAGGTGTTGAAAATGACAGAGGCACAAGACACAAGAAACTTAGGTCCCTCAATCACTGCTTGGGGGAGAACCACCTGCCAATCAAGAACATCATTTTGGACTTTCTGTGAGTGAGAAATAAACTTATATCATGTTTGAGCCATTCATCATTTGGGGGTTCCAGTAATAAACTATAAGTGCCTTACTGACACAGACATCAGAAGTAGAAGACCCTATTTCCCAGCTTCACTTGCTGAGTGTAGCCAAGTAACTAAGTTCTGACCAATGAGATGTAAGTAGAAGTGTTTTGTGTGACTTTGCAGGAGGCTGCTTAAAGGAAGCTGATTTGAATGGGATGGGGAACATTTTGTCTTCCTTTGTTTTCCCTCTATTGATGTCTAGAACTCAGACCTGATGGCAGGAATTCCATTGGCCATCTCTCCACCTTGCAGATGGAAATCATTTGCCAAGAGAACAGAGCAGAGAGACCAGGCTCCTGATGAATATGGAGCTGCTGGACTAATCTTGGACCGCTAACCCGTCCACAACACTTTCATGTTAGAGAAATCTTTTCTGTTTAAGCCACTCGTTTATTTGAGGTCCAACATATCAAGTTTTCTTTTTATAGACCATGTTTTTGTATCAAATCTAAGAACTCTTTGCCTAGTCTTAGCCCTCAAAAGTATTTTTCTATGTTTTTTTTCTAGAAGTGTTAAAGATTTAGGCTTTACATTTAAGTTCATGATCCATTTGGGGTCAATTTTTGCCTCAGGTGTGAGGTTAAGGTTGAGGGTTTTTCTTGTTTGTTTGTTTGTTTAAATAAACAACAAGAATTTATTTGTCACAATTCTGGAGGCTGGGAAGTTCAGGATCAAAGCACCTGAAGATTTGGTGTCTGGTAAGGGTTCACTTTGTCCTTACATGAAGGAAGGGGCAAGAGAACTCTCTGGGTTCATAATCATGTCCCTGAAGCCACACCTCCAAATACCATCATATCGGGGATTAGCCTTCAACATTTGCATTTTGGGGGAACACAAATGTCAGTATATAGTAGTCACTGATTGTCTTCAAGTAGATCGGAGGTATGATTGGATTTTTAAAAAAATTTTATTGGAGTCTAGTTGATTTACAATGGTATGTTAGTTTCAGGTGTACAGCAAAGTGATTGTCATACATATACATATATTCATTCTTTTTCAGATTCCTTACCCATATAGGTTATTACAGAGTATTGAGTAGAGTTCCCTGAGCTATACAGTGGGTCCTTGTTGTTTATCTATTTTATATATAGTAGTGGAGGTTCATTTGTTTGCCTATGGATATCCAGTTGCTCCAGGTGAAAAATCTATCATCCCTTTATTGAATTGCCTTTGCACCTTTGTCGAAAATCAGTTGGGCATGTTTGTGCTCTATTCTGTTTTATTGATGTATGTGTCCATCTGTCCACTAATACCACACTGATATACAGTAGACATTAATATCAGGTAAAGTGATGCCTCACCATTTATTCTTCTTATTTAAGGTGATTGTTTAGCTATTCTAGGTCCTGTGCCTTTCCATATAAATTTAAGAATAAGCTTGTCGGGCTTCCCTGGTGGCGCAGTGGTTAAGAATCCGCCTGCCAATGCAGGAGACACGGGTTTGATCCCTGGTCCAGGAAGATCCCACATGCTGCAGAGCAACTAAGCCCGTGTGCCACAACTACTGAGCCTGTGCCCTAGAGCCTTCGAACCACAGCTACTGAAGCCTGCGCGCCTAGAGCCCATGCTCCGCAACAACAGAAGCCACCGCAATGAGAACCCGCACACAGCAACGAAGACCCAACGCAGCCATAAATAAATAAATAAATAAATAAATAAATAAATAAAAAGAATAAACTTGTCTGTGTCTACAAAAAACCTTACTGTGATTTTGATAGAAACTGCATTAACCCTGTAGATCAGTTTAGGGAGAATTGCCATCATTACTATGTTGAGTCTTCCAGTCCGTGAGCACTGTTATGTCTATTAATTTATTTAGGTCCTCTTTGATTTCTTCATCAGCTCTTTGTAATCTTCAGCATACATGTTCTATAAATATTTTGTTCAATTTATAGTTAAGTATTTGCTTTTCTTTAGAATGATTGTAAATGGTATTATATTTTAGTTTTGGTTTCAAATGTTTATTGTTAATATGTAGAAATGTGATTGATTTTTGTACGTTGATTTTTGTATCCTGCAAGTTTATGGAATTCACTTATTAGTTTTAGGAACTTTATTTGAATATTCCTTGGGATTTTCTACATAGACATTCATATCATCTCCAAAAAGGAACAGTTTTATTTCTTCCTTTTCAGTCTGCTCTCTGCTCAAAAAATAACTCAGCCAAAATGGATTTTCCTGCTGAAACTATGATGTGAAAACAGAAATATTTCACTATAACCTTTTTGTTTTATTATTATTATTTTTTATCTACATCTGTTTGTCAACTTTATTCCTGAATGAAGGATTCAGAAATTACAGGAAATGTTACTGGACAACTTTGATTTACAAGAGAAACAAAGAATTTATTGCTGAGTTGGTTACTGGTGGCAAAGTAATCAGAAATTCTATGAAAGAAACTGCAAGTTGACCTCTTTTAAAGTTACTTTAAAAGCCAAGGTTGGGACTTCCCTGGTGGCGCAGTGGTTGAGAGTCCACCTGCCGATGCAGGGGACGGGGATTCGTCCCCCAGTCCGGGAATATCCCACATGCCGCAGAGCGGCTGGGCCCGTGAGCCATGGCCGCTGAGCCTGTGCGTCCGGAGCCTGTGCTCCGCAGCGGGAGAGGCCACAATAGTGAGAGGCCCGCGTACCGCAAAAAAAAAAAAAAAAAAGCTAAGGTTGATTTTGTAGTTCTTGGTCAGAATTCCACAATAATTTACATTATTTTGATATAGTGTCATGGGCATCTGTTGCTTTTGCCTGCTCAACATCCGTTTCTTCCTGTGATACAAGAACCCGAGTTTTCTTTTTGGGAAACACCCGCCCTGACTCTCAGTCCCTGTCGTCCTGGTGGGGCTTACTCTCCCCTTGGGCCCCAGGATGGATGTGTGGTCCAAATCTGGCCAATGAGAATTTTAACCACGCTCAGGAATGAGTGTATGTTATAAGCTGAGCCTATCAGAGCAAAGATTGTCAGCCCCTGGAGCTATGCTAGAAGGCCTGGGAAAGAGAAACTCTCTTCGTGGGTAGTTAAATCAAGAGAAAGTTAGCCTAGAGCTTCTGGTGAATATCTTGTCAGAAAATGGGAATGAGAATGAAATCAAGAGAGGGGAAGGCAAAGCTGAAGCCTCAAGACAAGCTCCTGAAGACCTTGTGTGAAAGTCTGGGACCAGTTATACCTGAAAGTCTACTCCTAAATTTTTCTGTGGACATGAACTTTGCCCTTTATTTGAGTTGTATTTTGGTCACTTGCAACTGAGAGTCTTGACCATACACTTAATTTCTTACCAGATTTATTAGGATAGAGAGTTTCATTTTGTTTTGTTGTTTTGTTTTTTGATTTTTTTTTTTTTTTTGGCTGCACTGCACAGCTTGTGGGATCTCAGTTCCCTGACCAGGGATTGAACCCAGGACACAGCAGTGAAAGTGCTGAATCCTAACCACTAGACCATCAGGGAACTCCCAGGATATAGAGATTTTTTAAAAATTCCTTCATGAAACTTTTTCTAATTGGAAGGATGATGGCCATTCCTCCCCAAAGGGTCTCTTATGACTTATATCCATTTCCTTTCGCCTGTACACAATCTAAAGATTTTCAAATGTATTTCTTGAGTTGCCTGAATGTCCTTACATGCTTGTCTTGTCCTTGAAACTCATAATAGGTAGTTGGGACCTTGATGAACGTGTTTTTGTTAACACCCAACAAAGTGCCGCTTGCCGTAAGAAGCTTAGAAATGATTTCCAGTGGAAAGAAAAGACATTCTTCCTAAAGTTTTGTGCAGAAACCTTCCTGTCTCTCCCCTGGGGGTAATCAGCCACAGGAAAGCCTCTTCTGCAGAACCCTCCTTTTCCAGGAAGACTTTAGCTCCTGTTGGGACCAACACCTTTTGCCTGGGGAAGATAGTGCTTTTCTTCTCATATCCACTCTGAAGGGGTTGGGTCCACCACAATTACCCATTTATGATGTTGGGTCCTGCAAAATATCACATAGCATCAGCAGAAAAGCCCCTGAGTGAAGAAAGAGCCTTGCTGGACTGAAGGAGGTCCTGCCTGTGCTCTTGCCTCCGTGGAAGGTCTGCAGCACAGGTGAGAGGCACAGAGGGCTGGCCATTTGGGGCTCTGCCAGCTGGGATTATGATTTACCAAGCTTCCAACGGATGCCAGCGGGCACAGCGTTACAGGCCAAATTGGATTCTTTACGGTAACCATGTATTCATTTGGGGAAAACACTTCCAATGCAAATGATTGAAATGGAACTTAGATGTGCACTCTGCTGCCTAAATAAAAGCTTTCACAGGTAGGCCATTCAGACTCAATTAAGGGAAGCAAAACAGGATCCATCAGGGCCGTGGTCACAACCCCCGTGGCTGAGAATGAACAGTGAGTGGTCCAAATGGATGGGGGGTGCTGAGTGGCACCTAATTTACAGCGGGAGCTCAGCCCTTTTACACTCTTTGCTGCTTCTCTGGAACAAGGAGAAAAAGACATTAGTATGAAGGATAATGTGCTATGGACACATAAAGATGAAAGGGAGAGGGACGCATGAAATGTCATTTATTTGAAGGCCTACTTTAGGCCCTTCTGCCCTCTTACCCCCGAAAACACATTTCACCATGTTTTAACCATCTGTGGCCCACCCTGGAGCCCAGACACACAGGCTTTCCCGGTTTCTTGTCAAGCCCAGACATAGGAAACTGCAGCCTGCCATCTGAAGGGGGATAACTGGTGCACCTTACCGTCTCTGCTGAGAAAAGGGTATGGATGTTGCAAACCCCTGTGTTGTGGGTAGAACTGTGTCCCTTTAAAAGACGTGTCGAAGTCCTAAACCTTGGGACCTGTGAATGTCACCTTATTTGGAAATAGAGTCCCTGTAGATGCAGTTGAGTGAAGGTGAGGTGATACCGAATTAGGATGGGCCTAATCCAGTGTGACTGGTGTCCGTAAGAGAGGGGAAGAGACACGGGGAGAGCGCCATGTGACATCGGAGACAGGGATTGGGGTGATGTGTCCACAAACCCAAAACACCAAGGGTTGCCAGCAACACCAGAAGCTAAGAGAAAGGCATGGGGCAGGTTCTCCCCTAGAGCTTTCAGAGAGAGCACAGCCCGGCCGACACCTTGATTTAGGACTTCTAGAATCCAGAACCGTGAGAATAAATTTCTGTCGCTTTGAGCCACCCAGTGGCTCAAATTGCCAAATTTGGTAATTCGGTGTGGTTGTAATTTGGTAACGGCAGCCCTAGGAACCTAATACACTGGCTGAAGTGTAAGTGCACAATGCTATAAAACCCACTCCACGCATAAAAAGGTCACTGTAGATCTGTCTCAAATAGTCATACCGAACAATGCCATCTTCCCAAAAGGAGGTGCAGCTCCCCAAGGATCTGAGAGGCTCTTCTAGATGTGGCTGCATGTATGTGCCCCCCCTCCCCCAGACTGGGGGCGCTTTGAGGGCAGGAGCCATGTCTGTTCTCCTCTGCAACCCTCCTCTGTGCCTGAACACCAGAAGTGCTCCACACGTGTTGAAATATGAATGAATTAATGGGAGAATGTATATCAGATGAGCGATTAGCATTATTTCACGCTGTCACATAAGTAATTACCATCATCTTCCATTAATATGTACCTGGCAAAGAAATCAGGTCCAGTGCCTTCGTTGGAGGAATCCACTCTTAGACATTGAAAGACACAACCTTGGGTTTCTTTGAGATCTGATTTGGTCCCTGGAGCCCTTAGTGGCAGATGTCACCAGTAATACCCTTTTTTTCCATATGAAAATCCTGCTGATATTGTGATTCTGCCACTCAGATGTGGCCACAGTTTTTTAACTTTCAGGGCAAGGTGTGTAACCCTCCATTTAAAATCAGCCCACCCCAAATGATAACCTACTCTTTTGTGTATGAGTTCATCTTAAATGCCTTCTGAGGCTCTAGGTGAAGGGTGCTATCACCAGCAACAATCACTAAATGAAATAATACCAGATGTAAGACCAACCACATGGGTCTCCTGGAAGGAAGTCGAACATTCCCTCCAGGAGGGTTTCAAAAGGGGGGGTTCATTGGCTGAAACCTCGGAATTGAAGTACCTTTTAGTGTTGAATGTGAAAGTGTTTTATAAACTGTAAAGGGCTGTAAAGAAGTTAGTTATTATGTTTATGATTTTTCCTATTCCATATCTTTGATTAAATGACAAACCCAAAGACTCAGTAACCAACCTTTTTACTTCTTTGGACTGTAATTTCCTTATCCAAATGAGGGAATTATGGTTAATATCCCAAGGTCCCAGCTAAATCCATTATTTTTTTCTTTGCTTTATGATTTATCAGCAGGGGTGTGTATATATCTAAGGTCCTGAAATGTGGGACTATATTTGGTGACTCTCTTGGTATATAACATTATTTTGCATACGTTTTTCAGAATAGATTTTGTATAATATACAAGACAAAGCTTTTTTAAAAAGTAAAACGGGAGAAAGTAGGACATGAGAAAGTATAATGAGAAGCACTTTTGGAAAATATATCCATTATAAAAATCAAAATTCATCTTACCTAAAAAGGAAAGGAAGAGTACATTTATGATTAGCATGAGTATATTTCATGCTTATTGCAAAGTACAATTTTAGAAAAAAAAGAGAAGCAAAAGCTGCCTTAAATGCAGTTAGACAGCCATAAAAGGGGAAATCGACAGTAACACAATCATAGTAGGGGACTTTAACACCCCACTTTCACCAATGGACAGATCATCCAAAACGAAAATAAATAAGGAAACACAAGCTTTAAATGATACATTAAACAAGATGGACTTAGTTGATATTTATAGGACATTCCATCCAAAAACAACAGAATACACATTTTTCTCAAGTGCTCATGGAACATTCTCCAGGATAGATCATATCTTGGGTCACAAATCAAGCCTTGGTAAATTTAAGAAAATTGAAATTGTATCAAGTATCTTTTCCAACCACAATGCTATGAGACTAGACATCAATTACAGGAAAAGATCTGTAAAAAATACAAACACATGGAGGCTAAACAATACACTACTCAATAACGAAGTGATCACTGAAGAAATCAAAGAGGAAATTAAAAAAATACCTAGAAACAAACGACAATGGAGACACGACGACCCAAAACCTATGGGATGCAGCAAAAGCAGTTCTAAGGGGGAAGTTTATAGCAATACAATCCCACCTTAAGAAACAGGAAACATTTCGAGTAAACAACCTGACCCTGCACCTAAAGCAATTAGAGAAAGAAGAACAAAAAACCCCCAAAGTTAGCAGAAGGAAAGAAATCATAAAGATCAGATCAGAAATAAATGAAAAAGAAATGAAGGAAACGATAGCAAAGATCAACCAAACTAAAAGCTGGTTCTTTGAGAAGATAAACAAAATTGACAAACCATTAGCCAGACTCATCAAGAAAAGAAGGGAGAAGACTCAAATCAATAGAATTAGAAATGAAAAAGGAGAAGTAACAACTGACACTGCAGAAATACAAAAGATCATGAGAGATTACTATAAGCAACTCTATGCCAATAAAATGGACAACCTGGAAGAAATGGACAAATTCTTAGAAATGCACAACCTGCCAAGACTGACTCAGGAAGAAATAGAAAATATGAATAGACCAATCACAAGCACTGAAATTGAAACTGTGATTAAAAATCTTCCATCAAACAAAAGCCCAGGACCAGATGGCTTCACAGGCGAATTCTATCAAACATTTAGAGAAGAGCTAACACCCATCCTTCTCAAACTCTTCCAAACAATATCAGAGGAAGGAACACTCCCAAACTCATTCTACGAGGCCACCATCACCTTGATACCAAAACCAGGCAAGGATGTCACAAAGAAAGAAAACTACAGGCCAATATCACTGATGAACATAGATGCAAAAATCCTCAACAAAATACTAGCAAACAGAATCCAACAGCACATTAAAAGGATCATACACCATGATCAAGTGGGGTTTATTCCAGGAATGCAAGGATTCTTCAATATACGCAAATCAATCAATGTGATACACCATATTAACAAGTTGAAGGAGAGAAACCATATGATCATCTCGATAGATGCAGAGAAAGCTTTCGACAAAATTCAACACCCATTTATGATAAAAACCCTGCAGAAAGTAGGCATAGAGGGAACTTTCCTCAACATAATAAAGGCCATATATGACAAACCCACAGCCAACATTGTCCTCAATGGTGAAAAACTGAAACCATTTCCACTAAGATCAGGAACAAGACAAGGCTGCCCACTCTCACCACTCTTATTCAACATAGTTTTGGAAGTTTTAGCCACAGCAATCAGAGAAGAAAAGGAAATAAAAGGAATCCAAATTGGAAAAGAAGAAGTAAAGCTGTCACTGTTTGCAGATGACATGATACTATACATAGAGAATCCTAAAGATGCTACCGAAAAACTACTAGAGCTAATCAATGAATTTGGTAAAGTAGCAGGATACAAAATTAATGTACAGAAATCTCTGGCATTCCTGTACACTAATGATGAAAAATCTGAAAATGAAATCAAGAAAACACTCCCATTTACCATTGCAACAAAAAGAATAATATATCTAGGAATAAACCTACCTAAGGAGACAAAAGACCTGTATGCAGAAAATTATAAGACACTGATGAAAGAAATTAAAGATGATACAAATAGATGGAGAGATATACCATGCTCCTGGATTGGAAGAATCAATATTGTGAAAATGACTCTACTACCCAAAGCAATCTACAGATTCAATGCAGTCCCTATCAAACTACCACTGGCATTTTTCACAGAACTAGAACAAAAAATTTCAAAATTTGTTTGGAAAAACAAAAGACCCCGAATAGCCAAAGCAATCTTGAGAACGAAAAAGGGATCTGGAGGAATCAGGCTCCCTGACTTCAGACTATACTACAAAGCTACAGTAATTAAGACAGTGTGGTACTGGCATGAAAACAGAAAGATAGATCAGTGGATCAGGATAGAAAGCCCAGAGATAAACCCACGCACATATGGCCAACTTATCTTTGATAAAGGAGGCAGGAATGTACAGTGGAGAAAGGACAGCCTCTTCAATAAGTGGTGCTGGGAAAACTGGACAGGGACATGTAAAAGTTTGAGATTAGATCATTCCCTAACACCATACACAAAAATAAGCTCAAAATGGATTAAAGACCTAAATGTAAGGTCAGAAACTATCAAACTCTTAGAGGAAAACATAGGTAGAACACTCTATGACATAAATCACAGCAAGATCCTTTTGGACCCACCTCCTAGAGAAATGGAAATGAAAACAAAGATAAACAAATGGGACCTAATGAAACTTCAAAGCTTTTGCACAGCAAAGGAAACCATAAACAAGACCAAAAGACAACCCTCAGAATGGGAGAAAATATTTGCAAATGAAGCAACTGACAAAGGATTAATCTCCAAAATTTATAAACAGCTCATGCAGCTCAATAGCAAAAAAACAAACAACCCAATCCAAAAATGGGCAGAAGACTTAAATAGGCATTTCTCCAAAGAAGATATACAGACTGCCAACAAACACATGAAAGAATGCTCAACATCATTAATCATTAGAGAAATGCAAATCAAAACTACAATGAGATATCATCTCACACCAGTCAGAATGGCCATCATCAAGAAATCTAGAAACAATAAATGCTGGAGAGGGTGTGGAGAAAAGGGAACACTCTTGCACTGCTGGTGGGAATGTGAATTGGTACAGCCACTATGGAGAACAGTATGGAGGTTCCTTAAAAAACTAAAAATAGAACTACCATATGACCCAGCAATCCCACTACTAGGCATATACCCTGAGAAAACCATAATTCAAAGAGACATGTACCAAAATGTTCATTGCAGCTCTATTCACAATAGCCCGGAGCTGGAAACAACCTAAGTGTCCATCATCGGATGAATGGATAAAGAAGATGTGGCACATATATACAATGGAATATTACTCAGCCATAAAAAGAAACGAAACTGAGCTATTTGTAATGAGGTGGATAGACCTAGAGTCTGTCATACAGAGTGAAGTAAGTCAGAAAGAGAAAGACAAATACCGTATGCTAACACATATATATGGAATTAAAAAAAAAAATGTCATGAAGAACCTAGGGGTAAAACGGGAATAAAGACACAGACCTACTTGAGAATGGACTTGAGGATATGGGGAGGGGGAAGGGTAAGCTGTGACAAAGCGAAAGAGCGGCATGGACATATATACACTACCAAACGTTAGGTAGATAGATAGTGGGAAGCAGCCGCAGAGCACAGGGAGATCAGGGCGGGCGGGCTTTGTGACCGCCTGGAGGGGTGGGATGGGGAGGGTGGGAGGGAGGGAGATGCATGAGGGAGGGGATGTGGGAACAGATGTATATGTATGACTGATTCACTTTGTTATAAAGCAGAAACTAATAAAAAATAAAAATAAAAATAAATAAAATAAAAATGCAGTTAGAAATCCTAGGTGCCTTTTAAATGTAAACAGCAAACTTAATTTTTTAATGTGTAAAAAAAAAAGTTGAAACAACCCTAACTTCAAGTTATAAGTGCATAAAGCAAATGCCGTATTTGGAAATGACCATTATTGTGTTTGGAATCAACAACTTCTTCTGTGACTAAAATGCCCCTTGATATTCCTGAAGCTTGCTAGAAAGCTGGGAAGAAAAGAACGGGGTAGAAATACAGTCAGGAAGTAATCTATGATTTTTGATTCAATGGAATCAACATTTCTTGTATATTTTTATTTGCTTTTTTAAGACAATAGGCCTTTGATTTTAGTGTGTGTCTAGCTTTGAAATCAACTTGGTTCTACATAGGGTCTATCAGAGTGCCCTTGAACCACGGGTCACAGGCCCACAAATGTGGGCAAGGCAACACAGGCCCTAGATAATAGAGGAATCTCTCAGATGAGTGCCTCTGAGACACAGGGGGATAAGTAGGATGGATTCTAAACAAACAAACTATAAAACCAGAACCCTGTCATTTTCTCCATAACTTCCTTTAGCTATTAATCCTTTCGTGTTTTAAAAAGAATTTTTAAAAATATTTTAAGAAATATGTAACAAGAGCTGTAAAAGTACTTATGTCTCTTGCCCTAGTAATCCTACTTCTAGATATTTATCTTAAGAAAATAATCAGAAGTGATTGATGAATAAGCATGTTTACTGAAGCATTGTTTATAATATAGGAAAAGTTGGAAACAAACTCAATGTACAAAAACAGGAAAATGGTTAAATAAGTCATAGTCCACTTCATATGATGGAATGCTGTATAGATACTTAAAACTCATATTTTCAGAGATAGTTGTTGTGAAGGAAAACACCCAATCTATTGAGTGAAAAAGGCAGATTCACAACCGAATATTCCACATAGTTATAATTTTAAATATGTACATATGTCTATGTATATATACAGAAAAAACATTGGAAAGAACTATACCAAAATGTTAACTCATTACCTCTAAGATGCAGGATTATGAGATTACAGGTGATCATTTCTGGTTATTTACATTTTGCAGTATTTTAAGATTTTTCTACAATGAGCCTGTATTGCTTTTATGTCAGAAATATTAATTTTAAGTTTCCGATATTTATGTGCATTCCCCCCCCCCTTTTTTTTGCCATGCTGCGCGGCTTATGGGATCTTAGTTCCCCGACCAGGGATTGAACTCGGGCCACGGCAGTGAAAGTGCTGAGTCCTAACCACTGGACCACCAGGGAGTTCCCTGTACATTCCTTTAAAATGACAAAGGGCCTCCCTGGTGGCGCAGTGGTTGAGAGTCCGCCTGCCGATGCAGGGGATACGGGTTCGTGCCCCGGTCTGGGAGGATCCCATGTGCCGCGGAGCGGCTGGGCCCGTGAGCCATGGCTGCTGAGCCTGCGCGTCCGGAGCCTGTGCTCCGCAACGGGAGAGGCCACAACAGTGAGAGGCCCGCGTACCACCAAAAAAAAAAAAAAAAAAAAAAAAAAAAAAAAAATGACAAAATTTTCCCCCATCAGAAATGTGGACAACATGTCTTGGCTTTAATGTAGTGAAGTGGAGAATTATGATTAAATGCTATATATTCATGGTTTAATTCCTCAATCAATGAACAGATATTTACAAAGCATGTGTAATTCACTCAGCTGATGCTTATTGAGCACTTGCTATGTGCTGGCCTGGGATGAATTCATGCCCATCGTGTGTGGACGACAAATGCGAGAAGATCCTGTTCTGGGTACTTGGGAATGTCACATATCGCTGAGGGTGAGATGTTCCTAAAGGCTGGGCGAATTTGCCCAGGAAAACTGCCACGGAGTCTAAGCCTTGCCCAGGCGTCTAAGACCCGGGCCAGCTGCTCAGCCAAGTCTCGCAAAGCGTGGAGGTAAAGCTTTCACAGGTTCCCGTCATGACCTCATGGGTACTTCACCTTCTGCTGTTTTGTCTCTGAAGGAAGTTTTCTTAGTCCAGGAGGCTTGGTTATATAGTTGTACAGCTCAGGACTTTCCTAGCATTCTGTTTAAGCGCTGACAGCTTGATATTTTGATCAATGGTTGCTGTATTTCTCCATATGTTAGGTTGACAGGCTGATAATTTCCAAAGTCAGTCCTCTCTCCTTTCCCTTTCTCTCTCTCCCCATCTCTCTCCGATTTACACATTTCCATTTTCCAGTTGCATTTCCTAAGTACCTCAAAATAGGGCAAAGCAGGGGCTCTGGGATCCCTCGGCCCAATCCCTGCACAGCTGGCCCCTCAAGACTTGCTCTGTCCTGACGTCATGGAGGATGGAACCCGGGCAGGCTGCTGTGTGACGCTGGTGGCCTGTGTTCAGGGCACATTGCCAAGGTCACATATAATTTGTTTACAAGGTGCCCCCACTGGAAAAGATGGACCTGACGCTAAGGACGTTTGTTTGCTTTTTAAAATTTTTTGGCCGTGCCATGTGGGATCTTAGTTCCCCAACAAGGGATCGACCCCATGCCCCCTGCATTGGGAGCATGCAGTCTTAACCACTGGACCACCAGGGAAGTCCCCTGACTGAAAACATTTTGCCCACTGCTGCAGAGAGCTCTCGGTGAACAGAGAAGCATCCAAGCAGGTGGTTTTCTGCTGCAGAAGCTGCCCGGGATGTGCCCTCTTCCCGCATCACATGACCTTTCCCAGGCCCTGACATGTGGGTTTCACTGAGTCACTCAGAGAGACCAGGTGACAGTTAGCATACAGCACCAGTGTGCCCAGCGATTTCATTGCATATCCCAGGTCTTTCTATTCAAAGTGGCTATTTTTCTCATCCCTTCCCTGCTCCTTGGGAAGATGAGAGAGTCATTGACAGAGATAGACATATAAATCTCACTGGGAGATAGCATGGCCCAGTGGTTAATGAGCGACCTCCGTTCATATCCCATCTCTGTTGTTTGCGAGCTTCGTGTTTTTCAGGAAATTTACCTAAATTCCTCGAGCCTCAGTTTCCTCACGGGGGTGCGGATAAGTGATAGCTAAGCGTTGCCTGGCTGATAGGGAGGGAGCTCTCAGTAAAGGGCAGTTCTTACAGTTTTTATACATTCCCTACACAACACTGTTCCTAACACAAGGTGTGTGCATGTGTACACGTGTCTGTATTGTGTGTGAGAAGAAAGGAGGATGCAACTGATAAGGCTTGCTTTCAGAGTTGCTGCAGCTGAACTTTTTTTCCTTAGGAAAATATGAATGTGTCAACATTTCTTATATATCATATGGGGAGGAGACTTAGATGTTTCTTTCAGTTTTTCATCAGTTGAAAGAAAAAATTTCGTGGCAATGAGCAGTTTTGGAGGTCTGTCTGTGAGCTGAGCTAAAAGCAAAAAATCAACGGGATAGTGAAATTTTGTTTGAGTGAAATTTTGTTTGTCCCTTAAGGAAACCCTCTTTTCTCCTCCCACTGCCCTGGCAATGTAATGTTCCTTCGATGTACCCCCTCTATTTGTTATCCTATTTTGTTTTGTTTTGTTTCTTTGCAGTAACAGTATCTTTAACAGTAGTTCAACTGTCCAGAAATGGAAAAACTATGAGACAACTCTTAAAGGATATGAACTAATACTAATCACAAAGTATGTAATGATCGCAGATCTGTATATGGTACAGCCACCATAAAATCCCAGCTCTTTTTGAGAAAGTAGCCATTCTGGAGAGTGGAGTTCTAGGCCATTGAGAGCTTGTCCTTCAAAGCACCAAAAAAAGAAAAAGAGAAAGAAAGAAAGAAAGAAAAAGAAAGGAAGGAAGGAAGAAAGAAAGAAAGAAAGAAAGAAAGAAAGAAAGAAAAAGAAAGGAAGGAAGGAAGAAAGAAAGAAAGAAAGAAAGAAAGAAAGAAAGAAAGAAAGGAAGAAAGAAAGAAAGAAAGGACTTCCCTGGTGGCGCAGTGGTTGGGAATCCACCTGCCAATGCAGGGGACACACATTCGATCCCTGGGCTGGGAGGATCCACATGCCACAGAGCAACTAGGCCCGTGCACCACAACTACTGAGCCTGCACTCTAGAGCCTGCGAGTCACAACTACTGAGCCCGCGTGCCACAACTACTGAAGCCTGCACGCCTGGAGCCTGTGCTCCACAACAAGAGAAGCCACCGCAATGAGAAGCCTGCGCACCACAACGAAGAGTAGCCCCCGCTCGCCACAACTAGAGAAAGCCCGCGCGCAGCAATGAAGACCCAACACAGCCAAAAATAAATAAATAAAATAAAATAAATTTATTAAGAAAAAAAGAAAGAAAGAAAAAAGGGAGGGAGGGAAGGAAGAAGGAAGAAAGGAAGGGAAGACATTTTGGGTAGAAAACTTTCTAAAATGTAATTCAACCTCTCCTGCTTTCTGAAAGAGTCTGGGAGACTTTATTTAACACCTTTTTTTCTTTTCTTGGTCTTGAAGTCATCATAATGAGAACCAATTCTAATGTTATTGTATAATAAAATTGTGTGCTTAGGCAATTGAGAGAGCTAGGGATATTCGCGGGCAGGCTACTGGGCCTTTCAGAATTCTTCAGTCCGCTTTTTACTCTTTTCTATTTCCCCTCTTCTTTAGGGTGTCAGCAGTTACTTCCCACTAGCATGTATGTTTATAGGAAGCCCTCTCTCTATTTCTAATTTTCTATTTCTAAAGCACTCTGGTCATGAAAGCGAGAAGATAACGCTGATTAGGGCTATGTGTACAATAAACTTTACTTTTTGAGTCCAGGCCTAAAGGCTATTTCTCCTATGAGCAAAGTATATGTATAAGAAAAGTATTTTTCAAGTTTTGTTTTAATTCTTAAAAATCCCTTGTTTCTGAAGTATTTTCTGGATAAGTGAGGTGATGCAATGACTCAGTTTTGTGTAAATAAAAAACATGTAAAGTGTTATCGACCTACTCACCCTCACCCCTGTCTGTTGTATGAGGCTGGTTATCAGTTATTCAAATGCTTATATTCAGATAATATATTTCTTCAGTGCCCTCAAGTTGTGAAAATTTTACTAGCTCTGTGGATTGAACTGATATGAGAGAAAAATATTTCAAGTCTCCTTCAGTGATTTTTATGCTCATAAAACTGTTCTCAATGTATCAAAAGCAGTGTTTGATCACAGAGAAGTAATATCCTTAGAAATCTGTCTCAGGTACTCTCTCCAGATTGGAGACACTTTCTTCTTTTCCCAGTTGGTTTATAAGATGCGTTTCCATGACTGGTCGTTTCTGTTTCAGATTCTATTAGTCAAAAATGTAATCTAGACAACTGCCAGTCCTTCAGGATTTCCTGGCAGAAACTGTAATGGGTATTAAAAGTCATTGGGTTGGGAGCAGTTAGTCACCAAACACCGTCACATTCAACTGTGCGGTGCTCCTGATTTACCACTTTGGCCTGTTTCCTCCAGTGCAATTTGGGACCCAGAGCACATTGTGGCTGACTGGCCTTCCAGAAAGATCCACACACTGGTCCCTGGACCCTGGGAGGCCTCCGCTACCCTGGCCGTTTATATTAGCTATCACGCACAGACAATCATGTGATATGCTTTGCAGTCAGTAAGTTTATCTTGAGTTAAAGGTTTACCAATAGAAATGAAGTAGTGTTTACTCCAGTTTTGCAGTAAGTCATGTGCAAATAGCACCTGTGAACCTTTTCAGCAGACATGTTGGACTCCCTGTTTCACAGTTCCCGTTGCAATGAATGTTGGTGGGAAAGCCAGAAATTTTCAAACACTTAGCAAGTGTTAAAATACTCACCAGAAATGGTTCACAATCACAGCTGTCAAGGCGCCTGGGACTTACCATGGTCATCTTCAGAGCATGTTCATTGATGGCAGACATTCATCCTAACATAAACCCAAACTCAACATCTAGCTGAAAACTTGGAATGCTGTTAACAGCTATTTCCTCTCTGTTATCAAGAAGCCTCTATTGCTAGAATTTTTAAAATGTGTTAGAGGGACTTCCCTGGTGGTCCAGCACTTAAGACTCTGCACTTCCAATGCAGGGGGTGCAGGTTGGATCTCTGGTCGGGGAACTAAGATCCCTCAGGCCACAGGGTGCTGCTGAAAATAAAATTGATAAATAATAAAATAAAACAAACATTTTTTTTTAAAAAGGGGCTTTAAAAATGTGTTCGAATTAAAAAGAATTTTATAAACTGGATTTCGTCATACTTTCCAACCTCTTTATTTCATATTTGTTTATCAATCACAATGTGTTAAGCACTATTCTAGGTGCTTTAAAACATGAATTCATTTCATTCTCATAACAACTTTGTGAGATATATCCTATTACCCTAGTTTACATTTATGTAAACGGAGGCACAAAGAGATTAGGTCATTTGTCCAAGGCCACGTTGCTAGTAAGTGATGGAGCAAGTTGAACCCAGGCCCAGACCAGGCAAGTGTAGAAACACCACACCATGCTGCCTGCCCACGTGAATGTAAGTATCTATTGCTGACACTGTCCTTGTTTTTAGACAGACTGAACCAAAGTTGACTTAAAAAAATATCTACTGTATTAGCTTATTAGGGCTCCTATAAAAAAGTACCACAGACTAAGCAGCTTAAACAGCAGAAATTTACTTACAATTCTAGAGACTAGAAGTTTAAGATCAAGGTGTCGGCAGGGTTGGTTCCTTCTGAAGCTTCTCTCCTTGGCTTGTAGATGGCCGTCTCCTCCCTGTGTCTTTACATGGTCTTCCATGTGTATGGGTCTGTGTCCTAATTTCCTCTTCTTATGAGGACACTAGTCATATTGGTTTAGGTTAAAATGAACTCATTTTAACTTAATTACCTCTTTGAAACTTCATCTTCAAATACAGTCGTATTCTGAGGTACTGAGGGTTAAGACTTCGATATATAAATTTGGTGGTGGGTGGTGTGCAGTTTAGCCTATAACATCTACTAAATGGCCATGGTATGCTAGCCATGATGCAAAATGTCATGAGCTCCATGTTCTTTAAAAAGAGACCATAGTCAAAATGGACTTTATTTGAATGACAAAGTTGAGACAGCTCTTGTTTTTTTCTGGATGATTGGTTTGACAGTTCTCTCCAATTTGAAGTGGATACTAGGACAATGAGACATGGTGCTGAAATCACTATTTTACCCTGACTTCTTCCCTTCCTCTTCCAAGTGTGGGAGTGTGAGGAAGTATTCATCTATCATCTATCTATCTATCTGTCCACCTATTCACCTATTCATCCACCCATCCCTCCATCCATCCATCATCCTTTCATCTATCCATCTGTCCATCTATCATCTCAGTGGACCACAGATTGAGGAGTGAAGTAGTCATCTTGTTAGTTAACTGCATTTTGGGCAGGTCTTTAGAAACACTTAATAAAATGTGACTTTTAAGCCAATTGTAGAACATATGAAGTCATATAAAGGGAAGGAGATTTATGGCAAGAAATCTAAGGTAAACCATCTTTTATAACTAGAAGTAAATCCCTGGTTACAGTGAAAAATCAGAGATACGTGGAAATAATAGGTGGGTGTACATGTAAATGTGAGATATTAATCTTCCAGTGTCTGGCATGTAGCAGGTGGTTAAAAATATTAAGAAAAGGAAGGGAGGGAGGGAGGGTGGGCTGGGGAAGGAAGGCATCAGATCCCATTTCTTCCTAGCAAATGGCATAAATGGATACTGGCAATGATATGAGTCTCTGCAATGATTTAATCACATGGAACGCTATAATTTTACTCCTCATACAAGAGCAAATATTATCTGGCCTCTCCTAATTCTACTTCTAATTCTCCAAGTAGCACATGTCTGTCTTAGCTGTGTTCATCATTTCTGCAACTACTATTCATAGCAGCAGAAGTGCTGTCTAAACAAAGTCTAAAGCACTACACAAGTATCAGCATCAGGGCTGGCCATTCCTTTCCCTTCTTTTGGTTTTGCATCCCAGAAAACTAAAAACTAACTGCTCACTAGTGTTTCATCATCTAGACTCGGAATCACATACTGTCACTTCTGCTGTACCGTGGTGGCCAAAACAATCGCAAAAGCCTGTCCTGTTTGAAGGGAACGAGGCATAGACCACACCTCCCAATGGAAGGAGGGTCAAAGAATTTGAAGATATATTTAAAAATTGCCACTTGATATACTGACTCCATTCTAAGTGCACATACCTAAGGGGGTCCCTGAAACAATTCAGGGTGCCAGAAAAAATATTAGAGCTTATATTTCTTTGCTTTAATTCACTCCTTTTATGCTATTTTTGTATCTGTTCATATACGTATAAATCAATCAACAAATATGTTGGACACTGTGTTCAAAAGTTTTAGCTAGTAAGGCACACAATTTAAAAACTTAGATATCCCTAAATACATTACACAGAGCCTTGCCTTATTTCCCTGCTTATTAAAAGATCAGAGGTCCTCTATATCAAGATCTACCAACCAACTTTTAACGTTTTAAAAAACTGCTTCTTAGAGTTCCATTTTCTAGCCAGTCTCAAAGACATTTAGTCAGATTCCAGCTTTTCTGCTCTTCCCAACAATGCTGTCTCGGACACCCTTGTCCTATATGTCTAGGCATAATTTTGCCAATGTAGTTGTAAGGCTAAATTCGGGCAGTGAAGTTCCTGAATCAGAGATTATGGACATTAAATATTATGATTGATATTGCTAAATTGCTCTTGGAAGAATCTTAATATTGGCAAAATGACCACCAGTTGACAGTTCTCACATCAATATTTGCAAATGCCTGTTTGTCCACAGGTCTTCTTCACAGGCACTAATTATTATAAAACTTTACAGTCTTTGACAATTAGGTGAAAAATGGCGTCCTGTTATCCCTTGGAGCTGTGTCTTTTAGTTTCTGGTGAAAATGCTTATCAGATGTTTGTATTACTTTCTGTCCATTCATATTCTTTGCCAATATTTTATTGCATTATTTTGCTTTTCCTTTATTTGTACTAGCTCTTTGTAATTTAAAGAAATTATGTTTCTCATATACTTTGCAAATATTTTCCCTGTTTTGTCATTTTTTTAAAGGTACCTTGCCACACAAAAGTATGTATTCTTTCATGGTATGAAATTTATGACTTTTAAATCTATGGCTTCCTTGCTAAAAAGGGCTTCCCCGTACAGAGATGATCGATAAACACACCCATGATTTTTAAAATCCGTGGTTTCAAATTTTATCTTTAAGGTTTTTATCTATAGGGAATTTCCTGGGAGTAAAGAGTAAGGTAAGAATCAGCTCCAGTTTAATTTATTTTTCCAAATGGCTAGCCAATGGTTCCAACGCCATTTGTTAAATAATTCCTCTTTTCACTTTCAAGCAACTCGTAAGCTGATCCACACTCACTGAGTGTCTAATGCTGGCCACTCTGACAGATGATGACCGTGACCGAGATTCAGGGTAGAAGCTACTGTTTAGCCTTGGGAAAGTAGAGACAGTTGAGAAGTCCCTTTATGCAACTTCTTGCTAGTAGCAGCTACACGCCTCCCGACAACTGGTCCTCAACCCCGCGCCCCTGGCCTCACTGAGAACAGTTCTGGTCTGTCTGTTTGGCAGTTCTTACACACGTGATCCTTTCTGGGGACCAGCACACTGGTCAGCCATTCTGTAAGTCGCTTTTGCAGAGCCGCTTTTGGAGACTGTTCAGGAAAAGCTACCAATGAACAAAATGGAATTTGAAATAAACCATTTGTCTCTGTGAAGGTGAGCAATTAGAGGACTTTGCGTGGGCTTGGCCCCGGTCTTTAAGAGGATGCCAGGCACGTTGCCCTATGTCACTGCTCCATTGGGCTTGGTGGGGTGCGGTGGGAGGAGATCCTCCAGTGAGGTCACCGTGTCCACCCTCTACTGAGAAGACAGGAGCTAGGATTGAGCAGAAGTTATCTTTAGCTCACAGTTTTTTTTCAGTTGCCTCACCTAGGCTCCGTGGGAAAAGTTACACTCGTGCTGGGATGCAGCCCTCACCCAGCAGAGACTAGGGTCACGAGCATGGACTGCCGAAGCCAGGATCCAAGCCTGGGCACCTCCTTCCCACACTTGAAAGGTTCAAGCCCTGTAGGCAGCCCCTGACCCTTGTGTGAGACAGCGAAGCCCTCCCGCTGAGGATGGGAACTGTCCCCGCTCTGCGCAGCCAGCAGCAGCGGGACCTGGGTTCTCGCCCGCCCTGTGGCAGCTCCCAAGTTCCAGAGTGGGCAGCAGGGAACCCCCAGCCCTCAGCCTCCCTGTCCCACACTCTGGACCCAGATTTCCACGGGAGGCTTCGATGCTCAGCCCTGCAGGGTCCTGGGAGAGAGGGGCCAGGGCAGAGCCCCAGATACAATCTCACCCCAGGACCTCTAGCTGCACAGGTAAGACACAGAAGCCAGGCCACTTCAACTGAAAAATAATCCAAGATATCATGCTAATTAAAGGGGTCTGCAGGAGAAAGACCCGACCAGATTTAGATCCAGTAGTTAACAAAAATCAGACTGTGGAGGGCTTCCCTGGTGGCACAGTGGTTGAGAGTCCGCCTGCCGATGCAGGGGACACGGGTTCGTGCCCCGGTCCGGGAAGATCCCACATGCCGCGGAGCGGCCGGGCCCGTGAGCCGTGGCCGCTGAGCCTGCGCGTCCGGAGCCTGTGCTCCGCAACGGGAGAGGCCACAGCAGTGAGAGGCCCACGTACCGCAAAAAAATAAAATAAAAAAATCAGACGGTGGAGAGCAAGAGTTTCACGTCCATAAAAATATGAGCCCACAGTGAGCAGTTGAGCTGCTGCAGTGAATTGTTTTCCAGGCTGCAGGCTATTTCCCACCATAGATGCATCCTTTCTGACAGGCGAGCAGGTGGGTAGGGCTGCTGACTTTTTTTATTCACTTAAAATTCACTGCAGTTTGCTGAAGAAGGTTCAATGACTCCCACCTTTTTGTTTAAAAAAAGGGCAACTTTGAAATGAATGGCTTCATTGAATCAAATCACTGAAGAGCTCATCCCAGGCCCCCAGCACCCACTTTTCCTCCTGACCCATTTTGAAGGCAGAGTTTAGTCTTGCCCTTTGGGGATCCCTATGTTTCTTTCATGATGCTACAGCTCTGTCATCCCAGGGAGATCACCTTGTAGGTCACACAGCAGCCACCACCCCGGGGGCAGTAAATGCAGGGGGACCACCCCGCTGTCACCGGCTCTAAGAAGAGTCCGATCCCTGGGCAGGTCAGGGGCGGGGAGAAGGGGCACCCACTCCCCTGTGCTGCTGAGGCCGCAAAAGGTGCTACCCCAAAGGACCCAAGTGTCATTACAGGAGGCGACAGAGACTATTCTGCCAAAAGAGAACCATAACTGTTTGGCTCTTGAAAAGTCTAAGTGTCCCCTCTCCTCCCCAGGCAGCCCGGAGAGTCAGAGGCCGGCGCCTGCGGGGAAGATCAGGGCAGCACCAGGTCCCCAAGGTACCATGTTGCATTTCTCAATCTAACTTTATTTAGTTTGGGGAGAACATTTGTTTGATCCCGGAAAAAAAAAAGAAAATCACTGTGGTTTCTCTCCCACCCCCATCCTCCGTAATCGCCACTTGTAAGAAAGAGTTTCACCATGTTTCCCGTAAAACTGAAACAGTGAGGTTGCCGGGCAGACATTCTTTGTTTCTTTTTCTTCCGTGTCTCTCAGTCCTTCCCCCAACCCCAGCCCCTCTGCCCCAGGCAGGCTTGTCCGCTCGCTGCCCTCACCACCCCCCTCATTCACGCTGGGCCCCAGCCAGCCTGTGTCCCGCCTTCCTCCCGGTCAGACTCTTCCAGAAGCCAGCTCAGCATCTCCTGGCTAAGTCACCCCGGGCGAGGGCTGGAGGTGGTCCAGGGGCCTTCCGTGCCAGGAGGGCCCCGTGTCTCCCCAAGGCACCCGCATTCTCCTGCAGTCACTCCTTCCCCCTCCCGTCCTCCCTGTGGGTGCTCATACCCCATCATCACCATCCACTTCGGGTACCCAGCTCCACACGGGCCCGCCCCTTGGTAAGTCTTCTAAAGCCGCTTCACATGTGTGGGCACGAGGGCACTCTCTCCTCAACCAACATACTTTTAGGGATTCCTTGTGTCTTCTAGTTATTTTCTGTCGCCAGTCTCCTTCCCACAGTTTATTCACATCTTGGCGCCCCACCGAGTGCTGTGGACCGACCAGTTCCTGTCCTTTCTCCTCCCGTCAGCAGGGCGGGGTCAGGGGTGAGTAGCCGGTTAGTCAAAGCTCCTGGATCCTCTTAAGTTGTCCTGCTACTGAGTCACCGAAGGAGCGCAGACAAGCCACTTCCCTTCCTCATCCCACCACGTCTGCAGCCTCGCCAGGCTCTCTGCACATCCTGAAACGACCCGGCTGGAAGGAACCTAATGTCCTCTGTACACAGGATGACCCATTGTCCAGCTGTCACTCATGAGAGCCAAAGGGGGTGCTACTGATTGTGCTGGGTTTGTCCCTGGCAGGTTCTAGAATCCCAGGTAAAAACTGGGACCAGCACAGGCTTTCCTTAGCTCACACAGCTAGAATAACAGCAGCTTGCTTCGGCCTCTGCTCTCAGCTTTGCTGAGAGAAGAGGGCAAGAGATTCAGACCGTCTTTCATACGTTTCTAACCCACATGTAAAAGTCATCAGGCACAGCTCTCAGGGCATGAGCTGAGAAATGGGGGGGTGAAGCTGAGCAAAGCTGTCAGGGTGACAGAGAAGGCTCTTGTCTGCTCACTAGAAGTCCCGGCCCCAAACCTTACCCCGTGCCCTGCCCCTCTGACACTGAGGCTACCCTGAGGTCAAGCACTTGCTTATTAGAGGTGTCTAAACGACCCCTGGCCAAGACAACTAAGCTGGGCCCAGAGGAAAGGCTAACAGAACTCCGGTTTGGCTCTGAAGGGCTTTAGTATCTTCTGAGGATGGGAGTGTTTGCCTATGATACCTAATCTGGGTCAGCAGCTCTCAGGCCCCTTGACTGACATCCTTCTTCTGGAAAGGAATATCCAGGTAAGCCTAGAGCAGCGGTCCCCAACCTTTCTGGCACCAGGGACCGGTTTCATGGAAGACAATTTTTCCACAGACGGGGTTGGGGGTCCAGGGGATGCGGGGGATGGATCAGGCAGTAACGCGCGCGATGAGAAGCAGCAGATGAAGCTTCACTCGCTCGCCCGCCGCTCACCTCCTGCGGTGCAGCCCGGCTCCTAACAGGCCATGGACCGGTACTGGTCCACGGCCCAGGGGTTGGGGACGCCCTGGCCTAGAGAACCAGTAAGCAGCGTGCAATCATCACCAGGAATCAGCAGAAACAGAGCCGCCCATGCTTGGCTCAGAACCCAGATACCACGCGCTGGACAGGAATTTGCCCTTAGAAAGCTGTTGCTTAAGCTTCTCGTTCCTCAGGCTCCCTGCCTCCTTGACAGAGGCCAAGCCCAACAGGGATGCTGGCTGAGGCTAGGCTGGTCAGCCAGTGCCAGCTCACTCAGGGTTAGACCAGGCTGGGAGGTGCCCAGGCCAGCCTGTGGGATGCCAGGCACCGGGTAGGATCCCAGGGGTAGGCAGGTCTCTGTAGCTCCCGTTTCCCAGTGGAAAAGGGCAGGTTTCCCCAAGGCTGTTGAGGGAAAGACTCAACCTGTCTTCAGCCTGGGTCGGATCGACCTAGAACGACCCGGGATCCAGGAGAAAGCCAGAGACCCTCACGGGCCTTGCCTGGGAGCGAAGAGAGGTCTGGTTACAAGGGGATCTCCAGTTGACACAATTTCAAGGACGAGCCCAGCCCTGCGGTATAGACGTGGGGTCTGTGGCCTTTGTCCCCAAGCAGCCCTATCGACATCTTCAAGGGTTGGTTCCATTATCAAAGAGAGAGAAAGGAGGAGAAGAACAGGAGATGGTGGTCTGGGAGTATTTATTTTCCTTTAAAATATCAACTGAATTGGAAATGTCCCCAGGGACACCTAAGGCGTTTTGACTGTCAGCCCATGGGGTGGGCAATACATCCAGTCTCTCCGTTCTGCCCTGCACACTGTTGGCCCTTGACAAATGGGTGACAGCACCTTCATGGTGGCCGCCCTCACAGGAGTATCCAGGCAGCACAGGAGGGCTTCATGGCATTCAGCAGGGCTCCCTTCCCTTTCCAAGTGGACAGCTGCAGAATTCTGGAAGGGTACCAGGTAGATTAAGTTGCAAACATTTCTTCCTTCTCCAGGAGCCACAAAACAGATCTTGGGGGATATGGAGAAGAGAGTGGGCTGAGGGTCAGGGCACAGAGGGCTGGCTCCAGGTTAGGTGTCTCTGATGAAAGAAACCCCAGCGAGTGCAATTCCTCCCACAGTGATTTTGCTCTTAGCAATTTTAATGGTAAATAACTGAGTATGCGTGTCCCATTCACAGACACACAGAGATTCCATGTCTCTGCTCAGGGAAGTAAGATTAGGAATTCTGTCCTTTTCGTCCCTTTAATTTCCTGCCACTCAGCCCCCAGTCCAGAAGCTCAGTGGACAAGGTGCTCTCAGGGGGTGACAAACAGCTTGGACACATCAGGAAGATAAAAGTTGCCTGTTGGGGGTGAGAGAGGCCAGTGGGAGCGGGGGGGAAGAGGCAGCCCTGAAGAGGTTCATCCTCACCACCGTCCAGTTTTAAAATCTCAAGTTTGCTCTCTTAGGTCCCTTGGCTTTGAGTCTGTCCCGATAGACACAGGGAAGGCTCAGCACCTGGGAGACAGGTGGTCTGGGCCCGAGCAGAAGAGCTGCAGCTTCTCAGATGAGTTAGAATGAGTCACAGCCCAGGCCTCTCTCTAGTTAAGCAGAGGCCATGCCCCAGTTTTGTAACGCTAGAAGGTGGAGGAGCTGGCCCTGATCTGCATACAATGGGGACGACTACAGGCTCAGGTTCTAGAACGGAGAACCCACTGCCTTCCAAGCAGCTCAGAGGCCCTGGGGTGCTCACTCCATATGCCCACCCTGCTTCCTGCTCCTCTGAGCCGTGCAAGCCCAACTTCCCTCAATTCACTCCAAAAAGTCCCATTTGCCTGCCCTCGGCCAACTCTCCTCCACGTGGCAAGTTCTGTCTTCCAGGCCGGGAAGGGCCACTGCTGACATCACCTCCGCGGAGGGAGGAGAGACACCAAGAAGAGGTGAGTCAGTGATGTCACCACGTGCTCTGGAGGCCGGAGGAGGTTTGTTCTCTTGCCAGGTTCTCTGCATTCTTTGGTGCTGGCTCAAGCCATGGCTGCTGGGACACCAACCATCCTGTCCAAACAGGATGGGGTAAAGCCACTCTTGGATGCCCACGACCTCACTGATTAGTAAAACCAAAAAACACATAAGATGAAATGTACAGCCATCTCAAGTGGATGAATTTATTTATGCATTTAGTGAGGGATTTTCCACTGCTTTCTACATGAGCAAAAGGTACAGGCTGGCTTTGGATGGTATCTGATTAATGAGAGGCAGATTTGGATAAAAGCATTGTAAGGTCGAGAATGTCTTGGATGGTACTCATGGTGGAGTCATTGGAAGTTTATAATTAAAAGGAAAACAAACCCGATCTTTTTGTTCTTAATGCTTTCTGGTGGACGTTAACAGTTGGCCTACAGATTCAGCAGACGCTGGAGTTTCCCGAGGCTGTGGTGAGTGGTTCTGAGGACTGGAATGCTGGCTGAAGCGCGTGGGGTCCTTTGTTTACCAGGGCCTGTCCTTGTCCTTCTTCGAGGTGTGGCAGGGCCTCTGGTCATCCCCCCATCTGTGTCCTGTAGCAGGAAATAAGGACACAGAGGCAGGGCAGCCAGGAAAGGGCTGAGGGGACCTAACCTCTCCCTTTTAGGTTCAGGGGCCTCCCTCAAAGCAGCCTGTGTGAGAAATGGACCTGTTTCTCAGTACTGCCAACAGGGGCACCCAGCACAGTCCCCTCATCCCAGCCAGCATTCCTCCATCAGTGGCTCTCACTGCGAGGGTCTATGTACGAGACACATGGGCGGGTGTTGCAAGTGGTCTCAGGGCCTGCGAACCATGGCTTGGGGCTGTTTTTAAGTTGAATTAGGGAAGTAAGACACGTGCACAGAAGTTCCAGAAACATCGAAGGAGTGTGGCCCTCGCTGAGTATGGTGGTGGGCAGGCTTCAAGAGCAGCTGGGGTGGGAGCTGGTACTTGCAGGAGAAACGGGATTAAATTAGAACACCGCAAGGTGGGAGGGTGCTTTGGGCGTGGCCAGAAAAGGAGGGACACTTGGGGGCGGGGTGTTCTCAGCACAGAGGCCCTGGGGCCAGGCGGGGGGCAAGGGGAGATGATGCGACCAAGGCACATTCCAACCAGCCTTTGGGTGTCCTGGAGAGTCAGGCTAGGGGGTTGGACTAGATTCAGAGGGGAACCACAAGAAGGTTTCGTAAGGAGGGTCAGCTTCAAAGAGGCAGTATTGATGGACAACTTACCCTGTTCCAGGGACTATGGTAGGTCCTGGGGGTTCAACCATGAATAAGACATGGTGTTTGCTCTTAGAGACTTTCTAGTTTGGGGGACATGAGAGATAAGAAACATACTTTCGGTAAGTGATCAGTGCAGTGGTAGAAATATAACCAGGTGGAAGGCAATCAATGCAGCCAGTTATCTCTTTGAAATCTATCTAGTCATTCTTTGTGTTATATAAAAAGAAGAATGAAATTCCCCCCAACCTCCCAAAGACCACTGTTGCTGACACTTCGGAAATATTTCTGTCAAGTCATTTTTTTCCTGCCTCGGTTTTTAATTGGTTTTAACATTGTGGTAATCATACCAGGTTTACAATGTGCTGTCCTGCTACATGGAACATTCTAGTTGTCTCTTTTTCTGCATATTCAATTTATCCTGGTTCTTGTGAATGTTCGTTTTTTTTTTAATACAGCAGGTTCTTATTAGTCATCAATTTTATACACATCAGTGTATACATGTCAATCCCAATTGCCCAATTCATCACACCACCACGTATTTTTACATCTATTTCATGAAAAGGTTCACTTCCCTGCTTTTTTTTTTCTTCCTTAGCAGCAAACTTTGAAAATGTAGCTTCTCTTCTTTTCTTCCTCTCTCTCTGTCTTTCCCTCCCGTCCTCTTTTCCCTTCCTTATACTTTCTAGCTCCCTCCTTCCTGCCTACCTTCATTTCAAGCCTCCCTTTCCCGAGTCAGGAAGGGACATCTCTTTCAAATCTGCAAGTATCTTTGTAAGACACACACCAGAGGACTTCTCGAAGGCCCAAACTCCAAGAAGTTTTGAGGCCCCTGCTGGGCAGAGGAAAGATTTCTGCTGATGGCAACGCTGACTCAGAAGAGCTGGGGCTGGTGTCTGATTACTCAGAGCCAGGGACAGTTGTCAGGATGGAGAAAAGAGGAAGATGAGACCAGGCAGGGCCTGAAAAGGTGTTTCCTGGATTTTTCAAGACCATAGCATCTCAGAGAGAGGGAAGTAGAACATATTCTATTTAGAGAGGAAAACAACGTGTTGTCTGTCAACTACGCCATGGGCCCACACTTGGAAAGAGATGTTTAATATTACATAGTATTTACAGCAATGTTTCTTTTTTTTGTTGTTGGGGGTAGGAGTTTATTTATTTATTTATTTATTTATTTATTTATTTGCTGTGTTGGGTCTTCGTTTCTGTGCGAGGGCTTTCTCTAGTTGCGGCAAGCGGGGGCCACTCTTCATCGCGGTGCGCGGGCCTCTCACTATGGCGGCCTCTCTTGTTGCGGAGCACAGGCTCCAGACACACAGGCTCAGTAGTTGTGGCTCATGGACTCTAGAGCACAGGCTCTGTAGTTGTGGCACACGGGCCCGGTTGCTCCGCGTCATGTGGGATCTTCCCAGACCAGGGCTCAAACCCATGTCCCCTGCACTGGCAGGCGGATTCTCAACCACTGCACCACCAGGGAAGCCCTACGGCAATGTTTCTTAAGAACTGGTTTGCCTGTCCCTCGCTTGGTACTATTCCTACGTAGGTGTACACAGACTCTCTCTCTCTCTTTCTCTCCTCCCATGCCCTCTCCCCTAACCCAGTGAGATTTCCAAAGGAACCTTTGTTCAGTCATCGCGATCACAAGCTCTCTTTGTCCCACGTGCCTGTCACTGTTCCAGGACCTTGTGTGTGTTTCTCACGACATCCCCAGGAGGTAGCTGCTTTCATCACTCACAGACAGGCTCCTTCACTCGTCCAAGGTCACAGGTGTGTGTCAGAGCCTGGATTTAGACGCAGGTCAAGTGACCCAAACCCATCCTCTCAGCCACGGCACGATTCTACGATTTCTCTGTTATGCATTTTCACTTCACTGTTTTTCAAATAGAGGATAGGATTCCAGTGGGATACATGTGATGCTCAAAGCTCTTTCAACTTGAACGTAAATTAGGGACCAAGACTCTAACTTCTTTGCAGTTCAAGCTGTGGAGGACTGCTTTTTCAGGCCAGGTATGGAGCAACTCGGGAAAGCTCCTTGCCTTTTCCTGAACCATCTGGAGAACCGCTTAGAGCTTTGCCTGAGCAGGACAGCCTGTCCTCAGAGATGTCAAGGCCTTGGGTCCCTCTGACATCACAACCCAGGGCCCCAGAGCAAGGACAGTGCACTTTGCTCCACCCAGAAGGCAGCTGCAGCCACTGGTGTCTGTCCCCATGGAGTCCACTCCCCACGCTCCGAGCCTCTGTTCTTGCCTCTTTATCAACTAGCAGAGGAGGGTGTTTATGGAGAAGAGAACTGTGTCGGGAAGAGGAAGCCACCATGGTTGATTTCTGAAGACCCCTCCCGTGTGCCTCCCTCCTGCGCCACCCTGAGGGACTTTCACTCGGTGTGGCAGCCCTGCCTGGAGTGTACCCACTCCCACCTGCCACGTGCTTCCTGCCCCAAATGTCAATGTTTTCATTTGACCAGGATATCATGAGCTGAATAAAATTAAAAACAGCCAAATACCGTCTTGTTTACAGTCGTTTTCTATTTTCTGAAGTCATCACGGAAACTTCTCCCTAATGACGCCAACCTCCAGATCATACCAATCGCCGAGGAGAAGCTCCGTCACTGCAGGAACCAACCACAATGTAAATCAGCTCGCAGTCCGAGAGAGCTCGCTTACCCTCATGCTGTCCGCAGCCCAGGTGGGTTTTTCCATCACATGCTTTTTTGGCAACAGGGAGCTGGGGCAGAGGGAATACTCAATTCTCTTTCCCAAAATACGTCCAAGGAAGCCACCAAGGTTCAGAGAAATGCTTATTTACACTTGCAGGAGCCGAGTGCTGGGCATCCGGCTCCTGAGTGCCCTTGACCCTGAGCTTGGGCTGTGGGCAAGGCCCAGCATGTACATATCATTAACAGATCCTTCCTGCTCCCCTGTTGTATCTCCAGCTGGGTGGACAACCATGCTGCAGCCATTGTCCTAACCCCCAGAACCTCAGAATGTGACTGTGTGTGGAGATGGAGCCTTTCAGGAGATGATTAATGTTAAATAAGGTCATAAGGATGGGGCCCTAATCCGATAGATTTGTCCTTAAAAGAAGAGGGACAGAGAGAGACCAGAGATGCCCATGCACTGGAAGATAGGCCACATGAGGATACAGGGAGAAGGCGGCCATCTGCAAGCCAAGGAGAGAGGCCCTTGGAGAAATCAAACCTGCTGACACCTTGATCTTGGACTTCCAGGCTGTATTTTGAAAATACAATTCATTTCATAATTTGGGTATTTACTGGATTTTGTTTTTTCTCAAATAACATAATCCCATACCTCAGTAGATCATGGGTATCAAACTTCAGTATGATTTCTTGACATGTTTAAGTCTGTTTTTTTTTCCTTCTAAATTACCTATCCCTACAGTTATTCTTTTATACTTGTTGAGTATAGAGTTAATTTTTGTCATATGCAGCGAGTCTCTGCTTTTCATCAAGTTTTATTCCTGGGAAGTTTATGACAAAGTGAATTGCCTTAAAGTAGATTCTACTTTACCATAGGAGCAATGATATAACTGAAAGTTTTATTCTTGATTTAACATCAGATGACTTTTAGATATGACCATAATATGTCACAAAAGCAAAAACACAGCTGTTTGAAACCTCTGTCATCGATTGCAAGAGGCAAATGAATGCCCAAGCCATTTAGAAGGGGATTAAGTAGATTATATATTTTTTGTAATAAAAAGGGCCGTGTGTGTGTATAAAATAGAAAAACTCCTTGTTTTTTTGTTGCGGTACGTGGGCCTCTCACTGTTGTGGCCTTTCCCGTTGCGGAGCACAGGCTCCGGACGCTCAGGCTCAGCGGCCATGGCTCACGGGCCCAGCCGCTCCGCGGCATGTGGGATCTTCCCGGACCGGGGCACGAACCCGTGTGCCCTGCATCGGCAGGCGGACTCCCAACCACTGCGCCACCAGGGAAGCCCTAAAAATGCCTTATTTTTTTCACCTTTTCCCTGACAGTCCATTCTACACACTGGCACCGGATTAATTGTTATAGACGACTCCAAGTTGACAGACCTTTACTAGTTCCCCTTCTCTTGTAGGATTGAGTTGAAATCCTCGAGCGTGGAAGATGCCCACATGGGAGCCTCCACCACCCCTCCTCCCCAGCCTTAGCTCACTGTTCAGCCAACCGGTTAGCAGCTCCGTGTCCTTCACACACATCTGCCGTCTTCCTGCCTCGGTGTTTTTGTTCTCTGCCTGCTCAACCCTCGCCCATCTCTCCACCCACGCAAATCCCTTTCCTCCTTGGAGGCTCTGCTCCAGTCCCTGTACCTCCCAGACCTACACAGCCCCCCACACCCCAAGCCTGGGGACTCATGCCGCACCCTGGTCTCTGGTCGGTGGGCCATCTTGCATCTACCTGGGGCATTGCTCTATGCTGTTTCTGCTGTGTTGCACCATCCAGGCTGGACAGCCGGCTGCATCCACCCGTGTGTGCATCAGTAAAGGGAAGGGAGAGACACCAACCTTTGCTGAGCACCTAATACGTGCCAGGCACCGTGTCTGGCATTTCTATACATGTTCTCTCATTGAATCCTACAACCATCTTAGGCGGTCGGGATTAGTATTTCCCGTCACAACTGACGATACAGAGGCTAAATAACTTCTTCAACTAACTCGGCTAAGTGATGCAGCCATAATTTAAACCCAGAAAGTACACAGGAAGGATCTAAACCTAGAAATCGGGAGCTCTCCAGTTCAATTAACCTCTCTGAATCTCATTTTTGCCCACGAATGAAGACGGCTAACCACATCCACCTCTTGGAAATGTGTGAATTAACGGAAGACGTACTTCTGAAAGGCTTTATCGGCTGTCGTGATACCACCGTTCCTGACGCCTAGCACTCTGATGCTCAGTAAATGTGCGTTGCTAGATGGTTTCTATTTCTTCCTGTAAGAGTTGCCGTACCTGTCTCGCCTGCGGTGCCCGCCGTCTCCCTGCTCTGAGCGGGTAACAGTAATATTCGTGTTTTCAACTTTGAAAAAGAAATCATGCCACGATCTGCTAAGAAGCATTTCCCGGTCCAGCGTGATCAGATAGGCAACACGTACCTGCACACATGTGCAAGCATTGCTCAATGTCCTCAAGAGAATTCCTCCCAGCGTTGTGTCATCTGTGTTGGAGAGTGCTAACAAACTCTAATGCTTGACGTCAGTTTGCTTCTCCTTGAAAGGTAACAATGGTCAATAATCATGGCTGTGTCTCCTACTTGTAGAGCTCACTTAAATGGGCTGAAAACCCTTGAGATGGGGGTGATTATCAGCCTTTGCTCTGCAGAACAAGCTACCTGAGAAAAGTGGTATTAGTCACATACGAAGTCATTTATTTATTTAATTCATTTTATTGAAGTAGAGTTGATTGACAATGTGTTAATTCTTGCTGTACAGCAAAGTGATTCAGAGATAGATATATCTATATATCTATATATAGTTATATATATACATTCTTTTTATATTCATTTCCATTATGGTTTATCACAGGATATTGAATATAGTTCCCTGTGCTCTACAGTAGGACCTTATTGTCTATCCATCCTATAGATAATCCTTTGCATCTGCTAATCCCAAACTCCCAATCCATCCCTCCCCACCCCACCCCGCCCAGCAACCACAGGTCTGTTCTCTGTGTCTGTGAGTCTGTTTCTGCGAAGTCGTTTATTTTTGCTAAGCATTCTGTTGTTCCTTTGCATGATAATGGTAATTGAGTTTTGGCTTCTGACTTATCATTCCACACCTTCTGAGTGTTTTGTGTACTACATTTAGCACTGTTTTTTTTTTTTTTTACGATACGCGGGCCTCTCACTGCCGTGGCATCTCCTGTTGCGGAGCACAGGCTCCGGACGCACAGGCTCAGCGACCATGGCTCACGGGCCCAGCCGCGCCGTGGCGTGTGGGATCCTCCTGGACCGGGCACGAACCCACATCCCCTGCATCGGCAGGTGGACTCTCAACCACTGCACCACCAGGGAAGCCCTATATTTAGCATTATTTAAGGGCTGAGTTTCTGTTCTTTACTTGGGTCTTCAGGTTTTCTTCTTTGTCCTTGTCTTTTCTTTCATGATTACCCAGCTTACTTCTTTGCAAACCCAATTTTCTCTATTTATTCTCATCACAGTATGATTTTGACACTCAGCTTTCCTATTTAACCTTTCAGAAATTTCCCGAAGCAGACTCTTCTTGCCCTGCTGTAATTAGAGTTCCTATCTCAGAACTTGCCCCATCTGTAATTCCTCTCCTGCTTGTAAATTTCCTTTCATTGAAAGGAGTAAAATCAGTAACTCTTTCCAGGTCTTAATTGTAGTTTTAATAACTTGGATTTTTTGGTAGGAAACTTGCTTACCCTTCGGAGTTCCTTTTCTACCACAAGTGGCTGCACAAAATCAGACTTATTTTTAAGATGGAATGGTCTACAAAAATAGGCACCAACAACGTTCTTGTGCAGAAAGTTGATAACTTCTAGATACAGATTTGATTTCTCTATCCTACATTCCTGTTCTATAAGATTGCCCAGTGATCAGAACAGAAACTTTATTCAAACAAATCCATTCTATAGTATCTATAGTATGCAACCTTTCCCCTTCTTGTCCAATATAAAAGCCTTTTCCCCTCTGCCTAGTTCAACTGTTCATAAATATTAATCGGTCCCATGGATTCAGCTTTCCATTTTACATCCATTAATAGACACCTCTCTGGATGGACATCAGATCGTTAATCCACTTTAACCAGTCTCATCAATTCTCTTTTCTGGAGAACGCTTGCTTTAGAGAACTCAAAGGAAATGCATTTCTCTTTCTGCTTTCTTTGGCAGGTCTCCCAGGGAAGAAATGAAGGTGAGAGGAGGTCCAACCCACCACCCTTTCCTGTCATCCCTACTGTCTTAGGCCCCAGAGTACTCCCTCCTGTCTGCCCATGGGGCTCAGCCCCACACCACCTGTCATCACCATCCACGCCACCCAGCTGCCATTACAATGGTCCACCCTTCCAGGGGGCCTGGGTGGCTGTGTCTCTTGGTGTGTGTGTCCTGCCAAGAGCCCTGCTAAGTGGACATGCGAGGGGACCAGCATCACTGGCGCGGTTGCTCATGGATTGCTGATGGACTGGGTAGGCGGGAGGTCAGTCTGATCCACCCTTGCTGTGGGTCGTAGCTCATCTTCCTTGGTCAAGCAGACCCAGCTCTCCTCACGTGGGGACATTCTGCCCAGGTGGCTGGGTGTCAGCAACGTGAAAGTTCACGTGCCCCCTTCCTTTGCTGACTCTGATAAACAGGTCTCTTGTATAGAGGGTCCTCTCCTTCTGTGGGACCACCTGAGACAGAGAAACTGTCTCTTTGGGAAATCTCTTCGGGAAAAGGTTTGCTTAGTGGCTAGCAGAGGTGAGCCTTGTATGACCTGAGAGCTAAGTAGGTTACAGGTGTCCAGCAGACCCACTTGTGCCTGCTGTTCTGGAATGAAAAGCAGGTGGGTAAATAGAAGAAAGAGGTGTGTACAAGGTTACACAACAGAGGTCGGCGATGAAGGTGAAAACTGAAATTCAGATTTCACACCGAGTTCTCCCCCCTCCCCCAGCCAGGGGAATAATGAACCATAGATAGTAATAATAATAATAATAATAATAATAATAAACCCACGTACACTGTTTTATATGTTAGGCATTGTTCTCATTGTTTAAATATATTCACTCATTTAATTATCATATCAACTACAACAGTCCCCATTTAACAGATGAGGAAAAGGGACATTCAGAAGTTAGGTAAAGTGACCAAGGTCATGAGAGAGAGAGTGTGTGGGACCGGGCCACAAACCCTGGCAGTCTGGGTCTAGAGTCCATGGTCTTACCCAAATGTGCGTGTTTGTGTTCGTGCATGCGTGCACACGTGTGTGCGTACATACATACGTGAAAGAAAGAGGGAGAAGGTCTTCTTTCAAAGACAAACGTGGAGATGGTGATAAGCATATGGCTCCTATAGTTCCTCTCCAAAAAATACTCCCAGACCAAATAATGGCTCCAAGAGCTATCATTATGGAGTGCCTATTCAATCTTCTTCAATTTTTTGCAATAATCCATCAAGAGTTTTCAGTTTATAGATGAGAAAATGGAAACCCAGGGGAGTGAAGTGAATTGCTCAAGACCACTCAAAAGGGAAGGGAAGTGCCAGGGTAAGAGTCCAGAGGCCACTCTCTTTCCAGGTAACCCAGGGACTTGTCTGGAGAGGGTCCCCTTCCCTTGCCAAGTTCATGGACCTGTCATAGCTTGCAAAACTCTTTCATATTTTTTTTTAGAATTTTCCTGACGCATATTATCCAAGATCCTTTATCTCTATCATCTGGCTGATGAATTTAATAAGATCTGACCTGACTCTATAGATCGTTAGAAGAACAGAATGGACACCTCTTTGCTGATCATTTTTACACGGAATATCAATCCAATATTGTGGATTCATTGACATGCACATATTTCCAGAACTAAAGAGATAACCTGATGATAGTCCCTGGATTCTTGTCCCTGAAGGAGCTGCCCCAAAATGCAAGGAAAGAAGATGCACCAAAGGAATATTTGTCCTCCTCCACTTAACTTAGGGTCTGCTTGTTTTGGTCCTACCCTCCGAAGAGTTTTCGGACTACCTGGGTCCTAATCTGGACATGATGAGCTAGGATCCCCTCTTGACCGGTGAACTCACGCGTGGCTTCATGCAGTCTCATTCTGCATGGGGTTTCGTCCGAAGGAGGATGAAGGCACAGGTAGCCAGGCGAGAAGCTGACGTGAGGAGGCCGCCGTGGTATCTGTCTCCGAAATTGTCTCCAGCCTAGCTTTGTAAATTTGTGTTCAGTTTCAGGCCAGAAGGTCCGCAGACTGAGCTGTAGGGGCTGATTCGGGCTTGGGGGGGATGCCCGGTGAGAAGGGGACAGGAACATTCTGCTTCGGGGGAGAGACAGAGGCACCCAGGATGGAGGAGAGGGCTGTTACCTCCATTCTGTGGGTGTCTGGGTGCTTGGGGAAGACCCGAGTGTTCTCTGTTTGGCCATCAGTAGAGTTGAGTTGGGGGGGAGCCAGCGGAACAAGGGCAAGGCTGTTGGCACCTGTGTGACACAGATTCTTGGAGAGTGGAGCAGGGGACTGAGATCCTGTGCTCTCTGTGTTGGAGGAGCCATCAGAGCATGTGAAATCCGGGCCATTACTCTTAAGGGGACTCCCAGTACCCACAGACTGTTGGAGCCTGGGCTTTATAAGAACTATACCCACACAAGTGGGGTGGTCTGTGAATACAGGTGCGGTGGGTACTCCACCACCAGGCAGCCTTCAGAAAGGAGATAGGTTCACATTCGTGCTTGGGGATATAAGCACACGCTATAAGAAGATGGAAATATAGATACGTATGTCTCTTTCAAAAGATATCTTAGTGCAGTTAGTTCCAGAATCACAGATATCATCCAGGTTACAGGAGTGCTGAGGTTAGAAACCTGTACCCAGCGGATTCTGAGAAGTAAAAGTGCACAGGGTAAGTCCTGGGAAAGCCGACCCACCTGGAGGCTGAGAACAGGTGGGCTGAGGAAGTGGCACATCCATTTTGGCAGGTGTGATGCACCATTGACCCCAGGAAGCTCCCCTGTGTTGCTTGGGCATCCAGGGTAGTTTCACAGGCACCCAACTACAGTCACATGTCAAGGGCATGCGGTTCAGTCACCAGGAGCTCAGCCTGGAGCTTCCACCCAGGCTTTCCAGCTCACCTGACACCGTGCCCCAAGTTCCCAAGCACATGTAGAGCCAGACCCCCGGGCGAGCTGGGGCCAGACCCTCCTGTTCCTTCACTAGTTCTAGGCCGATCACCAGCAGTGCTCGGCACGGCACACA
Source organism: Hyperoodon ampullatus (assembly GCF_949752795.1). Lineage (NCBI taxonomy): Eukaryota > Metazoa > Chordata > Mammalia > Artiodactyla > Ziphiidae > Hyperoodon > Hyperoodon ampullatus. The sequence goes on along the minus strand of NC_136914.1, from coordinate 119,170,577 downwards.
TATCTGCTAAGTCTTTCATCGTAATATTGGTACTTTAATTAAAGGATCCAGAAAGCCGATTCCTAAAGGAGGCTAGTATTGAGCCAGGCCCTTATGTAACACAGCCGTAAACAAGAGAACCAGAGAAAGATCTTCTACTGGATTGAAATTGCTTCTCCCTTTTTCCCTGCAGTTTGGACAGCAGCCTTGAAATAGCCGTCTGGAAGGATGACACCATCCCGTGTTAGTTACTGTACTTACAGTTCTGTTCTCCCCCTTCTTCCTTCACCTGGAACTCCTCGTCTGGGAAGCGAGTAGAGGTTTTTCCTTGGCATAATCCTCCTTAGCACAGCGCTGAGCTCTCCCAGGAGTGGCAGCCTTGGCCGCTGCTGAAGCTTTTGGGAACCCGGTAAGGAGCCTTGACAGCAGCAAGGGAGAAGGTCCTTGACAACCTTTCTGGTCCTTCTACTGCTCTTCCCAAGCCCTGATTAGCTTTGCTGGAGGGGACGTTATCTTGCAGGTTTCAGCCGCCTTCTTCATCTCGTGTCGGGGAAATTAGGAGGGGTTTCCATTAAAAATGAGATAGAATTGATTTAAAAAAGAGAAGAGCCTACCCTCTCTCATTTCCTGACACTGAGTCAAGTGGCTTCCAGAAAAGGTAGGACGATGGTTGACTTTGTCTCCTTCTGGTTCAGTCACCCCCAAACTGTACCAGTCGGATAAAGGGGTCTCTGGCCCCCTTTGAGTGGGTTTTCTTCTTTGAGGAAGCCTGCAAACTACCCTTCCAACTCTATCTTCCTAGCTCTCTCCCCATAACACTGAGAGATTTTTGTTTCCAGAGAAATGGCTGGAAATTGCTTAGGGAAGAGGAGAGACTGATGGTGATGAAGAACTCTGGATGGGGACAAGAAGGAAGCCACCTGATAGTAGTGCTGCAGATGAAGTTCTCACGTACGTCATGGGGTCAACAAGTTAGGGAAGCAGGCAGAGGAGCCCAGGTTGGTAGATGTGAGCTGTGTTAGGTGAATGCTCGCTGGACCCTTGGGAGACAGAACAGGAGACAGGACAGCTCAGCCAGTCTACTCTTCACCTGAAGACATGAGAAAAGTATTCAACCTCCTTATCCCACTTATATTTTGCCACTTAATCTGTTAAGAAATGAGTTAGATGTCTTAAAGTTTCCTATCACTTTTTTCTGTCAATTAATACTTATACTTTGAACAAGTTTTGTTTTATATAAGTCATGGCTATGTTACTTAGGACTTAAAATGTATGTCTGTTACCCATTTCATTCCAGAAGATGATGTTCTTCATCAACAGAATATTATGTTCTGTGGCCCATGAATTCTTCCAGCCTTGAATTTTAATTTGATTGGTATTAATTTGGGGATATATATTTTCTTTTTACTTTGTGTTGATCTCGTGAATTGGGCCAGTCTTCTAATTGTTATGTTAGTACGCCTCTTATAGGCAGCATGTAATTGAATTTTCCCGGAAAATATAAATTAAATTAATAAAAAATGCCCTAATGAATCAATAGCAATAGAAGATATTAAACAAGTTGTTGAAGAGCTATGTTCAAGAAAGTCAGAAGGCTCAAATGGGTGTATAGTTTATGGGTAACTTTTTTCAAACTTACAAAAAAATTAATTCTCATACTAAATAAATCATTGCAGAACACAACAAAATATATAAAGCTTTCCAAATCAATTTATAACTTTGTGTAATCTTGTTACCAAACCTTGGGAACCCAGAACAAAAAAGGCAGCTACACACCAGTCTGATTTATAAATACAGATAAAAAACCTTAAATTGTTTTAGCAAATCAAATCCAGCAATGTATTAGAAGAATAATATATCATACCAAGGAGATTTTATTCCAGGAATGCAGGGATGGTTCAATATGAAGAAACTAATAATACAATGTACCACACAAAATGGTTTGAGAAAAAAAATAATCTCAACAGATACTAAAAAGGCATTTGGTAAAATTCAACATTCATTCCCAGCAAAAGCAAATAATAACCATATACCTAACATCATAGTTAAGAATAAAATAATAAAGATGACACTGTTAAAAAAACCAATAAGGATGTTTATTACTATCCTTACTATAAAGCATTTTCCTAGAAATTTCCATTATAAGGCATACAGAGAAAATAATAAATAAAATTAAGTTAAAATATCGAAAAAGGAAAAAGTATTGAAAATTATGTGACTGTCTAGAGTGACTTGAGTATAAACTACAAAAGAAATTATCTATCAAATATATATTTGAGAAGCAGTAAAGCTTGATAATCAAGGGCATAGGCTCAGGACTGCCATTTGAAGTCTGACTCTGCCACTTGCCAGCTATGTGACCATGGACAAAGAAATGAAGTCTATTAATTAATTAAGTCTATTAAAGAAATCAACCAACTTTGGCTTTTACTCTGAATGAAAATTCATTTGAGGGTTTTGAGCATAGGTGAGACACCTTAAAATTAATAAACTTGGGCTTCCCTGGTGGCGCAGTGGTTGAGAGTCCGCCTGCCGATGCAGGGGACACAGGTTCATGCCCCGGTCCGGGAAAATCCCACATGCCGCGGAGCGACTGGGCCCGTGAGCCATGGTCGCTGAGCCTGCGCGTCCGGAGCCTGTGCTCTGCAACAGGAGAGGTCACAACAGTGAGAGGCCCGCGTATCGCAAAAAAAAAAAAAAATTAATAAACTTTTTTTTTTGGTATCGTAGAATATAAGTGGTTTTGTTTCTTTATATTTTTTGTACTTTCTATTTTTGGACAATAGCCTATATTTTACTTGTTAATGATAAAAGTAAAGACTTTTTGAAGTATTGGATAAGAATTATTCAAATAAATGTGCTATTAGATTAAGTTGCAAATAAAAAAATATACTTGATTGTTCTACTATATCAGGACTGAACTGGAATTTAAATCAGAGAGTCTAAAAACCAAAGAATAACAGTGGTGAACTACAAGAAAAATATCTCAAGTTATTTGCAAGTCAGAGGTCAGTGTTCCCTTCTGCCTCCGCTTTGGGAAGAGTGCCCAAAGTCTTTAGGGGAGACAGCATTTCATGCCCTGTCCTCCTCCCATTCCATCCCTGAATAGCTTTTTTTCCCAAAAAAAGAATAAAGAATACTCAATGAAAACTATTAAAATGCTTGGCAAAACTACACACACACACACAGAGGTCAATTAAGTATAAATAGTTCATAGCAAAACTGTCTTTTTGACCCAGCCACTAATATCTACCCGGCTCCAGATTTAACTGTTTGGTTGAAAATGACAGTGCAGGAACGGGACAGCCAGCCAGCCACAGAGGAGCTCCCATTAGTAGTGCTCATGTTTGTCTGAAGAATATGTGTGCGGTATGTTTTCCTAAGAGCACAGGAGGAGATACAGATACAGACCACCTCCCTAAACCTGGAGAAGGTGATTTTTTTTCTTTCATATTTAATCTTTCCACCACCAACTACCACTTTTTTTTTTTGGTCTAAAACAGAGTGACCACTCCCTCCACTCTCTTCTTTGGATTTTTGAAGCTATTGATACCTTCTTTTTTCTTTTAAGGCTCAGCTGCTTTATGCCTAGGAAATGAATACACGAATAACCATTATGAGAAGACAGCCTTGCCTTTTGGAGGACAAATGCTATGGGGTGGTGTAACCGCAGAGGCTCAAATCCTGGCCCTGGCATTTAGTGTGTAGGGCTTGCTACGCTCCTTCACCTTCCTGGGCATCATTCTCTCCATCTGTGAATGCAGGATGGCAGTACCAGACGCCATGTTGTTTGGTTGTTGTGAGAGTTAAATGAGATAATGCATTGTAACCTCTTAGACTCTATATACTTTAAGATGCTATTGTCCTCTTGACTTAGCTAAGTGCTGTACACTCATTGCTCTTGAGGTAAAATTGGAGCAAAATATTTTGTAATGCCCCCCCCAAAAAACCCACTCTGTTAGCCTGTTTATACAAAGATTATTAAAGTAGGAAACATACTTTGAATTATTTTTTGTTCTTAGAGGGAGGATAGGAGTTATTGTTATTCACTTATACTGTTTGGGCACCCATAACATGTATCTGTAAGCTAATATTTGATAAGGAGATAGTCACTTTATAGACTGCCTCCCTGTATATTAAAAATCAATTAAAACTATGTCAAAAGCACAGCCGAAAACCTCCATTTCCAAAAATAGGGTTAGGCATTGAACTACCTGAAATCTCTCCTACTACAAAGTACCTAGAAATGCTGAAAACCTATAATATCCTTTTAAATTCATCATTTGAATTCCAAGAAAGTAAGAGAAATCCCTGGGGTAAAAAAATGAAGATGAAGGCTTCCCTGGTGGCGCTGTGGTTGAGAATCTGCCTGCTAATGCAGGGGACACGGGTTCGAGCCCTGGTCTGGGAGGATCCCACATGCCGCGGAGCAACTAGGCCCGTGAGCCACAACTACTGAGCCTGCACGTCTGGAGCCTGTGCTCCGCAACAACAGAGGCTGCGATAGTGAGAGGCCCGCGCACTGCGATGTAGAGTGGACCCCACTTGCCACAACTAGAGAAAGCCCTCGCACAGAAACGAAGACCCAACACAGCAAAAATAAATTAATTAATTAATAAACTCCAACCCCCAACATCTTCAAAAAAAAAAAAAAAAATGAAGACGAGGGACTTCCTTGGTGGTCCAGTGGTTAAGACTCCACACTTCCACTGCAGGGGGTGTGGGTTCAATTCCCTGGTAAGGGAACTAAGATCCCGCATGCTGCGTGGTGTGGCGAAATAAATAAATAAAATAAAGATTCACTGTTAAGAAATACACCAACTAATGAGGGGTTAAAAAATGTTTAAAAAACGAAGATGAATGTGAATAGCAAAATGGTAAGCACAGCTACTGTTGACAACTGCCTGGATAAAGAAAGGAGTCGGAGGATGGGAAGGTGCCCATCTTATTCGGCAAGAGGACTTCTCTCTCTCCCAAAATTTCACACACAGGGGCTTCCCTGGTGGCGCAGGGGTTGAGAGTCCGCCTGCCGATGCAGGGGACGCGGGTTTGTGCCCCGGTCCGGGAAGATCCCACATGCCACGGAGCGGCTGGGCCCGTGAGCCATGGCCGCTGAGCCTGCGCATCAGGAGCCTGTGCTCCACCAACGGGAGAGGCCGCAGCAGTGAGAGGCCTGCGTACCGCCAAAAAACCCCCAAAAAACAAAAAATTCACACACAGTCCTGTGGAATACTGAGTCCCCCCATACCTATCGCCCAAATTCAACAGATTCAATCAAGATTTTGCAACATTACATTTATCTTTCCTTTTAAAAAAAAAACTCAAAGGAAGATTTTGGTATTATTTTATTATTTAGGAGATTCAGAGAAGAAAGCAGGGGACTTTATTTTGGGGATGGGCAGAGGCCTTTGTCTTTAAACACTTCTTTCAGAAACAACAAAGAGTTAGCTTTTCCCATGAAGAGATTTGGCCATCTTTATTTTCAATAAAATGTGTGTGATGCTCCTTGCCATAAATTCATATACTTCGTAACTTAAAGAAATGAAACTCTGTGGGATTTTAATGTTAGCTTCCTAAACTTGATCTCTCATAAAGTACTGCAGATTGTGGGGTTTTTTGGATACTAATTTACATCTTCATCTGTGATAAAAATAATAATCCAACAGGAAAACTTTTCAACAAGGAGAGAACATTTACAATACTATGAAAGATTGGCTTCTCTATTTCTGGCTGCCATAAGTAATTAGTCTTAATAGCTATAGTTGATTCTAAGTAATAATTCACTGAAAATTACACATTCTTTGTGGAAAAAATAAACAGTACATTCAATTAGAGCTATTTCCTTTGGTACAAGCATTCCAGAAGTGAAATATATTTTTCTGATGTTAGAATTTCAATGGTTAAACAATGATTAAAAATTAAAAATAATTTTTAAACACTTTATTGAAGTATAGTTGATTTACAACGTTGTGTTAATTTCTGCTCTACAGCAGTGATTCAGTTATACATATATATACATATATATACATTCATCTTCATATTCTTTTCCATGATGGTTTATCACAGGATATTGAATATAGCTCCCTGTGCTGTATGGTAGGACCTTGTTGTTTATCCTTGGAGCTCCATCTTTACTCTGCATGTTGATTAATTGGACTCAGCATAATCAATTGCAGAGGACGTCAAAGTTTCTGCAGTTAAGTGCTTCAGAGAGACAGGGATTCTCAGTGCTGAACGGAGACACTGGATTCTGCTTAGCATCACGTTGAATGAGCTGGACCTGGTTTCTTTTAGCACGAGACTGGTTAAAATCCACATAGCACTGAGATAATAGGAATTGCCTTAAATCGTATTTATTTGCTTAAGGGTGTATGTCTTGTTTCCCAGATAGACTGCAAGCTGCCTGAGGGTATAAATCATAGATTACACCTCTTTGTTTCTAGTGGACAGCTATGCTCACAATTAAGCACTCAGTAATTATTTGTTACATATACTAATGAGTGAGCTCATTAGGATGAGTAATCAAAGCTGGATATTCAATCTCTTTGCCTAAGCTCTTTGGAACAGGCAGCTGGCTTACCAGGCGTACTGATCTAGTTTTGGGGGGATTGTTGACTCAATGGGGAACAATATAAGTTTGTAGAAATTCAGAGAAAGGCACAGTGGATGGAGGAAGAAGAAAGGAGTTAAAACTGTAAAAGTATAAACAACCCCAAATTCATATGGACACATTGTAGTGCTTACCTAGGACCGTTGGTCATCTCTGTATTGGATGACTTGGTTCATTTTCCCAAGCCCAATTTCTCCGTCTAGCCTACCTTGCTCTAAGTACAGCCCCTGGATAATCAGGCCCTGCAGACTACACATTATTAGTCTGGTGATGGAGAGGAGATTCAACCAGTTTACCAACTGGTCAGCAATCAGAGGCCTCTGAAGGATTTTGAGTGAAGAGTCACAGGGGAAAGATCACCCCACTGTCCTTAAGTCCTGCCCTTCCTTGCTCGTGTTGTTCAGCTTTTCCTGAGTTTCTAGAAAACCTCTTTATATCCTTAAAATACATCCCTCAACACATTTCCCTTATTCTTTGTAAAAATCTGAGCTACTTTGAATGGGCTGCTGGTCTTTGCAACCAAACGAGCTACGTCTAAGGCACCTTCTTGATGCCAGTTTCATATCTTGGGCATTCAACTGTCAAACTGCAGCCTCTCTGGCCACTCCTGCAGATGGTAGGGAGGCGTGAATAATCCACAGCACCTTAGCCAAAGGAGGCTTGTCTCAAACCAGACCTGAGAAGGTCCAGGACAGAAGGAATCCAATGTGAGATCAGGGCAACCTGCTGACCCCCAACTGTGAGCCATGTGGCATCTGCTTGTACCTCTGATCCTATTGACCACACACAGTGGCCTTCGCTCCTGTGACAGTAATCAACCCAGCCAGCCAGAAGAACCAGCAGCAGGGTCATAGAATTCCAGAATTGGAATAGAGTTTAGAAATCTCTTAATTCGGGCTTCCCTGGTGGCGCAGTGGTTGAGAGTCTGCCTGCCAATGTAGGGGACACAGGTTTGTGCCCCGGTCTGGGAAGATCCCACATGCCACGGAGCGGCTGGTCCTGTGAGCCATGGCCGCTGAGCCTGCGCGTCCGGAGCCTGTGCTCCACAACGGGAGAGGCCACAGCAGTGAGAGGCCCGCGTACCGCAAAAAAAAAAAAAAAAAAAAAAAAACTCTTAATTCATATATCAGCTCTACAGCTTTCCTTACAAGTAATCATCCCATCACTTCTTAAACGTGACAGGGCAGTCTATTTCTAGATAACTCTATTGGAAAGGATGCTGACCTTAATTTAAACCAAAGTCTACCTCCTTTTAGTTTTTCCCCATTGGTACGTGTTCTGAACCTCTGCAGACATATGCAAACATAGAATCCCTTAAAGAATGAAGCCAGCCCTTCAAATATTTGGACAAAAGAATGACATCTTCTTTAAGTCTCTTTCTCCAGGTTAAATATGCCAAGTCCTCTGATCATGTCTTCTGTAACGTAATTTTGAATCTCTTCACTATCAATGTCACTTTTTGTGTGGCTGTGCTCTAAATTGTCTCTGGATTATTCTTAAAATGTGTCAGCCATGCACCTTTGGATGGTACTTGAGCAGGGGAGAATAGAGCAAGGCCAGCACCTCCTTTCTTGCTTATGATTGCCTTCACCTTCAGTGAACTGCCACTTTCACCTACAGTTGTGTTTGAGTCCACCCAACCCTTCCAGTCATCGACGGAATGCTGGCCCAGAGTCAGCTAGCTAGGTTCTGACCTGTGTGTTCCATCCTGGGGGCACTACAGTGGCTAGTTTGCCCTCCCAACCTTACCCTCTTCTTAGGGAATCAGCCTCTGCCAGTTCCACAAGGCATAGCCCCACCCTCTACCCCTGGACCTAGGAGACCCCGCCCAGGTCAGTTAGCCATGAGGAGCCTTTGGCAGGTCGTGGAGACGTGGAAATGACTCTGCTTTTTGGGATGGCTATGGGCAAGAAGGGAAACCAGGCTGCAGAGGGCATGAAGGAGGCTTCCGAAAGCAGAGAGGAGTCCATAAGGGCCCCATGGAAACAGAGTCTGAGAAATTAACCAACGACTTGTCCACAAGTTTCCACTGAACCTCTTCCAACTAGTTTCTATGAGGTTTCTCTGTTTGTTAAGGTTAAATTCATTTGAATCCAAGATTCTTCAAATGGATTTTGGTTCTGAACAAACACTCTTTGCCAAGACTTTAAGCAAGTCTTGGAATCTCACTGGGATTAATTTTCCTTATGGATAAATTACATGATTGTCCAATAGTCTGCTTTCACTCTGTGATTCTACATGTTATTATTCCCAGTCTATAATTCTGTACTTGGGAGGGTATTTATTTTTATTTTTTAAAAATAAAAACTGCAGTGTATAACTTTATATATAATCTCTGGTAAATTTTGCCTTGGTTCCAGTTAATCTTCCAAAACATCTCATGTATTAGAATTCATTGGGGTCTTTGATGATCAAATAGTAGTAAATAGAAGAAAACTTGAGAGTAATAAGATCATACTTCTTCACAGAAGTCTGTATAATAGTTGTCTCTCACATTGGATGAACTGTCCAGAAATGTCATTTACATGGCTTAGAAATTCATTCATTCATTAATCTGTTTATCCATTCAGTAATTTCACTAGCTCGTTGTTGATTGAGGGTATGTTTTCCAACGTCAGCAAAAATATATGTGAGCAGTAGATGCAAAGCTTTGATTTACTGTGATCTGTTAGGATGGCCACCCCAAGCACAAAATGTCCACATCTTGAAGGACCTGACAAGTGGTGCATTGGACCGACTGGAACGCCCAGTCACCACCAATTATGCAAGGTCAGAGATGCTGCATAAAAAACTAGTCAAACTCAGACTAGTCAATTTGCTATTTGCTGGCAACCTGGGCATAAAGACTTGGTGGGAAAGGATGCAGGAATTTTGGCTAAAATGAGCTCCTGGCTTATCTTCAGATTCTAATTATGCAAGGCTGTCCCCATCCCTCGTTACCTCAGATAAATTCAACAGCAGCTTAGAGTTCAACTTGGGAGCTGGGAGCAAACAAAGAGTAAATCTTTGAGGCAAAATGTGGGCTGTGTCTATTTTTGGTTCATAGATGCTTCAAAAAGACAGGCAGGCAGAAAGCAAGACGGACTCCCAAACACAGTGGGTTGGGAACACACACACCTCTGAATATGTGAGGAGAAGAGGAAGAGCAGGAAAGAAGAGGCAGACACCTGCCTCACTGTCACCTTGGCCACCATCCCCAGAGGGCTTTTTGCAGCTGCTTCTTCCCGGGTAACCATCGCGCTCCTGTAAACGAACCATCGAACCCTCAGTCCTTGTGCCTGGTCTTGGGATCTGGAACAACCAGAACTGTTCCAGATCCCAAGTCTAAACTTCCGACCTTCCTCAGCCCCTCAAATGCCTGCCCCACCCCCATTCTATTAGCTCCCCTCTGATCTCAGTTTTTTCCCTTCCCCACCACTCCCTCCTTCTGCTTCAGCTGCTCAGTGAGCCCCCATCCCCGGTAGAATCCCTCAGTTGGGCTCAGTTTCTTTTCTTTTTTTTTTAAATTTTTTTCATTGAAGTATAGTTGATGTACAATGTTGTGTTAAGTTCTGCTGTACAGCAAAGTGACTCAGTTATACACATATATACATTCTTTTTTTAATATTCTTTTCCATTATGGTTTATCACCGGATACTGAATATAGTTCCTTGTGCTATACAGTAGGACCTTGTTGTTTATCCATTCTAAATAGTTTGCAACTACTAACCCCAAACTCCCAGTCTATCCCTCTCCTTCCCCCCCTCCCCCTTGGCAACAAGTCTGTTTTCTATGTCTGTAAGTCTGTTTCTGTTTTGTAGATAGGTTCATTTGTGTCATATTTTAGATTCCACATATCAGTGATATCATATGGTATCCATCTTTCTCCTTCTAACTTACTTCACTTAATATGATAATCTGTAGTTGCATCCATGTTGCTGCAAATGGCATTATTTCATTCTTTTCTATGGCTGAGTAATATTCCATTTATGTATGTACCGCATCTTTATCCATTCATCTGTCAACGGACATTTAGGTTGTTTCCATGACTTGACTATTGTGAATAGTGCTGCTATGAATATAGGGGTGCATGTATCTTTTTGAATTATAGTTTTGTCCGGGTATATGGCCAGGAGTGGGATTGCTGGATCATACGGTAATTCTATTTTTAGTTTTCTGAGGAAACTCCATCCTGTTTTCCATAGTGGACGAACAGTTGGGCTCAGTTTCTTCATCTGGAGAATGGGCATAATTACCCCTACCTCATGAGGCTGGAAACACGCTATGTGTGTTCAGTGTGAGGGGCAGCCCTGCTCATGGCACCCACCCAGGGAAGGGCGACCCGTTCTCTACTGTGTCTTCCCCTCTCCTCACAAATATGCTTTTCCCTCCACTTTGGAAAAGACCTCTGGCCTTGCCAGCATCTCCCTGCTTCTCTTCATCCTCAGACCTCGGGAAGGGCTCCTCTGCCCCCGCCTCCTCGCCACCGGCACCACATTACCAAGGAAGTTATAGTCTCATTCTGACCCCATCACCCCCCATTCTGTTCTCATCCTGCCTCCGCTCCTGGATCCGGCCTCTCAAGTTCAAAACTTCAGTGTGAGTCTCAATGCTTCCCTCATTTTCTCTCTCTCTACTCAGCAGATGACTAGATTTGGTTGATTCTATCCCAGAAATGTCACCTTCTTACCCACGGCCTCAAAGCCAGCCTCCCCACCGTCTCTGACCAGGACCATCATGACTTGTCTCCCTGCCCCAGGCTTGGACTCTTCACTCCACGCTTCTGACCCAACTCTGCTTAAACACCTTCAATGACTCTGTCATCTCTAGGACAACGTCTGACTTCCTTCACAAGCACATGGGGACCTACTGGTGGCCTCAGACGTCCTCACCGCAGGCCAGGCCTGTCATACACGAGCTGGACGCAGGGACCTCCAGGCCACACCCTGCCCACGCCAGAGCCCCCGGGCCCCCCTCGGGAGCTCTTCCTTCTGGCTGGACCGCTGCTGCCCCCTCAGTGTTAAACTCCTCGTCCTGCTTTAAAACCCACATCAAACGTCTCCCAGGCTCTTCCGCAGGGACCCCCAGCACTTTGTCCACAGCCCACGGCTTCCTATCAGGTATGTAGGCCCCCAGGACCGGTGAGCTTAACCACAGTGGGAGCCTCAGCACCTGGCCCGGGTCAGGCTCATGCTAAGTGACCAAACACTGGCTGATGCACGCTTAATAAAATGAGAGGAGAAATGCTTTGGGGACCCCTGAACCCAGAGGCTGAGGAACCATGTGAGAAGCGAGTGGTGTTCCAGAGGGGCAGAGGGAGCCCCTGCCCCATTTATGCTTCAAGATAGACTTGAGATCTCAATCAGGTCCAGAAGCTGCATAATGAAATCACACTCCGGAACGGAGCGGTGGTTCGGACCAGAGACTGCAAACAAGGTCTAAGTTGCCTTGGCCAGTGCTCAGCTCACTAAGCTGACAGTCCTCACGGAGAGGAACACTTTGCCACCATTTATAGGTGAGTTGCTGGTGTGCATTTATCACCCTGGCTGTTCAGGGCAAGGCCATAGTGATGGGAGAATGTCACAATAAGCCCTGAGAGTTGAGCTCAGCAAGAACCAGGGCAGGTTGGGAAGAGAGAGAGGCCCATTCAGCTCTGCAGACACTCCTTGGGAGGGCTGAGCCCTGGGGCCTTGGCGGGTGGAGGTTTCCCAAAACAAACCCGACCCAGAGACTTTAGAAATCAGAACCCTGATTTCTGACCCAAAGGCAAGCTTGCAAAGAGGTGCATCACCAAACAGCCAACTTCGTGGTTTGCAGCAAAGACCAGGGGGAAGCATAGGATTTGGAAACTCTCAAGGCCACAGTCATGAGAATAAGGTCAGCTCGGCTCCGAGCACTTCTGAGAGAAACAGACCCAGCCACGCGGAACAGGACAGATGGGCTGTCAGGGAGGGACGCTCATCAGCGCTGCTGTGTGGGAGGGAATGTGGGAAAGCTGGTGTGGCCCTGTCAGGATTCTAGGTGACACTATGAACACGTAAGAGCTGACGTGGAGGCGGCATCGGCAGAGGTTAATGGAGGCCTCAGAGGTCTTATTTATTATTGTTATTTTTGCCTCCCTCATGTGGTTTGTAGAAAGTGCTTTCTCAAGATGGGCAGGCCCAGTCATGTACAAATGACCTAAGGCTGATCCTCAGGGGAACCCCCCTCTGACACAGCTAGAAGGCAGCATGGGAGCAAGAGGGAGTGAAGGGTGGGCTGAGCAGCACAGAATCAGAAGGAAGAACGATCCTCTGGCCCCCTCCAGACTAGGCAGGCAGCTCAAAGCCCGGGGCCTGGAGAGGATGGGCCCTATAGCCCGACTGCGGAAAAGGAACAAGCGTTCTTCAAGGTGAACCAGCCTGGATTGGTTTAAAAAATATATCAGATGGGAATTCCCTGGCCGTCCAGTGGTTAGGACTCCACACTTCTGCTGCTGGGGACCCAGGTTCCATCCCTGGTCGGGGAACTAAGATCCCGCAAGCTGCGCGGTGTGGCCAAAAAAAACAAACAAACAAAAACAAACAAACAAAAAACTCAGCAAGCCCAGTGCTACATTAATTACATTATACCTGGAAACATTTGCCAGGGGATTGATGTATCCCATGATTGACACAAGGTGATGATATCCACAGAGATGGTACAAATTCCAGGCCTTTGCCTAGTGAGTTCTATGTGTGTGGAAAAGCTAGGCTCTTCTCCATAAGATGATGAGCCACTCTAAAGAGAATGATATTGGACATTTTTTCCCTTGGATCTCTCTCTCCATCTATCATCTATCTGTGTCTGGAGACAAGGTTGGATCAGGCAAGAAGGGAAGGCATTTACGTGGATGTGCATCAAGAGATACACAGAAGCTTTTGAGGACCTTAGGATGTTTTCTTCTAGTTATATATTTGTTCCATGGTTCTCTTTCTTTCTTTTTGAAGGGTCTTCTTTTAGATTTGGAAACCAACCTATTACGACTTGGATTTTGGGTTCTGAACAAGTGTATTCATACGTTACGAAATGACCAAATTACTTTTTCACAGAGTTCACCCAGGCTTTCCAGGAACCCAGGAAACCGGAAGAGGGGTTTTGTGATGACTTACACGCGGACCACAAATAAGACCATTGAGCGGCAAGCTTAAGAAGTCAGTGAAATCCGGGGGACACACGTGTCTTCGAAGGGACAAACCCATGCAGAAGAGGGTCAGGGGTCAAGACTTGCTTGCCCTTGGACACCATTAAAAGTAAGCCTGCTCATGGTGCGGTTGGCCAACATCTAGCAGCTCCTCTGGAACATCTGGGGCCTTCAGCAGCTGGGAGAGCAGTGAGGCAATAGTGAGTGGCCAAAAGAAAAAAGGGACCAGAGAGGGAAGAATAAGAAGGGCCTGGCTGCCAAAACTCAACTGGGAAGATGGCGTGATCCAACTGCTTCTTATGGACTGGTGTTCCCTTCAGTATGAGCCAGATCCAAACAGTCCCCTTCACAGAACAGCTGTGATGAACAGCTTAGAGGAGCATCTTAGGAAAAACCACAGTCCAGGCTGATGCTGCTGTGCAGTCCAGGGATCTCTCAGCCAAGGGGGTTGGCTACAGGTGAGGCCCGGAGGACAGGAAGGAGAACTTGAGCTCATGGTACCAAAGGGACACAGCCTTAAGGACAGCAGTGTTCCAATCACATGATAGCTTGACAGGAAATAATAAATGGAGAAACCAATGAGAAGGCCCAGGATACTTCTCTGGAAAAAACCTAAGGCCTTGAACGTTAGCCAGGATTATACAAGGGCTGTTCACATTTGGCTGGAGAGTTGGCTCTAGGGAGAACTCATGATCAAACACTCCCTGGATGTGTCTTCATAGGAATGATGAACACTTCTGATTCCGGAGCTACTCTGGGGCCAAGAGAAGCTCCAAGGTCCCTCTAGTCCAAGTAAACAGAGAAGAGGGCCTCCCAAACTCCTGGCCCTAACACAGCAGAGAGGCTCTTGGCCAATGGCTTCCTGTTGGCTGGACCATGCCTCTCATGACATCCTGGGCAGCTCTTCTTGGTGTTACAGGCTGTAGTCATCCCAGCTGGGTTAAGAAAAGGTAACAGAGTAAGTGGAGAATTCAGGGCACTAGTAGGAGTTAAAAGATAGACTTCATCAGAGTAACCAGCGCTTTCCTGTTTTTAGGGCATATAATTACAATGTCTGTGTTCAGCTTGGAATCCAGCTTCCTGTACTGACTCAGTCCACAGCAGCCCCTCCCTCTCTCTGTATTTCTACAGGACATGTATTGCCTTGAATCATTCTTAAATGTTTCCTGTATACACCACACTCTTACCATTTTCATAATCTTATACTGTGCCTGTAATGAAATTCAAAGGCAAGTAAATAATAGGCAGTTCTTGTCCTCAAGGAACTTCAAGTCCAGTGAAAGGAACAGGCACATAAAGAATAACATTACTATGGAAGCACAGAGGTAGGAGCCTTGAGGGGGCTCACAGGAGTAGGAATGGCCCAGGATGTTTCTCCAAGAGACAAAGGGTGTGATTTTATACCTGAAACCAGAAGTGGAAACCAGGTGGAGAACCATTGTGGAAAATCACATGGAAATCTAAAACCAATGAAGCCAGAGTGGCCACAGAAGTGGAAAATCAAGTCTGGGGGCACAAAGCAGAAATCGGGAAGCAGAGAGTAGAGAACAATAAGGACAGATCTGGGGTTCTTGCCTAAAATAGTTATTGTTCACAGCTTTTGGGGGCAGCCAGGACAAAGTATGTGGATGGATCTGCTGGACTGAAAGGATCAGGGGTAAAATGACAAGAGGGAACAGATTTAAGAGATGATTAGGAAGCAGTTGAATGTGAGACATGAAGGAGAAGGCAGCATCTAATATAATCCTGAGGTTCTAGCTTGTAGGCTGCCTGGTAGATGCTTAGATGCCTGATGATTTCATAAACTATCATTCAGACTAGGGGAGGAGCAGGCTGAGAGGAGGAAGGGGATGAGTCCATTTGGAGCATGCTGAGTTTCAAGGTTTTCATGGGATGGCAAAGTAGACTGGTTGCTTAGCGGGTCACTGGAAATATGGTCTCTGTGTCACAGGATGTGGATCAGGACTGGAAACCACATCTGGGAATCATCAGCCAGGGAGTAGAGAGAATCACCCACAGGAAGTGAATAGCAAGTCCCAAGACCAAAACTTGAGGATCATCTACACCCCAGGAGCAGCCATGAGTATGAGAGAGCCATTCAGTAGGGTGGTCATGGCAGAAGCTGAACTGTAGAGGTAGAGGAAGAGGTGGAAAATGGGACACTGGAGGCGGTGAGGGTAGCCTTCTTTAAAAGTGAAATTGATGGTGAAGGGAAGGTGTGACACACAATAGTCATTTGAGAAGGATTTTTAGAGCAGGGAGTCATTAGCATGTTTGAAGGACATAGAAAAGGAGCCAAGGAGGAGACAGGATTGAAGGTCCAAAATAGAGAAATGATGGCAGAGAGCCAGAGGTCTCAGGGGAGGGACAGGGGAGGGGTTAGGTGGCAGGGCAGCCTTTAAAGAGCCACGACCCTTCATCTTCTGAGGCAGAGGAAAAGCTTTCAGGTTGGATGAGAAGCTGGGTGAAGCTGTGGGGCAACAAAACATACCCGTGATCCCAAGACTCTGTGTGTGTGTGTGTGTGTGATGCAAACCATACTGTCTTGCATATAGGAGTCAGTTTTCTCTGTGAGTTTCAAGCTTGAACATCTTCTCTCCCTTAGATAGTCATATCTTTAAAGGTAAGGACTGTGGCTTTGACTACTTTTTGCCGTCTCAACAGCACCAAGGACAAGAATTGAGTGAGTCGCGAATGAACCTGGCCCTGCTCATCACTGATGGCCTTCTCTCAGATTATCCAGGCAAGTCTTTACAAAGCACCGAGTACAGGCACTTTTCATCTCTTGAGACCAGGGCTGTGCCTTTAAAGGTTATTTGTATTGACCTGGCATACTTCTCAAGCATGAATTTAATAGGAATAAGGTGAGGAGAAAAACTCAACTTACAGTTGAAAAATAAGAATTACTAGGTAGAAAGAGATGATATTAAAAGAAACAAAGCTTCCTTTCCTCTCTTTTAAGTTGCTATCTTTTTTAAATTATTATTTTTTAATAGATCTTTATTGGAGTATAATTGCTTCACAGTTCCGTGTTGGTTTCTGTTGCACAACAAAGCGAAGCAGCCATGTGCATACACATGTCCCCATATCCCCTCCCTCTTGAGCCTCCCTCCCACCCTCCCTACCCCACCCCTCTAGGTCATCGCAAAGCACTGAGCCGATCTCCCTGTGCTATGCTGCTGCTTCCCACCAGGCAACTATTTTACATTCAGTAGTGTATATATGTCGATGCTACACTTTGCCCCAACTTCGACCTCCCACCCCATCTCATCAAGTCCATTCTCTATGTCTACCTCTTTATTCCTGCCCTGCAACTAGGTTCATCAGTACCTTTTTTTTTTTTTTTTAGATTCCATATATATGTGTTAGCATATGGTATCTGTTTTTCTCTTTCTGACTTACTTCACTCTGTATGACAGACTCTAGGTCCATCCGCATCTTCTTTATCCATTCATCTGTCGATGGACATTTAAGTTGGTTCCATGTCCTGGCTATTGTAAATAGTGCTGCAATGAAGGCTGAGCTGGATGGTTCCAAGGTGGCAATTTGGTACATTTGCTCTTTCAGCTTCCTTCCCCATCTCTTTATTAGTCATGACAGGGCACACAGTACACTCTTCGTAAACATGGGGCTGAATCAAGTCTATGAGTCTTTACCACCCAAGCAAAGAGCAGAGCATTATTTGGCTTCATCCTTTAGCTTTGACCAGATGTTTGACACAGATCTACTAGGAAATTTCCTCTGTATTGCCACCTGGCCTCAGCTCTTCCCTTCTCAGTCAATCACAGCATTTAATGTGCACCTTATTCTTTTTTTAATTATTATTGATGAATAGTTGATTTACAATTTTGTGTTAGTTTCTGCTGTACATTAAAGTGATTCAGTTATACATACGTATACATTCTTTTTTTATATTCTTTTTCATTATGGTTTATCACACGATATTGAATGTAGTTCTCTGTGCTATACAGTAGGACCTTGTTGTTTATCCATTCTATATATAACTGTTTGCATCTGCTGATCCCAAACTCCCAATCCATCCCTCCCCACGGCCCCCCCCACCTTGGCAACTACAAGTTTGTTCTCTATGTCTATGAGTCTGTTTCTGTTTTGTAGGTAGGTTCACTTGTGTCATATTTTAGAGTCCACATATTAGTGATATCATATGGTATTCATCTTTCTCTGTCTGGTTTATTTCACTTAGTATGATAATCTCTAAGTCCATCTATGTTGCTGCAAATGGCATTATTTCATTCTTTTTATGGCTGAGTAATATTCCATTGTATATATGTACCACATCATGTTTATCCATTCATCTCTCAATGGACATTTAGGTTGCTTCCATGTCTTGGCTATTGTATATAGTGCTGTTATGAATGTAGGGATGCATGTATCTTTTTGAATGAGAATTTTTTTCCAGATATATGCCCAGGTGTGGGATTGCTGGATCAACCCTATTCATTTTTAGCACTTGGTTATACTCCATTTAACACCTTAATGGTGCTTACAGCTTCCTATCACTTAGTATAGTTATTGATGTTCATTCATATCTTATCTCCTTCACACATCAAACCCAAAGTTCCTAGAGAACAAGGTCCATGACTGATTCATTTTTATACTCCTATCGCAGCAACCAGATTAGACATTGAATAAATATTTGTTCTCGGATGAATAAGTGGTTCACTGTCTCATGTGTTCATGCTTGTCTGAACTCAGATTTCTCAGCTATAGGATGAGGCAGCTGAACTAGATCCTTTAAGGTCCTCCCCACTCAAACTTCCAAGTATTTTATGAGCCTGTTTCCCTTCCTGACTTCATGTACATTAGGGAGTCATTCCTGGGAGTGAACCAATGTTTTAGCCCTGTGCTAGGACATGATGGATTTAGAATTTAAAATCTAGATGGAGAGACAGAAATAACCCATATGAAAATAGCCCAAAATATGACAAGCTTCTTATGCTGAAGTCTGAATTGTGTGCCATATCCTAGAGTTGAAAAGACAAACAGAAAATCAATGCCAGGGGTCCAGATGTGGGCAATGTCACTTTAGCAATTCTCTGTTACTGCTCAGAACACCCTGGGCAGGATGGCACTTTCAGTTGTGTTGGACCTTCGCTGATTATATTGCGGAGAAAGGAATCGGAAATGGAGTTGGTGATCAAACTTCTTTCTCGGCAGTGAGCAGACTGTTGTGTTGTGATGGGGTAATGCAAAAGGGTTGGTCTGGTGAGGGTCTGGACACACAGTTCGGTGTCAGGGGGGCCATGAAGAGTCTGAGTTGCAAGAGAATACTGTGGTCTTGAGGGAGGGAGCACACAGAGAGTCAAGTGTGAGGGAGAGAAGGGAAGAGGATGCTACTAAGGGCCAACATCCTTCATTCCACTCCTGTGTCTAGGGCTGACCAGCCCCACTAAGGAGAAGGGCATCAACAAGGCTGGAACAGAATGGAGGACTCACCGTATGACGTGGACCCCAGAAGTGGGCTAGTGACCCTGCCGTACACAATGTGTAAGTGCCTCCTGTGCACTGGTCAATAGAATGGATGTATGTGATGCCTACCATACCCCTTCTATTTTCTTTTAAGGTCACTTATAGCACAGTGTTTTGCACCATTTTGGGGCAGCATGATGCTATTACTGGTCCCATGGCTTCTGGGTCCTGGGACACAGAGAGCACCCCTTCCCTGCCAGTATGACAGCATTATATTTCACCCAAGCCCCTACTGGGCCTTGGAGCGAGACTGAACTGTTGAAACCTTGAAGAGGAAGCCCTGTGAGGGTGTGCAAGAGGGCAGGGGGTTTTCAGTTCCCAGGAAGACCTTCTCTTTGGGGCTTTTGCTCTTTTCAATAAGGAGGCACTCATTTCAACATCTTCAAATCTTGGAGATTTTGTGCTAAATGCATGAGGCTGTTCTCCAGGTATTGCAGAGCTTAAACGTGATGCTTGTTTTGCCTGGTTGTGTGAAGGGGGGCTGGGAGCCAGCTGCCAGCATCATGGGACTTCCTCAGAGGCCGAGCTGAGTGAGTGATCACATATGAAACCCCTGCCAGAGCCTCCCGGGGCCACAGGGGAGGGGCAATGTGTGGGGATCACTTGATGGGATGCCCTGGGGCCTGCAGCAGGTCAGTGAGAGCAGGGAGGCTGTGGTTACTACTATAACTGTGATGACACTGAGACCTGGGACAATCTGGGTTAAATATGCCCTCCCTGAGGGCAGGGACCACTCAGCTTATACCTGTGGCAACCTCACCTCCAAAGTGCCCCAGGATGGCTCTCAGGTAAAGTATCACATTCATGAGTGTTCCTATGTGTGCACTCATATTTGTCAGACATTATGCTTTTTTTTTTTTTTTTTTGCTCAAAGATGCCTACCATACCCCTTCTATTTTCTTTTAAGGTCATTTATAGCACAGTGCTTTGCACTGAGAAGGAAAATAATGATCTCGCGAGTGATTGATTAATGGAATCATAGAAGTATTTTTCAGATGAACAATTGAAGCCTTTTATTTTGTTTTGTTTTTATTTTATATTTATTTTGTTTCTTGTTTTGTTTTATTTTATTTTATTGCAAAGGCTTTCATTTTAAAAGTAACTTTGGTTGTATTCGGTTCACACCACGGCCTCGGCTCAGCTGTGGGGTAAGAGCAGCACTTAACAAAGGATGAGAGAGATGCTATGTTTAGCTGGAAACCCAGTGACCACAGAGCCATCTCAGAAGCAGGTCCCTGGAGCCTGGCCATAGCACAACCAGTACATTGGGCCTGCATGAAGCACACGTCCGACTTCATAGATTGTTCTCCTTGCATTTCCAAGGCTGATTTAAAGCCTGAGTCTAATGAATCATGGTCATGGTGAAGGACTTGGAAAAGAATGTAGTTGAGATGAACCATTTTTCACAGTCAGTGTCAAACTTTTATCTCTTTGGCTGGGTCCGATTTAATCGATTAGTTAGTAGTTTGGTTAATTACTGATGAATGATGTATAAGTTGTTGTAGGAAATGTAGTATGAGAGAAATATGAATTGAAAGAACAAATATGGAAGGTTTAAGACCATAAGGTTACTAATAAGGCATAAAGCTCTTCCCCCGAATCCCCAGCTCTGTTAATGGCTCTCCATAGACTGAAGCATCAAATTCTACTGATTTTACCACATACTTCCCTAACCTCTCTGCTCCTTTCTGTAAGACTGAGAAAATAACAGTATCTACCTCACTGGGTGGAGATGAGGATAAAATGCCTTAAAAAAGGGACCAGGACATTCAGTAAGTTAGCGAATCTTATTAGTAAAAGTCTGGAATCCACCTCTGGGCAATGAAAGACTGAACTCTTCTAGCCTGAGAAAAGGTAGATACAGTGCTAGGCTGTGAACCACCCAGGTTTCCAAATTAGCCATTGAGTTCCAATGGGAAAGAAAAATGCAGAGAAAATGGTCTGTGCTGTTTGTTTTTGGTGGAGGTGGGGAGGGGATGTAGAATGGGGCAGGGGGAACAGACAGACTGGGAAAAGGGACAGGGATTTGCAAGTCCAAAGGTAACAGATACATGTGTCTTAGAACTTTGAGGACCTAGGATGGGCCATGGTGATGTGAATTCTGGGGGAGGCTGGACCCTCAAAACCCTGATCTTGAGGTTCTGTGGCAAGATTTGCAGAAAGGGTAGATCACCATGAGTGACAGACATTTCTGTGGACCCCCAGGAGATGGGACCAGAGCAGGCCAGACCACACCATACCTGGAGTTCTTCACAAGTTCTAAGCCAGACTATTGACTTAGAAGGGCTTTCCCCTCTACCTTTGCTAGAAGGAGCTCCAACGGTCAGGATTTCCTTTAGAAAAATAAAGAAAGGTAAACATTTCTTACCTTTCAGTGTCAAGGAGAAATATACTTGTGTGTTTCTGTTATGATCACAAATAAAATTCATTTAAAAAATCACAAAATTTCGGGCTTTCCTGGTGGCGCAGTGGTTGAGAGTCCGCCTGCCGATGCAGGGGATGCGGGTTCGTGCCCCGGTCTGGGGGGATCCCACGTGCCGCGGAGCGGCTGGGCCCGTGAGCCATGGCCGCTGGGCCTGTGAGTCCAGAGCCTGTGCTCCGCAATGGGAGAGGCCACAACAGTGAGAGGCCCGCGTAAAAAAAAAAACAACACAAAATTTGTATTAATGTTTTACTCTATATGCATTTTCTCAATCAATGGTACTAAAAGTACTACTATGACTGTGGGAATGTCTAAGAGGATTTTTTTTTCCCCTCACTCAGTATGGATCCTCATTCTTGAACCCACTGAGAATGACTAGCTTATGGGTAAAGTCAAATTAACATGGTGCAGAATTCCACCCATGATGGGGCTCCTGCTTCTCTTCCAGACTCATCTCCCGGCATCCTCCACGCCCCTGAGAAGGTGATGCTCATGTGTTCATTCATTCATTCATTCCACTAATATTGATTATGCACCAGATGGTGCTTAGCTCAGGTCAAGGCTCTCAGGAAAGGGCAGAGGAGACCCAGAAACCCAGCTCTCCTGGAGCTGACATTCCAAGTCCCGTGACAACTCACACTGCTTCACATCTGCACATTGTCCTTCCTGCTGAAATGTCCCATCTCCCCCTACTCTCTGTTTGCCCAAGCCCCACTCATAACAAAAACCACTCAGGCTCCCACCTTTGCAGGAAACTTGTCATTGCTGTCCCAGATTGCAGAGTCTCCATGCTCCCCACACATGGCTCAGAGCATGTCCAGCTGGTATGGAAATATCCTTTATCTGTCTGAACCCCTCATTAGAGTGCAAAGGTGTCTGTACTGTATGCACTGATGCATCGCCAGAGCCCAGGCATAGAACCTGCACAGAGTAGGGCTTCTTAATGTTATGAAAAAATTGCCCAAACATTGGCAGAGAACTATTCTTCTGCCAGAATCATGGCCACTGATCCAGCAGTTCTCAACCCAGGCTGCACGTTAAGATCATCCGGGGAGCTTTTAAAGACGCACGATGGCCAGCTCTCCTCCCCAGAGAAGTTGATTTCATTGGTCAGGGACGGGCATAGGTATTATTTCAAAGCTCCCCAAGTGATTCCAGAGTTGAGAACGACTTACATAGTAGCACAAAAATAAAGGTCAAATCGTCTGGCCCTTCAAAAGGGCACTGCCACTTTCATGTGCATATCGAGGGCATGAACTAGGTCACCAGGACAACACGGAATCTCACAGGTACCTCACTGCGGTTCACCATCACTCACTGTTTTTAATACCTCAAGGCCCCAGCCAGCATCATCTTCTCTAGGAAAGGTGTTATGTGGTGGGATAATCCATCACTGCTTAATTTCTACTGGTTTCTTCAGGGTGCAGACCAGGAAATTAGATTGTGGGCCTTCTGAGCAGATCAAGAACCCACATCAGACTCTGCAGCCAGGTGCAGGGCAGGGCAGAATCTTAAAAGAAGCAAATAACAAAAAAATTTCCCAAGACCACAGTCTGAGAACATTTGCTCTGTAGTACAGACCTTACACTACAAATGGACAACCACAAGGAAGCTTTCAATGTCTTTATGTTTCCCTCATATTTTCTCCTACCTCCAAAAAAATCTCTAAAAATCCACTAAGCATTAGCTATTTTAGGATTTTCACTCTTTTATTACCTAATTTACATAGTTCCTGCACACCTTAAGTCCATTTTAATTGTGTGTATCATTTAGTGGTAAATCATGATATGTAACCCCAACAGGATGCTTCATATATGCTTGTAGACCTCAGTCAGCCCTCACTTCTTCAGACTAAATAACATAACTTCAATTTGCATATGTTCCCTAGGTTATTGGAAAAAAAGTCTGTTTCAGTGCATTTAAAGTATAGAACACCGATGGTTTAAAATCACAGTCAATTGCCTAGATTTTCACTTGACTAAAACTCAGGTACCATTTAGTTCACAAAGATCATTTTAATTCAAGACGTACAGCAGTGCCGCTCATCTGGAGAAATCTTCCTCACCCTCCCCTAACCCGATTTCTTTCTTATCGGCCCTTAAACCCACAAGGCTATGTTTGAAAATGATGAATCAAGAAGAAAATATAATGGGAACAGCTGCTGGATTAGAAAAATGCACTGGGAATCTTTGAAAACCAGGGAGAATGTATCATATGTTTCTTTGATCATACCTAAAAAAGGGTGGGTTGTGTCTTAGCATAAGGCAGCAGTGGTGTCTTCCCAGGCCTACACAGGATTCTTTGTCCGGCCTAAACACTTATTAAATGCAGCAGGAGCAGCACCTCTGCTAAAAGTTAAGCCACATGGGGCCAGTGCCCAGGAACGGGAAAAGCCCAGCACACACTACAGACTTCTTCATTGTACCTGTCAATAAGCAGCAGCATCGCCTGGGGCAGCCCTACCATATGACACAAAACTCATGCTGTGCAAATGACCTGCTCCCTGTTGGATCTCCATTTCCTTTGCTTCCTGGACACTGCCTTTGTTCTGCTGTAGGCTGGTCATTTCCAGGTTCCACATGTGTACAATGGAGACAGTCACACCTGTTCTTACATGGCGATCAGAATAAAATGGGAAATACAGATAGGGTTCTGGGAATCCTCTGACAAGGAATGTGGCCACCTTGGTGGCTGAGCACCATGGCAAGAGCACGGGGAGGAACGGTGCCTTGGGTGAGTTGATGGGCCAGCCTTTAAAGATTCAGACTTGGGTCTCTGTAAGTGTGAATAAGAAGGCACTTGGAGGAGCTTATTCTCTGGGTTCCTCATCTCTTGCCTCCAATTCAGCATGAAGGAAGGATAAAGGAGATTCCAGCCTAATAACTGGGAGGATATTTTTAAAGCATTTTCCATAGAAGACTACATTTTTCTTTTCAAGCAGCTCCAAAACCAACAGCAAGGGACCTGATGATGGCTTCAGCTGAATTCGCTTTCTCACTCCAATGGACCAGGTAACAGTGAAGAAGATCCAGAGAAACAGGGTCCCAGGGCTCTGGATGCTCCTCTTTCCTTTGGCCACATGCCTCAGAATACTCCTGATCGTTAAGGAGAGATGAGTGACAGAAGGTGACTCATGGGAACTGAAGGGGACTGTCCCTTTGAGGGGTTCATTGCCTACTTGAGACGAAGGACAGGAAACCAAAGGGTTGCAAAACAATATAAGAAGCACTGCAAGGGAGCAATGTCCGAAGGTGGTGGGAAGCAGCAAAGAAGGTCTGCTGGAGAAGGTCGGGAAAGGCTTCATGGATGGAGAGGCAGCTGACATGAGTCTTGAAGAATCAGTGGAGACTATCAGGTGGTCCAGGAGGGGCTAGCATGTGTGAAGGCTGGAGGCCTGGGAGAACTGTAATTAGTTTAGGAAAGCTGGAACCCAGCGCCCGAGCTCAGAGGGCCTTGTGTGTCTGGTGCTGGGCTCAGCCTGTGTGCACCTGGAGACTTGGATGGGACAACATGATCGCATCTCTTAGATAGTATATTTTAGAAAGAGGTGCCCGGTGGCAATGGGAAGATGAACGGGAGGCAAAGGGATGAGCAAAACTGCTACAGACACTCTCAGGATAAAAGGGTGAGAAGGAGTTGAGGGTGAGAACAGATTTGGGTGGGAAGGTGACATACTGAGTCGAAAGGGGCTGTAGGTTACCCATGAGGAGAGGTCGCGTATGTTTTCAGCAATGAGTATGCAAAGCACCGTGAAGAGGTCTCTGCTGGAGGTGAATCTCTGGGGGGTGATTTTTTTTTTTTTTTTTTGCTGTATGCGGGCCTGTCACTACTGTGGTCTCTCCCGTTGTGGAGCACAGGCTCCGGACGCGCAGGCTCAGCCGCCATGTCTCACGGGCCCAGCTGCTCCACGGCATATGGGATCCTCCCGGACCGGGGCACAAACCCATGTCCCCTGCATCGGCAGGCGGACTCTCAACCACTGCGCCACCAGGGAAGCCCTCTGGGGGGTGATTTAAATAGAGATGTCTGTGGGCAGCATGGTTGGCTTAGGGTTGTTGAGGGAGCACATGCAGCTGAAGATGAGGAGGGACCCAGGAGGCTGGGGCACTAATATCAACTGGACACACAGGGTCTGTGAAAGGAAGAAAAGCAGAAGAATGTCGCACCACAGATGCCAAGGCGAGGAGGGAGTTTCAAGGTAAGGGACCATCACCAGTGTCAAGTATTCCAGGAGGACAGAATAAGGTGTGTCCTGAAAAATGCCCTTTGGAATACAGGCATTTAGGAGGTCCAAGTATTTGGAGTAAGAACAGGTACAATGAAGAAGTGTCAGGCAAGGGGGAAGCCAGATTTCAGCAGACTAAATAGAGGTAAGGGGAATGCCCTGGCGGTCCAGTGGTTAGGGCTGGGCGCTTTCACTGCCAAGGACCCGGGTTCGATCCCTTGCTGGGGAACTAAGATCCCACAAGCTGCTCGGCACAGCAAAAAAAAAAAAAAAAATTTTTTTTAAAGAAGTAAGAAGGGAATAGTGGAGACAGCAAGGAAGGTGTGTATAAGAGAAAGTGTTGAGAAGGCTGTGTGGACATTCGGCACTCCTGTCTGCTGGTTGGACAACTTCAACCATGCCACGGGTGTTAGGACACATTCAGTGTTACAGACAATCTGTTCAGCCCTGGGGATATAAACAAGACAAAGTCCACGCTCCCAAAGAGCTTTCCATCTGTGGTTCCAGAGAGACATATGGACAGACACGTCAAAATGCAAAATCATAAATTCTGGACAGAGCAGTGTTTAACATAAGTCATGATCGGGAGGAAAACTACACAATCCTTGCTCCCAAGGAGCTTACTACCATTTAGTTTGTCCACAGACAGCTATAATATAACAGAAGGGATAATGCTTTAGTAGAGGAGCATTGTCCTTTGGGCACCCAGGAAAAAAAATCAAATATATATATATATATATTTTTTTTTAATTTATTTATTTATTTTTGGCTGCGTTGGGTCTTCATTGCTGTGCAGGGCTCTCTCTAGTTGCGGCGAGCGGGGGCTACTCTTGGTTGTGGTGAGCGGGCTTCTCACTGCTGTGGCTTCTCTTGCTGCAGAGCACGGGCTCTAGGCGCATGGGCTCAGTAGTTGTGGCACGTGGGCTCAGTAGCTGTGGCACATGGGCTTAGTTGCTCCACGGCACGTGGGATCTTCCCAGACTGGGGCTCGAGCCCATGTCCCCTGCATTCGCAGGCAGATTCTTAACGATTGCACCACCAGGGGAGTCCAGGGTGTGATATTTTAAGGAGAAGTTTTACGAGTAACCTCTGGAGACACTGTCTGAATATACAGGAGTAAGAACCGAGTATGGATCTAGAGCACAGAGTCAGGCTTCTTGGAAAAGTTAATTGGATCTAGCCTTTTGTATCCTCTTGAGTCACCAAGATCCAAGCTGCTCTTGAAACAAAGCCTGGGTCCATACCATGGAGACCTCACTACTATTTCATCTTCCCAAGGGCCTGTCCCGTGGCTCCATGATGAATGCAGGAAAACAGTCCTGCCCATTGTTGTCAGTGCACGTGTGTGTGTATTCTCCATGAATACACAGTGCTCCTTGGGCAATGACATCACAGTGGCCTCAAGGAAAACAAACATCGTGACCTATATTGATGAGAGAACATTGAGCAAACCTGCAATATGCTCATGCCATAGGGTCTTCTTTGTGGTTCTATCAGGAAGATTACATATTCTCTCTCCCCCAAAGCCCTCATGTCTCGACTTATGTGTTCATTTTTGAAAATATTGTATTGTGTTGAAAATATTGTACAAAGATAGGGCCTTGGGATAAAATATACCAATGTGAGGTTTAAATATAGTTGGATAAATTTTTTAAATTCCAACTTTTCCTGAAGGCAAGGGAGCTTAATTTGAACAAACAAATGGTTGGAATCACCTACCAGCATGTAAATAAGGTCATAATTTAAAATGTGATCATCAATCTTCCCAGTCTAGCCATTACCCTGGTCTGAATTTCTAGCCCGGTTCTCTCTACGCAAGAGGCTCATGTGAGCTGAGGTTTTGGCCTGTTTTAACAGCCACTTTTTTGGCAAACAACAGGTCAGAACACACAGCAATCAAATCAGCCTCTAAGCTGGCTCCAAACATCAAATGGGCCTGGATATGATGGCGTATTTTCAGGCACATATAAACTTTGCCTGTATTCTTCAGGGTGTGAGTCTGGCACTTCTCTGGATCCGTAAATAAGCTTTTTGAAAAGCCCAAACAAACCATAAGGAAATCCTGCATTCTGAAACAAAAGGTATAAAAGCTAAGTAAAGACACACACTGCATTGTGTCCTTTGCCAGGATGTGAGCTGTCGCCTTGGGAGAAAGATAACATGAAAGACGCCATAATTGCAGGGCCAAGACTGCAGGCCCCATGAAAACAGGATAAAAAATAGCAAAAAAAAAAAAAAAAAAAAAGTGCTCCATGTCCTTTCAGCTAAGCCAGGGGGGTAAGAAATCAAAAGAGCAACTCCCTCTTGAACTTGTTCAAGAAATGGAGACACAGGGGGAAGAAAACGAGAAAGAACACCAGGATTAGGTTAAAGTACATGAGGGCGGGAGAAAGAAAGAGAGAGACAGAGACAGAGACAGAGAGAGACAGAGAGAGGGAGGGAGGGAGAGAGAGAGAGGGAGGGAGGGAGGGAGAGAGAGAGGGAGGGAGGGAGAGAGAGAGAGAGAGGAAGAAAGAAAGAAAGAAAGGAAGGAAGGAAGGAAGAAAGAAAGAAAGAAAAAAAGAAAGGAAGGAAGGAAGGAAGAAAGAAAGAAAGAAAAAAAAGGCAGAACGGGGCTTCCCTGGAGGCGCAGTGGTTGAGAGTCCGCCAGCTGATGCAGGGGGACACGGGTTCGTGCCCCGGTCCGGGAGGATCCCACATGCCGCGGAGCGGCTGGACCCATGAGCCATGGCTGCGGGGCCTGTGCGTCCGGAGCCTGTGCTCCGCAACGGGAGAGGCCACAACAGTGAGAGGCCCGCGTACCGCAAAAAAAAAAAAAAAAGGCAGAACGATTTAATGACAGCCAAAGGAACTAAGGGGAATAGGGTGTGCTTTTTTCCTTTTTTTTTTTTTCCTTTGTTCAGGGGGAGGAGAGCGGAAAAAGAAAAAGTAGGCCCATTTCATGAATGAGGAGAGAGGCGAAAGCTAGGCAGCTCTACATTCTCTGAGCTTTTAAATGGCTCCTTAAAAAGTATCTTAAACAAGGAAAATAAAGATAAGGGGTAAGGACCATTGGGAAATAATGAAGATGTTGTCAGTAAACTATTGAAAAGGAGGAGTTAAGGGAGAATTTAGAGAAACTGAATTTAGAGATATGCAAATGAGAGGTTTAGAATTTAGAGCTATGCAAAGGAGAGGTTGCCGTAACACACATCCTAGGGTATTTAGTGGATATATATATATATATATATATATATATATTCTTTTTCAGATTCTTTTCCATTATAGGTTATTACAAGATATTGAATATAGTTCCCCATGCTATACAGTCGGTCCTTGTTGTTTATCTGTTTTATATATAGTCGTGTGTATCTGTTAATCCCACACTCCTAATTTATTCCCTCCGCCACCCCTTCCCCTTTGGTAACCGAAGGATTGTTTCCTAGCAGCAATTATTTCTAATGCCATCCAGTATACAGGGGGTACTAAGAACAGGTGTCTTAACATTACACTGCATCTCGTACTAATATCGTGCATGATAAATGCTCAGAGTCGTACGTATTAGTCTGGGTCTCATCTTTACCTCCTTTCTCAGTGGCAGTACGAGAGAACTGAGTCAAGCAAAAGGAGTTTAACATGCTGTCTGGTATTAAATAGAAACAGAAATACATCCCCCAGTAAAAAAGGAAACTCAGGCATTGGGCCATCAAGGGGATTGTTGAAGATCCAAGACCAAGTCAAGGACTAAGTAATGACCCATTTTCTAGAATTCAGACATCTCCCCAAAGCAGAAAGAGCACAGAAGGTAACTTGGGTCTCAGGTGTTAAAGCAGCCTCACTGCTGGGAACCAGCAGGGAAGCAGGCCTGGTCTGCATTCACAATGTGGCCACCGCCAGAGCTGGGTTTTTTCCAGGCATTTTCCTCCTCCAGGATGGCAGAGCTAAAAATATCAACACCAAATCGTTCTTTCGCCCCCTACCCCAAACAAATTTCAGAAGGACTCCAGCTACTTTGTGAATCGTGCCCGCCCCTTTACGCTGAGAGTGCAGCCCAGTCAAGAGAACGGAGGGAGATGCCTTTTAGCGGTTCCTGCACATAGACCAGACCAAGGGAGAAATGAACCTTTAGCTGGTGATCACTGAGCACAGGTTTTGAGAATTCAGAGGACATGGAGGTGAAGGTGGCTAGTGGTCACCCCTACACACCTTATACATGTCTCTTGCTGAATTACCCTGGCCTGCTGCACTGATAGGCGACAGACACAGACCTCCACTATGTCCTGGATTGGTCTTTAGGGGCCCCTCCAGTTTCTGCCCCTCCAGACTGGACCATACATCCAAGGCCTCCCTGCTCACACCTGTTACTCATCCCGAGCCACCTGATCCTGGAGCATCGTCAGGGTCAGTGTTTTCACTCTGCCTGCTTGGCTGTGCTGATGGACCAATGACAGCAAAGTACAAACCGTGCCAGAGAAGAATGTCCCCTTCTTCTGGGCTGATTCAGCTTGGGACAGGAAGACAGGGCATCTGGCATCTGATGAAGCCCTTGATCATCCCTTACGAAATATTAACTGAAATGGATTTGCGTCGGCCTGGTTCTGAGAAGGTCGCCCAGGATGAGTTTGAAAGGCAAAGGCCCTGTGTCAACAAAGAGAGGTGATAAGCAGCTTGCCATTTCTCTGAGCTAACGTGACGGATCGTGTACCATGGGCTCGGTTTTATATCTCTCCACAGATCGGTGTGTCTTTATGACAACCATCTCCATAGCAACCAGGTGTCCAGACACTAAGTGGATCTCAGGGATACTAAATCTCAGCCTGGGAGGGAAGCCCCTCTTGACTGTGGTTTCCGTGGAACCATTTCGGGATGAGGGCTACTGGGTGAGCTCAGGGGATGGTTGGGGGGCTTTCCTAGGGCCCTGCTTGGCACAGGGACAGCCACGATGGGAGAGGAGGTTTTTTTGGATTATTTTTACTAATGATCCAGAAGAAAGGGTAAACAGCAGGTCAATTAAACTCTGATGAAACTAAATGGGAAAGAGTTGCAAACACCAGAGAGACTGGAGAAATCATGTCAATGGTAGAGTAGGATATAACCAAGTGAGGATTGTCCTGGTAAGCCCAGAGTTCGTACATCTGGGGGCCAATGTTCCCAAATGAGAAGGCAGAGGAGGCGAACGATGCAGGGGTTGTTTGAGGAGGTCCGGGAGAGAAAGATGGCAATTAGGCTTAACACACAGGAGGGCGGAGTGCAGGGCTCAAGAGGAAGGGGCGTTGCGGCACAGGCTCCTCTGGAGTGGCCAGGTGCGTACAGGGAGCTGACGCGGGGAGGCCCAGAGGGAGATGGCGGGGATGCAGGAGGGTATGCGGGGAAGCCCCAGAGCAGCATCTTCTTACGGCAGCTCCTTATCGCTGGAGGCAGCGGTGCCATGAATCACCCCAGGTTCTCACCAAATGTGAGTCTAGCTGACGCTGAGCCCTGCCCTCCACAGTCCCACCATACCTAGGGCTTCTTTTGGTTTGAAGGGATGTCCATGTGCTAGGAGTACTCGGAGGGCAGGATAAGGACGGTCCAGACGGAACCAGAAGGAAGGCACAGATGATGAAATGGAACAAAGGGACAGCAGTTGGAACCCCAAGGGACATCTAAATAGGCTGCGAATGGCCTTTTGGAGGGAACTCCCATCCCTGTCATAATCTAAACCAGGACCGGACTAGGCGGGCTAGCCTGCTGGGGAGGTAACACATGGGCGTGAGGAAGGAGGGCGAGGCCACCTCCCAGCTCCCTTGCTTCCCTCTGCGATCACTCTATCATCAGCCCACAGTTCACAGGGTTGAGGTTTAAACGTGTGGTCTGTCCCTTGAACGAAGATAACGGGATCCCTTACACTAGGTGTGCCCCCTGAAGAGAGCTGACCTCTCCCCAAGGAAAGCTAGGGGTTAAACCTGTAACTGTCGGCGCGTCTGGCAACAAAATAAAAGGAAACCACATTCTCCGTGAATGAAGGAAGAAGCAGGAGGAAGGTCGTTTGCTTGTTTGGTTTTTTTCCTTTTCTTTTTTTTAAAACCTGAGTAAGATCCTCAATATGTTTGAGATTATTTAGCAAATTCCCTGAAAGGGGCCACAGGTCACTAACCAACAGATCATGGAGGTAGAACCCACACTCCTCCGACTTCCCTTCCCTCGTCGACCCCAGCGATAGCAGATTGGGCGTCCTGGGGGTCTCTGTTTAGTTAACCATGAACAATTCATAACAGTCCAGACCCCTGCACGATCAGTCCAGTCCTTGGAATGTTATTAGAAAATCCTATTTCTGGTCTGTTATGAAACAGAGGTTTTGATGTGCTGCCAGGTTTATGGGGAACTCTGGAAACAGAACACTTGCTGCTCTGAGAAGCCGAGGCCGGTGGGTGTTACATAAAGCTTTCCTAGCAACTCAGGTTTATCAGAGAATGTGAGGCTGCAATAGAAAAAAAAAAAAAAAAAAGCCAACGAGTTAATGCGAAACATGAGCTAACCCACTATCCCCGTCTGCTCTGAGGCCTTCCGGCACATTCGTGGGAGTGATTTTAACCCGTGAGGCCCTGGGACTCCCGTTGGCTACAAGGTTCAGCCCAAGAATACAAGTTCAGAGCTGAAAGGCACCTTCACACGGACCTCAGGGAACGCAAAGCAGCTCTTTTCGCCTCTGAACCAATTGCTTACTGAAATTCACACAAACGCATCTTCTTTGCCCTTCTTGCGGCTGCTCCCAGTTTCTCTGGGCACTGCAGGGATAAAAGGCAGCAAGATCACAGTGTGGAACCCCTGCCAAGTTAAATGCACCTAATGACGTGACTGTGAGCCTGAAGTCCATGGGTGAGAATCTCATTTCCAAACTGTTGGATCCAAAATTATGCAGATTAGGATTGAATCCTTTTCTGTGGATGGTTGCCGACTTTTGAGAGGTTTCTGAAAAGCATACATCCAATCGGTTGTTTGAAATCTCCCAGGGCTGGGAGGGTGAGGGTGGTTGGGGGAGACCTGGGGGCAGAAACACACAAAATCCCATTTCAAAGCTGCAAATCAAAGTCAATTACCAATCATGATCTGCTTACACATGACAGCCCAAACTGCAACCTTCTAGAGAGGAAGGGAAAGATTCCCCAGCCATGAGGATGAGTCTGATGCACTGGGCTGGGCTGGGGGACATAGTCAAGGAGGATGATGGTTGAGTTGGAACTCAAGGGGACCGAGGAGAGGCAGTGGGAGAGGCGTGGTTCCTTGGTGGACAGCGCTCAAGAAACCTTCCCCGGGGACTGAAGGTCCCTGTCTGTGATGCCACCAGACCCTGGCTCAGTGCTCACCTCCTGGACAGTCAGTGAGAGAACCCTCACTTCATTTGGGAAGGAAAAGAATGGCTTTCAGAAATCCCAGAGCCCCCTCTCCATGTGATAACAATCATCCAGTGGGAGGACAGTTTTTCCTTACATAAATGAGATTGGCCCGAATCTAGAGGGCCCCTATTCCCCAGGCCTTCTTTGCTGAAGAA
The DNA here is from genome assembly GCF_949752795.1 of Hyperoodon ampullatus. NCBI lineage: Eukaryota > Metazoa > Chordata > Mammalia > Artiodactyla > Ziphiidae > Hyperoodon > Hyperoodon ampullatus. The sequence goes on along the minus strand of NC_136914.1, from coordinate 119,137,200 downwards.
TGTGCAAGGGGCTGAAAAAGGTAAAAGCTACGTGTTCATCTTAAAACAAACAAAGAAGGAAACCCGAAGACATCCGAGTTGGATTTGAACTTGAATTCACCTAGTAACGGTGAATTTCTATTTTAGGTAGTCCTTGAGAAGTCACCAGAAATCCAGAAAAGAATTTGCACTGAGATGCCTCTTAAAAGATTTCATTAAAAGTGAAAAAAAAAAAAAAAAGTTGAGGAACACCCAACAAAGGGCACAGGCCTGCCCAAGGGGGACGGAGGAGACCAGCCACAGCTCCTTGTGCGAGTAGATCTTACCCTGCCCATTTAATAATCAGAAGAGGGGGAACCCTCTGCAGAAGCCTGCCTGTCCCCGAGCATCCCCGCCCTGCCCGCAGGTAGGGGCGCCTCCCTGCAGCCCAGTGTTTGGGGCGCCTCCCTGCAGCCCTGGAGGTTGGCTCGCGTCTGGCGGGGGAAAGCTATCCGCACCCTGCATGGCCGTAATGAGCCCATTTCAATTGAAATGAGATCAATACTACTCATTTTCTCTTGCTGGCTCCCGAGTGATTCATGAATCTGAAAACTAGTTCATGAATCACAGTGAGGTGGGGTTGTGGGAGCCCAGGCGGGTGAACATTTGTGCAGTCAGCGAACCTCGATTCCTTTCATGAACCCAGACATTAGTTGCATAACGCTTGCCTGCCTGCTGTGTTGAAACCAGCCTTTTCGGAAGCAGCTTTTGGCTTCTACTTATTCACCTATTCTCATTCTCGAAAGGGAAAGAATGACCCTGAGTGCTGATTGTGTGTCCGTCTGTGTCGGGGTGGGTATCTCCATGCTCTTTGTCTGTGTAGCCGTGTGTGTGTGTGTGCGCGCGCGTGTGCAATGGTCTTTGTGTGCATATTGTGTGTGTGTGCGCGCGCGTGTGCATGTGTGAGAACCAGCCACGTATGACCGGCCGCAGGCCCTTTAAACCTGAATGGCCGCCAAGTTCATTTCTCAGCGGAGCTTCGTAAGGAAGCACGAGATGGGGCAGTTGGAAACCACAGCCCTGCGAGTGCTGATTACAGCCTGCTAAGGAAAATGAGATTTTTATCTCACAGGAATTCAGTTATAAAAATAAAATACAACGTCTGGCTTGATTCAGCGAAATGGACAAGCACCGGGGCGTTTGTGCATTTCACAGAGATGCTGGACAAGAAGCATGGCCTCAAACATTGCGTTTCAAGCAAGCTGGGGCGGGGGGCGGTGAAGGGGGGCTACAGGAAGGAAGTGGGAGTGGAGGGGTGTGTGTGAGAGAGAGATGGAGGGAGAGAGGGAGGGAGGGAGGGAGGGAGGGAAGGAGGGGGAGAGAGAGAGAAAAAAAAAAAAACCACCCTGCTGGCAAATGAATGCAGCGGGGATGATGTCATTGGAACAGTTGGAGGAGAGGAAAGAAAAACAACTCAGAGCTGGGCTAATCCTGTTTGCTGCCCTGAAGGGAATGGACGGCCGCCAGGGCAGGGAGTTCTGGGAAACCATATAAGGGTGCCAAACAGGCTTTGCCGCCAACATTAGAACTGACAGCTTTGTTCTTTGTAACTTGGCTGTCAGCCAGAGGCCTCATTTCAGCTCTGCAGCATGATTACCCTGGACGGCCGCCAGCCCTGCGCTGAGAGCTCCTTTTCTTCTCCCCGAGCTTTTTTTTTTTTTTTTTTTTTCCTCTTTCCCTTTGCCAAACATGCAGCAGTTACCATGGCAGTCGAAAGTAAAGTTTTAAAAAAAACACAACAAAGTAGAGAGGCACGCCTTGATCCAGATGTGCCATATGAGCAGAGAGAAAAGGCAGTTAACCTAGTCTCGGGCCTCCGGCTGCAGGAGAAAACACGGAGCCCTGGCTGTCGAGCCCCGGGGAGGTGACTCCAGGATAAACAGAGAGGCTGGCCCGGCTGTTGACAGAGAGGGGCTGGCTCCCAGGCCTTGTTTGCCTTCTCTTTCTCTCTCTCTCTTTTCCTGAGGCATTGTGGAGTGCGTCATGTGAAACGGAAAATGTCACGATTTCCACTGGGAATGTGTCCACAGTTCTGAGAAAGCTCCAGAAACCCCGGTCCACCAAGCACGAAAGGGAGCAGGAAGGTGGGGAGAGGGTGTGGACGGTCACAGTGGCCCCTGGTCACCAAGGTGAACCCAGTGAGCAAGAGATGGCCCGTGGCCACGGCTGAAGGACTCTGCTGGTGGCTGGCGCGCAGCCAAGCGGTGACCCTCGGGCCAGGCTGTGCCGGGATGTCGCATAGGAAGGCGCTGGGGGTTTTGGTGCAGTGGGACCCCGGCCCCCGGAATCCTGGAGGGAACCCGAGGGCCAGGGGCGGTCCTTTATGCCGCTTGGAGGAGCACCCGTAGTTTTGCTTTACAAGGGGACTCTGTGAAGGGTCCAGTCTGCTATTTTTAACCAGGTTCATTTCTCACCTGCTCGGAAAGTGGAACATCTCCTGGGAGGTGACACATTGTGACCATCAGCAGGTCTCCAGGCAGGGAGCTGGCAGTTTACATAGAAGTGGGGTATTGGTCGCCAGCAGCTGCCCTCAATGCACAGTCTGACCTCCCCACCCCCGTGTGCAGCAGGATGCTGGGAAGGGCCTCTTCTGGTTCTAGAAGCTGCTGCATCAGGGGCTGACTCAGCCGTTTCCTGGCCCCTTTAGTTGGGAGAAGGCAAGGCCACGGCAGGCACTGTTCTCACTGGCCTGCGGCGGCCTCGCTGTGAAACCGCTGACCGTTTCCTTCCGATGGACCACACGGGCCCCCTGAAAGGGGCGTTGGCCTTTTGGGAATATGCGTGATCACCTCCTCTGTCCAAGGATGGAAACGGAGGTGTCAGGGAGGAAACAGCCCAAGGTCATGCAGAGAGGAGTCGCAGTAGGATCCCAGCAGTCTTTACTCCTTGCCTCCTGCTTTTACCAGGGCCGGACTGCCTTTCTCGGGAAGTGTAAGGCTCGCTGGGAGGGGGGAGCTAGGAATCATTGCCTTTTTAGGGGAGTTCCTGAGGCAGAGAAGCTCCAGCCCCCTCAGAGGGCAGTTACCCTCGCCCATCCCTGTGGGCAGAATCCCTGCACCTCGTTGCTGCCCTGGACCTCCGGGCTGGCTGTCACCCCTGATGAGGACATGGCCACGGAGAGCTGGAGTGAGGAGGGCGAAGTTCCCGTCCAAAGAGTCCCCATGGGCTTGGGGTTCAAGAGAACACCAGAGCCCAGGAGGTCGGGAGCCGGAGACTAGCAAGAGACACACTTCGGCTTCAGGTCGGGGACAGAGCCAGTGAAAGCTGACTGGCGGGCAGAAGTGATCCAAAGACAAACACCAGTTGCTTAAGAATCAGGAAAGGAATGGGCTGCTTGGGTTCGAGAGCTAAACCTCGAATTTTGGTTGTCCCCTCCCCTTAACTGGTGACTCAGAGCTGTGCAGCTGATACCCCGTGCAGGGCCTGGCCGGGCCACATCTCTGTGCTCTGAGTGGACTCGAATGAAGGAAAACGCTCACTGGTGAGTTTTGAGAAGCAGCCCTGAGACAGACGGCTCCGTGTCCATTTTGGCACGAGAGAGGCCTAGTGTCACAGTGTGTGTGACACCCCATGGCCTCCCGACCCTGGGGACTCAGCTTACCTCCCCGGCTGCTGCTGGGAAAGCCAGTCTCTGGCTGGGATGTCTTGAACCTGCCCTTCCCACCTCGGAGGAGAAATCTGACTCCCTGGGCCTGGTTTTCAGAGGTCCAGCCTTCTGGCGGACAGTCCGAAAGTGGAGAAGGGCTAGTGGAAGGAGGAACAGACTGTTTCTTCGGGGAAAGCAGAGGGCTCCTGGACGCCCCCTCCAGCATCTCCACATGGCCGGCGGGTACCAGGCCCTGCAGAGGTGAAATCACTTCCCCCAGGGCCTCCGCGTACTTCAGGATCCATGGGTCTGACATAGCATGCGTGAAACAGCAGAAAAACCGGTACCCTCACTTACAGATGAATGTAGGTTTCCTATCGGGTTTGTCAGGCAGACAGAAAAGGAGGATCCTAGGGGATTTTTCTTTCCTGAGAAACCAAGAGAAAGCAAAAACAGATCTGCACGGGTGTACGTGTGGGTCTGGGGGTAAATGCCTTTTCAGTAGCCACTGAGGCCTGAAGCAAGGCCAGTATTTGCAAACAGGTTACCTGCTCAAGTCCTCCTGTGCTCTTTCAGTTCTGGTGCTAGTTTTTCCCCCTCATTAAAGAAGCCCAATTTAATTTCTCACTTCCCCTGCATGGTAAAAATAATTACCTACAGGCATTAAGCCTGCAATACAAATCACTGTACAGAGAGATTATGCCTTCGCCTTTGGTCATCACAAGACTTCACAGCCATTAGTAGAAAGCATTTAAAACATTTCTTGTTGTAGACAGACAAGTGAAACTCATCACCAGTCTTCTAGCTGGAGAGAAGCCTCTGTATGTTAGGGAAAGTCAAGGACCAGAAATTCAGATAAGGCTCTGAATTGTGGAGTCCAGGGTCTGTTTGCTTACGAAGCAGAGGATGCTAGGATGGTCACCAGAATAAAACGCTCCAGCTGAAGATGCCGGCTCCGAAGTACTGCTGCTGCTTTAACGGGCATGGGATTTTTCTGTATTATCTGGAGCTCAAGCCTGAAGCAGAGAGGGGTGTAAAGAGGACCATGGCGAAGCACAGGCAGCCACAGCACCCTGCACCCCCGAACCCACACAGCACTCTCACCGCCGTCTCCCGCAGACAGCTCTCCCCCCGGGTTTAGGATGGGCTGTGTGTTGGGGGAGGGAAAGATAGTGGCCGTCTTCATAAATGTCTTCCTTAGCTCTACCCAGATGGGTTTGGAGTGTTTGAAGACTGATTCAGGTGAGGCTGTTTCTAGCAGGAGGGTTTAGAAAACTTGCCATTTGGGAAACCAGTGTTGAAGGTTTTTCGACTCGGGGCTTTGCACTAACGTTTGGACGTGCATGAAACTTGCACGTTCCTGGTCCCGGCCGTCACGCGGTGGATCCGGTGACACCCACGTGCGTGGGTCTCTGGGCCATCATATTTAATCTCCTGCCACCCAGACACCTCTAGGATTGGTCAACAGGTTCATCGTTTTTCTCTTGTTCTACTGGTGCAGTGAGGCCTTCCACCGAAAGATGGAGAGAGGAAGAGCCCCCCCAGCCTTCTGTGTGAGGCACACTCATCCTGCGTGTGTGATGCTCCCACCATCCCAGAGGCCACAGGGACAGCTGCTGTCATGTGACTGGCCGTTCAGGTTGACTGGCCAGGGCCATGGAGCTAACGAGTGGCAGTAGTGGGCCTATAACCCAAGTCTCCAGTGTCCTCTGCAGGCCCTGGGGACACCTCTGAGGTGGGCCCAAGTGACACCACGGGGACACTCAAAACCCTTCCAGGCCCTGGCTCCTCCGCCAAACAAAGCCCAACCCAGAAGGCCAGCAGAAGTATCCTGTGGCTGCACGCCGGGCACTGATTCTTAGTCTGCTTCCCGGTCCTTTTCTATTTACTCAAGAAGGCGTCTGTTAAAGCCAGGAATGTTCTTTCTTGCCACATAAATCTGTGCTGAGGTCACACACAGCACTTGCATCGGCCTGTTTGTGATAAAGCTGGGACAGGATCTGAAGGGAAAGGAATGCCTTCATCACTTGTCTGTAGAGAGGGGCCACAGGGCTCTAGAGGCCCAGCTGAAGGGGTTCCTCAGTCTCCTCCCCGAGGTGTTGAGGCCCCTGCTATGGCACCAGAGTCTGACTACTCTTCTTTAGCTCAGGGCTGGCTTCTCCAGCTCCTGGATGAAAGGGGAACCTGGTGGCCTTGGGTGAGTCACAGACTTCGCCCATTGCCTCAGTTTCCCCATTTGGGTAGAGGACATCTCCAATGCATCTGATGATGCCATAATCCAGTAAGAGCGGTGGCAGAGAAACTTAAAAAATAACCGATTGCCCGTGGCAACCCACGGCACGGTCCAACGAATAGTGGGGATGGAAGATGCCTTCAGCGTTCTGAGGAGGGAAAGCGCTTACCGACTCTTCCAGTCACGGGGCTGGTCTCTCAAATTCTGCACTGCTGGACCGAGGGCTCAGTTTCCCTATGTTCGACACAGGCAGAGACAAGACCAGGCTACAGAAGTGCATCATTGCATGTGATCGGTTATCTATGTGCTGCTTCTCTAATGTGTGTGTGGCTGCGATAATGCCTTGCTTTCCACCTAGTGTGTGAGCTCTTTGGGCGCCGAAGCTGCCTTCCACCTTTCCCCTGGGTCCTCCCTAGAACCTGGCAGGACACAAGCCCTTGCTGGAAGCACCAGAACTCTCTTCTTAATGGATTGAACATTGAGAGAAGGGATGAGACCCCACCACCACCAGAGGCAGGTGATCTTTGCCGCACGTTCTGGACTCAGACAGGTCCCTGCAACGGGCTCCAAATTCCGGCTCCTCAGAAAAATCAAGCTTAGCCTTCCAGATGGCCCAAAATGCATGTAGTCTCAGGGCCACGTGGACCCACCAAACAGTTGCGATCCATGGGCTCACCCAGCCATCCACCACTCCAGTGAGAAAGAGGCCTGCAAGCACACCAGAGAATGACCCATGCAGGGATGCTGTTTACTTGTGGCCCAAATCTGGAGCATTGAATTCTGTGAACTGTGGCTTTTATGGTGGTGGTAAGCATGTGCACATCATTTTCTGTGTAATAACAGTGGAAAGGCTGGGGGAGGGAGTTGTTTTTTGTTTTTAAAGATAATGAGAAAAGTCTCTAATATTTTAGCGAGAATGTATCCTTGTGGCCAGTGTAGATTTTTAGCCAAGTGATACTGTATGTAATCAGGAAAAGGCAAACATGTATATTATCTACATCCCCTTCTAACTGCGTGAGATAACGTAAAACTGCAGGAAGTATCAAGCGCAAAGAATAAAAGCGGTCTATTCAACCCCTGACATGCCCTCCCCTGCCTGTTCTAGAAACACCCTTTGGCTGATAAGAGTGGACAGACTGGGAAACACACTCCCGGCCCTGCACCTTGTCATGCTGGGCCAGGCTGTTGCCTAAGTCACAAATCACCTTTGTGTCTGTGTCGAATCAGCTGCAGTTTACATCAGGCAAGTGAAGTGGCTCCAGCAAAAGTCTCAGGCTGGCTTCGGCTGCCTGGATTTTGCCCAGTTTGTGTGCATCTATTACACATCACCTAGGTTCAAAGCCACATGGAAGGCAAGGTGACCTGAGGGAGGTCCCAACTGAGTCGGCTCAAGAAAAGTGATAGAGACAGTAAGTCTTGATTCTTTGGGAGAATTCTGATGTGTAGGTATGACCTGTGATTAAGGAGAACAGTGTCTGGTGGAGATTCCTGCCCAGATCTCCCACGTACAGTAGGGCAAGGCCATGGTCCTGGTCCACAGCACCCCCAGAGACGTCTATTTCACACGCTGCACAACAGTCCACGACAATCGTGCCCTGCCTGGCCCCAGGACAGAGGAGGGGTCTTTAGGACACACCTGAAGCCAGAAACAGTGGGCCCGACTCTCAGGGAACATGATGCAGCTATGTTTTAAGCCATATATACTTCAGGCTACATATGGAAACTTGTGGGTTAGCTGGATGTACCTTAGAGGTAGGGAATCCCATCCAGCACTGGGAGCTGAGGCCCCCTGCAGACCAGAGAGCGTGGGCTTCTGAGCTGAGGACTGGTCACTCAGGATAAACTGAGGCATGTCTGCTTCCTCCGGGGCAGCCTTCCTTAGGTACAGACTTACCAAGCCACAGGCCCCCGAGAGCCCTGTGCTAGTTTCGGGCGCTCAAGGGCTTCTTCCCAGCAAGGGCAGGGGAAGCTGCAGACTTGCCTCTCCTGGAGACATGCAGGCCCTGGAGCAGCTAATAGTCAGCCACGCCTGGGATCTTTACAACTCGGAGAAGAAATGGGTCGAGCAGGACCAGGCAGCTGCCAGGAGGAATGACCACCACCTGTAAAACTCCTTACAATGCGTGCGCTTCACCATTTCCAAAACACTCTCGGAGCCGAGATCTCCATCGAGGGAAGACCCGTTCTCGCTGTACACTGTTTCTGATGTTCAAAACCCAACCTCCAAAAATGTGAAGATGAAACAAAAGGAATCACCAGAAACAAAAGAGGCACTGGTCACCCTCCAGCATTTCACATCAGACCCACATCAGCTGTGACACCGGCGGTGACAAAGGCCCAGCCAGACAAATGCTCTGAGGTCCCCATTGATCCAATTCTTTCACCATCAAAGGGGAATGCAGTTAGACCAGGAGGAGGAGAAAAAACAGAAAGAACCAGAGCAGCTAGGAGAGACTAGTGGTGTTTCCCTGGCGCTGAGTCATGCTTTTACAGTGGTCCGGACCAGCGGCCTTGACTGGTGACAAATAATGAAAATCTCACCATCCTTCTTTCTGGCATCCTCACCTGTGAATACATGCAAGAACGGGTCTGTTTGTGTATACACGCATCTGTGGGATTCGTTAGAACTCACAAAAGTATTTAAGCACTAGATTGGGAATTAGAATCAACAATCACAAGTTAGAAGGTTAGCTTTGTAGATGGTCATTTCAAACTGTCAACGGAAAAACGTTCTCTGTATGCCTGCGACACAGCGGAAGGTACATGTGTGTTGAGGGGCGCTGGGCAGGAAGGGACCCTGACTCGGACGTGAAGCCCGAAGCCCAGGGCCATGTTGGGGGTGGTCCTCTCGCTCTGCTCTCCCCTCCATCCTGGCTGGCTCCTCCCCACATCTTTCTGGTTCCTGATCGCTCAGGCTTTCTCTCTCATTTCCAGGTCTCCTTGTGGAAATCCAGCTTCTTGGCCTGTGCCCTCAGATACTTCACAGGACACGGTGGAGACAATGCTGTCCCAGTTCCAGGCCACCAAAAACAACCTCCCTGGGAACCCAGCTCTCACCCTGCACCCAGAGGGCCCGGGCCGTAGTTCCTCAAGTTGGGAGGCCTTCTTTCATTAGCACCCACTGCCCCGAGCTTGGAGTGACAGCAGAGGGCAGGAAGTGCCTGCTGCCAGGGGGCTCCCAGTCTAGGGGGCAGAGAATCGAGAAGAAATCAGGAATCACGCCTGTCAGCCAGGGAAGAGTGCCCGGTGCTAACTGCCCCGAAGAGAACTGGACAGGTAGGAGAGGGTGCCAGGCAGTCAAGGAAGGCCTCTCTGAGGAGGTGACCTTTAAGCCTGGATGGGGAAGGAGCTGGCTCTGCAAGGTCTGGCGAGCAGCAATCCAGAGGGAAGGCGGCTAGTCAAAGGCCTCGGGGCAGAAGTGAGCCCAGAGTGTATGAGAAAGAGCCAGGGTGTGGGAAGCCGGTGGGACTCTCGGTATATGTATGCTCTGAACAGGCTCGGACCCCAGTCGTTAGCAGGCTTTACGAAGGACAGTGAGGGTTTGGTTCATGAGGTGAGATGTCATTTGTGACTGCTGTGTGGAGGTGTCCTCTGGGCAGCCCACACATGGGCAGGAAGCCCGGGTGGGAGGCGCCTTCTGGGGTCCCAGCGAGGGAGAGGGCTCTGGCAGGGTCACGGCAGTGGTGCCGCAGGGGCTCTACCATGACCTTGGCCTTGGCAATGCCCCGCTGGGTTTGCTGTGCGGTACACTAGGGCCCCTCATCGCCTGATGTGAGTGGTGCCTCCACACGTGACTTCCTCACAGGCGACCCTGACACAGAGATGATGCACCAGAGGGGGACACAAGCCCGGGGACACAGGCCCTGAGACCCGGCTGACCTGGCTTCAGGGCCCGTCTTAGCCACTTTCTGGCTCAGTCATCTGGGTCAAGGAGCCAAACTTCCCAGATCCTCAGTTTCCACATGTGTAAAATGAGGATAATCGTTGCCTGACAACGTTGGGTCTGAACTAATATATGAAATCGCCCACACAGAGCCTGGCACATGGTAGGTAATCAAACTAGTCTCAGTGGTAGTGGTAATAGTAGTAGAAATAAAATAATATTCATTCAACAAATATTTATCAAGTGCCTCTTATGTGCCAAGTTCAAGGTGCCTGGGATACATCAGTGAACAAAATAAACCGAAATCCCTGCCCTATGGGGCTTATATTCTAGAAAGGAAGGCACAGAAAGGAGTAACCTTTTTTTTTTTTTAAGTAAATAAAATCATTTGTTAAAATGTGATAACTGCCATGGAGAGAAATGGAGCAGAATAAAGGGAATGGGGGTTCAGGGGTCGGGCTGGGATGGAACATGGCTCTAAGCAGGGCGATCAGAGCGGGCTTGTTGGTGAAGGTGGAACAAAGACTTAAGGAGGCAACAAGTGAGCCGTGTGGACCTTGGGAGGACCTCGGGGCTGTGCCTGGCCACAGGGCAGCCGTGTCCAGCCCCGGCTAGGAGGGCATCCAGAGTGTCCGAGGACCAGCCAGGAGGTGGCTGGGGGCTGGAGGGGAGGGCGGGGGAGGGCTGGGAGTGGGAAGTAGGTGATGCAGGCGTGGTGACCGGATCCAGCTGGTCAAGGGCCTCGTGGGCTCTTGTAAAGACTGAGGCTTTTCCTCTGAGGGAGATGGGACGTGGATAAGGTCCCGCTCACGTCCACGCAGGTCACTCCAGCCATGGAGTTGAGACTAGGCTGCAGGGGTGAAGACGGAAGGCCGGTTAAGAGGCTGCTGAGTAACTCAGGGGAGGGGCGAGGAGGCCGGGCCAGGTGACAGTCGTGGCAAAATTAGCAAAGCAACTTCATCCTGGTTATCTGACATTAATTCAAAGATACACCAAGCCACTGAAGAGCCCGCAGTCACTTCTGTTTTTAAATGGAGTGGCCTCGCTTTTTTTTTTTTGGTGGCACCACGAGACATGTGGGATCTCAGTTCCTCGACCAGGGATCGAACCTGGGCCCTGGGCGGTGAAAGCGTGGAGTCCTAACCCCTGGAAAGCCAGGGAATTCCCAGAATGGCCTCCCTTTAAGTGGCACGGTCATCTCTTGCCTTCCTGGCCCTGCGTCCTCCCCATTCCCCAGTCCCACCCACCAGCGGCCCATCCAGCTGATCCTGGCTCCGTCTCCTGGCGTCTCATCCCAGCTCTCTCCCACGGCCCGGCGGCTCGAGGGACAGAACATGCCTCCTGCTTTGACTTGGTCCAGTGGTGCCAACACTGGGTCCCATCCATGTGGGCCGATCTCACCAGGCCTGGCCCAACGGGTGGGCAGCCCTTCCGACCAAAGACCCGCAGATGGGTTGAGGTGAGACTAGGAAGAAAGGAAGAGACCCATCCGCTAAGAGGGAAGTAAGAGAAGAGCAAGATGCTTTTCCATGTGGATACACAGAGAGTGCGATTCTAGAACGATCTCTAGAATAATGATGAATACTGCCAGTCACTGAATGCCCATCCTATGCTAGCACTGGGCAGGCACTTTTGCATCCTCTGATCTCACCACAATTTTAAGATGTGGGATGGCCCCCGAATTACGAATGAAGAGGTTGACCTCAGATAGGTTTAGAAACAGGTCAAGGTAATACATCTAGCCATGCAGAGAGATTTCCATCCCAGGCCTGTTCCTGAACAGCCTAAATCCTCTTCCTTCGTGACTGTCCCTGTTGCTTGGACAGGTGGGAATGTGTCAGAGGGTCTTTGCTCCCTTTTCCAAAAGAGAATCCACGGGAGGAAGCTTGTCCCAGGCCTGGCTTGGACCACAGACACTATCAACAACCCCCATGCGTTCATTTGTCCTGGTTTCTGTGTTTGTGTTCACGGGCTTTTGAGTCTTTTTTCAGGCATGTCTGTCTTTCCTGTTTCCCTAAGATTCTCAGCTCCTCAGGGGAGGGACTGAACCATATATTTCTTGTTTCCGGTTCCACAGCTCTGCGCTCCGCACTCTGTATCCAGGGAGCGCTTGGTGGATGTTATTGATGGGCTGACTCAGGCCCCGTCTGCCCACATGAGCCATTTTGAGCAGCTTTGACTGGAATACGAACAGAGCCAGTTAAAGCCGAAGAAGCAGTCTGGTCGATCCTCTCCTCCCTCCCCACCCGCGTTCCAAGTGCAGCCGGGAGATGCTGGTCCACCTCCTATCAGATCTGTCCTTCATGAAGGAAGACAAGACTGCAAAGGCCCCAGCTTCTCCCGGAAAGGCAGCCAGAACTCTCCCTGCCACTGGAACTTGTCAGACGAATCCTGATTCTCCCAAGTGACCGGCTCGAGGCTTGCAGTGGCCATTTCCCCACCATTCCCTCCATCTCCGCCTGACAAATAGTCCTGCACACCTGCTCCTTGCCCGGCAGAAAGGAACAAATGCGACCTGGTTCTCTGTGGCCCTTCTCTGTCCTCCTGGGAAGTGACAGAGAGAAAGGTGATTCTTAAAATTTAAAAAAAAGTCTGCGATTACACAAGAATTTACTCACTTAGTCCATAAACAGATACTTGAACAAAGTAGTGACTTCATCAAGAAAGTAAATTGGCTACAAAACAGGTCAAGATATGTTCCGCTTTTTAAATCCTGAAACCCTACTTTTTAGGCATCAATATTAAAAGGAAAGAGAAAATAAAATACACAAACACATTTGCTTGTGAACACATTAAGTATCTCTGATGCAAACCGGTCATATTGGTTAGTTCTTGGAAGAGGAACGGGTGTCCGGGGGACAGGAGTGGGAGGGAGACTTTTCACAGTAAAGTCTTTGGAATATTTTAAACCTTGCTAACATCACTTACATAGCTTATTTAAGAAGTAAAGAGATACGATTTTTTTCAAAGCAAGAATGGGGACAGCAAAGCAATAGAGACATAAACTCACCCAAGCTCTAGACCACACCAACAAATGATTTCCCTCTAAAACAGGCCATCACAATGACCCCATCATACTCCGATTTTGGGAGAGGAGGCATGTTAAAATAACGTCTTCTATAGGGATCAACTGTTCAAGAGATGCTGGGTGTCTTTATCGTGTTCCATTAGGCACAGACCAGAATGACTGGATGGTTAATCTTACAGGAAGGAAAAGTGCTGAAGAAGAGGTGGATGGGTTGACCCCAACTGTTGCTTGTGACCTCACAGACTTCAGCAAAAACAGAGAGGAAGGAGGAACAAGGGGCTGAACAATCGCTACGCAACTGGCATTCCCCCCAAGTCAACCTTGAATGGCCCCATCCTAGACCCGGCTGGCTCAGTCCTCCAGCGCTTTGGGCCTTGGTATGAAAGGCAGGAAGAAAATTTAAAAACAAGGAAGGAAAGAAAAAGATCAAGGTGAGAGGCAAGAGCAAGCAGTCAAGGGCATCAAGTAAAGGGTGTGGACACAGCAGTGGGGACGGGGAGGGCTTGCTCTCACCTCCACCTGTCCGACCCCGCTTGAAGTCAAAGGGAGGTTGTAAAAGCCTGCGGGCCAATTCCTTAGCCTCCTAAGAAGAGCCTCTCCTGCGGCAAAGGTCAGATGCCAGGGCTGGTTCCCAGCCATCCTTGGGGGCTCCACGTACTTCCAGCTGTGAGGCAGCTGCTTCCATCCCCACGTGAGGGCGTGCCACCTGTGGAGAGGGAAAAAGAACTCTGTGTGGCGGGGGAGAATATCCCCCTCAACGAAAGTCTCCTCTTCCTTTTCTCTAGGAACTGTCAGCTTCAAGGTGACATCACTCATGAGCTGCTTTCCATTTACAGATAAAAAGAGAGAGGAGAGAGAGGGAGAGACACAAGCACAGATGTGAATTACTGGGTACTGCTGAGTGGCTCCCCTACTGAGCCTGTTGCTATGGCAACACACTCCGGTTATGGACCACTTTGGATGGGGGGGTGGTGGTGGGGATGCAAAGAATTGCAGGGAAGCATCACGATAACAGCACTGTGAGTTTGGGCCTAGGCTTTCTGTATTTCTGAAGTATTCTTAGTATAGATGCATTTTTTTTAACCCCTGCATATTCAGCTGTCGTGAAGCATCTCCAAAACTCTCACACTTTCTAAAATGGAAGGCATTTGCCCTATCTTCTTTTCTATGCTCATTCAGAGTGCCTCTCTAGGCCTGTTTTCCCTAAGTAAAGTAGGAGGGTGTTGGATGTCTCCCCCAAACACACTTCATTACACTTGCCTATTCAAGATTGCTATATTTAACCTTGCATCTATAATATGGATTTACTAGGTCCATCATATTTATACTTTGAGCATAGCCCTTGTTCTGTGCCTTCATCCCACAGTGACTATTCCAGGGTGGAAGAAACTGTGAGAAGACCAAGCTCTGGTCAAGTTTATTGTGGGAGCAGTGGTTGAGGAGGGCAACTTCATTGCCATCACAGATCTTAGACAGGAAGAGGCCTAAGTAAGAGTCTGGTTATCCAGTCTATTAAGTGGTGGTCCAATCTCTTCTTGAATACCTCTAGGGACAGTTACCTCACCGCCTCCAGACAAGGGCTATTCAATTACTTGGCAATTTTCTTCTGAAAAATGCTCAGAGTACTGGTTTTCTCATGGGCAGGTCTGTCTTCTCACACCATCAGGCCCTTCTACGACATGGTAAACCCCTAGTGAGCGCAAGGCACCCCGAATTTCATTGAATTCTCACATGGATTCCATGAGGAGGGCATTCTTAGCCCCACTTTACAGATGAGAAAAGTGAGGTTCAGAGAGGTACATGCCCGAAGCCACTTGCCGAACAAGCAGTAGAGCTGAGATTGGACCCCCACTGTGTCTGACTCGCTGTCTCCTAGAGATGATGATAAGGATGATGATGACAAAGCCAGTTTGGACCAGCTGGAGGGGGATGGAGAGGTTGGATCCTGACTCTGTCTGCAGCCACTGACCTGCTCTCAGAGCTGCAGTCTAAGCGGTATGGGTTGGAGTTCGATGTCACCCAGCCCATTATTGCTGCAGCAATTATATTCGTTCTCACCACCTCCCTCTTCCTAAACAGAGGGACAGCAGGGCTGGGCAGGAGGGATGCCTGGCAGGAGCTAAAGATCATCCACCCAGTTCTGGGTTTATGGTCCTACTTGGGGCGGTGGGGGACGCTTAAATACATTGTTCCCTGAGGTTACTGCCGGGTCACAGCAGGTATTGGCATATACAACAGTAATAACAGTATCATAACTACCATTTATGGAGTGTTTATATACACCAGGCCCTATGTGAGATGACTTTATAGTCATGATTTTATATAACTGGCTCAAAAAGTTAAAGTGATGAGCCCAAGTTCCCATAGCTAGAAAGTAGCAGGACATCAGCCTTGGTCCACCTGGTTTCAAACCTCTGCTCTTTCCAACACTGTTCACCAAGCCCCCGAGTCATCCATTCAGTGGACAAAGATTTATTGACTATCTACCAAGGCAGGCACTAGTCCTGGAGGCGCTCAGGATACATCAGTAAATAAAATCAAGATCCTGGACCTCGTGGGAGGTGAGGGGGCGTGGTATGGAAAAAAGAAATCCCGAAGAACACAAATAAAAACCAGAGCGAGAGAAGAAGGGCCGGGGATGCTGGGGCAAAGGCAGGGTGGCGCTGGTGATGCAGGTGAGCTCAGCAGAGGTCAGGGTGGGCCCCCCGGGCAGGGGGGATCAGAGCCAGCGCTCTGTGAAGGACTCAGCCAGAGCCCCGGGGGAGGGAGTTCCAGACAGAAAGACTGGGTAGGGCAGAGGCCCTACAGGGGGGCTGTTTCTGGCTTGTTGGAGGAACAGCAAGAAGGTCGGGGGGGCTAAAGTGGAGTGAGTGAGTTCAGAGATGCGGTTTGGGAGAGAATGGAGGCAGGTGTGATGATTTCAGCTTCTTCCGTGAATGAGCCGGAAGCCTCTGCAGTGTTCTGAGCATGGGTCGCGGCACCCACCTTCTATCTTCCAAGGGGCACCCTGGCTGGCATGTTGAGGGTAGGGTGTAGGGGTCCAGGAGAGTCCATGGTGAGATGGTGTTGGCTCAGGGTGACAACAGGGGTGGCCAGACCCTGGATGTTTTTCCAGGAAATACATTTTCAGGGGTCTCCTCACAGTTTGAATGCAGGGTATCAAGGAAAGAGAGAAGTCAAGGATGGCTCTGAGGTTTGGGACCTGAACAGCTAGAAGAGTCCCTCCCCCCAGCCTCCCGCCCAGCTGAGATGTGTCAGGTTCGGGCGCAGGGGGCTTGGCTTGGGGGGGCGGCGAAGAGCTGGGTTTCAGACATGTTGAGTTTGGGACGTCTGTTAGCCTCGCAGAGATGCCAAGAAGGCCTTTGGATGTATTTTGAATGTGGGAAGTATTTTAGGACATCTATAAATAAGTATGTCTTTTAAGATTTCAGGTATAAGCTTCAGTCATCAGGGGAACAAAAACAGATAACAAACTTCTTGTTTCCCATAAGACACCGTATGGATGAAGTGCCATAGTAGTCGATACAATAGAAATTCCAGACCTGGGAGGGCAGGAAAAGAGGAGGGAAGTAACCAAGAACATGAGAGGAAGCTGGCCTGGGGTGAGTAATTCTTGTTCCAGATGATCACGAGCTGAATGCATTCAAAGAAACCTAGGTCTGAGGACTCCAATGAATTGGAAACAAGTACTTTATCTGAAGGGAGAATCTAAATCTGTGTACATATCTGGAAATAAAAAGCCTGATTCACTTCACATCGGGTTAACAAAAGTTCTTGGGAACTAACACTTAACCAGAAGTTCACCAGAGGGCCCAAAGGTGAATTACTGGTCCTTCTTCCCCTGAATTCAGCAGGAAGGAACAGCAGAATTGTTCTTCTATCTGCCTCCACCGCAAATTTACTATCAAGTGTTACCAAATTTCTTTGGCTAAGTACTACAAGTCATAGAAAAAGGACAGGGCTGTCAGGCAATGATTGAAGCTCCCATTTTAGATAAGTCACTGCCTTTCTTCCTGGAAACTGAGCTGCTCTGTGTGCCTTTTGATATTTCTACTTTGTGATGCATGGAAATGAACCTCATCAATTCAGATCTTAGGAAACACCAGCCATGGCCGTGAAGTTTGGCGTAGAAAATAATCAGGGAGACGTTGAGAAGAAGCCACACCATCCCAATCAGAGCAAAGTTCAGGGATTTCATATAAAATGCCCAGGTGAGTCCTTCTTGGCAAGGCAGAGCTGAGATTTTAACATGACAAGGAAGATTTTCAGTCTTGTTGGAGAAAACTGCGTGCCTTGTCATGGAACCCATGTAGACACCTCTACACTCTCATCTGTTTCTCTGTCTTGGGCTTTGGATTCTGCATGTAAAACCTCTCATCATTATCACCAACAGAGTTTATGATTAGTGCTGGGATCTCTGTGCATTGAATTAAACAAAGGCCGTCTGGGCCCTTGTGGGCAATGGCAGTCTTTTTTGGATGAAGAGTGCAAGGAAGCACCTCTATCACGTCATTTTGGCCCTTTCACACATCATCCCAGTAGCTCCACTGTGCTTCCAGGCGACATCCTCCATCATCGGAAGCCGGCTTAGGACAGGGAAGTGGGTTTGCAGGCTCCTAAAGAACCATGGGTACTACCTACAGAGAGTGACGGGCATCTGACCACACACACACACACAGAGACACACACACACACACACACCATTCCACTTGAGTATCAAATGTCTACTGGCATTACTCCCATTACTGCTGTAGTTGGAAACTAATCAAAGCCATTCCATTTCATAAAATTAGCTATATAAGCTTCATATACTACAATGATAACTATCCATTTGTATCTGTTTCCTCACCACACCATGTGTCCCTTAATGACAAGGATGGGGGCCTTTCAACCTTATATCCACAGCCGGAAGCCCTCAGCCCAGTACACAGTGAGTGCCTGATAAATATTAATTGACCGAATGTGGAAACTGAGGTATGGGTCTTGTCCTCGGGGCCATCTTGAGACCCAAGTCTGGACACAAGCTCAGGATTTCCATTTGCAGACTCGTGCTTTTGCCAGAGGGTTGATGAAAGCTTGAGCTCCAAGCTTTGCATGATCCACAAAGAATTTTTTCTAAGCTCATTTCTAAGAAGGAACCAAGGAGCTGTGTGCCTTTTTACCCTGGACCCAGGCTTTCATGCCTCTGTCCAATGGATGCAGCCCATCCGCCACGGAGGGTGCAGCATCCTTGTGGTCTGTTCAGAGCATCACAGCCATGGCTGCTCCGCCACCCCCAACCCCCCAAGCTGCAAGAGAAACGTCAGACAGGAGGGGAGATGCTGCCACACTGCAGACTGCGTTCTGCTTATCCTGCCGAGGGTCATGCTTTGAAAATATCTCTAATTTTGTTTTCATAGCTTGTTAACCTTTTCCTTCCCAAAACAACGCCGGTGTTTGTTTTGGCTCCTTTCGTGTATTGAGGACGGGTCTGAGTTGGATGCACAAAAGCATTTTTCCCTTAATCTCATTACAAGGGCTCTTCACTCTTGAATTCTTCCCAGGGCTCACTTGCTGTGAAGTGATTTCCTCTTGGAATCGTTTTTCTCTTTGTGAAGCTGGGAGAGCAAGCATGTTTGGTTTTGTAGGGAAACAGGGAGAGATAGCAAAGACAAAGGCGAAGAAAGCAAAACCCAGTGATACAGTGACGCCTTGGGGAGTTCTATTATAAAATGGACCCAACCTAAAATTTCTGCTCCTTCGAGCAGCCATACCCAAATTCTAATTTGCGTGAGGGTACCACGCTGAGGTCATTCTTCTCACTGTCGTCTCTTATCTACCTGAAGTTTATAAAATGTGTGACCAGAAGGGCCAGCGCTTTCACAGCAGGCATTTCTCATGTGTTCAGAGTATCTTATTTCATCCTTTCGGCCCCCGGAATGCTGTGCATCTGCCTGCGTGGCCACCGTGACTTGGTTCTCACAGGCATGTGACATTCCCAACCTGTGTCTTCTAAGCATGGTGGACAAATGCACTTGATTGTCTATTCTTATGTTTTAATGTTCATCGTCAAGTCGTGAAGGAATTGTAAGTTTAACCAGTGTTTTGTTAATTTTTCCGTTCTTCACCAAAGTACTCCTTTCCCCTTTGAACTGTTTCTTAAATTGCATCTGCAAACACAAAACTGAAACGAGGGGCAGAGGATTCTGGAAGATGCATCGTGGAGCTGGGGGAAACTGACAAAGAACATCACCGACCAGACCAATCGGCCGTGGCCTGAACCATTCGAGTGACTGAGGAAAAGGGCCAGGCACGTTTTGCCTATTGTATATTGTATGAACTATTGTGTATTGTATGAATTGTATATTGTATGTAGATTGCATACACACTATTGCATAGAACAGGAAACATGCCTTTACCTTTTTCAGGACCACGTTTCACTTTACATGTGAAACAGAGAACAGTGCACCCTACCCTTCGAGAGGCAGTGTGAGCCAGTGGTTAGGGCAGGTGTTTGCGGCAGCCTTTCTGGGACTGAGCCCCGGCCCTTGCTCTCATTGGCAAGTTACTTCCCCTCAGCTATGAGATGTGTGTGGGGTACCAGATAGCAGCCTTTCTTCCCCCGTTAAGCATTAATTTGGATGTGAACTGAGAGACAGGAAATATACGGTACAGTCCCCGCTCTTTGCAAGCACAGAATCCAGTGAAACTTACAAATAGAAAAGGATATAGGCAAATTCTTGACAGCATCTCCCATGTACTCACACGTTCTCTCCCGCTATTTCTTTATTCTATTTTCATGTAAAAACGTGTGTGGGTGAGGGAAGGACTCTGGTAGGCGTCCAGTCCTGGTCCTCCAGCGCTTATCAATCACCGTTCATCTTGGCGGCTCACAGCCCCCGTGCCCGTGTGCTGAAGAGGAGTGACTCATCCGAACTCAAACAGCAGTTCTGACAGTTAATTGAATTCCAGAGCTAAAGTTTCTTCCTACCTACGGCAACTCTCCACAGCTCAGAGCTCCAGATTGCTCGAAGCGAGGCTGCAGTGTTTAGGAGAGAGAGGGTGCCTTTTCCAAGTGATGGAAAGGTCATGTTTATGGGTAAGATTCCATTTCTCTTCGACTTCCAGGCTTAGAACTTATGCAAACTTGGCCCAGGAGAAAATGGACCAGACAGTAATTAGAGCCGAAGATTGCTGTTAGCATCTTCCTACAAGGCACAGGGCAATGGCAGACCAGCCTCTTTGTACTCCAGACCTAAACGCTGTCATTGGCAAGCAGCCGGTCCCTCCTTTAATAATCCTTTATCTTCTCAGCAATGACCAGGGGTGGTCGCTGTTTGCTGGCTGCCTGGCTGCTGTTTAGAAGGAGGGAAATTAATGCATGTGCAGAGAATTTCATTGAGGAAAGATTTATTTCTAGAGTCCCTTCACAACGTGTGTACATTTCAAGAGGAAAAGTGAGGATGCCAAGTGAGGAAGATGATTGTTTCCATTGGGGGCATCAAGTATTGGGTGGCTGGGCTGGTCGGCCTGATGGACGTTGGGTTGTCATGGATTAAGGTGGAAGCAAGTGCTGATCCACGCAGGGGGCAGACGATCATTCACATGGTTTAGCAGACTGTCGTCGTGATCATGTGCACACAAAAGCAAACACACTTTTTGGGAGATGCCAAGTTAGGCTGTAGAGTCTGGGAAAGCCATCCCCAGCGTGAGCCCTGGCCCCTCCAGAAGCTCCGTTTACGGTGATGGTTTCTCACGGTGGGTCACTGACCCTTTCTCTCTGGTTCCTGGTTATATTCGGGATTTAACTGAGGCAAAATGACAACACAGGTGAATTCCCCCGGTTCTTCCCCTCTTGAATTGCTCTTTGTTCTCAGGCCAGGCCAAGGTCACAGTACACAGCCTGTATGGGCCTGTCTGTGCAGGACCCAGCCAAGGCTGTAAACATCAGGCAGCAGAAAGAGGCTTTAGGCCTGGGGTAGTGAGTGGCCAGCCCGGCCCTGCAAGTCTCACACCCTTGCAGAAACGACTTCGGGGTCCCTCTCAGTTCTTAGTGCAGACACCTCACTTTCTGACTGTGGCCCTAACGATCAGAGAAATGTCGGCACTGGCAGAAAGCTTGGTGATCTAAACCTTCAACCGCCTCTGGGTACAGAAGAAAAATCTGACTCCCACGTAGTCATAGTAGAAAGTCTGAAGCAGATCCCTGCCCTGACTTGCGATAAGTCCCTTCTCAGACCACCATAGGCCAGCCGTGTGTTGGGCATGGAGTGGTAGGCAGCTTTAGACTGGCTGATTTGGTTTGGAAACACTGGTCTTTAAGACACTTCTGGGGCCTCCCTGGTGGCGCAGTGGTTGAGAGTCCGCCTGCCGATGCAGGGGATACGGGTTCGTGCCCCGGTCTGGGAGGATCCCATATGCCGCGGAGCGGCTGGGCCCGTGAGCCATGGCTGCTGAGCCTACGCATCCGGAGCCTGTGCTCCGCAACGGGAGAGGCCACAGCAGTGAGAGGCCCGCGTACCACAAAAAAAAAAAAAAAAAAAAAAAGACACTTCTATCCGACAGAACCCTTCCTTCTCCTTTTCCTATAACTGGTTGCAGAAATTCGTTCAAGAGATGCCAATTTGAGTCCTGGCTAATGAGCTAAAGTTCTTTTAGAGACATTCTTTTTTTTTTTTTTTTTTTTTAAATTTTGTGTGTAGTTGACTTACAATGTTGTGTTAGTTTCTGGCATACAGCAAAGTGATTCAGATATATGTATATATTCAGATGTATATATATATTCAGATATATATATACTCTTTTTCATATTCTTTTCCATTATGTGGAGACGTTCTTAACCCCTTTGGGTCTTGGTTTCTTTCCCTGAAAAATCTAGAATAATAGTGATAATAATAATAATAATGCCTTACATGCTGAACTGTCAGGATTACCATGAGGATCTAATGAATAATAAATATGAAATTATTTGAAAAGTATAAAGTTCTCAAAGTATCATGTAGTGTTATTGATAATAAAAATTTCACCGCATTCCCATCCCTTAAGAACAAAGAACCGAACTCTTATTTCTTTGACTTTCACCAAAACAAGGCTCTCTCTGACCTTTACCCTTTGGCTGCTGGCTGCTCCCAAGCATTGACCACCTGCTGCTTGGGGTTGGATTGTGACCCTGATATTCACCTTTGGTGTGACCTAGTCAATTTCTTTTCTTTTCTTTTCTCTTTTTTAAATTGTATTTTTATTTATTTATTTATTTTTGGCTGTGTTGGGTCTTCGTTTCTGTGCGAGGGCTTTCTCTAGTTGCGGCGAGTGGGGGCCACTCTTCATCGCGGTGCGCTCGCCTCTCACTATCGCGGCCTCTCTTGTTGCGGAGCACAGGCTCCAGATGCTCAGGCTCAGTAGTTGTGGCTCACGGGCCTAGTTGCTCCGTGGCACGTGGAACCTTCCCAGACCAGGGCTCGAACCCGTGTCCCCTGCATCAGCAGGCAGATGCTCAACCACTGCGCCACCAGGGAAGCCCATGACCTAGTCAATTTCTTACCCCCTTTCTGTTTCTGTTGTTCCCCTGTAACATCGAAGTAATCATTCAGAGATGGTGGCGGTCTTGCCTTGCAGAGCATAGATGCCAAATTGTTGTTAAAGCATCCCTATCATCACAAAAGTGTTTGATGGGCATGTGCTGCGTGTTTGAGCTTGCTCATGGGTTTCCAAGCTCAGCATTCAAGGCCCTCTATGGTCCAGGCCTGTCCTGCTTTCCCAGTCATGTTCCTTCTGCTGCTGGGAATGCCTTCCCTTTTCTCCCCCTGTGTTTCCAGCTCTGCCTCTGTTGGACCTTCTACTGCTGCTCCGTCGTGGCCCTCCCGTGTCCAGTCTTCTGAGGCCTGAGCATCTGCTCCTCCCTCCTTGAGGGTTTCCCTGAGCTTCTCAGCAAAAGGCATCGCTTCACTCTCAGAGTTTCCAGGACTCTTCTGCTGAATTTCTTTCATACCACCTTTCTCATTCTGCCCTGTGTCTTAGATCTTCATCGGCATGTCTTCTGCCTTCTCTGAAATAAACACTTGCTGAATGAAGGAATAAATGTGTTGTCTTGGAATAACTGATTTATGTTTGTAGCTGCCTCTATAATTAGGCGACAAGGTCTTAACAGACAGGGACCACATCTTATCCACAAATATAATTCAATTAACCAACACGTTGCAGGACCCAGGCTGACATGACCCCGGAGGAGGTGCTCTCAGGGTGGGGACAGAGTACGCGAGACACATCTCTGCCCTTAAACTCACAATCTAGTTGGAAAGGTAAGACCAAAAGATACACAGAGAAAACACCCCAAATGTCCATCAACAGGGGAAGGAATGAAAAAGCGAAATTATTGTATCCATGTGGTACGCTACCACTCAGCCATAAAAATTAGCCAACTAGGGCCTCCCTGGTGGCGCAGTGGTTGAGAGTCCGCCTGCTGATGCAGGGGATACGGGTTCGTGCCCCGGTCTGGGAGGATCCCATATGCCGCGGAGCGGCTGGGCCCGTGAGCCATGGCCGCTGAGCCTGCGCATCCAGAGCCTGTGCTCCGCAACGGGAGAGGCCACAACAGTGAGAGGCCCGCGTACCGCAAAAAAAAAAAAAAAAAAAATTAGCCAACTAGTGATAACACTCAGCATTGATGACTCTCAACAAAGTTATGTTGAGCAAAAGAAGCCAGACATCAAAAACGATCTACCGTTTGATTCCATTCATAGGATGCTCTAGAAGAGGAAGAGGAAGCTATGATACTAGAAATCAGATCAGTGGTGGGCTGGGCTGTCTGGGTGAGTGGTGGGGTCTTTTATGCCGTTGGGGTGGTGGTGACATGTACACATTGTCATCAAACTATACACTTCAATCCTGTGCATCTTATTGTATGTAAATTATACTCCAACTAAGTCAACTTAAAAATGAGTTGAGAACTAAAAGTACTTTATTTTTTTTGAAGTTATTTTTCTTAATTTTTATTTTTATAGAAGTATAGTTGATTTACAATGTTGTGTTAGTCTCTGCTGTACAGCAAAGTGATTCAGTTACACACATATTCTTTTTCATATTCTTTTCCATTATGGTTTCTTACAGGATATTGAATATAGCTCCCAGTGCTACACCGCAGGACCTTGTTGTTTATCTATTTTATATACAGTAGTTTGTATCTGCTAATCCCAAACTCCTAATTTATCCCTCCTCCTGCCATTCCCCTTTGGTAATCATAAGTTTGTTTTCTATGTCTCTGAGTCTGTTTCTGTTTTGAAAATAAGTTCATTTGTATCATATTTTAGATTCCACATATAAGTGATGTCATATTGTATTTGTCTTTCTCTGTCTGACTTATTTCATTTAGTGTGATAATCTCTAGGTGCATCCATGTTGCTGCAAATGGCATTATTTCATTCTTTATTATGGCTGAGTAGTAGTCCATTGTATGTATATGTGTGTGTGTGTGTGTGTATATATATATATATATATATATATATATATATATATATACACCACTAAATAGTACTTTAAAATGTAAAAACCAGTCCAAGACAACAGTGGAAGAGATATAGCAAGTCAGGATTAAGAGTAAAGATTAATTATAGAGACGATAATTGCATTGAGGGTCCAAGGGGGGCACTCTCCCATCAGGTCATGGTGGCCTTTAAAGCAGGGACTCGTGCAGAACCTTGAGGATGATAAAGGGGAGGAAGTTTGTGCGCCAGGTAGAGGCATCTTATGCTCCTTCTGTGTTGGCCTCAACCCTCATCATAGCCCCAGGGCCCCAGAAAGCACTAAGCAAATAATTTTTTGTTAAAAGAGATGAACTCTTGGGCTTCCCTGGTGGCACAGTGGTTGAGAGTCCGCCTGCCAATGCAGGGGGCGCGGGTTCGTACCCCGGTCCGGGAGGATCCCACTTGCCGCGGAGCGGCTGGGCCCGTGAGCCATGGCCGCTGAGCCTGCGCGTCCGGAGCCTGTGCTCCGCAACGGGAGGGGCCACAATGGTGAGAGGCCCGCATACAGCAAAAAAAAAAGAGATGAACTCTGAAGAATGAGTTCTTTCACCCTCTGTCCTGGGAATGTGGGCACATGCCAGGCCAAGGCCACGCTCACACGGGTTTGTGGGCATTTCATGCCTCTGACCCTTTGCCCAAGCTGTTCCCTCCCCCTGGAACCCCCTCCCTCCCTCTTCTCCACTGGAGAAATCTTGTTCCTTTCCCAAGACTCAGGTTCTCTTGCTTGGGGGCTTTAGGGACCTGCCCCTGCTGTCCCTCCAGGTGGGGTTCTCTCTCTGGGTCAGGCTCTCACAGTGCCTCAGTCCTTCTGCTGCCCTGATACTCTCCCGTCGTACCCTGGTTAGCAGTCTCCAGTGTGTCTGTGAATAATTCCTAACTAGGTGCTTGCCATGTAACCAGTCTTTTTTCCTCTTCTTCTTCTTCTTCTTTTTTAGTGTGCACAAGAGGCAATGCCACATATTCAGGCTGGCTAAGGGTTTCGTTTTCAAGCCAAGCCCCGCTCCTTGGTGGGATATACCCCTCCAACTGTCCGCCTTTGCAGGGTGGCTGCATTCTGTAGATTCCTGACCCGTAGGTAGCCCAGTGACCTGCAGAAGCAGTTCTCTCAAAGATTCCCTGAGTGCCCAGCAGCGAGAACCCAGAGGGCTGTGAGCTGCTGTCATCATGCATGCCTGCAAGTAATAAATTGCACCCAGTGAATTTTTACGCGGTAAAATCCTCCTGTCAATCAGTCCTGCTCCCTGGGGGCAGGGGACCAGAAAAGGGCGATCACTCACAGAATCACAGGACGGCTAATGGTAGACAAATCTAAAATGATCATCTAGTCCAAAAGATGGGGAGACTGAGTTTTAAAAGGTGAAATGATAGTCTCACTATGGGGACCTTCAAAAGCCAACAGAGAAACAAGAGAAACCCTTTTTGTCCTCCTCAAAACGCAGGGGGTGGCGAGGAAAAAAAATCAATCAAAGTCACCTGGAACAGAACCCATCGGTAAGGAAAGACATGCTATTTTCAAAGTTTCTAAAAGGATATTAGTAACAGTCAGGGGGGAAAGAAACCCACATAAAAACTGCACTTGATAAAGGCCTTTTGGAAGCAGATAAAGGTGTGCTTTGCTGCCTCGCGGCCTTGAGCCTTTCACTCTGCTTTGTCCAGCTGGGTTTGGAGATTGAGGTCTGGGAGCGTGATTGTTTATCTGTTCCAAGTGATACTGGAGTTGTTTGCTTTGAACAATGTGACTTTGTTCCTTTGTTGGATGTGGCCAGCAGCAGAACTGTTGCTTAGGAAAGGAAAAAAACACATCAGGAACTTGCTCGAAGTAAATGGGGGTTTTGTGGGTTAAATACTGGCGCAAGAGTCGAGGCAGCTGAGCTGAATCTCTATCAAGGCAGAGATTCGGCTGTCCCGGGGGCAGGGAGGGACATGCCTCGACTGATTCCCTTTCCAGGGCTGCCCTGAGACAGAGGCACTGGCCCTGGGTTATTTCCAAGAAGTTGCTCAGAGCAATTTATCAGAAGCCAGCAAAGAGAGCCTCATTTTTTTTGGAAAGATCATTCGCTATTTGCTTCTCCCAGAAGAGCGGATCTATTACCTGCCTTCTGCAGGGCAAGGAGACAGACCGGAAGCTGAGAGCCCTGGTTGATGTGAGCCGCAGCTCGCTAAGTACGCCTACTGTGTGCCAAGCAGTGTACCAAACAGCTTTAAACACTGTGTATCACCTATAGTTAAAGCATCCAACGACCTAATGGGACAGGTTCAGGGCTGCACAGCACAGCCAGCTCACAAAGCCCACTGTGTGCATCGCCTCCCACCCGCATGTTCGGTGACATCATGGGACTAGCTTGAAACTGGCTGTGATGGATTTGTATAGCCACTATGGATTACAGTACGGAGGTTCTTTAAAAGCCTAAAAATAGAGTTACCATATGATCCTATAACCCCACTCCTGGGCATACATCCAAAGAAAACCATAATTCACAAAGATACATGTACCCCAATGTTCACTGCAGCACTATTTACAATAGCCAAGACTTGGAAGCAACCTAAGTGTCCATCGACAGATGAATGGATAAAGATCTGGTGTATATACACAATGGAATATGACTCAACCATTAAAAAGAAGGAAATAATGCCTTGCAGCAACATGGATGGACCTAGAGATTATCATGCTAAGTGAAGTAAGTCAGATAAACATCATAAGATATCACTTATATGTGGAATCTTTAAAAATGATACAAATGAACTTATTTTCAAAACAAAAATAGACTCTCAGATATAGAAAACAAACTTATGGTTACCAAAGAGGAATGGCAGGAGGAGGGATAAATTAGGAGTTTGGGATTAACATACACACATTACTATATTTAAAGATAATCAACAAGGACTTACTGTATAGCACGGGGAACACAGGTTATCCTGTAATAGCCTATAATGAGAGAGAATGAAAAAAAAGAATATCTATCTATCTATCTCTCTATCTATATATCTGAATCACTTTGCTGTACTCCTAAAACTAGCACAACATTGTAAATCAACTATATTTCAATAAAAATTATTTAAAAAAAAAGAAATTGGCCATAATGGAAGTATTTACACCGTGGAAACTGGCAAATGCTAGAACATCAGAAGTTTCTTTTTTGCTTGGTTGGTGTCTTTGAGAGCTCGCTGTTCACCGTTTACCACAGGACAGACACGAGACTCTCCCCAGTTTACAGAGGAGAAATTGAGGTCTTAAGGAACTTGTCGGGGGCACACAGGTTTCAAGTCCTCCAAAGAAAAGGCCTTCTGCTGAGACCTCCTGCAGGGTGCATTGGGTTCCTTAGGAAAAGGGCTAGAAGAGGCAAGGGAGGCTGGAGGGGAGGGGTAGAAAAAGGAATGTTTGCAGCTAAATTGTCAGCAAGAGTGAGGGGAGGTGATTTCATTGGATAGGTCACCAGTCAGGGGTCTGCAGGACTCAGACAACAAGATTTTGCTCGGAGACTTCCTGGCAGCCTCAGGAGCAACTGGGAGAAAGAGACCAAAGAGACCTTCCTGAAATGGGGGTCCTGGGAGCCCTGGGTGGGCCTGGTGGCTGCTCTGAGGCCTGTCCAGAGGTGAGGGCAGGGGAGGAAGGCTGGAGGATTCCTGGGGAAACGCCCCCTGGAACCTACTTTGAAGCGCAACCCCCACCCCCGAAGTGAGAGGCTGTGCTCAGGGGCCAGGAGAAGCGGGTGTGACCTGGCCCAGCACCCTGCCCTGGGACCAGCCTTCGTCACTTCTTCTTTGGGACAAGAAACCAATATTCCATTCCATCCACCCTCGAAGAGCACTGGCCATGCCTGAGGCCACCAGCCTTTCAGGAGTGAAGAGGTCACGGTAAAGCTGTCAGGTGTGCCCTGTCTCCGTGTGCCCGTCAAGCTGGTATGCAAACCTCAGGCCTCTGTGCTGGCCGGGGCAGGGCTGGGACAGCCAGGTTGTCAGGGAGCTGTCCCATGGAGGGTCGGATGTCTGCAGAGAAGACTCTGGGACGCAGACAACGTGGGTGTGACTTCTGGGTCACCTATGAGGACTTGTGACATGGGGGGAGGGGGAGGGGGCGGAGCTGGGGTGCTGAGGGGAAGGATGCGGATGGCAGAGATGGACAGGGATTCCTGAGTTTTGCTGACCAGGTGAGAAGGGGGAGCTGCCCTCCCCACCTCTACGGCTGCAGCATCTCCTTCCTCCAGCTTGGTCATTGCTCAGGGATGGATAGTGGCTACCAAAGCTGGCTGGTAAGTTTCTATTACTTTTCTGCCATGGTGGTCCCAAGTCATCTCAGGGGCCACGTCGGACCTCCACAGCCCATGTGTGGGATATTTACTTCCCACTCCAAAGTGGGCTCCAGAAAACCCAGCTTTGGGTCCCAGAGAGAGATCACTACACTTCCAGTCAAGCCTGTGACCAATAAAAAATGCCACTGAAACACTGTGGAGCACCATTTTTTCTTTCCTTGTGTAAATCAGAGCCGTCAAGGGTGCCATTATAAATGGCCTCTTTGTTGTGCATCAGTAAACTTTACAAGATAATGGAGATGGAATCGTGATGTTGTTGGAGTTTTTCCCCCTCCCTTCTTAACTTTCTAAATCTTTCCTGGCTTGTGGCTTTGCTGCCTAGCACAGTAGTAAATGATGTATGAAATGAAGCATTTCTTCCCTCCAGCCAAGCAGTGGCTCTGCCATCATTGCCCCAATATTTATTATTTGGAGTTGTGTTTGGACTGGCTACAGTCAGAATAGCCCATCAGTGCTTTTTGTTTGTTTGTTTAAGACCAAGAAGGAAGGGGAGGAAAAGGGAGAGAAGCAAGGAAGATTTGTGTAATAAGAAAAATAGACTGGGTCTGTAATGGCTAAACATTGGTTGGACTGACTTCTCCCTAATATATATATATATATATATATATATATATATATATATATATATATATATATATATATATATATATATATATATATATATTTAGTGTCTTTATTGGAGTATAATTGCTTTACATTGTTGTGTTAGTTGCTGCTGTATAACAAAGTGAGTCAGCTATATGTATACATATATCCCCATATCTCCTCCCTATTGTGTCTCCCTCCCTCCCACCCTCCCTATCCCACCCCTCTACGTGGTCACAAAGCACCGAGCTGATCTCCCTGTGCTATGCAGCTGCTTCCCACTAGCTATCTATTTTACATTTGGTAGTGTTTATATATGTCCATGCCACTCTCTCACTTTGTCCCAGCTTACCCTTCCCCCTCCCCATGTCCTCAAGTCCATTCTCTACGTCTGCGTTTTTATTCCTGTCCTGCCCCTAGGTTCATCAGAACCTTTTTTTTTTTTTAGATTCAGCAGAGGAAAGGCCTTCTCCATTATGATCTGTACCCTCTCCTGTAGGACTCAGCCCTCCTGTCTTGGCCATGGCGGTCTCATCAGATGGTTTATTGCCTTTGGGGCAAACATATGCAGACTTGGTTGTGTTTGTTGTTTAGGAAAATATTACAAAAATGTGTGACTATCTGTCAACTTGTACAGATCTCATTTTTCTGTAAGCTTTCCCCATCAGGAATCTCCATGTGATTCCTGCTTCCTTTCAATTGATCTTCTTGCGTTTGCTGTTTGTGACCACATAATTAGCTTCTAATTATAGTTTGTCCATTCTCTAATTATCTACATACAAAATTTGGCCCAATTTTATTTCGGCATAGAATATCATCATTTGTTCCCTAGTTATTTCTGGAAAGAGTCTTGGCCCTACAGTCTGAATTCAAATCCCAGCTTTGTTTCTTCCTAGTTCTGTCACCTGAAAAAAATGGACTTTATTTCCCTGTGCCTGAATTTCTCCTATATGGAAGCATACTGTGGCACATAATGTGTTTGCAAAGGTTATTCATTTTTTTATATTACTTCAAATACATGTGCGGTCTTTCTCACCACCCCATGCGGGCTGTGGGCTTCATGAAGTCAAGAATCCTGTTGCACATTTCTTGGATCAGTTGTAGTATCAAGCACAATGTTGGATGTTTGTTGATTGACAAGCTGTTTCTCCAGCTTGGAAATAATGAAAACTATTTCCCAAACTCTTTTTTTTTTTCTGTCGGTTTGGGTTTTAGCCAGTGCATTCTTATAAGCCAAATGATAATTTGAGTTACTGGAAGCAACACAAAATATGCTCCCAAGTTCAATAAGCAAAAGCAATAGATCTAAATGACAAGCTCCATGTACCAAAAGAGGCCACACATTCATCTTTCTGTGGGATCAATTCGGGGCAGATGCGATATCACTTGTAAAACAAGCAGTGATTCTGTGTTCCCTGTAATGGATGTATTCTATTTCTACATCTTGAATCAACATGGGTTTTACCTGAGTTTACTAATCATAGCTACATTTACTGAGTGCCTACTATGCAGGGGTGTGTTGATAAATAGGCTCTTGGGGGAAAATAAAGCCCTGCTTTGTAGCATCTGCTGATTTCCATGGAGGAAATACTCTTGCCATGGTCAATTTCAAGCTAGTGACATGACATCACTGAACAAATGATCAGCCCCCAGCCACCTCCCCTACTATGGCTGATGCTATACATACATTAGCAATAACTTTCACAACACCCCTACAAGGAAGATATTATTGCTCCCACACTGTCAGTGAGGAAGCAGGCTTGAAAAACCCTTTGCCCCAAATCGCATAGCTAGTAAGAGGTGACTTAAGGATTAAACCAAGGTCTACATGACTCCCAAATCCACGGTTTTCCCAGTACATCACATTTCCCTGATATAACATGGTGAATGAATGAGTGAATATGGTGGCCCACTAGTCACAAATCCTGGCAGGACTGGATGAGCAGGATTGTGTCCAGAGAAAGATCCAAGACTGCCCAAGAACTCCTGACCCAACCTTGAGAGACATGAACTTTCTCACAACTTACAAGATGGTACCTACTCATTGGGTTAGTCAGGCAGTGTTATCTTGTTTAGTCCTGGCACATTTCTATGTGATATAATTAACCCAGCCATGTGGTACCTACTCTGTGTCCAGCAGCACCAAGGTCAGTGTGTCTAGGGGATAGTGTGGAAGGAAGTCCTCCGCACAGAAGGGGTCGGAAGGGACACCACCACGCCCGCCCCTCCAACAGCTGCTGGCCAGCAAAGTATGTCGGTTTTCAATGATCCTGTGGTGTGACCAGAAGGGGGATTTTCAGCACATCGCAAAAGAGGTTTCAAATGAGTTCTTCAGGTTCGGGTTCTTTCTTCTGGTAACTCCAGATCTGCCAGCTTCTCCTTGTCTTTAAAACTGGCACAATAGTGTTCATCTCTTTATATCCCCAGGGGATTAATGAATTCATGCCTGTGAAGGCTATAAAACCCTCAGATGACAGGAAGCATACAAACACATATTGTTTTTCTTTTCCTCCCGTGACTTGGTTTTCTGGATGTCACATCTTGCTATCGTAAGACCTAGATGTAACCAAAGCAAACAAAATAATTGCTTTCCATACTTATTGCTGTTATAAAGGGGTCCTATGTTATGAAATAATAATCATGACAAAAATAATAACATCTTGTGTCTGTGTAGCACCTTTCTTCTGAGGAGCTCAAAGCACTTTACAGACACAAGAAAAAATTGTCAACAGACAATTTATAGGGAAAAAAATTGACTCATGTTGTAAGGAGTTACTCTGTGAGGGATAATGGTTCTGTTATTTTCACACATTGACTGGCAAACACAGTATCTATTTATGGTCTAAACCAGGAATAAAAAAGCCACGTAGGAGGAAAGCAAGGGGACTCGGGGTGAGCAAGGAGATCGAGAGGGCTCCTCTTCTGGTTATTTACCTGAACACAGTCTAGACGCAGTCTGGGACAATTCTGACCCCAACTGACCCCATGACAAAAGGCTGCTCATTGACCTGGATGTTAATATCAAGGGACAGCTGCCTGCTTTCTAGACCTTCCTTGGGGTTCCTCTCTGGGGTCCAGACAGAGCTTGTTGGATCATCTCAGCAGATGTTGGAGGGTGAAGCTTGGAACCCATCCCCAGAGTGCCTCTCCTAAATGAACGGTAGGCCTCACCCTGCTTCTTAAATACTCCCCCCCCAATTCCCTATGGCTTCTGATTTTACCTCCCAATACTGGCCCAAAATCCACGAGGTGCAGACAACCAGCTATAGACCTCAGAGGGGACTCTGAAGTATCAGAAAGAGAAATTCAGTAAACAGTCTCATTTACAATTGCATCAAAAGGAATAAAATATCTAGGAATATGTTTGACCAAGGAGACGAAAGACCTGAATGCTGATCTTGATGAAAAAAATTGAAGACAACACAAACAGATGAGCAGATATCTCAGGCTCATGGATCAGAAGAATGAATATTGTTAAAATGACCATATTCCCCTAGGCAATCTACAGATGCAGTGTATTCCTTATCAAAATAACCAATGGCATCTTTCATAGAACAAGAACAAATAATCCTAAAGTTTGTATCCACAAAAGACACCAATAGCCAAAACAATCTTGAGAAAGAAGAACAAAGCTGGAGGAATCACACTCCCTGGTTTCAAAGTATAGGACAAAGCTATAGTAATCAAAACAGTATGCTACTGACACAAAAACAGACACATAGATCAATGGAACAGAATAGAGAGCCCAGAAATAAACCCACACTTATATGGTCAATTAAACTACAGCAAAGGAGGCAAGAATATACAGTGGGGAAAAGACAGTCTCTTCAATAAATGGTGTTGGGAAAACTCTTCAATAAATGGTGTTGGGAAAACTAGGCACTACATGTGAAAGAATAAAGCTAGACCACTTTCTTACACCATAAACAAAAATAAACTCTATGTGGATTAAAGACTTGTAAGATCTGAAACTATGAAACTCCTAGAAGAAAACATAGGCAGTACACTGTTCAACATCAGTCTTAGCAATATATTTGTGGATCTGTCTGTTCAGGCAAGGGCAACAAAAGCAAAAATAAACAAATGGGGCTACATCAAACTAAAAGGCTTTTGCACAGTAAAGGAAACCAACAGTAAAGCGAAAAATCAGCCTACTGAATGGGAGAAGATATTTGCAAATGATATGTCCATTAAGAGGTTAATATCCAAAATAGATAAAGAATTCATACAACTCAATATAAAAAAAAATCTGATTAAAAATGGGCAGAGGACCAGAAGAGACATTTCGCCAAAGAAGACATACAGATGGCCAACAAGCACATGAAAAGATGCTCAACATCACTAGTCATCAGGGAAATGCACATCAAAACCATGATGAGATATGTCAGAATGTTATTTCAAAAATGACAAGAAATAACAAGTGTTGGTGAGGATGTGTGGAAAAGGGAAACCTTGTGCACTGTTGGTGGGAATGTAAATTGGTGCAGGCACTATGGAAAACAGTACGGAGGTTCCTCAAAAAACTAAAGATAAAACTATCATACAATCCAGAATTCCACTTGTGGGTATTTATCTGAAGAAAATGAAAACACTAATTTGAAAAGAAATACGCACCCCAGTGTTCATAGCAACTTTATCTACAGTAGCCAAGATACAAAAGCCATCTAAGTGTTCATCAACAGATGAATAGCTGAATGAACAGGGGAAGGGAGTTGTGGGGGGGCGGGCGATGGGCAAAATAGGTGAAGGGGATTAAGTGGTACAAACTTCCAGTTATAAAATAAATAAATCCCAGGGATGTAATGTACAGCATAGGGAATACAGTCAATAACACTGTAATAAGCCTGTATGATGACAGATGGTAGCTAGACTGATAGTGATGATCATTTCATAATATATAAGAATATCAAATCACTGTTGTATGCCTGAAACTAATACAGTATTGTAAATCAATTATACTTACAAAAATAATTTGGAAGTTATTGTATTTTACATATTTTACAAAAATAGTGCTGTCTTGTGAAATAAACCTTTTTCACTCTGAACAGAATTGAAAGTAGGGGGCCCTACAAAATGCATGCAGCCCACTCAAAAATACTAACATTGTTTCAAAGGGTTGCTCGTTCTAGGTTAGGAATCCTTGCTCTGGGAAGGAACCTATTGGAGCAGGAACATCAGTACCGTGTATTTTGGGTTTGGAAGGTTGTCTTCCAAAGCGGGGAAGGACAAAGTAAAGTAAGGAAAGCTGAGGGCACCTGGAGAAAAAGGCAAGAAAGACGCTCAGCAGCAGTTTCTCTCTCTGTAGAGGAGAAATAAAAAGTTCTCAAATCCAACTTTGAACCCACTTGGCTTCCCCCAATTCAATGTTGACGCTGCCCAGGTGAGAACAACCCAGTGTCCCCCCCACCCCAGGGGACTCAAACCCAGGGTGGGGAAGGGCCACTGTACCCAGGAGGTATTGCCCCAGCTCAACCTCCCAGTCCATCCACCCCTTTCTTCCAGAAATCTTCGTTTCCCTGTGCTTCCCGTGGGATTTTCTACCTCAACTCTGGGCTGCCCATTCCACTCAGTTCTCAAGCCTGTTATCCAGGTAGATGGGTGTTAGTGAGAGAAAGCTGGGCGAGGGTAGGAAGGGGAGCCTGATCCCTGATTCTCAACACCTTTTCCAGCTCCGTGCTCCATGCAGCTGTGTGTATGAGAGAGAAAAACAAGGGGTGTGTGTGTGTGTGTGTGTGTGTGTGTGTGTGTGTGTGTGTGTGTGCGCGCGCACTCACGCGTACGCAAGCAGAGTGGGCCGGAGCAGAGCTTTCATCACTGAAACGAAGAGTTCCTGTTTATAAACATTTGCTCACTATTTATATATGCGGAGGGAATTAACCACAAAACATGACCCACAACTTCAGGGCCTCCATTTCCAAATCCTTCACACCACATACACTTTCTCTCTCTACCCCAAAGCCGCTGAGTAGAAAATAATTTCTCTCTATCGGAACTATAACCAACAGGAAGAACACACTAAGGCCTATGGAGGGGGTAGGGGAGACCCTCACGCTTGGCCTGTGGGGTTACTCTGGGAAAAGTTACCAAACGGGCAGAATGTGTGCCCCTATCGGTTAAATAGTCCCTTTTGCAGACTCTCTCTTCAACCCTTTCCTCCCGCCAACTGCCATGTATAATGCTGTGTAGGACGGGGCGGGGGGCTGGGGGTTGGGCAGCTACATGTCAGCTCTCTGATGGAGGTGGCAATGGCTTAAGGCATTTAGTCTTTCCAGACCTTTTTGAAGCCCCCAAAGAGTTTGAGACCCAAACCAAAAGTATCTCTGTAGGATTTGAGGCACCCTCTTGGGCAGAGAGGCAAAGCACCCATTTGTAGGAAAAGCGGAGCTCCAAGTGAGGCTGCCTACAATCCATTTGTGTCCTCAGCACCATCAGGTGGTGCCACCTAAATACAGCTTCCTCTTGGGGCCAGCCCCCCTGCTTCCCCCAAACCCGCTCTTACCCCCTCACCAGCTCCCCCACACACTGTCTGTGGAAACTGGCCAAGGACAGGGCCTCACACCCACCTCAGTAGATCATGGTGCATTTGACCAAATAATCCCAAACCCGGGCTGCTTTTGTAGAAACTTTTATCGATGGGACACTCCTTATATCAAGGCCGTTTCACTGGGACATACTAAAAATAATACAAGTCAATGGACATTGAGCGTTTAATATATGCCAGATTTGGTGCTAAATGTTTGACATACATGACCTCATTTTGTCCTTAAAACGGCCCTGGGAGGGAGACACTATTATTCTCCCCATTTTGTGATTGAGAAAACTGAGGCTTGGAGAAGTTAAGTAACTTGCCCAAAGTCACACAGTCAGCAGCAGGGCCAGGACCCGAGTCTGTCTGATTCCAAAGCTTCTTCTCCTACTCTCTCCATCTGTACACAAAAAGATCATTTTCTGGAAGGTTCTAAACCTCTCTTGCATTCAGTCCTAGACAGAATTAGCAGAAAAGCATCTTCCATGGCAGAGGGAACCTGGAAGACAAGGCAGCAGGAAATGCACAGCAAACAGAAGGTTGGTGCTGTGGGTGAAGGTCCACAACCTCAAAACATTCAGCAGGACCACCCCTCACATGCGGCCCCGACCACAAGCAGCATCCTCTCTAGACGGTATGTGGATCTGATGATGGTCCCCAGGTTGGAGCACGATTGCTTCTCTGAAAGGTTTCCAGCAAATGCCTCTAGGCTGTTCTCTTCCTTCCATCTTTCCTGTCTGCCTCCTTCCTTCCTCCCCTCTGCTAGTCCTGAGGGACAGGGCTCTGCTGGGTGACCTTGAGACACAACCCCTTCTGCATCTATTTCCTCATCTGGTTTGTAAAATGAGCAGAGTACTTCCACCCCCGAGAGAGGCTGTGTGAATTAAATATGGTACAAAAATGAGTGACACGCACTAGCACATAGCAGGTGATCAGAAAATGTTGGTGACCTCATTCCAGTCATTTTCTTTCCTTCTCTTCTCGCTTTATGTTTACCTTTCCTTCTTTTGGCATTGGACCATAATGGCAATTTTTCACCCCCAGGATCCCCCAATCACTTCCGCAATGTGTGAGTCACGCGTGAAGGGATTAACCATGGCCACCTTTCTTTTGCAACTAACGAATCTTGTGATCTGGGTGCTAAACTCAGTGTGGCCGCTGATGGAACATATGTGCTGTAAACAGGTAGAATATTTTAACTATCTTCTAAAATAATTTTAGATCTTGGATTGGAAGGTAACCTCTGAGCCTCCATCTTCTTCAGGCACCACTGGGAAGGGCGATGAATTAATTCAGCCGTGCCAGGAGCTGCCGCAAAGTCGCAGTCTGCATCCCTGGAAAGGGTCCTTCTGGGCTGGATGGCACAGTTCACTCATCCCGGCTGCATCCTTGGGAGATGGACGGGCCCTCAGCCCCCTCCCCCTGGAACTTCTCAGCCTTGTCCTTAGTGGCAGGAAGTTCTATATCACAAAGGTGACTGCCCTGGTGCTTGGCCGGTCTCTGGAGACTGGGATGACCCAGGAGAAGGGGGCTTGCCACGTCAACCACAAGAATCAGAAAGAGGCTGAGACCTGGGAGTGGACCCGGTGAGGGACTTCAAGGCACCCAGCTGGGGAGGGTTCTGGCTAAAAGATGATTTGAGGAGAAGGACTGTATAGGGATGGTGGTGGTTTTGCTTGTTTTTTTTGGATCATCCTTTGAACTAGTAAGACGGTTCTTTCTGATGAGGGACTGAGCTTGTACTCCCTTCCAGCTGGTTTGGGGGTGCTCCAACGGCAGGGATGTAAGCATTTTGCAAACCCTATTCCAAAGAGCACATCTAACCATAATTCCGTGTTCTCCTGTGGGGACGCTCCCCATCACCGCTTTTCAGCTCTTGTTTGGATGGCTAAGGAGTCGGGCTGGGGGGAGGGGACCCACTTTGGGTTCAGATCTACCGAGGCTGAAGCTAGCCAAAAACAAGAACAAAAAGAGAAGAAGTTTGTCCAGGCTCAGATGGGGAATCTCAGACCCAGGGAGAGACTGCTCCAGGACACGAAGGCCACAGATGGCACTCCAGGGTCACTGAGCCCCGGTGTCCTGCTTCCTGAGGTTCACCCTGAGTCCGGTCCAGAGTGCCATGCGTTAGCGTAACCAGAAACACAACCATGGCCAGCTCTGTGCCCAGGGCTGCACGGAGCAGCATAGAGAGAGCGGCCACTGCCTGTGAAAGGCAATCACCCCCCAAAGCAAACTCCCTTTCGCTCCCCAGGGCCCCCGGAGATTGCGATGCCCCAGCCGCTCAGCCCCCCAAATGCTCTCTCTCTTCCGGCCTCATCCATGTCAGTCTTTTGAAGCTCTGCTCTTATTCCGTGAGCAACCCAGATCTTAAGAGACTTCTCTCCCATGTCCCTTCCTTCCTTCCAAAAGAGAAGTAGGTGTAAGTGCTGCGTACCCGTTTTTCAAAACCAGGTGGAAGGCAGGATGCAGGTCTGGGAGGATGAGTAAGGGAGAAAGAGAGACAGAGAGAGAGTGAATGGCATTACGGGACTGGAACTTGACTTCTAACTTGCAGGACAGGGGAGGGAGGGAGGAGGTGTGCTGGGCTCATAAGGCTAAGGCAGTGGCAATATGGGGCTGGGGTCCCTGCACATTCCCCAGGCCAGGGCACTGTCATGAGGGCTGCTCAGAGGCTCCCCATACCTGGAGCACAGTCACCAGCTTCCTTCACTTGACATTTACCACCAACTTGGGGATGTCTTCCATCTCTCCAATTACTTCTTCATGGCAAATACATGTGTATATATTGTATCATGTGTGCGCTCATGTGTGTGTGTGTGTCTGTGTGTATCCTTACAAGGAAAACTTATCCTCCATAGTAAAACAACAACAACAACAAAACAACAGTATTAATTATGTTTTGGATTGACTTCACAGAGATCTGGAAACATAATTTAAGGAAAAAACTATACTCATGATTCCAACGCTATTATTCTTATTTGAATTGTAACCCTAGGAATTTTCCAGCCTGTCAGCCAAACCAACACTTGGGCAGATTGACAGTTTCAAAAGCTAAAATCATTCCAGTCTTCCCCTACCTAGGAGAGGCTTGAGATTCTGGAGCCCTAGCGGGACTCTGTCCCTGCTCCTATGGCTCCACCCACTTCCTGGGGTTTCCTGACTTACTTTAGCCCTCAGGTGGGTGAGATGCTCTTGAATATGTCAGTAGATCTGCCTTCGAGTGTCCTGGGGTGCTGCCTGCTTCTCGCTCCGTTCAGTGAGCCCCGGTCCACGACCTGCTCACAGAGTTCTGAGCAAACCTCACCCCACCCTTCTACCCTCGCTGCTCACCTGGGGCAGGTGGAGGGCTGTCATGTGTGGGCAGTCAACAAGAGGGACCCCCTCTTGCCCTCACTTGTTAGCCCCTTCCTGACACCGAGGGATGACAGAATGGTACCTGAACCCTGCCTGCCGATGGATTTGAACCAAGAATCCCAAATTCTACAGCTTCTGTGCCAATCGAACCATCCGGCTTCCTTTGGTTCCCATGTTTCTACAACATGTTCCTTCAGTGTTGTGGAACGTAATTCATTATACATCCATTAGGGATACAGATCCTCACTTATACATATGGCAAACATAGGTACCTAGAGGTTGCATAGCACAGACACATACATATATATACAAAATGTGGATGGTGTGTTGCAACTCGGAGACCTGCACGCTCACAACCGCACCACCACAATCCTCTAAGGGCTCCACAGCCAGCTGGGTCTTGATCAGCCACAGGCTCCCTGAGGCCCTCCTGGCCTCCATGACTCACCTCTATGCATTCACAATGGTATTTTGCTGCATTACAGGGCATTTTCCTAACAGGAGAGGACTTCCATTCTGTTTAGGTGTCAATGAAAACAGAACTTTCTCCTTACGATTTTACACATCTGATGACTGAAAGAACTCTCCACAGATCAGATTCTGGCTCCACACATTTTAAACTCTGCTTCTGCTTCCCCATGGACCTGGTTCTGGGCCCAGAGGCCACAGGATTTATATGGTGAAGTGACCCCAGGCCCTGTACCTTCACGTGTCAATGCCCTACAAGCCAGCACGGGGACTGAAAGGGAAACAACTTCTACGCCAGAACAGCTAGGAATCACTTGGTATACACTGAAGAGACGGCACACTGCATAAACATCCCACTCAGTTCAAATTCAATATCCCCCCAGTGTAATTTTCCCTTAGCCAGATCCCAAAAATGCTCAAAGCCACTTCAACACCACGAGAAACTAGTGAGGCGTGTAGAGGCAAAGTTGGGTTGGAAAGAGACAAAAGTCTTAACCTACTTATCTTGCTACTGCAAATTTTACAAAGTACATGCCTATGTGAACTGATTATTATGGTGTCTCCAGGTCCGAGGGAGGGACGGTGCAAGTGAGGGGTCCTGACGTTAAACTTTG
Organism: Hyperoodon ampullatus; assembly: GCF_949752795.1. Classification (NCBI taxonomy): domain Eukaryota; kingdom Metazoa; phylum Chordata; class Mammalia; order Artiodactyla; family Ziphiidae; genus Hyperoodon; species Hyperoodon ampullatus. The sequence goes on along the minus strand of NC_136914.1, from coordinate 119,097,097 downwards.
CTAACCTCCTGGTAAAGCCACCTCTGAGAATAGAATTTGGCAACCGTTGATAAAAGGGATAAAGGAAATCAAGTATTCCAGCTGAAAGCAAAGCTTTAGCAGAGATGTGGAACACTCAGGACTCTGCGGTGAGCAGAAGTTCATCTGGGGGAACAGTTGTGGGCCTGAAGCGCGGAGAGGATGTTGATCTGAAAGGCAGGCCAAGTACAAAATACAGAGGGTTGCAAACGTTGGGGTGAGACATCTCAATGTCAACCGTACAGTGAGAAGCTTTGAAGAGTTGCCCAAGGCTCAATGTGCGGACGGCCCCTCTCAGAGCCAAGCTTTGGAAAAATGAATCAGGGATGGGTGGATGGGAGGAAGGGAGACCAGCTCAGAGGCATCATCTGCCACGTCCTGCATTTTAGAATTCTTTGGGACAGAAACACACACTCACTGACTCAGTAGCCCTGGGGCAGTGCCGATGCCTCTTCCTGCCCTGACCCTGTAAACCCTTGGATCTGTCCTCAACCCAGCTTTACCTGTGGGGTTGAGATCTCCAGAACTGCGCTCCACAGCCCATCACGGTCCTCCCTGGGTACTGACTCTCAGCAGTGTGGCTCTGACTGACCCCACCTCCACCAGCGCCCTTGCTGCTGGCCTCCCCAGGCCAGGAGGCAAGAGGACACAGTGACTTCATTCCAGGAAGAAGTAAAGAGCCTCCATGGGGTGGTGGCCTTGGGACTGGCATGGTGGGGACCAAGGGGAGAGACAGCCAACCTGGCAACTAAGTGTATGCAGACAGCAAAGAGGATGGAAGGAAGAATGTTTGTGTGTTTAGCTGCAGGGGCAGCCCACGGAGTGTGAATCAATGCACTTGGTCCAGGACGTGTCCACTTGGAGGAGAGTGGCGTCCAGCTGCTTCATTTTTAGAGCTTCATGTGTTTGAGCATTGGTCGTGGGCAGGTTAGAGTGCCTCCTTTACCTCTTAGCACCCCGTCTGCCTGAACTCTCTCCCCAGGTGGTATGACCAGTGTCCTGGCTCTAACTTCAGGGTAGCACGGGGACATGGGCCACTGCACTGAGCTATATACTCGCTATCCAGGGCTAGCTTTGGTGGTGCACTTGCTAGAGTTGACCTTGTCCTTTACGACAAGCACCCATCTGACTGGCCAGCACCCCTGCCATGGTGGTTGTTGACTTTTTACTGTGGGAAAATGTATGTAACATTTACCCTTTTAACCACTTTAAACTGGCTTTAAGTACATTCACGTTGTTGTGCAACCATCATCATCCCTTTCCAGATCTTTCTCAGCCTCCCAATCTGAAGCTCTGTGCCCACTAAAAATTAACCCCTCATTCCCCTCTCTCCCAACCTCCCGTCCTACCTTCTGTCTCTAAATCTGACTCCTCTAGGTACCCCCATATAAGTGGAATCATACAATATGGGTCCTTTTGTGACTGGCTTGTTTCACGTGGCATCATGTCTGCAAGGTTCATCCTCGTTGTAGCAGGTGTCGGAATTCCCTTCCTTTCTAAGGCTGAATGACATTCCATGGTATGGATATGTCACATTCTGTGTATCTATTCATCCATCAATGGACACTTGTGTTGCTTCCACCTCTTGGCTATGGTGAAGAATGCTGCCATGGACATGGGTGTACAGATATCTGTTTGAGACCCTGCTTTCAATTCTTTTGGGTACATGCCCAGAAGTAGAACTGCTGGATCATAGGGTCATTCTACGTTTAGTTTTTTGAGGAACTGTTGAATATTTTAAATAGCACACCTGTCATAAAATATATACAAGTGCTACTCAACATCTCCACATGGTATCTAGGTAGCAGCTCAAAGACAAAATAGTCAAAACCAAAGTCTTGATTTTCCCTCAATCCTCATCCTTCCCAATGCTCCCCACCTCCATAAATGGAACTGCCACGTGGCCAGGACTGAAACACTTGGCATCATTAGTGACTCCCCGCTTTTTCTCACTCTCCACATCCAACCCAGCAACAAATCCCTATAAGCTCTATTCTCACAATAGAGCCAGAACCAAATCCCTTCTCGCCACCACTGCTGCTATCACTGGGCCCAGCCCATCACTGCTTCTCACCCCAACTGCTGCAATAACGTCCTAAGACGCCTTCACTCTTGTCCTTCCACCATCCAGTCTTCATCCAGCTGCTAGAGGGATCCATTTTAGATGTCAGTCAGATTGTATCACTCCTCTGATCAAAACTTCTGAAGGCTTCTCATCATAATTAGAAAAAGCCCACAAAAGCCCCCGGAAGGTCCTTACTCTGGCATAGGAGACGGCCCATCTCCTGGCCTCCTGTCCCACCACTGTTGCCCCACCTGCACATCTGGCCTTGACTCTTCCTCAGGCATTGATTGGCAGGTGCCTCTGGGCCTTGATCTTGGAAGATGCTTCCCACAACTCGTCACATGGCTTATTCCGATGCCTCCCCCTCTGAGAGGCTCCCCTAATGATCCCATCAAAAGTAGCAGCCCTCGGGCTTCCCTGGTGGCGCAGTGGTTGAGAGTCTGCCTGCCAATGCAGGGGACATGGGTTTGAGCCCTGGTCTGGGAGGATCCCACATGCCGCGGAGCAACTAGGCCCGTGAGCCACAACTACTGAGCCTGCGCGTCTGGAGCCTGTACTCCACAAAAAGAGAGGCCGCGATAGTGAGAGGCCCACGCACCGCGATGAAGAGTGGTCCCCGCTTGCCACAACTAGAGAAAGCCCTCACACAGAAACGAAGACCCAACACAGCAAAAATAAATTAATTAATTAATTTTAAAAAAGTAGCAGCCCAGGGCCTCCCTGGTGGCGCAGTGGTTGAGAGTCCGCCTGCCGATGCAGGGGATACGGGTTCGTGCCCCGGTCTGGGAGGATCCCATATGCCGCGGAGTGGCTGGGCCCGTGAGCCATGGCTGCTGAGCCTGCGCATCCGGAGCCTGTGCTCCGCAACGGGAGAGGCCACAACAGTGAGAGGCCCGCGTACCACCAAAAAAAAAAAAAAAAAAGTAGCAGCCCAGTCTCCCAATCTTCTAATTTGGCTTCACTCCTCTTCACACACTCAGCACATTACCTGATTCTCTATCTCTCTCTCCTTCCAGAGTGTAAGCTCCATGAGGGCAGGGAGAGGCTTTGGTGGCTGCTGTATCCCTAGGGCATAGGATAGCAACCATCCCCCTCACCAAAGGGCTTCCCATTATCATCAACATATCCCTGTCTCCAGGCCAGTTCGCTTCTGTGGACACAGGAAAGGAGAAAAGTGCTGAAATCCACTCACTTGACACATGGGCAGATTCAGGGCTCTGGGGTTCCCAGATCCTGTGACCAGTGACTTTTAAAAATATTTTTATTGGCATATAGTTGATTTACAATGCTGTGTTAGTTTCTGCTATACAGCAAAGTGAATCAGTTATACATATACATATATATGTATGTATATACATATATATGTGTATATATATATACATATACAATCTTTTTTAGATTCTTTTCCCATACAGGTTATTACAGAATATTGAGTAGAGTTCCCTGTGCTCTACAGCAGGTCCTTATTAGTTACCTGTTTTATATATAGTAGTGTGTGTCTGTGAATCCCGATCTCACAATTTATCCCTCCCACCCCTGCTCCCCGGTAACCATAAGTTTGTTTTCTACATCCATAACTCTATTTCCATTTTGTAGATAAGTTCATTTGTACCCTTTTTTTAGATGCCACATATAAGTGATATCATATGATATTTGTCTTTGTCTGACTTACTTCATTCAGTATGACAATCTCTAGGTCCATCCATGTTGCTGCAAATGGCATTATTTCATTTTTTTATGGCTGAGTAATATTCCACTGTATATATGTAGACATAGCCAGTGACTTTTAACTTACAGAATCATAGCCACCCTCATCAGCAGTGTAGAAAGTGCACACAGAGATGACTTTCAGTGCTTTAGGAAGGTCTCAGGCCCACAAACAGCTCCAGCCACTAACTAACGTATCGCCATATCTTAAGTTTTACCATTAGTCATTCTTTTCTTTGTTTAGTCCTCTCACCAACCTTATGCCCATTTGACACATGAGACACCTAGGCTTTCAGTCACCCAGCCAATGTAGCAGGACTGGAGTTCTAGGGTCCAAGTCCTCTTCACCAGGTCAGGCTACCTCCCGAGGGCCCCCTGACCTCCCTGTGAATGCAATGATTCTGGGCAGCACTTCCCTAATGGTATTCTTCAGAGCACTAAGATCACCAGATAAGGAGTGGAGTGGACAGATGCTTAAGGAGGGGTGGAGGGGGCAGTGACTGGAGAACCAAAATCAGAAACTGCTTCCAAAGTGCTCCCGGGTTATTTTGGGTTTGAAAAATCTTTGTTCTAAGGTCCAGAACATTAGTGTGAACCCGGCATCGGGAAGCAGCAAGACCTGATGGCAAATTGTCCTAACCGAGAAGCACTTTGAGCTTCTTGGAAAGAAACTGCTGCATTGAATGGGGCCAGAAACTGGGCATTATTCTTTCAGACCCTCATCTCCCCTAAGCTAGTCGCTTGAGCTTTCAAAATAGTCATTTGGTTCAGCTCTTCAAGAGTGACCCTATAATATATTGTTCAAACAAGTGTGCTTTTGAGAATAAAAGGGGGAACTCTGGTCCAGTTATTCTGGACCACAGTGGGGATCGGACTGTCTGGGCTAACGGGATGCACAGTCTCCTGGCTGCCTCTTCTAACCATGAGGAATTGAGCGATGATCTAGCATTTTAATGCACCAAAGAAGGAAGTGAAATTCCCAGCCCCGCCCCTACTGGAAGGTACAGCCTCATCATTGCCACCGGTGTCCCTGCCACCCCCTGCTCCTTCCCTGGGCCCCGGGTCTAACTAATGCCTTTCCCTAAAGGCCTAAATTCTCCTTTGAGTCTCTTGCATCAAATATCAGCAGAGGAATGCCGATTTCAACCACTCTTTCCTGACCCCCCCGATTTTCCCAAACACGTCCCTTGAAACGACCGCTTCTGGGTGCTTCCGTGTACTTCCACTCACCCACCCGCAGTGAGTCGCCGTCTGGCCCTGCTGGTGTTGCCCTATGGTCCCTGACCACAGGCTTTGGAAACGTCTCTTCAGCAGGGTCCTGCTTACACTGATCTGTTTAAAGGTCCGTTCCCACGCCCAGAGCAGGAGCAGAGAGCACCAGAGCTGCAGAATGCAACCCTGCTAAGATCAAAGTGAGAGCTGGCTGAGGCTTCATGTCTGCAACCTCCCAGCGATCCCTTTGTGCTCACCTGGTGAGCAGAAGTGATGGTGAGCTAGTGTGCAGAGACCAACAAGACCTGAGCCCGAATGCGTGCTTTCTGAAGCTTGATGGCTATAGCCTGGGTCAGCAGTGCTTCGACACTACCGCAGCCCAGCACATAGTAGGTGCTCAGTAAATATCAGCTGAGTCATTGAACCATCATCGCCATGGACCACGCTGAGCCCGGTTGAGTCAATGTGATGGACAGGGTCGAGGGCTTCATTCCAGTGAATGCTGGAATGTTAGCGCTAAAAGAGATCTTAGAAATCATCCAATCCAGCCCCCCAAATGAGAGGTTTCTGATGAGAAACCCAGGAGAGGGCCCTGAGAGGTAAGATGACCTGCCCACATTTTGCTAATGTCAGGAGCCACACTAGGCTCAGCTCTCCTGACAGCTAATCCTCTGCTTCTCTGTCTACACCACGTGCCCCAGGCCAGCTGGGCCTTGGATCACCACGATTGGCCTGATATCTCACAGCATGACCCGGACACTTAGCCTCAGCGCCAGAAACCCGCACTTTGGCCCGTAACCCTAGTTCTATGTCTGACCACACTCCTGTGCCCCCCTGTCCTCCCCTCAACCCCAGCAAAATGACTCTCTCCCTCCTCCTGGTGTGACTTATTCGTCTCTCACGCCGCTCTACTGTACCTCACACCGCTATCCTGTACCTTTCCCCGTTGTATTCCTGTTGGGTCCAGAGGTATCTGCCTTCCTTACAATTTTACCAGGAACAATATCTTTTTCACCTTTGTTTCTCTAACACCTCCATTGCGCTTAACACTCATGTATTATAGGAATAAGTGACTTGCTGTGTGACCATGAGCCAATTGTTCACCGTCTCTGAGCCTTCTCTGGGATCTACAGAATAAACATGATCCTGCTGCCCTGTATGCAGCATGGCTGTGTTCTAATGTATATACAATCACACAAAGATCTTGGAAATGCAGACTCCAGCAATGGTGCTCAAGAGTAGACACCTGGTACTGAGAGCATTTCTTGGAGAAACTGAAAGGGGACTTTTCCGTCTGTGATGCAAGAAATGGAAGATGGTTCTGAGTGGCTCCAAGCTCATGCAAAACTCTGTGTATCTGAGCACCCGGCCCGGAGCCCAGCGTCGGCTTTTGGTGGGGGAGGAAGGAACCTGAAACCTGGTAGGGGTCTGAGGGTGCAGGCGTCTTGGGACAAGAGGGCTTGACTACATGCTGACCCTCCTCTTCGAGCCGCCCTGAATGATGCCCCGTCGGGTCTGTCCAGGCCGCCTGCCCGCAGCGCCAGCCAGTGAGGGAAGAGCCTCCCTCGTCAGCTGGGTTCCTAGTGCTGCAGATGGAGCGGGGAGCTGGCTGCTTTTAATTAGAGGCGCTCCTTTCCTGTTTTCCATTGGCGGCCAGCTTCTGAGTTTCCCCGCACCCCCTGCTGCTTCCCAAAAGCAACTTTTTTAAAAAAAGAATCCAAACTGTCTGGAATGAGAAAGGAGAAAGCTATCATTATGTGAGCTGCGTGGTGGTGGCTTCTGCTGGCTCTGCAGTCATTTGGAGGTTGTTGAAGGGATGACCCTACTGTCCAGATGTGGCCTACGGGCCTGGTGTCAGTTGTCTCCTAATACCATCAGCTCTTCTTGTACACACTGAGCCCCTGTGGGGAGAACACAGCCCTGCCAGCCTCTGATCCCGATTATAACCGGCTCCCTCTCATGGCTTATGGAGCCCATGTCCATTTAGAACAGAAGGGGCTCCAGAAGGCTGCCTGAGTTAGCAAACAAGAATACAGGGCACCCAGTTAAATGTGAACTTCACACACACACAGCGCACAACTTTTAGTGTAAGTCTGTCCCAAATGTTGCATGGGACATACTTATAAAAATATAACATGTAGGGGCTTCCCTGGTGGCACAGTGGTTGAGAGTCCGCCTGCTAATGCAGGGTACACGGGTACGTGCCCCCGTCCAGGAAGGTCCCCCATGCCGCGGAACGGCTGAGCCCGTGAGCAATGGCCGCTGAGCCTGCGCGTCCAGGGCCTGTGCTCCACAACGGGAGAAGCCACGACAGTGAGAGGCCCGTGTACCACACACACACAATATATATATAACATGTAGGACATAGTTGCATTACAAAAACGATTCTTTGTTGATCTGAAATTCACAGGTAACTGGACATCCTGTTTTGTTTTGTTTTTTAATCTGGCAACTCTTTTCTGAGGTCCACAGAGAGTCCCAGACCACAAACCCCCAAAGTCCACTCTCCTCAAGAGTGGGTTGTATGGAATGTTTTCCATTTGGGAGAGGTCAGCAAAAGCAGGGGGAAGAGAGGGGTGGCTGTCTTGCAACACCAGGATAAAGAAGAGAGACTTCTCACACCTAAAGGCATGCACATTATAGGTGCCTAGGCTTGTGTGGAAATATCAGCATTCAAGGGGAAGATGACAGAGATGGTCCCAGGCCACAGGGCCTGCAGATGAACCTGGTGTGCCCAGAGGCCAGTGGCTTGACCAAAGAAGGAGGAAGAAAACCACGGGCCAATTTTGGGAGGCACAAGTCGTTGGTCATTAATTCCCACCCCTTTTGGTACCTCCACTCCTGCCGTGGTCTGCTTTGATGCCGGCTCTGGCCTTACTCCAATATGCGTTAGATGGCCTACAGCCTTAATCTTCATTTAGCTCAAGTTTAATTTTATTGGAGAACAGTTTACAACCATAGAGAACTCTCATCACAAGGAGAAGATTCAGAATCTCTGCACTGGACACTAGAAAGTTCTAGCAGGTCCGTGAAGGAGAGGCAGAAGGAGTAGGGCGAAGCCTCAACCCTCGGGGTCACCTTCTGGAGGAAGTGGCCAAGGGGCGTCTGGAAGGAGAGGAGTGGCCTGAAAACCAGGCAGATGGGAGTGGTCTGCCCGGAGAGGAGGGAGACCCCCAGGAGACCCTCAGCCCTGAGGGCAGAGCAGAAGAAGGAGGAAGAAGGTTCTCAAGAAGAAGAACGTGGGGCTTCCCTGGTGGCGCAGTGGTTGACAGTCCGCCTGCCGAAGCAGGGGACACGGGCTCGTGCCCCGGTCCGGGAAGATCCCACGTGCCGCGGAGCGGCTGGGCCCGTGAGCCATGGCCGCTGAGCCTGCGCGTCCGGAGCCTGTGCTCCACAGCGGGAGAGGCCACAGCAGTGAGAGACCCGTGTACCACAAAAAAAAAAGAAGAAGAACGTGCAGCCTGCTGTTACTTATAAACTGCGATGGAGATTGAGAGGCTCTCTGCCACGTTTCCCCCTTATGTAAATGACAATTCACAATGCACCGGGCCTGATATTTTAAACCCTCTCCGTTCACGGAGCGCTTTGTGCTTCCCCTTTGTTCTCCTCTCCAATTCCCCACTTCAGGAACCGAGATCTGTGAAATTGCACGTGGTCGATAGGGAAGTACATCAGAGCTGTTCTGAACTGCCGTCCTCCGCCTCCACCCTCCCCAGCTCTGGTTTCGTCTTGGATATCAATTACGGGCTTTTCCATAAGCCCGCTAACGCGTTTTCAAAGCAGGCACATCCCCTTCCCATGTTTTGATAGTTTGGCTTGAGTTGAAATACAATTAAACTTTTCGAAAACAAGGGCTTTGAAACACAATCTCCATACTGTGTACATGTTGGTTGTTGTTTTTTTTTGTTTCTTTGGTTTTTTTCCTTAAGGGTTGGGTTTTTACTTGCTGCGGCACAATGACTTTGCCGTTCACTTTCTGCACTCAAAACAAACACTGGTTCTAGGCCTTCAGCTTTTCTAGCGCTGCATAGCTGAGAGTGGAAAAAATAACATCTGAAACAGGATGGGCTTTTGATGCTACCTCCTTATGACAGACACATCTGAAACCCACCGCTGGTGAGTCACTCGCATTCTGTGCATACCCTCTCTGAGGAGCGGGAAGTGTGGGTATTTTAACGCCTGAGGCCAGGAGAAGTTTTCAGATGTGTCTTGGCCGGCACCCCTCCCGTGACGAGCACAGTGGCCTGGCTAAGCGTGGCCCCGTCTCCTGCCAGCCTCTCTTTGTTCTCTTTGCCCTGGTTTTGCTTGTGGGCTAGGAAGCCAAGTCGAAAAAGCACAGAGCTAGCGAATTTACAAAACCAACAAGAACTTCAAAAAAAAAAAAAAAATCAGCAACAACAACAATGGGGGCCCGGCGGTTGGTAGGGGCGGCTCTGTGGCCAAAGAAGAAATGAAGAAGTCGGGTCCCCGCCAGCGTGACTCCTAACCCGAGTCGTTAGCTGTGGGAGTGGCCTGACTCTTCTCTTCCACTGTCTCCAAAGGCCAAAGAAGAACAAGGAGGGGGAAAAAGAAATAAAGACACAGAATCAAACCTAAATGACTCTGGATGAAAGATTTTTTTAAAAAGAAGGACTTGGTGGAAATGGGCCAGATATTGCCATGAAAGAAGTTATAAATCCTCAACTTGTTTGGGAAAGCAGGTCCAGGGAGGGGGCACTGGGAGCTTCTGAAGATGCCACCCGGCAGGGCCAGGGGCAGCCCAACTGGCCTCGTCTCCAGCACCAGTGGGAGACCTCAGCTTCCTCTGTGCAAGGAGGAAGTCCTTCCAGAACATCGGCCTCTGATGATATGGAAAGGCAGTGGATTCATGCAAGAATCCATGTTGCGCTAATGTTTTTGTCGTTGTTGACAGTTTTCTTAAAGAGGTGGAGTGGTTTGGGAAACGCAAGCCCGGCCTTCAGCATTTTTAGTCCAAGAACGTGGTACGACCCCTGAACCGCTTGGGAGCCGTGTAAGCCACAGAAGCACCCCAACTGGGACGCAGTACTTCTATTGTCACAAATGCCAGCTGCCTCCTCGTCCTAATGGAACCTAAAGGTTTTGTGGGTGGAAGAAAATCCCTGAGTGGCCCTAAGCAGCTCCAGAAGAGGTCAGATTACGCAAAGCATCACGGATTCTTGGAGGGGTTTATCACAACATGCACCCTCCTCAGAATGGCTTTGTGGGAGAACTGGGGTGGTGGTGGAGGGTGTCTGGGCACAGCACAGCAACTCGCAGTGTCTGGGATCATTCACAGAGGCAGCCCATGGGACACACAAGGGACAACCACGTGGATTAGTCTCCTACCACTGCTATAACTAATGACCACAAACTTGGTGGCTTAAGTAACACGCGTTTATCACCTTACCATTTTGTAGGATAGAAGTCTGACACAGGTCTCATTACACTAAAACCGAGGGACAGCAGGGCGGCGGACCTTCTGGAAGCTCCAGGAGAGCATATGTGTCCATCCCCTTCCAGATTTTAGAGGTATCTCTTGGTACCTTTCTCCCGATCTTTCACATCTCCTCTGACTCTCCTCTTCTGCCCCCCCATCTTCCACTTTCGAGGATCCCTGTGATTACACTGGGTCCACTTGGAGAATCCAGGATAAGCTCCATGTTTAAAGTCAGCTGATGAGCATATGTAATTCCCTCTGCAACCTTCATTCTCCTTCACCATGTAACCTAACACCTTCCCAGGTTCTGGGGATGAGGCTGGGGACATCTTTGGGGGCCACGATTCTGGGAGGGTGGTCTGTAGTATCCTTTGTGATTCTCACCGAGCATGAGACAGTTTCTCATTTATAATAGTGTAATTGATATAATACACATATACTATCTGCCAGGCATGGTTCTAAGCACATCATGTGTATTTAGTCTTCATGACAGTTCTGTGATGTTAATATTTGCCCCGCTATACAGATGAGGAAACCGTACAATGTCCACGGCCGGTAAAGGGTGGAGACAGGGTTAGCACCCAAATTCCAGGTGCTCTAGATAAATACAGGGGTATCGCCTTCTAAATCCCCAGGACAAGCCCACCTAGCCCCTTGTTCCCTTAAGTCCTCCTGCAGAGAGAGCGGGCACCCTGTTATGTCAGAGGCCCTGCCCAGCAGGGAAGGGTGAGTTATAAAGTTCAGTTCATCCTGCTGGCCTCACACCATCCGTGTCCTGACCACATGAAGCTGAGCTTCCAGCTAAGAATTTGGAGGAGCCAGAAACACATGCAGCCTGGCATGCTCAGCTTAGACCATGACAATACAAGCCGGTGACAGCTGATGCATGGAAATTGTCTTGCTGCTTTTTTCCCTGAGTGGAGAGGGCCTTCTGCAGAGGAGAGGAAACTGGCATAAATTAGAATGTGGTCCCACCTTTCAGGGGACCCTGGAGTCATCTGATTAGAGGGGAGAGCATGCACGTTCACACGGGGAGGTTGCCTACTCATTTGTGTCCCGCTTCTCAGCCTGGCCCTGTGACCCCCTCTGTGGAGGGCCCCCTGACCACCAATGTCTTCTTGACCTGCCCACAATGACAGAGGAACGTCAGAGCTGGACACCCAGACTGGGGGTTGCCCCCAGCCCCTCAGTATTTTCAGAATTTGGTCCAAGATGCAACGGCCGGGTCCCAGTTGGCAAGATCGACCCTAAACCAGAGAGAATTGAGAGTCAATGTGAAGGTCCTCAGGGCCTCAGGGAAATGGGCCGAGAGAACCTCCACCGCCAAGTTCCGCAAATTTCACAAGTTTGTTACAAACCCCACAAGTGTTGTTCGGTTGCTTAAAAACGATTTAATTTTTGCAATCTCTCAGAGAGAGGGTGTCCCAAATTAAAACTGATGTTTGAAAAATAGCAGCTATGGGGGGTGAAAGATGGCTCTTCTCTAAGGAGGAAAGCCAGCAGGAACGGGGAAGCGGCCCAGTGTCAAAGTGAAGGGCACAGCTGCAGCTGCAGCACCCGTGTCGCCTGAAGCCTGTCCCTCCCCTGCGCCTGTCACACCCCTGGGTCAGCAGCGAGCACATCTGAGGGCTCCGCGTTCACAGCCGGGGCTGGAGTGCCCAGAGGGGAGGCGCCCGGGTCCTGGAGAGACGGTCGGCGCTGGTGACCCTCCAAGAGGCGGCCACTGCCACGCAGGCATCGGGGAAGAGACACATGCCAGGGCTGCAGCTTTCTAACCTCTTTGCTTGAATGCAATGCTGACAGCATACAACCCGGCCCACATTTTATAGCTGAGCACCAGATGGCTGTGTCCATGGTGTCGCTCTTGATATCTTTCAATTGCCTGGCTGCCTGACGTCATTCAAGTCACCTAGCTTTCCCCAGCACCGGCCTGGCACGTGGGCAGGTTTGGTTGTTCTCTACAGGACGGCCCACCCTGGCCTGCACGAGTGGCCAGGGCCAGCTGAGTGGTGGGCTCCGGGGACTGACTCACCCACAGTGGCCACACAGGGTGCCTAAAAGGCGGGAAAGCCAGGGGGCTCCGGGTCTCCCCAGGGAAACTTTCCTCGCAGGGTCCTAGGCATGCTGACCTTCCACCTGGGCAGCAAACGGGATGGCTGCAGGGACCCACGACTTGGCCCTGTGACAAACAGCAAGTGACCACACCCACTCCTGCGAGTACAAACCACATGTGGCTTTGTGGCTTCGAGGGTCTCGGGAATTCTTTTCTGTTTGCTAAATGCCTCTCTCCTGGGGGTAGGGGGTTAAGATGCTGCATTCGCTCCGAGTGGACAAACCTGGGGGATGTCATTTCCAGAAAGAAGAAAACGCACCATACACACACACCGCAGGTGAATCAGCCTGCCTGGCTCTTGGGAATCCGACGACCTCAAATGTCCAACAGTCATGCACAGTGGACACCAATCGAAAGAAAAGCCAAATGGACAGTAGTGAGAGCAAGTGGTGCCAGGCTGTGTTTTAAGAGCTTCACGTGCGTTAACTCATTTAATCCTCGAAACAGCCCGACGAGCTAAGTGCTGTCCTTAACCCCATTTTACAAGAGGAAACCAAGGCAGGTTAAAGAACACGCTGAGGTGACAAATGTCGTAAGTGATGCTGCTGGGCTTTGACCACTTAGTCTGATCCACGATGGGAACACTTCTGGCTCCAGGGACTGTGTTCTTGATCTGGACACCAAGCTGGATAATGACAGGACACTTTGCAAAGCAAAGAAAGAGGATCTAAAGATGCCCAAAGCCTCCTTTTGGCAGAGGGGAAAGACAGGTGAATGAGACAGGCCAGGTTTCTAAGCTGGCTTCCCTCCCAGGAGAGACCTTCTCTCCAGGTCTGAGAGGACCTGGCAAGACCTTCTTACTCCACCAGAATGAATCTCACAAGTGCTGGAAAAGCACAGCTACTCCCAAACCCTGTCCCCAGCCCCACTGTGCAAGGAAGTGCCCCTTGCAGTGGGCTGTGGCAGTCACTTGCGTGGTCAGGGTTTCCAACTGCAAACAGAAGAGGAAACCACGCCAGGAAGAAGCACACTTGACCAACCCCATGTGCAAGCGTGTAGGGGACCCCGATGCATATGGAGTCTCAGGAGGACCGGAAGGCCGGGCTGGGTGGGGCTGCCTCCCCAGAGGATGCTGTGTGCTCGGGGCTGAGCTGCTCTGGGAGAACCAGGGGGAAGGGCCGGCAAGGAGCAAGGAAGGGACGCTGGTACAGAACCTCACTCTGAAGAGGAGGGCACTTCCTGAGAGCCGGCCTCAGGCCCCTGGAGCAGTTCTAGGAAACGCCCGGGGGCATTGCCTAGGCCTCCTCCGTGGGCCTCCACCAGCCTGCGGCCAGTGCTGCAGCCAGTCACCCCTTCCTTACACAGGTGACCTTCTGGCCTGGCCCCAATGAGCTGAGTCAGCCTCTACCCACACGGAACATTCCAGGCAGGTTCCCTGGAATCGCAGCCATTCCCCGGGGCTGTTTCACAAGCCTCTCAGAATCTGCCATGTATCTTGACTTGAGGCATGTCAGGGGCAAGATGGCCTCATACATGGGCAGGGAGGGGAAGGGGAAGCAATCTGATCAGAAAGCAGAAATCTTAGCTTGATTCCCATCTCTGCAACTTGCAGGCTGCCAACCAGAAGCATGTCATCCTCCTCAGAAAAATGTGGATAATCATACCCATCCCACAGAATTGTATGGCTGTGATCTGAGTTACTGGGTCACTTATTTGCTGAGCACTTGAGCACCCACTGTATGTGGAGCATTGGCAGTGAAAGGGCTTTGAAATCAGAAGAGTACCCCATGGGCTGGAAGGAGGAAGGGGTGCTTGTCTCAGGAGCAGAGGTCCTGGGGTGAAAGGTAGGCCGAGGAGGGGGCCTCCAGGGGCCTCTGCCCGAGCATTGAGAAGTGCAGGAATCGGGGGCCTCCCATATACTTGGGGTGCCAGGTAAGCGTCTGCACCTGGGACCACTGCTTATCTGGCCTACAGGTGACTCCCTGCAGCCAACCCCCAGGATGGCAGAGTGCACCCTGTCTCTGCCTGGGCAAGAGCAGCATGCAGAGAGGGAGGGGACGAACCCAGCTCCAGCCAGCACGCAGCCTGATTCAGCTTCTGTCCTGGGAGTCCCAGCCACCAGCCCTGGAGAGGGCCCTGCCAGGAGTGGGTCCCCACTGAGAGCAGCCCACGGGGTGTCTCAGGAAGTTCCCTGGCTGTATTCATATGCCTCACGGTCCTGGGAGGATGCTCCAAGTAGCCCACAGCTGCAGTCCCAAGACAGCCTTGGCAGAAAGCCATCTGGTCTGGAAGACTTTCCGCTTGCCCGAATGTCACCTCACACACTGCCACCTTCTTGGACTCCCGTTGGACCGATGGATGCTTGAGGATACTGGTAATTGCATCCTTAAATGATGCTGACAGAGATCATCGCTCAGCCCAGGCAGCGGCTCTCTCTTCTCCAACCCTGTTCCATCCCACTGCATAATGGCCAACCAGGCATCTTCAGATGACCTGGCATATGAGTCCCCAGAAGAAGCCACCTCCTCTCTAGAGGCTACGCCCATTCCTGGATCAGGGGTGGTGTCTGAGCATCAAGCTAAACTCTGAAGCACCAGGTCTGGTCAGGCAGAGGTGAATTTCCAAGCCCGTGAAATTAACAAGGCTCCTCAAAAAATCACATCCACTCTTTGTCCCTTTAGGGAGGACCTGGGTAGTGAAAGAAATAACTTTGGATCTGATAGAAAGAGTGCTGGGTGTGACATCTGCAGATCTGAGCCTGTCACGTCCATGACTTACTGGCCCTCATCCTCCGGATGCCTCCAATTCCCCATCTATAAAATGGAACAATAATACCTGGGGGTCGAAGCAAAGTTCCGTCTGTACGTATGTCGTGCAATTTATAAAGAGTGCTATGAATGTCTGTTATTAGCAGTATTCAGTAGAACCTTCTTGAAGGAAGGAGGGGAGATGGTAGAAATATTTATACCTGTTTACGATTCTGAAATCCTGGAATCTTAGCTTGTTTCTGTATTTTCCAGCTGGTCCGTGACAAGACATTGGCTTGTGAACATTTATCTCTGAAAACTAATTTCCTTCTGGAATACAAGACCGTGGCTGACCTCAACCATGGGTCCATTTCACACATCCAGGATGGGTTGGAGTGGCCTGTGTCAGGACAGCCACATTAAACACCTCTGGTCTCTATATTTAGAGGCTGAAAAGAAATTAGCTGGAACCTAAAATGAACTGGACCTTGGCCAGTGGATGTTTCAGAGTAAATTGAAACTCCAATCCACACCATTAGCCCGGTGCCTCCTCACGCCAGTGACACTTACCCACCGGATGCAATGAATCAGGTACCCTGGAAGGCGTAGGGCATTTAACGTGCCGGTGACTTCGGGCCGGCTGGTGAAATGCTGGAACCGGGCTCCATTAGGAGAATCCTCCACTGATTGACTGGTTCTTCCGGGTAAGGTTTTCCAGAAAATAAAGGTCTTCTTGGTAGGAATCTAAGAGAACAGGCATCCTGGTTCTTCTGGGAAGAAGATGGTTTTGGAGCCAGACAAATCTAGATTAAGTGTGGACTCCAGGATGTCAGGGTAGGCAGGGCTTGGGGAGCAATCCCATTGAAAGGGAGGTGGCAGGCAGGGCAACATATATCAAGCTTTGATTTTGTCCCCTGCGTGCTCCTTTTACTTAGATTGTGTGATTGAGGTGGGCGGGGTCAGCAGCTGTTGAAGATGATGGCTGGATGGAAACCCTCCCAAACCATCCCTTGCGGGTGTCACTGTCTTGATCCAAATTCAGAAGCTACCACTTGCCATCTATGTGACCTTGGGCAAGTAACTCAGCCTCTCTGAGCTTCTGTTTTCTCATTTGTATAATGGGAATATTAATTCCACTCTGGCAGGGTTTTGCGAGGGATCCTCTGAGATAACATATGGGAAAGGGCTTAGCACAATGCAAGCATCTAACAGGCACTCAACATCAGCAAGTTTCTTCCATAGCTGGTCCCCAGATGTCTTAGGATCCTAACGAAGGAACCAGATGGGTACTCAGATCTGGAAATCTGAAAACAAGAAGACGCTGGTAAGATTTTGTGGGGTTTGCCTTTGGATTTCGTGGCTCGCCAACAAGTGTGTTCTAAGAGGATACCACATCTGCCCTCCACATTGTCAGTCGGGAAAGCCAAGCAGCCGGTCTACTTGAAAGGGAGCCTTCACAGACTGAGCTATACAGGCAGCGCCAGTCCTGCGGATGAAACAGTCACCATGGCGAATGAATTAGACCAGTGGTTTTCCTAATGTCTGGAGGCAGCAGAATCTTCCTACAGTGGGTTTTTTCTCTGAGTGTTTTTTTTTCCCCTCCTCGCTTACAGAGCTCCTAGAGTCTGGACAAGACACAGGATGACAGAGGGAAACGTTATAAGCATATGTCCAGTACCACGTTCTTTGCAAGGAATCTCCAGAGGCGCCTTGTGGAAGTGGCGGGGTGGCGGGAAACTACTGAATTTGCTCGTGACCAACACAACGAGCCCATTCATTCATTCATGCAAGCATCCATTCAAGAAGGATTTATGGAAGGAGGCCCCATGGCTTCCTCAGAGATGTTAAGATAAACTGACACACTTCCCAGGCCCCGCATGTCAATGATGTATCCCAAGTAACAAACAATGCAGGCTCAGTAAGAAATAGAAAGTTGCAAAATCATCTGCCTCGAGACCTAGGCCAGTGGATTGCAGAGCCCCGCACCTGCATGTTGTGTTTCTTTGCAGGGAGTCAGACGTCTGCCTTCTGGACTACCACACCCCCAATGGCGTGCAAGCGACAGCCCCGTGTCTGGCTCACAACACACTTACTGAATGAATCTCGGGGAGCCCTCTTTATTGCCTGCAAGTTGTAGCTTCCCAAGGGTTAGGAGTAAGAGGAATAAGCCATTTAAACAAAATTGCTTTTGAAATGCAGAGGAGTTTGAAATCTAGAAGAAAGGGTGCTTGGCCAGACACATTTGGGATTTGGAGGATTCCACAGCTCACGCTGTTTGATGCTTCCATAAACCAGCTGCTTCCACTCTTCCCTAAACATCAGCTCCCAAGAGGGCAAGTCAGCCCAGGGCTCTCTGGGCAACAACAGCTTCCCGAATAATATGCAACCTCTTCTGGAGGGCCCAGCCAATCAGCACGGAGCACACAGACTCCAGGGGAACACAGCTCCCATCTAAAGCGTTTTGCTTCTCTTCTCTCCATGGTTTCCATAACAACAGATCACACACACACACACACACACACACACACACACACACACACACACGCTCAGCAGTAGAGTGTCAGTTCAACTAAGCATGTTTCCCAGCACTTGACACAATAAATTCCTCACCGGGCAGCAGAGATGTCTTCTTACCTGGAATCTCTGGGAGCCCCTGCCTCTAGAGGGCCACAGGGGCTGTGACACTAGCACCCCGTCCCAGGGACCCTCCCTCTTCTCTCCCCAAGGGCAACCCTTCAGCAATCTGTTCCCCTCTCTCTAAGCACACCATACTTGCCTTAAGGTGCCCAGAGTGCCCCAAGCCAAGAAGATAATTTCCTTCATCTTCTCTGATTCCAGGGTCCCTTATGACCCCTTCCCCCAACCCTCCCCACCCTCAAGTTTATAAGCAGCTCAGAAAAAAACACAACCAAGGCTCTGCCTTTGACTGCCTGCAACACAGCAGCCAGATGAGTGAACCCACTGGGATTTGGATTTCATTAGTCAAACCCGGATCAGAGGGTTCTGGGTAAAAGTTTGTCAGGCTCAGGGAGACCTAGCCAAGACTGCGGGAGGAGGGAGGCTGCCTGTGGCTGGAGGGCCACTTCTGGAGGTCTGCATCAGAATGAGAAAAGGAAGCCTCCCCTTTGCAGTCTGCAGACCCATGCTGTGTGGTCCTAAAGCCTCAGGATCAGTGAGGAAGCCCCAGGCCAAAATTTCAGGCTTGGGATTATGGTCCCAAATGGGTAAGCTTCCATTATGATGAAGAATGTGTAACGTTGCGCGGATGGTTTTTTGTTTGTTTTGGTCTTTAGAATATTGATAGGATTTAATACAGCTGTCTGGAGGTTTCAGAGGAGAAAGACATACCTAGCATAGTTTGCGGCACCTAGTAGGAGCTCAGCATACGATCGCTATTGATTTTTGCCCCTCTCTGCACAGCGAAAGGCCCAGCCCTGCCCAGTCTGGCCTGATTCCTCCTGGGGAGCCGCTGCCTTTTGCAGGGAAAGCTGCCCTCCTCCCAGCTCAGTGGGCTGTGAGTGTTGGTTTTGCTCCTGTCACCTGTAACTGGGTCATGTCTTACTTACCCGTCTTGTACCCAGCAGAAGAAATCAAATGAGAGTGTTAATTGACGACCAGGTTAGTCAACACTGCTGCTCTTTTCTGGTGCGCTTTATGAGAGTGTAAGGCAATCCCAGCTTATGGCAGGGTTTTGGTGTCACCGAGAGTTCCCAGAGCTTTGTGACAGCCTCGCACTGAGTCCAGACAAAGCGTAATGAGTAGCATCTCAAGTTACCTAATCACATGGCGGCAACACCCCATCCCAAGGCCGCGCAGGGCCTTTCTGTGGCGCTCCATCTGAGGAGCTCACAGGGCATAAAGAAAACACTTTCTGTATTTGGGAAATAGTATTACCTGGGTTTGACTGAGAGAGGTCCCAAGACGTGAAGTGACCTGCTTTAAGACCACACAGTAAGAAGGGGTTGGGCTGAGCTTGTGGCCCAGGCAGCTGAGTGGAGCTCCTTGGCTGGGAGATGACACACAGAAAGCATCTGACACAGAGCCTGCCCTGGCCAGGCCCTGGGTGGACTTGCTAGGACATTGAACTCGATAACAAAGGCCAAGGCAGATGAAATTTTAAAGCATCAGCCTGAGGAACCATGTGCAGAGAACTGCCTTATCCTTGAGAAAGCAGAATGCAGGACACAGAATGCAGAGACGGAGCATCAAGACGCCAGAACACAGGTCAGGAGCTATTTCTTCAGCCCTTACCGGGTGCCCAGTGGCAGGCCTCGTGGGCTGACCCCCAGGCAGGACACTGCATCACCCCTGCTCCTATATGACAACATTATTTTTATTAATAATCATAAGTGCAGCAACAATAATAATGGTTAGAAAAGAAAAGTGGAGAGTCTTTTTCTGACCTTTCTGCAGATGGTTATCTCAATCAGAAAAATTTAAAAATACAGTAAATATTCTAGTACCGAACAAATGTAATGGATTAGTACCTATAATTACATTAATTACATTTTAGTTACATGAATATACTTTTTGGAAAAAAGGAAAAACACATAGTATTTCCATACTGGTCTATTGTAAAAATGAGTAATAACATTATAGTTTCTGGTTTTGATATATAAATTCTTTTCTGTTTTTTAAGCTTCTTCTTTTTGACGTGGACCATTTTTAAAGTCTTTATTGAATTTGTTACAATATTGCTTCTGTTTTGTGTTTTAGTTTGTTGGCCGCGAGGCATGTGGGATCTTAGTTCCCCAACCAGGGATCGAACCCATGCTCCGTGCATTGGAAGCACGGAGTCTTAACCACTGGACCACCAGGGAAGTCCCTGTAAATTCTTTAATTTGTCCATGCACTTGAAAAATTGATCTTCAAGTTTTCATGCTTGGTGGACAGGATGGCCAGATTCGTCCATCTACCTCTACTCCTGGTTAATCAGAGAACACTGTTTATTAATTTTAATTTCGAAAAGTGTCTTTCCCATAAATCAAGAGATATAGAGTTATGAAAACTCTTAAAATACATATGGCAAAGAGTCATGAAAATTCAATTTTACCATAAATTCTAGAAATTGCAATACTGTCCATATCTTTGTTTCTCCAAGATCCATTCTACTCTCTATCAAATGTCTCCAGACTTGAACATTTTTATACACAAATAAAAACTCCAAATTTGACAGAAGAGATTGGCAGAACTGAAGTGACTCAAGTTTCATATAAAGACACACAGGGGGCTTTTTTGGTGGCGCAGTGGTTGGGAGTCCGCCTGCCGATGCAGGTGACACGGGTTCGTGCCCCGGTCTGGGAAGATCCCACGTGCCACGGAGCGGCTGGGCCCCGTGAGCCATGGCTGCTGAGCCTGCGCGTCCGGAGCCTGTGCTCCGCAACGGGAGAGGCCACAACAGTGAGAGGCCCGCGTACCGCAAAAAAGAAAAAGGAAAAAAAAAAAAAGACACACAGAAAGAAACAATCACAGGATAAATATAGAGAAATAAAGAAAATTCAGAGCAAGGGGAAGAAAGAAATAAGAGGGGAAAGTCCAGCCAGAGAGGAAAAGTCACATTCAGTCTCAGTGCATTGATGTAGTTGCTAGCGTTGAACCGTAAATTTCACTCTACGCTCTGGGCTTCCTGGCGGCCAAAGAAAAACGGAGATGTAGCTGGTCATGGCATTCACATCAACAGAAAAGAAACCGCTGTGGGAGAGTCTTAAGAACAGCTCCTGTGAACCTGTGCAGGAGATTCCATTCAGGGGCCAGCCAAGTCTACCGAGGGAGGTAAAGAATTCCAGGACAATTTGATTCTACTTTTGTTTCCCTCTCATACTGGTTTCAGACCAGGAAAGGATGAACTTGGGAAAGAGGTAGCTGGGGCCCCAGAGGCTCTGTGAACAAACATTAGAAAGTGAGTAACCAAGAAAGATGCATTCTATTAAGACATTAGAAAATTTGTATTTAGCACATTTTAAAACTGAGGTTAGATAAATGGCAATGCTTAATCCAAAGGACTAAATCAATAATAAAGAGGAAGATCAAGGAGAGCAGTAAGGATGGCTTAACATTGCCTTTGAACTCCGCGTTTCCTCTCCCTCAGCCGCTCCACCTGCCAGGAGGCAGCTTCAGCTCTGGGTCTGGGCGCGCAGGGACCTGCACCCAAATCCTGCCTCTAGGGCATCTTCCCTGGTGGTAACGGCAGACTGACTCGTCACAGAATACCCTCCTGCCGAAAACACTGGAAAACATCGACAAGATGTATTTTTTTCAATCTAGTTGAAGCCATCAAAAAATCACCAGGGCAGTGAGAAACTAAGGAGCTAAAAATCTCAGAAAGAAAGCATGAGCCGAGAGAGGAGTCCCAGCTGCTTTTCTCCTCAGCACCTGTCAATTCCCAAGCAGTGGCTGAGAAGTTGAGCAGAGCTTCTAGGAGTCTATGGGGCTGGGGCCACAGAAAAGGAATTTAGGGTCCAGCAATGGGGGAGGGCCAAGTTAAATACCTCAGACTTTCAGTTGAAAGTCCCCAAAAAAGCATGATCCAGAAAGAGGTCAGCCTGCAGAAAAGGCCGAATCATCTTTAAAGAGCTCAGTCCTTGATTAGATCAATGTAATGTAAAACAAAGCAATACATTTCTAAATAACCCGTGAGTCAACGTAGAAATCATGACGGAAATTAGAAAATATTTTAATGAAAAGATAGTACAGTAAGTCCCCTACATACGAACCTTCAAGTTGCTAACTTTCAAAGATGTGAACATGCCCCAGTATGCCAGCTGTTGTACTGTACTACTGTACCTTTCAAGGTACTGTACTGTAAGATTACAAATGTTTTCTTTATTTTTTGTGTTTGTTTGTTTTTTATGTATTATTTGTGTGAAAAGTATTACAAATCTATTACAGTACAGTACCATATAGCCGATTGTGTTAGTTGGGTACCTAGGCTAACTTTGTTGGACTTACGAACATGCTCTCAGAATGGAACTCGTTCATATGTAGGGGACTTACTGTAAAACTAAAACATCAAAACTTATGGGATGCACCCAAAGCACACTTAAGAGAAATTTGTAGCCTTAAATGCATCATTAGAGAAGACGAAAGGATGAAGAAACAATGAGCCAAGTTCTTATTTTAAGATTTTACTAAAAGAACAACAAATTAAACCCTAAGATAATACAAGGATGGAAATAGTCAACAGCAGGAATGAATGAAGCAGAAAACACTAATGCAACAAAGAAAAACAACAAAGCCAAAAATTGTCTTTTAAAAAGACTAATGAAATTGATAAGCTCCTGACAAGACTAATTTCTTTAAAAAAGGATGAGGAACAAATAATGAATATCAGGAATGAAAAAGAAGACATCACACTATAGCCTACAGCTATTAAATAAGAGGCTGTTCTGAACCAATTTATAGTCTTATATCTTTTAAATAAATGAAATCCATAATAAAAAATCTTTCTACAAAGAAAACTCCAGGACCAGAAGGCTTCACCAGTGAATTCTTCCAAATACTTATGGACAAAATGACATTCATCTTACACAAACTCTTTCAAAGAATAGAAAACAAGTGACCTCTCAACTCATTTTTGAGAGCAATATCAACTTAATATCAAAGTCTGACTGGGAAAGAAAATGACAGGTCATTTCTTTCTCCTGAACATGAATGCTAATACTAAACAAAATATTATCAAATTGGCTTTAACAATGTATGAAAAAGATAATACATCACAACCAAGATAGGTTTTATTTCAGGAATGCAAGATTGTCTCAATGTTCAAAAGTCAATTAATATAATTTACTATAGTAACAGAATAAGGAAGAAAATCATTGATCAACTCAATAGATTCTGAAAAAATCATTTGCTAAAATTAATCTCAGTGACAGTAAAAGGAAAAAAGAACTCTCTTAAGAAACTAGGAACAGAAAGGTGACACCTTAATAGGATGGAGAAGCTACAAAAATATCTCTAGTAAATATCATACTTAATGTTCAAATATTGATACCTTTTCCCAGTATTGAGAATAAAAGAAGGAGGATCCCTGTCTTCATTTCTATTCATTATTGAACTGGGGGTCCTAGCCTTTGCAATAAAGCAAGGCAAAGAAATAAAATTTTAAGAATTGGAAAGAAAAAAAATAAAATTGACATCATTTATAGACTACATGATTACATATGTAGAAAATAAAAAATAGTTTGTAGAAAAACTGTCAGAATTAATAAGTAAATAAAACAAAGTTGTTCAATAAAAGAAGTCAACCTTGCTTGATTTACTTATTAATTCTGACAGTTTTTCCACAAACTGTTTTGTATTTTCTACATATGTAGTCATGTAGTCTCTATTTTTATACAACAGAAACAAAAAGCAGAATCCAAAAAAGAAAACATCGATAAATTAGACTACATTAACATTTGGATCTTCTTTTCATCAAAAAAATTAAGAGTGAGAAGGGGAGCCACAGAGAAGATAATTGTAATTCATATGACTGACAAAGAACTCATATCTAGAAAATAAAAAAAACTCCTATGTATCACTAAGAAAGACACACAACCCAATAGGTAAAGGGGGAAAAGACCCAAACAGGCCAGTAGATATCCAAATGACCAATAACATTTGAAAATGTATTCAATTATATTAGTCATCAGGGAAATGCAAGGTAAAATACACTCATCAGAATGGCAAAAATAAAAAAAGACCAACAATATCAAGTGTTGGTGAGAATGTAGATTCCCCTCCTCTCCCCCCGCCAAAAAAATCTCATAGCTATTAGGCGTTGGCCAAAAAGTTCGTTCAGGTTTTTCTAGAAAGATGTTAGGGAAAAACTCAAATGAACTTGTTGGCCAACCCAATATTTGCTGGGAGTATGAACTGGTACAGCCACATTGCAAAACTATCAGTATCTACTAAAGCTGAACATATGCACACACTATGACCCAGCAATTCCATTCCTTGGTCTATACCACACAGAAATGTATACACCAAAATACGAATACAAGAATGTTCCAAGCAGCATTATTTGTAATAGGCCCAAATTAAAATCTACCAAATGACCAGCAGCAGATGAATGTATACATAAATTGTGGTAGATGTATACTAAGGAAATTTTTACAGCATTAAAAATGAGAAAACTACTTGCATCCTTAACAACATTAGATCAACTTTACAGACATAATACTGAGTTGGGGGTGGGGAAGCCAGATAAAAAGAATGCATGATGTACAATTCCATTTTTACAAAATCAACAGACAAGCAATCTAATCTTTGGTGACAAAAATGGTTGCCATCGGGGAAGAGGTGATTATTGGAGAGGGCGTGGAGGGATTTCTCTGATGCTGGTAATATTCTAACTCCTGTTTTGCATGATGGTTACACAGGTGAGTTCACATTTGTGATTAATCCATTAAATAGCACACTACAGCTTTCTTTATGTCCATTCTACTTCAATCTTAAAAAGTTTATTTACTAGCTAGCTGTGTGACAGTGGCAAGTTACTTAACTATGCTGAGTTTGTCCTCATCTATAAAATGGGTATAATAACAACCACCTCACAGGATTGCTCTGAGATACAAATGAAATAATGTGTGTGAAAAGGACAGCAGAGATGGACTTCCCTGGTGGCGCAGCGGTAAAGAATCCACCTGCCAATGCAGGGGACACGGGTTCGAGCCCTGGTCCGGGAAGATCTCACATGCCACGAGCAACTAAGCCCACGAGCCACAGCTACTGAGCCTGCAAGCCACAACTACTGAAGCCCGCGTGCCTAGAGCCCGTGCTCCGCAGCAAGAAGAGCCACCGCGATGAGAAGCCCGTGCACCGCAACGAAGAGTAGCCCCCGCTCGCCGCAACTAGAGAGAGCCTGCATGCAGCAACAGACCCAGCACAGCCAAAAATAAATGAATAAATTTATAAAGAAAAAAAAAGACAGTAGAGGATGGCTGAATAAATGGTAGCTGCTTTGTTATCACTCTAAAGGATTTCAGCTATTTCATTGTTTACTTCTGGGATTATCTGGGCTTGGCTGCTTGCAAAAGCAGCCAGTTCCCTTCTTGGGCACACTATTCAGCAGCAAACCTGGGAATTTTCGAGGTTAGTGGTCCTCACACCTACAGAGGGATTAGCTGCTGGGGGGTGTGGTCAGGATGAAGATGCAGACGCAGCTTCTGTCATCCCAGACAAGCTCATGCCTCTGACTTCCCCACAGGAGACCCAGAGCCAGGTCCCCAGGAGGACCCAAGACAGGGAAATGTAGTCATTTGATCCAGAGGAGGTCGGTAGAGCTGGGACTTTAATGAAAAAGGGATGGAGGGCAGGCAGCAGCCCTTGCAGACTGTCAGTCCCCGAGCAGGGAGAGTCCAAGGGAAACCCTACCTGGGACTCTGGGTGATGGGGAATTCATAGGGAATGGCTCACTGGGGCACCTGTATAATAATGTGGGTGCTGTGATGGCCTGGAGCACGCAGACCACTCATCCTGCTTGTGAAGAGGGATCTGCAGACTCGGCTGTTTTCTGGAAGTCATCATGAAATATGGACTACAGCTGCTTTTTGTCAATTCCCATTTTCTAAAAGGCTTGGTTGTGGTTTGTGCCTTTTGGGGGCAGACCCCCACCCCCTCTGAGACCTGGCTTTGTCAAGTTGCTTCTTCATTTTGAGAGGCGACACCTTCAAACCCAGAGTTTACCTAAATCTTTCCTGATAAGAAAAATAATAGCTGGGGTCTGGCTAAAAATGCCGATTCCTTGGCCTCAACCCAGATCCACTGAGTAAAATCTTTAAGGAGAGGGGCCTAGGAATCTGTAGTTGTAAAAAGAACCCCAAGGGATTCTGATGATCATTCAAATTGGGAAAACCATCCTTCAACCTGGTAGCATCTTTGGTAACTCTTCCCACTTGGGATAACCCCCCCTTGTTTTTACCCAAGTTTCTCTTTTTCTATGGAATAAGCTCTCCTAATGGTAGTTCCAAGCTCTGTCCACCCCAAGTTATCAAGCCTCTACTTTGTTCAGGCCCAGAGCCTGGAAATTTGTAGCCTTCCC
Organism: Hyperoodon ampullatus; assembly: GCF_949752795.1. Taxonomy (NCBI): domain Eukaryota; kingdom Metazoa; phylum Chordata; class Mammalia; order Artiodactyla; family Ziphiidae; genus Hyperoodon; species Hyperoodon ampullatus. The sequence goes on along the minus strand of NC_136914.1, from coordinate 119,070,838 downwards.
ATGATGCTGAGACAATGTCCTCTACCACAGCTTCACACACCTACCTGGGGGAAATCCAGCTAAATGATATATTATACAATTCAAACTAAAATGGATTTTTTGGAGAATTTTGGAATGACTGGTAACACCATAATTCAAAGCCACCCTGAAAAATCACTGCACCACTTCCATAGTAGTATCTTGAGAGTTACAAACTAAAATAACATTACCTGCCAGGTAAGAGTACTTTTCCTAGTCAGTATTTCTCAATAATTACTTGTGCAGGAGCTACTGCTCAGAACTAAGAGTTAGAATATCTGATGTGGTACATATGTACACAACAGAATACTACTCAGCCATAAAAAAGAACGAAATAATGCCATTTGCAGCAACATGGATGGACCTAGAGATCATCATACTAAGTGAACTAAGTCAGACTGAGAAAGAAAAATATCATATGATATCACTTATATGTGGAATCTAAAAAAAAATGATACAAATAAACTTATTTACAAAACAGAAACAGACGCACAGACATAGAACACAAACTTATGGTTACCAAAGGGGGAAGGAGGAAGAGGGATAAATTAGATAAATTAGGAGCTTGGGATAAACATATACACAATACTATATATAAAATAGATAAACAACAAGGCTCTACTGTATAACACAGGGAACTATACGCAATATCCTGCAATAAACCATAATGGAAAACAATATGAAAGAGAATACGTATATATAAAATTGAATCACTTTGCTGTACACCAGAAACTAAAACAACATTGTAAATCAACTATATTTCAATTTAAAAAAAGAATTGGAATATGTGTCTTAGTCTAAGTTCTGAGATCAATGAGCCATGGGAGATGGCTCTATCTAATTGGGTTTCTTCATCTTTTGTATGCAAAGGTGAGAAGGGTTTACCTGCTTTCCAGAGTTCTTGTCATCAATTGGGGCCAGAGAAAGGGCCCAGCACATAGATGACAAAGGTTTCATTGAACAAAGGAAAAAATGAACGAATAAGTGAGTGAGTGAATAAATGGTGCTACACTTAGTTATTTATTAAGAATAACTAAGAACAAATGTTAGATCTTTTAAAAAAATAAATCCCATAAGGTATGAGGCTGAGGTTCTCTGAAGTGGTGCCTAATTTGGAGATGGAGTCCTGCCAGGAGAATGTTCTTCTCTGCCGGTGTCTGTGCTGACCCTCTGTGCAATCTGCTGGTTGCCCAAAAAGACACGTTGGCTATCTCCACTTGGGTTTCTACTTCTTTTGTCTCTCAGCACATTGTTGCATTGGGACTGCCAGGGACCAGAATTTGGTGACAGCTTTCAGGTTTGGTTTGCCAATGACAATGTTTGGCTGAGTGTGGGGTTTCCGTGGTGTAGCTGGCCCATGGCCTTGAATTTCTTCCGGATTCAGTGGGCCCACTGCATTACCCAAATGGCCTCTTGCACATGGTGTCTCAGAAATGAGAATGTATGCATGTGTGAGTGTGTAAATGTGCACGCATGTGCACATAGAGAAGACAGTCCTTGAACACCCAACCTCTCAGATGCCTGGCCTTGAAAATGATATTAGAGCATCCTCATCACCATCTGCAAACATGCCTTGTCATTATTTGCAAAACACCACTCTACAGGACAATGAGATATGGTACTTTCCATAAGTTTACAGTCTAAGTTAGATAAAATGTATATACCTGGTTAATCAACCCTATCCAATTAATATCCATCAGGTTTCTAGGTTGCATGCCTTAGAAACCAACTCTGGATAACTTAAGCAGAAAATGGAATTGCTGGGGAGGTTAAAGGAGCAGGCTTAGTAAATGGTCTTCAGCCAAGGGATCCAGGAAGGAGAGACAAACTTATGCCATCAATGGACACAGCTGTGATTACTGGGCTGCCCCCCACCACTCTGGCCACTCTCAGTTCTAATCTCATCATCTTTGCATTGTTAGCTTATCCACTGAATAAATAATCTAGGAGGAGACTGGCACTGTTCTAGAACAGCAGATTCAGGCATGAACCCAAAAGACAAAACTGTCTGCCTTCACGGAGCTGGCATCCTAGTGGGGTCATCTCGCACTCACTCAGGTTGGGCCAAGCTTAGTCCTATGCTTTTGCCCAGGCTGCTCTGTGCCCCACAGTGAATTCCTTCAAGGAAGAGGATGTGGATACTGGGCAGTTTAAAAACGACCGTTTTGGGGACTTCCCTGGTGGCGTAGTGGTTAAGATTCCGCCTGCCAATGCAGGGGACACGGGTTCGAGCCCTGGTCCGGGAAGGTCCCACAAGCCGTGGAGCAACTAAGCCCGTGTGCCTAGAGCCCATGCTCCACAACAAGAGAAGCCACCGCAATGAGGGGCATGTGCACCATAGTGAACAGTAGCCCCCGCTCACCGCAACTAGGGAAAGCCCGCGCGCAGCGACAAAGACATAACGCAGCCAAAAATGAATAAATAAATACATTTATCTTTTAAAAAATTAATTAAAATGACAGTTTCCTACTACAACATAAGTTCCAATCAAAGTCTAGACAATGAATAGAGAGATGCTCAGAGGAAGTCAAACTCTCTTCTGGGTGGGGAAGAGAATGTGCCTTGGAGAAATTAATCATTTTGGGGGGAAGCCGTGTGTCTAAGGGCCCAACTGGGAAAGTGTGCTCCAAGCTCACTGGATTAGAAGAATTTCACAGAATGAGACTTTGTTCAGAAAGATCTAGAACAAAAAGCCCATCCTTGAAGGACTGGGAAGGAGAGTGTTTTGCCAGCAGGGCCTTGAGATCATGAAGTTGAAAGAGCAATTTTAAGTAGATGCAAAGGAACTGTCCAACTGCTTCCTCCTCCCAGCCCAAAAGTAGCCAGTGTAAGCACCCGCTGGATGCACAGGCCACATGGAGCCAAATGACCACCCTGGTAGTGACAGTGACCGTGGAGGTTCTGGACTCTGAGAGCAGAAATTAGTCTGCAAAAGAATTCCTTGCCCTTCAACAAGAAAGGGACATAATGCCATGAGAAAAAGAGAGGCAGAGCCCCAAAACTGAAGTACATCTTTGTGTCAATTTGTTCTTCTTGCAAAATGGAGGTACTAGACCCTTTCTTGCCAAAAGCAAATGGATGTCGATGATAAACTGAGAGTAATAAAGTGAAAAGGATACAGGATATGAGACGCCATGGGAGCTGGTCTTACATCCAAGATTTACGAGCTGTGTGACCTTGGGCAAGTCACTCAGTTTTTCTGAATCTGTTTGCACATCAACAATATAAGCATAGTAATTCTTGACAGGTGTGTAAAGGATAAACAAATAAGATAATGTATGTGAAAGTCTTTTAGAAGTTACAAAGTGCACCACCGGTATAAGAAGCTATAAGTATTATCCTTTAATAAATACCTATGGCTGTTATCAGTAAACTACCATGAAGAGTTTTGAAGATGTTTATTAAGTAACTGATTCCCACTGTTTCTTCCCCTACATTACACTTAGGCTGCCGGCCTGCCCTGCAAAGCACCTGCTCGCCTCCAAAATAAGCCAGTGGCCAGAAGGCACTGGAACCCTGTGAGCCACATGCTCCCCAAGCAGGCATGGGAGTGATAAATCTTGTGTATTGACCCAGGAAGAAGCCTCGACAACAAAGCCCAATTTATTATCTTAATAAATCACAAATTGTTCCTGCAGCAACTTCCTAAGACTGCACAAAACATCACAGAGTCTAGGAAGAAAAAAGGAGAGCCTGGCTGGACGGGAGCTGAGCTGGGCCCATCAGGCCCAGCCCAAGTCAGAGTGTGCCCAGCTGACCCCATGAAACAGTCCCTATGAAATGCAGATGTTTGGTAGGAGTGGGCTGTCTCCCCCCCATAATTTAAAAGCCGTCCACGCCTGCTACTAACATATAGACGCTTGCCTCCCCAGACTGGCTCAGTGGGGGTAGAGAAGGTGTTTCAGGGTGTTTGGGTGCCAGCGCACCATGGTGGTTTAATTTTTTAACATCAGCCATTCGCCTGCACTCCTGCAAAGTACTGCCTGCATAGTCCATATTTAATGTCTAAATGAAAGCGAACTAAAATTAATCTTGTTTGGGGAATTCCACAGCTCCCTCTTGAGATAAGTAGAAACACCCTGGGGTGATATAAAATTGAGGTTGGGAATTGCTGTGTTGGAGTGCCATGCTAATGAGGTGAAGGTCAGGGGTTCAATCCCCATGTGAAGGGGGCAGTTAATTTCACTCCAACTCATGGCCTCAGATTCCACCCTTAACCCTGGCCATCTGCCTCGAAGATGAGCCACTGGTCCCCAGCAGGATGGAATGAGATAGAAGGGCCAGATCCATGCAAATCCATCAACCCTGTAGGAAGACAACCCAAAGCATGACCCATGCGTAATGTGCCAGGATCTTTAATTTTGCAGATGAGAGCACTACTACATTATTACTTTATGTTAGAGTGTAAACCCATGAAAATACGGAAGGGTCCAATGAATGAGATGTCATGGGGCCCATGATGTCTGAGGCATGACTCTTCATTCTCAAGAGTTTAGCTAACTTGTTAGGGAGACAGCTTAATAAATGTGATGTATGTATGATGGTCACACAGCCGATTTTTGTTTATCCTTAAGAGGGGGAGAAGAGGTGTGGATACCTACAAACAAAAGGTAATACAAATATCACTCATCTTTAGTTTGGAATAGGTGATACAATTTAGGGACAACAGATTGCCCTTCTCAATTATGTTTTCCTTTAGCTAATAGTAATATTAGTTTGTATTCACTGGACATGTTGACCAATGGAAAGAAAAAAGAGCCCAAATGCTCAGCTGGATGAGGAAAGGGCATTTATCCCAGAGAAATGAAAACTTATCTTCACGCAAAAACCTGTACATGAATGTTTATAGCAGCTTCATTTGTAATCATCCCAAACTGGAAACATCCAGATGTCAAGGTGACTGGTTTAACAGACTGTGGTGCATCTGTATCATGACATACGACTCAGCAATAAAAAGGAAAAACTATCTTTTTATATACATTTTACTGAAGTATAGTTGATTTACAGTGCTGTGTTAATTTCTGCTGCACAGCAAAGTGATTCAGTTATACATACATATATTCTTTTTCATATTCTTTCCCATTATGGTTTATCACGGGATATTGAATATAGTCCCCTGTGTTATACAGTAGGACCTTATTGTTTATGCATCCTATATATGTTAGTTTGCATCTGCTAATCCCAAACTCCCAATCAAAAGGAACAAACTGTTGATACACGGAGCAACTTGGTTGAATCTCCAGATAATTATGCTGAGTGAAAAAGTCAAGGTTACATGCCATATGGCTCATTTTTAATAAAATTCTTGAAATGACAAAATCATAGATGTGGAGAGCAGGTTAGCAGTTGTCGAGAGTTAAGGATGGGGGGTGGCTGAGTGTGAGTAAAAGGAGTATCACTTATATGTGGAATCTAAAAGAAAAAATGATACAAAGGAACTTATATACAAAACAGAAATAGACCCACAGACATAGAAAACAAACCTGTGGTTACCAAAGGGGAAAGTAGGGGAAGGGATAAATTAGGAGTTTGGGATTAATAGATACACACTATTCTACATAAAATAGATAAACAACAAGGATCTACTGTATAGCACACGGAACTCTACTCAGTATTTTGTAATAACCTATAAGGGAAAAGAATCTGAAAAAGAACGTATGTGTGTGTATGTGTGTGTATGTGTGTGTATATATATATATATATATATATATATATATATATATATATATATATATATAACTGAATCTCTTTACCATACACCTGAAACTAACACAACATTGTAAATCAACTATACTTCAATAAAAAATAAAATAATTTTTTAAAAAATGGAAGTAGGGGGCTTCCCTGGTGGCACAGTGGTTGAGAGTCCGCCTGCCAATGCAGTGGACACGGGTTCGTGCCCTGGTCTGGGAAGATCCCACATGCCGTGGAGCGGCTGAGCCTGTGAGCCATGGCCGCTGAGCCTGCGCGTCCGGAGCCTGTGCTCCGCAACGGGAGAGGCCACGGCAGTGAGAGGCCCGTGTACCGCAAAAAAAAAAAAAAAAAGTTAAGTAGGTGTGGCTATAAAAGACCAACATGAGAGACATTCGTAGTGATGGAAACATTCACTGTCTTGACTGTCTCAGTGTCAACATCCCGGTTGCGATACTGTATGATAATTGCGTAGGTGTTACCAATAGGGGAAGCTGAGTACAAGGTACACAGATCTCTCTGTATTATTTCTGACAACTGCATGTGAATCTACAATAATCTGAAAATGAAAAGTTTAATTAAAAGAAAAGTCCCCCCTCATCTGTGTATGATGGAGGGCGGTGTTACACACCCAGAGATTCAGGTCTGTTGGGAATATCACAGGCTGGCCTTACTCTCGTCCTTGTTAACATGCTCCCTCTTGTTTTCCTCAGATCGAAACAACACACACCTAGGAGTAGGCAGGCTGGGCCAGGAATTGCATGGAGGTGTCAGGACTCCAGGTGCCAGGATTGGCCAGCGTGGAGACTCCTGGCAGTGTGACAACCACGAGGGTATGAATTTAGGGCAAGGAGCTGCACTGCGGTGCTGGGGATCAGCAGAGAGACCAGAGGACTGGATTAGGGGATGGGTCAGCAAACAAGGAAACCATCAAGAGTCTAAAAGTATTTTTCGCCAAGAATAAGGGCTGGGGCCACATAACAAGGGTAGCGTTAAGGTCCTACTAGGCGAGAAAGACACTTGTGTGTCTCCTCCTTTGTTCAAGAAATATTTAGTGAGAGACTCCCAGAAGCCAGGCACCAAGGTAAGTGACCAGGACACAGACCTGGTCCCTGGAGCTCACTGTCTAACAAAGGAAACAGTAGCAAGGATGCTTGAAAGCACTTTGGAGGGAGACCCATTCCTGATAAGGCAAGGAAGTGACGTGGAAGCAAGATCTGACAGATTAAGTGTGGGATTGAGGGGGGCAGGGGCAGGATTCATGCAGAGGGGACAGGATCGCACGGCCCTGAGGTTAAAGCACTATCACCACAGGCTGGGTTAGTCTGCAGAGGCTGCAAAGGTTACTTGTGGTTCCTCTAATCTGGGCATTGGGATATAGGGCTGGTGTTCATGGGCTGGCCCAGTCAGAAGTAAAGGCTCAAGGCAGGAAATCCTGCAGAACAGGCAATTAGTGACCACACTCAATCAGTGGATGAAAAAGAACCTCAGGCCCAGAGAGGCCAGAACTCTGGATTGCTGTCCCCTGGGAAGGTCAGAGCTTTGAAAAATCTGTAAGGCCCTAGCGGATGCTTTGATCCTCACAGCCCCAGGGGTACCTGGTGGGCCTCCTACCTCTGTTGGAACTCTCTGACTGTCAAATGGACCTCCCGCATGGATGAGGCATCATTTCTATGGAGCTGAGAAGTCACGTGGACCCCAGGGAGTGAGGAGTCACATGAATCCTCAGCAGAAAGGAAGGTGACATCTTCTAGCTTGATTAGAAGTTCACACCCCCGAAGAGTCCTTCAGCTGGATGGGGGCTCTTCTCTGACTTTTCATTTCCTGGGGACATTCCCTACTTGGACCGTGAGAGAGGCCATTGTCATCCAAGTGAGCAATGGGCCAAGAGCCTCCCAGTCTTTGGAAAGCAGAAGTCAGGATGCTGGAATAGAACAATAACTCCTTCATACTTTCAACAACTATTTATCGAGCATATACTATATGCCAGGCCCTAGTGCCAGCCCCAGTGACCCAATAGTGAGCAAACCATGCTTTCTGTCCCCAGGGAACCTACAATCCACTGCGTCAGTCAAAGAGAAGGTAGGTTCATCAAACTCTCAAAATAATAGGGTTTAAATAAGCTAGAACTTCGTGCCTCTCTCACATATCTGTGTAAGTGTAAAGCAGCCCAGAGTTCTTATGCCAAGACACAGGTGCCTTCCATCTTGTGGCTTTGTCATCTCAAGGATGTTGCCCTCATCCATTTAGTCCAAGATGGTTCACCACTAGGTCGCATTGCAACAAGCGGGAAGGAAGTGGTGGGTAGAAGAATGAGAGGCACAAACCTCTCCCCTGAAAGGCCCAGACGTTGCACACGTTGATTTAGCACAAACTCTATTTACAGGAATTAATCCTATGACCCTATCATGATGCAAGGGATCCTAGGAAGTAGGGTCTTTAACTAGACAGCCGTGTGCCCAGCCCACTTTCAGTTATCGTGGAAGAAGGTGAGCGTGGATATTGGGGGTAAGCAGTCATCTCTAATTAAGCAGGGAGGTGAGTAGCAAGAGGACACACCTCTCCCGGAACAAAAGCAAGTGAATGGTCCAAAGCTAGGCAGAAAAGGAAAAATCTACAAATGCACAGGACCTAAAGGGCAGGGAGACAGGGTAGTAGCAAAAAACAAAGGGAACACCGACGTTCACACAAAGCTTCAGAACACCTAGGAATGGCATCTGTATTTCCTTCGGAGGCAGGCATCGCCCCACACACTACTATAAGTGGGGAAGGGGTGAAGGGGGTGCAGCCTGAGGCAGATCTGATGAAGTGAGCTTCTCAAGGGTGGATGCTTTTGGTTCCAGAACTGTCCATCAGGAAAAGGCATCAAGAGGACTAACGGTGCTACCCGTTAGTGGTGCTGACCCGTTGCCTTGTCAACCATCCTGATGGCCACAGTGATGCTGGTGGTGATGGCAATGTTGATGCTTTGTTTCACTGGAGCAGCAGTGAATTACCTTAGCATCCTTGATGAAAGGACCAGTGAAGTACAAACCTTAATTGGAGCTATGCTGGTAAGCAGGGGAGAAATTCACATTTGTGGGCATCCTAAGCCCTTCCTCTGTAGGATAGGAGCTGGATCAATAGCAAGTCTCCCAGTGGTAGACAAGTCCAGACTCGTAAGATGTACTCACCACCCCTCACCACCCATCACTCCTCCCCAGCGTGTTTCAGATATATGGTGCTTTTCATAGTTTCACATAAAATGCACAAGAATAGTTGAGAATAGCTTCCAGGGATTGCACCCTACTACGTGCCAGGCACAGAGCTCAGCATTCAACAGCATTTACGTGGGTTTTCTGCTTTACAAAATGCTTCTGCAATATATTAACTGGGTCCTTTCTCTGTGAAGTAAGTGTAGTGGGAATCAGAGTTATTCCCATTTAACAGATGAACAAAATGTGAACCATGATGTACCTAAGACCACGTGGCCAATCCAGAGCCAAGGCTGGCCCAGAATCCCTCCTCTCCGGTGGGCACTTCCACTGAACCCACCCTTGTTCAGGCCACTTTATTTGGGGATTTCTCCTCCAGTACCATGCGCTGGGCTGTGCAGTGATGTTCTAATATAGGTCAAATCCCAGGGCAGGTAAACTCCACGCACTATCTGTAAACCCTAAATTATAAAACAGAGGAATTAGAGAGTCACGGTTCTCTTTAAAAAAGGGGGAGGTTTGCAAAAGTCTTCCTTGAAGGTCCTCTAGGGCAATTATGATATAACAGCCTCTGGAATAATTCCTTTTCCATTCCACTCTCAGGAAGGCACCTGCTTCGGGGCGGGAAGCCCGTCAGTTCAAGAACTTGAAGGGAGTCCTGCAGGGCCTGGGGAGCACAGGGGTGGTTTAAGGGAAACCCAATGTTAAGTAACTAGACTGTGGGCTGGGGCTTGTGATTTTTTTTTTTTTTTCCAGTTTTTAGCTTCCATCATCCGTCAAGTTCTGAGAGACCAAGCAGTGCACAGTATGTTGGGTCTACTGTGAGATTCAGCCCCCACGGAGCCGGGCTGAATCTCAGTCCTCATCGTACGTGACCTCCTGGCATCATGTGAGCCAGCTGATCACCCCTTCCTCCTGAAACAGCCCCTCTCCCGCTCCCCCCCGACCTCCTACTTCTCCTGGTTGCAGCGCACCTGCTGGGTTTTCCTCCTGCCTTGATGATCTCCTCCAGGGTCCTGACTGTAAATACCTTTCTTCCATTGATGATACCAAAGTCTTATCTCCAGCCCAGATCTCCCCCCTCAGTTCCAGACTCAGAGCTCCAACCGTCTTGAACATCTGATTGGCGTCTCCAGCGTAACCTGTCCAAAAGAGAGCTCCTGATTTTCTCTCTCAGACCTGGTTTCCCCAATCACCCCAACTCAGGGAACAGCAGCTTCATTTTCCCAGTTGCTCAGGACAACTCTTTCTCTGACACCTTAGACCCCATCTGTCAGGAGGTCCTACTGGCTGCCTGTTCAGAATATCCAGAGCCTGACCCTGCTTCAGCCCCGATGCAAGCCACCATCCCCTTCCCCCGGGTTATTTCCACAGCCTCCTAATCAGTCTCCTTGCCTCCAGCCTTGTCCCCTCAGTGTGGTCTCAGTCCAGCAGCCAGAAGGACACTGTTAAAACCTAAACTGGATTGGGTCACTTCGCTGCTCCAAACCCTGCTGCAGCTCCCATCTCCCTCGGAGAAGAGCAAAATCCTCGGGACAGCCTCCAGGGCACCCTGTGATCTGTTCCCCACACACCTACTACTGTCACTTCATCTCATCTCCTCCTGATTCCCCGACCCTGCAGCACTGACCTTGCTATGCCTGGAACACACCGGGCACACTTGTGTTTTGGGGCCTTGGAATTCACTCTTCCCTCCAGCTGGGACCCTGCCCTCTCTGCTAATTCTCCCCCATCCTTCAACAGCACCTACCCTGCAATGTCTTTATAAGGATTAGAAGGAGCATGTGTAATAAATAAATTAATCAAAATCTTTAAAAAAAAGAAAGGGCATGTGCAAAACTAAATAAATAAAAATTAAAATAAAAAAGAGCATGTGCAAAAAATTAAAATTAAAAAAAAGAAAGTGCATGTCCAAAAATAAATAAATAAATAAATAAAAATTTAAAAAAAAGAAAGAGCATGTGCCCCAAATAAATTAATTAATTAAAAGTAAAAGTAAAAAAAAAAAAAAAAGAGAGAGAAAGCGCATGCGCAAAAAGCCAGTGCAGGGCCTGGCTTGGGGTAATTCGCTGCTATTATTATCGTTATTTCAGAGGAAAATAGGAAAATCTAACCCAGTAGATCTCCACACCCTGCTGACCTGGCTGACCTCCAGATTGGTTACCAGCACTCCTATCCTCGCCATGCCATGGGAGGGGATGCAAGCTAGTGCAGAGTCCCCATCGCCACTCTGTCCAACAACTTCATTGTAAACCATCCACCGTGCAGTCAACAATATTTATGGATATTTGGGGCATGGCAGGAGCTGGGGAATCCTAAGAAAAATAAGACTCTGGCCTCCCTCCTCACGGCGCTCGCTGTCCTTCCCAGGGGATGAGCGGGTAGACGACTGATGTCAGAGGGGGTGGTAAGTTCTAGGAAGTTCTGGGGTCGAGCTGTTGCCTGCCCAGCACCTCCCGTTTCCCCCCATCCCACACCCTCACACACACACATTACGCCCAAGGTTCCAGACAATCACAAGCAAGACGAAAACTGAGCACTCGGCACATCCAGTTGCGCTAACTGTGTAGCAGCCGCAGTAACACAAACTCCTGAGGATTCCTCCTGAGGCCCAGGGGTGAGGACCTCCACCTCGGCTTCGTCATACTGGCTGCAGTCTGGTACTGAGGTAAGCTAGTCCACCACAGGATGCAGGGCAGTGAGGAGAGAGGCCACATGGGCCTCTCTGGACCAACCCAGGAACCGAAAGGAGCTTAAACAAAGGCCAGGGAAGCTCCTGCCTGGGCCTCACTTCCCTAGTCAAATGGGAAGAGACTGGTGCCTTCTGGCCCTTCCTGCACACAACCTCCTTCCCCTCAGCCTCCTCGGGGAACTTCTCGGGCTGATGAAGTACAGGCTGGGGGTGGTGCCCAGCCCACATTCCTTAGCCTAGCTCCAAAGCAGACACCCCCAGCCCTTTACTTCCCAGCTGCCATTTGCCCTTAGGGCCAAGGTCTTCCCTCAAATGGGTGCCCTGGGGGAAATCATTCACCAGAAGGGTATGGGAGGGCCTTCAGGAGGAGGGTGTTTGTCTCCCCGTCAAAGCTTGAGCATGAACTGCTGTCATGAGGCGGTAGCCAGGAGCTAAATTACTCTTCCCTCTGCGCCCAAGCTCCGAGAGCCTTTGTTTGACTAAGGTGTTTTCTCCACGGTTGCTGAGATGCCAGCCATTCCTACAAGATCCCATTTGATAAGGCAGGACTGGGAGGGTAGGCGAAGGGGAGCTCGGGGTTTCTGGTTGGCAGGTGGCAAGTGGCACAGAATCTTCTGGCACCCCAGGCCCTCCTGCTGCCATGCTCGAGTAGCTTTGCTCCCAATGGAAGGTTCCAGGAGGATGTCCGGAGAGCACAGCAGAGGAAGGGGGTGAGCTCCCTGTGGTCAGCAGGGGCTGGCTTAACCTTGGAAGCTTTGCTGGGTGTTGCCTAAAATGGACAGTCTAGGTCCTGTGATCCCAGGCACCCAATTGCACTCAGGGCCAGTTCTGAGCTTGGCCAGGGCTTGGCTCCCTTCTGAGCCAGGAAACACCTCCAGGAAACGTCAGGTGTGGATAAGTGGGGTGGGGGCCCGAGGAGGAGCCCCATCACTATCTTTCCCACAAATCTACCATCCACCTCGTGGGAAGAGCCTGGGTGTGAATGTAAATAGATGGTGCTCAGATCTTAGCTGTTGAGATTGCATGAGTAGTGACTGCGCCTCTGAGACGCATCTGAAAAGATGGGGGTGATGATAGTGATGGGATGATGTTGTTTTGAGGATGGAGGGATGCTGTGTGCCCAGCTTCTCTTTTGTACTTTTTATTTTTGGCCGCACGACATGTGGGATCTTGGTTCCCCGACGAGGGGTTGAAACGTGCCCCCCCGCCCCCCACCCCGCAGTGGAAGCACGGAGTCCTAACCACCGGACCACCAGGGAAGTCCCTGTGTGTCCAGCTTCTAACCACATAGGAAACGCTCAAGAAATGGTAGCTGCTGCCCTCCTTCCAGACCCCGACCCCCCCACCCCCGTGTCCCCCTGAGGTGCTCGGGCAGAGTTTGCTGTGTCTCACTTCATGCTTCTACGATAACCCTCCAGGGTTCATATTCTGTGCGTTTGCATTCACCTCTCCGGCACATCACTAATGCTTGGATGTAGGGATTCTGCCTTGTTCGGTGTCATCTCTCCAGCTCTGTCCCCTTCCCTGGTGCAGAGGTGCCCAAGGAGCGTTCATCTACCCCTGGGCTCCAACTCCACTTCAGGAAGTGCCTGCAGCTCCAACAGCCCAATTAAGGCATGCCTGAGACCCAGGAAGGCGGTGGAGATGGGGCAGCGGTCCTACCTCCCATCCTCATCATCCTCACTTGGTTCCGATCCCTGCAGAGTGCCGATGAGGCCACCGTACATCAGCCGGAGACCAAATGTCATGTGGGGAGGCCAGGAAATGGATCAAAAGGCACTCACTTCATCAGCCCCAGACTGAAGATGGAAATGCATCACCCCCTCGAGCTCGGAGCCAGGCTTAGCCTACTCCACTGTCCTTCCATGAACAAACAACAACCTCACAGCATTACAAAAATGATGGACACCAGGAGAGCTCCAATCAGGTCACCTCTTGGTGCAGAGAAAGTTTCTGTCTTTGAAACTGGAATCGAGAAGACGGTATGTTCGGTCCTCATTTCAACTGTGCACCCAGGCAGCTTTGCCTGACCCCCAGGATCTAAGTTAGATCCCCTCGCTCTCTCTGTCATCATTCCCTGGTGCTCTCTGTCATAGTTCTCACCACACAATCTATGTATGCTTTATTTGTACAAGTATTTGTTTAATATCCACTTCATCTCTGTACTCACAGGTATAAAGGCAGTCATGTATCCCAGGTCTAGCATCCTACTGAGTATATAATATAATCAGCTCTCAATGTATTCATCCAACAAATAGCTCCTAAGTGTCTCCCACATGCAACATACTATTCTAGATGTTAGTCAGTAGAAACAGCAGACAGATGGATAGCTTGTTAAATTAATACAAGACACTGAACTGGGCTATGTGCCTGTGGTAGTTTTCTATGGCTGCTGTTACAAATTACCACAAACCCAGTGGCTTAAAACAAGATAAATGTATTCATCAGAAGTGAAAAATCAGTCTCACGGGGGTAGGATGAGGGTGTCAGCAAGGCTGTTTCCTTCTGGGGTCTCTATCTACACAGAGACAGAGGAAAGAAGGTCATGTGACAAAGAAGGCAGAGAAGGAGTGATGCAGCTGCAAGCCAAGTAATGCCAAGGGCAGAATCTATCTCCTTGCCTTTCCCAGCTTCTGGAGGCCATCCACATTACCTGGCTCCTGGCCCCTTCCTCTATCTCCAAGGCCGGCAATGTATCATCCTCAGACCCCTCCATTTCTGACCTCTGCTCCTATGGTCACATCTCCTTCTCTGACTCTGGCCCACCTGCTTCCCTCTCATAAGGACCCTTGTGATGACACTGGACCAACTCGGATAATCCAGGGTAATCTCCTCACTTCAAAATCTTTAACTTAATCACATCAGCAAATTGCCTTTCACCATGCAAAGGAACATTCAGAGGTTCCAGGGATTCATGGACATCTTTGAGGGTCCATTATTTAGCCCGTCGTGGTGACCTAGGTAACACATATTTGGAAATCTTTGAATGAAGAAGTTTTCCTAAAGTTCAGCAATCTCTTACTGCAAACCTCCAGAGGTTTTTACAAGGTACACATTCTATACTGTGAAATCACATCTTACTCAAACTGGAGGTGATGTCTTTTCATCAGCTCCGAACGTCTGTGACATGTACGTGTGCTGTGACCACCTGCCTAGGAGCAAGGGAATCCCGTCTATGGTGGGTTGAATGTGTCCCCCCCAAAAGATATGCCAACGTCTGAACCCCGGTACCTGGGAATGGGGCCCTATTTGGAAATAGGGTCTCTGCAGATGTAATCAAGTTAAGACAAGGTTCTACTGGATTGGATGGGCCCTAAACCCAATGACTTGTGTCCACATAAGGAGAGTGACATTTGCACACAGAGACAGAGGAAGGAAGGTCATGTGACAAAGAAGGCAGAGATTGGAGTGATGCAGCTGCAAGCCAAGTAATGCCAAGGATTGCCGGCCACCACTGGAAGCTGGAAGAAGAAAGGAAGTCTCCTTCCCTAGAGCTTATGGAAGAAGCATGGTCCTGTGACACACTGATTTCAGACTTCCAGCTTCTAGAAATGTGAGAGAATACAGTTCTGTTTTTTTAAGCCACCCAGTTTATGGTATTTAGCTACAGCAGCCCTAGGAAACGAATACACCCCCTCTTCCAGCCCTGACCCCAGGGGCTCCCAGAAGGGCTACCCAAGGATGCTGGAGGAGCAGCTGCAAGGCATGCCCACATCCCAGGCCTCCTTCCCAGGCTGTGGCCCATTTCTTCCCCGTCGCACACACTGGGCCACAAGGAAAGGCTTGGCCATTGGTAATGAACCACTGATTCCCCTCCGCTCTGACAGCCTTCTCCAAAATCAAAGTCACCACTGTGAATTCATTTTTTCCCTTGTTTCTTGGAAAGCACCTCTCAGGACTATTTCAAGAAAAACAAATTGTGAGGTTTGCTTAGGATCTATTTAAAGGGAATCATCAGGGCAACTTCCAATAACAAACCAGAGGCCAGTCAGAGCTTTAGGACAAGACTGGAGCCACTGTGAGTGTGTGTGCGCTGCCGGCCAGGCTGGACCAAGGCTGCCACACGCCCATTGCCTGGCACGCCCCTCGCTCACTGGCAGCTCGGTTGCTTCTTCCCAGCCCTTCGCCCAAATGGACACAAAACTGCATGGTCACCAAAAAAGAACTGCCAAGCAGTATTGCTGTAAGGTTTCCCACCTTGGAGAGTTTAACAGGAACATCTTGAAGCCATAGAGCTCCTTTCACCCAGAAATCCCAAACCACTTGGTTATAACTGGCTCTGTGTGTACAGAGCTTTTTGCCAGCCCTCCAGGGTGGGGTGAGTAGAAACTGTCCCCTCCCACTACAAGAAGGGTACACTCCAGTTGAGACCTCAAGGAAATGAAGGAGCCATGGGAAGATTCAGAAAACAGTGTCCCTGGCAGCAGCAAGAGTGTGTGCAAAGGTCCTGAGGCAGCAAAAAGTTTGGCCAGTATTCAAGGAACTGAACACAGTGTGGCAGGAGTGGTGTGAGCATAGAGAAGCAGAGCAAGATGGGGCTGGAGAGGAGGGGCGGGGGCCAGGTCACACAGCTTTACTCCAGGTCTGGATTTTACTCTAAGTACAAAGGGAAGATACTGAAGGGTTTTAATGAAGGGGCTGGAAAGGGAGAGTAGATAGAGACACTTCAGGGGAGAGGGATGAGGTTCGGTGACTGGATGGGTGCGGGAAACGCAGACAAATGAGGACTCCAAGATGGCGCCCAAGCCATGAGCCCATGCCACGTGGCTTACTAGGTGCAACATCTTTCAGATTCTCTAGATGCAAAATTATGTTCAATGACTTCAGAGTCTGCACCTTCCAAAGTTGATGAAGAACTTCCTACAATGTCCCCCAGTGTCCCTCCTTTGAGATGGTACCAACACAGCTCTGTGGGCTGTACGGGGACTGCAAAGGGATGCATGAAGACTCCACTCACCCAAGGTCGCTGGACCAACCCTCACAAACTCTCCATCCCCCATTCATTCCACGTCCTCCCAAGGCGCATCCTGAAAATGCCTCATTCCACAACCAGCACACCTAACATCATCCTCTACTCCAACCTGAGTTCTCTCCCTTCAAAGCCACAGAAGTGAAAGAGAGAAAGTCATTCAGAGAGGTAAAAAGAGGGGACTGGGAGGGCTTCCCTGGTGGTGCAGTGGTTGAGAGTCTGCCTGCCGATGCAGGGGACATGGGTTCGTGCCCTGGTCCGGGAAGATCCCACATGCCGCGGAGCGGCTGGGCCCGTGAGCCATGGCCGCTGAGCCTGCGCGTCCGGAGCCTGTGCTCCGCAATGGGAGAGGCCACAGCGGTGAGAGGCCCGCGTACCACAAAAAAAAAAAAAAAAAAAAAGAGGGAACTGGGAGGTGTCTAAACACTTCTAGGGAACAAGGACTGAGCCTTTTCCTTCCTTTCTTGTTCTCAAACTTTTCTGCACATACTGGGAACATTGGCTGTTGATGCATGAAATATTGAGGCAACCTTGTTTATGCTCTTGGCACCTTATTTGGCTGAATGTGCCTTTTCAAAATCAAGATGTTCTGGGAATTTTTTTTTCAATAAAAATATGAAAATATTCCAAAACAGAAAGGCGTACTGAGGGTAACCATATAAAAACAATTTAAGCTGAGAAAAATAACCCAGTCCCGCTGAGTCCCAAAGAGAACCTTGGTTTCCATGGGATGTGAACAAAGTACAGAGCTCCTAGCAGTGGGTGGGATGGGACGCTTGCTCTCAATCCAAATAAGCAAACATCCTCCCCGAACCCAGCATCCTTGCCCCACAAGCTGTGGTTCCAATTTGCTTCCTGTTTTTGGCCCTCCCAAAAATACATCTCACAATCTTTTTTATTTTCATCTCTCACCTTGAAAAGCACAGATTTGCAAGTGAGAGTATCTTAGCAGGGAGACAAATCCAGCAGGCATTCAAGACATTCAGGCGAGAAGAAGTGCATCTCATCGAAAAATTTCCATTGCCAGCACTTTTTTAAAATTCCCAAGATAAATGGGTTTTTACTTATAGGACTATGGGCTCCATTATTCTTCAAACACTTTGCTGCTTCCAAGGGGCCAAGAAAATTGGTCATGCACCCGGCCAGCTGATCCAACCTCAAAAATCTTAATGAAACCTTAATGAAAAGGCCCTAATTTTCCCTCCCTTTCAATAAATGTGTCTTCTCTCCTTCCCAGCAGTATTCAGCATGTGGGGTGGGCAGGCAAGGTGCCCAGTTTATGCAAATGGGCAGAAACACCTGATTTACCAGGATTTTCCCCACTGCCTTCAATCCAGGGGTCCCTGCTCCAGAGGGCCTGGGAAGGGGAGCAGGTGACTCATGGACCGTGACTCCAGGGGACTCAAAAAAAAATCCACATTCTGATGTGGATTTTAATGTTTACATATATATATATATGTGTGTGTGTGAATGTACGGGGTTGGGGGAGGGTGTTAAAAGACCAGAATCTTAGAGACGGCTTGAAGGTGTCATGAAAGCTAATTCTGGTGGAAAACTTTCCCGGGGGGGGAAAAAAAATTCCCCTGCTCTACAGATGCCTCTAATCTGTCTTTCAGAACCTGGAAGAGAGCAGCAAGGATTTGGACCGTGGCCTGGAGACACAATTTGCAGCTGTCTTTCCTGTACCCTCAGGCTGGTACAGCAGGTGCTGTGAAATCTGGCTGACAGGTCAACTTCAAGGTGATCCGTTTGCCGAGGCTTCTCTCTGTTCAACTAATCTCCCATCACACCTCTGGTGCCTGGTAAAGGTAAATAATTATGACTAAGTGCATAAAGTAGGAGGGTCTTTGCACACCTGTAATTCTTACCTGGCAAGTCTCCACGGAACCTGGGAGTTTCCCAGAGGGCTGGGGGGGGCCATTTCGGCAGAGGATAAATCAGGGTGGGTCCTTCCAGGCAACATCTGGCTGGAGGAACCAAAATTCAAACAAACACTGGATGCCTGTTTTGTGGCATGGCTGGAAGTCTCAGAGTCAAAGTTCTCAGGCTCCTAAGCTGTGATAAACCTGGCCGAGATGCTCACATACATCTGTAAGTGTCTCAAAGTAAACAAAGTATCATTCCCTTCCAGCTGCACTGTCCCACAGAAATATCATGGGAGCCACAGGTGTCATTTTTAATTTCCAGTAGCCACGTTTAAAAAAAGAAACAGGTAAGATTCACTGTAATAACTCTATTGACCAAAAATATTATTTCATCATTAAATATAAAAAATTTCAGCTAAATATAAAAATTATTAGTGAGATTTTTTTTTTCCATACTAAGTCTTCAAAGTCCTTGGTCTGTTGTATATATGGCACATCTGAATGTAGACCAGCCACATTTCAAGTTCCCATGTACCATATTAGACAGGGCAGTCTCTGAAGGTGACATTTCCACCTCATAACATTTTGACTTCCCATGAACATTTCACATAGAATAAATGAAATTGTGATACCTGACTTTTACTTGATTTAAAATGCTCGCACTCTTAATAAGATAAGAATTTCTAAACAATGTCTTTTGAAGAGCACCAAGCAGGTCTGAAGGCAAGCCTTAGCGGCCATGGCTCACGGGCCTAGCCGCTCCGCGGCATGTGGGATCTTCCTGGACCAGGGCACGAACCCGTGTCCCCTGCATCAGCAGGCGGACTCTCAACCACTGCGCCACCAGGGAAGCCCCAGCCGGATTCTTGACTGCTCCGCCCCTTAGGGCCGCTCACCAACCTCTGGGTGAACACACACACGTGTGTTCACGTGCTGTTTGCCAGGGACCCTGGGCACAGAGGCTGCCCTGGAGGAGAGCAGGGCCTAGTGACAGCCAAGCAGACTGAGAATACAGAGGCAGGGATGGCCGTGCAGCCAGCAGCCGCCCCATCGAGAGGCCACCCGGGTAGGAGCCTCTAGGCCTGGATCCAGAACTATGGCTACAAGTTCTGCAGGAAGGCAGGAAGGAGGGGACAGGAAGTAGGTACAGTAGGTACAGAGCCTGCAGCCACCCAGCTGTCAGGGACATGCAGGCTATTAGTTAAGCATGGAAGGAAACATCCACAGCAGGATGGTCGAGAGCAGAGCAGTCCAACCCCAATATAATGCGAGTCTTATGTGTGGCATTTTTTAGTAGCCACATTAACAGAGGTGACAAGAAACAGGTACAATTCATTTTCAAAACATATTTTATTTAACCCACTTTCTCCAAAATGCGGTCATTTCGACATGTGTGATACGTTACGTTCTCTTGTCATATAAGTTCTCGAGATCCGGTGTGTGACTTAAAATCACAGCACATCTCAATTCGGAGCAGCCCTGTTTCCACGGCTCGAGCTACACACGCCGGTGGCTACCATATATGGCTGCGCAACTCTCTCGCTGTGGGTGTGTGTAGAAGGATGCATCACTTCTGCTCCGATTGAGTCCAAAAGAGAAGTCAGAGCAGCTGAGAGGGAGAGGGCTAGGGATGCACAGGGAGGTCAGGTCATCCAGCCCGTTGGAGGGGTCAGCACGCTTCGCTGGGCGCTATAACTAGTGCGTGAATGAGAGGCACCGGCTCCTCTCACGCGTCCCCAAGGGTGTCTGTGCAAACAGAGTCAAGATGATACAAAGCACCGAGGAACGTTCGCTAAATTCTGCCAAGTGCCTGGACACCCGATCACAAGGGTGACCCAGAAAACAACGAGTGCACCTGTGATGGGCGGCTTGGCGCGGAGCCCGGCGCGGAGGTCACCCGAGGTCACTGCTGGAGGCGGGGAGCCCGGCGGTGAAGCCGCCTAATGTGGAAATGTTTGGATCCGAGCGCGGGGCAGGCGCAGGGGGCAGCCTCGAGGCCGGCCGAGGAGGAAGCCTGGGCGGCGGGGCCGGGAGCGCAGCGCTGACAGTAACCAGGAGCGCACAGGACCATGTGGCCCACAGCGCGCGCTGGCCAAGACCCCGACTGTGTCTTTCCTAAGAAGTCTGGCGGTGCCTGCGTCCTCTCTGGGCAGAACGGCCTCTCCCCTGCTCCCAGGTCTTATTTAAGGAGAGGGGGCGGGGTGTCGCAGGGGAGAAAAGCAAGCCTAACTCAGCAAGGATGTGGAGAGCAGCCTTCCTTTCCCCCTGGCCTCCCCTCTCTGCAACAGATGCCGGCGTGGTGAATGAATGAAGGGGGCGCTTTCTCCAAGATGGCTCTCTACCCCTTGGGCACACGTCACGCTCCACATGTTAAGCTGGTCTCATCTACTCCCGCCCTTCTCTTAGGGCTGAGGAGGGGGCGCCCCAGAGCATCCCTCGGTTCCCCCTCCTCCTTCCCCCGCCCCCCGCAAAGGCACCGCCCACCTAACTTCAGAAGGAGGTCCACCCTCCCTCCCAGCATCTGGGTCTGGCTTGGGGATCTACGCTTCCTAGTTGCCCCCCAGCAACACGCAAGGGAGGGCAGGATTACAACACGTGTGTGTTTGGGTCAGGAGCACTTTTGAACTATGGCTCCAAGGAAGAACAGCCTGTACACCCACGCCGAGTCTCCCAGCAACAAAGAATGTACAACAAGGAACTGATTAGCCCTCACGAGCAAAACAATTTTTTTTTTTTTTAAAGAGGTGCAGCGTGGTCTCTTTATAGGGTCCTGGAAGGAGGGTAGCTGGATTGAAAGGCGCCCTCCCTGGATGGTGGAGCACCAGCGTCATTCCCCGCTCAGGGGTTTATGACTTGGCTTACTCATAAGCCCTTGTAACACGATTACCGTCGGGGTTTTGCAAGCTTCCAGACCCAGGTGTGGTTGAAGGTCAGCTGCTGGCGAACAAGGGGCTCTCCTGCCGTTGGGAGAAGGTTACAAAGAATCATATTCCTGCCCAAGGGCTTGTAGATGATTAACATGTTTCTTTCTGTTAACCAGAGAGTTAATAGTTATTCCAAGCACTCTTTGATAGTGCAGGCGTGGGGGAGAAAAGGACTATGTTAACCATTAATTGAGGGAAATGCCATAAAAGTTAGGATGGAAAACACTCAGTTTGGGAGAGGAATTCACAGGCGATCCTGGTGGGGAAAGAGGAGGCGAGGGAGCAGAGTGAGGCCATAAGTTCATGCATACTTACAGCAGGGGGATTTTTTTTTTTTTTTAATCCTTTTCCTTGTTACATTGCTCGGAGGAAACAGAGTAGGGATAACAAAATAACAAACACGGGAACATTATAAATAAAGCCGGTTTTATTGGCTTTTTTTCTCCCGCCTCTCACAGCCTAGCTTGTCCTCTGTATGACTTCTGCTTTGGGCCTCTTTGGGGAGAAGAAAAGGAGCCCAGGCACCCCGCAATCAGAGAAAGCCAGGGCGTCCAGGAGGCCCACACCGAGAGGCCTCTCCTGGAAGAGAGGCTGCCTGTTTGCTGCCCTGGAGAAAAGCAGCATTAGCCTGTTTCTTGCAGCCACGTTGTGGCACCAGTTCCTGGTGCCCATGAGTGCTTTCACAGCAGGCCTGGGCCAGGAAACAGGAGGACGCAGGAGGCAAAAACCTTGCCTTGCACAGACAAGTCCCAGATACCCCACCAACACCACCAAAAAAATGTCTGGGTGCAGCACACAAGCATGTGTATTTTTTTTTATTTTTATATTTTGCAGTACGCGGGCCTCTCACTGCTGTGGCCTCTCCCGTTGCGGAGCACAGGCTCCGGATGCGCAGGCTCAGCGGCCATGGCTCACGGGCCCAGCCGCTCCGTGGCATGCGGGATCCTCCCGGACCGGGGCACGAACCCGCATCCCCTACATCGGCAGGCGGACTCTCAACCACTGCACCACCACGGAAGCCCAGCATGTGTATTTTTTTAAAGGCTAAGTCTCATGTAGAGCCAGAGTTGAATTGCTGTCAGCCAGGAGACCCGGTGGGAAGAGTGAGCTGGGTGCAGGACTCACTGGGTAAGGTGAGGTATGAGTTGGTGGCCCCAAGGATGACAGCAAAGATGAAGAGTGTGTGATAAACGTGGATGGTCAAGACGTTCTGGGCAGTGTTGGAGCAATGCCCAGTGAAGGGACACCCGCCCCTCCTCCCATCCCAGACATTTAGAAAGACATGGGCGATGGTATAGGTGTCTTTGGACCCACCCCCTCCACCTGGCTCCTGGAGGGGCACAGACCAGGGAAAGTTGACTTCAGGAAGGCATGCCCCAAGAGCATGTGACAGCAGACATTCGTATGGTAACTCAGTTACTTGTACCCGGCAGAGAGAGATGGCTTCTCTCCTGAGCTGTGTTCTCGACTTGCTCCCTGAATGAGGGCCTTAGATTTTCCATCTGTTAAATGGAACAATAATTCTTGACATCCGCCTGCCTCACTTGGACACTATGAATAGAACATTTTCCCCAAGTGCTTTGGGCTCATGTTAAAAGGAACTACCCAAACATTAGTACACTCACTGCTGGATTTTCTTGGACACCGATCGATTTAAATGGATAATAATAAATTCCTCTGCCTATCTTTGTTGAGAGATTATAAGAGAGAGAATCCCACAAGACCTTGGTTCTAGAATCTTCTGCTCTCTAAAATGTCTTCCGGGAAAAGGTCTGATGTTATACCCAGGGCTGACAGATGGCAAGAGCTGTCTCTAAAATAGTGTGGTTTTAAAAGTCCCCTTCACTGAACCATCTAGACAAAAGCATTCTGCACTGAAGGATGAGAATGGAGTTGAGTTATTACTGGACTTTGGGACCATGTATAGACATTGGGTGGGTTCCAGATACATTCACACTCATTCACTTATTCATTTATTCCATAGCAACTTACAGAGCATTTATCATGGGCTCCCTACAAAGCCTCCAACCACCAGACCCAGGTGGTTTGCCACTATCTCACCTCAGAACCCGCTCTCCCTGGCTGGACCCCCCTCAGTGTCAGGCTGCCTGTCTTGCACCCCAACGTCTGCTCACATCTCCCCTCACTCTCTTTGTCTGCGGGGGTGAGGGAGCTGCCAGGCAAAAGGAAGTTGTTCTGGTTTGTGTGTGTATGTGTGTATGACACCCAAAGACTAAAGGAGAGAAGAAGAATAAAGACCTCAACAACCACTGTTCTTCTCTAATATCCTGAGATGGGACTTCCTGGGGGTGAGGTGTACAGTGATCCTGTCCAGGTAAAATTTCCCATCTCCCTAAGGAGTCTGTAAGTTTCTTAAGCATAAGGATCTGAATTCCCTTAAATCCGGCAGGGCTGTTTACACAATGGGCTTTTGTTGAATGGCAACCGAAGAAGTGATTGACGCAGTGGATATGAGAACTAGATCATTCACTTTAAACTCCTGCTAGTGTGGACAGATGCTGAAGGGGCTTCCCTTGTTCTTGCATAACATGGGGGCCTGCCGTTCCCTATCTAGACTAAAAGTGGGAGGCTCAGAATCAGAACAGCAACAAAGACACTGGCCCTGAAAATCCCACCCCTATAAATTAACCCTAGGCATTGGCTCATGGAAATGCGCTGCCACTTGCCATGGACTGTAAACCGAGTACAGGAAGAACCTGACTGGAACTGCCCCTTGGATCTGCACTTCTTTTGTTCCTGCCCAGGGGCTTAAAATCTGCATCTTCCATGGCCAGCTGGGAAACCAGTCCATCCTGGACTCACCTGAGAACAGCCAACATGTCTGTTTGCCTTAAGGAAGAACATTTTACAACCAGATCCATCCAATGATAGATGGGAAGTCTCCCAACACAGGGAGGGTGGGTCCCATGTTTGCCAGCAAAGACTGTACGGCCACTTGCCTGGGATGCCGTGAAAGGAGCTCCCACCTTGGGTGAACGGTTACACCCGCCGACCAACTTCTAGGGTCTTTTCAGGTCACGGGACTCTAGAAAGAGTAGTGATGAGATATAGACTCTGACCCCACAAGAAAGGACAATGGGTCGAGAAACACAATTGATTTGGTGTTTGGGCCATCCCAACTGACAGATCAAACACGTGTCAGCTAATCCACTCCATGGGGCGGAAGCTGGCCACGTGGACAGCTAACAAAGCTCGACCACCGACAGTCTCGGTGACAGTGTGTAGGAATGGCTCCCATTCAGCTGGTGTCCTTGTTCTGCACGGCTCCACCCCGTCCTCCTGAGCACCTTCCACGTTATCTGAAAGGTGCAGTTGGTACACAATGTGTGTGAAAGGCGCTCACATAAAAGTGATTTTATGGCTCTGGCTTGGGTTTGTAAGCCAAGCAAACAGAAAGGTCTCAGGAATAAAAGGGGCCATAAAATCATCACATGATGCTTTGAACTCATACTAAATACCATCTTTATTCCAAGGTTCTCAACGTGTCTTACCAAAAAGTTTAGAACTGTCTTTGTTGCCCCCTTTAATTGGTGGGGAAACTGAGTCACGGCTGGGTGAGGGCTGGAGAACATGCAGGGTTTGTTTCAAGGGCGCGTTCTGTGGTGGGTTTGGGAGGGCGCCCCGGACCACACCTTTTTTCTGAGTGTAAATGATTCTGAGCCATCGATGTAAATTCTACCCACACAACACAGATCCAGAAGGTGGCTCATGGCCTCTGGAGTTAAACATAATAATAACAGCACAGATCAGTTTTCATGCTTCCTGTACATCGGGCGCCACCTCCCCTACTTCTCACCACAGTCCCGTGAGGTTGGTATTATTATCCTCCTGTGTAAATCAGGACAATGAGGCGTAAGGAGGTGAATGCGTTTGGAAGGACCCCCGCTGGAGGGTGCGGTGCTGAGGTCTGATCCCAGAGCCTTCACTTTAATGACCAGGGATGCTTACTTCTGAGACAAAGGACCCGGGCCGCCATTTTTACTCAGAGGCCAGAAACTTTAATTCATCCCTCCAGTCTTCACCTCAGAATATAGAGAAGGCCAGAGACAGATTCAGTAAGATTTCCCTTAGAGATCAAGGGGAATTCCCTGGCAGTTCAGTGGTCAGACTCCACGCTTTTACTGCCAAGGGCCTGGGTTCAATCCCTGGTCGGGGAACTAAGGTCCTGCAAGCTGCGTGGTGCCAGCAAAAAAAAGAAAAAAAAAAGAAAAAGTCCAATCCCTTAGAGATCAAGGAAGCAGGTTGGGAGACAAACACTAACGAACAAAACTATGAGATGAGTCAGACAGGCATTTCTAAAATCATAAATACAAAGAACTCAAAAAAAAAAAAGACATGAGATTGTTAAGATGATGGAGAAAATTCTAAAGTACCCCCTGTTCTTGTTATTTTACTATTTAAAATTTGAAAATTGTCCCCTTGAATGTATTTTAATTGCCCAATAGGGGAATGGCTCAGGAGTTACAAAATGAGATACCATTGGCCCAAGTTGCACCCACTCTGGATGCTGTGGTGCTCCACTGCTCCCTCCTGGGGTGCCCACAGCCCCTCCTGGCTCACAGGGGAACTCTGGCTAGCTGCTCACCTAACCCGGCTCCCCTTCCTCCTGGGCAAGCTGGACTGGATTTCCCAGCCTCCCCTGCAGTTAAGTAAAGCCACGTGAAAGGGTTGTGGCCAATGGAATGTATTCAGGCCAATGTGACTTCTGCCCAGTGGGCATTTCTCCATTGTCTTTTGTCTTTTACCGTCAGTCTCCTGGATGTGAATACCTAGATGATTGATCTTGGAAGCTACATCTTGAGGATGGCTGAGGCTCCATCAGCCTGGATTCTGAAGGCCTGGATGGAACAGAACCCCTCCCCCACGTCCTGCCACTGACTGAACACAACTGATTTGGTGTTTAGAGTCATCCTAACATGTGCAAGCTATTCCAGTTCATGGGGCAGAAGCTGGTATCACATGGATGGCTAAAAAAAAAAAAAATTGAACTTGGAACAGTTTCAGTGGCAGTTATAATATGTTATAAAAGGTCATAAAATGTTAAAGTAGCTTGCTTTACCTTAACTAGTAGAGCAATTTAGAGATAAGAATCCACCCTCTTCAGGCTAAAAAATAAAAATTCTCTAACCATCACCCCCTGACACAGTAGAAAGGAACCCGAGGCACAGAAACACCCCATTATTTTCCTTCTTTGTTGAGTTAGTGGCCTGGCATAAGACTCAACTTCTTCAGTTCCCTTCCTGGATACTCTGGGCTGCGGATGACAAATTGGTTTTGTCTTGATGCCACCTCCAAATGGTTGATGGTCACTACCTGCACCGAGAAGGATTCCAGGACCAAGTCAGGAAAGAGCACAGTGATCAGTAGATGTTCTCTGCCAAGTGCATAGAAAGGGGAGAGGCTGCCTGTACACTTGTATCAGTCGATGGCTCCCAAGTACCTGTCCATGGACAGATTTCCTCAGAATCATTCAGGATGCTTGTCTGCAATTCAGTCTCCAAGCCTCCACCCTCATCCTCCCAAGATTTACTGAATTAAACTCTCTGGGTGTGGACCCTGGAAAGCTATATTTTTTTATAATCTTTCCATGGAATTGAGATGAGTTAGCTTTGGAAGCCAGGCAGGAGCACGCAGGCACCTACACAAGGTACCATATAGCCGTTGGCAAAGAGCACCAGACGGTCGTCACCACCTGGAACTGGGTGACCCTGGGAGAGTCATTCAAACTCTCTGCGCTTCAGCTGCTTTATATTTAATTTAGGGATAATAATAACACCTTCCTCAAAGGGACATTAGGAAGATTTTGCATAATAAACACTCAACAAATATTAGGTTTTGTTATATTATCTTCCTCTAAGAGTTGATAAGAGGCATTTTGCCCACTGGCACTGCCATAGGTAAAAATACTGCTTTCCAAGATTTCCAGATGCCCTGGACAGCACCACCATCCCCAACTAGTGTGAAAGACAAAAGCATGCAGGGCTCTGGGGCAGTCGTGACCTTCCCTCGCCACTCACTGCTGCCTCAACTCTAACATCCAAGCTTGGATGGGACCTTGGATGGGGAGTAACCTGTTGAGAGAAGACTAGGGGAGACAGGAGGTGAGTACAGGTGGATGCTGTCTTGGTCATGACAATGATGATTATAGGGCCTGGGCCAGTAACGCCAGTGAAGATGCTGCTCATGGTGATGAAGGGAAGAGTGGTCACAATGGGACATGATGGCAGTGTGCCAACTGACTGTGTTCATGTGGGATCAGGGCTGTCGGAGAATGAACTCCTGACCTTTAAGCTCATCTGTATCATGGCATACGTACTGTCTCTGCTTTATCAGTAGTCAAATCCCAGATCCTGGAACTCATCTTTCAATAATACGATGAGGGAGAAAGAAAAAGGGAAACCTCACTCACGCCCCGTCTTGTGCCCGTTAAGAGACAGACAAAACTCGACTCTAGTTAACTTCATCAGGAAAGGAATTCATTGAAGGATCACTGGTAAGTCACAAATCTATCCAGAAGTTTCCAGAAATGAGCAGGAGGCAAAGTACACCAGCGAGTCAGCTGGTGGTCAAGGTCAGACATGGCGGCAATCTGGTGACAAAGGGGACTCCTCAGGACCCTGATGGTCCTGTTGGCATCTCAGCACCACCGCTGACAGATGCTGGAGGCTTGGACCTCCACCCACCCACCCCATCCACCCCAGTGAAATCTACGGAGTCCCTGTGCTCTCCCCAGTTCTCACTCAGGGTCCCAGGCAGACTTGGTTCCTGTGCCGGTACCCTGCTGCCAGCGGTCTAGAAGAGCAAGTAGCCAGCGTTTTCTGTTTCCCGGGTCGATGGTGGAACCCAAATATGAGAAAGTGGGTTCCAGCGCAAGGCAGCTAAAACCGGTGAACGTTTATCAGACCCAGCTAATGCTGGCCCCTTTCCGCCGATCAATACATGGAAGAGCAGAAAACCAACATCTTACTGTTCTATCTGCCCCTCCGTCTGTGGGTCCTGGGAAGCAGGATTAGAGCACAAGTGAGACCAGGCTGCCGGGAGGAAAGGGGCTGGGTGGTGTTGGGTGCGTGTTCTGACTGCCTTTTCAAAGTGGAACCTTTTGCCCCTTGGACGGTGGTGTCTCGGGAGCTCAGGGGACCTCAGCCGATCCCAGGCAATGGGCTTGAGTAAAGAGTTGCCGGGGTTGGGGGGGCGGGAGCCAGTGGCACTGCAGGACCTTGGGTGGTCAGGGGCCTGGGCGTGCCCCGTCCCAGTACATCCCAGGAAACCGCTCAGCAGATGGGAGCCAGGAAGTCTGAGCTCTGGCCCAGCCCTGCCTTTGCACCTGGCACAGCTTTGAGTAGTTCTTTCAACTTTTGTGACTCAGTTTACTCAACTGCCAAATGGAGAGATAATCACGTGGTGCTCAAAGGACTTTTGTAATACTCTAATGAGTGTTTATAAAGCCCTTTGTAAGAGTTTATGGTTATTTGAGCTGGGAAAGGAATGACAAATTACTCCCGAGTAAACAGTATTTAGAATCTGTATTTTCACCAGTCAACAGGTTTGCCTGGATGTCTATAAGACCAATGTAACAGGACAGCCTGAGGTCCCATCAGTGCAAATGGGTTTCCCTCGAAGCACCTCTCCTCTCTGAAAAGCGTCCTATATACTTCAGGCAAGGGGTCATTTGTGTATACATCGTGAATTTCGTGACTTACGAGCTAACAGGACAACTGGCTTCAGAAATGGAAGCCAGAGGTTCATCTTTCTTTTTGATTTAAAAAAATTTTTTTACTTTTCTTTTTTTTAGGATGGGGGATGAAAAGCGCTACACACTTCTGCCAGAATTTGCACGGCATGTGATATGAGTAGATAATCACTCACAAAGAAATATACATGTACTTCCTTCCGAAGTTTGGAATAAACAAATAGAGTACTTGCGTGGAGAGAGAAAAAGGATAAAATATGGCCCCTGTACCAAGGTATATGCTTCCACTTGCCCTGTCTCTCCCTCATTTGCACAACTCTATGAGGGTAGATGTTCTGAACTGCCTAGTAGCAAAGTCACCCACGGTCGGTGCATGGTGGAGTTCACGTTCATGCCCAGCTGTGTCCATTTCGCCTCTGTGTCGTTACTGGTGGTGTTGCTGCTAAAACACCATCAACTACACGTTGTTATGAAGTACACAAGTGCCGTACAAGTATCCCAAACTCTGTCCTATTCCCTTACCCCGCAGTCGATGCCCTCAGCCACCAAGCAAAAGAAAACAGGCAGGATGTGGAGGATGAGCGAGAAAGGAAGTGCTCTGGGGCAGAAGGTGCGGCTCGCTGGTTGGCCAGGGGAGAAGGGCGCAGGGTGGCAGGAAAAGAGCGACTCTCTGAACCTGTAATATTGGGAGAAGAGCCAAACTCAGCTCTTGTTTTGCTCTCTGTTTCAAAGACCGACCTGGTTCTGCAGAACCAGTTGCCATCCGTTTCCCCAGTTAACATGAGCCAGGAAGCCAGAAGCATCTGAGATTTTTTCCCCAACTCATTGCCATGAGGAGGGGCTGGGCTTCCTACCCTGACCCACGGTTAGGAGAATGAAGAAGAGAAAATGGGACCCATCATCTCAGAAGATTGTGTCCTGTCCACAGAGCATTTTTATATCTGTGATTCCATTTAAACCTAAAGGAGAGAGAGCACATGAACAGGAGGAGTCAGGTCCAGAGAATTTCCCACAAACCACTCAGCCTGGCCCTCAAGACCCACCATGATCTGACAGTGCATTTCCATTCCCATCATAGGGTGTCCATTCAAATCCACTCAACAAACTTTCCTTGGAATCCCTCCCCTATGCTACGTGTGATGTTTACAAAAGGATGTGAAGGAACCATCCCTGGCCTCAAGGAATTTATAATCCAGAGGGGAGACAGAAAAATGATATCATTCCAGACAACTGCTTTAAAGGGGAGATGAGTAAAATGCCCTGCAAGAACATTCCATTCTGCTCAGCTCTACCAGACTCTTCACTGCTCAAAAAAATCCCATAAGTTCTCAGCTTAAGGCATTGGCGCTTGCCATCCTCTCTGCCCGAGATGTCTGCCAGGCTCCCAGCTCCCCTTGGTTTAAGTCTTTACCCCCTGGCATATCCTAGATGCTCCGTCCTCCAGGAAGTCTTTCTAATGCCCTACAATCTGTCTCCTTGGAACTTTTAAAGCTCTTACTTATCCCCTTTATGACACCTCTTATTTTCTGCCCAGTTATTTCCACATCTGTCTTAAAGCCCACATAGCACTGTACGCCCTTCAAAGGCAGGGACTATATCTTGCACAGGGTAGGCGCTCAATAAATCTTTGTGGGCTTCAATTAAACCCTATGGAAAATCTTATCAAGTAAAGTCATGAGGAAATGTAATTATATCTACTGGCATTAAAAGATTCCTCTAAGTGAGTATTAACTTTAAAAAAGCAGGTAGAAAGAATGGATAGTATGGCACCATTTATGTAACTATAGGTGCGTGTTGCTTCAGTCTGGGTCCCGGCAGGAAGCAGGATGCATCCCGTGAGCTTTAGTGAAGGGACCTCGTCAAGAGCTGTGGGCAGAGTTAAGTGAGCCGCCGGGAGGGTGACACCCTAGCCCTGCTGGGAAGTCATTATGGCCCCAAGTGCCGGAAGAACGAGGAGTGGGACGGCATGTCCCAGACCCCTCACCAGAGGGGCCGGAAGTAGAATGTGAAATCAGCAAGGACGGAAGACCCCTGGGAAATCGTAGGAAAGGAGCAGTGTCCTGACTTCTCTGCCTCCTACTGGCTGAATATAACAGGATGACAGGGTGGGTTGCGCAAAGGAGCCTGGGTTCTGCCATGATGGGCCAGCCTCCTGGGCACACAGCAGGGCAGAGAAGGGCGGAGAAGGTCTGGGGGCTCCGTGGAGACCGCACGGGACACACCTAACAAAGTGCAGAAACACGTGCTCTAGGCAGTGTGATTATGAAGGACGGTCAGCTTTTCCCTTTTCCCTTTTATGCAATTAATTTTTTTACAATGAGCGTGTGTTGTCTCTATTATCAAGGGGAAAAACAGGATTTTTTATTTAACAGTATGACCTTCTAGAAATCCATGCGGGCAAAAAAAAAAAGAAAAAGAAAGAAAGAAATGAAAGGCATGTTTCATAAATAGTGATCTGGACTTTTGAAATCCCCTTCAAATGTTTTCAATCTCTAAATTGTAAAGTCGAAGTCACACCCAGCCATTCATGCATTCATCCACGCACTGATTTATTCATTCAACAAATATGTCCCGTGCTGGATCCAGGCAGACACGGCCCTGGATGCACAAAGCAGAGAAAATGGAACATGAAACTACATGCCAGAGAGGGAGGGTCCCAGGTGACAGGCGAGAGGGTGCTGTGAGGGCCTCACCCCCCTGGGAAACATGTAGGGGTGCCCAGACCCCAACAGGGCCTCCTCCCTGGTCCAGAGAAGGGCCATGGGGGGTCCCTTCCTGCCATCGCACTAGGTAATATCACTCTTTTCCCCCCAGAAAGCCAGGGGCAAAAATAAGTCAGTGCTTCCATTTCTATTGGGCTAATATCCACACTCAGACTGGGCGTACACAACATGACAATGAATTTAGGTAAAAACTCATTTTAAAAATCAACAAATACCAAAGGAAATACTGTTGGGGTATGGGGAGATAAATTAGGAGTTTGGGATTAACAGATACACACTACTGTATATAAAATGGATAAACAACAAGGACCTACTGTATAGCCCAGGGAACTATATTCAGTATCTTTTTATTTTTATTTTTTTTACGTGGGCCTCTCACTGTTGTGGCCTCTCCCATTGCGGAGCACAGGCTCCGGATGCACAGGCCCAGCGGCCATGGCTCACGGGCCCAGCCACTCCGCGGCATGTGGGATCCTCCCAGACCGGGGCACGAACCCGCATCCCCTGCATCGGCAGGCGGATTCTCAACCACTGCGCCACCAGGGAAGCCCTATATTCAGTATCTTTTAATGACCTATAATGGAAAAGTCTGACAAAGAATATGTATATATATGTATAATGGAATCACTTTGCTGCACATGTGAAACTAACACAACACTGTAAATTAATGGTACTTCAATTTTAAAATGGTTTAATAAAAAAAATCAAAAAATTAAGCGGGAATTTCATAAACATGATGCCAAGCCACTGACCTCGATGAGTGGGCTGTTTGCAGGTGTCATTAGATATAAGCTCATCCTTATTTCTGTCCTTTTGCTCTGCAGCCCCACCCAGGATGCAGGCCTCTGCTCCACTGGGCCTGGTGTTTAAAGGGTCATCACCTTATTGGCCTTGGTTGGTCTCTTTCTTAGCAGGTCTATAGTCTCTAATCTGGGGACCCTTCCTAAACCCCCCAAATGTGGCAGAATAGTGGTTGTATGTTTAATATTTCTTGATTAAGAAAATACATAATGACCATAGTATATAATGAATTTTGGTATGCTTTCAAATAAATAAATGTGCGTTTTGCTAATTATAACCATCTATATATATTTGAAAAATAAGAGCTCACGTGGGTGGAAGGTGTTAGTTATTCAGACACACCAATGCTGACCCTCATCTGCAAAGCCCCTTCCAGGGAAGCGTCCACAAACCCTGAGGCCTTGGGCATTTCCCTCCTCCATTCTTAAGCTTCTTTATCCCCAATATGACAAAGGAAATGGGCTGCCAAGACAGTGAGGTTCATCTAGGGGTGGAGACCTTTGGTCAGCATGAGACATTCTTTAATCAAAATTTGATGTCATGGGAGGGGGGACCATCAAGCCACCTTGTTAGTTAAGAAACTCAATTCCAACAGCTGATGGAAGGAAGGATGAGTGTGGACGCAAGAGGGATGCCCTTTGCATTTCAAATAAATGGAAGCCAATTGTGAGCTTTAAAAAATCTTTTAAGGATAATTGACAGGAATTGAGCGTATCATTCAACACTTATAAATCAGTCATGAAACTCCATCCCCACTGTCACGTCACCTCTTTCCTCCTGACTAGTGCCAACCCAGGTCAACTATCATTCTCAAGCCAGTAAACTCTCAAAATCATGTGCCAGAAGAAGAATACATTCCTTTATCAGCAGAGATTGGAAATCCCCTAACTAGACTAAACCACAAAATATTAGCCTATTAAATGTCATCATCTAGAGATGATGAGAACGTGAATGACTTCCTAGTCTTGTTGTAGGACTTTAGAGATGGTGGTGCCTGGAGTGAATTAAGATGAGCAAACAGAGTTTTCTGATAGCCATCTGTCCAAAAGTCACTTGATACTTAAGTGCTGGGCACCCCAATAATTTAATTCAGGATGAATGAAAATCAGTTTGTTTCTTGGTGTGGACCCTGCATTTCCTTAGGTAAACGGTTCTATAATAGTCAAGACCATCAGAAGTGGGCTTGGAAGCCACAATGAAGAAGCAGGGAGAGTGGCTGGCTCTTCCATGCATGTCATCTGCACCATCCCCAAGGAGAAGCCAGGCTGAACTGTCCCCCAGCAAGGATGACCTGTCCCCCAGACCAGAACAACCTCACACACCATTTCCCATGTATCTATTCAACTCAAAGCCAGCGAGATTCATTACTAATGGGCTTTGTCCAATCTGTCGGTTTGGAGATGTGGTAAGGGATCAAGTGAATTGTAAGGCAGCTGAGGTTCGGTCCTTTCTGAAGGGATATCCCAGAACGTATTTGGGAACATGAGCTCTTAACTCCAAAAGTCAAAATTCCCTGAGTTTGATATTGTTGTTGAACTCCATACATGGAAATCATAAAGTTAAGTCTTGGGTGAAGGGAATGAAAAGATACAAACTTCCAGCTGTAAAATAAATAAGTCTTGGGGATGTAATGTACAGTGTGGCAACTATAGTTAATAACACTATATTGAATATTTGGAAGCTGCTGAGAGGGTAGATCTCGAAAGTTCTCATCCCAAGAAAAAAAATCTGTAACTATGTCTGGTGACGGATGTTAACCAGACTTATTGTGGTGATCATTTCACAATATATACAAGTATCAAATCATTATATATTTGAATGAAATACATAACAAATACCAAATCAGTTATGTATTATATCTGAAACGAATATAATGTTGTATGTCAATTATACCTTAATTTTTTTTTTTTTTTTTTTTTTGCAGTACGTGGGCCTCTCACTGTTGTGGCCTCTCCCGTTGCGGAGCACAGGCTCTGGACACGCATGCTCAGCGGCCATGGCTCACGGGCCCAGCCGCTCCGCGGCATGTGGGATCTTCCCGGACCGGGGCACGAACCCGTGTCCCCTGCATCAGCAGGCGGACTCTCAACCACTGCATCACCAGGGAAGCCCTACTTTAATTTTTTTTTTAAAAGCTAACTTTCTGTGATCTTATTGATGAATAGAAGCTCAAATAACCCAAAGGGCAGATAATAATAGTAAAACTGGTCTGACCTGAAAATGAAGCTACAATATTTTAGGCAGAAACTTCAGCTTTCAAATTACACTTTGATCTGGATGAACACATATATTACCTTGTGTCCTGGTACAAAGCATCTGATGTGGAAAGGATGTGGCCACATGCATCCTGGGTGAGAGAGAGACTCTTGCTGCAGAGGGAAAAACTGGCTCCCTGGATAATGCAGCAAGCTGGAGAGAACATGGATAAATCCCAGCTGTCTGGCTGGCAAGATTTAGATTTACTCAACTTGAGTAAGTGAGTAACTCACCAGGAAATGGGCAGATGTTTGTTCGCAGTATGAACATGGCTAAAGTTCTGTCTTCTCTTTTCATCACTCCATTTGATCCTCTGCCTCAGGTAAGTGAGTAAATGCCCAGCTGACTTGGTCACTTCCTCTGCCATGTAAGGATGGCTGCAATTCTTTATAAGGAGGTCAGCAATATTTGTGGCTCCCTGAGGTCTGGATGGACAGTGCCTTGCATTGCTGTGTATGCAAACGCATGTTCCCGTTGTTTTATATTAAGTCCCCACTGCCACTAGTGCTTGTCACACTGAGGAAACTGGTCCCAGATTTCACATGGGGGCCAAAGGGAAAACGAGAGCCTCTTAAGGGAAAGTCTGTGGAACGTAAAATTAAAATGCCTTTGGCGTCCCAGACGTATGGCTATCCTTCAAGATGTGGTCAAGAGAGGGGAAAGGGTTGGCTACTCCTGGAATAATGGAGCTTGTGAGTAGATGTTAATATGTGGAGGTAATATTTCTAAATGTCATCCAGTAATGCAGCCCTTTACTCCAAACACCAAGATAATAAATATCAGCATCTCCATGTAACTGAATGCATGGCCACCAAGATCTCCGAATTCTCAGTGTAACTGCCAAGGACGCTGAATGTGCATTCCAAGCGCTTCAGTAAATCCTTCTAGAATAGTCTATCCTCTGATGTCCAAGCCAAAGAGAAAACCTGTTCCCAGACCTAGCAGAGGTTTTAGAAACTACATAACTATTCACCAAGGAGACATTGAGTACATTTGCCTGCATGTGAAATAATTGTGATGGAAAGGAATCAATTATGGACCCATCTGCAGGTCATTAATATGATCTGTTGAAAAGGAGGCCAAATTCAGCAAGTCAACCCGAAAGTCTAAAAATAGCTCTAATGCGAGCCTGGCCCAGTGCATGCGAAGCAACAAAAAGATCCCTACATCTGCTACAGCAAGGGTCCTTTAGTGCTTCCTCACTCTTGACTACTTAGCCTCAGCGGTCATTGAGAATGGAGGCATTTATTTTCTTTCCAGAAAAAGAGAAAAGCATTCCATGAGGATCACTGTGGTCAAAAATATCATCCTGTGCTGGTGCAGGAGAATAAACAGAGGTTGTTGTCTTATAACATAAATCCTACACGTTCTAAAGATCTATAAAGGGCCATCTCTTACATGGTTCAAAGAGATACGTCTCCCTTGAAGAGATGTGGTAGTTACTAGGGCAGCAATTGCTGAAGTGCAGCATAGGCAATGATTTTAGGTGGTACATAGATGAATAATTTTTTAAGGGCTGTATTTATTGTGATGTGTGTTAGAAAAAATATAACTTAACCAATCTGTAACTCTGAGATGTTCCTTAGGATTAAGGTAGATCTAAAATCGATTGTAAATTTATAAGTGCAATTCTTCAAATACATAAATACTAAATAAATTGGTAAAGGTGGTATGCAAAGATGCAAAAAAGGAAATCAGAAGGTGGCCCACAGACAGCTAAAACTTGGAAAATACTATTCTAGGGCTGAAGCCAGATGGGTTCCCATGACTTGGGCCAGTCATATGGTGCACAGAATCATTTTCACAGCCTTACAGAATGCAGAACCACCAAGATCTCTGAGTTCCCTGTGGCCTTACTGCCCGTCTGGGACCTCAGCAAAGTTGCAAGAATCACTTGGTTTTCTCACTACCTTAGGAAATCTTCATTCAAACGGACTGAGCAATAGACAGGAATTCCTTTTCTGATCTACCATCTCTGGGCCCAAATCCCTGAACTTGAAGCAAGTGTCCCCAGTGCCCTGGAGGTAAAACAAAGACTGCTTTACTATTTTTTTTCAAATTATTCCAATGAGAATTTTATTTTTTTCACTGAAGTATAGCTAATTTACAATTGTTGTGTTAGTTTCAAGTGTGCAGCAAAGTGATTCAGTTATATATATACATTCTTTTCAGATTCTTTTCCATTATAGGTTATTACAAGATATTGAGTAGAGTTCCCTGTACTATGCAGTAGGTCTTTGTTGTTTACCTATTTTATGTATAGTAGTTGTGTATATGTTGATCCCAAACTCCCAATTTATCTACCCCCCGCCACTGGCCCCTGCTATCCCCTCTGGCAACCATAATTTTGTTTTCTGTATCTGTGAGTCTATTTCTGTTTTGTAAATAAGTTCATTTGTATCATTTTTTTAGATTCCATATATAAGTGATATCATAGGATATTTGTCTTTCTCTGGTGTACTTCGCTTAATATGATAATCTCTAGGTCCATCCATGTTGCTGCAAATGACATTATTTCATTCTTTTTTATGGCTGAGTAGTATTCCAGTGTATGTATGTATGTATGTATGTATATATATGTATATATATATATATATATATATATATACCACATCTTCTTTATCTATTCATTTGTCGATGGACATTTAGGTTGCTTCCATGTCTTGGCTATTGTAAGTAGTGCTGCAGTGAACATTGGGGTGCATGTATCCTTTTGGACCATGTTTTTCTCTGGATATATGCCCAGGAGTGGGATTGCTGGATCATATGGCAACTCTATTTTCAGTTTTTTGAGGAGCCTCCATACTGTTTTCCATAATGGCTGCACCAATTTACATTCCCACCAACAGTGTAGGAGGTTCTGCTTTGCTATTTTGAAAGAGCCTGAGGCTACAGGTGCAGGGAAGGGGTTCCTCCAGGCTTTTGACACTTTGTTCCCCCACGGCCTCATCTCTGACAAAATAAGCAGGAGCTCTGGAACCAGCTTGTCCATTTCCTGGGACGGTGAAGGTTGCCTAGTAGGAAGCATGAGGACTCTGGATACACCCACATGAGATTATGATTTTGGAAAGAAGGGGCGAGGTGGGGAGAAGGGTAGGGGGGACTGCAATTTGATGGGGAGGAAACTTGGGGAGTTAGCCAGCTGACACAGAGAAAAGAAGAGTCTGACGCCTTTTTACTTACCACTAAATCTCTCATCTCTGGTTAAATAAACTGGCCACGATGGAGTACCACGTGGCTGTTAATGGGAATGAGTTCGGGCAGAGTTGCAGCATGATTTGGCTTTTGGGTAAAAAGAAAGGATTTATACATGCTTGTAAATAAACCTACAGTATTTCTGAAAGGATTTACCCAAACCGTTAAAGATGGTTGCTTATCCAAGTTGGGCTGGGGGAGGGGAAGGGACACCCAGCATGGAGAGGAGGCTTTGAAGCTCCACGTTAGAGCTGTCTGTGTGTTGGCAATTTTTGCAATGACCTATTGCTTTGATGACAAAAGCCTTTCAAATGGTAGCAGACAATGGGAAAATATTTTAAAGCTGGTGTCAGTGCCCCAGGAATATTAGTCCATGAGACATATGTTAGAGTGAGATGTTCATTTGCATTTACATAATAAGCACAATACCTAATCCATATTACATAATAATCATGATGACACATACTTGCATTTACATAATAATTATCACACAGAAGGCACATTGAGTAATAATCATTATGAAACCTTCGGCAGAAGCCCAGGCATGGACAAAGCATTCCCAGTAGCTGGGTAGGGACTAGACTGGATCACCCTTGCTCCCGCCATGAGACAGAGCCCCCGTCCCACTAGCTGTAATCATGGCCAAGGGTTGTGTCAGGTGCTACACTAGTCCCATCACAGACATTAGCTCTGATCTTCAAAAGAGCTCTTGGAAACAGTCCTGTTTTACAGATGAGGAAATTGAGGCTTTGAAAGTTTACCCCATCATTGTGATAGAGAAACTAAGTGGCCAGAAGCTCCCATGCTCTCCCATCCCCACTATAGAAACCTCACTGGGATTACCTTTCTCAGGCCTCCAGCTCAACGAAGTATGAGTGCAAGCGATTTCAGGCTAATGTGAGATGTACCTTCTCCCTCACCTTCTACCTCCGTGCAGAGGTCTCCAAGGTCCTGGGGATGGGAGAGCCATAGCTGGAAGAAGCCCAGCTTCTTAAAACAGCACCTGAGGGGAGTTGCCCACTGCCCTGAACAGTGTTAAGGCCCTGGAACCTGAGGGTTTATTTGTTACCTCTGCAATGTTCCCCGAAGTAATGCAACAACTAAAAGGTAGTGTCAGACACCATCAGATTACAAAGGATAAAGGGTAAGGCCAGGACACCAGGGCCATTAGCCTTCAAAGCCCGTGCCCTTACTTCCATGCTGAAATGCCCCCCGCAAACAAAACTGTCAATCTCCTAGGGCCTTACCCAGCCCAGACTGGGGCCCTGGATGGAAGCTGAGTGGAGAAACAACAGTGCAGCTAGCACTCCTGGCCGTGCGATGCCCCCTCAGAAGATGATCTGAAGGCGGCAATGGCTTCCCACTGCCAGCAGCTCATGTCTCTGCCAGGGAAGGTTCTGATCCCAGCTTTACCACCAATCCCTCTCCCAGCAACCAGCTCAGGATGCGCCCTGCGTAACCAAACACGAAACCTACCACATTCCAACCAATCCACCGCTGCGTGGGCCTGGTGGGTGGCAGTCTTCTTGTGCACCACCTCTCCTACCCCAACTCACACCCCTGTCCTTTGTCTAGTCACTCCGCTGATGGAGGGATGTGATGAGCCCCCCGAGAACCCAAAGAAGTGGCTGTCTAATCCAAGGGGTGCTGGGGGTGGGGATCAGGACAGGAGCTGTAAAATACTCTGTATTTTCGATGTTCTATCCCCTACAAGGCTCCCACTGTTTTGTAGATTTGACCACGTCATAGTGATTGATAGAATTGGATCTGATCTAAAAAAAAAAATTTTTTTTTTTAGCCACTCCAGTACACTGTGGTCCATCTTTTTTACTCTGTGAGCACAAGGCATGTAGACATACTGGCCTGCCATTCATTCACTTGCCAGGTGTAGCCTCCTTAGGAACAGAGACAAAGTCTGGGTTTGTATACCATTGCACCAGTTAGATCTCAAAGGGCTCTCTGGGACATGGTGGGTGTCCCAGAAAGATCTGTTGTCAAGCAAGGGGTTCTCTTAATGAGCTTCGGGTAACTGGAAAGCCATAATCTTCGAGGAACATTGAATGTTGCTTCAGTCATAGGTGTGGTCTTGGACTAATTTGTACAGAGATGGTCCCCGTAAATTAAAAAGGGATGTGTACTGATAACCCTCCAAATAAGGGGAAAGAAGCAAGGAGAGGGGATGCGAGTGGCCCCAGGTGACTTTGGGGGCACATTGAGAGGAGCATTCATCCTTGAGCTGTTCATTAATCCCTGCTCTGCTGGACCGCACAGCTTCCCAATGCCTCATCTGGGAGAACAGTGTGCCAGTGATGGACTTCACATCTGAGTGAGGGCCCAGGAAGGGAGTGAGGACCAAACCACCTCCCACTGCATGGCTTCTGTGAAGACAGGAAGGCTGGCCCGTGGTCAGAAAACAGAAGAGAGGCCCACACCCAAGAGACAGATGAGGAACTGCCCAGTCAAAACCAGTCACAGTCCACTGGGGAATGAAAGCCATGTGCTTATGTGGTAAGCCTGCAGAGAGGCACTTTTCTAATATTTTCCAAGACCTAAGGTTTTTGTTTTTTTTTTTCAAAATCCTATACAAGGAAATGTTACACAGAGGCCCTGTTACACCAATTGCTTCACAAAAGTTGCGTCAGTTTTCCGTGGTAATATTAGCATTTAACTATACTAGAGGACCGATAGATACAAACATCCTGAAATCTCAAGCAATTGATTTCCTTTTTCAATTCTACATATTTCATTGAGGCATCCATAAGACTCTATGAAATCTGTTATGAAGAAAGGTAATCGGCAGTATTATTTTAGGATAAAACAACTACTTAAAAAATTTTAAAGAAAAAGAATTTTTTTCCTATTCTAGTTTTTGAAAGAGCTAGAATAGGTGGGAATACTTCTTGATGAAGTAGCATGAATGCTTTTATCAGTGGTATCATTTTCTGGTTTCTAATGACATTATTTTCTATATGTTGATGTAGTCAATATCCTGACAACAGGATCTGTAGGAGATATTCACACTTTGTGCCAGGCTGTCTTCTATGCTGAGGTTACAGCAGTGATCAGACCAGCCCTCATGGAACTTAATATTCTGGTGGAATAAGAAATGGACCCCATCAGGGGAGGGTTGGACTGGGAGTTTGGGATGAGCAGATAAACAACAAGGTCCTACCGTAGAGCACAGGGAACTGTATTCAGTATCCTGTGATAAACCATAATGGAAAAGAATATGAAGAAGAAGAA
Source organism: Hyperoodon ampullatus (assembly GCF_949752795.1). Classification (NCBI taxonomy): domain Eukaryota; kingdom Metazoa; phylum Chordata; class Mammalia; order Artiodactyla; family Ziphiidae; genus Hyperoodon; species Hyperoodon ampullatus. The sequence goes on along the minus strand of NC_136914.1, from coordinate 119,029,556 downwards.
GTGGACCGCAAGAAAATGAGCTGTTTTTCATGGCAATGAGATGCCTGCCCAGAGCTGACTCCTGCTCAGCAGACCACGCCCACTGTAAATTACACATTTCACTGCATAAACAAGTGCCCCAGAAATACAGCAGGAAACTTGACCCAGCCCTCCCCCTAACATCAGGTCTTTCCCTAACCCCAGTGAGGTCTCCCAACACACGACAGATCTCAAATATAACAAGTGACTCAAAAGCAGTCAGTGAGATGGCGCCCCTTTGGCGAGTGTCTGACTGGCCCCAGAGGAAAGCTGTTAGACAGGCCGGCTCAGAGCCCACGTCTGGAGGGGAGTCCGCAGGGCCTGAGTTTCTGGCAGGCAGCTGGGCTGAGGGAATAGCAGGGCTCTCTGCATGCTCACAGGTGAAGCCCTGTGAAACGTGCAGCCTGGGCCACCAGCGGGCTTTCTGCAGAGCCAAGGCACGGGCCCACCTACATGCTTCTGACCTCACCACATCACCACCCACGGAGGGAGGCTGAGAGGTATTTCCAGGGAGTAGCAGCCTCGTAAGTACTACAATAATGTCAGCAGACTTGAATTGATTAATATCACACACTGTGATGGACTCTTCCAAAAAAAGATTTTAAAACAGCTGAGCTATTGCAGAACGGAGGGCATTAGGAAAAGTTGACTATCTTACCCCAGGCCTAGCCAAGTAGTGAATCAGTCAGGGACAAGGCCAAGATGTTTCTGTAAAGCAGATTTCCTTCGATTAAAAAAGTAATGGATGAACCAGACACAAGAGGACAAATATGGCATGATTCCACTTATAGGAGGTGCCTAAAGGAGTCCAGTTCATAGAGACAGAAAGTAGAATGGTGGTTGCCACGGTAGGAATGGGGAGTTGTTATTTAATGGGTACAGAGTCTCAGTTTGGGAAGATGACAAAGTTCTAGAGATGAGGCTTCCCTGGTGGCGCAGTGGTGGAGAGCCCGCCTGCCGATGCAGGGGACACGGGTTCGTGCCCCGGTCCAGGAGGATCCCACATGCCGTGGAGCAGCTGGGCCCGTGAGCCATGCCTGCTGAGCCTGCACGTCCGGAGCCTGTGCTCCGCAATGGGAGAGACCACAGCAGTGACAGGCCCATGTACCGAAAAAAAAAAAAAAAAAGCTCTAGAGATGGATAGTGGTGATGGTTGCACAACAATGTGAATGTACCTAATAACACTGAAAAATGGCTAAAATGGTAAGTGGTAAATTTTATGTTATGTCTACTTTATCAAATAAAAAAGTTATGGAACTATTCATTGTGATTCTTTAATTAGATCATTTGAAGATTAACTGGGTCACATTTAGCATTTTCTTTCTGTATATGAGCTGGCCTCCCCACAAGGCATTGGACTATGGGATTCCTAAGGGCAAGGGCTATTTATAGTTTACCTTTTTAGACCCACAGCACCTAGTACAAAGCCCTACATAACTTAATGCTGGATAAATGTCATTTGAACAAAAGCAAAAAAAAAAAAAAAACCACAAATGAACAAATGGGCCCTCATTGGCAAAGGCCATGCCACTGCACCATGTTTTTTCTAAAAACATGTTCACAGAATAATAACAACAACTAAACCAATGAACATTATTGAGTGCCTTGTGTTCAGAGTAAATAAGGTTTTCAATCCAAAACACAACCGAAAAAATCAACTGTACTTCAATAAAATAATTTTTTTAAAAAATAGTAGAAAAAAACACAACAAAAAAAGTTAAGTAAATATATCTAGTCATAATGAAAGTTTCCTGCCTAAATTCCCCACATAGCCCTCACTTTACTCTAATGAGAAGTAAGAGCAATGAATGAATGAATGAATGACCTTCCTTCCTGGTGCACAGGTCTATATTTTCCCTGTCTGGATATCAGAACATTCCATGCAGTGAGCCTTGCAGACCCTGGAGAGGTACAGGAGCCAGCTAGAGTCCTTCCAGCTTAGACATCCCTTTTCTGGGTAGCTCCCTTCTGCAGGGTGAGACAGGAAATGATGCCCAGCTGCCCTCCCAGCTGACTCAGCCGTGAAACCTTTTACAGTAATCTGTCTTCACTTCTCTGGTGCTTCTTTGGGTGAAGACTCTCATTTTCTGGTAAAGCAGATATTTAAGGAGCAGAAAATTCAACGGCAAAAGGAAGGAACAGCAGAGAGAAATCCTTGCATTATTTGAAACTAGAGAGCATGCATGGCACAGGGAACTGAAATGCCTTTCTCCTTCTGTTTTCCTTTCAGTGCTGAGCAACCTTCCCAGTGTCCTCAAATTCCTAGGATTTTTAAAAACATCTCACATTTTGGTACTAAATAAATCCAGCCATTTGTGCACTCCAGTCATTTTTAGCAAAGAGTAAGTACATTAGCTGTTTTCTTTGCAGAACAAAACCAAGATCTCATCTAAATAAAAGCCACATATAAAAATATGGAGTACTTTCTGATTAGTACAACAGAACTGCCATGAATTTGGTCAGGGCTCCTGGCCTGCTTCATAAGATGTTTCTAACTTCTAGAGAGATCTCAAAATATGTAATCATAATGAGAACGCTTTTTCTGAGCTCAGAAATTCAGAATGACAGGAACTATCATTTGTGGCAATATCATGAAGGAGAATCTAAAAAACCTCCGGCCACAAAATACCTAGATATGCCTACAAAAATAACAAACATGGTTTTAAGAGTGCAGCTGAGATCAGTAAAGGAAATCCCTGAGACCAGAGCAGGCTGAACACCAGAGCAGGTGCTGATAGTCTGGCTGCCTGAGCAGTGGGAGCTCTGGCAGGGAAAAAAGTCACCTTGAGTTTTGTAACCACAGGCCACACTTCACACAGGTTTGCATTTAAATTTACTCACCTGTGTCGTCTAGGAACCCCATGCCAATTAAATAACATAAGAAGAGTCCCAATCTCAATACTATCACAGGGGCGTTTGCTAAAGCAAATGAAAAACTCTATAGAAACAGATCCTCAACCTCCATCACACAAGATACCAAGCGTGAACATTCTTTGATAGAAGCTCATGATCAAAAACTACAAAAGGCTTTAGGAGGTGTGACCAAGGGTCCACTAAGAACCAGAGTCAACACACACAACAGGCAGCATGGGTATTGAATCCCAGGAACCCCGAGACATCAGATAATGAAACTATCAGAAAGAGACTATAGATAATTAAATATGTAATTAAAATGTAAAAGGGGAAGTCAAAATTATGAGAAAATAATCAGACTCTTTAAAAGAAGACCAGACATATTTGAAAAAGGACCAAATATAACTTCTAGAAATGAAATGCGTATCATTAAAAACAAAAACTCAATGAATGGGTTTAAAGATCAGATGAAAGAGTAAAAGAGAGAATTAGTGACACAGGTAACGGTTTGGAAGGAGATTACCTAGACTGCAACACAAAAAGATAAAATGTTTTAGGGCTTCCCTGGTGGCGCAGTGGTTGAGAGTCTGCCTGCCGATGCAGGGGACACGGGTTCGCGCCCCAGTCTGGGAAGATCCCACATGCCACGGAGCGGCTGGGCCCGTGAGCCATGGCCGCTGAGCCTGTGTGTCCGGAGCCTGTGCTCCGCAATGGGAGAGGCCACAGCAGTGAGAGGCCCGCGTACTGCAAAAAAAAAAAAAAAAAAAGATAAATTGTTTTAAAAATGAAAAAGAAGTTAAAGACATGAAAAGTTCTAGCATGTATCACATGGGACCTCCAGAAAGAAAAAAAAAACAGGGCAAGAAGTAACATTTTAAAAGGTAGTGGCTGAGAATTTTCTAAAACAGGATGAAAATCAGATTCAGGAAGCAAAATGGGGTCAAAGCAAGATACACAAAACTAGACACATTGTAAGGAAAAACTGCAAAAGACAAAATCAATCGGGGGGAAAATACTTTCAAAGAAACAACAGTTAGCTTGACAGCAGACTTTTTGATAGCAACAATATAAACCCGAGGTCAGTGGAAGATTCTCAAAGCACTGAGAGATACAAACTAATCTTACTTAGTTTGCAAGTTAAAAACAGCAAAGAAACAAACTAAGGTTAAGTCACAGATCATGCCTAGGGTTAGTCATAAGAAGTTATTTATGTAGGAATAACAGATTTCATGGGGGTGAGCTCTTGATCCAATGATTTGATGTCACCAACTTGAAACTTTTCATAACTATTGAGCAAGGATCCCTGCGGTTCTATTTTTCACTGGGTCCTACAAATTATCTGGTTGGTTGTGTATGCAGGCCCTGAGGACCTAGTACCACTCAAAAGCAAGCAGACAGCATTCTATACGATGTGTGGTCGAGTTCATTAAAACAAAGCAAACGTGTGGGAAAATCTAGGCCTTGTAGCCTGAAAGCAGAAAGAAGAATTTATGCAAATATATTTGACAGGGTTTATCAACTACAAGTGCTCAAGTCCCTTGTACATGGGGAGGGGAGGGGAAAACAGGCTCCATCAGGGGCTGTACCAGGAAGGAGCGAGCAAGTCACCAAAAAGCAAACATCTGTTAACCAGGTAACTTGCACAATGCACCAAGCAGCTGAACAAAAAAAGAGGACTGGACAGATTTAGAGCTGGCCTCAGTGGAAAGGAAATTATCTTTCTCATATCAATAGAAACACTCACTGAATCACTTTGCTGTACCCCTGAAACTAACACGACATTGTTAATCAACTACACACCAATATAAAATAAAAAGTTTTAAAAAATTTTGATAAAAAAATAAAAATAAAATAAATTACACGGAAGAAAAAAGAAACACTCATTGGCATCATTGGTGAAGTCTAGATCTTGGTATAAATCAAATGCTAGAAACATAATAATGAAAAAGATCTAGAGAAAGTCACTCCTCTAATCCTTCAAATTACAAGGGCCTTGTGACAGGTGGTGATAAGGAAAAGCTGCTGTAAAAAGGTATCGTGATGAATTTCATCGTTTAATACTTTTGTTCCCAGAAGATTCTGGTAATATTAGAATATGCCTTAAAAAGCAGGAAAAAGTAGCCATACTAGTATGAAGCTATCTGATTTATTATTTTTTTCAAAGATGTAAGTTTATGGCCTTAAGTGATAATGGGTTCTATCCATTAAAATAGTTTTTCACTATTACCGTGACTTTGGAAGAAATGCAGAGTTAATTGGTGTACTTGTACCAATTTGCAATGATATTTGCAGCCATCTTGGCCCATTAGACAAAAAAAGTATCAAACATCTAGGAGAATGTACCATTTTTAGAACTAAAAATTCAGAGTTGCAAAATAGCCTTGTAGTATCAGAATTAAAATGGAAAGTTTTCATCTGCAGTTTCTGAGGTTATGTGGGGTAGGATGGAATTAGATGGCAAGCCAAAGTGAAGTGGAAGATGACAGAAAGAGAAAGAGAGAGAGAGAAGAGACAGAGGCAGAAAGAGAATGATGGTTTCAAGTCTACACTGGGCCATGGGGACAAATCTGTAGTGGATTCCTAAAAAGGAATTACCTGTGACTGTTCTAGTTGACACAGAAAGTGAAGATTGCCTAGGAGATGAAATTAATGAGCATTTGTAAAGAAACTAATTGGATATAAGTAACGATTTCCTTTAGTGAGTCACTCTCATACTGGGAGAGCACAGAGTCTCCTTTGGAAGTCTTTCAAAATAATTTAACTCTACAGTTGTCTAAGACACTGCTCCCAAGCTGGGATGTATATTCTGTGTGGCACAGTGTAAGGAGTAGACATTGGGGGTGGGAGGGATGAATTCAGAGAGGGCTCTCCAATCTGGCTGCACACAAACATCCCCTGAGTCTATTCCATCCATCCACTCACTCTTTGCCTCCCTTCCCCAGAGAACTCCCTGAAGATGGCTATCTTGGCCAGTCTCTTTCTCTCCCAGGACAAGCTATGGTGGAAGATGGAGAGGAAATGAGTGCATGGCAGGCTCCAACAGGGAATGTTAAGGGTCAGAACTTGCCTAAAAACACCAAGAAGAGTCTTCTCACTGTGGCCTCCGCCCCAATTCTTAGACTCTTCCTCCTTCGAAGATTCCTCCAGATTGTCTTTGTCCAATCTGGAGGAATCTTCGAGAGGTCAAATGTCCTCTCCTTCCTCTTTCAGCCTTTGTAGGGCATCTTGAATAAACAATGACACTTCTCTGAGCATGTGCTTCTCTGTGTGCTTTGGGGATGTACATTTTGTGGAAATAAAAAAGAGAACATGGGGCTTCCCTGGTGGTGCAGTGGCTGAGAGTCCGCCTGCCGATGCAGGGGACGCGGGTTCGTGCCCCGGTCCAGGAAGATCCCACATGCTGTGGAGCGGCTGGGCCTGTGAGCCACGGCCGCTGAGCCTGCGTGTCCGGAGTCTGTGCTCCACAACGGGAGAGGCCACAACAGTGAGAGGCCCGTGTACCGCAAAACAAACAAACAAACAAACAAAAAGAACGTGTTTCTGCTGCTTTCCCATGCAAGGAAGGCTCAGGTTTGGCAGTGACTTGCTTGTTGGTTTTTAGCCAGATGCCCTGGATAAACCATGCAGATGGGTGTGCTTTCGTCATAACGAGTACATCACCATGGCCTGTCCAGTGAATTGGACCTAATTAAAATCCAAGGTTAGCACACTGCAAAAATGTTAAGAGAAAGAGGAAGAGGGCAAGACGAGGTTAGTGATGGGTCATGATGACAATGAAGACAGAGAGAAGAAAGGATAGCAACTTCAGACTCCTGGTGGTGCATTCTAGAAGAGTCACTGGCTAACATCCTTCTCCTGCACAGGTGGTTGGTAAGGACAGCAACCCAGGGACGAACGTGTGGCTTAGGACATAGCAACCAAACTTTCGAGGTCAAAATCTTTAAAAGCTACTGGGAGAGGGGCATTTTTCAGACGTGGTACAGTACACAGGAAATGTTTGAACACTTCTAGAACGTTGCAGGTAGCACAAACCAGATAGCAATTGCACCCTCACGTTTATTGCTTATTTAGTATATTTACTGGATATGCGTGTTGCCTAACAGCCCATGGGCGTGTTTGTAGGAGGAATGACAATGTAAAAAAAGGGGAACTTACTGCTATTAGGACTTAGAACCCATCATCTGAAAATGCACGCCAATGCAAGCTGTTTCAGGGGGTCGTTCCGTATGCCTGCTGCTTTTCCTCCCATTGAAGTTTCTGGTGATGGCTGCATGAATGTGCCCTTTGAAAGACAGATTCTTCAGTCAAGGCTTCCACAAGCTAACACTGGATGGTAAACCCTGGGTAGACCAGTAAAAGTAATCGCATTCTGGCAAATCTCTACTCTGCAGAGGAGATGTGTCTACACAGTTGCAGACACAGCCAGCCAAGGCACAAACATGTTGTAAATATTATCTTTAAGCTCAAAAGAAAAGCTTTTTGAGATGCACAGTTAGAGGAACTTAGTACAAAGATTCAAAGCCGTAAGAGTTACATTTTCTTAAAAAATGCATAGGAGATGACAAAGTAGAAAAATGTCCATATTTAGTGTTTTGTTGGAAAATACTTGAGGGCTGAACACATGAAGGGAAAGCCGATGGGTGGGTTGACACCGTTCCAACCTGAGCACTGTGGGTTCGTCGGGGTCCACCTAGCCCAGAGGAATTGTCCCCAGGGAAGGAGAATCATAGCATTCCTAGCAGTTGGCACCATCACTTAACCTTACTTATCACTCTTTCACTTCCCCTTTTATCCATAATCAGAAGCAGTAGGTGAAGAGAAGGAGGACCCAGGGCTCCTAGCAGAACTGAAGCCACCACGTGACCTCTCCAAGGAAGAGGCATGAAGAACTGTGGCCCTGAGTTGGGATCCAGCCACCCCTTCAGGATGCTGGCACTTCCAAGCAGCCACCACGTTTCTCCTAGAAGCACTTCCTTGATCCATCCCCTGCACACAAATTCTCATCTCGGAATGAGAGCTTCTGGGAGCCTGACTTAAGACAGAACCACCGACATGCCACCGTTATCCAGGTGTCTGTTAAATAGAAAAAAATAAAAACCTTCCCCAGCTATGGACCCCAGATGACACATTGTTGCTCATTTTTGCACCACTGTCCCCAAAAGTTTAAGCCTGTTCCCATCAAGCCTGGTGGAAGGTTCCTACACTCCCTGGTCCACGACAAGCATACAAGGGTGTACAACTGTGGACGCTCAGTTCTGAACACACCTGCCTGCCCCGACAGAGCGCAGGGACTGATCATGAAATGCAGCCATCCTGCCATGGAATTCTGGCCAGGACACAAGATCCTCACAAGCGGGAACTGCTCACAGATGCCAGGGGAAGCAGAGCACACTGTTGTCCTAGGATACGCCTTCATCTTTGCAAGGAATGTGGAATAAATGGCCTCCTCTCTCTAGATGGCTGTTTTTCCTCTCTCTTTTTAAAATTTTATTGAAGTACAATTGATTTACAATGTATATGTTTATAGATACACACACATATATATATTTTTTTCCCTCATAGGTTATTACAATATATTGAGTATAGTTCCCTGTGCTACACAGTAGGTCCTTGTTGGTTATCTGTTTTATATATAGAAGTGTGTATATGTTAATCCCGAACTCCTAGTTTATCGCTTCCCACCCTTTCCCCTTTGGTAGCCATAAGTTTGTTTTCTATGTCTGTGGGTCTATTTCTGTTTTGTAAATAAGATCATTTGTATCTTTTTTTTAAGACTCCACATATAAGTGATATCACATGGTATTGGTCTTTCTCTGTCTGACTCACTTCACTTAGTATGATCATCTCTAGGTCCATCCATGTTGCTGCAAATGGCATTATTTCATTCATTTTTAGTGGCTGGGTAGTATTCCATTGTGTATATATACCACATCTTCTTTATCCATTCATCTGTCAATGGACATTTAGGATGTTTTCATGTCTTTTCCATGGCTACTGTAAACAGTGCTGCTATGAACATTGGGGTGCATGTAACTTTTTAAATTACAGTTCTCTCTGAATATACGCCCAGGAGTGGGATTGCTGGATCATATGGTAACTCTATTTTTAGTTTTCTGAGGAACCTCCATACTGTTTTCCATAGTGGCTGCACCAATTTACATTCCCACCAACAGTGTAGGGGGGAGCTCCTTTTTCTCTACACCCTCTCCAGCATTTATTGTTTGTAGACTTTTTGACGATGGCCATTCTGACTGGTGTGAGGTGACGCCTCATTGTAGTTTTGATTTGCATCCTCTCTCTAAAACCGAGTTTTCTCAACTTTGGTATCAGGCGTAGCTCCTTGAGCTCCTTCTATAAAGCTGATGGCTTAACTCAGTATTATTTTATTAGTAATGGTGATAAGAATGATGTGCTGACTTCACCCGTCCATGATAGAGTCCACCTAGCTTGGAAGCAGAGGGATAATGGTAATGACGACGCTGTTAGAAACGTTTTTGTTTCTAGTATTCTTAAACACAGTTGAGTAAGATGATGCTAGAAGCACCAAGGACTATTAGTCATTAAATACAGAAGGAAATTCAATCTGTAAAAGGATATAATGAGCTCAAGTACCTTTAAAAGTCCCTCGGCTTGGTTTTGAGTAATCCCTGAGTTTGTAATTCTTACCAAAGACACCGCTTCGTAACTGGCGATGTTGGGTGGAGAATCCTTTTGCTGTGGTGTGAAGAGGGAGGGAGTGGGGAGGGAGTGGCTGGCGGCAGCTTTTCCCCATCTAGCACTTGAGAAACACATCCGCTCTACTGTGCTGCCAGGCCTTCCAGCATGAAGCCGGTGGTGGCAGTGGGCTGAACTGGCTGAGGAATCATCTTCGCAGCTGCCATTGCTACCTCCCGACCCTGAGTCTCCTCTGAGCTCTCAACCCCTGGTAATGCCCCTCAGTGGGCTGGGACCCCTCAGATCCACTAGGCAAAGGGGGGCAACTGTCATGGGCATGGAAGTAGGGGCAGGGTAAGTAGGAGTGGGGTGGCACTCCCAAGCCAAAACCCATTGCTGAGGACAAGAAGCATTAAAAAGTGGCCCCGTCTGGAGAATGCAAACTCTTACAGTAGATCCGTTCTTCAAATCGAAGCTTAATAGGAAACCCATAAGCAAACAAGGTGAAGGCAGAGCTGCTTTCATTAAAGAAAGAGAGAGAACCATCCAGAGCTCCACCCCTCCATCCTCCTCCCTGGACCCTGCATCAGCTACTTACTAACTGAATGAGTGGCGTTAGGCACGTCAACTGCCTGTCTGAGCCTCCATCTCTTTACCCATAAAAGCAGAGAGAATGCTTTGGAGGGTGTGCAGAGAATGGAATAAAATGACATACAGATGAAAGCAAGCATAATGCATAGTTATTGATAACAGCTTCTTCCTTTCCTCTTATTTGTAATCGGTAAAGGTGAAGAAGAAACTAAACTTTGTTCCCTAAAAGGTCCCTGAGTCTCAGATGAACCCCCAAATCCTTGGCTGAATAAACTCTCTGGGAGATTCCAAAGGCATTGGGGTGTCCACTCCTCCTCAGACTACAACCAAGACAGAGCCCACTGTGGTTAACTGTCTCTCACTGGGTCATCACAGGCCACCTGCTAATTCCATTTTGCCTTCTGTCTCCAAGGGAACAGATGCGTGATGGCTCTCCATGCCTCTCTCCATGTTCTAAGATCATTCCACAGCATCAACTCCCAATGGATCAAAGATACAAACATAAGAAAAACAAAACCATAAAAGTACCAGAAGAAAACATACTCTAGAACCTTGGAGTATGGAAAGCCTTTCTTTTATCCAGAATCCATACCCCCGAAAAAGATTACTGTATTCTATCACCTAAAAATTTTTTTCACTTAGACACACAGACGCAGCATAAGCAAAATCAAAAAACAACAATGTGAGGTAAATATTTGCAACTCCTATCACAGAGAGCTAATCTTCCCTTAACATATCAAGAACTCCCAGAAATTATTAAGAAAAAAGGATCAAGCCAATAATACAATTTTTGTCCAGATGGGCAAAGGATATGCAGAGGCAACTCATAGAAAAGGAAATGCAAGTGGCTCTTAAAAGAACCAAATGGTGCTCAATTTCACTTTAAAATAAGGGAAGTGCAAATTAAAACTGCAATGAAATGCCTACATGGCAAGCTTCTGGAGAAGGAGGGTCTTCATTAATTGCTAGTGGTTGTATCTATTGCACAATCCCATTGAAGGTATCTGGAAAACCTTATAAATATTATAAACACACTTACCCTTTGACCCAACAATCCTCCTTGCCAGAATTTATCCTACAGATGTACTGGTACATACACGAAGTGTCCTGGTTGGCACTGTTGGTAGTAGCAAAAGGTTATATGCAACCCAAGCGTCCATCAATAGGAAACTAGTTAAATAAATGTATGGTGTGTCCATAAATAAGATACTATAAAGCTGTAAAACTGAGTGAAGACACTCTTTATGCACCAATTTGAAAGATCTCCTAATATACAATTAGGTGAAAAGAGCAGAGTCTGAAACAATTTGCATAGAATGCTAACTTTTGTCAGTTCTGCCCCTTTGGTATTTCAGTGTCATTTTAATTTGCATTTCTCTTAACATAAGTGAGATTGAGGCTCCTTCCATTCTTTTATGAGCCATTTGCATTTTATTTTCTGTGAAAGGGGGAAATAAAAAGGAAATATATATATATACACATATGTTTTTTAATATATAAATACAGACACACGTTTGCTGATATTTGTTAAAGACACCCCAGAAACTAATATAAGTGTTCGTTTGTGTTGGGGTTGATGGCAGCAAAGGTAGGAGCCGGGCTTTTTATAGTTTTGATTTATGAACCAAGAAAATGAACTATCTGTCCAAAAATAAAAGGAAACTAAATTAAGCTTTCCCCACCAATGCCTCAGGCTCCCGTTAAACCTATCATTTTCGAATTTGCCGAGTATTTTTCAAAGGCTAAATTTGACTTTGGAGGAACAGAGCAAGGTCAAGGATGAATGGACAGCCAGGGGTTTCCAGAAGGCTCATGAGGAGGCCCCACGTGGGTGGATGGACTCTCTTGCCAATTTGTAAAAGCTGAAATCAACAGAGCCCCCCCCACACCGCTCCGCTATGAAATCAACAAGAGGAGCAATGCCTGCTTTGGAGCTAACGTGGCCACTGAGTCAGGGTATCCAGAACTGACTCCAACAACAAACAGTAGGTTCCTGCAGCAGCTGAAGAAACAGAAGGCTCCCAAGCCGAGAATATTCCCTCTCTACCCTTCAGGGCTACAGCTGGACCCAAACCCGACCTGACTTAACATCTTGTCAGGATGACACATGTGCAACTGCTCTCACGTTTGGTTTAGTTATCTTCATTTCTCTCGGAGCACCTGGGACGGCCGCCTGTCACCCCCATTTTAAACATTTTCCCAGCCAGAGGGGCCCCTGGCCGCAGCTTTGCTTCCCCTTCCCTAGTGGAAGGGCAAGAGCTGGCCAGGGCGCTGTAAGATGAGGCGGCACATCTGACGCACATAGAAAGAAAAGAGCAAACTGGAGTCTCCAAAGCTGCCTGTCCCTGCGGGCTGAGCCCTTGCAGCTTCTCCCTTTGATTCCTCTGATTTTCTGAGCTCAGAGCACAACATGTTGGAAGTTAGCGGAGCAGCTGCCCCAGGAAAGAACATGCCTGTTCCACTATGTTGGACTTCAAGGAAAAGCACTGAGGGTTGTGAGGGCCCAGGAGGGGACAGACGCCAGTGGCTCCACAAAATGTCCAGTGCCCATCAGCCTCAGTTCCGTTCACGTAAACCAGCTGATTTGGTCTGGGGAAGCTCCAGTTCCCGGGCTGGGGAGAATGCATTTGTTCTGTTACCGATGGATGGAACAGATCTCTCCCCTGCCTGGTGCTGTCAGGGCCAAGTGCTGATCTGGCCTGAAGTGGGGGACACAGTGGGGTTCTGGAATCGGACAGGGAGCTGCAGCCTGGACTTCCGCTCGCCTGGGCATCAGGCAGGGGCACGGCAGGGAAGAAGCAGGCATGGCAGCCTCCATAGGACTTCTCAGAGCGTGGTCCACGGACCAGAGAACTGCACGTCTCCAGGAGAGGTCCTCATCCTCCCACCTCCACTCCAATTCCTAGGATGCGGAGCTCACCTCCGCGCCGGGCACCATGATGGGCCTTGGGCAGCCCTGACGTTCTTCTTCAAGATGTGTCTGCCCAGAAGCCCCTCCCACCCACCGCAGACGGTAAGTGCCCCCCACCCAGAGACCGGAAGTCCCTCCCACACCACAGACCCTGGGCGCCTGGAGGGCAACTGGATCCCTCTGGCCCAAGAGGGTCCGCTGATGGTGTGCAGACTGTGATGCGCCTGTGAGCCCTCGCCCTGCAGAGTCATAGTCCTAAGCTCCTCCATCCATTCCTCCCTTGTCATGATTTTAAAGCCCTTCACCAACCTTGTCATTCACCCCCCATGCTACAGTTCACCCGGGTCCCTCTGAAAGCATGAGCTCCCCAGTGCGACTCCCTCCCCAGAGTTCTCTGAGCAGAGCAAAGGACGTGGAACCATCATTTCTCAGTTGTTCATTTGTTCAACCCATGTCTATCCAATGCCTCCGACCTGCCAAGAGCTGGGCACATGAGGCTCTCCCAGACGCCCTTAATGTATGTCGTCTACAATGGGGGAGTCTTATCAGAAGAAATTCCGGAGCTACAGCTGACATTTGTTTCACCAAAAACCATGTGACCTCTATACATCTCTACTCCCATATCCCTAAGGGTTTGTTTTGTAACAGCACACAGGGTATCAAGTATTCGGCAGAGCAGCGGAGACTTCTGTCTCATTCCCGAAAAATGGGGCTAACGCTCAATTCTACAATAAAGCAAAGAACACCACAAAGAGGGTGCAAAGGCCACACCCGAACAACCCCCACCCCCATCTTCGCCATCTATTAAAGTGCTTCGGCTGAATACAGAGACAGTGGCCAGCTGTCAGGAGAGAGGGAGAATTCAGGGTGTAATGCTGGATGCTTTCACATGTACTGTCTTCAACACAACGCCTGGGACTCTGACCTAAGTTCCTGGGTCACAGGAGACATTGAAAGAAATGGAATGAACGAAACTTGGGATTGTAATCCTGAAGGAAGAATAAGAATGACCTGTGTATGGTAGCTGGGTCTGAGCTCTTAGACTTGGGAGGAGGCGGCTGCCCCCTCTTTTCATTGGACCACAGAGGAGATGAGGTCAACACCAGGAAGACAGGAAGAGAGAACTCAACATAGCAGTGGCTAATCTCAAGGTCACATCAAAGCCAACCCACTCCAGCAGGACAGGAGCCCAACGGCACCACAGAGGCCCAGCCAGAATAGCAAAGGACTCCAGACTGACAGCTAGCATGCAAAATTATGTCCCACCAAGGAGAATGAGTCCTCTTGGGACCCTTACCTTCCAGAGAAACGGAGGGCTGGGGCTCCAGAATTTGTGCAAGTGGGACTACAAGCCAGAGCCTGCTACTGTTGGGATCCACCGTCATCCACTGGCCCTAGCCAGCTGTGAGCTGAGGACACGAAAGTCACCACGGCCACCATTCAAGTCAGCATCAGATCTGGAAGCAGCAGCATAAAGCTGATCTGGAGCCACTGCAATTTCCCCATCTGCAAAGAGGAAAAAAGGTTAAAACCAACTGTTTCCACACTGGAGAAGTCAAATGCCTCCAAAACCAGCTCAAATTTGGCCGTACCAATTTTGTTAAACATTTCAAGGAGTTACACAAAATTCTTCACACGACCCAAACATTTTATTTTAATCCACTTAAATTTTAAAATAGTATGTCATGATGGAAAAAGTATTGAACTTAGAGTGTTAAGTGTCTGGGTTCAAATTCCAGCTCTGCCACTGCCTGGCTGTGTCAGCTTGGTCAAGCTACTGAAACTTGAATTTTTTGGCCGTATAAACAAGACGATAAAAAAACAAAGATGCATGCTGTATACTCAGTTTTGAATAACGTGACTTTGCTTTATGGAATAACTTTTCAACACTGGCAGAATTTTCAACTTAAAAAAAGTTTTGCTCTGTTCACAATGGAATGGACACTTAGGTCATACCCTTTTAAATTTAATCTGCGCTATTAACGTATTCTCCATCACATTCTTTTTTATTTTAATTTTTTTATTGAAGTATAGTTGATTTACAATGTTGTGTTAGTTTCTGCTGTACAGCAAAGTAATTCAGTTACATATATATATATACATATATATATATATATATATATATATATATACATTCTTTTTTATATATTCTTTTCCATTATGGTTTATCACAGGATACTGAATATAGTTCTTTCTGCTATACAGTAGGACCTTGCTGTTTATCCATGCTATATATAAAAGCTTACGTCTACTAATCCCAACCTCCCACTCCATCCCTCCCCCATCCCCCTCCCCCCTTGGCAACCACCAGTCTGTTCTCTATGTCCGGGATTCTCTTTCTGTTTCATAGATAAGTTCATTTGTGTCCTATCGTAGCTTCCACATATAAGTGATATCATATGGTATTTGTCTTTCTCTTTCTGATTTACTTCACTTAGTATGATAATCTCTAGTTACACTGCATCACACTCTTAAGTTCAGTCATTGAGGAATACAACAAAGCCTTGCTTCGTAGTGGTTAAAAAAAAAAAAAAAGGATGATACCTAGCTCACACGTGAACACGTGCATAAGTAGTCCACAATCTATAACTGTTTATGTAATCATCAGTTATTCTCGTCACAGTGAGAGTTACACAAGCCACACATGATGGGGAGCTACAACGCCAACGATCAGGGTCTCTGATGATCAAGACTCAGTCCTCAGAGGTCAGCCTAGCACAGGAACGACTTGGTGATGGGGCTCATGGGCTGAGAGGGCAGAAGGGACCCCGGGCACCATCCGGTCCAAATGCCCCCCTTTCACAGATGGGGAATCTGGGGTCAGAGTGCTCAAAATTGCACGGTCAAGAGGCCTGACCTCGCCATCTAGTCACTGTTTTCTGGTCTGGGCTCCAGAAGGCAGCCCAGTGAATAGAATAACGGGACTCCTTCACTGCCAGGCATGCCGCTGTTTTTCCCTTGGCGGAAGACAGTATCTTCTCATTTAAAACTGAATCCCACAGCTGACTTGCCCCATGCTCTGCGGGTGTCCTTCCTGCCGGCCCCGGACGGGCTGCCCAGCGGCTGATCCTGCAGTACTTGCCCTTCCTCACCCCACCCTTGGCCTCTCTGCAGCATCTGACCTTCAGCTCGACTCCCACCAGCACACACCTCAGATTGTTCCTTCCTCTGGTCCTCTTCCCACTCTGCTCTTTCCTTTATCAGTCTCTGAGCCCGCAAATATTCCCTGTGCCTGTCCTCAGCCCTCTACGCTTTCCCCCCTCTCTCTCCTCTCCCATGAGCTAAGAAACCTGTCCCATGTCAGCAGCCGACTCACAAATCTACATCCCCACCCCTGACCCAGCTCCCAAGGGGCCCCTCAGAGGCCATGTCCTCCTACCGTCTGAAAACCCATAATCTTCCTCCCTCCAGCCCAGCTCCTCCCATGCTGGCGACAATGCCCCAAAGTCACCCTAGACCTGTCCTGCCCCCTTACCCCACATCCAAGGAGCCCCAAGGTCCTGCAGGGCCTGCCTTCCTAACGGCCTTCGTATATATTGATTTCTTTCCATTCCTACTGTCGGTCAAGATCCTCCAAAAATATAACTTTCCCATTGTCTCTCCCTCTTGGGAAACGTTCAGAAACTCTCCACTCAAGGGTATATCATTCAGGACATGGTTGAAACCCATGAGGCTGCCATTCGGACGCCTTTCCAATCCACCCCGATCTGCTTTTCCACACTCACCTACACTTCCCTAAACTCCTCACCTTAGCTCCACTGTCTGTTCAACTGTGGGTTTGAATGTGTTTTGTAAATGGCTGCTTATTCTATTCCTTTCCCTAGAGAGAACAGGAGCTTCATGGAAATTTCCATGTTTCAGGTAATGTTTTGAACAATTTTACACCCATCAAATCGTGAAATCCTCACAAAACCCCTGGGAAACACATACTGTCATCACCCAACCTAACAGAGGAGGAAACTGAGGCACAGAGAGGTTAAGAAAGTTGCCCAAGGCCACACAGCCAGCGAGTGGTGGAGTCACCATTCAGCCCTGTGCCACCTGGCTCCAGGGTCACTGGCCCGAGAGTCCCATGTTGACAAACAAACCTGTTTGTGCAGAAGGGTACCTGTACCGCTCAGTATTTTAGCATTACACAAGACTGGCACGGTGCTACAGGGACTTTGGAGTGTCATTCCTGGAGGAAAGAATGTTTTCCCACTGACCTTCAGGCATGGGAGACAATGATGAAACAGTAGTCACCCTGCCATTAAAGTTAAGTTCAATCACACCTGATAGAATGCCACCTCCAAGATAGCCATTAAAGCCACCGGCCTCCCGGGCTGACAGGGTTCGGCCTATATCACCATTACGCGTCCCCCTAACTGCCATGGTGTCCGAGGAGCGGGAGGGCCTGAGGGGACTCTGAGGGACGCTTGGGTCCGCCCCACAGGTGTCGCCCAGAGGAGACGGGCCTGCTGCCTGATCCCACGATGGAGACGATTGTATTTCAGTGTGGAGGAGACTTGATGGAAGGTGAAACCCTACATAAGACACACAGACTTTGACCCGCTCAAGATGAAATCCGGCTCTGGCACAGAGTGGCCTTGCCTCGTCAGCGGGCAGGACACCGGGCCCTGCCATTCACGGCTACACGACGGCAGCGCCCTTCTCCAGGGCACGGGGCTCCCGGCCTGGCTGTGGTGCCCGGCTCAGCACCCCGGAGGGTCTAGCTCCCTTCCTGGGTCCTCCGGCCCCCAGGGGGCACTCACTCTGCCTCAGACTCAATTCCTCTAACGTTCTGACACCGAGAACCTTCACAGGCACGATGAGATGAGGTTGTTGTTTTTATCTCCCTTTTAACAGACGGGGACAAACAAGACTCGGGGAGGTGAAGGGAGTAGGTAGGAATAACTAGGGCATGGGGAGGGGCTGCGACGGGGCCCTCCCCAGACCACGCCATCCTGTTCCTTGAGCACCTGCACAAGCATTGTTTCTTTAGTGTCTGTACTTTGCCCCATAAAGCAAGTAGTATTATAGTAAGTCTCCTACGTACGAACGGGTTCCGTTCCGAGAGCGCGTTTGTTAAGTCCAATTTGTTTGTAAGTGCAATAAAGTTAGCCTAAGTACCCAGCTAACACGATCGGCTATCCAGGACTGTACTGTAATAGGTTTATAATACTTTTCACACAAAATAATACATAAAAAAACAAACACAAAAAATAAAACATTTTTAATCTTATAGTACAGTACCTTGAAAAGTGCAGTAGTCCAGTACAACAGCTGGCACACAGGGGCTGGCACTGAGTGAACAGGCAAGAAATAAAGATACGGTACTGCCGTACTCTCCACAGTACCATACAGTAAAGTACACAAAAGCACAATCACTTGTAGAGGACGCTCGCACATGACGACGTACACCAGACATGTGAACTGACTTACGTGATTGGACATGCGAATGCATGTTCGCATCTTTGAAAGTGCACAACTTGAAGCTTCGTATGTAGGGGACTTACTGAATCCCCACTTAATACGTGGGAAAACTGAGGCTCCGCTGGGCTGAAGGAAATTGCCCCAAGTGTACCTCTACCAAGTGGTGGAGCTGGGTGCGGTCCCGGACTCTGCCCCTGAGCACAGTGCCCTTTTCATGCCGTGTTGCAGCAGCCGCGGCTGGCCCCTCTCTGGTCTGGAGCCCCATCCTCACCCACCAGCACCAGCCTCGTCTGACGTGGGCCATGGTCTAGACCTGCCCTTGTTTGCTCCTCCTTGGCTTTGCCTTGGACTCAACTTCTCCCTGGGCCCAGAGGCCTGTCCTCCCTAAGCCCTCGCAATGTGGCTCAGCTCAACCTCCTTCATGTCCAGTGCCACCTGCTTCCCTGCCCGAACCTGCCCCCACTACACTGACTGGCCACCACCCTGGTCCTTTGTCTGCTTGCCCTGTGGACCCTGCCTGGCTCTTTCAGCCAAACCAGACTCCAGGTCCCTGGTCTGTCCTCACTGGGCAAAACTGTCACCTCCATGACCCAGCAGACAAGATCCCACTCTTGCCACCAATTCCCAGGCAAGTCAGCTTTTGACATGAGCTTTGTTTTGCACACTCTGGGGTCAGTTTTGACCTGCCCCAGCAGGTAGAGATTTGCCACACTCTGAATCCCCTGGAATGGCCTTTGGGAAAGTGTGGCATCACTGAATTCAGAGAGATTTTCAACTTTGTCTCCAAAACCCTCTCCTTTCCCATCCCTGTCTTACCAAATGGGTCCAGTCTAGCAGAGGCAGCCCAACTCCTCAGGGTTTCTGGGACCCCCTACACACTGGTCAATTCTTCCTGGCTGTACAAGGAGAAGCCCAGTCCCGGCCAGTCCATTGCTTTCCTAACTGCTCAGTCCAGGCCAACTGTGCTGCCCTCAAAGATATGCCAACATGCTGTCCTCACCCCAAATAAGACAAGCCAAGGTGAAAGGTAAGCTTGATTTCAAGCAAAAGTCCCTATAATGTTAGTTAACATTCACTTCAGTGCCAAGCACTGTTTTGAGCCTTTTACCTGGATTGACTCCTGAGAGCTTCTTATGAAAAAGTTGCATTATTACCCAATTTACAACTAGGAAAGCCAAGGCAAAAGGAGCTCAGTAACTTGTCCAGAGTAAGTAATTCCTGGAGCCTGGGTTCAAACCCAGAGAGTCTGACATGAGAACTAAATCTTAGGCACCACCTCTCATGTATGAAATATAATCATGGTGCTGAGGAGACAGTAGACTTTGGGGTCAGAATTCTGGTTTTGCTCCTTATTCTGTGACACTGACAAGTTATTTAACCTCTCAGAATATTGGTTCCCTCACGTGTTAAAAACTGGGCTAATAATGAATGTACCTGACAGAGTTCATGAAAATTAAATAGAATGGTATGTGGAAGTTTCTAGAATAATGTCTGAGATGTAGTAGGTGCTGGGTCATTTTTCATTTCCTTATTTCCTCTAATTAAGAAAGTCTTCGAAGTGAAGTGC
Organism: Hyperoodon ampullatus; assembly: GCF_949752795.1. Taxonomy (NCBI): domain Eukaryota; kingdom Metazoa; phylum Chordata; class Mammalia; order Artiodactyla; family Ziphiidae; genus Hyperoodon; species Hyperoodon ampullatus. The sequence goes on along the minus strand of NC_136914.1, from coordinate 119,009,550 downwards.
CTACTGCTATAGTGATCACTTGAGTGCCAAATACTTCACGGTCAAGGGGTTTTAAAAGAGGTCATGGATCTGTTCTGGGGGAACCCTTCTAATTCTTTTAGAGATTTTTAAAAGTCATCTGAGGTGGAGAAGAAAAATCTTGGTCTTCCTCAAGATGCTGGTTGGATTAACCATATGTATATATAACCAAATGTATCCATTATATATATATATATATATTTCATGTATATATAATAAACCATAGTTTTCTTATAATAAATAAACCATCAAATAATTTTATCTGGTCAGTAGTCTGGTGTTCCTAGTATGTCAGTAAGCCAATATTAAACAGTCTGCATTAACTTTAGGAAGAGGAACTTTTCTAGGAACGTTTCTATTCTCTGAGACAGGGTTTCCAGTCTCTGGAAACGCCACGGGGATGCTGTGAAGGGGCCATGGGTGATCCTGCCCACATGTGGGCCAGGCCTAACCCTTTTTTCACAAATGCAGCAACTGTGGACTCCCTGAACACTCCCAGCCCAGTCCTTCCATGACTGGCACAAATGAGGGTTTTTGTTTTTGTTTTGTTTTTTAGTTCCTTAATAGAGGGGTGGGTGTTACATGGGCATGGAATAAAGTCACAGTGCTGAAATGCTTCTCAGAGAATCTGCGACCATAATTCTAATTCCTCTCCCCCCACCTTGGATAAATCATTTAACTTCCCTGAGGCCTTTTGAAAAAAAATTATTTGTGAAATATGAATTACACAGTGTCTCTGAAAATACACAGTAAATGCAATTTCCCATTCCACATGCTATTCTCTCTCCTTGGCATACATCTGCAGTGTTTTTCCCTCTTCCTCTTCCCTTTCTTCCAGAAAATTCCTATGTGTCTTTCAAGACTTAGCATAGAAGCTACCTCTTCCAGAAAGCCCTCCAGTCTGAGATGGGCGTCTTTCTCTCTCTTCCATGGTGCCTGGGCTCCCTTCCACCACGGCACTGATGGCCTGTCTCTTTCATTAAACAGTGAACTCCTTCCCAACAAACTGGATCTGGACCACACTTGGACCCCCAGAACCTAGGAAGACAGGGCCCGGCACATGGTGGATTCTCAAAAAAGCTTGCTGAACAACTAAATCATAAAGTTAAATTCCATAATCCAAGCCGGATTTTCTCATTCGCTTGCACTATGGTATATAAATGACATCTCTAGAAATAAACAAGTCAGAGGTTGTGAGATCAGAGAGTTAGGTCAGAAAGCAGGGTAAGGGGCAGGAGGGGTCACCACCCCAACATGCCAGGCCCTTGGCTCCAAGAGACCTCACTACATGACACAGCAACACAGGCAGGGGAGGACACTCTTTCTGCCCCTTGCCAAGCTATAAAAAGTGGTGAAAGCATGTCCTATTTTGCCTCCTCAGATCATGCCAGCTTGTGGAATCTAACCATGAGAATATTGATAAATCCCAGAACAAAGCTGGAGGACAAAGTCAAACAGCAGCCAGAATTGTAGAGTCATCCTGGGTCTTAAAGGTCATCTGGTCTACCCTTTGCTCTGTGCACAAATACCTCTGGATCCAGCCAGTCATCCCCCAGTCATGGGGGTTGGGGGAGGAGGTTCAAAATCTCAAGACTTTAAGTTTGAAGTTGGCAAAGAGAAAAAAATTCACTCCATGATTCCTCCATGTTTTCGAGAATCAATAGAACCATTATTATGCACAATGTCCTACCTTGGGAACCACAAGGAACACAAAGATGAAGATATGTCATACCTGCCCTCAAAAAGCTCATGATGCAGAAGGAGCAAAAAGGCCAGTTCAGCTGTGGACGCAATTGAGGGCATCTATACTAAGGGCGGTAAGATGAGCACACCAGTCGGGGAGAGAGAGGCAGAAGCCAGGTCTGGGAGGTTCTGCAGGACAACTGGCCCCATTCCTTCAAACACTCAACGAATTCGAAAGACAGACTCGATTCAAAAGATTCGACTGTTAGAAAAAATTGGGACAATTGGAGAAATTTCAATCTGGATTGGGTATTGGGTGAGAGCAAGGAGTTATTGGTAATTTTTAGGTCTATAAGCATCATATCATTACGTCTGAAATGCCTGTCTTTTTGAGAGATGCAAAAATCTAGCACGTGGAAGGGAAATGACATGATGCTTTTAAAAATTCAGAGAGAGAGAAAGAGAGATGTAAAGCAAGTGTGGTGAAATCTCAATTCTGGATGATGACTGAGTGGGTACATCACGCTCTGCTCTCTACTTTGGGGAGTGTTTGAAGTGTTCATCATTTTAAAAGGTTAAAAGTGAAAATACAGGGGCCAGGGCAGAAGAGACACTTTCAGCTGAGCCTTGGATGGTGAGCAGGATGTCACAGATGGAGATGGACAAGGGTGTCCTTTCGGGGGAACCCACCTGACAGCGGCCCTGAGGCAGGAGGGCTGGGGGTGACTCAGGAACCTGGTTTGTTTGCCTCTGTGTGGATCAGAACTCCAAACACTGGTCTGGTGGGTAAAGAGACCCACCTGTGTTGGCCTGTTTCTCAAGGATATGGTAAGTGCTGGGCCAAGAAATAAGGCAAAAGACTCTACAAATACCGGGCCCTGAATGCAGGCCGAGGGGGAGCGTGCCAGGACTTACAGTGCTGACTCTTGCCTCAAGGACGGTCCCCTGAACCCTTCACCACTTGTACAACTGCCCCATCCTGGTGGACCCAGGCTCTCTCTAGAGAGACCACCAGCCCCACATGAGGCAGTGTTGTTTCCTTCTTGGGGGACCCACAGTCTTCTTGGAATATAGTTCCCACTGCTCCTTCTCTGGATTCTCCAGCATCTCCAGAGAGAACAGATCAGAGGTGACCACATAAGAGTAAGCCTTGAGGTCACCTGCCCAGTGGCCCATCCACCTGCCTCCCCTCCACTCCCCCAGCCCCAAGCTGGATCCTGCCTTGCCTGGCACTGTCTCGGCAAGGAAGCGGGCTGCTAAATCTGCTGCTGCTGTCTTATCAGTGCAACCCCACCACTGCCTACCTCCCCAGGGGCCATCGGGGGCCTCTGCTGGGGCAGGGTGGGCTTTCAGGACCTGCCACAATGTCCTACCGCCTCATCCCTGGGTTCGAATTGCCTCTGGCTAATCTGGTTTTTCTGAGATCACAGACCAATGAACCCGGGTCACATCTCCAGAATGTTCACCTCTGGGGGTAACTGCGTTTGACAGCCTGGAAGTCTTTCCGAAACCGCCATGGTTCACTCGGGCGAGACGGGTGGGTCCTCTCTCACCAGCTTATCTTCGCTTTGCAGCCCTGGTAAGTAACTGCTGAGGACTGCAAAATCAAAGGGAAAATATTTACAGTGAGAGTTGACCTAAAAAGACCTACACCAGGGTCAGTGTACCTTCAGCTTGGCCTGACCTCTTCCAGATGAAGAGCCTCAGGGCACGGTGGGGTCGCGTGGTACAAAGAGCGAGGGGTTGGGAGTCAGGCTGAGGCCTGAGTTCAAATCCTGCCTCCCCACTTACTAGTTTGGGCAAGAGTTCATCTCAGATGAGACTTCCTATCTCAGAAGGTTTTGCAAATGAACTGAGATCAGTGCAGGTGAGATGCTTGGCATGAAATAGACATCCTTGAGCTCCTCCTTCCCCTCCAGGCATTTGGTTCCTCAGTTTTTAGATAAAGGAGCTGGAAGAGATAGTCCTCAGCCCACTTTCAGCTCCGACTTTCTGTCTTTCCCTGAAATCGCAGGGGTGGTAAGTCCCTCTCCCTGGAGGGCTCCGTAGTTGGATGCATCCTTCATCCCACCGCCCCCATCCCGTTGGCCTGGGCTCTTACCAGTGACAGGCCCTGGGCCCAGCTGCTATTGTAAAAGCATGAGGACACTGAGAGACTGACATCCAGACAGGCTCCCAGTATCCCCCCTCCATCCGGAAGGGTTTCTCTGCCCAAGCACAGCAGGGGTTTGTCCCTTCTGATTTTGTGCACTCTCTCAAAAAAGGTTATCAGTCAGGTAGAAATCCATTATAAGACACTCGGACCTTAGCCATTGTCCTGGTGGGCAGCGTAGTGGAGAGAACATCCCCTGGGCAGGTACTGGGAAACGAATTCGCCCCTCGAGGGCCGAGGGCTTTGGGCCCAACCACTCCTCAAGTTCCTCACCCCTCCAATGATAAGACGCCCCATCCACCCTGGCCCTGTTGGATGGGATTTTCCCAACAAATTGTGGATCTTGTGAAAGGGTTTTTGAAAAGTATGAAACCCTGGGAAAATGTGAGGGATTGTGTTGACTCCAATTTGGGTCTCCAAACCAGACCTCCCGTTCATCCTTCTGTTGTCTTGGGAAAAACCCAGGACCCTCCCACTGGCCAACCGCTCCTCAGGCAGAATCATTGGGGCTCTTTCTCTAACCTTTGGGGAGTGTGTGGCCGCCTTTCCATGGGAAAGCCCACGGGATAAGCTACTTGCCTCTCACGACTTCTAGGTGGGTGACCACGTGTTCCCTTTACCCAGACCGTTTCAGTTTATTCCTGTTACCCAGAATAATTATTAAGAGCACCTCCTTTTCTTATTTTTCATTTTTTTATTTTTTAGCCATGCCTCGCAGTATGTGGGATCTTAGTTCCCTGACCAGGAATCGAACCCGCGCCCCCTGCAATGGAAGCGTGGAGTCTTAACCACTGGACCACCGGGGAAGTCCCAATAGCACCTCCTTTTATTCTCAACAAAGCATCCTAGCTTGTGCAACAAAGTATATGGTCACTGTCCCTCCGGGCCAAGTGGTACCTCTACAGCCAAGCTGGATTACCTCAGCATTGAGACATCATCTAATGCAGATGTTACCCCCATTTCACTGCTGCAAGAGGGCACATGGCTTTCAAGGAAGACCAGAGGGTGCCGGGCCCAGACGTGCTGACCAGCCTCCTCAGGGCGGGGACGCAGCCCTGTTCTGCAGCCCTCATGGGACACGTTCCTTCCTCTCTTCAGTTCCTCGCTCATCCAGCTCCATCCTGAAAGCTCAACCCTGCCAGTACCAGCACCGCCCACCCCTAACCCAGAGCTGCCCCCGGCTGGGGCTCCCAAGGCCTCGGAGCGGCTTCCGTCCGAGAAGCACAGGGATAGCCAAGGACATTTTGTGCCTAACGGGTTGAAACTCCTTATCCCCTTGGGCTGATTGTTCTCGGCTGTTACCACATCATGACAAGAGAAACTTGAAAGAAGGCTTGGGATGCCACAGATAGTTGAACTGCTGATGTTTTGACATATTTCCCGCCCCCCACCCCAGCCAGCAGTTCTGTGGTTTTTCTTATTGGGTTGGAAAGAAAACAAATGCCTTCTAGAGCACTTCATGTTGACAATGGTTTATAATTATGTCACTTCCACCCCTGTGTGCCCGAGAGGAGCATCATGGAACAAGCACTGGTCCCATCTTACAGATGGTAAAACTAAGTTCAGATCAGAAAAGAGATGCTGGTCTTTCACTTGACCTAGCCAAGCAGGCTTCCTTCTAATCAAGTCTTTGACCAAACTCTGTTCACACACACACACACATACATACACACACACACACACACACACACACACACACAAACTCAACTGTTCCCCAGGGGACCTCATATGGTTTCCCTGCTCTTGTTTTACTCATGATTCTTTCCTACTTCCTGGCTATAAATATACCAAGGTCAAACACGTCTCTTGGTTTCACTCCATCAGCCAAAGAAACAGTTAGTTACTCAGAAGCAGACAGCAGGCAGCAGCCACAAAGGGAGAAGCAGCAGATCTGCTCAGTCCAGGACAGAGGGGGCATTTCCGTTGGGTTTGGCTTTTCAGATGCAGCCACCAGAGTTCTGTCTGGGAAGGCCAAGGCCCGTCACCCACTCTTGTGCCCCTGCAGGCTTGGGCTAGGCAAGCAAGGGTGGAAAAATCACTCTCAGTTTGAATCCCACCTAAACCAAGACTGGCTAAGGCGAGGCCCCCTCATGGCCAACCACTGGCCCAGCTGGGAAAACCCACCCCAGCCTTTTCAGATGGGGATTCAAGACCACGCCCCAGAGAAGCTCTTCTCCTAAATACCACTGTCTTCCTCTTTACTTGCTTTCAGGGTACATTCTTCGTCCGTGTCTCAGAGACTTTGAGTCAATGTTTCATTTCTTATGAATTTATTATTATTCGTAATATAATTATTATTCATAATATATTTATGTTATTTATCATATAATTTATTATTCTTTTATTATCATTACTTTATTATTGTTAATTAAAATATAACTCTAGTAGTAATATTATTATATAGTAGTATTGTTAGCAAGTACTAAGGTACTGGGTGCTTGCTATGTATCTGGTGCCCTGCACGCACGATTACATATGATCTTCTCGACAGACCTAAAGGGCAGGTAATACTAGCAGCAGTACCGTTATCATCATCATCACACAGATGAGCAGACGGTGGCCCAGAAGGTTAACTCACACAGCTACTAAGTGACAGAGCCACGATCTGAACTCAGGTTAACTGACTCCGAGTTCCATATTATCTACTACGATGTTCCCCCGCTCCTGCCCTATAACAGACCATCGACTCCAGTGCTTCCCAAATGGAACACCATGGCCAACAGATGCTGAGGGCTGCTACCTGACCTAAAGGGGGTGAGAGAGGGGGATTCTGGAACAAATAAGTTTAAGAAATAGTTATACCTATGGTTCTCACACTTTTTGGACTCAGGAATTCTTTACACCCTTAAACATCTCTATCATCAAGTGCCCCGAAGAGCTTTTGCTTATGTGCACTGTGTCTTTCAACATTTAAACTGAAAAAAATTTAATATTTATGAATTCACTTAAAAATAACGATAATCAACTTACTACATACTTATGTAACTACCGTATTTTTATAAAAGATGACTATTTCCCTGAAAAACAAAAAGTTAGTAAGAAGAGTGGCTTTATTTTACATTTTTCTGTGTCTAGCTTTCATCCAGCGCTAGAGCTCGATTCTCATTTCTGCTTCTGAACTCAGTCTGTTGCGCCATCACGAAGACTGAGGCAACCTCCACTGGACACTCATGAGAAGGGGAGAGTAAAAAAGGCAAATGATGCCTTAGCAGTGTTTTGAAAATAGTCTTGGCTGCTCAGAGGCTACCCTGAGGAGGAGGATTCCCTCAGTGTGGTCAGGAGACCTGGAAAGGGTTAAGGGGAGAAAGTCAGGTTCTGAGTTACACTTTAGGAAGTTCCTTTGGATGCTGCATGGAGGAGAGATAGAGGAAGGGCAAGCACAGAAGCAGAGGGACCGGTGAGGATACTCTCGCAACAGTTAGGACGGAGATGGTCATGGCCTGGATGAGGATGCTGGCAGAGCAACAGCTGAGTTGCTAGGATGCTGAGGAGAGGTGCGGAGGACAGGGAAGCCTCCTGGGCCACAATCAGAGGGGCCCGATGCTGGCAAAGGACTTGGGGGAGAAATTCCTCCCGGAATACATGGCCGGCCTTGCCTTGCCCTGCCCTGGGCTATGCCCAAGGCTTAGACGGCCGTGGGCTGGCCTGGGCCAGGGAGAAGGGCCTGCCCATTTCTGAGCAAGAGCAGGACAAGCCAGGGCTCCCCTCCATGCAGCAGGCCAAGGCTGTGAAGAATGCAGTCATGGTGGTCCCCAGGCACACCCTGGATGTGGGAGTTAGCATAGCCAAAGGCACACAGAGGTCCCAAAGCCAGAAACCAGCACCTACAGAGACCCTGCATGGGGAGCCTGCTTTCCCCAGCCCAAGAAACTTAACATAGTTAATGCCTGCACTGACCTGTGGCCTCCTGCTGGCCTGTCCTAGTGCTCCAACCACTGCCACCAGCCACCCCGGGTCCCTTCATGGTCCCACAGCAGGCTGTACCTGTGGTCCTTGCCCACGTGGTAGTGGACTGCATTCTCAGCCTTGCTCTTCCCTTCCTGTGCCTGTAGCCCAGCCATGGAAGAGTGCTCTTCCCCACCCCTTGGCTTTAGGCTTGGCCATGTGACTTGCACTGGCCATGAGCATTTGGACAGAAGGACCAAGCGGCAGGCCCAAGCCTGGGCCTTGAGAGTCTTGCATGTTTCCACTTGCTCACTTGTATCTCTGTCATCAGAAGAAGAAGAGTCTACTGCCACGTCATTGCTGCCCCTTAGGCTGGGACCTGGGATGAACAACCATGGAAAGGAATCAGCCCAGCCAATGCCCACAGACCTACAGCCTGAACCTGAGTCACCCCAGTTGACCCACAAATCCATGAATATAAATATTTATTGTTGTGTGCTGCTGGGATTTTTGTAGTTATTTGTTACACAGCAAGAGCTAGCCAATACACATCCATTTCCTTATGTCTAGTCTCTTTAAGACTATGAGTTACATGAAGGTTGCAACCACGTTTATTTTTATCTTGTTTCCCAAGAACCTAGCACACAGCAATTTTTTTAATAAATGTCTTTTGAACATGGGAAGGCATGCACAGATGAACACCTAGACTAGTCCAGTAACCGGATCAGACTTCTGGGAATCCTCTGACCCAAGGATGATCATGGAACAGACCAAAGATTACCCACTAGGTACCCCCAGGACAGATACACACACACACCCAAGCCTGGGCCAGCATTAGGCCAGCCCTCAAAACAGGCAATTGGATAGGTAATACCCTTTGGGATTGTATTTAGCTATCCCTTGACTGAACTGGTGTCCTCAGCTACCCTCTCATGCTTCAGAGACAAACAGCCTCTCCTGGAGGCAAGCCCTGGTGATCTGCTAGCCATTCTGCGCCCCAAACTGCCCTCACTCTCTGACAAAGAACTCCACACCCATGCACCTGCCCCATGATGTTATGGACTGAATGTTTGTGTCCTCCCCAAAGTTCATATGCTGAAACCCTAACACCCATTGTGATGGTATTTGGAGGTGGGGCCTTTGGGGGGTGATTAGGTCATGAGGATGGAGCCCTCATGAATGAGATTAGTGGCCTTATAAGAATAGACACAGGGGTTTGCTTCCTCTCTCTGCCATAAGAGAAAACAGCAAGAAGACAGTCATCTGTGAGCCAGCAAATGGCTCCTCATCAGACGCTGAATCTGCTGACATCTTGATCTTAGATTTCCCTTGATCTTAGATTTCTCCAGAACTGTGAGATATAAATTTCTGTTGTTTAAGTCACCCAGTCTACTGTAATTTTTTATAACTTACAGCCTGAGGGGACTAAGACCCGTGGGATGGCAAGTATTCCAAGAGGATCACATTGGTCAAAACGAAAGAAGGTGAGGAGACCAGGTGAGGCCCCGATGAGAAGCAGAGGGAAGCTGGACCAGCAGCAGATCCAACATCCTCAGCTCTCCCAGACTTGAGAGCTCTGGGCGGGGGCGGGGTGGGGGGTAGTGGGGGCATCAGCGCTGCTCAGGGACTTGACAAGAGACCCCATAGCCTAGGGGGTTGTGATGTGGGACATGGGGCCCTGAAAGGGACAGGCTAAGTGGAGTGTAAGTGGGACGATGGAACCTGCAGATGACTGACTACCCTTGGTTTGGGCCACACACCTCAGTGAGTGCAAGGAGCCCTCCGTGGAGGGTCAGTGGCCCAAACCAAGGGCAGGGTGGGTGGGCCCTGACTGAGACAAGGGCTCCTTTCTCTTTCCCACTGCCTGTGACCTGCCATACGTCCACTTACAAAGAAGAGCAGAAGGGGAGACGGAGAGCCCAGCTTTGCCTGGAATGTTCAATGTTATTCGTGTTCATGGAAACAAGGTCACGGAATTTGTAAGATCCCACCTCTGCAGGGGAAAGCCCCATGTCCTGAACCTCCGTGGACCTTGGTGATGAGGCAACCTTGACCGTGAAATAGCCCCACTATTTTGGGAAACTAGTTTGGGGGGAACACTTATAAATTATGTCTCTATCACTTGAAAGGCAACTCTAGACCTTTTAAAGGAGGTTGCGAAATAACCCTTGGCAGTTTCCTCCTCGTCTGGAACTTGTATCTCTATTTTAAGCAAATGAGCAGCCCCATGTCTAACGTGGATCCATAAAGGTGGAGTTGACTGGTCTCGACTTATGAATGAGTCTGGTGGTTGAGTGCAATACGGCTTCCCAGCACTGCTGGGCACCAAGGGACCCAAAACATCATCTTCTGAGCCAGCCCAAAGAGGTGTTGAACTGAGCTGACCGTCTCACACAGACACAGCCGAGAAACGCAGACACCATCCCACACTGGAAATAGAAAGGAGTACCTCTGCATTCAGTGTCACTGAAAAGAAGATGCTACCCACAGCCCTACTGCTCAACAGAAATGCTTTTGGTTTCAGTTTTAGCTAATGATCTGGCACAGTGAGATTCCTTGGCGGCTGTCGGGCTCCACACAGTCACCAAGAACCCGGAGGTCATGCTAAACTCAGAAAATGTTCCCTCGTGCTTTGGTTATGGTTTGATTCTGAATTTCGAAAGCTGGGAACCAAATGACTTCATGAAGGGGTAACAGCCAAGCCTCTATTATCCATGAGCTTGTCATCGGTGCAAGGGATGCTGCATGGGTGAAGTCACACACAGAAGATGTGTTAGGAAGGATGTCGCCCACTGTCAAAACAGCACGTTCCATCCCTCGGGGGCCAGCAAGGTAAATGGGATTAAAGAGCAGGTTGGCATTCTGATTTAAAGCTCCAGCGACTTGCAGGTAATGTTTCAAGGATGTTTGGAGCACAGGAGACAAAGGAAGAAGCCAGAGGATAGAGATTAAGCTGTTTGCCTTCTCTTCACTTTTGGCCTTGACCTTCTCTGCTACACAAAATGGCAGATAGTACTACCAAAAAGGGGCGGTGGCGTTATTGGGGGTTCTATGCCCTATGGCCACAGGTTAGGCCTGGTCCCAAATAAGTTACATGCTAGAGCATGTTCCACGACACATCTATTTTTTGAGACCTCTATTAAATGAAACAAATATTTATTAACCGTTCAATCTGATCCAAAAATTGAGTAGCTGTGTGAGGCTTAGTCCAGATTCTCAAAGAGTTTCAAACAAAGCAAACCCACATAAACGAGTGTGGAGCGAGCAGAGGCCACAGGCTTAAGCAGCTAATGCAAAGGTAAATCAGAGACATGCTGTCTGGGGGCCTGGGGCAGGTGGCTTGCTCTGTCTGGGCCTCAGCATGAAGAAATCGAAGCCCCATCTAGCCATCAGACACCATGGCTCTAACATCCCAAGCCAGCTGGGAGTGATACAAGCCAGGCACACGCATGATCTCTGGGGCAGCCCCACACTGGCACCAAGAGGCAGGCCTGGGTCAGATCCCTGGGCTGGACCAGAGGGGATTTCCTGCAAGGGAGCCATGGGTGCAGGAGGGCAGAGAGAAAGCGGTGCTCATTAGGTAGAAGGCTCCTCCCCCCAGCAGCAGGGGTGAGAGAAAAGGGAGGTGCTCGGAAGAAAAGAAGAAGAGCAGAGAAAAAGAAAAGGTGAGGGAGGGCAGCTATGGAGAGGGATTGAAAGAACCCTCTAAAAGCGCTAGGCTCTCATGGAACCAGGAAACAAAAGCCAGAATTAATTCACCACCGGGCTGAACCTTTGACCAAAGTCAAGGTTTACTCAACTACACCAGATGCATTGTAATGATGTCTTTTCTCTGGGCTGTGTTTTAGCTGATGCTCAGGACAACCCTGCAAGATAAAGTAGGGGTTGTTCCCCTGTTTTATAGACGGTGAACTCTGAGCCATGGCAGCCAGGGGCTTGCCCACAGCTGGCCGCCAATGGTCGAGTTGCCATTAGACAGCCTACCTCCTCACCACGGGACCCGAGGGCCCCATTTGAAACTGAATCCAAAAATACAGATTTTTCAGAGTCTGAAGATTTTCTAAAACTACTGAACCAAGACATCAAAATACTCTCCAAACAGAATTGTCCTTTCATCCATTTCTGGTACCTTCTATAGAGAGCACATCACCAGATAGCCCTTTGCCTGTGGCTAGGGGCAGGCACCTGAGGTCAGACGGAATTCTAAAAGCCCCTCGTCAATCCATGCAGGGAAGTCAGTCCTCCATCAGTCTAGAATCCCCGCTGTTGAAAGGTCTTTTTTCAAACCCAGGGTAGAAAATAAATTAGGTCTACAGGAATGTTGAACTTCAAGGCGGGATAAACAGACTCACTCACTCAGCTGAGACTCTTCACTTGGGAGCTACATACAAGCTGATGATGCACCAATGGTCCCAAGCAGGGACGACTTGGGGCCACAGACTGTGGACCAAAAGGAACTATAAAGAGCATCTAATCCAAACCACCCCTTCATTTTGGGAAGGAGGAAACTCGGGCCCAGGAAGGTCGAATGATTTTCTCAAGGTCACAGAGCTTGTATTCAAGTTCATTGCCAGCCTGCCTCTTCCAAACTCCAGGCCCTGGCTTTCCCCTTCTGGGGGGTAAGAAAAGCCAGCTCTTCTCGCTCTTGGCACTTCCTCTGAGGCCAGGAGGAGACACAGCCGTCAGGGGAGCCCTGTCGCTGTGGCCACCACATTCCATCCTCGGAGGGCAAGGACTGAGGGGTCCCTCGGGAAGCAGGGCTTGGGGAGGGGTGCCGGGGAGGAAGCTGCCTGGGAAGTGAGCTCAGATGTGGGTGGTACATGCAGAGGAGGCTGAATGCAAGGAAGAGCTACTTCCTCTGAGGAGATGCAGCCGCTGCACAGAAAAGAGGGATGACGATGCCATTCCATTTCTACAGATCTCAAAAACAGGCGAAACTAATCAAAGGTGGTGGAAATCAGAAAAGTGGGGACCTTAGGGCGGATAGCAGGGCTGTTCCCTGGAAAGGAGTATGAAGAAACTTGCTGGGACGGGGGAGGTATTCTCTGTCTTGATCTGGGAGGTGGTTGCATGGGTAGATGCAAAGGCTGGGCCATCTTAGAAGGGATTCAGGACAGCGGGAGGGGTCCCGGCACCCACTGGAGAATTTCCTAGTGTGGAGAACTATCCGTGCTCTCTCGGGATAAGGGGGCGAAGGGATAAATTGGGAGATTGGTATTGACATATACACACTACTATATACAAAATAGATAATCAACGAGGACCTACTATAGAGCACAGGGAACTCTACTCAGTACTCTCTAATGGCCCATATGGGAAAAGAATCTAAAAAATGAGAGAGTGGATATATGTATCTGTATAACTGATTCACTCTGCTGTACACCTGAAACTAATACAACATTGTAAGTCAACTAGACTCCAATAAAATTTCTTTAAAAAACCAACCCTAAATAAATAAATAAATAAATAAATTTTAAAAAGGGATTTGGGCATCAGGAGAGGGCTAATCGCTTTCAAGGATCCCGTGGCCACACCCTCGCACAGCTCCTGATGACCTCTGCCCACGCTGGGGTCTCCCTGTGGCCTCCTGGGGACTGTGGTTCTGCCCCGGCCCCCCTCAGACCTCACACACACCGTGGCTCCAAGTGACACCTCCAGACCCCTCCCCTGCCTCTTGCCCAGTCCCGTCCCCAAACCTTCCCTAGATCCACAATCTGCCCCAAGCCTCTCAGTGTTTCAGAATTTCCCTCTCTCTGTGGCCCTCTCTTGCTTTGCACCCTCACCCAGGCGGCGGCCCCTCTCCCCTATCCTATGTCCTGGGCTCCGAAGTCCCCAGTGCAGACCTGAAGTCCCCATGCCTTCTGAGATGAGGCCAATTCGGGCTGGCCTGACACTTTCTCACAGGGAACCTCAGGGATGTCCTGATAGGAACTCATAAACCCAGTCCCGTAGCTACACGACAAAACCCTCTGTGTAGACACGCTTCCTCAGACTTAAAATTACATGCTGCTCGCACATCCCAAATTCTGCATTGAAAATCATTGGTCAAATGTCCTTGTCCCAAAAAGGAAAGTTATAAACACTGTTGCTCAATGTGGTGACATAAGTGAACATGGGTTCAAAAACTTCAGCCCCAAGGTTGCGTGGTTTGGGCATATGACTGTGATCAAGGATTTAGGTGATGAAGCTGCAGTGGAAGGGCTGGCAAAGAACAAATATGGCGGCAGGAATAAGTCCAGAATCTGAGAAGGAACACAAACTCAGTGACATCAGTCCCTCCAGGAGGCTGCCTCCACGACTCGGATAAGACAGGCCCCCTATCTGAGCCCCTCTCAGGCAGCGTGCCTCTGTTCCATGGGCTCTGTCAGTCCTCACTCCAATCTCATGAGGGCAACTTCAATTCCCATTCACCAGATCGGAAAACTGAGGTCACACAGCTAAGGAGCGGCTGAGCGGGGCTGTCAGAGAACAATCAGTGTTCTAGGAACTGGTGATACAATGGAGATAGATGGAATCTATGGTCTGCAGGGGAGACAATGAAACAAGCAATCCCAATGCAGTGTGGTCAGGCCAGGTGCCTGGAACTCAGGGAAGCCTTCCTGGAGGAAGTGACATTTGAGCCAGGATGACTCAAGTGAGTGTGTTACGGGAGCCCTTGCTCAGCTCTTCTTAATGCCAGTGGGCCCTCCCAAACAGAACTTCTCCAGTCATGTCTGTCATCTGTCACAGCCCGCTGGGGAAATGATAATATTTGCAAGAGATGAGTCACACCCAGAGGGCTGAGGAGTTCAGCACCCCCATACATACCTCTGACTGCTGGGCACCCTGCTGGGAGGCCCTGCCCCAACCAGCTGGCATGAGGCTCACCAAAAGGCTGGTTGCATTTCACTTGGAAAGCGCATTATGATTTCACATCACTTTCACATATGTTTTCTTATTTGAGTCGTACAACCAGGGCAGGCGTTATTAGCCCATTATTGGTGGGAAAACAATAAGCCATGAAATGACTCACTGGGGCATACGGTGAGTCAGCAGCCAGGCCAGGTGAGTAGGTCTGCGACACAGCATGGAGAGCTCTAAACAGGCCAACCGCACGTGGCCAATTTTTTTTTTTTATTGGAGTATCGTTGATTTAAAATGTTGTGTTAGTTTCTGCTGTACTATCCGGAGAAAACCATAATTCAAAAAGATACATGCACCCAATGTTCATTGCAGCACTATTTACAATAGCCAGGACATGGAAGCAACCTAAGTGTCCATCGACAGAGGAACAGATAAAGAAGATGTGGTGCATATAGACAATGGAATACTACTCAGTATTAGAAAGAACGAAATAATGTCATTTGCAGCAACATGGATGAACCTAGAGATTGTCGCCCATTTTTTAAAAAAAGAAAACTGATGTTTCACTCCTTCTTGGCGGGTAACTTTTTCAATGTCTCTTAAATGCCCCCAGATTCCTCCTATCTTCATATTTCAGTGGTTTTTCACTAAAATTGAGATGTTGGCCACCCCTGCCACTAGGATTCTGAGAAAGCCTGGAGAATCTTCTCAACAGTGAAAAACTTGCTTTTCCTCGATACAGAGAAAAACCTAGAAATGGAGCGGGCAACGCATCAGGAAGACATAGTGACATTGCTTAAAAACATCTGACTCCAAGCAAAGGAAGCAATTGCAGATTCAGGACACACACCAGACTCTTCCACAGCTGCATCAACAATCGCTATAGGGGAAAAGTCAAGACGGCACAGGAGGCTGTGGCCTCAGATCCCAGGTACCTAAATCAGCCAAGCTTTGGAAGGAAGCCACTTCAAATGTTCGTGTTAAAACAATGCTGCAATATTTCTTTGTTTCCACTGAGGCTTCTACTGAATAACAGCTGTCAACAACTCAGGAAGATGGTGGTTGGTTCCAAGTCTTTCTTCTTTGCAAGTGTTCTTTTCTAAACGTTATATTGCTCTTTTCAGCAAGGGCAAGATAAAGGCACGATTACTCCAAGGGGCAAAATATTTCCGCATATGTTCGAGCCTTTGTTTCGTTGCTACATCTGAGGGGTCAAAGGTCCTATATTAAGAAGACAGAGTTCTTCAATGTCTTGCTGAAGGAGGGGATTGTTGGAAGCACACCCTACTCTCTTCCAGAAGCCTCCTTTGGTCTTTACAAAAGTTTTGGTAGAATAAATGGTGTTTACCAGGGGTTGGGAGAAAGGGGAAAGGGAGTTAATATTTAATGGGGACAGAGTTTCAGTTTGGGAAGACAATCAAGTTCTGTGGGTGGACGGTGGTGATGGCTGCCCGACAATGTGAATGTACTTAGTGCCACTGAACTGTGTGTGTACTTTAAAATGGTTTAAAAAGTCAATTTTAGGGCTTCCCTGGTGGCGCAGTGGTTGAGAGTCCGCCTGCCGATGCAGGGGATACGGGTTCGTGCCCCGGTCTGGGAAGATCCCACATGCCGCGGAGCGGCTGGGCCCGTGAGCCATGGCCGCTGAGCCTGCGCGTCCGGAGCCTGTGCTCTGCAACGGGAGTGGCCACAACAGTGAGAGGCCCGCGTACTGCAAAAAAAAAAAAAAAAAAAGTCAATTTTATGTTAAGTTTATTTTACCACGATAAAAATCGGGCCCAAAAAAGTGTCAAGGAAAGAAAAAATGGTCACCACGATGAAAAGAATCTAAAAGGTTTTACAAGTTTATTCTGCCATTCTGCTTAATATTTAAGAATAGCCCATTCGATTTCACCTAATTCCTAACTCTGCATTCAAAGTACCTGAGCTGCTGAGCGCCCTTGGGAATTACAAACACCCACCCTGGGCCAGGCCTGAGGCAGAGTCACCCTGTTCCAATGCCTTTCTCCTGCAAAGCCCGTGGAACTCTCTGGACATTGGCTCACATGTCTTTTCATCTGGACAACTCTATCCACCCCAAAGGGTTCGAGCGACCTGACCTATGAGATCACAGTGAAAAGTCAAGAACCAGTTCTTAGAACTCTTGGCTCAGCCCGGCCAAAGCTCCTGGCGTTATCAGTTCCAGGCGAACGTTTCCTGGAGGAACACGGCAGCCCAGCTCGGCATCTTGAGTGGGTTCTGCAGTCGGCTGACAGGCTGGAAGGTGGCTCAAGGGCCCAGTTGCGGGCACATATCCCTCACCTGGTGTCCGGAAGGAGTGCCCTATGGGACTTACTGGGGGGTATGTTGTGATGAATGAAGAAACAAGAAGCCCAAACATTGCTGGAAGGACCTCTGCTTTCTAGTTCTGAAATCTTTTTCATCTTTCTTCCATTAAAATTTTGAAACAGTTACTTCAAAGTTATTTTTCCGTGGGATGAGATATATTATCTTTCCAGTGCTTTGACCAGAGGCAAACCCCACAATAACAACTACAGCTCATGGATCACCTACCATGTGCCAGGCACCGTACTATAGATCTCTTGTAATCTTCCCAACAGCTCTGCAAGGATTCTTATCTCCATTGGAGAGATAAGGGAACTGAGGCTCAGAGATGTTAAGTAACTTTCCCCAGGTCACACAGCTAGTGAGCGGCAGAGCTGAAATCACACCCAGATCTGCCTCTTTCCAAGATCACAATAGCCCCGAAAAGAGGGGTGAAACGTTAAGGACTCACACTGAGACCAAGTTCATTTATGACACCAAATACCTGGATATTTGAAAAACTCTGGGTAGCTGTTTGAAATATTTTGTTCTCAGAACAGAGGCCATCCCAGACTCTAAACACTTCATGCTCCTTGTGGAGTGACTGGCACCCAGTAGGCCCTCAGGAAGGGCAGCTGGGCATAGACCTCAAAGTCAAGTGCTATTTATGTCAGTTGCCTGGATATGCCCTCATTCAATAATTCTGTGAGCAGGATGATAACAAACCACATGAAAGAAATGGGCACATCTTTTGGAAGATGGCTTGACAGAACACGGCAACACCAAGACATCAGGTTTCCCCTACGATTACAGCCTCCATACGGTACTAATGGCGCTGTCTGCGCTCAGGCAAAGCGCTGGTCTGGCCATGCTGGAGACATCCATGCATGGAATACACCCCACAGCACACCTGGGTAACCACTTATCCACAACACTCTGGCCGTCCCTTCCACAGGAACTAGAACCGAGATGAGAGGAAGTAGCTTTGCTTGGGCTCAAAGACAACAGATCAGCACAGGGTCTGCACACTTCTGCTACCCAGCGAAGGAAAAGCAGCCCTCCCTGTGTGTGTGTGTGTGCGTGTGTGTGTGTGTGCGTGTGTGTGTGTGCGTGTGTGTGTTGGGGGGATGAAAAGCAAGGCCCAGAATGTTGATCCCTTAATCAAAAACTATTATCGACACCAAGAGGAGGATGGGGCTCAAGGATTCTGGAGCCCTTCTCTTGCATTCAGGCAGGCGTTACCCATCCCAGCTCGGAAGTATTAACCCAGTCTCAATGGCCCTCAAGTTGTAACCCCTCCCAAACCACATCCAGGAACCAGCGAGCATAATCAAGCAGGCCGAACAAATGACTTTGAAAGATGAGAGGCTTTGAAAGATATTCTAATTCAGAGGCTCTCCAACTCTGCTGTGCATCGGAATCCCCTGGGGGGCTTGTGAAAACAGATCCTGCATCCCCTGCGTCCCCTGCCCCTAGGCAGCTCCTGAGAATGTGCATCTCTGACAAGTTCCAGGTGATGCTGATGCTACTACTGGTCCAGGGGCCACAGTTTGAGAGCCGCTATTCTAATTATTTAAAGAAAATGATTTAAGGACATGAGAACATTGCTCTGGATAACAAGGATATTATGATCGAATGCCTCCCACATGCCAGATACTTCACTGCCTTTGATATTTACAACACGTTCCTGCCAAGAAGGAATTAATATCCCTGCTTTACAGACCAGGATACTGGGACTTGGGAATTCAGGGATATGCCTACCGCTGCACAGCTAATAACTAGCAGAGCCAAGATTTTAACTGAGGTCAGGGAGACTGGAAGCTCTCCTTCTTTCTACCCCCGGGCAGGCATGGGGGTTCAGGGGAGCGGAGAAGGATACGATGACACGTACTGACAAAGCCAAGTGCCGTGCAGACCGACAGAAAACCCAGCTCTGCTGCCCGTGGATGAGCCAGCCCCTGTGAGGGTGTGAGGTCACGGGCACTCCAGGTCCCCAACCACTGAGAGAGGCTACGGACTCTGAGCTGGCCTGGCAAAGAGAGAATCAGGTGACAAGTGGACGCCTGAGCCACACCTGTCCTCAAAGAGAGGCAGTGCTGTCCATGTGAATTACGTGGTAGCTAAAGATCCTCCCCTCCTGGTGTGGGTCTGTGATGGACAGGAATTCACTTGAGAGAGGGAGGGATCCTGTTACCCATGGGCCTTGGCCAACTCAAAGGCGGAGAAGGAGGGAAAGCAGCCACCATTCACTCAGCTCCTATGATGAGCCAGACTACTTCTTATATCAGCTGTCCATTTTAGGGATAAGGAACCTGAGGCTCAGAGAGGTTAAGTAATTTTCCCCAGGCTGCACAGCACAGCAAGCAAAAGAAACTGGGACATGAGACTTAAACTCAGGTCTTCCAGAAGACCAAGCCTGCGCTTACCCTCTGACTGACCGTACAGATCTCCTACCTACCTAATCCATGTGATTTGGAGGTGGGTATGGCCAGGCCACAGGAAAGGGGTCTCCCCCTCTGCCTCTCCTGCTTCCCAGGCTTGGGCGAGAGTGGCTGCCTTCCAGCCAGAGAAAGGGCTTTTCTCTCTCACCTGTGCCACAGGCTAACCTGAACGAGAACTTTAGCTCTACTGAACCTGTAACAGGAGAGAGCACCCCAGAGTCACAGAATAATGACTGAGGTACAGCAACGATGCTAAGTGATACCCACTGCCGACCCAACGCGACTGCATCCGGCGGTCAGGACCCTGCCAGATGCCCAGCCAGCCCCCCGGGGAAGCAGGCCACCAGGCACCCCTGGGTTCTAGGTTAGCCTCTCCCACACTGTCTCGGCCACATCTTTTCACAGATGGATCTCAAAGCTGCCGCCGACCCCACCCCAGGATTTCAGCTTTGTAAGACCCTTCACCAGAGAAGCCCTTGAAGCTAAACTGGGCTTGGGCTGAAGGCCTCCACCAGTTCCTGGAGGAATAATCTAGCCAGGCAGCAGAAGTCCAAATATTTTTCTGCTTTGGAGTGCAAAGAGAGCCTCCTTACATTCTGAAACAACCACGACACAAGATATTGTCACGTTTCCCCAAAATGACTCTCTGGTCTGAGTTTTTGCCAGACTAAACACCCGGGCAACATCAGGTAGACATAGGAAACTCTGGCGCTCACTGGGGCTGCTATCTCCCACCAACGGGTATTGTGTCTTGCCGTGTTTGATAACAAGATGCCGTGCATCGCAATGCAAATAGTCTCAGGCAGCATATGGCTTGCAAAGCACCATTTACAACCATTTGCGGGCACCGGCTTTCCAGCCTGCAGAGCTGGCTGCTCTGCAGCGCAGCCACAGGGATCCACCTTCCCCTTGGCCTCAATCTGTCTACCATGGCACCCTCGGATGCTAATGGGTGTGAAGCACGTGGGTCCCGGGGAGACCGAGTTCCAGCATGGGGTGTTAAACGGAGTCCAGCAATTGTCCAAAGTGAAATATTGAATTGAAATGGACCTGCTGTTTCTGTGAGAAGACGCTTTTGGCTAAGGCACTTTAAAAATAAAATCCAACCAAAACATCGATGAAATCAGAGAAATGGGGTCTCCTCGAGAACCACTGTATTACAGCACAACTTAAATAGAGTCTGAATGTGGTATTAGACATACCTAATTTCACCAGGCATGAAGCTCGATTTACAGAGGAGACAAATGAATAGCAAGAGGTATTACAGTCACATGTTTTCACTGTGAGAGCCTTGGAGTCTTTTCAAATTGGAAGACTTTGCCAAGGTGATCAGAGAGCGAGTGGAACCAGCCCTCACCTCACCCTGCAGGGCCTGGTTGTGGAATTCTTGGATCCTCAGTTACGTGAACATGCCCCCCAAATGTCGTGTGGACCTTACCATGGACTCATGCATTCATTTTGTTTTGAAATTTTGCTTGTATGCTCATTCTAGGCGAGAATGTCTGTCTCCATCTGTCAGACCCCCAGGAAGAAGTTCAAACCTCTTCTCCATATCTTTTGCCTTATATCCTTGGGGCGGGGAGGGGAAGCTACTGGGACAACCACGGTCAGCAGGGGAGGAATCAGAAGTCCAGGTGAAGTTATCAGGTGGGTGATAAAATAACAGAACTCAGGTGCTGGGGGAAGGAAGACACGGCAGCTAGGAAATGAGGTCAGGAACACAGAGGGCAAAGGCAAGGTCAGACATGCCTCAGATGGAGTCAGGATGAAACACCATTGAGCAGGTTTCTCAGGGGGAACAGGGGCCAAGGGGCCAGCTGAGAGGAAAAAGAGGGCTTGGTGGTTGTAAACATACCTGGCCTGTCACCATCTCACTGTAGACCTGGCTGACTGGTTAACCTGCATTCTCTTCTCTGCAGGACCTACAGCAAAGACACCTGATAAATGCTGTTGGTTACCACTATCATTCCCATTATTATCCCCCTGTATTTCAATGAAACATCACTTCTTTTTCACATGCAGTGCAGAATATTCCAGTTCCACTTTGAAATCAGCAGCAAGGCAGATGAAGACACAGCACTGTAATTGTATCTGTACATTTCACCACCAAAGTGCCCCTGGGAATCAGTGCACCCCTCACTCACACCACTGGTCAGTGCCAGCCTAGCCTGGAGATGAGGGTCTAAACCGAGGTGAGAGTAGATATTCTGCTGCAGCCAGAAAGCCCGCATACTACAGCCGGCCTTGAGACGGCATCAAGACAGCGGCTTCCTGGAGAGATGAGTGTGCCTCTGTACAAGGCCTGTGCATATTGCAACTTTCTGCAAACTACAAAAGGATGCTCTTCTTCAGGGCCAAATGCACAGCCTTTAGTTCAGCTCCAGCTCTCTAAGAGCTGGCCAGGACAGAAATGGACCGTGGAGCAGACCATGCCCGGAGCCCACCCCAGAAGTGGGCTGGGCAGAGCTGGGATGGAGCAGCCAGCAGAAGGTAAGAAGAGTCACCCCTGAGGGGAAAATGTCGATCGATCTTGTCCCATATGAGCAATTGTCACTACCAGGAGACTCAGGGACTCTGCTCTGAGCCCTGTGGCTTAGACAGCTCCACACTCATAAATACAAAAAAAAAAAAACCCACTCACCTGGGCCCTTCAGTCACTTGGGATCCATGCTTCGTGCTGACAAAGCCTCACTCATAACCCTAAACATCCACTCCTGTGACTAACACAGCTCAGGCCCCAGGAAAACGCTTCTCCATCACTTCTCTGCCCTATGTCCCTGGGAAGAAAAGAGAAACCCTCTGCTTCCAAGTGCCATGAGGGCCTGTGGGTTGCACTGTGGCTGCTGACATGAGACAGGATGGTATTTCAGAGTACAGAGAGGGTTTGAGCCACAGATGCAGACAGGTGAGAGCAAAAACAGATTAACATGTCAGCCCTTTCCCCTCGGCTGGCGTGACTGAACAGACTCTTGCATCAGAAATTATCATTTCCCAGTAGACCTACTCATCTGTTTCCTTGCTTCTCTTCTTATTCCAATTCCTGTTCCCATTCCTGTTCCCGGAGATGCTCAAGAATTAACATGGTATTCACAAGGATCATACGTGACAGCTGAGGAACATGGTGCAATAGCCCACAATCCCCATCACCCTTCAGTTGGTATCTATGTAGGTCTAAACGTAACATGTCTGATGCAGAACATGGATCCTTTATATTAGCAAGAGGTGAGAGTTGAATGCTAGCAGCAGGAAGTATAGTTTACAAGGATATTTAATAAGATTTAATTTTCAGAAAATGACATTTAAAATTCAGTCTTATTTAAGAAATTTGGTTTTACCATTTTTTACATGTTATGAATTACAATTTCTATTTTGCTTGTCAATTTTTAATTTCATAACTTATGAGAAAAATAACTTTCTTTGAAAATGCATGTGAAAATATTATTTTAAATATTTTATATGTTCTTTCACATTTTTGATGAAAATAGATTTAAAATTTGCATATTTTAAATACACTTACATTTTTAAAATACTCTAGCTCATTGCTGTCCATAGAACAAAATGATGTAAAACTGTTCATTATAATGACAAGATCCGTGATCATGTTGAAATGAAGGCAAAAAATCAAGGAAATAAATGTAAAATAATTATAAATTATGTGTGTCTTCATTTTGTTACTCATTCAAATGAAACAAAAGAACATTTAAACGTGTGCAAGAATAATTAATTCAGTCATCTTTTTAAAAAAATACATTTATTTATTTATTTATTTATTTATTTATTTATTTTTGGCTGCATCGGGTCTTCATTGCTGCGCGCAGGCTTTCTCTGGTTGCTGTGAGAGGGGGCTACTCTTCTTTGCGGTGCGTGGGCTTCTCATCGTGGTGGCTTCTCTTGTTGCAGAGCACGGGCTCTAGGTGCGCGGGCTTCAGCAGTTGTGGCACACGGGCTCAGTAGTTGTGGCTCGCAGGCTCTAGAGCACAGGCTCAGTAGTTGTGGCGCACGGGCTTAGTTGCTCCGCGGCATGTGGGATCTTCCGGGACCAGGGCTCGAACCCGTGTCCCCTGCATTTGCAGGTGGATTCTTAACCACTGTGCCACCAGGGAAGTCCCAATTCAGTCATCTTTGATGCTGCCAACTTTTGGTCATGGAAACATTACAGCTTTTCAATTTTGTCTTTATGTTTATTTTTTTAAAGGAAGAGGAAAGAGCAGATTTTATGTAACTATTTGTAGGCTTGATTTATATTCCTGAATATTTGGACAAACGTTGGTTTCCATTTGTACCCCTGCCCTGGACTCTGCAAATGTTAGAGTGGGCCCATGAGTTTAGAGAGAATTAAGCCAGACATACCTAAAAAACCTGGAAGACAGACACTATTATACATTTTCCTTTCAATAACCACCTTCAGATAACTTCAAAACACCTTCAGCTTTTGTTTACAGGATTTCCTTTGGCCTCTATAACAGCTTTTCTCACTGTCTTATTGAGTAAAGCATGTCCAGCACATAGCCCTGTGCCTGATACAGAAGACATTCAATAAATATTTGTTGGCTGAATGCACTTCATTCATTACACATGGAAAGAGAATATGAAATCTCAGCCAATTGTGAATGAAGTCTGGATGGTTTAATCAACAGCTGAATATCCCCCAAAAAGAATTATTGACTTGTGTTTCACTCCTATGTCACAATTTTACAAGTACTGTAAAACTGTCACCATCACCCTCAGACACAGGTGGTGCCCATCTTTCCAGAAACAGGGGCCCAAATCATCTTATTATGCTATCTCTTAGATGGCATGCATCACAGGGCACCAAAGCCACAATGCCTTCCCTTTGTTTCGGGAAGAAAAAGAACGGCCATGTGTCCAGCACTACTGTAACTCTGAGCACTTCCCAAAGTCTTAAGAGGCTGTGGGTGGAAACAGAAAAAAAAAAAAAAAAAATACAGCGACCCAAGCTGGAGAACAATTGCTGAGCTTCCCGACACAAGGGGGATGCGTTTTCAGCGAACCCAGCATCCCCCACAGGATGCCGAATTGCAAAACACTCCAATGAATCTGGAAGCAATAGCACCACCAGGTAATTTTCATCAGGTAATGAAACAGGTCAAACCACCTTTTTCTTTTCTGCACATAACAGATCCATTTCTTTCCAAACAGCCAGGAATAGCATTGTCTTTGCCCCTGAGGCAGTGCTTCTTGACCTTTTGCACAAGACAGCACACGTGCAGAATGCATCTATGTGGCCAGGCGGGGATTGGGAAGCTGCTGTTTGAAGCTGAGCTCACAGCCCAGGACCCCGGGCTGCTCAAGGAGGTGGACGAGTCACACTATATCGGCTCAGCTAAAATCCATTTGGTACATGCCTCAGTCCATCAGCTGGGACACTTTGCTGCAGGAGGATGCCTCCACTGATGAAGTCCCAGGTGGAGGTGGGGAGAGGTCCTTGATAATTCTAGGATGCATGAGTCACCAAGGGGAGGGGCTGAATCAGGACCTGCCAGTGAGTCATGTGAAGTGTGCTGCTTTCCTGTGCAACAGAGTGGCCAAGCATAGCCCCGCCCACTTGCAGGAAAACAGGATCCATCACAGCAAAACCTGAGAGAGGGCCTCAGAGCCTTTATTCCTGGTGTCCTCTTTTGACTCCCTTTTCCCACCAAGAAGGAGCTCAGAGTTCTACTTCTGGTTCTGAAATTCCCTCCTGAGCTCTGTAAATTCTCTCTTTACCAAAACAGGGAGGACCTCCCATCCATGATGCTCCTTCCCCGTCCTGAGATGCTGCCTCAAACGCACGTTATGTTTATCCTTTCATCTCTAGAATAAAAGGACTTTTTTTCCTAGGAGTTGCAGGAACAGTAAGTAGGAAGCTTACTCTTGTTAGAAAAGGGAATGAGTAGGGGGTCGGTAGGATTAATACGGTGGGTGCTCTTGTTGGAACGGCCTCAAAGGTGACCGATTTACAAATGTTGATTAAATTGCTCCTCTGAGCAAATCTTGTAAGGATAAAATAAAAATAATGCCGGAAAAGCATTTGTAAGTTCTGATTAAAAATCAGTGGCATACATTGTAACAGACACCCAGCACAAATCATTTCTTAAAACGCCCTTCTCTATACTACAAAATTATTCATCTAAGAATCACATAATAATCAGTAATAGCCATTACCCTCTTGATGCATTCTTTAGCTTTAAAATGAACAAAACAATGCAGAAAGAAAAAGAAATGTCAGTGTTCAAAATATTATTCAGATTCAGTAAAATATTTCATGTATGAACTAAAATTCGCACTTACCAAACAAAAATGTTACACCTCGCAATTCACACTCTGCTTCACTGTGTTCAGTTTTTAATATAAACAAAATCATCAAGTAGTCACATGAAATGACAGAATTGAAGTAGATCAAGTATACGTCCTTATCTTTACAATCACCATACTATCATTCTTTACACATACATAAACAGCCACATCACTTTTTAAAATATTTTTAAATGTTCTGTATATTGCTTATTTCATTTAACACTATATATTGGAGATTGCTTTATATCAGTATCTAGAGATCTACTTTATTCTTGTCGATAATTGCATAATACTCCATTAAACTGATATACCATTTTTTTAAAAAGGAATTTATTGTAAATTCCTTTACAATAAATTGGAGACATGAACAGCACCCAAAGAGAGCATGGATGGTTCCAGATCATTATGCATTTACTCTTGAAATGAAATGTGTAGCTGGATAAGCATGTGTTGGGAGGCCAACGACATACCTGGGAGATCTCCAAAGTACTTTCCACAGAGAATACAGTGTTCATTAAAGGATAAGCAGTAAAAATATGCTAAAACATTAACATATATTTTACTGAAACTCAACAGTAACTGTACCGATTGTTTAGAACTTAGAAAAGCAAAATTATTTTTTGTGGGGAGGACTATTTTATCACAGATTTTGTTTAAAATTGCCTATGACGGGGGCTTCCCTGGTGCCGCATTGGTTGGGAATCTGCCTGCCCATGCAGGAGACACGGGTTTGAGCCCTGGTCCAGGAGGATCCCACATGCTGCGGAGCAACTAAGCCGGTGCACCACAACTACTGAGCCTGTGCTCTAGAGCCTACGAGACACAACTACTGAGCCCGCATGCCACAACTACCGAAGCCCGCGTGCCTAGAGCCCGTGCTCAGCAACAAGAGAAGCCACCGCAATGAGAAGACTGCGCACCGCAACCAAGAGTAGCCCCCGCTTGCCCCAACTAGAGAAAGCCCGCGCACAAGCAACAAAGACCCAATGCAGCGAAAGAAATAAATTAATTTTTTTTAAAAAAGGTTATACACTCTGGAAGGCAAAAGAGAAAATTATGTCTCTACGCTTCAAAATCTTACCTCAGTAAGATACTGGGGCGCTTGCAGCCTGCCTACCATTGTGCTAAGGGCTTACTGTCCATCATTTTATTTAATCCTATGAACCCTGGGAAGTAGCTATAAAAACCATTAGCTTTTTTTTTTTTTTTTGCTTTTTAAACGTTTAAGTAAAAATTTTTTTATGTATCATTTACAGCTGTCATCTTTAATCTAGTGGTGCTTTTTTGGGGGGAGACGGGGGCAAGTGTCAAATGCCATTTTGAGAATCTAACGAACGTTTTCTGAAGGAAAATTCACCTATGCAAACATAAAAGTGTACCAGGCATATAGAATATTTGTGCATGTTTCTTGGAGCTCATCTTTGGACTCAGGTTAAGAACCTCTACTTTAAACGATGATACACACAAGGAACAGCATTTTTGTTTTTCACATGAAAGAGAAAACTAAGGCTCAGAGAAGCAAAGTAAATTGCCCACGGCCTCACGGCTAGTAGGGGGCAGAATCCCGATTCAGACCCAGCTGGTTAAGCTCTGAAGCTTTAGCCCAGGCTGCTCAGGACTAGGGTGAAGGGTTAAATCCTTAACACTCTAGAATGAATATGTTTATCAGGTCTGTTGGATTTTCTCTCTTTTGTGGGAAAAACAGTACTAAGCAAAACAGCACTAAGCAAAACAGTACTAAGACTCTGGCAAGAAAGGTGGGCTTCAGTGCCCTCTGGGCAAACCAGGCCTGGAGAATGCAGGCAGGAGGAAGTGGGAGGGGTCATGGGCCTCTTTGCCCTCATTGCTCAGAGGTGAGCATCACAAATGCCTTCTCTTCACACTCATCTGTGGAGCACCTTGCTTGTGCCTAGAGCCACTCCAGATGCACAGCAGAAACCTCCTCCTCCATCCCCGATGGGGCCATCCAAGGAAAGCATCACCTCCAGGAAACATTGAGACACATGTGGCCAAGGCTGGGTCTTAAAGGACCAGCATTCTATGTGGAAAACTTTTACAAGTCCAGCTGTTTCTACAAGCTGGGGAGACAAGAAGGAACTCCATCCAATGACATACTTCCTCCTTGAGAATTAATTAGTTTTCCATCAAGGATACACTTGGCCTGGGGGTTGGCCGACTTCTTATTCACAACGCTGGCCTGGGAATTTTGCATCAGGCTGTTGGTCCTGACCTAACACTTTTATTTCCTCAGCTGCTTTCACCCCAAAGGACAGTCCTTCCAGAAAGACTGGCAGCGTCCCAAGTAGAAAGTCATAAGTTTCTAAGATTCTCTGGTGAATCAGGCACGCAAATTTTGTCAAACCATCACTGTGACCACGGTTTCCGTTATTCCCTGGAATATTCCAGCGACTGGAACCTTGAGCTTTGAGACATCAGACCTGTTCCCCCTCCTAAAATCAATTCCAAATTGGCCTCATCCCACATCCTTTATGACCAGATCTATGTGTAGGAAGTTAAATATAGAAAGCCGAGGCTATTACCTAGATAAATGAAGGCCAAGATACAGGAAAGCTGAGGTCCTAAAGGGGGTTCTTGGGGATGTTTTTTGCTTCCCCCTCAAATGATCTGTATGAGGGCCGTGATTCTTCATTTCTCCCTTGTATAGGCTGCTGAGGTGTTTCATGCCCCATGTACTCAGAATTCCTCATAGATGCCAGAGCCCCACGCAGGAAATTGAGAACAAGAGGAAAGGCAAGGTCTCTCTGCTGCCTTCTGTGTTCCACAACTGCCCGCACCCACCCCCCGTGTGAGGGCTGTCCCTCCTTTGTTCAGTCTCTGAGTTTTCCTTTTCTGCAGAATCAACTCTTCCTCGGCCAGATCCCTTGGTTGGAAACCACCTGTTGCTTCAAAGACCCAAGAAAAAAATTCCTCCTATGGGGTATCCATGGAGCCTGCCATGTCTGGTGGCCCTAGAACTTGTCAGAGATGGTCTGTGGAGCTTCTCATTACCATGCTACTGGGAATCCGGCTCCCTTGAAGAGATTGTTCTATGCCCACAGATTGCTGCTTCTGGGGGGGGTTTCCTGAGGAACCTGAGTTTCAGATAATTGAAATGGATTAGCCAGGGCCACACAGGTAGCAGTGGTGGAAAATCCATCCCTGTGCCATAATGTCTCTTGGGCAAGGTTGGGCCTCATTTTAATACATTGTTAGATATGGCAGAGCTCGGCTTCTACCGGAAGCCTTTGATGGCCCCCCGTGCTCCTCTCAAAGTACCCCCCCCACTCCTGACTCCACCTCTTCTTTCATTTTGTCAGTGGTTCTTTCTCTTCCCACAATAATCTTTCCATATTGAAGTCACTCAACAGTTACTAAGACTCTCTGAGTCTTAGTGTATCACAGAGCCCTGGGCTGGGCAAGCTCTATGAAGCCTCGTTTCTGCCTCTCAGCATCCCCGCTGTACTCTTCCAGCCCATCCAAGTCTCCCCAACACATCCAGGGTGGCTCAGGGCCCTCCAGAGCTGTGCCACCCAGGACAGAAGCCACTCATCACAGGTGGCCATTGAGCACTTAAAACATGGCTAGTCCCAACTGAGATGGGCTGAAAATGCAAAATACATACCAGATTCCAAAAGCTTAGCATGAAAAACAAGAATGTAAAAACATTCTTGGTAATATGTTTCATATCTATTACTTATGAAAATGACAACATGTGAATATATAGGATTAAATGAAACATATAACTAAAATGAATTTCACCAGTTGGCTTTTGCATTTTCTTTATATGCGGCTAGTAGGAAATTTGAAATTACATATGTGGCCTGCGTTATATTTCTATTGGACAGAGATGATTTAGAGAAAGCAAATTTTTAGTCCAGGAGAAGCAGAGAATCATTCCTCATTCACCAAAACTTCATTGAGCAGACATTCATTAAGTACATGAAGGATAAAGGCAAAGTGCTGTGGTGGATACTGGGAGGGGTACACATTTAACAAGACAGGGTCCAGTTCCCTCA
This sequence comes from Hyperoodon ampullatus, assembly GCF_949752795.1. Classification (NCBI taxonomy): domain Eukaryota; kingdom Metazoa; phylum Chordata; class Mammalia; order Artiodactyla; family Ziphiidae; genus Hyperoodon; species Hyperoodon ampullatus. The sequence continues at coordinate 118,979,911 of NC_136914.1, read as the reverse complement.
GGGCTCACATTGTCAAGGAATCACAAGCTCCTACAAATCTCTGGTTTCCAAACAGAGCCAAAGTATGGCTCTAGTGGCGGTGAAAGCACACATGTTCAGGATATATAGGAAAAGGCAGGTAGGGACTCAATCTCCTCAGGATGAGTCTTTAGGATATCAGAGCTGGTTCTCTAAAGAAAACCAAAATAACTAGCTTTTTAAAAATGTAATGAAAATAAGTGTATTTTCCAAAACAAAAACTCGTATTGAAAAGAGTTGCCTTATTTTATATATTTTTAAAAATTTCTCTGATATCTAGCTTGATAAAAGGCAGCTAGAGTCTCACATCTACTTCTTCTTTTTTTGTTGTTTTGGATTTTGAAAACAAATTTATGGTTACCAAAGGGGAAACGTGGGCGTGGGATAAATTAGGAGTTTGGGATTAACATATACACACTACTATATATAAAATAGGCAATCAACAAGGACCTACTGTATAGCACAGGGAACTCTACTCAATATTCTGTAATAACCTATATGGGAAAAGAATCTGATAAAGAATGGACATATCAATATGTATATGTATAACTGATTCACTTTGCTGTACACCTGAAACTAACACATTGTAAATCAACTATATTCCAATATAAAATAAAAAATTAAAACAAAAAAATAACTAGCTTTTAAAAAAGAAAGAGAGAACTTGAGTTTTCTCTCAGATTATTGCTTGAACATCAATATCCCAGGGCTGATGGAGCAGCTGCACCATGTCAAGGACTCAGGCACCTTCCCTCTTGTTGCTCTGCCAAGATATGGAGTCCTAATACCAAGTTCACGTTCCTGCCAGCAAGACAGGTGGGAAGGAGCCAGTTCCTGGTCAAGGAGCTACATCAAGTTTCGGGAAGTCTGGGAAGCACTGCACATTTACCTGTGTGCCCCGTTCAACCTCAGGGGTTCTATGACCACCAGAATCAGAGGAGAATGGATATTGGGGGTAGCTCGCATTCTCTGAAACAGAGGGATTATCTGAGAGGAAGCTGGGCAGATGGATAGAATATAGAGGTGGAGACGAGAGATCCTAGGCTAACAGAACAGTGTTAAGCAAGACACAACAGTGTGAAGGCCTCTGACAAGTCTGAGGGATGCCTGAGCGAGACGTGAAGGCAGTGTCTGGGTCTGGGATGGAGAATCAGAACTCTCTGCTATGTCCTCCTCACAGCCAGAAGCACTGTTTAGCTTCCCAGGTTATCAAGAGAAGCTGGATGTTCTTATAAAAGCTCCAGAAGTGTCCTTCATGCAGAAGGGGAGCAAAGTGGAAGTTGAGGAGCCCCAGAGCTCACTGGGCCTGGGAGGTAAAGGCCCAACAGGACCGGAGGAAGGACCTCAAGTGTGAGCACCAGCAAATCAGCCCAGCTAGGAAAAATCTGAATAGGCATAAAGATCAAGGATTTCCTAGGTCGCTGGCTCCCTGAGCTTGGCGAAGTCAGATCCTGAATCTCCCTAATGAACCTGTCATTGACCGCCTGCACAGGTATCTGTACCTCCCATATGTTCAAGTTTATGTGACCGTCTGTCTCCTCTCACTAGGATATGATATCCATAAAGACAAGAGTTTCATTCGCTGACTGCGGTATTTCTAGCACACAGAACATAGCAGGTACTCAACAAAAATTTGTTGGATGAATGAATGAATGTATGTATGTATGTATGAATCAATGAATGAATAAATGAATGTAGATCAGCACCTACAGTAAAGCAATTTTGTAACACCCAAGAAGATATCTGAGAACGAGATGCCCTCCTGAAAACTCGCTACAAGAAGCAAGGGAGGGGACTTCCCTGGTGGCGCAGTGGTTAAGAATCAGCCTGCCAATGCAGGGGACACGGGTTTGAGCCCTGGTCCAGGAAGGTCCCACATGCCACGGAGCAACTATGCACGTGCGCCACAACTACTGAGCCCACGTGCCACAACTACGGAAGCCTGCACACCTAGAGCCCGTGCTCCACAAGAGAAGCCAACGCAATGAGTAGTCTGAGCACGGCAAAGAAGAGTAGCCCCTGCTCGCCACAACTAGAGAAAGCCCACGAACAGCAACGAAGACCTAACGCAGCGAAAAATTAATTAATTAATTAATTTAAAAAGAAGAAAAGAAGTGAGGGAGGTCACAGTAATAATAATAATTGCTGCTTGATAATTTACCATTAGCCCTTGTTCTTACTTGGTCTTCCCAACGGCCCGCTGAGAAAGGCATTCTTCCCATTGACAAATGAAAACACTGAGACCCAGCAAAACTCAGGGAGGATGCAGCAAAGCTAGGATTCAAACTTAGGTCTTCCTTCCTTAACTGCTCTTCTTTCTACCCATTTCTTTTTCTTACATAGCCTCCTGGAGACTCTCGATCACTTTCTCAACTGCAGACAAACCCACCCCAGAGGCCTCAGCTGATGTGATAACCTGTAGGGAATCACACGGCCTCCTAAGGAAAAAAGATGACCTTGACCAAGACCTCCCTAGGTGCCCGGCGCTGTACTAGATGCTTTCTACACATCTCCTTTCATCTTCACAACAACCCCATGAGGTCGGGACCATTATTTAGTTCCATCTGAGGAGTTAGCAGAATTCTGAAATTGCCTTTGCTTTTTCTCTGGGAGCCAAGTCACTGAACCACTGAACCACTGAACGGGAATAGGGTAATCCTGGTATTTGGAGCTAGAAGTAACTCTGCCAAAGTGTGTTCGAGCAGCTGGAAAAAGGGCTATGAGGATCACATGCCCCAGCCAAGGAAAAGCTCTTGTGGTTGGTAAATAATGCAGGATCTTTATGGTGGCTTCCAGACAGAGAGGGAGATTTAATTTCATCTTATGCATTTTGCTTATTTGAAAAAACTTTTTTTCAGCACGGAGTGCGCCAATCACAGCATCGTGGCATACATGTTGTACTGACATCTGGAAATATTTAGCAATTCTAGAAACAAACAGTCAAAGAGTTCGCCCAGATCATCAAATACAGATTTGACTCTAACCCAGATTCCCAGCAGCATGCATCAGGAGTGAACAAACATGAAGTTCCTAACGACACTATCTTCTTCTGTAGCAGAAACAAACATGGTTGGTTCTGGTACCCAGGCCTGGAAGTGACTTGGGGATCCTGGTCTCTGGTATGTTTCCCACCAGCAGCCTCAAAGGAATTCAGCAGAAATCAGGCCACAGGACTGGATGAGACAGGACAGTGGTCCAGATAGGCTGGCAGAAGTTCAGTCCAGGGTTCAAGGGCAAATGGTGGATGAATGGGGGCGGAGGTCAGCAGAGGTCAGGACTGAGTGGGCAGCACTGAGGACTAGGCTTGAGGCTTCAGTGCCAAGCCATCAACAGGACCCGGCAGAAGCTCAGGGGCTGGGAGATCAGAAACAGGCCAGAGGCACCGAAGAACACATTCGGGACATGAGCTGGGAATGCAGTGTTAGGGTTAGGGCCCTTCTTCCTCACAGGTGCTTACAGAGTGGGTCTGGGCACACCCACCAACTCAAGTTCCAGATGGGGCTGGACATTGCCACACACACACACACACACGCCCCCAGTGCCCCTTACCCCCCGAGGCCCAAGCTTCATTCCAAGCACCATTTTGCTCCGGCTCCAGTTCACCCGCTGTGTCTCTCCTTCTATTTCCACAGTGAGTGGGGATTTCAGAGTCTTTAGAACACTCCTGTTGTCCCAGGATCTCCAAACTGTTCCACCAAGCCACACAGCTACCCAAACGAAGTACAAAGCCCCCCTCTTCCATCTCTGCCAGCCCTCAGCCCCACCCCAAGGCGTACCTCATTGGTACTTGCTCTTTATTTCCATAGAAAGAATGTTGGGATTCCTGGATATATACCCGGGCATTTTCCTTAACCACAAAAAACTAAACTCATACTCTTCCCCAAACTTACTTTTCTTTCTCTATTTATTCCCGATGCAGTGATGAGCATCGTTGTCTGCTTAAAACTAGAAACCCAGGGGCCACCCTAGACTCTTTCTTTTCCCTTTTCTCCCCTGTATCCAACACCAAGTCCAGTGATTTCTATTTTTTAAACCCTCAAAACTTCTCAGGCCATATGCCTTCCTACGTATCTGCCTCTACCATCTCTCAAATCATTATTACAAAGCCTCCAAGTTGGACTTCTGGCCTCCAATGATTCCAGAACAATCTCCCTAAAATATGAATTGGATCGTGAGCTACTTCTCCTTGGAAGCCTTTGTTGACCTCCCATGGATGGATGATCTTCTCTCCTCATCAGAAATTCAGGGCCCTGGGAAACGTAGACCCCAACCTCTCCCCACTCCCTCCCTCCTGGCTTTAAGCTCCAGATCAAAGGGATCTAGCGAAGGTCTGTGACCTATGGAGATCACAGGCAAAATGTCAGCCATATGTACGTTTTCTAGAAGGACTTGCAATTGTCGTCAGATGGTTCTCAAGGGTCCATGACGCAAATACAAGTTAAGAACTACTGCCCTTCACGTGGCATTCCTTCACAGGCCAGACCCTACTCACCTCACACCTGGCTTGTCAGAAGTGTTCAAACACATGTGACCAGGACCTATGGTAAGAAATATTATATTTCTGTATAAAACAGAACCAAATTTTTACAAAACAATTCTCACTCGACCTATGTCATAGACACTCTAATCTTTACTATTTTAGTCATTTCCTTTTTTTTAATGCTGACTGTGATCCCTTAAACTCATTTTACAGCCCATCCATCAATGGATTCCAAACCACAGTCTGAAACTTAGGTCTTGAGGCTGTGTCGTATTTGTGGTTCTCTATTATTTTTTTGGTCTCAATTCCCAACTGTCTCGTAAGCTCCTTGAGGGCAGGGATCGTGACTTATACATTTGCAGTATTGCCCCAGGCACAGAGTCAGTGCCGTAAGAAAACAGCTGGAAGACATGTGGGGAAGAAACAAAGGACTACTTGGTATAAAAACTGCCAACTACTTCACGCATGGAGATGTGACAATCATTATTTGGTGGAGGAGAATTCCCTGGATTGCATTTAGGGCAGGGGTCCCCAACCCTTGGGTTGCTAGGAACCGGGCCGCACAGCAGGAGGTGAGTGGCGGGTGAGTGAGCGAAGCTTCATCTGCCACTCCCCATCGCTCCCCATAGCTCACATTGCCACCTGAACCATCCCCCGCACCCCCATCCGTGGAAGAACTGTCTTCCACAAACCCGGTCCCTGGTGCCAAAAAGGTTGGGGACTGCTGATTTAGGGGAATGGTGGGGTTTCTGTGGTGCTACTTCAGCGCAATCTCTGTCTGCTTGAGTCTGTCCCCTAGAACAGAAGATGCACGGACTTGTGCAGTAGGAAACGCATTGGCCCATGCGTGGCTCAGCAGAACGATAAACCTTAGACACTTTGAGATCTCTCTCCCACTAGACATAGGAGAAAAAAATGAATTACTAATGGAGTAAAAATGCTGCTTTGCAAAAGACACCAACAAGGGGAGGAAGGAAACTTTTTATTATTATATCTATCAATCAGTCTTTAAGAATTTGTTGTTCTCGGCTACATTAGCACTGGGCCAAGGCAGAGGATTTTAAACACTTGGTGCCTGCCCTCCAGAGCTTGATAAACCAGCAGATGTGTGGAAACCGACAGATGGAAATGATTAAGGGCTAAACTGTTGGTGTGGACTCAGAGGCAAAAGTTCAGGAGGGGAGATCTCATGCTCGAAGGAGGTAAGCTCTTCATTCTAACCCAAAGCTAAAGCGCTGGTATTGTCTTGGTGTAAACATTAATATCGCAGGAAACCAGAGGCCAGATAAGCTGGAGGACCTTTGTCAACCACAGAGGCTGCTGCTATAGTGGCAAAGAGGCTGCCTGGCTGGTCTGTTTGCGGAGGGAGGGAGTGGTCCCATGAGGGATGTTGCTCTGCATCACAGCCCGTGCAGCACCCACCGTGAGAGAGCCCTTCTCCCTCCTACACAGGTGCCCCTGGGCAGCCTTAAAGGGCTGGGCTGCTTCCCCACTTGAGTGTCCCACCCGGAACCCCAAACCCCATCACAGGCAGACCTGGAGGCAAGTTCCTCAGCTGCTACAGCCTCCTTGTTCCAAAGTGAGATAACAATCATGGTTGTCCTCAAAGGATGTCCTGAGATCCTGTCCATTCAGGACCTAGCGCATAGTACGCACTCAATAAACGCAGTCATGGCTGATTTGCGCTTCCTTCACTCCGTTGATTGACACGTATGCATTCCTGCGTTTGCCTCTCTGAACTGCCAAATAGAGTAAGGGCTTAGAGGGACATTGACGCAGCTAAATAGATGAACCCTAGCCCCGTAACACCCAGTACAATGGCACAAACCCCGTGCGGGTCAGATTCCACAGACTAGAAGTGACGGCTATAATCGGGATAGCCCAGGTCCCAGGATAGAGGACGTGGGGAAATCGACTTGAATAAATACCAGCAGTTCATGTTCAAGTGCCATTTGGCTGAGACAACCACACACTTCCTTTACCAGAAGCACTTGCTTCTCCCTCCCCTACCCCTGCCCACCCCAAAGGGACTGCTTGGAATCAGGGTGATTCACCCTCTGAACAGAGCAAGGGGGTATCCCTGGTTCACATCCTGCCCGCTTTATTGTTCAGAGGCCAATTCACTTTCTGCCCTCTAGTCCAAAGGCATGAGAACAGGAGGAAATGTTCAGCTGGGCATACTTTAATAAAACAAAATAAACTCAGCTACAAGTCCTTATGAAACTGCTCTCTGGGGAGCAGTTTCCCTGCCTCTGACATGCTCCCAGGAGAATCATGCTTTTCAAAGGAGATTTTAAATTCCCACCCTACAGTAAACACACTCTTTCAATCACACTGCAGCAAAAACGGCCAGTGAGCCACCCTAAGAAACCACGGCCCCAATGTACGAAGGCACACAACCCGCCTCCTTTCTCCATTCTAATAAACTGCCCTTGGGCCTTGGGTGGTTTTTTTTGTTTTGGGGGCTTGTCCCAATGCATTGAAGCGTGGCCTACTCCCTGCACTTTTGTATCTGCATCGTGGACACCCTCATGCCATTCAACACAAGCAATCCAATCATGACACACAGCCGTCAGCTTGCCCCACTCCTAGGAGAAGCGAAAGATGAGCATCCTCACCATCCTGGCAGAGATGGGGCCCCCCCTGCATGTGAAACAGTGAAAAACAAGACACAGGGCCTTCCCCCAAACACAACTGTGGCGAAGATGGCTGGGGGCCTGAAAGACCACTCTTTTTTCTTCCATGGCAGCAGCATTTTAACCTGGGCACACGGCTGCCCAGAATAAGACCACGCTCCAGCCTCTTTGCCGCTCCTTGGCCCCGTGAGTAAGTGCTAGTTAGTGGGGTGTAAGCAGAGGTGGCCCGTGGCTGCACTTTCGGTCTCTTTTCTGTCCTGTCGTCCTTCCTGCTGCCTGAAAGTGGGTGTAGCCATCGGGGATCAGAAGGAAGAAGGCCACTCCCTGGGGAGGGTGGGAGAGGGAGTCAGGGGAGCCTGGGACCCCAAGGATACCATGGTCACTTCCCTCCAGATGCAGTTTATGTGAGAGAGAACTAAATGCCTATCTTGTTTAAGCCACTGTTATACTGAATTTTCCGGGCCGTGGAATTGAATCCTGCCCTAATTATAGCAGTTCTGTCCCAGAACAAAGTCACCACTGGAAATGGTGGGTGGGTCCCTTCTGCTATGGCCCATCCACCAAGCCACTGCTCAACGCAAGACCCTAACCATACAAGTCATCACCCAGGCAGCCTGGTTTCCAGAAAAGCAGAGCCACCAGTTCATCCCTTCATCTGTCCAGCTATTTTGTGAGTCAAGACTCTGTGCCAGGTGCTGGACTGGCTCCTGAGCTGTAAACAGGACGGACTGGGCCCTGTCTTCCCAGGGATGCCTCTCGTCTCACAAGGATGAGAAGCCAAGACCAGGGAACGTGATGGGGGGGTAAACACGAAAAGGGCAGCAACAGGGCACAGGGCTGGGACTCAGCCTGGTGAGGGGGCTGACCCCGAAGGACAGATGGCAGGTACGCTCACTTGTCCTACGTTCATCAGACGCACTTTCACGGGAGGAGAGAAGTGTGTGCAGAGGAAGCGTGGCTGCGCGGGTGGACGGAGAATGTGCACAGAATCCGGATGGTGGACGCAGAGCCGCCGCCGCGGCGCTCGGAGGGCTCACAGAGGCTCCCGTGGTCTGTCGCCGGGCCACTTCCATGCCGTTTGTGGCTGCTGAATCTCCTTTCAGCTTCTCCAAGTCTGGACCAGGCGCGGATGCAGCTCTGTGAGGAGGCACCCGCTTCTCCGGTGGGCGCCATGGGGACAGACGCGTTGTCCTCGTTCTCCCCTGCTCCGTGTCCCCTCCCTTCCCCAGCTGCCCGCCCTGCTCACCCACAGAGACCTCACGCCCCAAAGCCCCATCAGAGTACCGCCTCCATCCACATCCTCCCAGCTCCTACGAGTGGCCCCAAGTGAGCACCTTCCTCTGATCCCCCAAACGTCCCCTTCCAGGGTTTCACCTCCCGGCTTCTCCCATGATGGTGTAATAAACAAATCCTCTGATGAACCCCTTATTCTTTTGTACTTGTGGTCACGCTGCTTCCCTAGTCAGATCCTCACTACCACATATCAGTGCTGAGAAAATCAAAGAAGGGCTAGAGAATCCTTGGGGATTCAAGGAGACTAAAAGAGACAGGACAAGGAAATGCGACGAATGACTCTGGACAAGATCATACATGTGGGGAGCGGGGGATGTTATAACAAGATTATTGGGACAATTGGTAAGATGTGAATGTGGACTTCATATTAGATCACAGTAGTGAAACTGATCATCGTATTGTGGTAACACAAGAGAAAATCCTTCTTCTGAGGAGATACTCGCTTCCTGAAGAACCCTGTTGTCTGCAACATAATCCCAAATGGCTCAGCAAAAAATACAAATAATACACATTCATAGGGAGGGAGGAAGCACAGTGTGAACTTGGAAATCAGTGTGAAAGGCGTACAGGGGCTCCTTGTGGTATTCTTGCAACTTTTTAAAAATTGAGGTAGAGTTGATTTACAATGTTACGTTAGTTTCATGTGTACAGCAAAGTGATGCAGTATGTGTGTGTATATATATACACACACATGCACACGCACACACACACACACATATATATATATGCTCTTTCAGATTCTTTTCCCTTATAGGTTATTACAAAATATTGAGTAGAGTTCCCTGTGCTCTACAGCAGGACCTTGTTGTTTATCTATTTTATATACAGTAGTGTGCATCTGTTAATTCCAAACTCCTAATTTATCCCCCCAACACCGCTATCCCCTTTGGTAACCACAACTTTGTTTTCTATGTCTCCGAGTCTATTTCTGTTTTGTAAATAAGTTATTTGTATCATTTTTTTAGAATCCACATATAAGTAATATCATATGATATTTGTCTTTCTCTGTCTGACTTACTTCACTTATCAGGATAATCTTGCAACTTTTCTGAGGGATGAATTTCTTTCAAAACACAAAGTAAAGAAAAACATTTTAAAAGTTAAAAAAAAAAAAAGGAAGTAGTCCAGAGGCAGGCATGGAGGTATTGAGAAAAGGAGAAGAATTTGGAACGCCTCAAAGATCACCAAGAAGGGACGTGTCAAGCCTGTGAAGCCCCCAGGAGCTGGGTGACAGGGTCTCAAGGTCCCCCAGGGCTCTGGGCCCCAGCCTTCCCACACAGTGACCATCCCCACCCCCCCCACACAAATTTGTTTGCCCTGCTATTTATAGAGCAATCACTTTCCTACATAAAGCCCTGAAATAGAAATGTTAAAAGAGCAGCTGGTGCCTCGCGGGAGCCTCATAAAACGTCTGTTTCCAAACAGCTTCCCTCTGTCATAAATATCTTGTAGTTCTAGCTCCCTCCTTCTTTGTCAGCAGGCGCATTTGCATAAAAATGGGACTCGGTTTATTAAGAATTTCTCTCTCCCTGCTGTTTACCGCCTGCCTGAAGATTCACAGGGCCCCATGTGACATGGCCTTCGATGGTCACACCAACCTTTGGCCCGAAGGTGAGACACAGTGAAGACTGAAAGAAGGGTCTACTCTTCTTGGGGTTCTGCTTTTCTGCATCAATAAAGGAAACACAAAAGCTGACACACAGGCACAGGAGCGAGTTCACAGGCCTGGTCCCTGGGTGAAGACTCGGTGGGGTCTTGAGAGGGCAGCCCTCATCAGCTGGATGGGCGGATGCCTGAGGTGGCCTTTAGGGTCCATTTGCTCCCAGACTTCCTGGTGCCTTTTGTCTTTCAGATTTGCCTTTGGATGATGTCTTAGCATGGGCTGTCCTAACAAAATACTGGGCAGCTTAACCAACACTTATTTCTCACAGTTCTGGAAGTCCAAGATCAGGTTCCTGGTGAGGGTTCAATTCCTGGCTTTCAGAGGGCCACCTTCCTGCTGTGTCCTCACATGGGGAGAGTGGGAGTGAGAGAGACAGGAAGAGCACTCTCTGATGTCTCTTGTCTAGGGACACTAACCCTACGGCATCAGGGCCCCACCCTTAATGACCTCTATAAAAGCCCTGTCTCCAAATACAGTCACGCCAGGGGTTGGAACTACAACATATGAATTTGAGGGTCCCCAATTCAGCCCATAAGAGGGGAGGAGGCTGCTGTCACTAATGTCCCCCAAACCCTTCTTTTGGTGACAACTTAAGATGCCCCCATCTCAGCTGCCTTTAGCCCCTGAGGACCATCTCCTCCTTGCCGTCAGCTGAAGTCCTCAGTGCCACCAGCCGCTGTCGGCAAAGGGCCTGACCCGACTGAGGGGACTGAGGGCTGAGACCAGAGGCAGATATGGCTGAAAAAATGTCCGAGTCACTGTGTGCAGGCAGTGGACATGTGAGTTCTTGCCTGTGAGGAGTGCCAAGCCCCAGCCATGTTCCACCCCTTCTGGACACAATGCAGGGGAGGGAGGGACGGCCTCCCTGGGGGCACCAACTGTGGGAGAGCCGCCAGGTGACCCCCAGACTGGGTACTCAAGCGCTCTCAAGGGCTTGCCCCAAGCACGACAGTCCTCACATGGAAATGCCATTCAGCTTTTTTGTCCATTGTTGCATGCCTAACAATTGGGAATGTTTTCCTTGGAACCGGTTTGTAATCCCATCATGCTGTACTTCCTTTGTACTGAACAAGTGTTATTTAATGGGGCCGTTTTGATTGTTTTGGAGATAGGGGCATACTTGGAAAGAGGAGGGTTTTGTGTGAGTTGATTACATTGGCCAGCTTCCTTTATTTTTTCTGGGAAATCCTTCTTCCCGTGTGCATAGATGGTAAGTCTCACAGAAGAACCGTACAACGCGCCATGTGAGACCCTTGCCCTGGGCAGCTTCGCGGCGACCCATCCAGGCCTGCAGCTTGGGGTCCTTGGAGGCCACGGAGCGGGGATGGATGGGGTGGAGGCTGAGTCAGTGGCGCCTCGTAAAGTCGTGAAGTCACACTCAGGTAAAGCCATCAGCGGGAGCTGGCCTGGCTCTTTCGTGCTGGAGACGGGGCATATCAAATTCCAAGTCCGTTCCAAAGGCCTCTTGCTTGCCTGGGTCACAGCACAGGCGTCTGGGGCCCCTTTCTTCCCTTTCCTTAAACTGCTCCCTCCCCTCGCTCAGGAGGCCTTTCCTCTCCTAGGGAAGGTCAGCCTCCAGTAGAAGAATGACCATTGTTCCTTCACAGGGGAAAAGAGGCCCCCGTCCCCTCTGTCCTTTCTTGCATCCTGTTGCTGGTTCCTAAGTCCCACTGTGGGGCAGCCCGAGCTTCCCGCCACCTGAGCGCCTGCCTGCCCTTCCCCACTAGCCCCCTGCGCACCCTTACTCTCTCTATCTCCCCCGGGAGCCCGCTGGCTCTGGCCATGCTCCTCCCCACCCTTCCCAGGTTCCAGGCACCCTGTGGGGAAGCTCCCTCTGGGCCCCCTCCCGTGCCTGGGCAGCTCTGCCTTCTCTCTCCTCACCTCCATGCAATGTTGATCAAGACCTAGTATGAAAAGTCACACTGCGAATTCCCTCGCCTGTATCCTTTGCGCTTCTTGGCGGCATCACCTGGGATGCAGACGGCAGACAGCTTGCCGATGCGCCTTTGAGGGAAGTGGCTTTCTCCCAGTCTTCATGGCAAAGTGAGTTGTCACAGACTCATGCGGTCACCTGCTTGCTCATCAGCCTCCTTCCTCAGGAGCTATGTCTTTTGGCCGACTGACACCTAGGCACTGGCTCAAGGGACACCTAGGCATTGGCTCAAGGGACACCTAGGCTGTGTCCTGCCCCAGCCCTGAGTCCCAAACTAGGAGCTGGACTGGCCAGCTTGGAAGCTGGAATCTAGAGCATCCTTCATTTCTTTTGCAGCCACATTTTCTGTTCACCAACTGGAAGCTCAATTCCTTCTGATCCCTGAAAAAATCTAACAGGATCATTTCCCTACATAGGAAAATATATAAACAAGGGAGTTGAACCCAAGAACCTTAAACTGAAAATGCCAAGACCACAAGATAATCCTGAGAACATCCCTGGCTTCCCTGAACCTCGTGCTTGTCCGGCTTCTGTCATCCTTTGGGGCCGAGCGACGAGTGAGATCGGGAGGGATGATTCTGAACACAGCTTTTTGCATGATGGTCCTCCTGTTCTCTGCCTGCCTTAGCCCCATCAAATTCATCAGGAGAGAGAGAGAATGTGCTTCACAGATCCCTAATTGAGTTTTCCTGGGGTTAGGAAACAACCTAATAAACCCACACTTTTCCCAACTTCAACAGGAAACCTGTAGCATTTCTGTACAGGGATGCAAAGTATAGCTGCTGGCGGGGGGTGAGAGCTTCCCGGCTCGGGGTCCCCAGGGACCACAGCTGCTGCCTTGCTCTCTGGGCCTGGCCAGCCTGGGCTCACCCCCCCAGCTGTTCTGCTCTCTGTTGGGCTCCACCCTGGCCCTAACACCTGAAGCCTCTTTCTTGCTCAGCTCTCACCCCTGTTGCTTGCCGCTGCCATGGTCACCACTCTCTCAGATCCTCCCATTCATCCAGAGCTCACCCAGGACCAGTGCAGGTCAGGGGCTTAAACCAGAACCTATGGCATGGTGAGCCCATACCAATAAGTCAATGCTCACCATTGCTTTTATCCAGCCTCTGGTGTAACCACAGCCTCTGCCTCTCGGGGGTGTTGCGAGGACGAAATGAGATGAGGCACTGAACGCGCTAGAACAGTGCCCAGCACGCCCTGAGTGCCCACGGGTGCTTACTAGCTGTGATTGCCCTGCTTGCCCTCCATGTCAGTTTAGGAATGGATCTGAGGCCTGAACACAACAATGAGTGGCAGCCCTTAAGTGCCCCATGAACGCTTGCTATTGTCAGCAGGAAGCGGTGACCAGCCGCGGAGCTAGCTGAGGTGACCTGGAGTGGTTCAGCCAGACTTTGACCTCTGAATGAACATCCTCATCTTGCTGAGTTCCTGAATCTACCTTACTGGGTTAAAAAGCAAATTCCAAAGTGGTCATGCCTTTGTAAGGTTTATTGATATGAATTACGTGTGCCCTTTGCGTGCTAATCACCCGGTCCCTCGAAGACTTTCAGAGTTAATGGCTCAGCAATTCCTCCAGATATGGGCCCCTGGGGCCCCTACTCCCCACCCACCTCTGTCCTCTTTCCCTTGCACCCAAGGAAGCGCGTGGACATGGAGCCTGGGGCCCCAAGGGGACCCAGCACCCACACACACACAGACCATACACACACCTCTAGGCTTCCTTCCTCTCAAAGCCAGAGCCGACTGTCCCCTTCTGACACAGGATGTCAGGTCGACTCAAGCCAGAGGCCTTGGGACCAAGCCCCAGGTGAAAAACTACATGGGCTGGAATATTTCTTGGAAACAAAAAAGAGCCAGGGGCCTCTCTGTGACATAAGGGTCAGACAGGAGCAGCAGGGAGATGAACGGGCTGTGTGTCAGGTCTCCTCGACTGAGAGATGCGAGTGATGAGCCCGGATACACTACCCCATGGGTACTGGGCAAATTGAGCGGGACAGACACAGACCATGGTGACCTGCTGGCGATCGTCCCAGGGTAGAGCCCGGGGAGCAGGGGGTGGTGGGAAAAGGGGATGGGAGACCTGCAGGTGTGGGCTCCAGGGTCCCAAGCAGCTCAGCACTGACCTGTGTTAGTTATTGGGCTCCTCAGTAAGATTTATTTAAACAAAGGTTGCCCCTGCATTATATTTTTCCAAAGTTGTCTGATCTAGTCTCCTTGGGTTACTTTCTTTCTGTTTTTAAACTGTCCGTTTAGCTTAGTTTTCTGTCCCCCAAATGGGGACTTACCTCCTCTTTTCCTTCAAAATACCTACGATCAATTACATAGACTTTGATCATAAAGTTCACCAAAACAATAGACACATGTTCCTGCCTCTGTCCTGTAAACCGAAAACCACACAGGACTGCACATGTGCAGAATGGTTTTCAAACCTGAGGCTGACACAACTATAGAAACTGTCAAGTTTCTTAGTTTGAAGGAAAAGAGTCCCCATGAGCTGTGCCATTTCCAGACAAGAAAAGTCATTCTGAAGCTTCGCAATCCTTATGGGGTCAATGATACAAAAAGCACACTTTGTTTCAACATCAGGAAGCCGGTGGCCCTAATTCCTTATTGTTTAAGGAAGCAAGAAGCCTGGAGAGAGGCCCAGTTAACGCAGACCGATGCTGGAAGCGGGAGACACCTAGCATCGAAGGGCATGTTTTCCTTCTGTCCGTGGGTCCCCCCATCCAGGGGCTCTCCATTCCCCTGGAGCCCTCCCTCGGCCAGGGTGATAATTTCTGCCCCAGCACATGCAGACAACCTCAAAGGAAGGACCTGTGCTTTCTTCCCAATAGGAGCCTTCCCACCACAGCCCATGACTGTCCGATACGAGGGTGCTGGCCAGAGGTTTCTCCCTCCGCTCGCATCACCTACTGCTTTTCATGGCCGATCTGTCCAGCACAGATTTCACCTCTGAGCCCCACATCCAAATGCCCAGATTCCTACTGGACAGTGGGTTCTCACACTCAAGAGGCCCCAAACCTAAGTCCTCCTCTTCACCAACCCCTCCCCAGAGGATGGGATCCCTAGCCACCTGTCCACCCAAACCAGCGACCTGAGGGCTGTCCTGGACCCCTCCTTCTCTCCCTCACCCCTGAATGTCTCCAAGTCATATAGATCCAACCTTAGTAACGTTTTTGTTTCCACCCCCTCCTCTCTACCCTCTGCTGCAACTGCACCATCCGAGGCCTCAGCCCCTCTTGTCTGACCCTGTTTGTCTCTCCAATCCTCCCTCCTGGCTTGGTTTTCATCCAGCCTCAGTAAAGCCACCAGAGTGTCCCTCTAAAACAGGAAGCTCTGGTCCTACTATGGCCCAGCTGAAACCCTTCAGGGGCTCTCCCTGGCCCATCAAGAATCACCTCCAGCCTGCCCTGCCCTTGCTCCTAATCTCCAGCTATGCTAAGTGCCTGTCATTCCCAAATACATCGTGTCACCTCCGGCTCAAGTGTCCACCCTGCTCCCTCCCCACCCTCCCAACCAACCCACCAGCAGGAATCTCCTCTCTCTCTCTCAAGGCTCCAATCAGCAGCATTTCTCCAATGAAAACCTTTTCCAGCACCACAGAACCACTATCTCTGTACCCTGCTTCAGGGCAAGCAGGCCAATGTTTCGCAGCTTTGTTTTTTCCTCATCTGCTCTGCTCGCGATGGACATTTGGGTTGTTCCCAGTTTAAGGCTAGTGCAACTAGTGCCGCTGTGATCATTCTTATACACTGTGTTTATAAACTGGTGCATTCGTGCATGCATTTCTGAGGGTATTACCTCCGAGTCTAGGGTTTTCTTTGTGGAAAGATTTTAAATTAAGGATTCAATCTATTTAATAATTATTGGACTAGTTAAGATTCATATTTTTTCTTTTGTCAGTTTTTTTCATTGAAGTATAGTTGATTTACAATGTTAGTTTCAGCTGAAGAGCATAGTGATTCATATATATATATATATATATATATATATATATATATATATATATATATTCTTTTTCAGATTCTTTTCCCTTATAGGTTGTTACAAAATACTGAGTATAGTTCCCTGTGCCATACAGTATGTCAGTTTTGATAAATTGTATTTTTTAGGAATTTACCCATTTATCTAAATTTTCAAATGTATGGGCATAAAATTGTTCATAATACCTTCTTATGATCCTTAATGAAGCTGGGCTCTGTTGTGATGTCTCCTTATCATGACTGACATGGATTATTTTTACCTTTTCTTTTTTTTTTTTCTCTTGCTCAATCTTGCTAAAATTTTAGGGTTTTTTTTAAAAATCAATTTTATTACTTTTCCAAAGAATCCAACTTTGGGTTTTATTGATAAGTTCTATTTTATATTTGTGTTTTATTACATTAAATTCTGCTTTTATATTTTCTTTCTTTGGGTTCAGCTACTGGACTATAATTTCCCTGCAGGCAGATGTTATGTCTTGGTTGCTGTATGTTTTCTAGAGCCTAGCATAGTGCCTGGTACAAAGAAGATGCAAAATAAATATTTAGGGAAAGAGATGACAGAAGGGAGAAGAGGAAAAGAGGGAGAAAGAGAGAGGGCTAAGGAAGGGAGGGAGTTGGAAGGACAACAGAATTGGAATATAAACTGCCCATATACCTGAGAGGTTACTTGTAAGATACCTACGTGTGTGTGTGTGTATGTGTGTGTGTGTGTGTGTGTGATATACTAGGGTCCTTTATGGTTTTTTTTTAAATTTTTATTGGAGTATAGTTGATTTATAATGTTGTATTAGTTTCAGTTGTACAGCAAAGTGGTTCAGTTATACATATAGATATATCAACTTTTTTTTTTCTTTTTTAGATTCTTTTCCATATAGGCCACTACAGAGTTTTCAGTAGAGTTCCTTGTGCTATATAGCAGGTTAGGGTCCTTTATTTTAAACAATCTAGTATCATGACTCCAAGTGCAGCTCAAGGTGCGAATTATAAATATAACTAGAGACCCCCAGCATTTTCTTTGGAAGATCTTCATGGCGTATTACTCAGCTTACACCCCTGAAGGTCCACCATGAATCAGGCCCCACGCTAGTCACTAGGGAGACAAACATGAATAAGAACTTGTTCCTCAGACTTGTGGTTGCCTAGGAGGAGGGGGGTGGGAGAGGGATGGATTGAGAGTTTGGGATTAGCAGGCGCAAACTAGTATATACAGAATGGATAAACAACAAGGTCCTACTGTAGAGCACAGGGAACTATATTCAATATCCTGTGATAAACCATAATGGAAAAGAATATGAACAAGAATATATATATGTATAACTGAGTCACTTTGCTGTACAGCAGAAATTAACACAACATCGTAAATCAACTATACTTCAATAACATTATAAAAAGAAAGAAAGAAAAAAAAAAGAACTTGTTCCTGCCCTTCAGAAACTCCTAGGAAAAATCTGGGCAGTTTACAAATGGGCCAGACCCAGCCAGCACATTTTTGTAAATAAAGTTTTATTGGAACACAGCATTCTGTTCACCTGTGGCTACTTTCACACTACAATGACCAAGTTCACATGAACCTCAAAGCAGGAAATATTTACTATCTGGCCCTTTGCAGAAAATGTCCACAGCCCTGCCCTAGGCAGTAGGCCCCTAGAAGGCAGGCCCTGGCCTTGTCCGCCGGGGACAGCAGGGTCCCCAGTCCACTGGTGAACGCTGAGCATATGCATTCTCAAGGTCCAGAAGCTCTCTGGGGTTGGCCTCACTGGTGGGCAAGAATCACTCCTCATTATCTAACAAGTGTGCACTCTTTCCTCTGAGCAAACACAGCACAAAATCCAGTGGGTACCAGTGACCTCTTTACAAAACTGTCAGCTCATTCTTGGGATCAGCACCTCACAGAGAAATCTCATCCAGAGCCCTCAAAGTGTGCGGGGCTCGTTGAGCAAATCCTGAGGCCCAGAAGCAGAAACCAAGGTTCTTGTTGAGAAGTGAGGCTGGTCGTATGGGTCCCCACCTCATGGCCAACTTCAGGCTGCACTGCTTTATCTTAAATCAAATATTCCACCGGGAGAAAACTTCGCACTTGTGCTACGACAGTGTTAACAATAGTCTTGGAACTTGTACCCAAGATGACCTCCTCAAAAATATTTTGTTCTCCTGCTCTGGACATTTAGTGACCGTCAGGGTGGACAGAAAGACGAGGCCAAAGGCCCTGGCCCAGCCCTTCAGCATCCAGAGCCACGCCCAGATGCCTGGCTCAGTGCTGCCTGATTTGGGCACCAACCCACTCGGCCACTGGACCTGTCTTTCCTGCAACAGGAGTGTTTGCTTTTCTCTCAAATGGAGATGATGTGTCTTGATGGAAGAACCATGAGAGATATGCATCCTCTAGAAAACAAAGTGCTAACAGCTTACATAGAGTTGTGAACTATTAAAAATTCAAGCTGTGTAAGTCAGCTAAACTGAGAATTTTTGTCATGGCCCCTTGCTCTTGGAGGGCCAGCCTTAGTGCTTAGTCAGCTCTTAAACAGGGTTTGTTGTTTTGTATGTTTTTTTTTCCCCTGTGACTATGTGTATGTGTGTGTGTTCAACTTTTCAAAAACTGTGGTTTAAAAAATAAGTCGATCAGTAAGTGTCAGAAGTGTCTGAGTGCGAGTAGACACTAACAGGAAAGCAGGAAACACAGTCTGTAAGTTTAGAGGGGGGAGGAAACAGTTTCCATTCAACACCAAGGCGACAGTAGCACACTGATGGGAGAGCCCAGACAAAGCCAAATGTCATTTTCTTTATCCTAATTTATTGATTTTTGCTGGCTGTCGGGAGCGCTCAGGGGAGGAAGCGTGGTGAGCCTCTGGCCGATGGTTTCCATCATTCTCACAATTAGTGTGGAGGGGTTGCTGGAGGGGAATGTGTGAAAATGATGGCGGGGATGCACAAGAACCCCAGAGCCCAGAGCAAACACATGTGCGCCCATTCCTCGCACTGCAGTGTTTCTGAAAGTAGCCTATTCATTTACTTGGAAGAGATCTCATGCCAAAGAAAAAAGACAACATCTCATCACCCACCCACCCAGACATCTTGACTCGTCAGCCCAGAAACACAACCGTTGCTGGGGGGGTGCACCCCCAAAAATCACCATCCCCAGAGCACTCGTTCATAAGTCTGTGATACCAGAAATGTAAATCACCGGAGCTACGTGGAAAATCTCCAGCCGGGTGTGCGACCCTCCTAGAGGTCAGGGAGGCCCAGGTGCGGGTGTCAGGGCAGGAGAGGGGGAGACACTCAGAGTTCAAGGTCAATAGACAACAACGCTGAGAGAGAGATTTGGCCCCCGGGATGTTCACTGTGCCAGTTTTTTTCATGAACACTCATTACAAAACTGAAACCAACATCACAGAACAATGAGAAATCACCAGCCAGTTCCACAAGTTCAGAGCCGTGCACGCCAACCGCTTCAAATCTGGAAAACGTTCCGTGTGCGTGTGAGGGGACCGCCCACGTGGGCTTTCCCAGGCAGCTCTGGTCTCCTGCCTAGGTGCCCTCCTCCCCCCACCTCACCCCGGGGCAGGGTCACCTCTGTGAAGGTGGCTCCTGGACACGCACCACGGCCCTGACTGCTCAGCTGTCCTCCAGGGGCCTGACACCGGCTGCCCCTGGGTATCACCACCCGAAGGTCCCACTGACGGTTCCCCTCCGGCCTCCCCATCCCGGTCACAGTCAGGTTAGCATCTCTCAGAGCCCTAGAGTCCTGCCCGTTCGCTGTCAGGGTCCCCTCGGTCAGACCTCCCCTCTCCCATGTCCACTGACATCCACTGTGCGAGGCCCTGTGTTGACTTGGGCTCATCCTAGAAGGGCCTCCCCTCTGTAATGCTGCCCTCCTCCACCACCACCCGCTCCAGTGACCTTGTCTCTAGCCTGGCCTTCAGGGACTCCTCAACCCACCCAGACCACCTTTCCTAGCTTCTCTTGTGTCCTTCCAACACAAAGGCTCAGCATCCTCACTCACTCCGTGAGCATCTCTCCCAAACCCCTTCATTCACATCATAACCCCACCGAGACATTCCTCTCCCTCTAACCTGCCTGCTCAGCTCTACTTCAAATCCCAGTGCAAGTGCATCCCCCCCTCTGTAACCTTCCCACTCTCCAACCACGATCTCTCCCTGAAATCCCATGGCTCTCTAATTTTGCATGAGGACAGCGGGACAGTATTCTAAGGCATTAAGAGATGACTGTTTCCTGTTCTTCCCTTCACCAGCTCATTTTCAAATTCAGAAAAAGTTTCCCCTTCCTCAAAATGCTACCTCTCAGATCTCTGTCACAGTAGACACAACACATCTGTGAAGTCTGTGATGAGTGGTGACCCCTAGGACCGCCCGAGCTGACCTTCCCCGCCCCCGGCGGTGGACTGCCAGCCCCTCCCCCATGCCCTAGGGGCAGGATGGCTTTCCCCACACTGTGCGCTCCAAGTTCAAGTTCTTGGTTCTGCAGCTCTCAAGGAGACTTTGTCCACCTCTAGCTGAAACAAAACTCTGAAAACCAAAGTGCTCTTGATTTGCAAAAGCCAGGCTGTGGTATTGAGAACTAGAAGCTTTCTCTTAGAATACCAAAGGGTGGCCTTCGCATCAACAGCTGAATTTCTCGAGGTTCAGGTTTATGTGAGAGCCCAGGGGGTGAGGAGGGGACAGGGAATATTGGGTGGTGACAAAGAATCGTTATTTATCTACCCAAAAGGAAATTGTGGGTTAACAGTAGGCAGAAGGGAATCCACATGAGTACAGCTTAGAAACACTTGGGAAGTAGATGGGAAAGTTCCCTCCTAGGTGCCCCCTCTACCCTCTCCCCATCCCCTGCCCAGTGAAGACATCAGCAAGGAGGCAACGGGACCTTCCAGACACCCCAGGTGGGTTTGAGAGGAACAAGAAGAGAAGGGTTCATCTCTTCCAACATCATTTACTGGATTATGAATTTTTCTTTCATGGAGCTGCATCTCCCCAAGTAATAAGTCAGCTCCTTGAGGCAAGACAATGGCCCATGTGTGCACAGACCACATGGGCCCACACCCTGCGGGCAAGAGCACAGCAATGTCCGTGCCCTCCATACCCACGTGCAGGCTCCTAACGGGGCCCAAGGACCATGCCAGGGCCCGAGGGCTTCCGGAGAGTGCTGGCCCTGCCTGACGGAGGGTCACTTTGGTCACTCCCTCTTTGGTATGGGAGGCAGCAGAAGCGGGTCTGTGCGGTTTCCAGGGGCTTAGGGGGTAGACAACTGTGCTGACCTGGTCTTATCCCAGAAGGGCCTCCCCACTGTGAGGCGGCCCTTACTAGGAGCTGGAGGGTCTGGATGGCTTCAAGGCTAGAACTGGGGCTGAGCCTTGAAGCATGAGGAGGGTGTGATATTATTCTTCACTTTCCGCCTTCCTGTGCCCAAGGGGGATGGGTGAGAGGAATCTTAACAGGACTAACCAAAGTCCTGTCTGGGGGTAGGGAGGGCTCCCCTGGTGGCACAGTGGTTAAGAATCCGCCTGCCAATGCAGGGAACACGGGTTCGAGCCCTGGTCCGGGAAGATCCCATATGCTGCGGAGCAACAAAGCCCATGCACCACAACTACTGAGCCTGCACTCTAGAGCCCGCAAGCTACAACTACTGAGCCCATGTGCCACAACTACTGAAGTCCACGTGCCTAGAGCCCGAGCTCCACAACAAGAGAAGCTACCACAGTGAGAAGGCTGTGCACTGCAATGAAGAGTAGCCCCTGCTCGCCGCAACTAGAGAAAGCCCGTGCCCATCAACAAAGACCCACCGCAGCCAAAAAATTTTCAAAATTTTTAAAAACAACAACAAGGTCCTCTCTCGGGACCACTAAGCCAATGCCCTGCCTCTATAGCGCCCACATCCCAGCAGCGGCTAATCTTGGCCACACACATCAGAGCTAAGTCTCCTAAGTACTGGCTTCCTCTCACTCTTTCCCTGATGGGGTCTGGAAGATAAAAGCTTGGAGAATCAGGGATCTAAGTCTTTGAGAGGCTCTGCATTCTTGTACTAGGTCTGGGCTCCCCACAGCCCCTCAGGGCCTCAGATGGTGACTTCCAGCCAGTGTCTTGCCAGCCACTCCGTGGCTCATGTGACCTCACAGCTTGACTTGCTGGCTTTGCCCCATGGGCTAGGGGTAGGGCTGCAGCTCCCCTCCACCGCTCCCCACCCGCAAGTCATCCTGGTCAGGCCGGTGCCCACCCTGGCTCCTCTGTGTTAGATCCAATTTTAACTTTTGAGTTTCTTTTTTGAGCAGTTCTATTTTTTTGTAAGGATTGGTATTACCTAATTTTTATTCTTTATTAGGGGTTTTCCAAAGGAAAAAAGAATTACTTATTTTTCTTAAAAGATTAAGATTAATCCTATATTGCAATGATCATAGCATCCATTGGACCCTTTTATACATCTAAGTTATATTTGGGGATCTTAGGGTGCTTATTTTTCCCATATCTTGAAACACGTTTGCTACTTCACCGTTACTCATAATTATTCTGAACAATACGAAAAACAGAAGTAGAAGAAGAAGGATGGAATGACCTAGATTAAGAGGATAACACAATAGTGAGATAAATCATCACAACTGCATCATTCTCAGTTTTCCTATTGCACTGCCAAATGCATGGTATCATCTTTAAGAAGGTACAAAAGAAGACTGGACATACCATCTTTGTAGATTGCATTGAACACAGTTGAAAATTGAGACTTTTTCTACTCTTTGTTTATAATGGCAAAGAAAAAAAAATAAAGGAAGATGTTTCACAACTCTTAGATGAATCAGAAGATCAAGGCAGAGGTAGCAGGTCTCTGTGCTCTAATGACAATGATGAAATTGATAATATGCATGAAACCTCAGACAGTAAGTCTTTAGATAACAATATCTGCGACGAATTTCCTCAAACTCAAAATTTGATGGGTGAAGTATATATTTTTATGGACCAGAAGGAAATATGGCAATACTTCCATTCAATCAGCCAAAGGAGAAAGACTTGATCATGCAATATTTTGTCACAGGAACCTGGACCATTTCATTTGCTAAAAGGATGTTCAGGAGTGTTCTTTCATCTTTTATGATGTCTATGCACTGAGAGTTTACTTGCATGGACAAATGTTGAAGGTAGAAGTGTATACAAAGATGACTGGAAGGAAATAGAGAAACTTGTTAGACTGATCATCTTAATTGGTTTATAAATCTAAAAATGAAAATTCTTTGCAATTATGAAGCAAAGAAGATGGCCATCCTCTCTTCCTCAAAATCACATGATATTGAAGGTTGCCATTTTTTTTCTCATATTTTGATGATGCGAGTGCAAGAAGAAGATGCAGAAGCAATGACAAGCTAGAACTTACTAGAGATACATTTGAAGTCTGAGTCAGTGTTTACAGGACAATGTTCCAGACTCATGCATGGCTGCCGAGAGGCAATTAGTTGCATTCAAGGGGTATTACATTCAACATCAGGAAAATATGGAAGAAATATGTAGACTATTTGTGTTCAATTCTAGTGTCTAAATTTCTAGTAGAGTTGTTTTTCACTCTTACTTCTACAGATTATTTGTACAATGACTGAGAAATATTTTTTAAAGGTTCCATTGGATCCAGATGTTAAGCAGGGATGACTCCCTTTCCCAGTACATTGAAGGCTTCATAGGTAGAAATTTCCTAATACATATTCTGCAGAAAACCATTTCGTGGCCAAGTAAGTATGAGAAATGTTGGATAAAACAGAATTATGTAAATTTTGAACTGCAGGATTTCTCTGAACATTTAATATGCAAGATGTCCAAAATTGGTTTGACCATGAAATTCTTTTGGGGGCAGAATATTTCAAGGGACTAGTGGTCTACAGAAGACTCAAAAAAAAAACAAAAAAACAAACAAAAAAACGCCCTAGAAGATGAAAGGACAGCAAACCAAACTGTATTATTAGTTAGCTAAAGTTAAATTTATGGAGGCTTTTCCCCTTTTTTAGGGAAAAATTAAAGTGTCAGAACCCCAGCTCCATGAGAGAAGCCCCATAGGAAGGCTGGGGCAAGAGGAAAGAGAAAGGGCTCGGCCCCTAAAGAGGTCAGGGGCGCTCTAGTGAAAAAGACAGGTGCAGAGTAAGGTTCCCATGGTCTCAGACCAAAAGGACAAAAAGGAGAATAACTTCATTAGCTTTATTTTGAAAAGGAGGAGCAAGATTATTCTAGAGACAGGGAATATAATCAGACTCTTGGGATAGAAAAACTCTCTGCCCCTGCACAATTCCCGAGGGAAGGGGACAGGGGGTGAAGGGAAGAAGGGAAAGCAGTGGTTCTATCTAGATCCTCAAGGGAGAAGGAATTTTTTTTTTTTAATTCTTTGACACAGAGGCCTGGGTTCCGGCCACCTGGACGTTGCTGATGTGAACTGAACAATCCATCTCTGAGACAGGGGTGCCTTCCCACAAGAATCCTGCGGCAGAGGCTCCAGCTGTCACTGCTGGGTTCTGAGCCTCCACCACCCCCTGCTACCAGCCACCAGCCTGCTCCACCAGCTGGAACAGCCACCATGCACACACACTCTGCCTTACCTTCCGACATCCAGCTGAAAGAGTGCCCCTGGCTGTCAACGGCCAACACCACCACTCATCCCCTGAATCTTCCCCCATCTCCTCAAGGGCACCTCTCCCGCCAAAACCCCCATGCTCCCTGATCCCACATCCCCTTCCAGCACCTGACCCCTTTCCTTGTTTCCTTTCAGAGAAAAACTTCTCCAGAGAGTTGTACAGACTTACCATTACCACCTCCTTGTCCCCCAACCCCTGCTTCTCTCCTCCAGCTGCTACGGTCAGGCTCTTGTGTCCCCTTCCTTCCTGAAATTGGGTACCAGAGACCTCCATCACCCCTACAGTCATGCTCAGCGCTGTCTTCCTCTTGCCAAACCCTCTACAGCATTCATGGCCAATCACTCCCTCCTAGAAACACCTTCTTCAGGAGACTTCTACAATCCCACCTACATCCGATGTTTCTCCTACCACACTCCCCACCTTCTCAGGCTCCTTTGTCTCTGCCAGATCTCGAAATAGTCTTTGAATGCCCCAAAGTTCTGGCATCAGCTCTTCTCTCTTCCATCTAGTCCCAAAACTTTAAATATCATCTATATGCTGATGACTTTCCAATTTTATCCCTGTGCCCATCTCTCCCTAAAGCCCTAGACTGGTAAAGTCCAATCGCCTCACTCAGCATCTCCACTTAAGTTTCAAATAGGCATCTCAAGCTTAGCGTGACCAAAGCCTGAGTCTCAATCCCAACTCAGGTCCCCAAGCTTCCTCATCTCAATAAACCATACTGGCTATACGGGCCACGAACCTAAGAGTCACATTAACTCCTCCTTCTCATCTCCCAGCCCTCCCCTAACATCTAATCCAAGAGTAAAACCTCTAGGGTTTCTCTAATATATCCTGTAACTGAAAGCTTCTCACCATCTACCCAGACATTACCCTCATCCAAGTTACATCATCTCTGACCTGGACCACTGTGACACCCAGTCAGACAGTCAGCTGCCAGAGTGATCTCCCATTGCATTAATTACAGTACATCACTCCTCTATTAGTTTCTTGTAGCTGCCGTGAAAAACCTACCACAAACTAGGTGGCTTAAAACAACAGAAATTTGGGTTTCCCTGGTGGCACAGTGGTTAAGAATCTGCCTGCCAATGCAGGGAACATGGGTTCGAGCCCTGGTCCGGGAAGATCCCACATGCTGTGGAGCAACTAAGCTCGTGAGCCACAACTACTGAGCCCACGTGCCACAACTACTGAAGACCACGCGCCTAGAGCCCGTGCTCTGCAGCAAGAGAAGCCACCACAATGAGAAGCCAGCGCACCACAACCAAGAGTAGCCCCCGCTTGCCACAACTAGAGAAAGACCATGCACAGCAATGAAGACCCGATGCAGCTAAACATAAATAAATAAATTTATTAAAAAACAAAACAAAAAAACAGAAATTTATTCCCTCACAGTTGAGGAGACCAGAGGTCCAAAATCAAGATGTTGGCAGGATTGGTTCCTTCTAGAGACTCTGAAGGAGAGACTGTCCCAGGCCTCTCTCCCAACTTCTGTGGTTGCTAGCAGACCTTCGAGTTCTTGGCTTGTAGACACATCACTCCAATCTTTGCCTCCATCTTCCCACTGCCTTGTCTCTGTGTGACCCTGTGTGTCCTTTTCTGTCCCTCCTAAGGACACTCTCATTGGATTTAGGGCCCACCCTAATTCAGGATGAGCTCACCTTCATCCTTCCCATAATTCTACCTGCAAAGACCCTGTTTTCAAAGAAGGTCACGTTCTGAGGTTCCTAGTGGACATGAATTTTTGAGGGCACTCTTCAACTTACTACAACTTCCCTGTTTAAAGTTTTCCAGTGACGCCCTGTTGTAACCAGAATAAAATCCAAACTCCTGTAAGGTTCCCAGGATCTGGTGCCCACCCAGCCCTTTGCCCCCTTTCTCTCCTCTCTTCATCCATCCACCCCAGTCCAGCTACATGTGTCTTATTTCTCTCCCTTGACCCTGCCGATGGATTCTTATCTCCAGGCCTTTGCACTTGCTGTTCCTTCCTCTTGAAACACCATTCCCTCCCCTGCCACAGATTTTTGCATGGCTGCCTCTTCATCATTCAGAACTTAACAAAAATGTCACATCAAGAGGTCTTTTCTGACCATTCTAATTAAAGCAACCAACACTCCCCCCAGCCATTGCCTCAGTACTCTTCTTAACCTTCTGTATAGCACTTTCCTGCATGTGAAATCAGTGTCTCTGCTGATGAACTTGCTATTTACACTCATGAGAAAATAAGGTCCTTGAGTTCAAAGACTCTGTCCTATTTGCTTAGAGTAGTGCTTAGCACATAGTAGGTCGCCTGAGTTAGAAACCGAGGACTGGGGGAGAGGTGGAGGGAGAGATAAATTAGGAGTTTGGGAGTAGCAGATACACACTACTATATATAAAATAGATAACCAACAAGGACCTACTGTATAGCACAGGGAACTCTACTCAATATTTTGTAATAACCTCTAAGGGAGAAGAATCTGCAAAGGAATACATATATAAGGGAAACATATATATAAGGGAAGAGAATCTGAAAAAGAATATATATATATATGAATTACTTGGCCTCGGGGAACAGGCAGTCACACAAGACTTAAATTTGGAACTAGGTCCAGTGGGGAGAGAAATGTGGCGCAAGGCATTCATTTTGGTGGCGCAGATAATGTAGCAGCTGAAGGACGGCTTTGCAGGTGAGCAGCAAGCTTCCTGGTGGTGGCAGGAGCAGTATCTTTTCAGTGGACTCATCCCTGAGAGCTCAGCCTAGAACCTGTCCTCCCAACCATCCTCCTAGCCATTTAATGCCTTATAATAAATTTCTTTCTTCTTGAACTACTAGCATGGCATCTGCGCTCTGCAGCTGAACACCGATCAAAACATTGCTCAATAAATGTTTGCTGGCTGAGTATGAAACGGCATTTGAAGTACCCCAGGTGTGGGTTTGTGGGTTGGGGGCTTCCAGCTTAGAAATGATCTTATGGTGATTAACTTCTGCCATCATGATTACTGGCTACATTAGGTTCCTTTGGCTGTTGTAACACATGACCAGACACTTGGTAGCTTAAAACTATTAAACTTATTCTCTTACGGTTCTGGAGTCCAGAGGTGCAAAATCAGTATCACTGGGCCAAAATCAGGTGTCAACAGGATCATACTCCCCGTGGATTCTAGAATAGAACCCATTCCTTGCCTCTCCCAGCTTCCAATGGATGCTGGCATTCTTTGGCTTATAGTCACAGCACTCTTTGCTTCCATTTTTACAACATCTCCGTGTGTGTGTGTGTGTGTGTGTGTGTGTGTGTGTGTGTGTGTGTGTGTGAAATCTCCCGCTGCATTTCTTTTACAAG
Source organism: Hyperoodon ampullatus (assembly GCF_949752795.1). Taxonomy (NCBI): domain Eukaryota; kingdom Metazoa; phylum Chordata; class Mammalia; order Artiodactyla; family Ziphiidae; genus Hyperoodon; species Hyperoodon ampullatus. The sequence continues at coordinate 118,951,971 of NC_136914.1, read as the reverse complement.
GACAACTGTGATAGAATTCAGGAATCACCAGGATGATCCAGAATAATCTCTCCATCTGAAGAGCCTTAATCACATCTGCAAAGCCCTTTTCTCCAAATAAAATAACATTTATAGGTTACATTTACAGAGATTAGGACCTGATATCTTCTGGGCTATTATTCAGCCTACTACACTGCCCATGACCAGAAAACTCTGTTCTTGGATGCTCCTCAGTTATTCTATGGGAATTCTATCATAAGTGCCCATACCTCACTTCATCTCCATTTATCCTACCAGTGAAGAACTTACCTAAGGGGAAGAGTAGGGAAGAAGAAAAGACACCACCAGCCAAGGGAACAAGGATGCAAGTGAACCCAGTTTTAACCAGGCAGTCTACACTCAACTGAAAGCAGAAAATGAATAACCAACTTGCTGGAGCTTCAGCCAAATGTATTCAGCTGTATCTGATAGGCCAGAGGGAGACCAGTGCTCGGCATGTCCACCCGGGCAGACCGGTGTATTGGGCCTGATGCACTCTCAGAAAAGGACCACTTCCCAGCTGAGGGCTGATTTTCAGGATGACTACAGCCAGCCTCACCCACCTATAAGGCCGAGAAGGAAGAAAGAAGGTCAAAGAGAGAAATGAGAGCAGGGGAGTAGAAACAGATGACTGTCTGGACCCAACAGGCTATTCAACAAAGATCAGGAGAAATGAAGAGTTGAACCAATTACCTGGATAAATTAAGCAAAAATAAAAAAGAAGTGATGCGGGCTTCCCTGGTGGCGCAGTGGTTGAGAGTCCGCCTGCCGATGCAGGGGACACGGGTTCGTGCCCCGGTCCGGGAGGATCCCACATGCCGCGGAGCGGCTGGGCCCGTGAGCCATGGCCGCTGAGCCTGCGTGTCCGGAGCCTGTGCTCCGCAACGGGAGAGGCCACAACAGTGAGAGGCCCGCGTACCACAAAAAAAAAAAAGAAAAAAAAAAAGAAGTGATGGGATTTGGAGACCTTTCCAGCCAACGCCATTTAAGCCATTAGACAATTACTTAAACTTCCCTGCACTTGTGAGGGCAGCAACAGACAGAGGCTATGGTGGCTCTAGAGGCCTCTGATTATTTCACCTATCTTAGCAGACATCTGACGTGAAATCAAGCCATCAATCAAGATGGAAACACTAACGTAAGCTATTATATATAGGATGGATAAACAAGATCCTACTGTACAGCACAAGGAACTATATTCAATATACTGTGATAAACCATAACGGAAAAGAATATGAAAAAAAAGAATGTCTATATGTGTTTAACTGAGTCACTTTGCTGTACAGCCGAGACTGACATAACATTGTAAATCAACTATACTTCAATAAAAAATTAAATAAAAAAAAAAGAAAAGACCATTCCATCCAAAGCGGTGGCCGGGGGGAGATGTGAACACTAATTTGAGCAGATTGTCAGTGTTACTATGGGGAAAAAAGGAGCTGATGAACTGTCCTAGCAAGAACTGTCACCAAAAATAGTACCATATGGGCTGGTGACTGGAAAGAATCGTAGGGTTTAAGTTTAGGTTTGGCACGTTTTTGTTTGTTTGTGTAGAGGATAGTTGGCCATGTGAATAGGGAAAGGCCTAGTATGAAGGGAGAGAGTGAAGACGCTTTACCATTCTAGACAAGTATGGAGAGAAATCACACAAGTAAGGGTTTGCTTTTGAGAAGAGGGGACATTCTTTCTCTGAGATGTGAAAGATAAGAAAAAAGGTTGGTATAAAGAGAAATGAGAGGTGGAGGACCACGGCAGACTCGGCAATTTTCTCCCAATCTTCCCAATGAGGGCAAACATACAAAATACAAAAAATACAAAAATCATCTTTCTCGGGGCATCAGATAGTTCACACCACAGTGAAGAATTAGCAAGGCAGGAACTGGGGTAAATGGAAGCAGAGGAGACCCGAAGCTGGAGTCTGAAGCTGCTCTTTCTCTGGATGGTTACCCAGCTCCAGATCAGGCAGCAAAGAGCCCGAGAGGGTAAGTAGCGCTTTTCACAGCATCATATGGCTAGAGGATCAGGGACTGGAGTCCAGGGCCCACCCAGTTGCATATCCAAAGAAAACTGAATCCCTAATTTAAAACCTTTCCACAAAGAAAACCCCAGGCTTGGAGGTAATACCCTCAGAAATGCATGCACACATGCACCAGTGTACAAGCACAAGAATGATCCCAGCAGTGCTCTTTGCACTAGCCCTGAACTGGGAACAACCCAAATGTCCATCAAGACTAGACAGATAAACACACTGTGTCACAATTATAAAAGGTAATACTATCCAGTGAAGAAATTTATAGACTAAGGCTACACACAACAGCACAGTTGAATTTCACACGTATAATGAGTGAAAGGCATCATGCATGACAGCATACATACTCTGTAGTTACGTTCATATGAAGTTGTAAAAATAGGCAAAACTCAACTTTCACTTTTAAGGACATGTATTTTGACGGTAAAACGATAAAGAAAAATCAAGGATGTTTTACCATGAAAGTCACAATAGTGGTTACCTGTGGCAGAAACGGAGGGGTGGAGGCCAAGAAGAGGGAGTGGGGAGACCTTCCAGAGTGTGGCACAGTTCCATTTGTTGATCTGGCTGGCAATGACACTGGTGTTGACTATAAATAAATCATTGAGTTATCCATCTTTGCTTTGAACACTTTTATTTTACAGTTTAAATAAAAGGGATGGAGGGAGAGAGGACGGAGGGAAGAGGGAGGAAGGGATGGAGGAAGAAAGGAGGGAGGGAGGGGGAAGGAAAGAAGAGTGTGGTGGGCTAGAAGTCTATTAAAGAAAGGAGGAAGGGTTGCTGAGAAAAGTCCACTGAGCAAGGACGGAAAATTCAAATGCCCAGAAGAATCAGGCAGGTCCTCCAGGAATGAGGTACACTGGTGGGGGGGTGGAGAGAAGCCCATTGACCCAGAGCATCTCATACTCAGTATCTGTGTACAGGAAGACCCTCACTGTTGTTGCAGAGATGCTGGCGAAGTGGAGCATGTGTGCCACACGTCAGAGGGGCAGCTGCCTCTCAGTGCAGCCAGAGTGAGGAAAGATCCAGTCCAGCCAGCTCTCCACCTTTTCAAGTATACAGCAAGTCCCCTATGTACAAACGAGTTCCGTTCTGAGAGCGCGTTCCTAAGTCCAATTTGTTCGTGAGTCCAACAAAGTTAGCCTAGGTACCCAACTAACACAGTCGGCTAGATAGGACTGTACTCTAATAGGTTTATAATACTTTTCACACAAATAATACATAAAAAAGAAACAAACAAAAAATGAAGAAAATATGTTTAATCTTACAGTACAGTCCCTTGAAAAATACAGTAGTCCAGGACAACAGCTGGCATCCAGGGCCGGGCATCGAGTGAACAGGCAAGAAGAGTTACTGACCGGAGGAGGGAGAGGAGGTGGGAGATGGTAGAGCTGAAGGATCGTCAGCAACAGGAGATGGAGGGCAAGCTGCCATTTCACTCACGCCTGACGTTGATGGAACACACGTTAGCGTCTTTGAAAGTTCGCAACTTGAAGGTTCGTGTGTAGAGGATTTAACTGCAGTGAAATATCTGGATTTTCTTGTGTCCCCTGTTTCTTAATTGTTGATAACGAAATCAAATTACTTTAAATATCATTTCAGTCAAACAAAACCCAGTTTCTGCTCCAGAGGAGGTCCATAGGCTTTAAGACCTCTGAGTGAGGTGCTCAGAATTCAGGGAACCCGTCACCCCAGAGGCACGGCTTTCTCCAACATTACTCAGTAGCCCCCCATCAGCCGATATCAGACGTGGGGAGTAAATATGCTGGAAGGCAGAAGAACAAGAGGGACAGGAAATCAAGGGAGGACTTCGTTGAAAGGGTTCCAAGATCCAGAATACAAGAAGGGCCTCTGCACCCAGAGTCTCGTGAGAGATCAGAGACTTCAACCCCCAGGAGAAAAAAAGCTGAGTTAGAAGAAGTGAGGGAGACAGTTTCGGAATTCAAGAGCTCCAAAAATAAACCTTTGCCTTTTATCACTTTTCTCTTTTTACTTGCTTGCTTGCCTCTTTTTTTTTTTTTTTAATTCTAACAATTCTACAAGCAACCAGAAGTGGGAAGAAAAAATAAAGCAACCATAGGTTTTTGCGGAGCTGCTCTGTTCATCCTGCCTTTAGCCCAATGATTTCCAAGTTAGGCACACACCCGCTATTTCCCAATGGCCCAGTGGTGGAGTCAGACCACAAGCCAAGGCCACAAGCAACAGCCTGGTGCTGCATCTGCTTTGGCCCTAGTGGCTGGCTTCCAAGAAATGCTGGAACAGCGGAAGCAGCTAGCAGGGTGCATAAGAAGTGGTCAGCAGTTGGGAACAGCTGGAGGGAGGAGGGCCAGTGAGCAAATATCAGAGTTTGGGAAATAAGGCTGTGGCTGAACAAAGTTCACTGTTGTTTTCCAAGAAAGCGGGACCTGGTTGAGCCACCCCAGAGGACAGGGTGAAGAGCCCACGAACTGAATGCTGGCTCTCAACTTCCGAGACCCGGGATGCTTGGCCACCCAACGGTGACCAGGGTCATTGTTGTTCCCCTCCAGGCAAAGGGCAGGCGGCAGCTCAGCGTGAAAGGGGAAAGATGGACCGCCAGTCAAAGCGAGACCGAACTACAGAGATGGAAGGCAAGAGAAAAGGAAAAACAACAAAAAGGCCATTGGCCACATGTGCTTTATGCAAATTCACCTAAATTCATCTCCCATTAATTAGTGCATCTTGAACACTTAGAGCTGTTCGACCCTGCAGGTACCTACCTTTTGTAGTGAGCTCTCTATTCCTAGCAGAGTTGGAGCAGAAGCCCAGCTATTCTCTATCAGAAACTCTGCTATGGGAATTCCCCGGTGGTCCAGTGGTTAGGGCTCCATGCTTCCACTGCAGGGGGCATGGGTTCGATTCCTGGTCAGGGAGCTAAGGTGCTACATGCCGCACGGCACGACCAAAAAAAAAAAAAAACTCTGCTAAAAGGATGAGAGATTGGACTAGCTAACTTCTAATTCTTAAAATTGTAATTTAGCAGAACTGGACAATGATATCTTTATGACAAATGATATTTTTTCTGAGTATCCATGTGTCACTATTTGAAAGGTACTTAGACAAGCCAGATTGTTTGGCAATAGGTCTGATGATCTGCAATCACTTGATTGAAGTTCTCAGGTATGAAGAACGGTTTATTTTAAGAAATTAAGTTAATTCAGGTAATAGTTTTATTGAAAAGCAATAAATTCAAAAACAATTAGAAATAAGACAGTTTCCTTTTTAAAAATTCTATACATTTTTCAAATCATTTCTAATAGATCCTCTGCTAAGAAAAGCTCTTTGTAAATTAATAAAATGTTCTTGGGAGTCATTATTACTTTTTTGACTCAAAGGGGTACGTTTTTTATCTAATAGCAGGAATTCCTATGCTTTACATGTTTGTATCCCTACAACTCCCAGCCCTGTACCTGGAACATAAGAGGTGCTCATTAGATGTTTGTTGAATGAGTCAGTTGTAAAGACAGAGCACATAATGGTCCATTTCTGCCAACTGGCAGTAATAATAGCATTTTGAACACTTACTATATGCTAGAAACCTGGCCAAACAAACTTAATACGTGCTAGTAATTGCTCCAGATCCTTAAGATGTGATTACTGGGATCATCCCCATTTTACAGATGACTCAACTGAGGCTGGGGAGTGGCAGAGCCAGGATTCAAGGCCAGGTCTGTCCCACTCCTGAGTGGAAGTTCTCAGCCATCGTTTTAAACAGAATCTCAATCCTCGGCTCCGTGGATACAGTTTTCAGCGCCGTGTGTGGTGTGTTCAGCAGGTGGAAACTACAGCGTCGCCACACGGAGATTGACGGCAGGGCTAAGAAGGCCGACTCCCCCTGGGTGGGCACAGAACCTGCCCCACCCCACCCCTAGCTTCTTCTGCCAACGGCCATGCAGCCTCCCCTCCCTCAGGCCCTAAATCACTCCCAGCCCCTTTGTTCTTCCCACAGCTGCTCAGTAAATTCCTTGATTTAAAATTACGATCACAGGTTGGTGTGCTACTTAAAATAATTTTGCCAAATAGTCCATCTCTCTGCGTTGACGAATATAATGGATGAAAATTTAAAGAGGAAAAAAAATTTCAGAATTCGCTTTGTGGAAGACAGAATTAAAAAAAAAAAATCATGAGCTGCATTTATTTGGACCTGAAGGATTCTCTCGCACAGGAAGCGGCCCAAAGGCTGGGCTTTCAGGAGCCCTGGACCTGGTGGGGAAAGGAAGCCGCAGGCAGGTCCGGCCTGCCCCACATGGAGGAAGCAAAGGTCAGGGCGGGTGTTGGGTTTGTTTAAGCATGAGTCAGAGGTGGAGTAGGGTAGACCCTCGGTTTCCAATTTCCAGTTTCCTGTGCAAGTTACTGATGGGCACTGCTCCCTGCCCGGCCAGCCTTTCATGCGCACCGCTCTGCAGAACAAAGGCAGATCCAGGGACCCGTAAATAACCTGGACAGGCCAGGTCTTCCTTCTCTAATTCCAGATTTCTCTCTCGAATTCGGAAGAGTTCAGTCTCTAAGGGATGCAGGACACGAAGGCAGACCCCTGTCAGCAGCTGGATCCACCGAGGCCTAGGGCACGTGGGCTCCTGGTTTCCTCCCCTTGGACCCGTCCTGAGCTCTGGGTGACGCCTCCGGCTGGCCCATCCTTCAGGCTAACCCGATGCTGCTCAGGGTCCTGGGAGCAGGGTGGCTCCTCAGGTGACCGTGGCTCAAGAGACCCGGTAGATGGGCCATGATGAGTCACAGCAAGGACTCCTGCATCACCCCAGTTTCTGTCACATTAACTGGACTCCGCTTAAGATGCTTCCCCCATTTTCTGAGGCTTCCTCTTTGCTTGAGAAGTTGGTGGGCAGAGATGAGAACAACCCTGAGCTTTGGGATGGAGGTTAGAGTCTCTCTCAAATTCTCTGGACCAAAAAAGGCCAAGGAGGCTCTTCAGCCAGCAGGTGTCCATGGTCAAAGCTGCCTCTGAGCGAGAATTCCAGGCATCCCACAGAGAACATGTGCCTCCAGGGCCACCTACAAAGCAAACTGCCCTCTAAAAATCACTAGACCTGCCACTGATGGAAAACCAGCCACTCTGGAAACAGTTCCTGCTCGTTGCGGTGCTGCCTGTTTATTTGGCACTGCACCCTTCAAGGACTCTCAAAGGTGACACTTTTCCGTTTTGCTGCATTGCAGTAAGTTTGGCCCACTAAGCTTAAGGGGAGCTCCATGTATGCCCCCCAAAACGATCTTCCACCCAGAGCAAAGCCCTGGGAAGAAATGATTACTCTCAGCCTTTGAAGGCAGGGAGGCCACGAGATGACACACCCAGGACAAAGCATCCCCAGACACACTGTTTCCCTATGGGAGGTTCCTGCCCCTTTCCGAGCCTCAGTTTCCTCATCTGTTAAATGGGCATGATTCTGTGCTCTTCGCCAGGTGGTTATGGTGGTTAAATGAGCCCACTCTGCTGGGTGTAAGCAGGAGTCTTTAGAGCTGTTTCCACCAGACCTGGCAGAAGCAGAGCAGGGCAGGAGGGGATGGAAGGGGAGGGAGTCTTTGCACGCAGGAATGCTGCGTTCTCTGCCACACCCTCACCCGCCAGGGCTGTCTGCTTTGCTGGAAGGTCTGTTACCAGATCCTCTCCAACGTATGCTCCCCCCCATCCCCAGCCCACCCATCATGGGTTCCACTCCCAGGCCCTGTCCTGGGGACTGGTCTGGGAGAGAGCAGAACCAGCTGGGCATGTCTCTCAGGCTGTGGACACCTCTCTCTCCCTCTCTCGTTACTCTTTGACACCCAAGGGTGCCTGAGCAGTTGGCTCCTCCAGCCCCTTTTAGGGGAAAGAAATGTCTCAGTTCCTTTGAGTCCTGGTCACGCTATCTGCTTTCTACCCACTCACCCAGTGCACACTGAGAACCCAGAAGGAGCAGCTGCCCAGTGAAAGGAGTATTTGATCACTGATATTGTGTAGAATGACTGGTGCCCAACCATTAAAAATTTTTCAAGCAGAAAACTCTAGAGACAGGGACTTCCCTGGCGGTCCAGGGGTTAGGACTCAGCGCTTTCAGTGCTGTGGGCCTGGGGTCGATTCCTGGTCGGGGAACTAAGATCCCACAAGCCTCCTGGTGCAGCCAAGAAAGAAAAAAGAAAGCTCTAGAGACAGCACACCCCTCGTGGCCACACCCGAGTCCTGCCCACCCTGCACCCTCATCTCCTAGGTGACCCCCTTCTCTCCTTTTTTCCTGATGCTCTTCTCACAAAAGGTGCTAAGTCTCTGCTATAGGAACCATGGGGAGAGAGACCTGTTAGAACTCCAGAAAAGAAGTTATGCCAGGCCCTTTGGGCCAACAAGGAAATAACTCCTCCCCAAAGATCACCACAGACATCTGAGAAGGGTCCTTGGTGCCTCCTTTCCCTTCTTGAGTGTTCTATTTTTTTCTTTCCTTTTTTGCAGATGGCTGCATTTAATGAGGAAGTGCTGTCAGCAAATAGGAGAGGAAACCTTCACCCCTGACCACTCTCAGGATCTGCGTCCCTATCAGCAGTGAGGCAACAACATTCCTTTGCTCTGCAGGGTGGCTCCATCCACTCCAGTGGAAACAAGTAGGAAAAGCATGGATGATGAAATCACAGTTTTTTACCGTGGACAGGTGACTTCCTGCAGAAACTTCTGGAAAGAGAAAACAGAAGTTTTTCTCCACCCAGTAAAATGACTAAGACTTAACTCTGACATCTTGTAGACTAAACGTGTATACCGCCTTCCACTCTCCCATTCGGCCTTTCACGTATGTCTCTCTTTTTTTGTTCTTGTTGTGTTTTTGTTTGTTTTTGGATGCACTGGGTCTTCGTTGCTGCTCATGGGCTTTCTCTAGTTGCGGCGAGCGGGGGCTACTCTTTGTTGCGGTGCGTGGGCTTCTCATTACCGTGGCTTCTCGTTGCGGAGCACGGGCTCTAGATGCACGGGCTTCAGTAGTTGGTGGCACGCGGGCTCAGCAGTAGTGGTTCGAGGGCTCTAGAGAGCAGGCTCAGTAGTTGTGGCGCACGGGCTTAGTTGCTCCGCGGCACGTGGGATCTTCCCAGACCAGGAATTGAACCCGTGTCCCCTGCATTGGCAGGCGGATTCTTAACAACTGCGCCACCAGGGAAGCCCCCGTCTCTTTTTTGAATCTTGTAAAAACCTTCCGAGGGAGAGAGGACTTTACAGATGAGTAGATGGAGGCCAAAGAAATGAAGGGATTTGCACAGTAAGTGACAGAGCTGGGACATTAACCTGTCGGAAGTCAAGGTCAGTCTTCATTTGGTCACATAGTCCCTCCAGGGTTTCCACAGCACCATGGGCAACCCCGGTTATCACGGGTTTCCGCTAAAGAGGTCAAAATCCCTCATCAGTAGAGAATTAACACCTTCTTGAAAAGTTGGAAAGTGACACTTCTAAAAGCAAATATATTTCCAAACTTTGGGTTAATGATAAAGCTGGGAAAACGCAAAAGACTCCCTGTTCCCTCTCCTCCTTTATCAATATGTGACTTAGATTTGGGTGCCAAGTCAAATTTCTCCAGCACTATATCCTTCATGGTAACTTATTAAAGAGTAAACCAAAGTTTGCTTTAAAAGAAAGGTAAATAGACCCAACTTTCCATACCACGCCGGACCCTGAGTCCACTTCCTCGTTCCCCTGCTGACTCAGGCTGTAATCGGAGATAAGTGCCTGGGGTGAGTGTCCCAGAATCCATGTGCCCTCAGGGATGATGGAGATGGAATTGTTGTCCCCAGGGGAGCCTGCGCGCTTCGGCAAGGAAAACCAGACGAAAGGTGATGCCACGGGTGCAAAGCTCTACGTGCAGGTAGCAGCTGCCTGTCTCTGTGTCTCATGGCAAGGAAAGGAGTCACTCCTTTGTCACATTGCCAATAAAACCCTGCCGTTCTTTGACTCTGAACTCACCCATAATTACTGGGAGTGAGGTGGGAAGGGCTGCACTTTTGGACTCAGATGGCAGGGAGGATAAGAACAAAGTTGGCAAAGAGTCAGCTCTAATCACACAGGGAGCATTTTCAAGGAAACAAATAAAAATAGCCAGAAATGGGTCAGCACTGACATGGAGGTTAGAGACAGGAAATTGGGGCAGAGTCCTGGGTAGAGGGATAGAAGTTTTACTTTACAAATTCAGACTATCTTTCCCATCCGATTCCCTGTTTTCCCTTTTTTTCTTCTCCTGTCTACTGGATGCACAGGAAACATACACACAATACACACAATGAAAAAGAACAGCGTGCTATTGAATCCTTGATCCATCTTCTCAATTCCAAAACTCTCTCCCTTTTCCTGAGGCTGAAGAAAAAAGATACTTAAAAAGAACTCATTTGAGAGGCAGGCAGGCAGGAGAAATGTCATAGGCCCTTTACCTGTCTTTAAGGTTTCTGCAATCTCCGTGCATATTGCTGACGGGAGAAAGGGCAGCAAACCAGAAGAAAAGCACTTCGTACTGAAGTGATGGCTCTTCCCAAGCAGGCTCACGTACACCAGCATCCTTCTCATCACTGTCCCAAGGGGCCTGTGACATTCCATGTGTCACACATACAGTAGACATGCACATGTGTGCATACGCACACAGATGATACACACGCACACTCACACATATGCCCAGCGCTCATGTAGATCCACAGCACACAAGTACACACATAGTACACACACGGTACCCATGCACCCATGCATAACCCAGAAAGTGGTTCTTGCTCTCACTGTAACCTTAAGGTTTTGGCAGTTCTCATGAGCTCCCACACGTGGAAGGATCACATTTCCCTGTGGCCTCAGTGAGGTGGCTGGGGCAGATTTATTGGGCTTACCAGAGAGAGGGAGAAAGAGAGACAGAGGGCAGAAAAGTCTGCTGTGCAATGATCCCAGGCAGATCATCAGGGCCAAGACAGAGGGATCCGCAAGATGGGTTCCTTTGGTGAGAACTGGCAAATACTTGACTGGTAATTTGTTGGAACACTGAAGCATACACTTCTTCCATATGTTATCTCCTTGGAATTCACCGAAAAATAAAAGGAATCTGGGGGACTTCCCTGGCGGTCCAGTGGTTAAGATTTTGCTTTCCAATGCAGGAGGTGCGGATTCAAACCCTGGTCGGGGCACTAAGATCCCACATGTCTCGTGGCCAAAAAACCAAAACATAAAACAGAAGCAATAAGGTAACAAATTCACTAAAGACTTTAAAAATGGTCCGCATCAAAAAAAATCTTAAAAAAAGAAAAAAGGAATTTGCAGGCTGAGCCCAAAAACATAGATAACACACATACATGCATGCACACACGCAGATATATATATACCTACATACATGTCTACCCAGAATCCACAAGGACTCTGAGAGGAATTGGGGTGTGGAGGTGGGTTCCCCTGGGTTGCCCTCTCCCCCCACTGCAGGCAGAGCACAAGAAGCAGCCACCTAAAGGCAGGTTCAGCAGGCCAAAACTGTCGCACCCGAATCCCCTCCAGGGCAGCCAGGAGAGCAGAAGCCCCATCCTAACGGTTTTTGTTTTTCTGGCTGTGCCACGTGGCTTGTGGAATCTTAGTTCACCGACCAGGGATCGAACACGGGCCCTCGGCAGTGGAAGCGCGGAGTCCTAACCACTGGCCCGCCAGGGAAGTCCTGAAGTTTGTTTCTAATGCAGAATGTTTTCTGGGCCAACACAGCCCCACACATCTAGCCAAAAGAATTTTCTGTGCAGCGGCCAGTTAGCTGTGTCCCAAAGGAATGGCACCTGTTTGCATTTATTTCAGAACACGAGCATGGGTCCTGGGAGCACCTGTCCAACTGAGCCTCCCAGTGTTTGGTTTCCAGAGCAACGTAGCATTTACCTGGGGCTTGAAATTCTCAGAAGGCCCAGGATATGGAGAGGTTTCAGATTGGTTTTCTCCAAATCATACCGTTTTTTAAAGGTCTGCTTATTACGAAGCTGGCCTCAAAGCAGATTGATCAAACACAGACCCACTGAAAAATCTGCAAGAATAGACGATTTTTTTTAGCGTGGGGTTTTCAGGGTGGGATTTTTGGGGAGTGGGAGGGAAGCTACCCAGTCAAGATAAACTCCTGAAGAGGTGGGGCAAAATTCCCTTCTCAATTACCAGTTTTTTGTTTTTTTTTTAAATGACAAAGTCACACAAGAGAGGAAATGAAAAGGGAAATTTTTAGACTTCTCATCCGTCCAGAAAGCCCCGGGCCTGTTTCAGAACCCCGTCAGGGTAACTGTCACCTGCGGTCACAGCACTGCAATCCCAGGAGGCCTTGCGTCACTGGCCATTATATATCAATAAGGAACTACAATCACCAAACCACAAGCCAGCTTCTTTTCTGAGCCCACATGTTGCTTTAGAGGGTTTTTGAACAAGAGACTTTCCTGTTTTTGAAACCCGTGAATCCACAGGTCTTACAGGTTACTCAAATGATCTTATCACTTGCAGCACCCACTGGCATGGATTTCAAAACTGCCTCTGCCAGCCCTGCCCTCCCCTCGCTCCACAGACATCCATTTACTCACCAGAATCCTTATTTACATGATCGTGTTGCCAACTGCTGACACAGAAGAAAAACATACTAGTTATACATTAAGCTGGACGGTTAAAGTATCTGTGCCACATCCTATCCAAACGCCATTTATCCACTGACCAGAGGGCAGGATAACCACCCTGAAGAAAACCCAACAGAAACTGTTTTGCGGTCAGATCACTGCTCCCTGGTACAGCCATACTATTATTCATGCAGACACACACACACACACACACACACACACACACACACACGGGCGGCAGGGGGGGTGGCAAAAGTAGTGGAAGAAATCATCACAGTTCATGGGAAACGATTATATTCATCCCAAGATGTACGGCACATCTATTGGAAAATGTTAACTACATCCCAAACCACCAAATGAGGCTGCTGTCCAGATTGCTGGGAAATAAATGTAGAAAACTGTGAGGAGAGGGCTCCAAAGAACCTGGGTGAAAGATGTAAACTATCCAATCTCAATCCTCCATGGTATGCAAGTCAGACTTGTTTTTCTCTTGAGCAAATAGAAAGACTCAGATTACAGAGTGCACTGTAGAACGATGAGCTAAATCCACAAACAAACGTCTCTCTTTCCTGCTCAGCACAGCAGCTCGAGACAGATGGGCCAAACCTAACAACTGCCCTTGATAGCCATCTCCTGGTTTAACTTCTACCCTGGCCGGAGGCCACTTGGCATTGCTCAAGCATTGCCTGCAGAATCCATCCTGAGCTCCACTGCTAGAAGCGTCTACCCTCCAGGCATAGACCTGAAGCTACCAGAGGGCTTCTAGAAGGTGGTGCAGGTTCTGCTCTCAGTAACTGCCCAATCAGAGCAAAGATGAACATTATTCCGCAGCTACACCCAGTGACTCTAAGCTGACTTCACAGAATCCACATGGCAATAATGAATCTAGCAGCCACTTATCTAACCTCACACTTTTTGGTCTTTTGGGGTTAGAATCAACACTTAGCTCATCAAAAAAAACACACATTGTCCAAAAAGAACCTGCTCTCGGTTTGAGAGTGCTGGTGTTTTGTTGATCTTATTTTGTTTTTCTGCATTCCAATAAATCTGCTAGCACTGAAATGTAGGGATACACACTGTAAGGCCATGATGCTGTGATTTTTATGTCTGAGGGAGGATTCCTTCAAAATATTAAAAATTCTCTGTCTTGTGAAACGTTGAGTGTGAACAAGGCGCTACCAAAAAGTGTCAGAAGTAAATCTCTCAACGATTATGACGGGTCTACTGTGGCCTAGCACAATGCATCCTCAGGGGAAAAGACAATAAAATCAAAGAATTCCAGAGAATTCCAGACTTCCCACACAGGCCGAGTAGATATTTTTCATTGTAATCCTCATTGGCAAAGAGTCTACTACGTTTTATGGAAAGCATCCTATTCTTCAAAAATGTTTTTAAAATAATCGCTTTTTCTTTCCTTCTCTGGAAAAGCCATGGCTATAAAACGAACATAAATGTTGAACAGTTTTCCGCTCCCTTCAGACTGTGGTAATTTAGGACTCTTAGGCCTAAACAGTCTTGCCTGACTTAGAGCATGCTAGACAATTACCCAAGTACCCTCTCACTTTGGCTGTGTGGACCACGGCTCTGTGCCCTCTCCCCAGTGGATAAACATTGCTCAATGAGGAAAATGTTGCCTCTCTCCTTTTACATCAGCCCAGACACCCCATCCCCAGGCAGATGCCACCAGGCCCGCCTCCAGGACTGTATGTTCCCTGCTATCCTGGGCCTTCTAGCTCAGATGCCAATGAGGGCACTAGGTAATGGGTATTTTTGACAAAGGACACTCCCATCACTTAACGGGAGTTTTCCATTTGGGGTCATTACCAACCCCTGTCCACTCAGACCAACAAAGCATTGAGGAAAATAACACATATGGGCAAATGTAAGATGTCGCCTTACATTTGTGTCTGTCAAAAGTTCCTCATAGTATAGAGTGCTCACTTGATTTCTTTATTTTGAGTAACAAAACACCTTGAAAGGCATTCAGTCAGTACAAGTCTGGAATGTTCATAGAGGTTCCTTAGAAGAAGTTGTATTTTTGTTAATCAAAGAAATTTAGAAGTTTTTGTAGTTATTCTTGAAGGTCAACCTCTAGTTTCAAGTATTAGATACTGTAAGCAAGTCTTTTAAAAGCTCATTTTTTTAATTTTTTATTCTGAAAAAATTTAAATATATCAAAAGAAGAGCATATAGTAAAATGAAGCTCCATATACCCATTGCCCAGATTACTAATTACCCAGTTTGTTCCATATTTGCCTCACTGGTCCTTTTTTGTCTTTTATCTTTTTCTCCTTGCTGAACTGTCCCAAAGAATATGCCAGACCTCATGTCATTTCACCCCTTCATTTCATCGTTAAAGTGCATGAACACTTCCTTACATAGCCACAACCCCATTAAGGTCCCTTTTTAAAGCAGGACAAGAAGAAGTCAGCTTTATCACAAATAGATACTGAGCTTGAGATAACATTTCCAGAGACTGCAACATACAGACTCAAAAATACTCGGGCAAAAGCAAGATGGTGTGTTCTGGAAGACTCAGTGAGATCACTCAAAAGGGGTCTTGAGTGATGACGAAGACAGGTGATGATGAAGAATGTGGATAATGAGTGAAAAAAAAAAGGCAACATTCTAAATAAGTATATTTATGCATACAATTTTAAATAGGCATATAATTAAATCAAGAAATTAAATTTTATAACTAGAAATTTGACTATTCCACTTGCATCATTAAAAGTGTACATACTCAAGCCAGCCAAGAAACACACACACACACACACACACACACACACAACTTTTGTAACTTGCTCATTGGGAAATGGGGCATTGCCTAATATCTGGAGTTGCATATATGGTATCTTCAACCCACTGCCTGCCAACCCTGCCAAGACTACTCTTCTTAACAAGAGCATTTCCACTAGCGTCTGCGAGACGCCAAGCACGATGCCGAGCCCTGAATACATAATGCCCCTTATGTGCGTGCCAGCCCTCCGAGGGCATCCCGCTAGCCCCTCATTTTCACAGGCAAGAAAACTGAGGCTTCAAGAAAGTGAGTTATTCTCCCAAGGAGAAAAAGATGGAACATAGGTCTGACTTAGTCCGTGGTATGCCGCTGCCTCTGCAAATTCTTCCTTCTCTCCCTTTCTCCAAGCAGCCACTTTAGATCCACCCTGAACCACGTGGCAATATCAAGATTTCTATTATATACTCAAATGAAGGAGAACTGGGAGGCTGGGAAGAGGGTTCAGTGCCTGCGTGATTCACAGTATAGCCATCACTCCATTTGTCGTCGCTGAATCATTGTTTCTGGCTACAATAGTCGGGGGATAAACAGTAGATGACGCCACCAAATGGTCTTGCTAATTCCGCTAAGGCAACAAAACCAGCCAGGGCATTTGCAGAAAGGCTTGGCTGGATGAGCGGCTGGATGCTCCCAAGTTTCCGTCCTCCTCTTTCTGTGCTCTGGTTGCTTTTGCCCCCTTGATGAGACATCTTCCCATTCGGGGAATCCTTGCCTGGTATCATTCCTTAACTGTGGGGTGGTCCCCACCAAACCATTTAACCTTTCTTTACTGCAGTTTCTTTATCATTAAAATGCGATATTTGAGGGCCACGGCTGCAACAGCCAAATAACATTATCCAATTAAGGTGAAAAGCACCGCACAAATGCTATAGAGGCTAGAATTTAAATAGTCACATATGGTTTCATGAAAAGCACTCCAGTGCATCAGCTAACCGTAAAAACATGCAGGAGTGAAATGATCTGGCTGGAAATGAACTGCAAATTGATAAACATTTAGTTGCTAATGCCGTGTTTATTATTTTTTTACTAGGATAAAAATTAACTTGTGCGGCCTTGGCCAGAACACAGATTGAACCCTACCATCTGGGTAGTGGAAACGGTATTTCTTTAGGCTCGGGTTACATGCAGGTTACCGCTGCCAGCTCCGATTTTATTTGTAAATAGGCCCTGGCTGTCCAGACAACAGAACTGGGGGAACCTTCTGGGAAGCACAATCAACCGAGCCAAAGTACCAAAAAGGTGTACCAAAAAGGTGACTCTCTGGGGGGAGCTTAGGACACAGGGCCGCCCCCGCCATCCTCGGCTGTCCCGCATTTCCCACGAAACAGGTTGCCACACCAGCCGAGGAATTGCCTTCCGCCTGAGAAGCCGGCGCGGCCCGAGAAGTCAGCGCGGGCTGCGAGGCGCGCGCCTGAGGGCAGAGCAGAGAGCTCACGTGGGGCGCGCGCGCGAGCGCGCGCGGGGTGTCTCGGGTGAGCGCAGGGGCGGGGCCGGAGCTCGGGGCGCGCGGGGCCGGGGCCGAGGGGGCGGGCGGGGCGGGGGGCGAGCCTGAGGCAGCTCCGCGGACGCCGGCCGGGCCACGTGACCGCGCCTGCAGCGGCCCCAACTGCAGATGTCGTCCCCCTCCCCCGGGCACTCTTCCAGCAGCCGGCGAGCAGCTGGATCAGTTTACTTGAGCTCCAGTGCCCTGCACCAGCACGGGCTGAATTATTACTCATGGAAATCCCCTCCGTTTCAGGAAATCAGGTAGCTTTCAAACTCCCAGCAATGAATGGCCCTTTGGGTCCAGGGAGAATAGCACACACACACACACACACACACAAAAACAGAAACAAAACAAAATAACAGACTGCAGGCTACAGGTTTCAAAACAGGCTGTTTGGTTTCTAGTAAATTAGAGGGAGTGGGCGGTTGAGGTTGGGGAGTGTGGTCTTCTTTGACGTCAGCAAGATGCTTCTCTCCCCATTTTCCCCTGCTTTCCCTCCTCTGTCTCTTTGGCCCGTCCACAGCCTCGTCGTCTTCCTCCCTCCTTCCCTCTTTATGTCAAGGAGACAGATGACATAGGGTAGCTCTGGAAAATCGCTCAGAGTTGTGTGCAACGGAGCTCGCAGGCTCAGAAAGTTCCCACATTCTCCAAAATGAAGGCTGTGGGGTTCGGCGGGCTGCGGGGTTCGGCGGGTTGCAGGGTGGATCGTCAGCCGCCGGCTCAATTAGCCGGCCCCAAGTCCATGGGACTCAGGCAAGGAGGGGAAAGGCGGCTGGAAAAGCAGCAGCAGCCATCACCGGCTGTACATTCCTCCCTTCATCTCGCCCGATTAGCAGTTCTGTCTGAGGGAACATTCTTCCTATGGCAAAGAACACATTCTTGCCTCCAGTCAGCCTGAAATAGAATCCCGGAGAGCATGCGCTGCTGCAGCTGCATCCCGAGGCCCAGCCCCCGCTGCTGTGCAAGGATTTCTCCAGCAGCCCCCCGCCCCCACCCTCCCCCCTCCCAGTTGTTTTTCCTATCCTCACCCAAGACACCAGCAGCTGCCCCCATGTTGACACAGAACTATCTCGAATAAGCGTTCCAAGGCTAGGTAAGCATTTGTAGCCTGACCCTGCTATCTTTTTATTTCCCCTTTAAATTGCTTTGGAGGGGGGCATTGTTTCCAAAAGGGCCGCTGTGTCCACTCCACTGCAGGGTCGTGCCCACAGTCACATGGTGAGTGTTGGTGGAACGGGCAATTCTCTGGGTGGCTTGTAATTGTCATGTAGCCTCAGCAAGACGGCTTGGTTTCTACAGCACCGTAAGTCAACTATACTTCAATTTAAAAAATAATAATAAGATAAAAAAAAATAAATAGAAAATAAAATGCAGATTCTGATGCAACAGAGGAAAAAAAAAAAAAAAAAGACTACTTGGTTTCTAAAGTAACCTGACTCATTCTTTACCCAGGCGGCTCTTGAAAAGGAGAAATCTGTCCCAGGCCTCACATCAGGAAGCATGGCTCCAGGCAGGGTAGGGCAGGGAGCAGGCCCCAGGTTACACGTGGGCCTGATTTTCTCCATCAGGCTTGTGGTGGCTCCTCCCTCCTCCCTTCTCTGATCTGGAGAGCAAAGGCCTCAGAGGACCTTGGAACAGGGAGTGCTTTCTAAATCAGAGCCTCCAAATGCTCTCTGCAGGCACTGAGTTCCTGTGAAAAAGTCTACTGGCACTGAAAAAATACACGCACAAAAAAATGGAGGTCATGTGCATCTATCTATTCAGAAATTAGCCGTGGAACCAGAAAGACTAAAGACCCTTTCATGTGTGTATCTGGGGGGCGGGAGGGGTGCGTGCGAGTGTCACAAGCAGGTGACAGCACTTCCACAAGGGCACAGGCCCAGCGCACAGATCTCTTTGGCATTAGTGTTGGGAGGACGGATGAATGAGCAAGGGAATGAATGAGAGAAATGAATCTGGAACACAAAGAAAGCAAAAAGGAGCCCAAAATTTCTGGGAGGTGCAGAGGATGGGGTAGAGCATGTCTGCGAGAAAGAACCATTTGGTTTGAAGGAGAACAGACTTCTAAAGAGTAAACACAAAACGGATTCTGACGCAATAAGTGACAATAACATTAGGTGACATGGATTCAGCACGTCCCATGTGCCAGATGTTGCCAGTGTCTTACACTGGCTTAGTCTTCGTGGCACCCTCCAGAGGTGGGAACCAGCTGGAGAGTCTGTCGGCTCTTTGGAGCACCAAAGAAGAGATTCCTGGACCCAAAGGGTTTAAGAGGACTGGAAGCAGATCCAGCCAATCCAAAGCATCCCAGGCATCTCTCCAAAGTCAGTCCAACCTGCCTGCCTCGTCTTGCCTCCACTGGCCACTGCTGAGAGAGGATGCTCGCTCTCCTGCTGACTCACCGGAGCAGAGACCTCTCAGGGAGGAACGAGATCTGATCTCCAGGCAGCAAAAGCTGGTCTGCCTCAACTCTGCTGCTCCCTCCTTCTCTCGGGAACAGCAGACCTTCCGAGGAAGCCTCTGAGACTCACTGACGCTCCCTCTGGGAACACTCCTGGCCCTGGCCTCGCTGGGTGACCTCCAGGCCCTCGGGGAAGCACCCTCCCACCTCCTGGGACATTTAGGGACCCAGGTAAGCAGAAGTGATGCCATGGGGCCCCTCCTTGGGGGCCTCTCTCACCTTTGAGAGAGGAACAAGAAACATAGGTTTCACCCAGCTGAAGTGTTTGTGTCTAGAAGTTCTCTTTTATTACATGTAAGCAGGCTCTCCATTCAACGTCATCACAAGGATCCTTTTCTCCACCTCTCGCTTCCACTCCGGGAAACACACCTTCTTCATTTTGGGCCACAACAGGGGAAGTCTCTCGTTCGTGGTCTGCATGTTGCCTTACTGATTGCCTCTCTTTTATTCCAAACATGCCGTATAGTCCTGGCGCCAGAGATGCACACTTAATAATGCAGTCCTGCGAGGGCATAATTTGAAATCTCATCATCTCAGGTAAAATGTTTCCTGGACAGAGGTGGGTTGGAGGAGGAACCTGAACCGTCTGTTTCCTCTGGCCACCAAGACAGAGCAAGGTGACTGTCCACCTTAGCTTCCTTTCCACTCCTCAAGCACCCTAGACACGCCCCCCCCCCACACACACACACATCCCGACAGCTGGGATTCCTGTCACCCACCCTTGGACACTCCATTAAAAATTTGGACTATAGCAGCAGGCTCTGGAACACTGCTCCGTAACTCGGCAGGTGTGTGATCTACCTAAACAAAAGGACAGAACAGTCAGCCACTGCCAGGTGGTTAAGCAAGGGCTTTGCGAAGCTGTTTGGCTAACAGCACACAGAGCAGTCTGTGCTCATGTAATGGGGCAAAGATGAAGCAGGTGCCCTAGAGTCCTCCTGACACAGCAAGTTGCCAACCTCCGCTAAACACACACACACACACTCGTGACCTCCAGTGTCCCTGAAAAGATGGCAGGTCGTGGCCAGTGTATGCTCCCCACAGCCAGAGATGCCTGGCTCCGATTCTGGCTAGCTGCTCTCCTGAGCCTCGGGCTATTCTTCTGTAAAATGAGGACAGTAACGCCCCCTTGAGGGTCGGATACAATGCACATAAAACTTCAGACTTAGAGTAAGCCCATAATAACTTGAATCCAGAACAATCCAAAACTGTCAGCAGCAGCAGTTGTCATAGTGGCTTGGTGCTAAAGGCAATATTAGCTACAGCGGACGGAGCAGTTTTTATGAGCCAGGTGTGTTACATGCATTATCCCATCTCGACTCACACTAGCCCTGCAAGGTAGGTTTTATTATCCTCACTTTACAAATAAGGACTCTGAGGCTCAGAGTAGTTAAGACACTTGCCCAAAGTCACACAGCCAGTTAGTGGTAAAGTGATGGCTTACATCAAGGTAATGCATGCTTCAATGCATGCCAGCCCCAAAGCATGCTCCCTTCTCAGGGCTGTGCTGCCTCTTGATGCAGTCAGTAAAAGCGGAGCTCTGCTCTCTTTACAGGGCAACGCAGAGTAAATGCCAAGTGACTATGCAGAGGGCTGCAGCCTTGCACGTGGGGTGTGTGTGTGTGTGTGTGTACGCATGCCCTCGGCCAAGGGCCACACTTTCAGCCAGCATACTGGTCTGCCAAAGGCCTGTCTTCAAAGCCCGCCTATTGAAAAGCTCATCTCTGATTTGGCAGGACAGGCCCTCAGCCCGGAACAAATGTAGGAAATAAACAAGGGCCATTCAAAAGGACTGAGATTCAAATGGGAAGTTCCTACACAGTAATAAAGCTCGATAAACCAAAGAGCCGAAGGCCTCAGAAAGTGTCAGGAGACATTCAGGTAATAATCCATTTATTTTAAGTCGTTGGTAAGGGGGAACAAGGGGTAAATCCAGTTTCTGTGTGGGCATCCTCGTCCCTTCTCTGAGGGCAGTGCCGACAAGCCTAAAAGTGTTGGCTTGAACAGAGAGGTCACCCCTTGGGGAGCCACGGGCACCCGTAGGTGAAATACACCAGAAATGTGTCCGTGTGACAAGCAAGTTTTAACACACAGACTCAGAATGATGAAAAGCACCCTTCTGCTCTTTGTCCCTTCATACCCACTTCAGTTTCTCAAAGACGGAGACTCCTTTTGAGCTTTTCCTTCTTGGCAAAGCCACACTTGTTAAGAAACCAGTATCCTAGAAACCGAAGCGGCCTTGGATGTCATTCTCTGTTGTGGCAGACCAAACTTTCCTTGCTGAATCAGACCCCAAAATATATCAACTGTGAGTCACACACCAGCAAAGGGGCCACTATTAGGAAGAGAGATAGTGCGGTGATATTTATCAGTGGCTGAATCCTAGCAAATGTCGAGCGTTGCCGAATCATAGGGCATATTCATATGCATTACCTTCCAGATTATTGCTTGGTAACTCTCGGGATGGTTTCTTAACTGTCAATATTTACAGAACCAGGCACTTGACAACACAGGCCAAGTGGGCTGGATGTCTCCAAGGATGAGTCATGCCGAATAAAGCCTCCTATCTCGGGGTCACTGCTCCCTCCTCATTGGCTGGAGCGGACTCTAGCCATGGGGTTATTGAAAAGCATGTGCAGGGTTGCGGGCTCTGTTCGGTTCTCTGGAAGAACCAACATTTATGAAAACAAAGCATGGGAGGAGAGGGTGTGGGTTGGAAAGCATATAGAACTGTCTTTTTTTGTCTGCTACCTAATAAATATAGCTCTGGGGCGAGGGAGAAGTGGCAGAGAAATGGCACCAAAGCCCAAATCAGTCTCCGCTTGCGCAAGACACATAATAAATACCCTTGAGTGACACCGAAGCCTTGGCTGGAGAAGGAAAAGTCACCTGCATCACATCAGACACACACCAAGAAAGGGGGTGCCACTGGGCTTAGAGCGAGACTGACCACCACCACTGGCTTGTTATTTAAATAAGCAAAGTAGACCATCACCCAGCCAGTCCAGGTAGAAACCCCCGGCTCCACTGAAGCACTGGAAGATCTTTCTTTGGGTTTTGAAAGCTTAGGTGTTCATCACGCATTGAAAATGCAAGTCAGGAATTCCTTGGCGGTCCAGAGGTTAGGACTCGGCTCTTTCACTGCTGTGGGCCTGGGCTGGATCCCTGGTCAGGGAACTAAGACCCCACAAGCCGCATGACACGGCCAACAATTTTTTTTTAAATTAAAAGTAAAATGCAGGGCTTCCCTGGTGGCACAGTGGTTGAGAGTCCGCCTGCCGATGCAGGGGACACGGGTTCGTGCCCCAGTCCGGGAAGATCCCACATGCCGCGGAGCGGCTGGGCCTGTGAGCTATGGCCGCTGAGCCTGTGCATCAGGCTCTGCAACGGGAGAGGCCACGGCAGTGAGAGATCCGCATACCGCAAAAAAATAAATTAAAAAAAAAAAAAAAAGTAAAATGCAGGTAACCTCTGGAGTTGGGCACACCTAAGGTCTCATCACGTAGATGCCTGGTGAGAAGCAGGAAGCAAGCGGGCAGGAATGGAGGGCCAACCAAGGAAGGAGAGCACTGCAGGAGGAAGTGGGACAGTCTTGCGTTTCCAGCCCTCAGACCATCCTGGAAGATGTTTGTCTGTACGCAGAAAAGAAAGGAAGCTTGTTTGCACATCAACGTTAAATGAAGAAATGGCACCATGCTTCAGAAACACCATGATCAGTACAAGTGACCATGTTGCAAACTTCACTCCCCCAGCATCTACAGAGAAGTTGACTGCAACCACATGGGCGGTAAAATCTTTGCCAAAGTCCTCTGGGGACCCGGCACTACGCAACACGGGACCCGTTGGTCAACACTGAGCTCCTGGAATCCCAGTTCCCTTTAAAATCAATGAGCTAAGGGAGCATTGCAAAAGGGTCCCATGAGGGGACAGGATTATTACTGAGTTGTGTGGTGCAAAATGTCTTTGATCGAAAAATGGTGGACACCATGGAAGAACGAGAAATATCAAGACTTACATACTGGGCACATGTGCAAATGGACTGAGCTTCTTAATAGGCCCAGCAGGTTTTTCGGTTTCTTTTTAAAGATTTATTTATTTTTTAAATTTATTTATTTTTGGCTGCGTCGGGTCTTAGTTGCTGCACGGGCTCTTCATTGTGGCACACAGGCTTCCCTCTAGCTGTGGCGTGCGGGTTTTCTCTTCTCTAGTTGTGGAGCACAGGCTGCAGGACGCGTGGGCTATGTAGTTCGTGGCACGCAGACTCTAGTTGAGGCATGCGAGCTCAATAGTTGCGGAATGCAGGCCCAGTTGCCCCACGGCATGTGGGATCTTAGTTCCCTGACCAGGGACTGAACCCACATCCCCTGCATTGTAAGGTGGATTCTTTACCACTGGACCACCAGGGAAGTCCCGGCCCAGCAGGTCTGAAGGCTCAGAGGTGTCCCCAGAGATCCCAGGATTATTCCACGATGACATGAGCTCCTGATTCCTGGAGACACAGAGGTCACAGCCCCACGGCCACTGGCCAGGGCCATAAGCCAAAGGACAGTCCTCCTGTAGCAGTTGTGTGGACACACGACATAGGCATCATCTGTAGTCACAAAGGGCAACAAGGGATGTAATTCATGATCCCGAGAAAGGTTTGACTGTGGCCCTTTCCAGCCACCGTGTGCCATAAAGCTGGGGACGGCAAGCACCCTGGGGAAGGCCCTGCCAGGTGCACGGTCACAGTGTGTCCACAACAGCTGAGGACCCTTTGCCCAGTCTTCCTCAGACGCACACACGTACTCAGGCTGCCCATGTGCATACACACATGTGCACCAAATAAGGACTGGGGGGAGAGACGCAGCCAGAAAACAAAAAACAAAACAAACAAAAAATGCGGTTCTGCAAATATATATGCAAAACACTTCTTGGATGAGTGCCCAGCTGAGATGACTTATTTACCTGCGCCATCCTTCTGTGGCTTGGAATGAAGATATGATGGCTAGAGCTAAAGCAGCCATTTTGGACCATGAGGTGGTCTTCATGATGGATGCCAAATTCTAAGAATAGAAGAAAGGGGCCTGGAACACTGATGGATGTAGAACCGCTAAAGCAGTCCTAGGCTATCTACTGCTAGACTTCTTTCATATAAGACTGAAATAAACTTTATTGTGTAAAAGACACACAAGCAAATAAAAAAAAAAGTGCTTCTGATTCTGTGTGAAAGGGTTTCATTCTATTCCAGAGCTTCTGTAGGATGGCATCTGCTGGGGAGCCTTCTGTTTCATTTCCCCCTCTGTTTCCACTTTCTGTTGGGGGTAGAGGTAAGGAGAAGCTGAGTAGAGAGGGGTTTGGGTGGAGAAAATGTGAAGAGAGGATGGGCCCCTGGCTGTTCCTCTTTCCCTGTATGTACTTCCCTGCTTTGTCTCCAGATG
Organism: Hyperoodon ampullatus; assembly: GCF_949752795.1. Classification (NCBI taxonomy): domain Eukaryota; kingdom Metazoa; phylum Chordata; class Mammalia; order Artiodactyla; family Ziphiidae; genus Hyperoodon; species Hyperoodon ampullatus. Next base: position 118,927,191 of record NC_136914.1, on the reverse strand, counting down.
CTCCTAGAACACCTTGCAGGTGGTCCTGTGCTCAGGGAATGTGTTGAACAGTTGTATCCGTTTGCTGGGGCTGCGGTAACAAAGTATCACAGCCCAGGAGCTTAAACAACAGACATTTATGTCCTTGCAGTGCTGGAGGCTGGAAGTCCAAGATCAAGGTGTCAGCAGGGCTGGTTCCTTCTGAGGGCCTTGAAGGAAGGATCTGTTCCAGGCCTCTCTCCTTGGCTTGTAGATGGCTGTCTTCTCCCTGTGTCTACACATGGTCTTCCTTCTGTGTGTGTCTGGGTCTTAATCTCTTCTTCTTATACAGATACCAGCCAGATTGGATTAGAGCCTCATTTTTAGCTGAAAATGACCTAATTTTAACTTAATTCCCTCTTTAAAGACCCTGTATCCAAATACAGTCACATTCTGAGGTCCTGGGCGTTAGGACTTCCACAAAAGTGAGGCAGGAAAGGAAATTAGCAAACGGGTAGAGCCCCTACCACAGGCTTGGCATCGTGCCAGACAGCAGGGACAAAAGATAAGAAGATACAGTCTCATTGTGGCTGAATGACTAAATGACAGCCCTAGCGAGTGAGTAAGTGGATGGATCGATGATGAATGAATGGGATGAACAAACATCAAAACTGCCGCCAAAGCCCAGAGGGCTGATCAGACGTAAACCATACTGAGTCCAGAAGCATAGCTGAGTCCAGAGCTGGCAGCCAACTCTCACCTCCATCTACAAAGGGGTCTCAGAGACCATTAGAGAAGCAAAGGGGCAAAGGGGCCCTATTCCCCGCCCAGGGGAACCTGACTAGCTCTTGGCCAAAACAGAACGGAACCAGCACGCACACAGATGCTCCCAGATGAAAACCAGACTTTTCATCACGCTCAGCCCACCGCTCCTAGGAGACCTGGGGAGATACCCCGGCTGTGGGTCCCAGCGGCCCCGGGCCACAAACCAAATGGAAAGCCCTCCACGAGCAGCATGTCAGGTTAGCTGGGGTGGGAAGGAGGGCCCCCTGCCACAGGCCACGGCCAGCTGCGGTGCGGTGACAGGTGGTACACTATGCCTGGGATGTTGACAGCCATGAAATGAGAGTGAAAGTCGCCACATCCTCAACTCCATCCCCTGCAAACGCTCTCTGCGCCCAAAACTGTGACCATAAGCCAGGAAGCCGAATTAGAGGAACAGAAAGAAAGGCAAGATTCCTGTCCACGTCATTATCAGCACACACTTCTCCTGACTGCAAGCATACCAGCGACGTCACTCAATTATTATTATCTGCATTGCGACTGTTTACTTAATCGGTCTTCAGAGAGATTTCCAAACGGGTATTTTTGTGACCCAGTGGAGGTCAGAGTTCCCTGGACAATCAATCAGAGCCAGCAGGGGGCAGGCCAGCTGCCTGTCATCTGATTGCGGCCGCCGTGCACAGACTTTGAACCAGTTCCTGTGGCCTGTGTCTGTCAGGCTCCCCACGAACCCTGGTCATCGGTCACTTCCTGAATTGCAAGAATGCACCACACAGCTACATACCCCAACGGCCCTCCCCTGCTCGGACGACTCCCTTTTATTGTTTTCCAGCACATTCTCCCTCCAGCCCAAACAGGATCACAGCGGAATGGCCTATCCTTGAATCTTTATTACCAAATCTGCGGCTCAGAAGCCTTGAGTTGGTATTTCCTCTGCCCTAGTAGGGATTTTTATGGGGTTTTTATTTGGTTTCATTTTTGCCATGCTTCTCAGAATGCTTCCTTTGTTCTGCCTCACTCTGCTTTGAGCCTGCAAGGCTGTCTCCTCAGAAGATCACACAGCTGCATCCCCAGCCGTGTATCCCCCCCAAAAGATGTACTTGAGGAAACCCCCCACCTTTTATGGATTTTCAAGCAATAAAATGATGGGCTCTGAGGGCTGAACAGGCACCTCCTCCCCCAGGCCAGGCCCCTCACTGCAGCCCCGGGGAGCAGGGATGAGGCGGCCAAGGACCTGAGCCTTCAGTGCCTGGGGTTCGTGGGCCTAGTGTTTGTTTACCTTCTTTGGAAAATATTGCCTCCCCTGCACTGATCATATAGCATACAAATGTGAGTAGCCACCTGCTCAGAGATCTCCCCTGGCCACAGAGACCGAGCCAGGCGCGGTCACCTGGCTGCAGCGAAGGCCATCAGGGCCTCTCTGGGACTTTTGAACTCCCAGCCCCTCTCTAACGGTGAATCTGGGAGGTGTGATACAGAAGCTGCCATCGTGTACACTCTCTGCCATGCAGAGAAAGCTTATCAAAGAGATTGGAATCAATATTCAGTGGAAGATTCAGTAAGAGATGAGAGAGAATGCCTGGCAGGGTCGGGTCCTGTTGCAGATGTCCTCAGAGCCCCTTTTGGAAGCCCCAAGTGGTTTGGGTCGCATTTCTCTTGCCTGTGGCTAATAATAGCATCCCTGTGAAACTCACCAGGGATTGGATTCTGGCCACCCTACCTGAGTGAGACCGGCTGACCTCTGCTTTGGCCATGGGAAGAGGAAGGGATGGAGGCGGGGGAAAGAGACCATTATCCAAGGTTATACAAGGTTGTTTAGGACACTGAAATACAGAACACCTGCAGCAACTTTGAGAGAATTTCAGTCTTTATCAAGTCACTACTTTCAGGCTTGTATACTCTCAGGCAGAGGTCATTATCTGGATAATTGAAGTGTTTCTTAGAACAGGATTCAGGTGACAGTGGTGATGGCGTGTAGGCAGCACACTAAGGGCGGATCCTTGGGAAACAGCGCTCTGGAATAATCATGACTCTTTTCGTGGGAAGGGAGCAGCTGGGCTCCTGTGCTGGAGCCCAGCTAATGGACTCATTAGCCCATCATTGGCTAATGGACAGATGGACTCTAGGAGACCTAGTTCAACAAGTCTGACACCTGCCAAGGCCGAGCCCCTCAGAACCCAGATGCTCCCCCAAATGTGACCCCCAAATCCGAGGAAGCCCCTGAGGTGGGAACAGACCCAGGAGAGGCTTGGGCTCCCCACCTTACTGGTCTCTCTCAGCTGAAACCACAGGAAGGCCTCAAGTCAGAAGGGCTCACCCAACTCGGAGGGAGGCCCAGAGTCCAGCCTAATCCCCTTACTCATCCCAAAGGGTCAGAGGAGGGCGAGCAATCACAGGGGTCAGAGCCTCAGTTTTGACTCCAAGTTCAAAGACTCTATCTAAAGCGGCCCAGGGCCCCCTGGCACCACCCTAAAAAAACAGATCCAATCCTGAGTCAGAGAGGAAGCCGACACTCACTGAATCACCCGTCCACTTCCTTCTACCCTCAGCCACTTGGCCAAGAGCGGTAGCCATTTCCGAGGGGCAGCTTAGTTACCGACACTCAGAGAAGCTGAGGCCCCCAGAGAAGGGCAAGCAGGGCCGAACCGCCGCAACCCATTTCCCTGAGGCTCCCCTGCCCCCTGCACTTTCCAAAGTAAAGCTTCACATCTTGTGACGGTCCCTCTCCTGTCCTGTGCTGCCCTTGCCTGGGTTATTTTTCACTTCCCTGTTCAGAACACAGCCACACTTTCCAAATGCCATGAATCATCACCACCGAGCAACGGCCATTCAGCCAAGCAGGAAACCACGGAGCAGATCTAGAAGGAAGAGCTCTCCTGCAGCCGCCTCCGGCCCCGGCTGGGCATCGTGAGGCCACAGCAGAGGCTGCTGGATGGAGCTGCCAGTCCGGGCACTCATTCTCTTCCATCGTCCCCAATGGCTGTCCTCTCCTCTCTGCTCCACCCTTGCACTAGGTCCCAGACAGCACTAGGCATTTCTGACGTTGTTCTAACGACTACATCTACATCCAAAGCCATAGAACAATATTCGCCTGGATCATTTTGATAAGAACAGGAGACAAAACATGTGTAGCCCATTCATGGACGTGTTGATGGTATGGGGGCCTAAAAGAGACACCTGAAACGTTTATCAAGTTGTTAAGCAGCGCTCATCTCTGCGGCGGTGGATTTCAAGGTGATTTTTACCTTCTCCATATTCTCTGTATTTCTTAAAATTGTTTATAAGAAACTGGAAGCATTTTTATGATCAGAGAAAATTATGTATATGTTTTCATTTTTAAACCAAAAGTAAGACAAATGCAAAAACTGTCTATGTCCCTGACAGGCTATATCTGTCCAAGATAAATTTCGTGTCCTCCTTCTGGTAGAACGTGTTACTGTGGACCACTCTGCCAGGAGGCCTTGGTCTCTGAGTTGTTTCCCCTGAGTTCTGATGGGCTGAACTGGGTCTAGCCCGTGCTCTCTTAAGCAGCCCCTGTATGGCAACCCGATTTATCAGGATGGCTGAGCAGAGTCGGGATGGAGACCAAAGCGTGGCAGAGTTTTCTACCACTGGTACCAGATATCCTGTGGGGTTATCAAATCCCAGGTTTCAGTGCTTGGAATTAACCAAATTAACGAACACAGACCCAGCTGGGTGGCCAAGGAGATTCAGATGTTTTGAAAATATGTGAATCTCAACCTCCAGAAATAAATTCCAGACCCTTGAAGACCATAGCAACTAAAGCCAGAAAGATCTTCACGAAATCATCTATTCGGAACCTCACATTTGACACATGAGGGAACCAAGGCACAGAGAAGGGAAGTGACTTGCCTAAGGTCACACAGCTTATGGGTGACAGAGGCCAGAAAAGAACTTGTGTCTCCTGACCTGCAATTCAAAGTTCTTTTTGCTTTATCACAACTGGGACCAGTGCAGTGGGCAGAAAATGTCCTTCATACCCTCAGAAGCTACTCCTGTGAGGGGTCCAGAATGTACTCCAACGGTCCCGGGCTCTGTAGAAGGGTCTAGTAGAGTTACATGCAGGCATTCTTAACCAAGAGGTCATGTATTTTTCTAAAAGGGGATTACAGAGCTTTCATCATATTTCCAAAGGGATCTCACTGCACAACAAAAGTTAAGAACCAATGAACTGGGGGGAAAAGAAAGAACCAATGAACTAGAACATGGGTTGTAAACTTGCTTTACAGAAAGTAAATATTTTGGCTCTGCAGACTGTATGGTCCCTGTCCCAGCTACTCAACTTTGCCCTTGTACTGTGAAAGCGATCTCAGATAGTCCACCAATAAATGGGCAAAGTCAAGTTCCAATAAAACTTTATTTACAAAGACAGGCTATGGGCCGGATTTGGCCCAGGCAGTAGTGTGACACACACCCCAACCCCCCCACCCCCAAACTAGAGGCCCCAGTCAATGACCTTCCCCTTACTTCAGATTCTGCTTCTGGTCGTGAACCAAACGACAGCCATATTCCTGCAGTTGGATCCAGCTCTTAGCTGGGGACCACCAAGGAAGTGGGGAAACACATAAAAGGAATTTGTTTCACTTTTTCATTAAAAAACAAGTCCTCTGAATTCCTAATTGGAAACTTTCACACATGAATTGAGGTTGCTGCAACTCATTTCCTGCAGTCCTGCTCCACTCATTTATCTTGAGCAAAATAACTGTTGAGCTTGGAGAGTGACCTTTGACCTCTGGTGGCTGCCTACAATCTACTTTACTGGCTCATTTGCATATAGGGTGTTAAACACCCGCTGACACAGTCTTCTCATAAAATTCTGATTTTCTTGATCAACTAGGAACTAAAACAAGATCTCAAGACAAAACAAGTCCAGGCAGGAACTGGAGATTTATTTTTTCCCCCTCTTGTTGTTGGCCAAAGACCTCTTCAATTCAAATCAAGAAGCATGTATTGAGCATCTCCTATGGAGCACTAAGTCAGGCCCTTCGAGGGCCACTGCCCAGAGGACAGGCTTGGGATCCAGGACATCCTCTGCTCTTGTACAGAAGGTGAGATTTACAAACAGCAACAAGGGATATTTCCTCTGTTGTACCCCCACCCAGGACCGGTCACTCCCCTGCCCCACAGACCCTCACCCATTGACTTCTGAGAAGGCAGAGATGAAGAGATAGAATAAACCTCTAGGGAAGTCTGCTTCTGCCCTGATTAGGAGAGGGAGGGAGGGGCAGAATTCAAGCTGAAAAAGGACAGCAGACAGCCTTCCCCAGCCTCGCACACCCCCTTCCAAATTCTGGTAGCAAGAGGACTGAGTCATTGAGTCCTAATAGTGACAGGCAGGTAACACATATGTTTTTCCATCTGTATGACAACAGTTCTAAGCACTGGATGTCCACATACATCAGAAATACCCTTTGGGGATCCTTGCTTAGAGGTGGGGACGTGCTTCTGGGTTATTTTAGACCCTTTTCACACTTCAGCATTAGGACGCACAGGAACAATTCTAAGGGACACAAGAGGTGACGAAGTCTCCTTAGAAGAGGAGAACAAAGGCAGCCTGAGACCTCGTGCCATGCCAAGGATGAGCCAGCGCTGAGCCTAGGGGCCCTGGCTTCCCATCTGTTATCTTGATCCTCGGCCATGCTTCCATCAAGCTGGTGCCTGCTGAGAACCCAGTTTCCCAACATCTCAAATGGCTTCCAGAAGATTCAGAGGTGCCCTTTTTCTTCCTTTTTCTCTTTATATCCGGGCATGCTTCCCAGCCTTCCCATGGAAAATCCCTGAGCCGGCCACTTCCTGTTTTTGTTTTGTTCTCCTTCCCCCCACCAACTCCCCATGTCCCCTTCGACCTTTTGTCCTTTGTCTTGATCTTCATCTCAAACTGGGAAAGAATCCCCAGCTCCAAGCAGTTCCCTGGCAACTGGAGATTTCTATCTCCGCTCTGTTCCCTCCTGTAGGTGCTTAATAGTCCTCACCCCAAAATGGGATGCTAAAGAGATTTGTTTGGGGAGATACTTGCCCAACATACATGCAAATTTTGTAGCAGTTGTTTTTCAGTTCGGATCCACTTTTATTTGGGGCAAGGAGTGTTCTTTTGCTTTGTCTGGACTGCTAGAGGAGCTGGGAGGGTGCCCTTGGTGACACACTGTGCTTTTCCCTTCTTTCCTCCGGTTTTGTCCCCTTCCTCCGGGCCCTGCATTCCTGGCATATTTGGAGAGAGTAGGAGCTGGCCTGAGGCCACTTTTCTAAGTATCTTCTCGGCTCTGCAGTCCAGTTTCCAGCGCGGTCTCTTTGCTTTGTTTATTCTTTGTGTCCCACTCCTGGGCAAGTACCAGATGCTACCAGATGCGACTCCAGCCGTGAACATCGTGCCCCGGCCAGTGACTCCAGATCAGACAGGCTGGAAACTCCCGGGCCCCACCAGCTCCAGAGGGGGAACGTGTGAAACCGTCAAAGGATGTGTTAACCACGCGCCAGTCTTAGGGGGAATTTCCCCAAACACATCTGCCACATACAAAGAAAAAAGGAAGAAAGAACCAAACAGTAAACCACCACTGCCTTCGAAAATTTGCTATTGGAGCAGGTGTGCACTGTAGCGTCATGAAGGGCTCTGGGCTGAGATATCTCCCTGGGTGACCTTTGCTAACACAGTGACCATCTCCCGCTTTGCTCTCCCTGGAGAAGCTGTAACAGGCTGTTCTAGCGTTGAGAGCAAGGCGTTTCCAGCTGGAAAGAGCAATGGAAACGGAGTGTGAAATCTGGTGACACCGGCTCCATCACTGTCTGTCGAGCCCAGGTAGGTCCCTCTTAAGTCTGACCTCGAGGAAAGGTCGACCTAATTCATATCACAGGAAAATCTGAAGTTTACTCTCTTCTCCAAAATTGTTTTCAACTTCCCAGGAGGGAAAGAGATTGATTCATACTGTTAATAAGCAAGGGTCTTATTTTTCCACCTTCAGTCGTATGAACATCAAGGAAAAAAAAAAGAAAAGAAAAGCTTCATGTTCAATCAAAAAACTGTTCCAGCATTTTTAAAAAGCCAAGTGGAGATAAAACAGATGAGTCTCTAGGAAAAAAAAAAAAAAAAACCTTAACTCTCAAACGATAAAACCTTAAGTTATCTAATGTTTAACTGCCTCAACAAAAGCCTTGTGGAATTGTTAAAAAAAAAAAAAAAAAAGTTAAAAACATAGACAGTGCAGGAGCAACAGCCCAGATGACTCCAGGTTTCTGGTACCCTTAAGATGAATCAAACAACTGGACCAAGAAAGCTGAGGATGCTGAGGGAGTGCATGTGAGTCAAGCCATGATATACAATTCAGAGTTCTGATCGCACACCCATATTCATAGCAGCATTATTCACATTAGCCAAGGGGTGGAAGCAACCCAAGTGTCCATCAACGGATGAATGGATAAAATAACTATGGCATGTCCATACAGTGAAATATTATTCTGCCTTTAAAAGGAGGAAAATTCTGACACAGGCTACAACATGGATGAATATTGAGGGCATTATGCTACATGAAGTAATAAGCCAGTCAACAGAAGAACAAATACATCTGAGTCCACTTATATGAGGTCCCTAGAGGAGTCAGATTTGTAAAGACAGAAAGTAGAATGGTGGTCACCAGAGGCTGAGGGGGTAAAGGGGAGGAATAGGGAGTTAGTGTTTAATGGGGACACAGTTTGGTTCAGTTGGGGATGATGAGAAAGTTCTGGAAATGATGATGACGATGGTTGCACAACGTGGGTGGACTTAATACTGCTGGATTGTACACCTAGAAATGGCTAAGATGGTAAATTTTATGTTATGTGTATTTTGCCACAATTTAAAAATAGTTTTCATTAAAAAAATTTTTAATTCACAGTTCTGAATAAAGAGTATTGAGTGACTAAATCTGCCCCCTCTTTACACGCATACAGACCAGGTCTTTTTGGAGAAGCCCATTGATTGTGCCTTTAATTTGGAGCCCACACAGAGCCATGTTTCTGCTTCAGAACTAAGCTGGAGGTACCACATCTGCAGCCGTGAGGCAGAGAAACAGCAGCTCTTTGACTAATGGAAAATCCAAGGGTTGTGGAGGTTACGTTGCTTGCTCAAGTTTACACAGTTCATAGGGTCTGCCCCCGCTTGAAGTTCCTGATGGCATGTCTCCAGATTATAACATTGAATAATCACGGGACAAAACCAACACTGGTCTGTGGAGAGATGGGAGCACACCAGGACCGATTTTCCAAAATGGGTCCTAAAACCAATGCCATGTGAACAAAAATAATCCAGGAGGACTTGGCATTCATTTGTTCAAAGTGTGCTCACGGAGCCCCTCCGTGGCTGTGCTCTCTGCTGGCTCAGCATCCTGAGTACTGGTCTCTCTCAGAGCCCTTGGGCAGTGGAGGATGCAGAATGCAGGCATTCCAGGAGCAATCAGAAAATGGGGTGGAAAGTGCAGAGATGGGGAAAATGGTGAGTGTGGGTGGAGCACCGAGGGGTGTTCCAGGCCCCGCGAGAGAGGCAGTGCATCCAGCTGAGTCCTGGGCAGGTGGGTGGGGCCTGGGACCTCTGCTTTCCTTTTCCCCGCTTTTCTTTTTTTCAATTGAAGTGTTGATAGATAACATTATATTAGTTTCAGGTGTACAACATAGTGATTCAGTATTTTTATAGATTATACTCCATTTAAAGTTATTACAAACTAATGGCTATATTTCCCTGTGCTGTACAATATATCCTTGCTTCTTATTCTATACATAGTAGTTTGTACCTCTTAATCCCCAACCCCTATTTTGCCCCTCCCCACTTCCCTCTCCCCACTGGTAACCACTAGTTTGTTTTCTATATCTTTGAGTCTATTTCTGTTTTGTTATATCCATTCATTTTTTTCTTCTTCTTTTTCTTTTTTTGGCCACGCTGCACGGCATGTGAGATCTTAGTTCCCCACCCAGGGATCGAACCTGTGCCACCTACATTGGAAGCACAGAGTCTTAACCACTGGACCACCAGGGAAGTCCCATCATTTGTTTTATTTTTTAGATTCCACATATAAGTGAAAACATAGAGTACTTGTCTTTCTCTGCCTGACATTTCACCAAGCGTAATATTCTCTGGATCCATCCACATTGCTGAAAATGGCGGTATTTCATTCTTTTTTTTATGGCTGAGTAATATTCCACTGTATGTCTATACCACATCTTCTTAATCCAGTTGTCTGATGATGGGCACTTTGGTTGCTTACATGTCTTGCGCATTGTAAATAATGCTGCTATGAACATTGGGGTGCGTGTATCTTTTCGAATCTTTTTTCTCAGATATATACGCCCAGCAGTGGAATTGCTGGATCATACGGTAGTTCTATTTTTAGTTTTTTGAGAACCCTCCATATGGTTTTCCACAGTGGCTACACCAACTTACATTCCCACCAACAGTGTAGGAGGGTTCCCTTTTCTCCACGTCCTCGCCAACATTTGTTATTTGCAGACTTTTTTGATGATTGCCGTTCTGACAGGTGTGAGGTAATATCTCATTGTGGTTTTGATTTGCATTTCCCTGATGATTAGCGATGTTGCATCTGCTTTCCTTTGTAGCAAAAGCCCTCAAAAGAGTCTTCTAGACTCAGGGGACCAACCTTGGGGCCAAGTGCTCTCACTCTGGCGTCTTAAATGTCACGTCTTCCTGATGATCCTCAAATCTGTATCTCCAGCTCCAACCTCACCCCAGAGCTTCAGACTCAGACACCCCCATTCCTCACTTTGGTACATGACTCTCCTATCCAGGACAAATCACACCAGTCATCCTTAACCAGCTTCTTCCCCCTCACGCCTGATGTCACCTAGGATGGCTTCAGCATCTTCAGCATCTCCTGCCCCACCCCCATCACCTCTCCCTTGGAGCTCTGGAGGACCCTCCTAACCACTCTCTCTCCTATGCCCACGTCCTCCTTCCCCACACACAGCCTGGGGTCATGGGAATGGCTGCTGAATTCAGGCCACTGAAGTTGTCCGTGATATGAGCAAGAGGGCACGCATGGAATCCACTCTCCAATGGGCCGCTTCCCTTCAGAACATGGCCCTGTGTCAGCATGTGGATGCTGGGATTAGCCCCAGACTAAGTCGCTGCCCCTCCATCTGCATGTCTGTGTGTGTGTGTGCGTGCGCGTGCATGTGACAAAACAAGCCCAGGGCCTGTTTTTGTCAACAAAGTTTTATTGGAACATAGCCACACCTGTTCATTTACACATTTTACATATTATCTTTGACCACTTTGGAGCTCTAGCTGCAGAGCTGAGTGGCTGCAACAGAGACCATCTGGCCCACAAAACGAAAAATATTTACTCTCCAGTCCTTTCCAGAAAGTTTGCTGACCCCTAGGTTAAATTATGCTTCCTCTATATGCAGCTATTAAAATGATTACATAAATGTGTAATTACGGCTCTGGAAAGTTGTTATGGTATATGACTAAGTAAGTAAATCAGTTGGAAAAGAATGGGATGATTTCATCCCATTCTTATAAAAGGAAAATAGATTCAACTAAATGTGCATACCTGTGTAGAAAAATACATCCATTTCCTCGGAAGGAGGGAGATAATAGGTGATCTCTTCATTTCTTCTTTCTTATTTTTTTTTATTTTTATTTTTTGGCCATGCCACGCAGCATGTGGGATCTTAGTTCGCCAACCAGGGATTGAACCCACACCTCCTGCATTGGAAGCACCGACTCTTAACCACTAGACTGTCAGGGAAGTCCCTCATTTCTTCTTTCTACTTTTTTTTTAATATTTGTTTTTAAAAAAAAAAATAATGAGTACACCTTAATTTTTCATTTAAAAACTAATAATACAGTTCTTTTTCATCTTGGGTAAAACTGTTCACGTCCCTCACCCCCACTGACAGCTGAAAAGGAGTGTCAGCGTTCGGAGGGGCTTGTGCCACGGGTCAGCCTGGCTTCTGGGAGCAGGGAGCCAGCGAAAGGCCCAGAGACACAGCCCCTTGGGGGAATGGACCCCACGGACACCACCGGCTCCAGCTGCACAGCTCCTGCTTCCGGGCTCTTCCTGACACAACCCCCAAATCTGGCCAAGGTCCAGGCCTACAATGGGGAGACTCATCACCAAGCACTGGTTCCATCCGCTGTACCCAACCTGGCAGAAAAAGAGGCCAGAGAACCTTCTTCCCCTGATTCACTCCTGGTCTCGACCCGCACAGGGCACCACAGGAGTCAGCCTGGCACTAAGTGCCAGGTCTCTATGGAGACAGAAGCACGGCGTCCCAACATGAATGGCTTATTTTTAGAAAAGTCCCCCTCGTGCCCTGGCCGCACTCCAGCGTGAGCGATGCCATTCCCTCTGACTCAGCTCCCCAAACTGACTCAGTTCAGAGGATCAAGTGGGTCCCCCCCACCCGACTGGCAGGAGCTGCAGGCAGTCCTTTGGGAAAAGCTCTACAGCAGGTCCAAATCCTTACAAGCCCATGTGCAGCCTGCTTCTAGAAAGAACACAACCATCCCCCTAACAGTCTGTGCTTTGGAACAGACCGCAGAACCCTCTGCACTGAATCTCCTGGGTCCCCATGTTCCTAGCAAATGTGTAAGTGATATTCACTCCTCTTTTTCCTCCCCTGCACGATGGGCCTAGAGCCCCGGCCCTGCAGCCCTGCTCCTCACCTGCGGCCTGTTTCACAGGCATTTCCCCATCTCTTGCATCAGGCCCTACACTACGTCCAGTGGACTAGAGAAATGAAGGGAGAAATTGTTTTCTCCCAGTAAAGCCACTAGAACCCATGCCCTACTGTCATTCATCCTGTAGGTTTCACAGTGTCATCAATGTCAAGGAAAACAGTACGAGCACAGATTTCTTGCTAGAGAGGATCACAGGCCTGGCAGGTTTGGGCGGGTGAGGGAGGTGGGAAATGGGAAAGAGCGGGAGATTGTTTCCCATCCCGAGGCAGCTGTTTCCAACATTCCAGAGGTAGCAAGGACACAGCTGTCCCTCCCGCATTGTCCCTGCGTGATTGGACTTGCAGGCATCAGTTGTCTCAAAGCAAAGAGAGCCCAGGGCCTGCCGGTATGCAAATCTTTGGAAAGAAGAGGCCTCTCTGTTCTCCTGGGCTGGCGCCTGGGTTTCTCCTTTGCTGCTGTCTCCCACGTTCTGCCGTTCTGCCATCTCCACCCTGAGCAAAGAGCAGCGCTGGCCCCATGGAACAAGTCAAGGCCCCCTGGGTGAGGTCAAGAGCTTGCACTGCCCCTTATTTTGTTAGTGGGTGTCATGTATCAGCCTTTATTCATGCCTTGTAAAGTTGTAGCCTTTAACGTTAGTCTCGTCCACACCTATGATTCTGCATCACAGCAATTTGCTGTGGAGAAAGAATCCTTCAGGCAGGGGCTGTGAGTCACGGCTTCCTCCTGGCCCTACCCACCCAAGAGGGGCTGGCAGGTAACAGGCGTGTTTGATTCTCTGGGACATGGAAGACGTGATTGAGCTTACCTGTGCTCCTAAGGTCAAGGGACTTTACACAATGAATGGGAACAGCAGAACCCTCTGTTAATGGGAATGGATAAAGAAGATGTGGTACATATATACAATGGAATATTACTCAGCCATAAAAAAGAATGAAATACTGTAATGACATTTGCAGCAACATGGATGGACCTAGAGATGATCATACTAAGTGAAGTAAGTCAGAGAAAGACAAATATCATATGGTATCACTCATCTGTGGAATCTAATTTTATAAAGATTTGAACTTATTTACAAAACAGAAACAGACTTCCAGATATCTAAAACAAATTTATGGTTACCAAAGGGGAAATGTGGGCGGCGGGGGTGGGCAATAAATCAGGAGCTTGGGATTAACATAGACACACTACTATATATAAGATAGAAAACCAACAAGGACCTACTGTATAGCACAGGGAACTCTGTGATACTCAATAGTCTGTGCTAACCTGTATGAGAAAAGAATGTGAAAAAGAATGAATACCATGCATAACTGCTTCACTTTGCTGTACACCTAAAACTAACACAACACTGTAAATCAAGTATACTCAAATAAAATTAAAATTTTTTAATTAAAAAATAAAAAAAGAATCCTCTGGATCTCGCCCTTGGCCCATGCCCTTGGCCTCCGTTCCTCATGTAGGGTCAGTTCTACCTCTGTCTTTCAGATCATCGTCTCTACTATTTGAACAAGCAAGATGGTCCATGGCCTTGGCCTGGCAAAGTGCTCCTTGTCTGGGAATTGTTGAGACTCCCCGGAGACCTAGAGCCATCTCACTGGGCGGGATGTGGCCCCGCTATGGAGTACAGAGTCTCTCCAGGGTCTCCTGAGGCTGTTCAAATGGCCCAAGAAAACCCTTCAAGTAATTTCCTTGCCCTCAGACTCAGTTTCCTTATCTGTCCACTAGAACACTTGGAGTAACTATTTGCTCCATTCCCAGCCAGCTCTAACTTACTAAAAGTCTGTGATTATCTAGACTTTCATATTTCCAGAGCAGACCTGGTCCTACTCAACTCTCAGCCTGAAGCCTCAGAGCCAACCTCACACATGCACGTGGTCTTCAGTTACCAGTCACCATCCTCACTTGAGCCTCTCCACACCTCGGTGACATGGACGGCTCCCGTGTGACAATGAGCCCTGGGAGAGGAGGAACAGTTTGCCAAAGTCCACAGAACTAAGAAGGAGCCGAGCTGGACCTGGTATCTTGACATCAAGCCCAGGCATTCATTCAGCAGCCCCACCACTCCCGCAGGGTGCGTCTACGTGGCTGCGAACAACGGCGGCCGCGGGTAGAATCTCAACCTGCTGCCATCAGTGGGTCCTCAAGTGGACCAGCTGGACTGGAGAACAGGAACAAGAAAGGCAGATAAGGAAGATGCAGTACATATACACAATGAGCTATTACTCAGCCATAAAGAAGAACAAAATAATGCCAACTGCAGCAACATGGATGGACCCAGAGATGATCATACTAAGTGAAGTAAGTCAGAAAAAGACAAATACCATATGATATCACTTATATGTGGAATCTTAAAAGAACGGTACAAATGAACTTATTTACAAAACAGAAGTGGACTCACAGGTGTAGAAAACAAACTTATGGTTACCGGGGGGAAAGGAGAGGGAGGGAGAAATTGGGAGATTGAGATTGACATATACACAGTTATATGGAAAATAGATAACTAATAAGGACCTACTGTATAGTATAGGGAACTCTACTCAATACTCTGTAATGACCTATATGGGAAAAGAATCTGAAAAAGAGTGGGTATAAGTATATGCAAAACTGATTTAAAAAAAAAGAAAGGCAGGAAGGCCTCTTTTTTTCTCTTCTTTTTTTTGATTGGAGCATAGTTGATTTACAATGCTGTGTTAGTCTCAGGTGTACAGCACAGTGATTCAGTTATAAGCAAGCCCTCTTTCTGCTCCATTTTGGTGAACAGGGATTCAGCCAGGTTGCATTAACATCCAACACCTGGCAGCCCCACTTACATTCAGTTCTCTCCATTCGTTTCCCCCTTCTTAGTCTCAGGGCTTCCCTGGTGGCACAGGGCTGATCTGATGGCTGCAGGGCTCTGTTCTGAGGATGCTTCCTGGTTGCCCATTTGGGTCAGACACACAGAATTTAAAATTCACAAAGCAGCCTGAGATCAGCTCCCACTCTCCCCCTCCCCACCTGAAAAGGGTGAAGGAATAGTAATGGTATACACCGTGGTTTGGGTTTAAATTGGGGGTCTCCTCTAGCCCCCAGTCCCGTATCATAATGGGCCCGAATCAGGGAGAAGGGAAGGTTCTCTCCATGGTCCCCAGAAGCCGGGTGCGTACTGAAGTTGACAGGACATGTGGGCGCAGGGAAGGGAGAGAGGGATCTGTGTCTTGTCAAGAGTTAGAAATTGCCCAGAACATCAGCCTGCATCCTCCATCCTTCATCCACGGGTCCCTCGGCGTCTGCAGTGGCTCAAACTTGCAAAGACATAGCTTTCTCAAAACATTTACATTTCTGCCAGGCAAAGATTCATGTGACTTTGAATCTCCAAGTACACAGGTTTTCATGGGAAGATTAAAAGGGGATACTGGTCTTTTTGTAACAAATTAACCAGCCTTGCCAAATGTCACTTAAATATCTTTCTGGAATCCTACATGTATCGGTTTTATAACTTCGTTGACAACTTTTGATTGGCACTTAATTAAGAGGGTATAGAGAGCCATGTCAACCTTTGTCCCCTGGTTCTACAGAGGTTGCAGAAAGACATCACCGAGGGCTTGAAACAGACCTGCAAAACTTCACAATGGGACCAAGACTCATGAAAGCATGTTATGAAGCCAAATCAACTCAATGTCCTCTGAAGATGCTGAGGAAGACGTTCTCTCCCATGATTTCAGCTTCAGAAATACTCTCTAGTAGTCTAGAAAACACACACACACACACACACACACACACACACACACCCCCCCCAATACCCTGCCCCCAACGGGATTACTTATTCTGTCCTTCACGTGCCAAAAGAACAATCTTCAATGTTTCTACCCTTTAAATACTTTTGCCAGAAGCCTGAATTCATGAAAAGCATATTTATCGATTCACAGTTTTACCCATTTCATTAAATTTGAAAGTCAGAACACATACATTCAACACATGCATATACATTAATGAATACAGTTCTTTTGTACTATTAGCCCTGACCTTGAAATACCGTTAGAATTTTTTTTTAACCAGAGGGAAGATCTGAGGAATTCTATTTGGGTTTTGATTGCTGTTCATCACAGATGTGATAATGATGACAATCTACAATAAGATGTGTCTCATCTGACTGGTGGGTGAGGGATGCAGAGAGGAGGCTGGGACTGGAGCAGAAGGTGGGAGTGGGGTGGAGGGGATGAGATGCTGTGAGCCAGTCACACCGCATGGCAACTCAGGACCCTGCTGCCCTACAGCTGGGGTCAATATTTAGTGAAGATTTTATGTAATAACATGTCAATTCAGAGTTGCAAAATGTTGTTCAGTCCTAAATTAGAATAGGCTACGGTGCTTCTCGATACCTACCAGGAACTGGCATTCCATCTGCTAATGTGATTTATGACTATCTGAGTGGTCCCTGTGAAGAGGAGAGAGGTGTCTCTAAATAGATCTAAAAGGGTCCAAGACACAGGTCCACGCCACTGTCCTACTCCATGAATGGAGCCATCGACCCAGCAGTTTTGTTGAATATGGCATTTTGAGGGCATTTTTTAAAAAATGTCCTCAATGATGGACTAAAGAATAAATACATATTCTTTAGTGGTTGATACAATGCGTAGAAGCAACCAAGAGAAGGCAGTAGAGTACAGAGGTTAAGGACAGGGCTCTTCCTGAGTACAGGTTGGCTTCGCTGGAATAAAGCAGACTCTGCGCATGGCAGTATCACGCCCTCCGCTTGATGGAGGGACGGGCCATGCACCAGAGAAGAAGAGAGGAACACATATTCGCAAGCAGTACCAAAAGAGGGAACCACTCCTGCCCTGGCCAGAACCCATCCTCCAAATGGGACCAAGAGGCAGGGAAGTAAAGCAAGGAAGCACAGACACTTCTAAAGCCAATATGTCCACCTTGACAACTGACTGACAACCACAGTACCCCACATGCCTCAAATATGCACACTTGGATTTCTATATTTATCCAAACACCAACCCTCCCATCTTCTTCACCCCTTCTGTTGAGTCTGCCCAGAATTCTCCTCAAGATCTCCTTTAGGGATCCTGGACCACCCCAGCCCCATTTAGTGCCATGGCCCTAATGCAAACTGCTTTTCTTCCAGATGCGTGCAGCCTACCTTGTTCTTCTGTGATCCAAATCATGCAAAGAACCAGGTGGTTGCTTTACATTATACCTCATGAGCTCAGCTGGCGTTAAGCAAACCTATCTGATTTTTCCCTGTATGTGTACTTTCAGTTCTGTTTTTGGTGCCAACCTGTTATTACTTTTATATTTCATGCTTCACTTCACCCCTCATCAATTTGCTCTCCTATATTATGTGTATAAAATATCCCCAAATATGTATTCAAGAAAGTAACACACAGGTGGTCTCTGTGGAATGGAACTGGGTGGCTATGGGACTGTCTGGGAGGGAGATTTTGACTGTTTTAATGTTGAATCACATGAGCAAATACCTAATCAAAAAGCACTTTTGCACAGAGGACTTTTTTTTTTTTTTGGCTGCATTGGGTCTTCGTTGCTGCACGTGGGCTTTCTCTAGTTGTGGCGAGCGGGGGCTACTCTTCATTGTGGTGCACGGGCTTCTCATTGAGGTGGCTTCTCTTGTTGCGGAGCACGGGCTCTAGGCGCGCGGGCTTCAGTAGTTGCGGCACGCAGACTCAGTAGTTGTGGCGCACGGGCTTAGCTGCTCCGCGGCATGTGGGATCTTCCCAGACCAGGGCTTGAACCTGTGTCCCCTGCATTGGCAAGCGGATTCTTAACCACTGCACCACCAGGGAAGCCCACACAGAGGACATTTTAGGGCCATGAAAATACTCTGTATGATATTATAATGATGGATACATGTCATTTTATATTTGTCCAAACCCATAGAATTTACGCCATGAGTGAATCCCAGCGTAAACTATGGACTTTGGGGGACTGTGGTGAGTGGCTGTAGGTTCATCAGCTGTAACAAACATACCACTCGGGTGGGGATGTTGACAATGGGGGAGGCTGCATATGTGCAGAGGAAGCGCTGTACATTCTTCAATTTTGCTATGAACCTAAAACAGCTCTAAAAAAGTCTTTTTTTTTTAAGCCAGAAAAAAAATACTTGGAACAATAAATAATGAAAAGAATGATAAGGCTAGGAGGGGTTCCGAGTGGTGCGGAAAAGAGCAGCAGAAGAGGAGCCGCCTGCCTCCGGAAGTAGAGTCCCAGGGAAAGAGAGAGATGCTTAAAGAACACTTTTAGACTACTCTATATAAAATAGATAACTAATAAGAACCTACTGTATAGCACAGGGAACTCTACTCAATACTCTGTAATGGCCTATAAGGGAAAAGAATTTTAAAAAGGAGTGGATAGGGCTTCCCTGGTGGCGCAGTGGTTGAGAGTCCACCTGCCGATGCAGGGGACACAGGTTCGTGCCCCGGTCTGGAAGGATCCCACATGCCGCAGAGCGGCTGGGCCCGTGAGCCATGGCCGCTGAGCCTGCGCGTTCGGAGCCTGTGCTCCGCAACGGGAGAGGCCACAGCAGTGAGAGGCCCGCGTACCGCAAAAAAAAAAAAAAAAAGAGTGGATATATGTATAATTGATTCACTTTGCTGTACACCTGAAACTAACACAACATTGTAAATCAACTATACGCCAATAAAAATTAATTTTAAAAATGAACATTTTTTAATGGTTCCGAAGACCCTAGGGGCAGGATAGGAATAAAGACGCAGACGTAGAGAATGGACTTGAGGACACGGGGAGGGAGAAGGGTAAGCTGGGACAAAGTGAGAGAGTGGCATGGACATACATACACTACCAAATGTAAAACAGATAGCTAGTGGGAAGCAGCTACATAACACAGGGAGATCAGCTGGTGCTTTGTGACCACCTGGAGGTCTGGGATAGGGAGGGTGGGAGGGAGACGCAAGAGGGAGGGGATATGGGGATATATGTATGCATGTAGCTGATTCGCTTTGTTATACAGCAGAAACTAACACAACATTGTAAAACAATTATACTCCAATAAAGATGTTAATAAATAAATAAATAAAAATTGAAAAAATAAAAAAAGAACATTTTTTGAAACATTTGTGGTATAATATGGAATATAACCACCTTCCACCAACCTCCAATACTAAAATATTTCAGTAAAAGTCTACAAATCCTATCAAAATGTGGGGAAATTGGAACCCTTGCTCACTTTTGGTGGGAATGTGAAATGGTATCACTGTTATGGAAATCAGTATGACAACTTCTCAAAAAATTGAACATAGGATCACCATGTGATCCCGCAATTCCACGGGTACATACCCAAGAGAATGGGAAACAGAGTCTCAAAGAGATATTTGCACACCCACATTCACAGCACTTTATTCACAATGGCCAAAAGGTGGAAGCAACTCAAGTGTCCATCCATGGATGAATAGGTAAACAAAATGTGGTCTATCCATACGGTGCAATATTACTCAGACTTAAAAAAAGAAATTCTAACCCATGCTACAACATGGATGAGGCTTAAGAACATTATGCCAAGTGAAATGAGCCAGTCACAGCATGACAAATAATTGTATGATTCCACTTATATGAGGTACCTAGAATATTCAAATCCATAGAAACAGAAAGTAGAATGGTGGTTGCCAGGGGTTAAAGCGGGGGTGGGGGAAGAATTGGGAGTCATTGTTTAATGGGTACCCAGAGTTTCAGTTTTGCAAGATAAAAAAGAGCTCTGGAGATGGAGGGTGAAGATGGTTGCAGCACAATGTGGATGTACTTAACACTGTTAGTGTTACACTATTACACTAAGTTTTACATTATGTGTATTTTAGCACTATTTTAAATTTTTTCAAATTTCTTTAAAAATACTTTGTAAGTCAGGGTTGTGTGCGTGTGTGTCAGGTTGCATGGGGGATGGGAGAGGCAAGGGTGTGTGACAATGCACGAAGCCTAGATTCAAGGCGAGGGCAAGATGGACCAGTATCATCCGTGTGACATCGCTAGGGCAGACCCCTCGCCAATGATGAGCAATGCTCAGGTGGTTGATTTGGCTCCAGATGTATCCCAATCCTCCTCCAACAGGTGGCGCCACACAGAAGCAGAGCCTGGACCTGAACCCAAGCATTCTGACTCCAGATTCTGCACTCTTAGCCAACACTCTATGCTGCCTCTCTTTTCTTAACAAAGCCCCCTTCCCAAGCCAACTCCAAAGCTAACAGCAAAGACCCCGATGATTCATTCCACTGAAGTAAGCTTCTTACTGAAGATGAGCCAGGTGACAGGTAATGGGTCAGGTGATGCTCCCGATAAGCACTGAAATATGGTGCCTCAGGGATCAAGACCCTCTCCTTTACCTGTGGCCATTTGCCTCAAGATGCACCTGACAGATGAGGAGAGGTGAGCGAGGACAAAGGAAATGGCAGGTAATTGATCAGATCCCTTCCTAAGCCATCAAAGTTCCATCCTACAGTCTCAATTACCTTCCAGGGAGGGGGGGAAACCCAGCAGGAATGGCAGCCAGGTGGACAGGGGCTGGGGAAACTTCCTGGAAGGTCCCTTGGTGTGGAAGCAGATGGAAGCAACTAGAAGTGGGCTGAGGGGACATCCCTGGTGGTGCAGTGGTTAAGAATCTGCCTGTTAATGCAGGGGACATGGGTTCAAGCCCTGGTCCAGGAAGATCCCACATGCCACAGAGCAACTAAGCCCGTGCACCACAAGTACTGAGCCTGCGCTCTAGAGCCCGTGAGCCACAACTACTGAGCCCACGTGCCACAACTGCTGAAGCCCACGTGCCTAGAGCCCGTGCTCCACAACAAGAGAAGCCACCGCAATGAGAAGCCCGCGTACTGCAGCGAAGAGTAGCCCCCGCTCGCCGCAACTAGAGAAAGCCCACGTGCAGCAATGAAGACCCAACACAGCCAAAAATAAATTAATTAATTAAAAAAAAAGAAGTGGGTTGAATCACAACAGACGAGGGAAGCTGGGGAAGAGGGAGTTCAGGCCTCAGGCCACAGCAGGCATGGGGAGCCACAGACAGAGGGCTCGGGCTTAGGCTGGGGAAAGGGACAATGAGAGGCGTTGAGGCAAAGGGGTGAGGACAGTGGTGATGCCCCAGTAAGGGGCCGGGCGTTTGCGCCACTGAGAATGGAAGGACCAGGAGGATGGGGTAGGGGGACCAGGCCAAACCGTAGATGCTGAATGACCGTGTTCCTCCCCCATAACGGCCAGGCCATCTGGGATGAAATGTATAGCTTCCCACTCTGAGCCACGCTGAGCCTTACTCCCAATCTCACACCTATTTCCATCGTTAAGAGAGCCTGGGTACCAGAAGCCCTTGGACATGAGACCCATCAGAGGAGGGAGTGATGGGGATGGTGACCCAAATGGTCAGGTCCCACTTCGCCCTGGGCTTGGAGGGAAAAGTCTTCATGAAATGAAACTTCAGAACAACAAAAATTGGTGAAGAAAGATACAAATGGCAGAGATAAAATGGTGGTTTCCCAAGAGCAGCTGAGACCTTCGGTGGGGGTCAGGGGGGCCCTCTGGACTGTCATCCAGGTCAGACTCAACTGTATCTAATCAGGGTCTTTCCCAATGAAGTTTCCAGCATCACTAAGGTGCAGAGAATGCCCACTAAGCCGTTTGGGGGTTTTATTTTCTTTCACCAAGGAAATAGGGGATGCCCAAGCTTGGGTCCCCAAACCAGAAAGACTGTGGGTGCCTCAAATAAAGCAGGGGGTTTTAGTGCAGTCCCCACGGGGACTCTGGGGGCCCGCTTCACCCTTGGTGCTGCCCACCCCACCCCTGCCCTGGCCTTTTCCTCTCTCACCTCCCCTCCTCCAGCCAGCCCGCCTCTCCCCTCTCTCCTCATTCACGCAGAGGGCTGCCCACAGGGAGTTCTCATCTCTCTCACCCAACGTAAAGGCTCTCAACTTTACTGGGCCTAAAAATCTCCAGGAATCTGTCAAGGTTCCACCCTCAGAGGTGTGTAATGAAGCCCAGGAATCTGCATTTTTAACAAGCATCCCAAGTGGCCCTGATACTTTGGACTAGAATCTCCTGGAGGGCAGACACCCTGTCTTTCACAGATCACTCGTGCACTCAGCACACACACTCCCACACACGCCCACACTGGCTCACACTGACATGCACACACTCAGAGCTTGGAAGGCTGCAGGACACACCGCAGGCATCTGATACTTTGTCAGTCAATTCTTGAGTAGTTGGAGCCTGGGAAGGCATGTGCCATTATGCTCCGGTCCCTCTAAACCCCTCACCTGCTATATGACAGCTTCCCATCCAGAAACCGCATGGTACAGTAAAAAACAGAAAAAAGAAAGCCGTTAGACCCCAGTGAATGTTATTTTTAATGAAAGTGGTGCATTTTGACTCACAATGTTGAAACTAGATTATAAATGAGTCATCAGTGAATCAACCGCAGAGAACCTTTGTGAAGGTGATTTACAGGAGGGCTCTGACGTCTGCTGTCCCTTCACAAACTTCGCAGAGATGCTGTCGGGCTTAGAGTTGGTCTGCAGCATCTGCTGCCGCGTCAGCTCAAAAGGATGCTGTGTTGTCACCAATGGGATTCCCCCTCCAGCCGGCAGTGCGGTCCCACCCACAGAGCAAAGGCAGCCATCACCGAACGATGCTGTAGTTACATCATAGTTGCTGGCTTTCAGGTAGTGACTGGTAGGTACTGGAGAGAGTCACGGGCCAGATATCCATTCCTCCCATGTCCCCAGACTCTTCCAGAATGCCCACATCCTCCCACCTGGTCCTCGAGAGGCAGCCAAGTACAAGGGCAGAAAAGTGGGACCTAAAGTGGGCTTGAGGACTTCCCTGGTCGTCCAGTGGTTCAGAATCTGTGCTCCCAACGCAGGGAGCACGGGTTTGATCCCTGGTCAGGGAGTGAGGATCTTGCATGCTGCACGGCGTGGCCAAAAATAAAAAATAAAAAAAATAAAGTGGGCTTGAGTCCAGGTCTAACGGGGTGGCCCCAAAGAGTCAGGTAACAGCCTCCTGTTTCTCATGTCTGAAATGTAAACTTTATCACCTGCCTGCTTTCCTCCAGGAATGTTGCAAGGTTCTCATGGGACCATGCTTTGCAACTATTACAGGCCATTCCAAGGTAAGTAGTCGGTAGAAGATGCAAAACCTACTGTCTGGGGGACGTCCCTGGCAGTCCAGTGGTTGGGACTCTGCACTCCAAATGCAGGGGGCATGGGTTCGATCCCTGGTCAGGGAACTAAGATTCCACGTGCCATACGGCGTGGCCAAAAAAAAAAAAAAAAAAAAAAAACCTATATGAGAAAAGAATCTTAAAAAGAATGAATATATATAACTGAATCACTTTGTATAACTGAACTGAATCACTTTGTATAACTGAATACAGTTATAACTGAATCACTTTGCTGTATACCTGAAACTAACACAACATTATAAATCAACTATACTCCAATAAGATTTAAAAATTAAAAAAAAAAACAACCCTACTGTCTGAACACGCTTTCATCAACCAGCAACCTCTGCCCAGAACAGAACCTGGTACCCAGACCAGAACCAGGCACCTAGACCCGTGTGAACCAGCAGAGCAGAGTGTGGTTAAATGCTCCTTCATCTCTTACCCTGAAAGGAGACACCATTGCTCGCCTTTCCCCTGAGAAAACAGGAAATGGAGGCCAGGCAGTGGGGAGGTTGCCCCAGGCTCTCCAGGGCACTACCTGGTGAAGGACTCCCCAGGACATCCAGGGAGCACAGCCAGGCTCGTGGCTTCTGGTTGCCTGCTTAGAGCTGCCTCCACTGGGGCAGGAATCTGCAGCAAAGAAAATCCTCTGACAACTCCAGGAACAGGAGGGTCAGTCTGGTAGGACAGTGAACCCTTGACCAACCCAGCAACCCAGAGCAGCCAGGTCAGCTGGGAACACTGTGTCTAGAAATCAGCTCCACCAGCAGCAAAACTATGGTCCATGTATAGCAACTACTCAGTAAATGTGAACTGTAAAGCATATGACAAAAAAAAAAAAAGTCCTCAAAGAAGGTGAGGAATTCATTAAATCTGCTCAAAAGAGAGGGAGGGCAGAGGAGAAAAAAAACTGCTCGACAGAGTCAAGCGAATCCCTCTTCCATACACTGCAGATGGACGATCAGAATCAACATTAAAGAGGAAGAGGAAAAAAACAGGCTTTTAGGGTCAGGTAAATCTGGACTTGCATGCCAGCCTCCTTCTTGCTGGTTCTAGGTCCTTGCAGAAGTTATATATTGTCCCGGGGCCTCCATTTTTCCAGTGGCCTTCCTCCCAGGATCGCTGTGGGGATTAAGCAGAATCATGTGTGTGTCTTACCTACAAAGTTCCTGGAACACAGTTAACACTCAAGGAGTGTTGGTTTCTTTCTGTGGACAGCTGCAAAACATGGCCGCAAATTCTTCCCGTCTTGGCAAGCATGCCCCTTGGCCATGACTTGGCTGCTCCTCCCAACAAGAAAGAGTTAAAGTCTATTTCCCTTCTCCCTTGAATCTGGTCTTGCTCTAGCCAGTAGCATTCAGCAGAAGTAACAATGTGTGACTTCCAAGGCGAGTCCTTACAGCTTCCACATTTGCCCTCTTGAAATGCTGCCCTGGGACCACCATGTAAGGAAGCTGGTCTAGGCTAAGATGAGGAGAGGCCATAGGAGACATGAGGTCCCCCAACTTGACTGCCAGCATCAGCTGCCAGACAGGTGACTGAGGCCATCCTGAGATGACCTTCCAGCCCAGCTGAGCCTCTGGCTAAATGAAGCCACATGAGTAAGCCCAGGCAAAATCAGCAGAGAAACTTCCTAGCTCACCCATAAAATCATGAAAAAAAAATAAATCCTTGTTGTGTTAAGTCCCTGAGCCTTATAGGCTGATCTATTATGCAGCAAATTTTACTGAAACACCTTTCCTGTCTGCCATCTCCAAAACACCTTTTCCCTTGGGTACCCTTGAACTTCCCCTAGCCACACCTGGCAGATTATTCAGTGAAATACTAACTGAGAATTTATCAGGACCAGGAGCTGTGATCAGCCTGTCATGAAGTCATTTTCACATACACATGTTACAACAGTTCATCAATCAAAAAATTAGACAACATCTAACAACCTAAGTTGATAGTTAGCAAGTAGGCCTGTCCTACATTGAAAATAGATCACAAATCCAGCTATGTATCCCCGCTTCCACAACAGTCTCTTGCCTGGAAACAGTAATAGCTTCCTGATTTGGTCTCTCCCTTTGAATTCTGTCATGCTACACATTGCCATTCTCCACTGAGGGATTTTTAAAATATATTCACTCATTCAAGAAAAATTTAGTTTTGAGCAGAAATATCTACCTCCATAGCATTTATATTCTAGTTGACATTCTTTAAATTAATAGGTAAATTAACAAATAAAACAGGTGGTGATAAGAAAATTAATAAATAAAGTATGTAGGGTTAAGTGTTAAGAAAAAAATTAAGCAGGAAATGTGAAGGGGGATAGGTCATGTTGGGAGGGGTTGAAATTTTAGATAGGACAGCCAGGGAAGCTTTCTATGAGACAGTGATATTTGAATAAAGACCAGTGGGAATACCGAGTGTAAAGACCCAGAAGTAGAACCATCCCTGGCAAACTTCAGAAATAGTAAGGAGATCAGTGTGGCTATAGTATAATAAGCAAGGAGGTGAGTAGTATGAGATGAGTTCAGAGAGGTAACAGGGAAGTCAGCTCAAGAAAAATCAGACTACGTAGCACCTTATAAGCCAATGTAAGGACTTAGGCTTTTGCTCTAGGGACATGGAGAGCCACAAAAGCACTTTTATCAAAGATCATGGTGACATGCTCTGATGTACATCTTAATAGTACCATTCTGAATAATGTATTGAATATAGACTTTAGAAGATTCTGGGATGATCCCTATAGCATAATTTTTGAATTTTTCTAAATTTCACCATGAAAAAAGATAGTATAGGTAGGACCTCCCTGGTGGTCCAGTGGTTAAGACACCACACTTCCACTGCAGGGGGCGCAGGTTCTATCCCTGGTCAGGGAAGTTCCACATGCTGCATGGTGCAGCCAAAAAAAAAAAAAAAAAGATAGTATAGGTAGGACAGAATAGCAAAAACAAAAATTCATGGACAATATGTACCACAAAACTAACAGACAAAGCATCCCCATGATCCCCCAAATATAAGTGGGTAGGGACAACTACCAACAGGTACAAGACCTGAGTAGGATTAACATCTATACAAGAGGAAACAAAGGAGAGAATCAGGAATCTGACAAACCTGAAAATCCCCAAATACCCAACAGGTACTCAATGGGGAGCTGAGAGAGCCAATTTGAGAACAGCAGCTGAAACTGGAAGGGTTTTCCCCACTCAAGTAATACGCGAGTTCAAGGGTGTTGCAGTAAAAGGTCTGAAAGGGCTAGAGCTGTCTGGGACAAAGAAAGGGGACAAATGGAAGGGCTATCGAAAAAGGGTCACGGGAGGGGAGTTCCCTGGTGGCCTAGTGGTTAGGATTCTGGGCTTTCACTACCGTGGCCAGGGACCCTGCAAGTCGCGCAGCACAGCCAAATATATATATATATTTATAAATGGTAAGGGGAACAGAGCCTGGAGACCTCAGAAAGTAAGCCAACAGATTCTTGAACACTACATGCAAACAGAAGAGGAAGCTCTAGACCAATGAAGTTAGAGAAGCCAAGTGGAACTATATCTACCAGAGATTCAGAAAAGCTAATTTCATATAAAAAGTTCAACAACAACAACAAAAGCATACAAAGTTATTTAGGAAAAAAGATAAAAGTCATAGTGTCACACCCTTATAGACAGACCATAAAATATGCCAGAAAGACATTTTCAGAAAATAAGTGAAATCTACAACTTATGTCCAAAACACCTAAAAGAGCAACATAAATCAGAGCTAGAAAAACTCAGAAGTAAAATGAAAGAATTCAGGAAAGTATGAGGAATTTTAAAAAATCATTTCAGAAATTAGATTAAATTTAAAAGGAGACGGGGTAGTGATGTTGTGATATAATAAGAAATATACATTTGGTATTCATCCCCAGTCCCTGGCAAAGAGCTCCTAAAACCTTTGTAATTCCCCAAGTGACAGGGGTGAGAGGGGAGGTTATTCATAATGAGACCCTTTCAACCATACTCCAATTTATGCTAATGAGGTGACTCATGGTGGACCCCTAGATAACTTCAGGATGGGGGTTGGTTACCAGGGGAAAAAACCATATGATAAGAGGGTTGAAACTTTCAGCCCCACTCCTTGACCTCAGGGGAAGGGAGAAGGACTGGGATTGAGTTAATCAACAATGGCTGATGATTTAATCAATCAACAATGGCTGATGATTTACTCAATCATGCTTATGCAATGGAACCTCCATAAAAACCTAAACAAAAGGGTTCGAAGAGCTTCCAGGTTGGTGAAAACGTCCATGTTGCAGGAGGGTGGTGTACCACAAACTCCTCAAAGACAGACGCTCCTACACTTGGGACCCTTCCAGATGTTGCCCTATGTAACTCTTCATCTGGCTGTTCAGTGTTTCCCTTGGTTCCATGAATCATTATAGCAAATTATTGAATCTGAGGAGGTGCTCAGGGGAATCCCCAATTTGTAGCCAAATCAGACAGAAGTGTGGGTAATCTGCTGACCCACTACTCACGATTGACATCTGAAGTAGGAAGCAGTCTTGTGAGACTGAGCCCTTAACCTGTGGGGTCTGCACTAACTCCAGGTAGTTAGTGTCAGAATGAGTTAAGCTGTAAGACACGTGGTTGATGTCCATAGAGAACTGGAGAATTGTTTGATGTGGAAAACTTACAGAATTGTGTTCAGAATTGTTTTGAGTAGAAACAGATTATAGTAGTATTAAGAGTGCATAAGTCCAGCAGATAATGACTTAAGAAAAACATAAAATTTAAAGGAAAAAAGTTAAATCAAAAGAAATGAAGAGATGGCCAAAAAGCATATGAAAAGAGGCTCACATCACTAATTATTAGATAAATGCAAATCAAAACTTCAATGAGATATCACCTCACACTGGTCACAATGGCCATCATCAAAAAATCTACAAACAATAAATGCTGGAGAGGGTGTGGAGAAAAGGGAACCCTCCTACACTGTTGGTGGGAATGTAAACTGGTACAGCCTCTATGGAGAACAGTATGGAAGTTCCTTGAAAAACTAAAACTACAACTACCATATGACCCAGCAATCCCACTCCTGGGCATATACCTGGAGAAAACCATAATTTGAAAAGATACATGCACCCCAGTGTTCACTGCAGCACTATTTACAATAGCCAGGACACGGAAGCAACCTAAATGTCCATCAATAGAGGAATGGATAAAGAAGATGTGGTACATATATACAATGGAATATTACTCAGCCATAGAAAAGAACAAAATAATGCCATTTGCAGCAACATGGATGGACCTAGGGTTGTCATACTGAGTGAAGTAAGTCATACACAGAAAGACAAATATCATATGGTATCACTTATATGTGGAATCTTTTTAAAAAGGTACAAATGAACTTATTTATAAAACAGAAGTAGAGTCACAGATGTAGAAAACAAACTTATGGTTACCAGGGGATAAAGGGGAGGGGAGGGATAAATTGGGAGACTGGGATTGGCATATACACACTGCTATATATAAAACAGATAACAAATTAGAACCTGCTGTATAGCACAGGCAACTCTACTCAATACTCTGTAATGGCCTATACGGGAAAAGAATCTAAAATAAAAAAGAGTGCATATATATGTATATGTATAACTGATTCACTTTGCTGTACACCTGAAACTAACACAACATTGTAAATCAACTATACTCCAATAAAAATTTAAAAAAAAAAAGAAATGAAGAAAGAATGGAGACTGATTTGAAAGTAACAAATATAGAAGATAGGCAAGGAAGATCCAACACTGCATAATAGGAGTCCCTAAAACAGACCACCAAAGCAAGGAACAGAACCAAAACTAAAAACTATAATTCAAGAGCACTTTTCTGAAATTAAATGTCAAAAATTTGAAACTACATATATAAAGTCAAAATTAACCCAGAACAAGTAATACCAAAACATATTCTGGTCAAATTTCTAGACTTTAAAAAATATATATAAAATCCCTTGGACATCCTGGCAAAAAGACCAAGCTACTAACATGGAAAGAAATCAGATTGTCATCAGGTTTTTCAACAGCCGCACTTTGTGCCAGGAGAATAGATGGAAAGAAGGTGAAGATGGAAGCAGGGAGAACTGACAGGAAGCAGAACCAACAGGATTTACTGATGGATCAGACAGGGATGTGAGAGAAAGAAGGGAATCAAGGATGACCTGAGAAACTAGAAGGATGGAGTGGCCATTTGATGATACTGACTGTGGGAGGAGGAGGTTTGGGGCAGGGAATAAGCTAAAAGTTTGTACGTATGACATTTAAAATATCTATTAATAACCCATGTACGTATGACATTTTAAATATCTATTAATAATCCATGTGGAGAGCTGAGGAGGTAGCCATATAAAGAATCTGGAATTCAGAACTGAGGTCTGGAGAACAGTACAGAGGTTCCCTAAAAAACTAAACGTAGAACTGCCATATGATCCAGCAATCCCACTCCTGGGCATATATCTGGAGAAAACCATAATTTGAAAAGATACATGCACCCCAATGTTCACTACAATCACTATTGCAATAGCCAAGACATGGAAACGACCTAAATGTCCATTGACAGAAGAGTGAATAAAGAAGATGTGGTACATATATACAATGGACTATTACTCAGCCATAAGAAAGAATGAAATCGTGCCATTTGCAGCAACATGGACAGATCTAGAGATTGTTGTACTAAGTGAAGTAAGTCAGACACAGAAATATAAATATCATAAGATATCACTTACATGTGGAATCTAAAAGAAAAAAAAAATACAAATGAATTTATTTACGAAACAGAAACAGACTTCAAAAACAGACTTATGGTTACCAAAGGGGAAACGTGGAGGGAAGGGATAAATTAGGAGTTTGGTATTAACATATATACACTACTATATATAAAATAGATAATCAACAAGGACCCACTGTATAACACAGGGAACTCTACTCAATATTCTGTAATAACCTATATGGGAAAATGATCTGAAAAAGAATGGATACATGTATATGTATAACTGAATCACTTAGGTGTACACCTGAAACTAACACAACACCATAAATCAATGATACTCTAATATAAAACAAAAAATTAAATTTAAAAAAAGTTTAAAAAAGGAACTGAGGTCTGGGTTAGAAATATGTATTTAGAAATCATTAGCATATAGAAGCTATCTGAAGTCAAGAGACTGGATAAAATCAATGAGGGAGTGAGCGTAGAGAATAGCTCCCTGTTCAAAACCTCACGCTGGCTTACCATAAAACCCAAACCTTTCATCATGGCCAACAGAGCCCCACATGTGGCTCTCTCTCATTTCCTATTACTCCCACTTCACTCTCTTAGCTCTCTTAGGCCATCGTGCTATCCCTTGGGTAATCTCATTCCCAACTCAGGGCCTTTGCACTTGCTGTTCCCTAGGACAAGGATCTGTTCCCCCTATATGTGAGCCTGCACGCCCACATCATTTCACTCTGTGCTTAAATGCCAGCTCCTCAGAGACGTCTACTGACACCCTATCTAAAATAACTGCCCCCAACCATACCTACCATACTCTCTAACCCCTTAAACTGCTTTATTTTTCCTCCATTTACAGGTTACAGTTTCTATTGCTGCATTAACAAATTACCCCAAAACTTAGTGGGTTCACGGAACTATCTTATTATGAACATGGATTCTATGGGTCGGAATTTGGATAGAGCACAGAGAGGGTGGCTTGTCTGTGCTCTACAATGTCTGGGGCCTCAACAGGGAAGACTCAAAGGCTGAGGGTGACTTGACAACCAGGGTTTAAAATCACCTGGACGATTCACTCATGTATCTGGCATCTGGGCTCGGCTAACTCAAAGACTAGGACTGCAGACCACAGGTCTACGTGTGGCCTCTCCATGTGGCTTGGCAGCATGGCAGCCACAAGACAGTCAGACTTCTTACTTGGTTACAGAGATACAAGAGCATTGTCCCAGCAAACAAAACAGAGCTGCACTGCCTTTTGTGACCCAGCTTCAGAAGTTGTACAGTGTCACTTCCCCCATACTTTCCTGGTCAAAGTAGTCTCAAGTCTGTCAAGAGGAGGGACATAGACTCTATCTCCTACTGGGAAAAGAATCAAAAGAATTTTGAGGCTAGGTACTGCCACATTGCCTGAGATGTACTCTCATTGCTGAGCTAGTCTTCCAAGCCTGCTACCAGCTGTCTGTTGAAAGAATTGTTTCCTTAACGTTCTTCTGTTGACCTGTGAATATCTTGCTCTATCTCCCCCTACTCCTAACTATCTGAATTCTCAGCTGCTCTACTATTTATCAAGAAGTCTTCACTGGATATAAGACCCTGACTCCACAAAATGGAACACACAGTGTCTCCCTCTTTACAGAAGGGTTTCTAAATCTGTCAACAGCCCCTCCTCCATGATGGATGGTCTGTCTCCAGTTCACAACCTGGTCCCTGTTAATCCTCTGAAAATTCTTGTCAGGACTCCTTAAAGGGATGAAAGACTTCTCTGAACATTGAAAAACAACACAAAAACACAACAGAAGAGTTATTAAATAAGTTCAAAGTGGCTTCTTCACAACAATGCCATTTGATTGAAAATAACTGGACAGGAAAAATTAATTCCAGACTGCACTGAGTAGTTATTTTCTGAAATGGAAAGAAATGCTTCTCCTTTAACCATCAAAGCCCCTAAAAATGCCACCAAGATTGTTGAATACCACTAACCTGAGACAGGAAGCCAAATGACTGGAAATCCAGCTGCCCCTGGTTTATTCATATTCACACCCACAGATTTGCCCTTTGGCCTGAGCATACTTGACTCAGAGAAGAGTGACATGTGTCTGAACACCTAGCACTGAATTTGAGAAGCTTCCTATGGCAATGACCAACAAGAATTTCTCTCAGAGTAAACCTGAGGCTGGGCATGGAATTGTATGACATAATGGGACAGAAAGAGGCAGGGGACTGCATCCCAGAGGGAGATGTAATGAAGCAAAACAAAGGAAGAGAAGGACCAGACCCAAACCCAGACCCCACACACAGGCTAGGACATGGCTTGGGTTGTCTGGAAGCAGTTCCCAGACAGAAACCTCAGTGTGATGAATCCGTTTCCTTGGACATTGAGGGGATAAAGAGTCCGCTGTAGAGACAGAGCATATTTATCCAAGGAATGGCTGTGAGAACTGGGCTTGGGGGTGGGGCGGGCACATTGGAGTGTGCAGTATGTGGTGGGAAAAAGCCACCATGAATCCCCAGTCTAGACACTGAGCCCATAATGCCCAAGGAGAAGCAAACTATCTAAAAGAAAGGGCGTCTTTGGGAGAAGCCAGTTGAGCCTGACTCTGAAATCGCTGGTTGTGATACCAGAGTCAGATTTTGCAGACAAGTCCTTAAAAATCACAGAGAGGAGAAAATAGAGATGAATTTAAGACAGATATTAATAGGAGCACAAGTCTTCTTTTCTACCCTATACAATTCCACTGTAAACAATGCCATAAAAAACATCTACACCTCTAAATAGCAAAATTTTCCCAGTATTATAAAAAGCCCCCTTTATGTGAAGCAACACAATTACATTAAGCACAAAAGCAATGTTTAGACAACCTTCCATTATTCAGGACTATTGTCAGTCTCATAAAAGAGTGTTGAGACCAATGATGTGCATCCCACGCACAGGCAAATCCCACCACGAGACCAGCAGAGACCTACAGTATACACTTTGAAAAAAATGGCACTCTTCCTCTTTTACCACCCCTCCAAAAAAAGTCCCAGTTCTCTTGTGACCAGCCCTACAAATGCCCGATAAATGCCAGGTTGGCTGCGGGAACTAGGGCTCTAGGTTACTTTCAAGTGTTTTCATACTGAAGAAATAACAGCAACTGATATTCATATCACATTTTTGTGCTTAAGAGGCATTTTTACATATATTATCTCTGTTGATTCTCACAAAAAACATGTGAGGTCCGTTTGGCACATACAAGCCCTTAGCCAGAAGCCCTTCTGTCTCTCCTTGGAGAAGGGGAGGCATTTGGAAGGAATGAAAACACTCTCCCTTCCCTGGCCTTGCTGTGCACCAGGGCTTTCTCATCCTCCAAGAAAATAAACACGTTTTTACAGGTCCTAGGGTGTAGGTGCCACTTTGGTGGGCAACGGGCACCATACAGCATGCTTTTGTCGTGGGGACTGGAAAAGGGAGGGAGCTAGGATGGGGAAAGGGGAGTCAGTCTCCAGGTCTGAGGGACCATAGACGGCTGGGGATCCCGGAAGTTCTGAAGGCAGCGCCAGGGGGCGAGGAGCAGCACGAGGAGAGTGCCTGAGGCGCCTCCTAGCGCTCGGGCAGGACCAGAGAGCCACGGCCAGCCCTGAGAAGGGAAGGCAGCTGGTTCAAGTAGGAACCCCATCAGGATGGGGTGTGAGATCGCCTACCTTCCCGGGAGCACGATCAGCTTCCTGCCGGTGCTTCCACTTCCCCTCCTCAGTGTCAAATTGCTCCGCCACCCTAAAAGAGCCCACAGGCATCTGTGAGCCCTAGTGGAAGCCTGGACCCCCAGGGACGATGGAACAAGAGCTCTCACTCCTGTTCTCTGGGGCCAGATGGGCACACTTGAGACCACCACAAGCCAGGGACAGATGGGAGTGGACACCACCTTTCCACTGGATTTATCACCATCATCACCATTATCACCATCGCCATCATCATTATCCCATCTTTACTGGTAAGTAAGTCCTTAAGGCCCAACAAAGTAAAAGGACTTGCCAGGATCTCATAGCTGGTGAGTGACAACACCAAGTTACTCTGCCTCTAAGGCCCTGATTACTTTATTATACCAGCTCTAAGGGTAAATAACCCCAACCTCTGGGTTCATGTGTCAAATGAGGGAGGCCCTGGGACTTCCCTGGCGTCCAGCGGTTTGGACTCGGCGCTGTCACTGCTGGGGCCCAGGTTTGATCCCTGGTCAGGGAACTAAGATCCCGCAAGCTAGGCCGCACAGCCAAAAAAAAAAAGAAGAAGAAGAAAATGAGGGAGGCCCCATGTTCTCTCCATCCCCTAATTCCCTGGCCCCATGGTTCTAGCCCTGGGGCCCTGACTTGGAAGAGGTCAGCATGCGTTTCTCCTGCAGAACGAGCACCATCCCTCCAAACGCCCTTGGCCTCCTCTCAACGGTGTTTCCTTTGTCCCTGTCCTGGGCCTGCTTTATAAGGTGAGAGACCTCCTTTTCATAATGAAACCCTTTTAATACTGAAAAAAATGTAAAACCTTGGCTTGGAAAGAATCCCAGACAGGCACGGCTGACACAGACTTCCCCGGAAGCTGAGAGCATTTCCGCTCAGCCCCAGGTGCAGTCACCCAGGACGTGATTTGGAGGCGAGGGACTATTTTGTGACCAGACAGAAGAGCCCTCTTCTCTACTACGCCTGTGAAAGTAGCAGCTGTGCTGTGTTCCTCTGTCCAGGAAACTAGTGCACAACTCAGAGAAAATTCCCGAGGAAAGCGACAAAGATGATTAATGAGCTAGAAAAGCAAGTGACGGCCTTGGGGGATCACACTGGCAGAGCCGGGTGGGTACCACGCATGGCAGAAGGAGCCGGACCCAAAGACAAATATTCAGCTGGGCCCCGGGGGTAGTGGTTCTGTAGGCATAATGGGAATGAAATGGAGAGAAAAGTAGGATGTCAGCTGAATATCAGGAACAAATTCCTCATGCGGGGCACCCCCAGGATGCAGATGGAAAGCACATTGTTTTGGTTGTGTCATGGAAGGCCAGGATGAAGATTCAAGCTGAGACGGGTTGGGGCCTGGGGCCCTTTGCTGCAGGGCTGCAATGCTTGCACCTGGACACACCTCTCTCCTCAAGCAACGAAATACAAAGAAACTATATGGCACTAAAAATAACTACGTGTATGCGCAGTTGGGGCAAATTATAGACAAAAAGATACAAAGACCAAAAATCTCAACTGCCACTTCTGAAGAGCTGGGAGCAAAAACAGGGTGTTGGGAGCAAAAGCAGGGTACTGTGCATGTCCCCTGCACACACCACCTACGGGGTGGGCAAAACTCCTAAGCCGCCCCTCCAGCCCCATCCCTGGACACACCCCTGCCCTCTCCCCAAGCTGGCTCCACCCCTCAGGGAGGGAGCAAGCAGAGGAACCTGCGACTTGTTTTTCCTCCTCAGCCCCAATAAAGCCTCGCCTGAATTTCTTGTCTGGCTTCTAGTCAATTTCTATTGACTGGGGAAAGCCAAGAACCCTGGTCGGCATCAACAGCAGCTGGATGTTTGCAGCACCAAGGGTAATTCGACTCTCTGGGCAGGGAGGCTGGCTAAGGAGGTCCCACAGCAGCTCCCTGGCCACCAGGCCCCTTGACTCCTCCAGAGCCAGCTTCCCTCCAGGGTCCAGTGCTCCTGCAGCCCACGCCCCTGGATGGTCACAGTGATTTACAGGATCACCGGCCCTTCCCAACGTCGTCCAGGGACCTCAGGAACAAGTCTTCCTTTCTTGGTCTGCCGAAGTCACTGGAACCCATCAGTGAAGTTCCATCCCGGTCTGTAAATCACTGCCTTAGTCAGGCAGCGTAACTCTCAAACAACTGGGTAGGTTTGTTTTTAATTCCCTTAGAGGATGAGCATAGATGCAAACACTGGCTGAAAGCGGCCTTTGTTCCTATTGTCCTTGCGCACACCACCTCCCAGCCTCTGCTCATCTGCGGGAAGGGGCCAAGGCCAGAGCGCTCTTTGGGGTGTTGCAGGAAAAGGGGCAGGAGGGGTGGCCGCTGTTAAATCGGGAACACTGACTTGGGGCCGTTAGTCACCGGGGGCCGGCTGCAGGGTATTTTCGCAGCAGCCGCTAACCCCAGACACCCTGCTCTTTCCTCCCACACACCCTCCTCCTCAGCCACGGCTTCCACCTGTGGCCTTTTTTCACAGTCAGCCTCAGAAGTGTCTGCCCAGCGCGGACCGAGCTCTGGCTGTTTCATTCCCCATCCCTCCCCCTTCCCCCGTTCTTCCTCCCCTCCCCCTCCCTTCTTCCTCCCCCTCCTCCTCCCCTCCCCCTCCTCCTCCCCTCCCCCTCCTCCTCCCCTCCCCCTTCCTCTTTCCTTCCCTTCTCCCCTCCCCTTTCCCCCTTCCCCTCCCCCTCCCCATCACTCCCCTCCCCCTCCCCATCACTCCCCTCCCCCTCCCCATCACTCCCCTCCCCCTCCCCATCACTCCCCTCCCTCTTCCCCTCCCTCTCCCTTCCCCCCCCACCCCCTCCACTCCCCTCCCCTTTTCCCCTCCCTCTCCCTTTCCTTCCCCCTCTCCCCTCCTCCTCCCACTCTCCCCCT
Source organism: Hyperoodon ampullatus (assembly GCF_949752795.1). Classification (NCBI taxonomy): domain Eukaryota; kingdom Metazoa; phylum Chordata; class Mammalia; order Artiodactyla; family Ziphiidae; genus Hyperoodon; species Hyperoodon ampullatus. The sequence continues at coordinate 118,890,301 of NC_136914.1, read as the reverse complement.
CTCTCACTTCTGAAAGCCAGCAGGCACCATGAGAAAGGCATTTTTCTTTCAGCCCACACGGGACTTTCACCCTCGACAGTGTTCTTAAATGCAGAGAAGCCTTCCCAGGACTCCTATCAGAAACCTTAGCGTCAGGCTCTCTGGGAGTCTCCCAGGTGCTTCACTGGCTGCTCTGGGGAGGTGGCGCTTGGTCGGGGTGATGGCGCCCAAAGCTGTGGGACCCCTCTCTCCACCTCCTCCACCCAGCTCTTCAGAAGTTTGTTCCATCTTAGAGAAGCCACTTCACCTCCCCAGGGGTCACGTTCCTCCTAGTGTAACACACCCACCACCATTCAAGCCAAAGGCAGAAGACTCCAATAATTTTGCTTGAAGGTTATGTGCATGTATTTCCAACGTTCCTATATTCCATGGAGGTGTCTTCAATAGACATTTGTTTTCTGCCTAACTGGAGCACCATGTGGTATAAATGATAAAACCCAAAGGAAGGCTCAGGGTATTAAAGAAATATGCCAAACATCACACACCTCTTGAAGCGCCAAGGCCGAGTTTCAAACCTGTCTTACTGTAAAGCCTTTGTTTTTTCACTAATGTCCTCCATTCTGCGATTGGTCCAACAAAATGCTTGTTTCCAGGCCCTTGGGCTGACTCTCTGAGACCCAGTGGTCACCTGAGGATGGGCATATTCATCAGAGCTCTTGGAAGCACATAGCTTAAGCAAAAAATAATAAAGAAATGAACGAATTCTCCACCCCTGAGAACTCCAGGAATGGACTGGAATTGCAGCTGGGCCCTGGGCTCTGACAGGGCTCTCAGGTGCCTGGCTCCTTCGAGGCCTTGCTCTGCTTTTGTCATTTGATGTCATTCTTAGGCAGGTCCCCCCACCCCACCCTGAGGGAGAAGAATGGCCACAGGTGATTTCACATTCTCCCTGAGCAGCCCAGAGGAAAGACACTCCAGTAAAAGTCTTGGGTTGGGTCTCATAGAACCAGTTTGTGTCAACATGCTCAGCCCTCACTGGGTTTAGGAGGTCAGAATATGTTGAGTGGTCAGGTCTGGATGCTCAGGTCGCCCCTGCACCTGGGGAGCAGTGACACCATTTACAGAAGAATGGGGCAGACACAGAGTGGGCCAAAACAGCCAATGGCCCTGCTGAAAAATTGTCGGGTACAACGTCGTACATGAGGCCGGCCCTGCCCACCTCTCCTGCCTTTTCCTCAGTTCCTTCCTCCTAAAAGCACACCCTCTCCCCTCCCTACACTGCCCTCCAGTTACCACCTGTCCTTCTCCACCAAGCTGCCTCTGACGTCCCTGGTCTGAAAGAAGCGACCCTCCTTTGCATTCTCAGGGTGTCTCATCTTGGGATGGCCGTGGCCCTTCTCACAATGGGTCATCATCACCAGCTTACTCGCCTGTCTGCCCCATGAAACTGAGTTTCTTGACAGTGAGACCATGTCACAGTACTTAGTGCATAATAAGTGTTCAATACACAACTATAAAGGAAAACAGGCCTTTTGGGAAATGAAAGAAATCATTTTTAGTAAAGTCTATTGATTATTTTATATGAATTGTAGGAAAATGAATCCATTAATGACTGTCTAACTTGAGTTTCAAAACACAGTTTTTCAGTAGAGATCTGATTATGATAACCAACCCTAAAGAAGGACTATTCCAAAGCCTATTTAATGGTACCTCCAATATACTATTCCTCTAACTTCCTATTCAACTGATACATTTAAAAAAAAAAAACAGTAATAGCAGAAGCAAGAAAACTACAATCCTGCAGCCTGTGGAACGAAAACCACATTCACAGAAAGATACACAAAATGAAAAGGCAGAGGACTATGTACCAGATGAAGGAACAAGATAAACCCCCAGAAAAACAACTAAATGAAGTGGAGATAGGCAACCTTCCAGAAAAAGAATTCAGAATAATGATAGTGAAGATGATCCAGAACCTAGAAAAAGAAGGGAGGCAAAGATCAAGAAGATGCAACAAATTTTAACAAAGACCTAGAAGAATTAAAGAACAAACACCTAAAACAATTAAAGAACAAACAAACAGAGATGAACAATACAATAACTGAACTGAAAAATACACTAGAAGGAATCAATAGCAGAATAACTGAGGCAGAAGAACGGATAAGTGACCTGAAAGACAGAATGGTGGAATTCACTGCTGTGGAACAGAATAAAGAAAAAACAATGAAAGGAAATGAAGACAGCCTAAGAGACCACTGGGACAACATTAAACACAACAACATTTGCATCATAGGGGTCCCAGAAGGAGGAGAGAGAGAGGAAGGACCCAAGAAAATATTTGAAGAGATTATTGTCGAAAATTTCCCCAACATGGGAAAGGAAATAGCCACCCAAGTCCAGGAAGTGCAGAGAGTCCCAGGCAGGATAAACCCAAGGAGAAACACACAGAGACACATAGTAATCAAACTGGCAAAAATTAAAGACAAAGAAAAATTATTGAAAGCAGCAAGGGAAAAACGACAAATAACATACAAGGGAACTCCCATAAGGTTAACAGCTGATTTCTCAGCAGAAACTCTACAAGCCAGAAGGGAGTGGCATGATACACTTAAAGGGATGAAAGGAAAGAAACTAAAACCAAGATTACTCTAGCCATCAAGGATCTCATTCAGATTAGAAGGAGAAATCAAAAGCTTTACAGACAAGCAAAAGCTAAGAGAATTCAGTACCACCAAACCAGCTCTACAACAAATGCTAAAGGAACTTCTCTAAGTGGGAAACACAAGACAAGAAAAGGACCTACAAAAACAAACCCAAAACAATTAAGAAAATGGTAACAGGAACATACATATTGATAATTACCTTAAACGTGAATGGATGAAATGCTCCAACCAAAAGACACAGGCCTGCTGAATGGATACAAAAACAATAACTGTATATATGCTGTCTACAAGAGACCCACTTCAGACCTAGGGACATATACAGACAGAAAGTGAGGGGATGAAAAAACATATTCCATGCAAATGGAAATCAAAAGAAAGCTGGAGTAGCAATACTCATATCAGATAAAATAGACTTTAAAATAAAGAATGTTACAAGAGACAAGGAAGGACACTACATAATGATCAAGGGATCAATCCAAGAAGAAGATATAACAATTATAAATATATATGCACCCAACACAGGAGCACCTCAGTACATAAGGCAAATGCTAACAGCTATAAAAGAGGAAATCGACAGTAAACAATAATAGTGGGGGACTTTAACACCTCATTAGACCAATGGACAGATCATCCAGACAGAAAATTAATAAGGAAACACAAGCTTTAAATGACACAATAGACCAGATATATTTAATTGATATTTATAGGACATTCCATCCAAAAACAGCAGATTACCCTTTTTTCTCAAATGCACACAGAACATTCTCCAGGAGAGATCACATCTTGAGTCACAAATCAAGCCTCGGTAAATTTAAGAAAATAGAAATCACATCATGTGTCTTTTCCGACCACAATGCTATGAGATTAGAAATCAATACAGGGAAAAAAACGTAAAAACACAAACACATGGAGGCTAAACAATACATTACTAAATAACCAAGAGATCACTGAAGAAATCAAAGAGGAAATAAAAAAATTCCTAGAGACAAATGACAATGAAAACACGATGATCCAAACCTATGGGATGCAGCAAAAGTTCTAAGAGGAAAGTTTATAGCAATACAAGTCTACTTCAATAAACAAGAAAAATCTCAAATAAACAATCTAACCTTACACCTAAAGGAACTAGAGAAAGAAGAACAAACAAGACCCAAAGTTAGTAGAAGGAAAGAAATCATAAAGATCAGAGCAGAAATAAATGAAATAGAAACAAAGAAAACAATAGCAAAGATCAATAAAACTAAAAGCTGGTTCTTTAAGAAGGTAAACAAAATTGATAAACCTTTAGCCAGAGTCATCAAGAAAAGAGGGAGAGGACTCAAATCAATAAAATTAGAAATGAAAAAGGAGAAGTTACAACAAACACTGCAGAAATACAAAGCATCCTAAGAGACTACTACAAGCAACTCTATGCCAATAAAATGGACAACCTGGAAGAAATGGACAAATTCTTAGAAAGGTAAAACCTTCCAAGACTGAACCAGGAAGAAACAAAAAATATGAACAGACCAATCACAAGTAATGAAATTGAAACTGTGATTAAAAATCTTCCAAGAAACAAAAGTCCACGACCAGATGGCTTCACAGGTGAATTCTATCAAACATTTAGAGAAGAGCTAACACCTATACTTCTCAAACTCTTCCAAAAAATTGCAGAGGACAGAACACTCCCAAACTCATTCTATGAGGCCACCATCACCCTGACACCAAAACCAGATAAAGATACTACAAAAAAAGAAAATTACAGACCAATATCACTGATGCATATAGATGCAAAAATCCTCAACAAAGTATGAGCAAACAGAATCCAACAACACATTAAAAGGATCATACACCATGATTAAGTGGGATTTATCCCAGAGATGCAAGGATTGTTCAGTATATGCAAATCAATCAATGTGATACACCATATTAATAAATTGAAGAATAAAAATCATATCTTCATCTCAATAGATGCAGAAAAAGCTTTTGACAAAATTCAACATTGACTTATGATAAAAACTCTCCAGAAAGTGGGCATAGAGGGACCCTACCTCAACATAATAAAGGCCATATATGACAAACCCACAGCAAACATCATTCTCAATGGTGAAAAACTGAAAGCATTTCCTCTAACATCAGGAATAAGACAAGGATGTCCAGTCTCACCACTATTATTCAACATAGTTTTGGAAGTTCTAGCCACAGCAATCAGAGAAGAAAAAGAAATAAAAGGAAGACAAACTGGAAAAGAAGAAGTAAAACTGTCACTGTTTGCAGATGACATGACACTATACATAGAGAATCCTAAAGATGCCACCAGAAAACTACTAGGGCTAATCAATGAATCTGGTAAAGCTTCAGGATACAAAATTAATAAACAGAAATCTCTTGCATTATCATACACTAACAACAAAAGAGCACTAAGACAAGGATAAGCCTGTGGGTACCTGGGGTCAGTGGCCACAGGAAAGTCCTCCTCTGGCTCAAAATGACCACGCCTCTGTCTCAGTCAGCATGGCCATACAGAATACCAAAGACCGGGCTTCCCTGGTGGCGCAGCGGTTGAGAGTCCGCCTGCCGATGCAGGGGACACGGGTTCGTGCCCCGGTCCGGGAAGATCCCACATGCCACGGAGCAGCTGGGCCCGTGAGCCATGGCCACTGAGCCTGCACATCCGGAGCCTGTGCTCCGCAACGGGAGAGGCCACAACAGTGAGAGGCCCGTGTACTGCAAACAAAAAAACAAAAAAACAAAAAAAAAACCCAGAATACCAAAGACCGAGGGGCTTACACAACAAATATTTATTTCTCATAGTTCTGGAGGCTGGAAGTCCAAGATCAAGGTGCCAGCATGGTCAGATTCTGGTGAGGGCTCTCTTCCTGGCTTGTAGTCAGCCACCTTCTCCCTGTGTCTTTACATGGTGGAGTGAGACATCTCTCTAGTGAGAAAAGGACATTTCTTATAACGACACTAATCCCGTCATGGGGGCTCCACCCTCATAACCTAATCACCTCCCCAAACCCCCACCTCCTAATACCATCACACTGGGGGGTTAAGCCTTCAGCATATGAATTGGGGAGACACATACATGCAGTCCATAGCACCAGCTGACCTCTAAGAACTGAAATTCTTTTAAAGGGAAGCCAGCCTTTCATTCCATGGTTAAACATAGGGCTTAAATGCAAATGAACCTACACAAGGTAATGACTGTCTCTGAATGTCAAGGAGCAAAAGTCCAGCGGGAGTGCTTGCTTGTGAAGAAGAGCATGTAGAAGGAAGGGGCGGCAGGACAGAGGGCTGCAGAGGGCAGAACAGCAGGGCCCCTGGGGTCGAGTGAAGCTCTGCCTGCTTCATAGATGCCTCCAATCCTCTCTAAGGATGGGGAACCGATGACACTGAATAAGTAAAGAAATTTTTCAGATATAGGGAAATATCTGAAAGAAACTTGGAATATCAAAAATGAAGGAAGAGCAATGGAAATGGTAAATATCTGGGTAAATAAACTAGACTGTTTTTCTCTTACTGAGCTCCTTAAAACATGCTGATGGTTGAAAGCAAAAATTATAATATTTTTGTTAATTGTTTTCTGGTTGTTTTTGTAGTTCTTTTTTGTTCCTTTCTTCTGCTTTTTTTTTTTTCCCCTCTCTTCTCTCCTGATTTGATGACCATCTTTTGTGCTACACTTGGATTCCTTTCTCTTTTTGTGTATGTATTATAGTTTTTAGTTTGTGGTTACCATGAGATATATGTATAGCAGCATGTATATGATTATTTTAAGTTGATAATCTGTTAATCTGTTAAGTTGGAATGCATTCTAACAACTCTGCATTTTTACTCGCCCCCCATGTTTAATGTTTTTGACATCATACTTTACATCTTTTTCTTTTGTGTATCCCCTTAACTACTTATTGCAGATAGAGATGATTTTTACTACTTTTGTCTTTTAACCTTCCTACTAGCTTTCTAAGTGGTTGATCTACTACACTTACTGTATATTTGCCTTTACCAATGAGATTCTTCCTTTCATAATTTTCATATATCTAGTTGTGGTCTTTTCTTTTCTGCTTAGAGAAGTCTCTTTAACATTTCTCATAAAGCCAGTTTAGAGGTGCTGAACTCTTTTAGTTTTTGCTTGTCTGTAGCACTCTCTTTCTCCTTCAAATCTGAATGATAGCCTTGCCAGGTAAGGTATTCTTGGTTGTAGCTTTTTTCCTTTCATCACTTTGATTTTTTAATTTATTTTTTATTATATTTTTTATTTTTGGCTGTGTTGGGTCTTCATTGCTGTGCACAAGCTTTCTCTAGTTGCTGTGAGCGGGTACTACTCTTCATTGTGGTGTGCGGGCTTCTCATTGTGGTGGCTTCTCTTGTTGCGGAGCACGGGCTCTAGGCGTGTGGGCTTCAGTAGTTGTGGCACATGGGCTCAGTAGTTGTGGCTCTCAGGCTCTAGAGTGCAGGCTCAGTAGTTGTGGCGCATGGGCTTAGCTGCTCAGCGGCATGTGGGATCTTCCCAGACCAGAGGGATTCTTAACCACTGCGCCACCAGGGAAGTCCCCCTTCCATCATTTTGAATATATCGTGCCACTCCCTTCTGCCCTGCAAAGTTTCTGCAGAAATGTCAGCTTACAGTCTTATGGGAGTTCCCTTGTATGTAACTAGTTGTTTTTTCCTTGAAAGAAAAGAGTCTTTCTTTATCTTATATTTTTTAATAAATGAATTTATTTTATTTTTGGCTGCATTGGGTCTTCGTTGCTGCACGTGGGCTTTCTCTAGTTGCAGTGAGCAGGGACTACTCTTCGCTGTGGTGTGTGGGTTTCTCATTGTGGTGGCTTCTCTTGTTGTGGAGTATGGGCTCTAGGCACGCGGGCTTCAGTAGTTGTGGCACATGGGCTCAGTAGTTGTGTCTCACAGGCTCTAGAGTGCAGGCTCAGTAGTTGTGGTGCATGGGCTTAGTTGCTCCGTGGCATGTGGGATCTTCCTGGACCAGGGCTCGAACCTGTATCCTCTGCACTGGCAGGCAGATTCTTAACCACTGCGCCACCAGGGAAGTCCCCTCTCTTTAATCTTTAATTGTTGCTGTTTTAATCATTATGTTTCTTGATGTGGACCTCTTTGGGTTCATCTTGATCAGGACTCTCTCTGCTTCCTGGGTGTGGATGTCTATTTCCTTTCCCAGATTAGGGAAGTTTTTAGCTATTATTCCTTCAAATAATTTCTCTGCCCCTTTCTCTCTCTTCTCCTGGGACCCCTATAACGTGAATGTTAGTATGCTTGATGTTGTCCCAGAGGTCTCTTAAACTACACTCATTTTTTAAAATTCTTCTTTCTTTTTTTCTGTTGAGCTTGGGTGATTTCCACCACTCTGTCTTCCAGTTCATTAATCTGTTCCTCTGTGTCATCTAGTCCACTGTTGATTCTTCCTAATGTATATTTTATTTCCTTTATTGTATTCTTCAGCTCTGTTTGGTTCTTCTTCATGCTTTCTAACCCTCTGTTAAACTTCTCACTGTGTTCATCCATTCTTCTCCCAAGTTTGCTGAGCATCTTTATGATCATTACCTTGAACTCTTTATCAGTTCTTCTGGGGTTTTATCTTGTTCCTTCATTTGGAACATATTCCTCTGTCTCCTCATTTTGCCTGATTCTCTGTTTTTATTTCTGTGTGTTAGGTATGCTGGTTACGTTTCCCGATCTTAGAGAAGTGGCTTTATGTAGGAGACATACTATGGGGCCCAGCAGCATGCTCCCCTCTGGTCACTGGAGCTACATGCTTTAGGGGTGCACTTTATGTGGGCTGTGTGAGCCCTTATTTTGTGGCAAGCTGACTACTGTGGGTACACTGATAGCTGGGGCTGACCCTGACCCATTTGGCTGCCAGGCCTTGCTTCCATGCAAAGACTGCTGCAGGGCAGGTGGGGCCAGGCCCCAGTGCAGTTGGCTGTGTGGCCCAGGGAGTCCCACTGCTGGTTTCAGCCCACTGATGGGCAGGGCTGGGTCCCAGAGCAATTGGCTGTGGGGTCTGGGGGGTCTGGGACTGGTGTCAGACTGCTGGTGGACAGGACTGGGTCCCTGGGTGGCTGGCTGTAGAGCCTGGGGATCTCAGTACAAGTGCCAGCTCACTGGTGGGCAGGGCCTGGGCCTGGGGAGGTCCTGGGCTGGTGACAGCCACTGGTGAGCAGGGCCGGGGCCTGAGCCTACTGGTGGGTGGGGCTGGGTCCCCACATAGCTGACCATTTGACCTAAGGGGTCCCAGAATTGGTGTTACACAGCTGGTGGAAAGGTAAGCCTCCAGTGCTAATAGGCTAGAGGGTGGACTCCAAAATGGTGCTTGCCAGCACCAGTGTCTTTGTGGTAGAACAAGCTCCCAAAAATGGCTGCTGCCAGCATCTATGTCCCCCAGGGGAGTCCTAGTTGCCTCCTGACTCTCCAGAAGGTTCTCCAAGATCAGCAACGTGGTCTAACCCAGGCTCATTTCAAATTACTGTCTCTGTGCTGGGTCTTGGAGAGTGAGAGATTTTACATGTGCCCTTTAAGAGTGAGTTTCTGTTTCCCATGGCCCTCCAACTCTCCTGTACACATGCTCCCCTAGCCTTTAAAGCCAGATGTCTGGGGGCTTGTCTTCCCAGTGCAGGACTCCTGGGCTGGGGACCCTGATGTGGGGCTCAGGCCTCTTGTTCCTTGGGGAGAACCTCTGCAATTGTGATTATCCTCCCATTTGTGGGTCACCCACACAGGGCGTGGGGCTTGATTATACTGCATCTCCTACCCCTCTTGCTATGGTTCCTTCTTCATATTTTTAGTTGTGGAAAATATTTTCTGCTAGTCTTCAGGTCATTCTCATCAATAGTTGCTCTGTAAACAGTTGTAATTTTGGGGTGCCTGTGGGAGGAGATGAGCTTGGGGTGTTCCCACCCTGCCATCTTGGCCACTCCCCTCTAAAATTAATAACTTCTGTTCATAAACCTTTAAAAGGGAAATAACAAGCTACAAACAGAGAAGATAGATAAAGCCTTGTCATAAATTGATAAGCAGGATCTAAAATATTCAACTTCATAAAATGCAGGATTGCATTTTTGCAAAATTGTGAAAAAATATTTTTGAAAAAAATTTTTCAATCAGTATTTCAGTTACTGTATGAAAAAAACTGGGGAAAATATATTTATGAGTTGTGTAGGAAATAGACATTTAAATGCTGACCTAGAAAATTCCAAATGATCAAGAGCATTTGTTTCCAAATGCCATTCCCCTCTCAACAGAGGAAAAGAAATTTAACCCACTCCTGTTTGTATGCCCAACCAAATGGGAAATATTTTTCAAGAAGGAGACGGAAAAAGAGCATTTTTAGACAACTCAAACCAAGCAGACTTTAGCTCACTTCAGAAAGAAGTAAAATGAATCCAGTAGAGGAAGATCTGAATGCAAGAATAAATGAACAGACAAAAATGTAAATATGTGGGTAAATCTAAATAAAAATTGATGGTGTAAAACAATGATAATTATGTTCAATTTGTGCAATTAAAATAAAACATGTCAGAACTAGAATACATGACAATAATAGCGCATACATCTGGAGAGAATAATGGGAATTCAGGTGTTCTAAGGTTTCACATTATTCAGGAGGAAGGAAAAGATAGTAATTAACTTCACATGTTAAAAATTTAAGGTTAACTACTAAAATAATAGAAATAAGAAATATAACACCCAAACCTGTATAGGGAAGTAAATGGAATAAGAAAAAACACTCATTCAATTAAAAAAAAGTCAAGAAAAATGGAAAAAAAATTTTAAAGTTCAGGACAAACAGGAATCACCAAAGATGATAAAAATAAATCCAAAATTATAAGTAATTACAATAAATGCAAACAAACTAAATGCTCCAGTTAAAGACAAAGATTGTCAGATTGAGCATTAGAAACTGAATTCAGCCATATGATGTTTATGAGAGATAAAACTAAAATATAATAATAGAGAAAGAATGAAAATAGAAAGATAGAATGCAATATTCCAGGCATGCCTAAAAAAAAGAAGCTTATGTATTAATATGTTAATATGAATTAAAATAGACTTTAAGGCAAAAAAAAATTGCTAGGGATAGAATCAGTACATAATGATAAAAGGTGCAATTCTAAATTTGTACCTACCTAACAACGTAGACGCAAAATATATAAAGGAAAAACTACAAGAAGAAAGAGACAAAACCACCATCACAGTAGGAAAGTTTAGCACATCCTTTCATAGAATAAACAAGTGAAAAGTCAGAAAACATAAAGCATATTTTAACGTCACAATTGACAAGCTTGATCTGAGAGATCTGTAAAGAAAACCTCTATCTAACAACTACCTATTACACAGTTTTTCAAGCACATACAAATATTCTTGAAAATAAATCACATACTCATGTATAGAGCCAGTTTCAACAAATTTCAAAAGATTAATATTTTACAAACCATATTTTTTAACTAGAATGCAATAAAGTTAGAAATCGATAGTAAAAAGATAAATAGAAAACTTAAAATATTTAGAAGTTAAGAAATATACTTCTAAATAACTCATAGATCAAAACAGAAATCAAAATGGAGATTAGGAAATATTTCCAGTCAAACTATAAGATAAATACCATATGTAAAAATTTGTGAGATACAGCTACAGTGCACTTAATAGAAATTTATAGCCTCAAATGGTATGTGAAGTCAGTTTTCAACTTAGGAAAAAGACAAAAAAATAAACCCTAATAAATTGAAAGAAAAAGTAATAAAGGGGAGAAATTAATGAAATAGAAAACAAATATATGGGGGGGATGAATTAGGAGATTGGGATTGACATATATACACTAATATGTATAAAATAGATAATAAGAACCTGCTGTATAAAAAATAAATGCATGAAATTTTTTAAAAAGGAAATAAAACAAATATACAATTAGGATTTTAATGGTGGTAGGCAGACATTAAGTGTATGGGTGTTGAGTCAAGATTTTAGACCACACCCTTCACTTACCAGCTGTATTATTTTGGGTGAGTTACTTAACTTCTTTGAGTCTCAGTTTCTCATACATGAAGTGGGAATCATAAGATTATTGTGAGCCTTAAATTATACATAGTATATAGAATGATACATAACTTTAGCAGAATAAAAAAAAAAAGCTGATAGGTGGGTCTTATAAAGACTAATGAAATTGACAAACTTATGATAAGATTGATCAATTAAAAGAAGAAAGGATACAGATAAAAATTATTAAGAATGAAAAGTGATTAAGTTGCTGGGGCTTGGGCAGGGCAGGGGTGTGGTAATGAATAGGCAGAACACAGAGGCTTTTTAGGGCAGTGAAAGTACTCTGTGGGATACTATAATGGTGGATACATGTCATTCTGCATTTGTCAAAACACATAGAATGCACAACATCAAGAGTGAAACCAAATGTAAACTACAGACTTCGGGTGACAGTGACGCCAAGGCAGGTTCATCAACCATAACAAACGTACCGCTGTGGTGAGGGATGATGATAGCAGGGGAGGCTGATCCCGTGCAGGGACAGCAGGTATATAGGAACCCTCTGCACTTTCTGTTCAATTTTGCTGTGAACCTAAACCTGCTCTACAAAAAAGTAAAGTTTATTATTTTTTAAAAAGTGACTTAAGTATAATGTTGTATAGAAAAAGAAAAAGGTTAAGAAGAAGATAGTGCAAAAAATAAATGCCAGGAAGTTTGCAAACGAATGCATTTCAAACCTACCAAAACCGACTCTAGGAAAAAAAAAAGGGGGGGGGAGTATTAATAGTTCAATAACCACTCATGAAATCGAATTCAGTAGGTAAAACTCTTCTCACAATGAAAACACTAGGTCCAGATGGTTTTACTAGCAAGTTCTACCAAAGTTTTGACTTGTTCTACCAAGGAACCAATACTATTCCAGAGTATAGATAAAGAAGGAGCAGTCCCCAACTCCTTTTATTAAGCGATCACAGTCTTGATTAGAAAACTCAGTAACAATATTACAAGAAAGGAAAGTTATAGGCTGCATCAATGAAAGTCCCAGCGGGAAATAAGATGATTTGGGGAGGATTTATTTACAACGTGTGGTTGAAGGGGAACAGCAAAGGATCTTGTACCTGGGATAGGAAACAGGGAAGAGAGAAATTACCAGAATCCAAAAGGACAGAGGGTGAAGTAGACTGGGCCTCTTTGACAGGGCCTTCTATCAAAGGGCACAGCCAGCCTGAGGTGACCTCACTTTCCTCCCTCCCACCAGCCTCCTGCCAGGGCTCCCCATTCACCCAGCCCAACTGTGAACCAGAGAGTACACTGAAGATGGTCATACCTTTACACCAGCCAGCCCCACTTGGCAGTGAGCACATCTGCAAGGGCAAATAGAAAATCTCCAAATCACAAGCCAAACTTGCTCATGAATTTAGATTTAAAATCCTTTTGTAAAATTAGTGAATTAAATCTAACAATGTATGAAAATTCTAATACAGAATAACTACAATGGATTTAAATTAAAAATGCAAGTTTGGTTTAACTTTAGAAAACAAATTAATGTAGTTCACTATATTAACAAATCAAAGGAGGAAAAATCGTGATTCTCTCTATAGATGTAGAAAAGGTATTAACTAAAATTCAATATGTGTTCATGATTTTAAAATAAACATATCCTCAGCAAACTAGGAATAGAAAGGACTTCCTTAACCTACCAAAAGCCTAGCGCAAACACGAGAAACTAAAATGTTGAAGGTTTTCACTTGAGACTACGAATATGACAAGAATGCCTGATAACTCCACTTCCTTTCAACATTGCATGGGAAGTCTTAGACAACACAATGAGGTAAGAAAAAGAAATGAAAGGCAAGAGCCTTAGAAAGGAAGAAAGAAATTGTTCTTATTTGCAGACAATATGGTTTCTACAGAGGAATCTCCCTAAATAATTTACATTTAAGTTACTAGAATTAATAAGAGTATAACAAGACTCCTGAACACAAAATCTAAATATAAAAACCAGTTGCAATATTTATACACCAGCAACAAAAATAAAAAGTAGTTTTTAAACATTCCAAAAGTATGAAAAAATAAAATACTTAGAAGTACCAAATAACCAAAGATGTGCACGTCTTTAGGGAAGAAAATTCTAAGCCTTTATTGAAAGATAGTAAAGAACTAAACAAATGAAGAGAGGGGTCTTGTCCCTGGATTAGGAGACTCAATATTGCAAAGCTTTTCCCTGAATTAGTACACACGGACCCCAGGTCCCGAGAACTATGGGGAAAGGGGCTCAGCAGGGAACTTCTGAAAAACCCAAGAAAGTGAACACAACTAAGAGTTGGCTTTCATCTTTTTTTTTAAGGTGACAATTTTTAGGTGATTTTTAAGGTGCTTTTTTTTTTAAGGTGCCAGATGTTTTTCTAACACAGTCCTTTGTTTCCCCTTGGTCTGTGTCTTTTGTTCTATGTTGAGCCTTTGTCCATGTGTAACCTATCTATAGTTTGCAAATTGTACAGGCAAAGCAGATAGGACTAGTCCAAGACTGCTCCAGCTGGGGGCAGTGGGGACCAAGGGCCAGAAGAAAAGCAAGAAAGCAGTTTATACACCAGGTATATTAGTCTGCTACGGCTGCAACAACAAAGTACCACAGACTGGCTGGCTTAAACAACAGACATTTATTGTCTCACAATTCTGGAGGCTGAAAGTCTGAGATCAAGGGGTCAGCATGGTTGATTCCTTCTGAGGGCTCTCTCCCTGGCTGGTAGATGGCCGTCTTCTCCCTGTGTCTTCACATGGTTTCGCTCTGTGTGTGTCTCTGTGTCCTGATCTCCGCCTCTTATAAGGACACCATTCATACTGGATTAGGGCCCAGCCAAATGACCTCATTTTAACCTCAGTCACCTCTTTAAAAGCTCCATATCCAAATACAGTTACATTCCGGGGTACTGGGGTCAAGGCTTCAATATATGAATTTGGATGGGCCCAATTCAGTGCATACCACCAGGTTTCAAGTACTTTATGTGCTTGGTTTCAAGTAATCCTCCCAGCAACGCTATGAGGCAAACATTCCTTCCTCATTCATATATGATGAAACTGAGGCCCGAGAAGATTAGGTAAACTGGCCAAGGCCACACAACTAGTAAATGGCAGAGACGAGTCAAAGCAGGTCTGACTGCCCCCAGTGTACCACACTGCCTGCTGGGACCAGGTGGCTACGGGTCACGAGGGCTATAGCGGTATATTATAAACAGGCACTAAAATTACTGCACGGAGGGTCACATGCCCATGTGTAGTCAGCCCTAAACTTTCCTTCTCACTCCCCTGTCCAATGCCCCATTGTGTCTCCGTTTCCCCTAGGCCAGCCTTTATATTTTATTTATGTTTAACTTGACTGCGACTCTTGGCAGGAATTGGAGAGATTCCCTCTGCCTAGGAAGGAGGCGGCCTCTTATGGTTTCCATAGAGGTGGGTCTAAAAGGAGCAAAGAAGGATGCTCAGAGCCAGGGAGAGGTCTGTCCCTGACTGAGGGCTGGTGTGGGGAGCAGCTCGGAGGCTGGAGCAGGAATCAGGAAGAAAGCTGTGGAATTCTGCTGTGGGTAGGAACGGGGCTGTGAACAGGCAAGTATGCCCTTACCCACTTCTTCCCCGGGAATTCAATCCCAGTCTGGTCCAGAGGGGCTGAGTTCAGATCAGGGGTTCCCAAGTGTTATGAGCTGAATTGTGTCCCCCAAAATTGATATGTTGAAGTCCTAATGCCCAGTAGGTCAGACAATAATTGTATTTGGAAATAGGGTCTTTAAAGAGGTCATTTAGGTTAAATGAGGTCATTAAGGTGGGCCCTCATCCAATATTATGGTGTTCTTATAAGAAGAGATTAGGAGAGGGTGGGATGAATTGGGAGATGAGAATTGACATATGTACACTACCATGTGTAAAACAGACAGCTACTGGGAACCTGCTGTATAGTGCAGGGAGCTCAGCTTGGTGCTCTGTGACAACCTAGACGGGTGGGACGGGGGGGAATGGGGGGAGGGAGGGGATACACATAGCTGATTCACTTCGTTGTACAGCAGAAACTAAGACAACATTGTGAAGCAATTATACTCCAATTAAGAAGAAGAAGAAGAAATTAGGATACAGACACACACAGAGGGAAGACCATGTGAGGACAGGGAAAGGAGACAGATGTCTACAAGCCAAGGAGAGAGGTCTCAGAAGGAACCAGCCCTGCCAAACCCCTGATCTCAGACTTCCAGCCACCAGAGTTGTGAGAAAATGAATTTCTGTTGTTTAAGCCACACAGCCTGTGGTACCTTGTTCTGGCTGCCCAAAGAGACTAAGGCACCAGGTCATAGGTCTCATCACACTGGAGAAAGCCTGGCTACCAAGACTGTCCCCAAATCTTCCTCAGTTTCCCCCCAGGATTCTCCAAATAAGAGAGATGGGCCCACTCACAACAGACCCTCATCTGAGCCTCTGAGAATCAAGAATAAGCTGAGTTGGGAGAGAATATGAGAAAACTCAAACTTTCTACCATCATTGGTAGGGGTTTCGCGGTGGCAAAAGGAGAGAAGAGGGGGAAAGAAACGTTCAGTAATACAAAGCAATAAAAAATCAAGGCACACTGATCCATCCCTGAGCAAGCTCGGCCTTTGGTGACTTTGTCTTTTTAAACAATATCTTTAGGGATATCTGTCGGCTTCTTCTATAAACTGCAATTCTCCCAGGTAGCTCTGTGAACCAATGGGTTTCATGTTACCAGCCGACCCAAATCTTTAGGAATTTAGCCCAGGTCTTCTGTTTTTCCATCCCTTATTCTAGCAGCCAAGAGGCAGGCTACTTGTCCTCACTACTAAGGTGGAAGAAGGCCATAAAAGGATTTACAATCTGAACATTCCAGAACCTTCTGAATAAATCTGCCCCACTGTCTCCCCTAAAAGCTGGACCAACTTTCTGAGAGCTGAGGAATACATTTTCCTTCTGGACCAGCCTGTCCATCTCAGCTTAGTTCACACAAACATGAAACCCTTATCAAATGACAAGCTGCTCACCACAGAATAGGAAATTTCTAGATCAGCACGACAGTTGCCAAGTTGGAAGCACAAAGATGGAAGTGGCCTGTGTCACTTGTCACCAAAGTTCCACAGCCACGATGTAGCCCCGGCGTCTCTGCCCTTCCCACTGGCAAGTCCTTGGACTGTTTGAGAACTGGTCATGGTCTGCCCTGCAGTGTGAACTCGCAAACGGGGGCCCACGCTCCCCACAGGTGGAGGTGTCCATGCCAGTCTTGTCAGGTGCATTCCAGCCCCTGTGGCCTCTTTTGCAGCGACAACCTTGAAGGCCACAGTCCCGGGCAGCATCAACCACTAATCATTCCACCACAGAGGTAACAGAATGTTAAAAGTGACACTTTGGGGGCCAAGCTACTTTCACCGTGAAATTCCAAAGCAAGACATGTTCACAGGAAATGCTCGAGGTCTGCAACCTGCCAGCCTCCTCACCCACCTGGAGAATATAATGAGTCAGCAAGTTGAGAGATGGGATTTTATTTATTTATTTATTTTTACTTTTGGCTGCGTTGGGTCTTCATTGCTGCACGCGGGCTTTCTCTAGTTGCGACGAGTCGGGGGCTACTCTTCGTTGTGGTGCATGGGCTTCTCATTCCTGTGGCTTCTCTTGTTGTGGAGCACGGGCTCTAGACACTCGGGCTTCAGCAGTTGTGGCATGTGAGCTCAGTAGTTGTGGCTTACGGGCTCTAGAGTGCAGGCTCAGTAGTTGTAGCATGCGGGCTTAGTTGCTCCGCGGCGTGCAGGATCTTCCCAGGGCAGGGCTCGAACCCGTGTCCCCTGCATTGGCAGGCGGATTCTCAACCACTGAGCCACCAGGAAAGTCTAAGAGACGGGATTCTAAAGAGAGGATTTTCTGAAAAGAGTATCTTTGGAGAAAGCTGTGCTTCTTGGGCAGGTGAGGGCCTGCTGCCTCATCTGAAACACATTGGGGGTTTCCACGAAGCCACTTGGCCATCTTACCTTGTGACTCCCTCTCGCTGAGGGCAGAAAAGGCTGGGGCCCTTTCCCAGCCAGGAAATCCAGAGGAGGGGGTGGGGCGGTCAGGCTGCAGTGGGCTGAATAAAGGTTCATAGATGTCAAGTCTAATGCCTGGAACCTGTAAATGTGACCTTATTTGGAAAAAGAGTCTTTGCAGGTGTGGTTAAGTTAAGGCTCTTGAGACAGGGAGGTGATCCTGCATTATCCAGATGAGCCCTAAATGCAATTACACGTATCCTTGTAAGAGGGAGACAGAGGGAGACTTAAGCGCACACAGAGAAGGCCATGTAACCAGAGATGCAGGGATTAGAGCGACGGGGCCACAAGCCAAGGAACGCTGGCAGCCACAAGAAGCCCAGAGAGGCAAAGAGCAGATTCTCCCCCCAGAGCCTCCAGAGTGAGCTCAGCCTTCCTGACACTGGATTTCAGCCCAGTAAACTGATTTCAGACTTCCATCCTCAGAACTGTGGAAGAGGACATTTCTTTTCAGCCATCAAGTTTGTGGTTATTTGTTACAGCACCCACAGGGCACTACTTAACATGCAGGGTGACTCCTGCTTGGGTGGTGACGCCAGATGCAAGCGTCTGAGTTGGGGTCACCCTCCATCCCGGAATTTGTCAGGGCAGGCGATGCATGAAGGTTTGAGCCAGATGCGGGCCACACAGGTAGGGAACCAGGATGGCCTCATCCAAACTCATCATCTCTGCCTGGAGGGGCAGAGACCCCAGCCGCAAGAAGTTGGAGGTAAACCCTAAGGGAAAAGTCCCAAGTGACCACCCAGAAGAGGGACACCTCCCCCTGGGTCAAAGACACACAGAGCCTTAGAAGAGCCCACCAGGAGAAAGGTCAGCTTAAACCATAGCAGGCTCCCACCACACCCACTTAAGTAAGAGCTATCCTATGCCTCCCACTCGCCCCGAACCCCAGCTTCCACCTTGGGGAAGAGCAGGAGGGGGCACAGAAGCCCAGCAGAGAATCCCCCTTTCCCACGCAAGGCTCCAGCCTTAAGCAAGCTAAGCTGGAGCCGGCGGGGGGAGAATGGAATGTCAAAGTTGAGAGTTTTGACTAATATCTTGGCCTGGACATTCAAATTCCAAATTGAGACTGTTTTCCATTTAAAGCGACCTTAGGACAGACTATTTCCTAAGAGGAGCAGAAAAGGCAGCGCCTGCCAGCGTTTTCATCCCGGGCCAGGGAACATTAATCCCACTGAACACATTTCAAAGGGGCAGCAGCAAAGAAACCCTGAAGCTGTGTGCCCAGTGCACCGCGAGCCAGGTTTATTCAACATGCTGGTTGCAAAGGCTGGTGAAAACATCTCAGTGGAACGGAGCATCGCTGAGTTCCTGTGAAAGGAAAAAATGCAAATTTGTTTTCGGTGTCACTTTGAAGCTTCCTGCGCAGAGCCCTTGGCCTTGACAGACTCGCACTGACGTCAGCGCAAGTTAGCCAGATCCCAGCAGCTGTTCACCTCCTCCCTCGACGGCCTCGAAACCCGGTGCAGAACACGCTGATTTTGTTTCACGGAAGATTAAAAACATTTGCTGCTGCGTCCATAATTCACAGGCCCTGTTATCACTGGGACCAGGAATCCTGAACAAGAAATGCTTAGTCCCCTCTCAAAGCCGAGGAGCAGCCCCCAGAGAGAGGCCAGACACAGGATGATGCATCATCTGGGACCCAGCCCAGAGCTGGGTCATTACATCCTTTGCCTTTCTTCTGGAACAAGAGGAGAAGGATCTATACACCCTTCAAAACACGGTCATGTGCCCCAAGCTGCTTTGTCCTCACGTGCTGTAAGAGAGACAGGGCTACACAGCCCTGGATGAGCGCCTCCTTGCCCCAGGTCTCACAGCAAAGTATCAGCAAAGCAAGATGAGAAATGAGCTCCCTGGCTCCTCGCAGGGGTGTAGCAGGGCTGGTGTTGATGGTGGCAAAGCTGACTGTCATGTGGCCCGCCCTGAACCTGCAGCCGGGACCCCAACTCTACCTGGAACCTTCTGGTCCCTCCCCGCACCCAGGAGGAGACTTGGGCAGGCAAAGCCCAGCTGAGATGGTTCCTGCAGCAAAGAGCCAGTTCTTCTCCAGAAATCCTGGTGGGACAGATGGTTTGTCAAGCTGGTAGGTAACTCCACATCTTTCCATCAGGCTGCTCAGACACATCGCTTAGGTAACTATTGTTTGGCGCCTCCCTTAAAATTCAGCAGAGGCCAGTAGATTCTTTATCCCTTTCATTTGTTTAGTTGCAGGAAGTAATGCTCTTCCCTAATTAAGCCAGTGAGTTGGGCGAAGAGAAGGGATGTGAGAGAAGGAAGCAGGGACTGGGGGAGGGCTGGAATGACGGTCACACCTCTCTGTGGTCTTCGGATGCTCTCAGCAGGGACCTGAAACATGTGGGTGTGCCTCAGAGCTAACCCCCCAACTCAGAGCCAGCAGATACCTGAGTCTGATTCCTCCCCGTGCCATCACTTTTTCTGAACATAGCAGTGTTGGTCTGAGCACTGCACCAAGCTCCAGCTAACGCTCAAGGTCCAGCTATTGCTGGACCTTCCCTCTCCCCTCTCCTGGGGGTCTCCCCTGTGCCTCCCACCCCGAGGTTGTGTGGGGCCCTTCATCTGAGATCACCTCCCTCATCACGGTTGGCTGCAGTGGGCTGTGGCATTTCCCAGTTGGCTGTGGGCCACGGGAGGGTGGGGACTGTGCCCTGTCTAAACCCCATCACATAAAATGCAAAATGAAGTATGCCAAACTCAGAAAAAGAGTCGAGATGTTACTGTTGTTGTTGCATTGCTGTTATTTATCTAGTAGAGTAAGTCCCCTACACGCGAACCTTTAAGTTGCGAGCTTTCAAACATGCGAACACGCGTTCCATCAACATCAGGCATGAGTGAAATTGCAGCTTGCCCTCCATCTCCTATCGCTGATGATCCTTCAGCTCTACCATCTCCTACCTCCTCTCCCTCCTCCAGTCAGTAACTCTTCTTGCCTGTTCACTCGATACCAGCCCCTGTATGCCAGCTGTTGTACTGGACTACTGTACTTTTCAAGGGACTGCACTGTAAGATTTAAAATGTTTTCTTTGGGGACTTCCCAAGTGGCGCAGTGGTTAAGAATCTGCCTGCCAACACAGGGGACACATGTTCGAGCCCTGGTCCAGGGAGATCCCACATGCCGCAGAGCAACTAAGCCCATGCGCCACAACTACTGAGCCTGCGCTCTAGAGCCCGTGAGCCACAACTACTGAGCCTGTGAGCCGCAACTACTGCAGCCCGTGCGCCTAGAGCCTGTGCTCTACAACAAGAGAAGCCACCGCAATGAGAAGCCCGCGCACTGCAACGAAGAGTGGCCTCCGCTCGCCACAACTAGAGAAAGCCCGCATGCAGCAACGAAGACCCAACGCAAGCAAAAATAAATAAATAAAATAATTAATTAATTTTTTAAAAAGTTATCTTTATTTTCTGTGTTTGTTTCTTTTCGATGCATTATTTGTGTGAAAAGTATTATAAACCTGTTACAGTACAGTCCTACATAGCCGATTGTGTTAGGTGGGTACCTAAGCTAACTTTGTTGGACTTAGGAGCAAATTGGACTTACAAACACACTCTCGGAAGGGAACTTGTTTGTATGTAGGGGACTTACTGTAATGATAAATAACCACGTTTCCCTTTCTGGAATCTGAGTAAACCCATAAGATGCTGCGGATTCACATCACGGACTGTCTGCACTCTCTGTTCAAAGTTGGGGGACTTTTCTGGAGGAAGGCAGACTGAAAGAAGGAGTTATTTTTGCTGTTGTTACTTGTAATCAATCTTTTACTCACAGCTGCAAACCTTTACTCAATTATGGATGAAACGTAAGAACCTTTTTGAAATGCTAAGAAAGGAGTGGGTACCAAGGGACCAAAGTAAAAATCCAAAAGCTGAGTGGGGAACAGGCCGGGGTTGTCCACTGCACATGATCCACACAGAGGCAGAGAGATGGTGGCACCAACGGGAAGGAATTCGGGAAACTCTTGCCTCCCCCCAGTTGCTAAATGCTATTGAAATACTATGGACAGAACAATGAGAGGAGGTTCAAGGTTGGCGTGAAAAGGTCAAGATGCCATCAAAAAAAAAAAATTTAGTGGGACTTCCCTGGCGGTCCAGTGGTTAAGACTTCGTGCTTCCACTCCAGGGGACACGGGTTCGATCCCTGGTGGGGGAACTAAGATCCCACATCCCACATGCCGAATGGCTCGGCCAAAAAAAAAAGATGCCATCACTCCCTCAGCAAACATTTACTGAGTCACTTCATGTGTCAGGTCACAACTGTAAGGGGACGCACTCATTATCCCCCAGGAGTTCCCAGCCTCTGGGAGACACTGTCACACCAGGCTGAGCAAATGCTATACAACCAGGTCTGGAGGAGCAGTGGGCGCAGAAAGGGGATGCTACATGGAGGCTCGTGGTAACAGCTCAACCCAAACACCAGGCAGACCCGGGCCAAGCCCTGGGTCCGAATCTTGTTAGCACTGGGACCAAACCTTGCTAGCACTAGGACCATTGCCAAGTTATTCAATCTCTCTCAACCTGTTCATGCCCCTTGAAAATGAGACTATCAGTGCCTGCCTCAGAGGGTTGTCATAAAACGATTAAATAGAACATACAATACAATGGTCAGCCTAGATCACTGCTTGAAGAAAATACTCAGTAATATTGGCTTTTGTTCTTATTCACCCGTCGGACAAAGTCAGACACTTCCACAGAGGAGGTAAGATTTTAGATGCATCAGGACTTAGGAAGGAGGACCGTGGATTTGGTGAAAAGGAGATGTCATTCCCAAGAGACCAACACGTACGTAAATGCACGGCATGTTTGGAAACCAGCAAGGGGTTCAAAGTCTTTGGCCTGAGGGACTCACAGGAGGGAAGAGCTGGACAAGTGGATTTGATCCATGCTAGGGAATTTGGACTTTGTCCTGTGGGCATTTGGTCAAAGGACTGGGGTCAGAAAACTTTCTCTGAAGAGCCAGGTAGTAAATATTTTCGGATAGGCAGGCCATACATTTTCTGTTGCAACTACTCAACCCTGCCAACGCAGCATGAGAGCATCCATAGACCATACGTACATGAGTGAGTACAGTTATGTCCTAATAAAACTTTATTTATAAAAACAGGCAGTGGGCAAGATTTGGCCTTCAGGCAGTAATTTGCCCACCCCTGCTTTAGATTAGGAAACAAACCTGAAATCCCCTACAACACGGTGCCCCCTGCCCCTTTCCACATGCCAACAACCAGCACTGTTCTTAGATCCTTATAGCAGGTCCAGTGGCTCCAAGATATCGCTAAATGGTCTGAAGATTATCCTGAGCTCCCCCAATCCAAGCTCTAGAGGCTGCCGTGCATCAAGATAATGTGTTCCACAGAATGAGAACTGCTTTGCCAGGAGCACTGAGTGTTTTAATAATCAATCAATCAATCAGTCAGTCAGAGAAAACTCATTAAGCACATGGTGCTGGAAACGTTGAGATCACTGAGGCTGGATCTGCAGGAAAAGCACGTGGTTCGGTGAGAAAGTCTCGCTTCCCAGTTGCCTGAGTTCTACTCACAGTTTTACACAGTTTTAGTTGTGCACAATCCTCGAGAGTCACAGTTTCCATTTCTTAATCTGTACGATGAAGGAATTCAGCCAAGCGAGGGTGTGGAGAAAAGGGAACCCTCCTACACTGTTGGCGGGAATGTAAATTGGTGCAGCCACTATGGAAAACAGTATGAAAGTTCCTCAAAAAACTAAAAATAGAGTCACCATATGATCCAGAAATCCTACTCCTGGGCGTATATCCGGAGAAAACTCTAATTCGAAAAGACACATGAGCCACAATATTCATAGCAGCACTATTTACAATAGCCAACATGGAAACAACCTAAATGTCCATCAACAGGTGAATGGATAAAGATGTGGTACATAGAGGATCTGCACAGAAGGGGAAAGGCAGCACGTGGAAAGGAGGGCCTCTGGAGTGTGGAGTTCCAGAGTTTGGAGCCATGTGGCTGACAGGGTCTTGGTGTTCCAGCCGGGTGTCAGGCCTGTGCCTCTGAGGTGGGAGAGCTGAGTTCAGGAAATTGGTCCATCACAGACCTCCTGGCTCCACGTATTATCAAACGGCAAAAGCTCTCCCAGAGATCTCCATCTCAACGCTAAGACCCAGCTCCACTCAACAACCAGCAAGCTACAGTACTGGACACCCTATGCCAAACAAATAGCAAGACAGGAACACAACCCCACCCATTAGCAGAGAGGCTGCTTAAAATCATAATAAGGTCACAGACACCCCAAAATACACCACTGGACATGGTCCTGCCCACCAGAAAGACAAGATCCAGCCCCCTCCACCAGAACACAGGCACTAGTCCCCTCCACCAGGAAGCCTACACAACCCACTGAACCAACCTTAGCCATTAGGGGCAGACACCAAAAACAATGGGAACTACAAACCTGCAGCCTGCAAAAAGGAGACCCTAAACAGAATAAGATAAGCAAAATGAGAAGACAGAGAAACACACAGCAGATAACGGAGCAAGATAAAAACCCACCAGACCAAACAGATGAAGAGAAAATAGGCAGTCTACCTGAAAAACAATTCAGAGTAATGATAGTAAAGATGATCCACAATCTTGGAAATAGAATGGAGAAAATTCAAGAAACGTTTAACAAGGACCTAGAAGAACTAAAGAGCAAACAAACAATGATGAACAACACAAAAAATTAAATTAAAAATTCTCTAGAAGGAATCAATAGCAGAATAACTGAGGCAGAAGAACAGATAAGTGACCCAGAAGATAAAATAGTGGAAATAACTACCACAGAGCAGAATAAAGAAAAAAGATTGAAAAGAATTGAGGACAGTCTCAGAGACCTCTCGGACAACATTAAATACACCAACATTCGAATTATAGGGGTCCCAGAGGAAGAAGAGAAAAAGAAAGGGACTGAGAAAATATTTGAAGAGATTATAGTTGAAAACTTCCCTAATATGCGACAGGAAATAGACAATCAAGTCTAGGAAGCACAGAGATTCCCATACAGGATAAATCCAAGGAGAAACATGCCAAGACACAGATTAATCAAACTATCAAAAATTAAATACAAAGAAAAAATATTAAAAGCAGCAAGGGAAAAAGAACAAGTAACACATAAGGGAATCCCCATAAGGCATCAGCTGATTTTTCAGCAGAAACTCTGCAAGCCAGAAGGGAGTGGCAGGACAGATTTAAAGTGATGAAAGGGAAAAACCTACAACCAAGATTACTCTACCCAGTGAGGATCTCATTCAGATTTCACGGAGAAATTAAAACCTTTACAGATAAGCAAAAGCTAAGAGAATTCAGCATCATCAAACCAGCTTTAAACAAATGCTAAACGAACTTCTCTAGGCAGGAAACATAAGAGAAGGAAAAGACCTACAATAACAAACCCAAAACAATTAAGAAAATGGTAATAGGAAACTACATATCGATAACTACCTTAAATGTAAATGGATTAAATGCTCCCATCAAAAGACACAGACTGGCTGAATGGATACAAAAACAAGATCTGTATATATGCTGTCTACAAGAGACCCACTTCATACCTAGGGACACGTCCAGATGGAAAGTGAGGGGATGGAAAAAGATATTCCATGCAAATGGAAATCAAAAGAAACCTGGAGGAGCAATTCTCATATCAGACAAAATAGACTAAAATAAAGACTATTACAAGAGACAAAGAAGGACACTACATAATGATCAAGGGATCGATATAAAAATTGTAAATATTTATGCACACAACATAGGAGCACCTCAACACATAAGGCAAATGCTAACAGCCATAAAAGGGGAAATCGACAGTAACACAATCATAGTAGGGGACTTTAACACCCCACTTTCACCAATGGACAGATCATCCAAAATGAAAATGAATAAGGAAACAAAGCTTTAAATGGTACATTAAACAAGATGGACTTAATCGATAGTTATAGGACATTCCATCCAAAAGCAACAGAATACACTTTCTTCTCAAGTGCTCATGGAACATTCTCCAGGATAGATCATATTTTGGGTCACAAATCAAGCCTTGGAAAATTTAAGAAAATTGAAATCCTGTCAAGTATCTTTTCCAACCACAATGCTATGATACTAGATATCAATTACAGGAAAAAATCTGTAAAAAATACAAACACATGGAGGCTAAACAATACACTACTAAATAACCAAGAGATCACAGAGGAAATCAATAAATACCTAGAAACAAATGGCAATGTAAACACGACGACCTAAAAGCTATGGGATGCAGCAAAAGCAAGTTTATAGCAATACAATCCTACCTCAAGAAACAAGAAAAATCTCAAATAAAGAACCTAACCTTACACCTAAAGCAATTAGAGAAAGAAGAACAAAAAACCCCCAAAGTTAGCAGAAGGAAAGAAATCATAGAGATCATAAATAAATGAAAAATAAATGAAGGAAATAATAGCAAAGATCAATAAAACTAAAAGCTGGTTCTTTGGGATTTCCCTGGTGGCGCAGTGGCTAAGAATCTGCCTGCCAGGGCTTCCCTGGTGGCACAGTGGTTGAGAGTCCGCCTGCCGATGCAGGGGACATGGGTTCGTGCCCCGGTCCGGGAAGATCCCACATGCCGCAGAGCAACTAAGCCCATGCGCCACAACTACTGAGCCTACGCTCTAGAGCCTGCAAGCCACAACTACTGAAGCCTGCGTGCCACAACTACTGAAGCCCGTGGGCCTAGAGCCTGTGCTCTGCAACAGGAGAAGCCACTGCAATGAGAAGCCCGTGCACCACAACAAAGAGTAGCCCCTGCTCGCCACACCTAGAGAAAGCCTGCGTGCAGCAATGAAGACCCAATGCAGCCAAAAATAAATAAATTAAATAAGTAAACAAAGAAATAAAATATCATAAAAAAAATAAATAGTAAAAGCTGGTTCTTTGAGAAGATAAACAAAATTGATAAACCATTAGTCAGACTCATCAAGAAAAAAAGGGAGAAGGCTCAGATCAACAGAATTAGAAATGAAAAAGGAGAAGTAACAACTGACACTGCAGAAATATAAAGGATCATGAGAGATTACTACAAGCAACTCTATGCCAATAAAATGGACAACCTGGAAGAAATGGACAAATTCTTAGAAAAGCACAAAGTTCCAAGACTGAACCAGGAAGAAACAGAAATATAAACAGACCAATCACAAGAACTGAAATTGAGACTGTGATTAAAAACCTTCCAACAAACAAAAGCCCAGGACCAGATGGCTTCACAGGCGAATTCTATCAAACATTTAGAGAAGAGCTAACACCTATCCTTCTCAAACTCTTCCAAAATACAGCAGAGGAAGGAATACTCCCAAACTCATTCGATATAAAAGGCCACCATCACCCTGATACAAACCAGACAAAGATGTCAAAAAGAAAGAAAACTACAGGCCAATATCACTGACGAACATAGATGCAAAAATCCTCAACAAAATACTAGTAAACAGAATCCAACAGAACATTAAAAGGATCATACACCATCATCAAGTGAGGTTTATCCCAGGAATGCAAGGATTCTTCAATATACGCAAATCAATCAATGTGATACACCATATTAACAAATTGAAGGAGAAAAACCATATGATCCTCTCAATAGATGCAGAAAAAGCTTTTGACAAAATTCAACACCCATTTGTGATAAAAACCCTCCAGAAAGTAGGCATAGAGGGAACTTACCTCAACATAATAAAGGCCATATATGACAAACCCACAGCCAACATTATTCTCAATGGTGAAAAACTGAAACCATTTCCTCTACAATCAGGAACAAGACAAGGTTGTCCACTCTCACCACTATTATTCAACATAGATTTGGAAGTTTTAGCCACAGCAATCAGAGAAGAAAAGGAAATAAAAGGAATACAAATCGGAAAAGAAGAAGTAAAGCTGTCGCTGTTTGCAGATGACATGATACTATACATAGAGAATCCTAAAAATGCTACCAGAAAACTACTAGAGCTAATCAATGAATTTGGTAAAGTAGCAGGATACAAAATTAATGAACAGAAATCTCTTGCATTCCTATACACTAATGATGACAAATCTGAAAGAGAAATTAAGGAAACACTCCCATTTACCACTGCAACAAAAAGAATAAAATATCTAGGAATAAACCTACCTAAGGAGACAAAAGACCTGTATGCAGAAAACTATAAGACACTGATGAAAGAAATTAAAGATGATACAAACAGATGGAGAGATATACTATGTTCTTGAACTGGAAGAATCAACATTGTGAAAATGACTCTACTACCCAAAGCAATCTACAGATTCAATACAATCCCTATCAAACTACCAATGGCATTTTTCACAGAACTAGAACAAAAAATTTCACAGTGTGTGTGGAAACACAAAAGACCCCAAATAGCCAAAGCAATCATGAGAAAGAAAAATGGAGCTGGAGGAATCAGGCTCCCTGACTTCAGACTATACTACAAAGCTACAGTAATCAAGACAGTATGGTACTGGCACAAAAACAGAAATATAGATCAATGGAACAGGATAGAAAACCCAGAGGTAAACCCATGCACATATGGTCACCTTATTTTTGATAAAGGAGGCAAGAGTATACAATGGAGAAAAGACAGCCTCTTCAATAAGTGGTGCTGGGAAAACTGGACAGCTACATGTAAAAGAATGAAATTAGAACATTCCTTAACACCATACACAAAAATAAACTCAAAATGGATTAAAAACCTAAATGTAAGGCCAGACACTATCAAACTCTTAGAGGAAAACATAGGCAGAATGCTCTATGACATAAATTACAGGAAGATCCTTTTTGACCCACCTCCTAGAGAAATGGAAATATAAACAAATGGGACCTAATAAAACTTAAAAGCTTTTGCAGAGCAAAGGAAAACATAAACAAGACGAAAAGACAACCTTCAGTATGGGAGAAATATTTTCAAATGAAGCAACTGACAAAGGATTAATCTCCAAAATTTACAAACAGCTCATGCAGCTCAATATTAAAAAAACAAACAACGCAATCCAAAAATGGGCAGAAGACCTAAATAGACATTCCTCCAAAGAAGACATACAGATTGCCAACAAACACATGAAAGGATGCTCAACATCACTAATCATTAGAGAAATGCAAATCAAAACTACAATGAGGTTATCACCTCACACCAGTCAAAATGGCCATCATCAAAAAATCTACAGACAACAAATGCTGGAGAGGGTGAGGAGAAAAGGGAACCCTCTTGCACTGTTGGTGGGAATGTAAATTGATACAGCCACTATGGAGAACAGTATGGAGGTTCCTTAAAAAGCTAAAAATAGAAATACCATATGACCCAGCAATCCCACGACTGGGCATATACCCTGAGAAAACCATAATTCAAAAAGAGTGATGTACCACAATGTTCACTGCAGCTCTATTTACAATAGCCAGGATATGGAAACAACCTAAGTGTCCATCAACAGATGAATGGATAAAGAAGATGTTGCACATATGTACAACGGAATATTACTCAGCCATAAAAAGAAACGAAATTGAGTTATTTGTAGTGAGGTGGATGGACCTAGAGTCTGTCATACAGCGTGAAGTAAGTCAGAAAGAGAAAAACAAATACCGTACACTAACACATATATATGGAATCTAAAAAAAAAAAATGCTTCTGAAGAACCTACTAGGGGCAGGACAGGAATAAAGATGCAGACGTAGAGAATGAACTTGAGGACACGGGGAGGGGGAAGGGTAAGCTGGGACGAAGTAAGAGAGTGGCATGGACATATATACACTACGAAATGTAAAACAGATAGCTAGTGGGAAGCAGCCACATAGCACAGGGAGATCAGCTGGTGCTTTGTGACCACCTAGAGGGGTGGGATAGGGAGGGTGGGAGGGAGACGCAAGAGGGAGGAGATATGGGGATATATGTGTATGTATAGCTGATTCACTTTGTTATAAAGCAGAAACTAACACACCATTGTAAAGCAATTATATTCCAATAAAGATGTTAAAAAAAGTAAAAAAAAAAAAGATGTGGTACATATATACAATGGAATACTACTCAGCCATAAGAAAAAAGAATGACATAATGCCATTTGCAGCAACATGGATGGACCTAAAGCTTATCATACCAAGTGAAGTAAGTCAAAGACCATAAGATATCACTTATATGTGGAATCTAACATATGACACTAGTGTTCATTACCTACGAAAGTTCATTACCTACGAAACAGAAACAGACTTGCAGACATAGAGAACAGACTCGTGGTTGCCAAGGGGGAGGGGGGGTGGCATAGGGAAAGACTGGGAGTTTGGGGTGAGCAGATGCAAACTATTATATATAGGATGGATAAACAACAAGGTCCTACTGTATAGCACAGGGAACCATATTCAGTATCCTGTAATAAACCATAATGGAAGAGAAAAAAAAAAAGAAATTCAGCCAAATGGCAATGTGATTCTGAGTTTGCTTCAGAGGGCTTCAGGGGTGGGGAGGGCTTTCTGGCACCATCTTGAAGGAAGCCATGCCCATGGGTTGGCCTTGAGGGGTCAGGCTGGCATTCTTTGGGGGAAGGGACAGCATGAACCACGGGGAGAGGAGGTAACGGGCAACCAGTGCATGAGCCTTCCTTTATTGAGGAAGGGTTCAGGGAGGGAGATGCAATAAAATGGGAGAAATGGGTGGAGACAGTGCATTGAAGACTCTTGGTGTTTTCTGCTGTCATTGCAAGAAGAAGGAGACTTTCTGGTGTATAGTATAGATCAGGAATCAAAAATGCCTGCAGGGGCTAGACAGGTAGGAGTGAGTACGTGGGATGGATATAACCACAGGGAACCATAAGAACAGGACAGACTGGCGAGTGCAAGCCCTGCCTAGGAGAGGTGCTGGCACTTAGCTCCAGATGACTGCCGCCATGTGGTCTTCATGGCTCAGTGTGGTTGATCTGATTTTTTTTAAGAATGTTGGAAATTTAGATTTGTATGTGAGAGCTCCTGATTTTTAAAAATTGACTAAATTGTTTTTATTAACATCATGACAGCCAAACAAAACATGGCTGGTTAGATTCTGCCCAAGTTGCCAGTTTGAAACTTCAGCTGTAGATGGTGAGGCTGATTTCAGAGTGAGCTCTGGAGAACCAGCAAAGCTAAAGAGCGACGGTGAATCCAGTCCCAGCCTCTGCAGACGGAGGCCTCCTTCAGCATTAGATCAGCTACAAGCTTCACCTGAAACTAGGATTAGCTAGCTACAGGACCCCCAGTTAAATTTGAATTTTAGATAACCAGAATACATTTTTAGCGTAAGTATATCCCAAATATTGCATGGGACATAGACTAAAAAGTATTCAGTTTATCTGAAATTCAATTCAAATGTAACCGAGCATCTTGCATTTTTATTTGCTAAACCTGGCAGCTGTCCCTGGAACCCCACCCCAGGCTCCAATGGGGTCAGACCCTCCCAACTCCTCTCAGAGCAGCAGACTCCACCCTCGAGGACACAGGGATATAGTCCACGATGCAGATTTCAAAGGAAAGGGAAGCAGATCACACGTTTGAGGACCTGAACATGGCCGTAACTTCAGGTGATCTGTATTAACTACCCTTGGCATCAAAGCATAGATATTCTGGAGCCATCTCAGCCCCTCACCAGTTGTGTGTCCTTTGGCCCTCTGAGCCTCGGTTTCCTCATCTCATAAATGGAGAAGGGAACTCCAATCCCACAGGATTGTCAAAAGGATGAAATGGAATAGATGTAAAAGCATTATCACACTGTGTCTGGCACCGGGCAGATGCAGAACAAACATCTGTTGTGTGTTCAATGAAATTCTTCCACCTCAGAATGATTGTCTTCCTACTGCTCCTGTCACCAAGCCAAGATCTGTCTACTGAGGGTCCCAGAAGGCTGAGGCAGGGCAATATGAGAAGCCCACTATGGCAGGTGACGTCTCTGGGGACGGGGGAACAGCCAGAGAGCTGAGCTCCTGGTGAACCACCAGGATCACAGTTCAGGGGGAGAATGAGACCCTGGCTTCCTACACTTTCAAGGCTGGAAGTCACGTGTGCAGAAGCCTCCATTTATTTGTTTGTTTGTTTGAAATATATTTGAAATATAACACTGTAAGTTTAAGGTGTACATGTTTTGTTTTGTTTTGTTTACAGCAGGTCCTTGTTGGTTTTCTATTTTAAATATAGCAGTGTGTACACGTCAATCCCAAACTCCCAGTCTATCCCTCCCCCCGACCCTTCCCCTATGGTAACCCGCAAATTCATTCTCTAAATCTGTGAGTCTGTTTCTGTCTTGTAAATAAGTTCATTTGTAACATTTTTTAATGCCATTTGCAGCAACATGGATGGACCTGGAGATTATCATTCTAAGTAAATCAGATAGAGAAAGACAAATATCACAAAGTCTCGCTTATGTGCTGAATCTGAAAAAGACTGATACAAAAGGCGTACAATATTGTTGACTTGAGACGTTTATATATTGTAACATGATTGCCACTGTACCGATAGTTAGCACTTCTGTCTTGTCCTATAATTATCATTGCTTTTTTGTGGTGGGAATAATTAAGATCTAGTCTCTTAGCAAGTTTGATGAATATAATACACCCGATATTGCTGTCTATATTCACTATACTGTGCGTTAGATCTCCAGAACTCATTTATCTGCTAGTTGCAAGTTTGTACCCTTAAATAACTCTCCAATTCCCCACACCCCAACCCCTGGAAACCACCGTTTTACTATTTGTATGCATTTGGATTTTTCAGATTCCACATATAAGTGTTACGTAATATTTGTTTCTCTCTGTCTGACTCACTCAGCCTAATGTCCTCAAGGTCCATCCATGTTGTCCCAAATGGTAGGATGGCCTTCCTTCTCATAGCTGAATAATATTCCATCCCGTATATATACACCACATCTTCTTACCCATTTATCTGTTGGTGGACACTTAGGTTGTTTCCATATCTTAACTACTGCGAATAATGCTGCAATGCCCATGGCAGTGCACATCTCTCTTCAATATCCTGTTTCCATTTCATTTCCCTTGGGTATATACCCAGAAATGAATTTGCTGGGTCATATGGCAGTTCTATTTTTTAACTTTTTGAGGAACTTCTATATTGTTTTCCATTGTGGCTAAAGCGATTTACATCCCCGCCAACAGTGCACAGGGGTTCCCTTTTCTCCACACCCTCACCAATGCTTGTTATCTCTTGTCTTCTTGGTGAAAGCCATTTCTAACAGCATGAGGTGATAGCTCACTGTGGTTTTGATTTGCATTTCCCCAATGATTAGTGATGCTGAGCATCTTTTCGGGTACGTGTTGGCCATTTGGATGTCTTCTTTGGAAAACTGTCTATTTAGTTCCTCTGCCCATTTTTAATAGAATTGTTTGGGAGTTTTTGTTATTTTGGATATTAACCTTTTATCAGGTACGGGGTTTGCAAACGTTTCTCCCATTCTATATGTTGCCTTTTCATTTTGTTGATTTTTTCTTTTGCTGTGCAGATGCTTTTAAGTTTGATGTAGTCCCACTTGTTGATTTTTGCTTTTGTTTTTTGTGCTTTGGTGTCATATCCAAAAAAATCACTGCCAATGCCAAGTTCAAGGAGCTTCTTCTCTATGTTTTCTTTTAGGAGTTTTATAGTATCAGGTTACATTTAAGTCTTTTTGATCCATTTTGAGTAAATTTTTGTAAGTGGTATAAGACAGGGGTCCGATTTCATTTTTCTACATGTGTTTATCCAGTTTTCTCAACATCATTGTGGAAGAGACTATCCTTTCTCCATTGGGTGTTCTTGTCAAATATTAGTTAACTCTGTATGCTGCTGGGGGGGTGTAATTTTGAGCTCAGAATCCTCCTTCTCAATTCATGGTTTGCCACTGTTCTTCAGCAGCATGGCTACTCTTGCAGGTAGTACAGAGATGGTTTCTTAAGCACTCAGAATGTTTTTTGAGAGGCTCAAAGAAACCCAGGATTAGCTCCAGCCACCCTCCCCACCTCCATGTTCAGGCCTGAGAGCCAAACCCAAA
This sequence comes from Hyperoodon ampullatus, assembly GCF_949752795.1. Taxonomy (NCBI): domain Eukaryota; kingdom Metazoa; phylum Chordata; class Mammalia; order Artiodactyla; family Ziphiidae; genus Hyperoodon; species Hyperoodon ampullatus. The sequence continues at coordinate 118,856,597 of NC_136914.1, read as the reverse complement.
CACAGAACAGCTGGGAAGGCCTTCAAGCATTCTGAGGCACAAAATAGAACCAGGAGCTTGAAGTTCTCTATCTGATTCCTTCCTGACTGCTTAGAGGATGACAAAGGATGTCTTCACTTAAACACAGAGATGCCACTGCCACACACTTATCTGATACACCCCCCCCCACAAACACACACATTAAAGGTCTCTGTGAGAATCTGTTTAAACTATGTCCCTTGGGAATACTGTATCAGTTTCCTAGGGGTGTGTCTTAGTCTATTCATGCTACTATAACAAAAGCACCATAAACTCTGTGGTTTATTAACAACAAACATTTATTTCTCACAGTACTAGAGGCTGGAAGTCCAAGATCAAGGCACCAGCAGGCTCAGTGTCTGGTAAGGGCCCGCTTCTGTGTTCACAGAGAGCAACCTTCTCACTGTGTCCTCACAGTGAGAAGGGATGAGGGAGCTTCTGGGGTCTCTTTCATAAGGGCACTAACATCATTCACAGGGGCTCCACCCTCTTGACCTAATCACCTCCCAAAGGCCACACCTCCTACTACCCTCACATTGGGGGGTCAGGTTTCAATATATGAATTTTGGAGGACCCATACATGCAGTCCATAGCACCCGCTGACCTCTACGACTTGAAATCCCTGTAAAGGGAAGCCAGCCCTTCATTCCATGGTTAAACATAGGCTTAAATGCAAACGAAATAACTTAATACTCTTTTCCTATGAAACTCAACTTCAAAGTAGCTAAAAGATAATAATTATGCCCGGCATCTGTCTTTGTGTTTTTAGGCACTTTGATGTATACTCACCACACTCACACCAAGAGGACCCCCAAAAGGAAATGCAAACTTTATCATTCTGGAAACCAGAGTCAGTGCTAGATTTCTAGAAGCCTGACCAGGGACTCTGGACACTCAGGATTGGCCTAACTGACCCCTTCCAAGCACACCCTCCAGGAAGGGGAAGGGCACGTGGGTAAACCAAGCTCTCATCCAGACACCACTGCCATGGGAGACCAGCCATCCCTGTTCTGTGCCTGCACGGCCTGATCAATGAAATGCGGATAACGGACTTGATTTCTCTCACTGAAATTCTTGAGAAGTGTTAAGAACCAATTAAAGATGTGTCTAAATGCTTGACGGAAATAAGAGTAAGCTACAGAGAACGTGACTTGAGCTGAAAGCGGCAGGATTTCTGGGGAAGTTTTCTTCCCTCTGTTCTTTCCTCCCTCTTTCCACAAATGGTTCTTGGGTCTTGAGTACCTTGTGCTAAGTGCTGTGATCAAAGTGACCAAAACAGAGGGTCCGCTCTCTGCAAGTAATCAGTTCACTGAGCCACACAATCCCCCCAAAATTATCCCACCACCTGTAATCATGGGGCAGCTTGCTCACATGCACAGGGCCTGAGGAAGTAGTGCTGTCCTCCAAGCAATTGGAAATGAAGGTCACAGGTCATCCATTGGCTGCAGCTCAGGCAGATGGGCTAGATGCTTCCTCAGCCTCTGGACAGGCCTCTGATTCATTAAAGTGAATAGGATCGTAGGTCCCTGGGCTGGACCAATTCTAGAGGTCAGTGAGGCCAAAGCTCTCCCCTAACAGATCCGGAAACTGAGGACACCCAGGTGGGGACCAAGCCTCCCACAGTTCCTCAAAACAGACTAGCATCCCAGGCCTTCTGTGTAAACAGAGTCGATTTTCCCTGCCTAGCAATTTAATTTATGAGGTTCTTTTATGGTAATGAGTTGGAACTGCGCGCACACACACACACAGAAATGTAGCACAAACCACTGTGAGAGCTGAAAAATGCTATTCTCCCTCCAACATCTCCACACCATTCTCCTGAAACTACCTACTCCTGCAAGGTTCCTGTGGGTTAATTATTGCTGCAGAGGAAACGGCAGTGATTTGCATCAACTTCCATCTACTGTAACCACGCAATGTCAGTCCTGCAGGAACAGGCTTGGGTTAACCTATGAGCCCCACTGCTTACAGGTAAGAGGGATGCAGCTTTGACCCACGGCACGGCTTCCCTCGACGAATCACACACAGTGCCCCTGCCGCCTGGGGGCCCCTGCCGCGATGCGGTTACCTGCTCACCTGTGCTTGACACGTCTGATAATCCCGGAGCTTTCCCACCTGCTCCTCGTGGCAGCAACAGCCTGAGGCCCTAAGCTCAATGTGGCCTGGTATTTCATTTGGCCTGTTTGAAAGTTCCATCCATACCTGGTGAGCTCATCAATAACCATCAAAGCCACCTTTCTTCCTCTCCAAGTTCCAGGCTTTTTATAATGACTGGCTCCCAGTAGAATTTCAAAATATGACTGGTTAGCGCAGGCCAGGCCCAGTTCTGAAGGCAGGGCCAGTTACCAAACAGAATCACGTGCGTTCAGGGAAAGCGTAAAGAAATCGCTACATAGGACTGGCCTCTGGGGTCCTGAAGGCCTGAGTCCTCTGCTCTCATATTGCAGGGAATTTGAAAGCTCACTGGCTGTTTGTCCACCTGTGTGTGTAACAGGGCACCGACTAGTTCTGAGAAAAGGAAGCGTCTGTAATCCATACATTGATATGCAAAGGTGAGATGCATTGTGAGAGATGCACCTGAAGTAGGTTCCCATTCTGCATTTCACCTTTATCCTGGGATTCCTGTGTCACACGGCTGCCCAAAGAGGGTTTCGAAAGAAAGTTCTGCTTGTACACACAGCTCATCTACAAAAATCTTTCACGGAGCCACGTTTCAACCAAAAAAACGAATATGTTTGCATTCGTATGTGTGGACTGTCATTAGGTGATGAGGCACGTAAGGGCACCAAGAGTTTCACATCAAGATAGCACCTGTCCTGGAAGATTCTCGATGATGCTAAGTATGTTCCTAAGTATAACAAGTATTTCATATTTATAGATGCTGCTGCATTTTCTCCCTGAAAGGCGCTGAGCAACCCTGTACTGATCACCGTGGGCCCCAGGAGCTGTTCTCATAGCGCTTAGCTCACTCCCTGTGGCTGGTTCTCACAAGCTCTGGAGGGCAAGACTGAGCCCCATCCTGTTTCTCTACCCGGGCTGAGGAGGGCAGCTGGCTTAGTGGGTGCTCAGTAGCACTGGGGCAGGAGTGAGTGGGTGAAGGTGTGTAGGGATGGACAGAAAAGCAAAGTCTAGTTCATAGAGAGCAAGCCGGTCAGGGAGGAAGGCTGTGGCCACCAGAGAAACCCCACTAGGTGAGGATGAGGGGCAGAAGGGGGCTGCTGCCTGTGGTTGCCTAATGTGCAAGAGGCAAGTATCTGCCGAGGAATTTGGCATGAAACACATGGCATCTTGTATGCCTAGTTTCTAGGGATCTTCCTGGGGGGAAAAACATGGAGGACTAAGGAAGTGTAGCAATGGCCGACCTGGCGGCTAATGCCAGGATTACACACACTGATCAAGATCAAGTCCATCCAGGTGTTACTCAGGACCACCCCCAAGCCCTGACAGGTACTATGGAGGCCAACAGCTGGGCCCAAGTCCCCTCACTGATGGGCATGTCCTTCAAATGCTGCCCAGGTACAATCGGAGCTGCACACCTAGGCGCCATGCCATCTTAGGGTGGGCTTGTGTCATGGCTGATGGCCGTGACCGGTGACTGGGCTTCCCCACATGTGTGACGCCCGCCTGCACCTGGAGCAGCGTGGAAAGGAGACCTGCCTGCCTACAGGGGCCTCACCCACTCCCTACCTCCCACCCGTCCTCCAACCCCCACTCCCCCCTACTCCCACCAAATCCCCACCGGCCCCTCCCACCCAAGCCCCACCTTCCACTCTCACCCAGGAGTTGCTGACAATTGCACTGAGTCAAAACAGAGTCCACTCCACGGCCTCCACTTTGCAGCTCCATCATACTGTCTAACCTTAGATGACCCAAAACAGCGCTATTACCTTCCTCAGCCATCGCCCCTATAAAGAAACACAGCTGCTAATGTCCTTAACCATTGCCAGCTGAAGCCACATCCTGGCCAGTGCATCGGCCTTTATAAACAGCCCTGCCCACAGGCCAGGGGCACACAACACCCTTGTGCTCCCAGCTAAGATGTGGGCCCAGGTGCTGATGGCAGGAAGAGAACTCTGCAGCAGCCCCCGAGGTTCACAGAAGGCTCTTGGCTGCATTATCCTATCAAATCCTTGTCTCCTTCAGCAGACTGAAGCTCAGAGAGGTTCAGAGTCAGAAAATGACAAAGCCAAATCAAGCTCAGGTCTTCTGACCGAAAAAGGAAATGTAAGAGCAGTCAACCACCCCAGAAAGGGGGAGAAGAGCTCTGTAATGTCTCTTGGGGCCCTGCAAGGTGTTTCTCTTTGGATATTATTAGCCGTAAAGAGGCCTAAGGACCAGGACCAAGGATTTTTCTTTGTAATTCCCTAGAATATTTGAGGTCTCAATTCAACACGTTTATTGAGAATCTACATGCTGTACGTCGTGCTAGAAACTGGGTTGTACAGAAACAGTTCCTGCCCTCAGGATGGTTACAGTCCCAGAGATGAGAGCAGCAAGAAAGGAGATAATGACAATAGAGTCACGGGGAAAATGAGAGAGGTCTCCGTGCAGTTCAGAGGAGTGTGATTGATTCTGCCTTAGGGAGGAAGCTGTCTTTGGAGGAAGCTGTGTTGACACTGAGTGAGGATTTTGCAGGATGAATAGGAGTTTGCCAGGCAGTTGAGAAATTGGGAGTTATCCCTGGCAAAGGCAACCATACCTATCAAGGCCATGGGCATGACCAGCACACAGCTGCTGGAGAACACAAGTTGCTCAGTACTTCTAGATCCCAGAGTGACAGGAAATGAGGCCAGAGATATAAACAGGGTCCAGGTCATGGAACCAGCTTTGCATGCTAGGCTAAGAGCTTGGATGTGACCCATAACTAATCAGCAGTCATGGAAGCATTTCAACAGGAGTGCATAAAGAATATGTGGTACATATGTACAATGGAATATTACTCAGCCATAAAAAAGGATGAAATACTGCCACTTGCAGCAACATGGGTAGACCTAGAGATTATCATACTAAGCAAAGTAAATCAGAAAGAGAAAGACAAATACCATATGATATCACTTATATGTGGAATCTAAAATATGACACAAATGAACTTATCCATGCAACAGAAACAGACTCACAGACATAAAGAACAGACTTGTGGTTACCAAGGAGGAGGGGAGGGTGCGGGAGGGTTGGATGGGGAGTTTGGGATTAGCAGATGCAAACTGTTATATATAGGATGGATAAACAACAAGGTCCTACTGTAGAGCCACAGGGAACTAGATCCAATATCCTGTAATAAACTATAATGGGGGGGAAAAATACCAGGAGCTCATGCTCAGATTTCCACTGTCAATGGTCACTCCACTCACAGTCTGGAGAGGGTTTCAAAGGAGAAGCAAAGAGACGAATAGATCAGTTATTGCCATAGTCCAGACAAAAGAGATGTGGACCCAGGTGGGGCTGCCGAGCTACTGAAGGGAGGACTGACTCAGGTGACAAGAGTTAGAAAGTAAACTCAACCAACAGACTAGAATAGGGGAGGTACAGCAGAGCCGAGGATGATGTCCAGGTTTCCTGCCTTGTGCACCTGGATGAGTTGTAGCATCCCTGACTGACGTGGGAAATACCGGGAGAAAAGCAGACTTAGGATGATGGTGCGTTCATTCCTGGCCATCTTGGATTTGAGATGTCCGTGGGACCGTCCTGTCCAAGTGGCCCTCGTGCACCTGGAAATGTGAGTGTGGAAGAGAGCACAGACGAGTGACCTTAGCAAGCGTGTCTTCCGTGGGCTGGTAGGGGGGTTGTGAGAAAGTGAAAACAAGAGTGTAGACGAGTCCTGAGTTAGTGCAGCTAAGGGTGGAGAGAAGGAAAATCAAAGTCATGCAGGGCCACGGAATTGACTTCCCTGGGACACAAGAGAGCCGGAGGGAGTGAGGGGTGGCCTTGGGGCCAGGATGCAGGCATACATGCAGATGGGTGGCCAGGAATAGGAAAGGGCAGCTTGTTCTCAGTTCCTGGAGAGAACAAGAGACAGATGCATGAGGGCAGACATCACTTGGTAAGTTGAAACAAAGGGGGACAAGAAATTGAGAACTATATGTTGTTCTCCTTTATAAAAATTGGGCTTAATGAAAATGTTATCTAGGTAATTAGGTTACACTTTAAAGTGACCAGGTAAGAGAATCTTTAGAAAGATAAACTAATGCTAAGTATAATATGCTCATACCTCTCCATAGCGTATGCACATACATTCATGATACACCAAATGCCATAGGGTAAAACTCCTCTTGGATCTGGCAACACTGAATTATTTTACTAAGATTCTTTAAAACCATAAAGACAGTAGGTTCCGGGGGGTTTTAAAACCACTGCATGTCGAACACCATGTAGACTTTGGCTACCCCTACTTAGAATAACCAAACTCCATGAAAATATAACATAAATTTCTGCTCATCTGAGAAAAGGGCTCTCTGTCTTGGTATCTGTTCTTCCAAACATCACCAAACTCGAGAGCAGAACACAAGCTTCAACCTCCCAAAGGAGAAGCATCTCCCATCGCGCAAAGTAAAAATGCCTTTGGAGACAAATTTGAGGGCATTTTGAAGATTTTGATGTGCAGAGAAATCTCAAGCTTGAAAGAACAAGAAGCAAGGCGAAATAAACATTTCCAGTATTTTAAAGAACCAAGGCATCAAACTGCTCATTTGACCAAGGGGAGACTTACAAAAGCCTTGGTATGTAGGTTGAATCCAAAGTGGATCGCCATGGCTATGGGCTTTTAAACCATCACTCGCTGAGGACAGGAGTGGGTGTCAGGTCCACATTTGGGCCCCATCCATCAAACACCTGCCTCTGCAGAGCACGGTGCAGGCGCTATACGGACGCAGGTCCCACCACCCTGGGGTCACCCTTCAGGACAAATTGCAAGGCAATTACAGCATCTGCCACACAGGGGCGCTGTGAGACATAAGGGATGTGGTCCAGAGTGGAGCAAGGTAGCCCCTCCCACTGCCTGAGAAGAGGAGCTCATACCTCCCCACCAGCAGCACTTGGGCAAGAGAAAGGACTTGAAGGCAGGGGGCTGAGTGTGTCCCCTGGCACCAGGCGAATCCCAGCCCTTCAGCGGGTCACTCTCTGGCTGTGCTTCTCAGGAGTCCTGCTTTCTCTGCCTCAAGAGTTTGGGGGGTCAAATCAGGGTCTTCACGCAGGCTTCTGGCTCCAGAAGCTCACTGTTCAACTGCCACATCCTCTTAGCAGGATAACTGGGGGCAGGAGAGGAAAGGAAGAAGATTCGGGAAATGTGCTTGCCTCCTGGGAAGGAGGAGACCCTGGATGCTGCACTGGGCTGGGAGCCCAAAGGCTGGGTGTGATGCAGGCACCAGAGGAGCAGATGGCAGAAACCCTCCGCGCAAAGCTGAGGACTTGGGCGTCCAAATGAGACAGTCTCCTCTTCCTGATCGCATTATTTTCCTCTTGGAAAGGTTTTTTTGTACATCTTGAGTTCAAAGGAGAGTTTTGGGCAAAAGAGAGGTTGTCCCATCCCCAAAGCGGGTACTTGTCGGAACATGTGACTTGCCGAGTGCCGACGGGGAAGGGCAAGGAGCCCTGGACCAACGTCCCCAAAGTCCTGAGGCAATAGCAGGGCACCCGCTCTGAGTCAGAGGAAGGGCATGCTTCTACTATGACCAGCTCCTCCAGCACCGTGTCTTTCTCCTTCCCACGTCCCTAGGCTGAGAAGCAGGTGTGGTCCATTGCGTCAAGTTTACATCAACGAAAATCACATTCCTGGGCGCCTTGATTCTTTGACACATGCAGTTTCTGAGGCTGAATGACCCCTGACCTCTGGCCAGTCCCTGTTTACTCCTCTGCACAATCCACTCATCCATCAGGGAGTGGCCGTGCCCTTGGGAGGCGCCTCCAGCTCAGCCCCAGGGGCAGCCTTGCAGGGGTCCAGGAGCCACAGGTTGCCCGGTGCTGGTGCCCAGAGCATCCTCGAGGGCACTTGCTGGGCACCTGCTCATATGAGCCCACCCCACCCCCGCCCACCTACCTCCATGTCAGCGACCTGGTTGCGTTCATTCATTCGGGGGGATAGGTACCATACGTCTCCAGTGCCAGGCTTTGCCAGGTGTCAGGGATGTGATGGGAGGTAAACCAGGCACAGTCCCATCCCTGATGGAGCTCACCTTTTGGTAAGAGATGTCAGAAGCAAACAAACAAAGAAACCAGGTTCTGGTGGTGGTAAGTGCCATGGAGAGCATCGAGATCGTTGGGGGCATGGGTGTTAATTCCAGGGAAGCCTCTCTGAAGAAGGGACACTGAGCCGAGGCCTGAGTGATGACCTGCAAGGATATTTCAGCTCTGGTCCCTGAGCAGGAGAGCCCAAAAGGAAGCCATGACGGAGGGCCAGGTCACAGGCATGAGGCAGAAGGCCCCAGCACTGTCCCAGCTCATCAAATACAGGCGCCTGGGACTGCCCTGGTGGTCCAGTGGTTAGGACTCCGAGCTTCCACGGCAGGGGGCATGGTTTCGATTCCTGGTCGGGGAACTAAGATCCCTTGGCCAAAAAAAGATACAGATGCCCACTGCCCGGAACATTTGCGACAGTGTACGGGCCTCTGTCCTCACCCCCCGACCCCTGAGGCACAGGGCTTTCATGGACGCCAGCATAGGTGGCACGCTGTGGACTCCCTCACAAAAGGAAAGCAAGCACGGCCTGCTCAACTGGGAAGAGAGGTCATCCCTGCGAGGACACTCCGGTAGCTCACAGTTGGTCCGATTTCCCCAGGTGACCCTCCAGTCACATCCATCACAGGATCCAAAAGACCTCAGCCAATGGAGGCAGTCAGCCAGCTCCTATAGCTGGCACCCTTGCCCCAGCTCTTGGGTGTGAACCCCACTTAGTATTTGGTCCCTTTCTCAGAAGAGGGGCTGGTTCAGGTATGGCCAGGGTCCTCAGGGCTCTGGGCTCCTGGGCCTGGCTGCCTTGCACACACTCCCTTCTGGAAGCTCCCCTTCTCCCCGCCACGTGGAAAGGTGCCAGGCCACACCGCGCCTTCGCTTGGGAGCAGGGCATCTCCCTCCTGAACATCGCAGGTCCATGTGCTTCCTGAGGTGATGAGTGACCTTGACTGACGTGGGTGAAATAATGGCCTTCAGTCTCAACCTTCTTGGTCACGTTGCAACACAGCCCTCTGGAAGGAAGAACTAGTTCCCAGGGCCAGCTCGGGGAACTTCAAACACCTCCCAGTCTGGGCTTACCAAACTCACCGTCAAACGATCGGTCCACGTGCCAGAACCGCCCTGGCCCGCTGCCACAAAAGGTGCAATGGCAGGGCCTTGGCGAGGTAGAGGCCGGAGGACTGGGGCTGATTCCCAGCTCTCCCTTTGCTGTGTGACTTTAGACGAATAACTCAACCTCTCTGAGCTGCTGCATCTGTACCCACATGTGAGTTGTGGGGAGAATCGAGTGAGAAAATGGCCGTGAAAGCACTTTGTTAGTTTGAAAGCACCACACCAGTGACAGTCCTTCCGTCCGGTTGAAAAATTGATCCTAATGGGTGAACTTTTGAGTTTTTACCCAAGGAGCTCTTGGGATATGAGAACTGATATCCCTGAATCCACTTCAATGTTTTTAGTATATCAGCAAGTAAATTTCCGGGGTAAAATCCAAAATAGAAACTCCATGCCACATTGTAGAGCATTATGATAAGATGTCAGGAGATCCCCATAGCTGTAAACACCATAATATATTCTCTGCTCCAAAATAATTCCTTGCAGACCCAGAATTGGAACTTCCATGGCACTACTGGCTATGAGTTGACCCTGCAATGAGATACAGTATTGGGGCCCATAGGGCCTTAGGCTGTTTTCTCTGAAACAAGTCTTTTTGTAGCTTACAATTTATACTATGAGAGAAGAATGAACAAGTTCTTCGAAGCTACATGCTTTGAAGTTGCACAAAGAATCCTGCCTCCTGGGCAATGACCCTTGCTGCTCACGTGGGTCCATGTTCTTCAAATGCCTCTTCTTAGAAGAAATTGCTAAACTTTCACCATTCCATTTTATCAACCAAAAGAGAGGCAAGACTCGGGTCCTTCCTCACCCACAGGTAATAACATCAGCCTAATTATGATGCCCAAGGACAAATGACCAAGGATGTGGCTGTGAACAGAGGTGGGCTGGACATGAAGGGACAAGCAGGCTGGGTCTGCAGAAGGCTGTTCACCACATTACACACACCCGTCTTGGCTAGTCTCCTTCCCCAGCAGTAGGAGAGACCTCCCCCACATCAGAAAGTAGGGATCTGATCCTCCTTGAAAAATACGGGGTGTGAGGGACTTCCCTGGTGGTCCAGTGGTTAAGACTCCGTGCTTCCACTGCAGGGGGCCCGGGTTCGATCCGGGGAACTAAGATCCCACATGCCAAGTGAGGTGTGGCCACCCCCCCCAAAAAATATATATATGTGTGTGTGTGTGTGTGTGTGTGTGTGTGTGTGGCTTGAGCACTGGAAGGCTCCAGTAAATTCAAAACCAACTGCAGTAGAACCGTCCATCTTTCTTCTCCATGATCTCAGAGGGAGAGTTTAGAAACACCCAGAAGTCATCCTTAATTCCTCCCTCCTTCGTGCCCCGTGTCCTGTCCATCACAGTCGTATGTCAGTACTGCCTCTCCAAGAAATCCGGGCTCACGTACTCCTTCCCCTTGCCCGGTCCCCTGGCCAACGACCTGCTCACTCCCAGCATCGCCTCTTGCAGTGTCTTTCTCCCTAACCTGGGAACAGGCCACCCTCATTTCCTTGTCGGGGCCTCTGCCCGGCTGCTCCCTCCCTCTGGACTGCGCGGCCCAGGTCTGGCCCTTCCCCAGCATCCGGGACGAGCTCACGTAGACTGCTCTGCTCCCCTATGTAAAGTCGGTCCTCCCCTCGCAGCCTCCCCTCCAGCCCTTCTCTGTTACATCATGCATTTTTATTTTCCTTTTCATTTGATGTGTTGATTATCTGTCTCCTGTGAGCCCCGTAAGCCAGGGGCCATGCCTGCCTCATTCGCCACCACATCCCTGGCACCTGGAGCCACTCCTGGGCCAGCACGGGCTGCTCAAAAAGTACTTAATCACCCCCTCTGAGAGCCCAGTAACTCTGAGCAGACTGGGCTTGGTACAGCACACTGACACTTCCTGGGGTCACCAACGGCCAGTGTCAACACCTCAGCCCACAGGGCTGCGACCGAGTTCCCGGGGTGGCCGCCAAGGCCCATCAGTGCTGAGGAGAAGCCCTGAGCCTCCCCCACCCCCGGCCTCCTTCTCTGCGGGGCGGCCCCTCCCTCCAGGAGTTGGGCTTCGGCCCCAGCGTCAGGCCGCCCACGCCCCAGAGCCCTGGGGAGGACAGCACCCTTCTCCCCTTCTTGGCCTCACCACCCGGCCAGGTAAGCCTCGCCATTTCCCCATCTGTAAGACAGGGACAAAGAATGCTTGGTCGCCCCACCTACTTCTCACGGTGTTGTGAAACTACTGTTTGCTTGGAAAACACTCTGAGCAACTTGGGTAAAGGTGCCTGTGGTTCAGATGACGTTGCTGTATTCAGTCCAGGCCCCGGGCCCTCCAGCTCATCATCCGGTCACCGCCTTGCCTGCCCGAGGGATGGGAGGTGCGCAGCCTCTCCTGTGTCACCAGGCCTGTGTCACCAAGCCTACTGGCCACACTGTGATCCCAGAATAAGCCTACGAGGTGCGTGTGCATTCCTGGGGCCGCCTGACCCACTGATTTCAGCAGAATATGAGCTCTCTGTGGGCCTGGACATTGGCCACCGAGTGCCCAGCCTGCCCTGTTGTCAGGAAGGAGAGCCAAGGGTTACCTGGGGATAACCTGCCCGAGCTCTGGCCACGTGGGGTGGGGCTGAGGCCTCGGTGCCAGCCTCTCAGGCAAGGAGCCGGGAACAGAGGAACTCGGTCTTGGCCCCTGGCCTGGGGAGGACAGATCGCAGCCTGCAGGCACTCAGGTGCCCCTCATCGGCTGCAGATGCAGTGGCCACCATGTTGCCATGACAACCATACTTGGCAACCATATCTCTGCCCCGCCCCCGGAGGGGAAGACCCCCAGCACTGACCAGGCATTTCCCGGAGCAGCTTGAGGTTGATGATGGAGAAAGGCCAAGGGGTAGGCAGTACGAGGGGACAAGGAACACACCTGCCGTTCAGCCAACAGTCCGGCCTTCACTTCCGACTGGACGTTGGACTCAGCGCCCCCAGATCTCTCTCCCTGTAGCCTCCACCCAGGGGCTGCTGCTTCCCTAAAGCGGGTGGCAAGGCATTTAGCAGACAGTGAACAACAGACAGCATGTACATTTAATTATAACTCTCCCGGATAGGAAGGGCTGGCTATATACAGTATGTCTGCCTGTTACTAATTATATTTATTTTCAAATGAGGGGGGCGGCGGGGAGGGGGATCTTCTGAAGATGAGTCAGAAAAAAAACCCTTCGGTGTTATGAAAGCAGAGCCATGTCTCCCAAGGGTGTCTGTAACACGTGGCTGTCACCGCCTGACAACGGAAAACCTGAGCTGAGCCAGCTACACCGCTGAACACGGCGAGATGGCTCTCCTCGCCCTGGGGCCCCTCAAGTGGGCACCGGAGCAGCTGAAAGGGCTTCTCTCTGCCAGAGAGCCTGACAGCCTGGCTGGGCCTCCTCCTCCTGCAAAGACAGGGCCACGCAAGCGTCTGCTGTCACCTTAACTGGGAGGCAGCGTTCCAGCTGAAACACAGGAAAGACTTTCTTCCTCATCAAAGGAAAAGCATTCTGCCCAGATGGCCTAAATGAAAAGACTTCAACTTCAATCCCCACACAGCCCACGGTGTTATTTCTAACAACACCGTGAACACCTAGAAACCCAAGATAGTCACCCCCATGCCTGGCAGAAGCCGTCCACACTCTGGAGGCGGTCAGAGCACTGGGCTGTCTGACCGGCGGACGCGGGCCACACACACGTGTGCACACCCCTCCGCGTCCGTGCGTGTGAGGCGCACACGGGCGTTTGGGGCAGGGGTGCTCCTCGGGCCCCATCAGCTCCTCCAACTTGAAGGCGCTTGGCTGCCCTACCTTCTCACCACATATACACCGTGGAGTGAGGAACAAAGGGGACCCAAGGCGACACATCCGCCCAGGGGAGCCGTTCAAAGCCATAGTGTTCAGAAAGGGTTTTCCAATCATTTTTAAAATAGTCACACTTGTTTTGTTTGCTTTCTTCCAGGAAGGCTGCACTGTTTTGGAAAAGGAGGGGGAGGACAAAAAAAAAAAATGTGAGTTCATTTCCTGAGTCTTTAAAATATTTCTCCGTAGACAGAGCATTGAGAAGCCGGGACCAGAGGGCAAGGCGGGCTCCGGGCGGCAGCACACCTGAGGTGCAGAGCGGAACTTGGTCCCCACCCATGCTCTTTACGGGCCGTTGGCGGGGAAACCAGATTCAGCGACAGGGGGTGTGGAAGGACCTGGGGGGGCAGGTCCCCAGAAATGTCATTAAGGCAAGCTGTTCTTGGAATGGGTCTCCCTGTTTGTCCAGGCAAGGTTGGATGATTAACTCAGTTTATCTGAAGGAGGAGGCAGAAAATGGACCCGGTGACTGATAAATTAGGGACCCAGGAGGGAGTTACGGGCGCAGCCAACGCTTGTCGCAGTGCTTTTCACACATGCTATTTTACCCCATGAGCACTGGCACTGTGCCCGTTCCACAGGGGAGGCTCTGGCGGGTACACAGCGGATCTGAGGGCATCCCACCCTCTGCCCCAGACTAAGCCATCTTTCCCGGGTGGCTCTCTGAGCCCTCTGTCCCTTTCCTTCAGGGCTGTAGCAGGCATCATGCGCAGATGGCACCGCGGGGTGAGCTGGCCTACGTCTGTCTATCTGCCCCACTAGGATAAAAACTCCACGAGCACAAGGACGCGCCTACTCACCGGCGTGTGTGGGACCAGCACAGAGCCGCGAGCACAGCAGCCCTGCCGTGTGTATTTGTCGGATAAGTGAAGGAATGAATGAATGAACCAAAAACTCCCGCCTGAAAGGAGGAGAGAAGGCCCAAGAGAGACGCATGGCAACTCCGAGCGTGCCAGCTGTGACACAGCTGGGTTCATTTTGAAACCAGCGGCAGCAGCCAGCCCACACTGAGCCTCCACGGCCAGGGGGCCCGGCTGCCAGGCCTGGGGCAGCTCTGCCCTTCCTGTCAAGGTTCTGTGCAGCGTGGGCAGGGCATGGACCCCTGGGCGGCAGATGGGGGCCAACACCCTTGGCCTGATGGACACTCAGGACCCGGGAGAGCTGTGCTTTATCCTGAAGGCATCCTGGCAATTCAGGGGCAGAGCCTGGAATCAGACCCGTCAGTCCTGCCCGTAAAGTCCAAGATGGGCTCATGGATTAAAGCAATGATCTGGTTTTCAGAGCAATGGTCCCAGTTCCAGTTGAGCTGCACAAAGATGACCCGCAGGCTCAAAGTTTCGGGGCCTGGCCACTGAGAAAGCCTCCCTGCTCTGTAGCCTGGCTCCCCCTGCTCTCCTCCGAGACCCCAAGGCGGATTCAGTGACAGTGAGACTGACTGAGGGAAAGAAAAAAGGACAGGACAGAAGGACATGTAAAAAATGGGGACCGCGTGAGGCAGGGGACCTCTGAAGGCTGATCCGCTGCTGTGTCTTTTATCCTGGTTCTACACACAAGCATCTGTAAGTGCTGTTTGCATCCCTGGATTTGCCTTCAAACCAGGACTTCTGGGGAAACACAGGGCCCAGCCCTTGAAGGCTCCCAGCCCACCGATGATGCCAGGTGGGGAAACCCCAGCGCAACCCACCCCTGTGTGGCACAGAGGCACCCACCAGACTGTCACCACCCCGGGGTCTGCAGCTCCTCCAAGGAGATGGGAGGAGGCACTGGGCAGTCCCAGCCTCCAATGGCCAATTCCTCTCCTTTTCCTCTAACTTTCTGATTCTGCTGGGTTGAAGTTTATGAGAAAATGGATCCAGCCATTTCTAGGGGAAAGAAAAGTGAGGAGCTGGTAACGAAATCACCCTTCAATATGACCACATTCTGTTCCCGGGTCACACAAAGTAACTGTTGAAAAGCCTCCTTCCCTCTTATAGGTGGCCCTTTGGGGCCGAGGCAGAAGTTACTCTGCTGCCTTGTGGGCATGACGAAGCATAACACAGCAGAGAAGACCCGAGATGCCAGGACCGGCTCGCGGGGGCTGCATCCCACCACCATGCTCTCCAAAGGGCCCTTTGGCTCCAATGTATCATATGACTTGTTCTTAGAGTTACATTTTAACTGACAAAGTTTAACAACAACTATGACTTATGGCCTTCTAAAATTGGCAGCAGAAAAATGAACTGAGGAAGTAATGGAAAAAACCACAAGTGAAGCCACTCTGTATTATGCACAATTTCTGTTGTGTTTTTTTTTTCTTTCCAAGCGTGTGTGTGTGTGTGTGTGTGTGTGTGTGTGTGTGTGTGTGTGTGTTTTCGAATGGTAGAAAATATTTTCCAGATACGCTGCCCTGGCTTTCCCAAGCACATATTTATGCCAAGTTTATAAAAAGCAGCTGCAGACAGGGTTGACCGAAAGGATTGCTCTGCTGCCTGGCTTCCAGAAGGTGCTTAGGTCCTCAGTCTGTCATCAGGACACAGACTTACCACCTAAAACTCACCTTCTGCGTCGTGCACCTGAAAGAGGACAAACCCACGGGGCGGCGTGACCCGGAGGGACATGGGGCCCCTGCTGTACTAGGCGTTCACATCCCACTTTTGATTTGCAAGGTGCTTTAGTGACCTGTGCTTTATCATTTTTAGTCATTCGAAATCCCCACGCAGACACAAAAAGGAAAGTGTTCGGAGGCACATTTCACAAATATCTGGATGGCTCAGGGGTGGGGGCGCAGCGATGGGAGGCCCATCAGCATCACTTTCTGAATCGTTCAGAGCAGATGGTGGAGCCGCGTGGCTGAGCCTGTGTCAAACTGTCTGCATCTACTCGCGTTGGCCTGAGACTCCAATCCCCTCCCCTAGCCCCTGGGTGGGTGAAGCTGCCCAGTGAGAAGCTCCAGCCTCCCCTGCACCATGGAGGGACATCATCCTGGGACACCCTGAGCCACTGCCCGCCTGCACCCAGATCCAGGCTCTCACTGGCCCGGGGGTGGGGCGTCCACTTGCCTCCCTCCGCCACCCCGGCCTTAATGAAGATGATAATACCTTGCTCTGTGGCTTTCCTGGGGGTGACTAATTGGTTAATCCTGGGAAGGCCCTTTGAAGATGGCAAGCAGGGTATTACTCATGGGCTTGAAGGCAGGCACCTGACCCAGTCTGGGCCTGAGTCAGCAGAGAGACCTCCCTCCTGCAGGCAGACTGGGCGCGCTGGCCCGAGTCCCTGCTCAAGGTCAGGGTTGGCCAAGGAGAGGGGTGTGGCCAGCATGCCTCCATGGCCTGTGCCATGTGGGCCCAGAGTTTGGGAACCATGTGTCATGGGCGTTTGCGTGGTTGAATAAGCCTCCAAATGACTCCGCCAAAAGGGCAGCGTTACCTCCAGAATATCAGTCGAGACAGCATTTCCTGGTCATTGTTAGGGGAAAATGCTTTTCTCACAGCAAATTCCTCCCAAGCGATGCCGTTTTTCTCCTTCCTCTGGAGGAAGGTGGGCTGGGGTGGTGCTGGGCAGCCTGGGAGACCTGAGGTCAGGGTGCCAGGGCCGGTGACGGCTATGCTGTCTCGTCTCCAGCTCCTGGTCTGCCCAGTCTGCTCCCCACTCACATCTCCCAGGAAGAGGAAGTGGCAGCAAGCACTGGGAACCAGAGGCCAAAACCAGTGGGTGAAGGCGAGGGTCGCTCAGGACCACACGGAGGAGGGGGATTCTGACACAGCGGCAGCTGGGAAGCCAAGAACAGAGAGCCTTTAAGCAGCGCAACCTGACGCCAAGATTCCGCGCCCAGAGCCCGCTTCCTGCGCTCCACATATTCCTCCCCGCTCCCTCTCTCCCTCCCAGCACCTTCTCCCAGTGACCCCTCTCCACGCAGCCTCTGTGCACGCAGCACTAGTTTCTTCTTTCTTCTAGAACACAGGTCATGCGGCCAGAAGGATTGCAGGCACTTCTGCTTTCTCTTTTAGTTCCCCAGGTCCTTATAAGTTTTTCACGGCCCTTTCTCCTTCCATAGACCGCCTGGAACCCTAGAGGCCTCCACAACACACAGAATGACAAAGATCCGAAAAGAGGGTGGAAGGATGGGACCCTGAGGGTGGGAAAGAGGGCAGAGGGACTACTCGTCTTTGCAGGCAGTCAGGAATGGATGGGGTGCAGGGGAGGCGGTGCAGAGCAGAGGGAACAGGCTATGAAATGATTTTCTTCTATTCTGTTTTGAAGGAGGTGGGTGGAAATGACAGTTTGGAGAGGATTAGAATGAGGGAAACCGGTTTCAGGGGAAGCAGCCTCTTTTCTCCAGTTCTAACAGTGCCATCAAGTGGCTTGTGCGAGCAGGTGCAGGGCAGAGCCTCCGGACAGCCCGCGCTGACCCCGTGGAGAGAGGAGCAATGGGGCTTTGCAAAGGGCACCCTGCTGATTGCCAGGGGCCAGCCTCTCGCCTCTCAGCCGCGTAGCCAAACACCTTTCCCTAGATCGGCCGGCAAGGAGGTGGGGGAGATAGCTACCCAAGTGTACCCTTAATCACCCCAATGCATATGGCGACCAAGCTCACCAGGTTCCTGTTTCATTTAGCCTCTGCCCACACACACTTGCATCACTGGGAGGCATTAGGACAGAAGTCGTGGTCCCACGAGAGGCACAGAAGTACATTTCCAACCAGAGAAGTGGTTGAGCAAGCCTGTCTGGGCCATCAGACCCTTGTCTATGTTCAAAGGAGAGCTGAGGGCTGAAGGGTGCTGGGCGAGACTAGACAAGGTGCGCATACCTGGGGAAGCCTGGCCAGCATCCCTCAAGCTTGTGTCCGGCCAGGGACACAAGTCTTCTGGCATTTCACTTAACTGTAGTTGCATTCTTTTTTTTAACTCTGCAAATCAAAATCAATTCGCCTTGGAACTCCACAAGTTGTTTTTCTTTCCAAAGAGAGACATTTTACTGAAACAGAAGACTTTGCCGGCAGTTGTGTATTTGGTACCCGGAACCGAGCAGCAGATGGGGCAAGGCTCAGGGAGAACGTCCCTCCAGGAGTCCAGGCGCCTGATGCTCGTCAAGCCTGAACACTAAGCTGCTGTGTACCTCTGAGGAGGTAACCTCAGGCTCTAGCCTCACTTTCTGTAAAAACAGAGGACACAGCTAGAGCCACGGTTTTCAAAACTCCACTCCTCAGCCCCAGGGGAGGGATGCCAGTTTGGTGGGACTCTGGCCACCATCTCCTTTACCAGAACAACTCAGCCTTTATCCATCTGTCATAGTTGGCTGTTAGGTGAGATCTTATGTGAACAAAGGGTTCCACAGTGTCATAACCACTTTTTTGTTTTTTTTTTATCTTTTAGCCACGCCACACAGCCTGTGGGATCTTAATTCCCTGAGCAGGGATCGAACCCGTGCCCCCTGCATTGGCAGCACGGAGTCTTAGCCACTGGCCTGCCAGGGAAGTCCCCGTCATAGACAATTTGGGGGCACCTGCCCAGACCACGGCTCTCAGAATGGTCCACCCCGCCAGCAGAGCTAAGGCCCTAACACTGTACTTCATGACTGCAGACCCGGATGATGACCGACTGCACAGAGACGCACACCTGCTCCCGGTGAGCCAACCTGATGTCCCTCCCCAGAATTTGAAACTGGATCAGACTGGGTCCAAGTCAGTCTCCGTTAGAGCTGAAGTGGCCACTGGGGGTGGCCGTTGGGTTCATGGGATGGAGGAGGCCTGACAGCAGCCCCAGCTTTCCACTCCCCATGGTGCCCCGCCCTACGTTCCCCTGCATAAACTTCCCCGGTTAAAAGCTTCCAAATCTCTACACAAGACCCTCTGAAAGCTTCTTCCCGTCCCTAGGAAACAGCAAGATCACCCAGCCCAGTGCGATACACCTCATCTCCCCAGAGCCACGTTCTGTTTGTTTGTTTTTTTTAAGGGCAGTTTCTAAACAGACTATGTAATCTTATGAACAAAAATGTTTACCAGAGCAGGCATATAATGACTCAGTAAGTATCAACATTATCATTACCTCTATTATTGATATATTCAAAAGTCCTTTATAAATCGATCATACTATTCCGTTGCTATACATTTTAATTTCAAAAACATTTTGTTGTTCATAGCTCCTTGGACCACACCTACCGATAACACTTTTTAAAATCTATTAATCCTGAAATCTTCCATCCGAGGACTTAAGTATCTGTAAATATGCTAGTTCTTTCATTCATCTATTTTCTTAGATGCTCTGAGATCTACCAAAGAAATAGATGACAAAAATCCCTTCACTAAGAGCTTACAGGGTAGGAATGAAATAATGCCATTCTCAGTAACATGGATGGACCTAGAGGTTATCATATTAAGCAAAATAAGTCAGACAGAGAAAGACAAATATCATGATATCACTTATATGGGGAATCTTAAAAAAATGATACAAATGAACTTATTTACAAAACAGAAACAGACTGGGAGACTTTGAAAACAAATTATGGTTACCAAAGGGGGAAGGCAGCAGTGGGGGAGTGGGTGATAAATTAGGAGATTGGGATTAACATACACACACTACTATACATGACATAGACAATCACAAGGACCTGCTGTAGAGCACAGGGAGCTCTACTCAATACTCTGCAATAACCTGTATGGGAAGAGGATCTGAAAAAGAATGGACATGTGTATATGTATAATTGAATCACTTTGCTGTACACCTGAAACTAACACAACACTGTAAATCAACTATACTCCAATATAAAATAAAAATTAAATTTAAAAAAGGAATAAGAAAAAGATTTTTAAAAGAGCTTACAGGGTAGAATTTGAAGAAATCATAATTTTAAGTGGGTATTTCCTAAATTAGGTTTTCTAACACTGAAGAAGACCTGTGCCTTACTCCACAACATATCAAAGAGTCACATATTGTGAATGTGAGAAAAGGCTTTCAAGGCACCCGTGTATTTGTCAAACCCTGGGTCACGACCTAATGGTGGACCCTGAAATCAATTTAGTGGATCAGAACCAGCATTTTAGATTTTTAAAAAATTTTTATTGAAATACAGTTGATTTGGACTTCCCTGGTGGCGCAGTGGTTAAGAATCCACCTGCCAATGCAGGGGACACGGGTTCGAGCCCTGGTCAGGGAAGATCCCACATGCCGCGGAGCAACTAAGCCCGTGCGCCACAACTACTGAGCCTTCACTGTAGAGCTCGCGAGCCACAACTGTTGAGCCCACGTGCCACAACTACTGAAGCCCGCGTGCCTAGAGCCCGTGCTCCGCAACAGGAGAAGCCACCGCAATGAGAAGCCCGCGCACCACAATGAAGAGTAGCCCCGGCTCGCCGCAACTAGAGAAAGCCCACGCGCAGCAACCAAGACCCAACACAGCCAAAAATAAATAAATAAATTTGAAATACAGTTGATTTACAATGTTGTATTAGTTTCAGGTGTATAGCAAAATGACTCAGTTATACATATACATATATCCATTCTTTTTTTAGATTCTTTTCCATCATAGGTTATTACAAGATACTGAGTATGGTTCCCTGTGCTATACAGTAGGTCCTTGTTGGTTATCTATTTTATATAGAGTAGTGTGGATATGTTAATTCCAAATTCCTAATTTATCCCTCCCCCGCCTCCCCTTTGGTAACCATAAGTTTGTTTTCTATGTTTTTGTAAGTAAGTTCATTTGTACCCTTTTTTTAGATTCCACATATTACGGATTAGATTTTTTTTTTAATTAGTGTGTGTCACATGCAACAAGGCTAAGTATTGTTATGTAAAACCTGATTTCAGCCACATAAACGGATGTGCAGGGTGACAATGTCAAATGCATGTCTCACTGTGGGTTGGGGGGTGGCGAGGGGTAGGTGGCTGGTGGGATCAGCAGAGTCCAGGAAGCCAGGCTTGAAACCCCCGGTCACTTTTGGTGGCGCTGGTGCTGGGCCTGGACTATGAGCACAGTCCAGTAGCCGTCATTCTTACAGGTGTGAGGGCTACAAAGGTCCTTGCCCATCACTGCACTGAACCCCGGGCAGGGCAGCGGTCGGTGGTCTCTGACAGCCACGGCTACG
The DNA here is from genome assembly GCF_949752795.1 of Hyperoodon ampullatus. Lineage (NCBI taxonomy): Eukaryota > Metazoa > Chordata > Mammalia > Artiodactyla > Ziphiidae > Hyperoodon > Hyperoodon ampullatus. The sequence continues at coordinate 118,835,394 of NC_136914.1, read as the reverse complement.
GCCATGCAATAGCAGAGAATCTAGTTAAGTGATGTTTTTACTTACATGACACAAAATAACCATTTTACCTGATTTTGTCCTTTGCAGTCTTGACAGAACCTCAGGATTATTTGGGGCACAGTACAGGGCAGAATCTTGCTACTCAAAGCCTGGAACTGGGAGCTTGGCCTCACCTGGGAACTTATTAAAAGGAGACTCCCAAGCCCCATCCCGACTTAATGAATAAGAATCTGCATTTTAACAAGGGCCCAGAGATTGGTGCATGCATTTAAAGTTCGAGGAGCTCCGATTCAGAAATGCTGGTCCACTAACTGACACCCAGCTTTGGAAGAGATTTCATTGGTCCACATGAAAATGTCAGTGTGAAATTTGTCCTTTCTTGGCAAGAGCCATCTTCCACTCTGATTGTATTCCCTTCCTACTACTTTTTAGGCATAAAGTGTGCTTGAGGAAGTGAGACTGATTGTGATTGTGGATGTAGTTCTGTCTTGTTTTGTTTCATGTGTTCAGCAGTCAAAAATAAAATTTGGGGGGCTTCCCTGGTGGTGCAGTGGTTGAGAGTTCGCCTGCCGATGCAGGGGACACGGGTCCGTGCCCCGGTCCGGGAGGATCCCACATGCCGTGGAGTGGCTGGGCCCGTGAGCCATGGCCGCTGAGCCTGCACGTCCAGAGCCTGTGCTCCGCAGCGGGAGAAGCCACAGCAGTGAGAGGCCCACGTACCACACAAAAAAATAAAATAAAACTTGGTTACCTATGCCTTCCATGTTGTCATCAGTTTTTCTAGCCCAGGGACCCAAAAGCCTGGGAACAACTAGTAAAAGTCAGAAGTGTGTCTTGCTGATTTCTGCGCCGTCTAAAGCACAGCTGGAAAGCACTATTTGTTTCAGGTGAAGATGAGAGGAACAGCAGTGCTTGCCCTTCGTTCATAGTCTTGGAAACTCCAAGGGTTGCCCCCTCTGTAAGGAGCATTGTGCGCTGCTCACACATAGACCTGGGAAGGCAGCAGGCCGACTTGCACGTGGCCTTCCAGATTCCAGATCCCACCGGAGCCCAGGCTCGCCCACCCCCTCGTGCACCCCGGGAGCCCCCACACGTCCACAAACTAGCCGATCGGTGTAAGAGGCCATGTGCTTGGGAAATGAGCCCCTCTGGCCAAAGCAAACTGGACATGAAGTCTTATAAACATGGCCCTCGCATTCAGACCCGCTTAAGAAGCATCAGAAAACACCTGCATGACTGGAAACCCAAACATGCCTGGGTTTGTTTTCTCTGACATCCTCTCCTGAAAACTGGAGGGCCTGTTATGAGCAGGAACCAGGTAGAAGGTGAGGACATCACGCCACTCGGTAAATAGGAGTGACTTTCCTGAAGAAATGGAACACTGGGAGTGATTCTGGGATCCTCGGGAAGAAAAAAACAAGGGCCTGGCATGGTGAGAAGGAAAGAAACCTGAAAGGCAAGCAGCATCCGGCCAGTGGGAGCCTGCAGAAGGCAGGAGCAGCCACGACCCTGCCCCACATTCTTGGACCCCGAAGCCCACCTCCCAGCAAAGGCTCCGGGCCCCCTGCGTCCTGACCTGGCAGGCAGGCCCGCCCTTCCCCCAGTCCTGGGATTCTCGGCATTCCAGAGCCCGGCAAATAACAAAGGCAGTGTTTGTGCCATTTCAGAACAAGCTTGGAAACTTCTAAATGTCAAAATGAATGATGTGGAAAGACTTGTGGGAGCAGCGAAGAGGCAGAAGCTGAGCTGGGGAAACGGAGAGGCCGGGGGCGCCCGCGGGGCCACCGGTTAACACGTCTGTAGGGCTCCGACGTCTTTTAACAAAAGGGATACTCAGAAGCAGAGAAACATCTTGAGCTGTCACGAGAGCCAGTGATACGGCAAGAATGAGAAGATTTATGTGGTCCCGGCGGGGAAAGCTGGGTGTGCGGCATTCATTTACAGAGGATCTGCTGTCTGAGGGAGCAAGCCTCTGATGTGCACGAGGAGGTGGCAGAACTGTCACCCCAGCCGCCCCAGACCCGGGCTCTGGATCTGAGGACACACGCAACCTTGCTAAGGGCGGGGGGTCCCATGACCCGGATGTCTCCCACATCGAAGGCCGGATTTGTCATTCGATTCCACTGCCCACGCTAGCCCCTTGACAGGACAAGGGACCCTCTGGCCTCTCAAAGCCCATCATCACCTGGGTGGAGATGCCCCATGCACCACAGGCAGGAAGCCAGGGCTCCAGCCCCACTCTGCCTGCCGCTGGGGGCTCTCGGGGAGGACAGCCACCTCCCTGACCTCAGTCTTGTCATCTGCGGGTAACAGGCCTGGGCGGGGGCGTGGTGACGTCCCCCTTGGATGGGGAGATCAAAAAAAAACAGTGTAAAGTTTAACCTGCTGAATGGGAAGTCAGCCCTTATATTTCCACAATGTGCTCCAACATCTGGAGTACTTTCATATACATTGTTTGGTTTTTTGTTTGTTGGTTTGTTTGTTTTTTGGGGGGCCACGCGGCTTGCAGGATCTTAGTTCCCCGACCAGGGATTGAACCCGTGCCCCCTACAGTGCAAGCGTAGAGTCTTAACCATTGGACCACCAGGGAAGTCCCTAACATGCATTGTTGAAACCTCATAACAACCCTGCAAATTAGGAAGTCCCGTTTTACAGATGAGGAAACTGAGGTCAAGAGTGAGATACAAGGTTCCACAGAACGAAGGACTTCAGAGCCAGTCAGAGCTCCCTCTCTAACCTCTGCTGCCTGTAGGAAATGTAGTCCAGGTAGGAGGTCCTGGGTGATTTCCAGGATGGGTCCACAAGGGTGGCCCCAGCCAGGGCTGAGGACCGTAAGCAGTGGGCATCTGGCCACTTCCTCGTGGGACAGCTTTCCCGTGCCTCCGAGCTCAACTGTGCTCCCCTGCGAAAGCTCCCCTTTGCCTTGCCCTCTGGGAACGTCCCTCAGCTTTACTGACCTGTGAGCCCCGAGAGGAAAGGAACTGGTTTCGTGTTAATAGAAATCTGGAACACATCCCCTCACCCGATGTTCCATGCCTGGCCCTTCCATCAGGATTCCTCTCCTAATTCCTGCTGTTCCCACAAAACCGGCCTGGCCCCAGCTCATTCCCACCCTGGTCCCAGAGCTGGTGGCCAGCTTCACCCCTGTTGGGACTGGGACTCCCCCACCACCCCCACGGATCACCCCCCCACCTCACCCAGAGCCCAGGTGCCCACCTTGATGATCACAGGGAGGAGAAGGGAGAACAGACCCTTGGGGCCCCTCACCCTCCATCACGTGTCACCAAAGCACAGCGAGGTTTCCAGGTCAAGACTGGGAACCAGGACGCGGCAGGCTCACCCCCTCAGAAGCAGTTGCTATGGAGACCAAGGCCCGGGTCCCTGATGCTGTCACCCTGCCTCTCTCTGCCTCCACCCCTCACTCACACGCACCACTCAGATAACCAGGAACAGCGGCTGAGCTCTGAGAACTCACCCCAAGACCTCCACTCCACCCACCACCCCCCACAGACCCAGCCTCTCAATGGGAAAGCACCTTTGCTTGGTCATCTGCCATTAAAAAACAGACTTAAAAAAAATCCTCCACTCCCTCATACCACCGCCCACCCCCAGCCCCCAGAACAGGGAGACCAAGGTCCCTCCAAGCAGAGAGCAGGACAAGGTGTCACCCTCTGTCCTGACCCCACAGCAGCCCCTGCCTCTCAGCAGGACGGGGAGTGTGAGGCAGGCTGTGTCACCAGGCAGCCTGGCTGGGATTCTCATCGGAGGCTCCCAAATGATCCATGACTTGTAGGCAAAACCCGCAGCCACCTTCAACTCCCTCACACGGTGCGGGCTTGGGCCCCTGCAGGGAATCAGCCCACTGGTCCAAGTGCCTACAGCAGCTATGATGGTAGTGACCCTGGGCAATTGGTGCATCACTTCCGCTCAGTTGAGCAGAGGGGAAGCTCAGCAGAAGAACCAGTCCCACTGGCTGTGGCTGTCACCACGGCCACGTGGCTCCTCCTTGACCAGAAGCCAGCAGGGCGGGCCAACTGAGGCACCCTGACCTTCCCAAGTGTAATGTGCAGAGGGAGACCACGCAGCCCCAATCCTCCCACACAGAAGCAACCACGCGCAGCAGGGCAGACGCTCCGGAGCAAAGCTGCAGTGAGCAGGGCCACCTCCTCCTGGCTCTTGGGAAATCACAGTCCCCGTCTAGGAAGAGCAATGTGGCAACAGAAGCATTTCAATGCATGTGGCCCGGTGGGGGGGCGGTTTAAACAGAAGAGGGGTTGAGCGCTCGCTCTTTTCGCTGCGTAGAAGCAGAACTTGGTTCAGCTGCCTGCCCTGGGTGAGGCGTAGTGGCCCTTCTCTCCGTGGCCCAGACCCACCCGGGGCCAAGCCCAGATCCTGTCCAGGCACCTGGCTCTCCCAAAGTCAGGGTTCCCAATGAATTCACTGAAAAGTCATCTTATCATGGAATAAAATGAAGAGTGAGACAAAAATATATCCCACTCTAAAGCATCTGGTTTCTAGCAGTCATTAGCAGCTGGCAGGCTGGCAGTCAGCTCCAGCTCTCAGCTGCCTGCAAGACATGGGCCCATCCCCAGGACGAGCCTGAGTGTGTGGACACCGACTGTGCCCCCCGGCCGCCCCTGACCAGAGGCCATCACACGGCAGCACCTTCCTGGCGGGAGCCTCAGCGTCTAGCACAGAGCAGACTGCGTAGGGAAGGGATGGGTGAGGGGTGCCGGCCCCTCGCTGGGCCTGAGACTCTGGAGGCGGCAGGCAAGTCCTCCCGCCCGTGGGGTGGGGGGCGGATCTCAGAAGAGGTGACCATACCCCACCCACCATAAGCCCCTGCGGGGGGCCATCCAATGATGCCTGAATTTATCTGGGATTCTCCAGCAGCAGGTCGAGAAGTGGGAAGAACCCGGGGCCGGGGGGACCTCGATCTGCTGCTCACGCTTGTCTGGGCTCAACGACCCCCATACTCTGCGACGATCGTCCCATCTGTAAAATGGAGACAAAAGCACCCACCAAGTGCCCAGGATATTGGAGGGAATGTAATCGTAAGGAAAGCACCCAGCACAGCGCCCAGCATAGAGTAGGTGCTCAATATGTGGTCCTTACCATGGGCTTAAGGTGGCTTCTCCAATCAAGCAGTGCCAACATGTCTGGCCTGAAGGAGCACCCCTCCAGCCTCAGGACACTCACTCAGCACATGTGAGCTCCACACGGGAGCGGGACAGGGCCTTGTGAGGGAGGGAGGGTGGCCTCGGGGGGTCTGGGTAGGGGCAGGAGGCAGAGACCCCACCAGGGAGAGGAGGGAGGGGTCACCTACCCTGGGTCCAGCCCTCACCCCAGCCCCACAGCCTGGCTCCTGAGGGACGTCCCGCCCCTTCCCAAGAGCTCCCCCACTGGCATTGCAGGGTGCTTAGGAGTGCAGGGCCCTGATCTTTAAAGAACCACTGCCACACTCTGGCAGATGCAAGGAAATCACCCCGGTGCCTGAAGGACAGCATCCAAGTGTCCTTTGTTTATGAGACACCAAATCCAAACAGGGCCGAGGCCAGGCCTGCCTGTAACAAGAGTCGCACATCAGCAGGAAGGTCACCGTGAGGGGCGAGGCAGAGCAGCTCCCTGGGGGGCCAGGGCTCTGAGGCCAGGACCGTGTGGCCCAGCAGAAGGTCCTGATGGGCAAAGGGGGGACTTGCAGGAAGACTCAGGCCCACTGATTCCTCACCACCCACCCCGGGAAGCAGAGTGGACCCTCTGCAACTCTCGGCTCCCTCATCCCAGGATGGACTCCCAGAGCCAGTCCAAGGGGACCGGCACCGGCACCGAGGGGGCGGGTCCACACTCCCGCAGCACTGACCGGCACCAGGGCAGCCCCTGTGGACTCTCCTCCCCGGCTCTGCCTTCTGCCCAGCCTCACAGGAGGGAGCGTCCGGGTGCACCCAGAACCCACCCCTGATCTGAGCCGCGCTGCTCAGGATCCCTGCCCACAAATCTGATTTGCTGAGAGGTGTGGTCTCTCCCTAGAGGACCAACATACAGTGCGTGAACCTGGAGTTGTGAGCCGCCCTGCCATCCTCCACGGAGACTGTGGAACAGACAGTCTTTCTGCAGAGAGAGGCCAGAACAAAGCTGGTACAAGTGTAAGAGCGGAGAGATGGAATATTACTCAGCCATAAATAAGAATGACATAATGCCGTTTGCAGCAACACGGATGGACCTGGAGATGATCCTACTAAGTGAAGTGAGTCAGGCAAAGAAGGACAAATATCACATGATACCACTTATATGTGGGATCTAAAAAATGACACAAATGAACTTACTTACAAAACAGAAATAGACTCAGAACAGAAAGCAAACTTATGGTTACCAAAGGGGATAGCAAGGGAGGGGGCAGGGAGGGGCGTCAGTAAATTAGGAGTTTGGGATTATAACATATCCACACGACTATATTTAAAATAGATAACCAACAAGGGCCTACTGTAGAGCACAGGGAACTCTACTCAGTATCTTGTAAAAACCTCTAATGGAAAAGAATCTGAAAAAGAATACATATATATATACACGCACACATATATATACATATATATATATGTGTGCGTGTATATATATATGTATAACTGAATCACTTTACTGTGCACTTGAAACTAACACAACATTGTAAATCAACTATACTTCAATTAAAAAAAAAAAAGAAAAAGGTGAGAGAGAGAGAATAGAACTTAATAGAAACACTTCTACATCCACTTCCATTTCTGTGAGCTATCTGACATTTCCCCAAGAAACCGCATTTTCTACTTAAGTTGGCCAGGTTTGATTTCTGGTGTTCGCAACGAAAAACTCAGACCAGTCACGCATGTTATCACATTGAATTTCCCTAACATAACCCTACAGGAAATACTATTCTTTGCATTTAACCCACAAGCAAATGAAGGCAAGCTCTCCAGAGCTTGGATCTGCTCCTAGACAGTCTACCTCCAAAGCCCACTGTCCTCACTTTGGGGCTACGTGCCTCTCTGTGGCCGCCATACCTCAAGCATAAAGTAAGGAGACTGAAGGAGACAGTGTAGCTGAGTTCCTGCCATTGGCCAGCACAGCTATGCTCACTGTAGGATGCATGCGTTGGGAAGGAAGCAAGCAGGGGAGGTGAACGGGCCCAGGAGGCCCAAAGCTGCTGGAGGGAAGCGGCCGTGACCCCCTCTGTCCAGAGCCAACACTGTGCCTGGAGCAGAGGAAAACACTCCATCCCACAGTGCTCCCCCTCAAATCTTCCTTGTTCATCCCTTAGCTCCTTGTTCACGTTTCTTACTTGGCCCTGAGCATACGTGATTACAATCATCTGCTTTTATTCCGTGTCTCCAGCTTAGCTGTGAGCTCCGTGAAGTAGAGAGACCGCCTGCTGCAAAGCCTTGCGCACAAGGAAGCCTTCACTAAATGTTTGTTGAGTGAATAAAAGAGGGAAAGATGTACATGAGTATGGAGGTCTACTAACATGTGCTCAGGGAATTAAATCTGTGATGATGGGGATGGAAACAGGGAGTAGAGGGATGGCTAGACTTTGCAGTACCTAAATTGGACACTAGGTGGCACCCAAGCACACCAAGAAGATGCTTCTGAGACAGGCAGGAGGTGTGTGTTTTTTGGTCTGGGGGTTTTAAGGAAGATTGCAGCAGATCCCATTGACCGGAAGTCTGCAATCTTGCACAAATGAGCCAGCCTCAGCAGGACCGACTGTGTTAATCAGGGTTCTCCAGAGAAACAGAACCAATAGGCTATGTATAGAAATAAATTTATTATAAGAAATTGGCTCCTGCAATTACGGAGGCTGGCAAGTCCCAAATCTGCGCCATCAGCTGGACACTTCCTCCAGCTTAGGGAGTCAGGTCTTTTTGTTCTATCCAGGCCTTCAACTGATTGGATGAGGCCCACCCACATTAGGGAGGGCAATCTGCTTTACTCAAAAGTTCACCAATTTAAATGTTAATCTCATCCAAAAACACCTTCCAACTGACACATAAAATTAATCACCACATACACCCTTTGAGCTGTTGGTCCAGAGTGGCCGTGACCTTGCATGGAGACTTGCCTCTCTCTTGTCCTCTCCTAGTAGCCCTGTAATGAATGCAAAGTGCTAGAACAAAACCCTGTTTCCTCCCCTCAAAAAGCCAAAGTTTAGACTATCAGTGTGTTTTCCCCACATGCACCACCCCCAGAAGGCAGTGCAGGGAATATGACCCATGATCGTGGTTATAAACTAACCTTCTGGGGCACCATCCTAACCTGTGGGGCTTAAGTATACTGTTTGAAGAATTTTAGTCAAGGTTTAAAAATTAGCTGATAATTCCTAAAAGCCTGTGAATTGATTGTAAGAAATTTAATTGGAGATGAGTAAGTGGGAAGACAAAGGAGAAATTTCACTCTCTCAGCTGCTCACAGCTAAAATCACAGCTAGGAAAGCTCTGTTAGCAAATTCACTAACTGGAGTCATGTTTACACTCCTGTTGTCAACTAGAAACCTTTACTTGTTTAAAGGAAGTCTCCTGAGTTCAGTGTAATTGTTACAACCTCTCTACGGACAGAAAGTCCAGAGTGGAGACACAGACGCAGCAGTTTCGTAAACGACCCTTTGTTAGGTGAGGCACAAACTTGCTTTAGCTGCTAAATTATTTTCTTTCACCATAAAACTGCCAATGGTTCTGCCATCAGTAAAATCACTCAGGATTCTTCCGTGTTGGTGTTTCTAAACAACCCTTCTCAGGAAAAAACCTTTAATCGGTGTTTATACATGGTCGGTGTAATAAAAGACCTTTTGTTTAAAGCGAAATCTGTCCATTTGTAATAGACTCATAAAAACCACTGGGAGGAAAAAAATCATGCTTAATCATATGAGATACACTCTACTTTGCAATCCAATTTTTAAAATAAGGCTTCTAACTAGATAACATTAGTGACTTAGTGGGGCTTCTGTCTTGAAAGAAAGCCATTGTGGCCTGCCCCTTGGTCCACCTGGGAGAGAATGAAGGGACAGGGCAGCAGAGAAACAGTTCTGTATGGTGGGGATGTCCTTCTACCACCACACACAACCTAGGCACAGCCTTCTTAGGTCATACCCTGTCCCCAACAAAAGGCTGAAATACACTGCAGAAAACAGTATGCAGGTTCCTCAGAAAACTAAAAATAAAGTTCCCATATAATCCAGCAATTCCACCCCTGGGCATATACCTGGACAAAACTATGATTCAGAAAGGTACATGCACCCAAGTGTTCATAGCAGCACTATTTATAACAGCCAAGACATGGAAGCAACCTAAATGTCCATCGACAGATGAATGGATAAAGAAGATGTGGTACATATATACAATGGAATACTACTCAGCTATAAAAAAAGAATGAAATAATGCCATTTGCAGCAACATGGATACAACTAGAGATGATCATACTAAGTGAAGTTAAGTCAGAAAGAGAAAGACAAATACCATATGCTATCACTTACATGTGGAATCTAAAATATGGCACAAATGAACTTATACACAAAACAGAAACAGACTCAGAGACACAGAGAACAGACTTGTGGTTGCCAAAGGGGGCGGGGAGGGAGAGGGATGGATTGGGAGTTTGCGGTTGAAAAAAACAAAAAAAAAAAGCTGAAATAATTACGACCAATTCTGAGCAATGGTTCTCCCCTTAGAGATGAATGTGGCTGTTGCCCCGTCACATATGTTCTGTGAAGTAAAACGAACAGATGCTCCACAGACCATACAACTCCAAGTTAAATACTAAATCCAAACTATAAATCAGGGACTTCCCTGGTGGCGCAGTGGTTGAGAATCCGCCTGCCAATCACGGGTGTGAGCCCTGGTCTGGGAAGATCCAACATGCAGCGGAGCAACTAAGCTCGTGCGCCACAACTACTGAGCCTGCGCTCTAGAGCCCGCGAGCCACAACCACTGAGCCCACGGGCCACAACTACTGAAGCCCACGCGCCTAGAGCCCGTGCTCCGCAGCAAGAGAAGCCACCGCAATGAGAAGCCCCCGCACCACAACGAAGAGTAGCCCCCGCTCGCTGCAGCTAGAGAAAGCCCACGTGCAGCAATGAAGACCCAACGAGCCAAAAATAAATAAATAAATAAATAAATAAATAATTTAAAAAAAAGAATAACACAAAAGAGAGACTCAACAGATTATAGAGGAACGGTTACAAATCATTCCCTTGCCGCAGTCAAATTGTTCTCCTGTCTGCCTTTTCTAGGGGGGAGAAAAAAATGCTGGCAATTAAAAAGCTGCAAATAGAACAAACCTAGGAAAGAAAAGACCCCAAGCAGGAGTAAGGCCAAAAGGTGCCCCTCTCTCCCCCATATTTGGGATCCCACAGTTGCCTGTAGCTACTTTGTAAACTTGAAGCCTATAGGAGTGGGAAATAGGGGTCAACCTTTTCTTTCCCCAGAGCACCTGCGGTGTCTGTCAGCAAGGCTCCCACAGGGCCAGCCCCTCTGCACATCTGCAGCTGCTGGCTGCCCTGGGAGAACAGGGCAGGGGACGCCAGCACCACGCCCGCCCCGGAGCAGATGTGCTTCCTCTGGCTGTCAACACAGGAAGAAGAATGGAGTGTGAAATGCTTAGGATCTGTGAGAAACTGCGTGGTCTGGGCAGAAAATCTCTGAAAACCATTTGGATGCAAAAGACATTGTGAAATGGGGTTCAGTAGGAGAATTCTACTTTCCCACCGCGTAAAGCACTTTGCAGAGTTACACGGGGATGTTGGCATCCGATCCAGTGTATCCTTTTTCCAAGGGTCCAGGGAGGGTAGATGACTCGAAAAGAGAAACTGGACTAAACTCCGGGCTGACCCTCCAAGGGCAGTGGATTTTTAGCCTTTAGTTTTAAGGTTAACCCCTCCCTTCAGGAGCATAAGGAAATGTTATCACAGCACTAGTCTAAGTCCCTGGAGGTCCTTATGGTTTCCAACTCAACAGACATATGAAGAAAGGTCAAGAGACCATATGGTGGCTCTAGGCAGAGACAGGGGACAAGGACTCATCTCAGCAGCATGAGAAAAAAAGGTGGAGATTGCCCAAGAGAGACAAAAAGTGAAACAGCAAGAAACACTGGAAATGGAGAGAGAAGACAGCGGAAGAGGACAGCTTAACTGAGCACTGGACTCTTAGGAAAGTTTTATCATCAGGGTTGTTGATCCTAACTTACTCTTTCATTCTGATGAGTTAGCCTTTCCCTTTTGCCTTGGTTGCCAGGAACCTCAGAGCTACATTCTGGGTTCAATTAAAGCAGCTTTCCTTAGTCTTAAGTGTCCTCTTTCTTGCATTATTGCAAATCCTTTCTGGGAGTAGGAAGACGAGGTATGTGTGATTTTCTGGTTATGTTTCATTTATTCCCTCATTTTGCTAACTGGACACCAGCCTCTAGGAAATGACCCTTCCTTCTCCTAGCCCATGTGCGTGGTCCCACCTCCATCTCAGGAGACAGGAACTGATCAGTTGCTCTATCCTTCTTGCCCCAGCATTGGTTTTTAGGTGGGTACATGAGCCAAGGAGACACAAAGAACATTTTGCCAGGAATCATGGGCCAGAAATTTTTCCCACTAGACTTGACGCTGGAAAGAGGCAAGTCTAAAGCTGTGTTATGACCACAAGGGAAGCATCTGCCTGAGAGTGGAGCCAACTCGAGAGGGAGACCTGTGGGATGAAGAGGGAGAAAGACCCCCAGGTCCAGCGGTACCCAAGACCCGCCCCTGCCTGTGAAGCCACAAATTCCCAGTGTGCTTCAGTTTGATCTGGATTTATTAGTCACAGCAGAACGGGTCCAGCTGATACTGCAGGTAGAGATCAAAAAGCTTACTGGGAGAAGAGTATGTGGTGATGGCAGAAATTTTCAAAAGTACAGCAAAGTATAAATAAGAAAAAAATATGACCCCTGAATCCCATAACCTAGAGATGATGAGAAAATGGACTATTCCCCAAGTTTACTTTGAAGACAGGGAAAAGCACCATCCCTGAGCACCTTCAAATGTATGGTCACACAAAACCTGATACCACCTGGAGTTATTCTATTTAAGCTGCACAGAAGGATCGAAATTCCCTGGTGGTCCGGTGGTTAGGGCTCTGTGTTTCCACTGCAGGGGTCGTGGGTTCTATCCCTACTGGGGACACTGAGATCTCTCAAGCCTTGGGGTTAAAAAAAACAAAACAAAACTGCACGGAGGGAAAGATTTTTGTCTGTTTCTGTTTAGCTTAGGAGGGTGGTTCTAGCAAGCTTTTGACTTGGATTTAAGGAATCTTTTCCCCTTCCAAATCCAAAAGCCATAAATCTGCGCTACTAGAAACCAGAGACACAGTGTCGGAGTTGCTCCCGACTCTGGGCTTGGCCCGGCACCAAAGGCCTTTTGCTACAACAGCTGAGCTGATTGAGAGCTGCCTGTCTCCGAGCAGCAGCTGGCTTTTCAGGCTGGCCCTTCGACTTTGGAAGCCGCGTGGAGGCAGGGCGGAGCCTGCCAAGCTGCTGGGATGCTCCTTTGCACGGCCCTGGGAGGTAAGACGAGTCCTCCAGAGCTGCGGGTCTCTCGCCAGCAGTTCCCGGCCCCTGGATCGCTTTGAAGCAATAGCACCATCAAAGTCTGCTGCAACCAGTTTCCCACTAAAGCTCATAGCATGCTTTGTGTAACTTTTCTACTAAAGTTTTCAAACATACAGAAAGAATAGTATAACAAACACCCATGTGTGCATTGCTTCAATTTCACAATTAACATTTTGCCAGCTTTGCTTCATGTATTTCTCTTCTTCTTTTTTAAAGTAAATTATAAACATCACATTTCACCCCTAAAAACTAAATTTCATATATATGGATATGTTTATATAAAAATGAAATGCTTATCATAATACATAATCACAACTATGTATTAAAACAGCTAATACAATTAATATAATTTTCAACACTGTCCCCAAATAGTACAAAATTTTCTTTTAAAGTTCTTTTGCTCAATCAAGGACCACACAATATATTTGGTGTTTTATCTCTTAAATGTATTTTTTCTTTCTTTCTTTCTTTCTTTCCTTTTTTTTTTAAAGTTGTGCTACAAATGCAAGGCTTGTGGGATCCTAGTTCCCCGACCAGGGATCGAACCTGGGTCCTCGGCAGTGAAAGCACAGAGTCCTAACCACTGGACTGCCAGGGAGTTCCATTTCTTAAATGTATTTTCATCCAGGACAGTCCCCTGCCCCACCAGCCCCCTTCTTAAAGATACTGACTATTTGAAAGAAACTGGTCCAGTACAATATTCCATCTCTGGATGTGTCTGATGGCTCCTTCACAGTGCATTTTGTTCTTTTAATTTCCTATTCATATTAGATACCTAAGAAGGCTAATGTAAAATAATAGCTACCATTTATCCATTTATTAAACACCTGCTATTTGCCAATTGCTTCATTCATTCATTCACTCATTCATTTGCCAGTATTTATTGAGGACCAGTTAGGACACAGTTTGAAGCCCTGGGGATACAGCAATGAACAAAACTAGGGTGAGAGGGGAAGCAGCCTTCATGGAGCTTACATTTTTGTGGAGGAGACTGGCATTAAATAGATAAAGAACAAAATACATAGTACACATATGGGCTTTGGAGAAAAATACAGTAGAGAAGGACCACAGTGATAGCAGACGGGGTGAGGAATGATGGATTCAGGATACACTAGGAAGAAAGAGACAGGATGTGAGGTGTGAGAGAAACAGAGGGGTCAAGCATGGCTCCAAGATGTTTGGCCTGAGCATCCAGAAGCCTGAAGAAACTATTAACCAGGATGGAGATGACCGCAAAGAGAACAGGCCTGGAAGGGAGGGTCAGAAGTCCAACGTGGACATGTTACGTTTGAGAGGTCTCTGAGACAAGCAAGCATTGATGTCAAGTTGGAAGCCAGAAGTTCAGGGGCCAAGTCCAGGATGGTGATGCTACCCGGGAGCATTCAGAATATACAGATAGTATTTTCAGCCTTGCGACTGGATGAGATCAGTTAGGGGTGAGCATAGCTGGAAAAGACACACAAGGACTGGGAAATGGCCAGTGCAGGAAAAAACTTAAGAGAGTGTAGTGTCCTGAAGCCAAGAGGACAGAGGGTTTCCAGGGGAAGGGAATGATCATGTCAAACACTGCTGATAAACCACAGAAGATAAAGACTGAGAACTGACACCAGAATTCAGCATGAGGACGCCACTGGTTTCCTTGGCAAAAGCAGCAAAAAGTCTGATAGGGTGGGTCACGACAGAGTGGAAGAAGCAGAGACAGTGAGTATGGACAGCACTTCAGAGACATTTTTCTATGATATAAATGTGAGAAGAGAAATGGGGAGCTAGCTGCAGGGATGAGGAGCCAGTAGATTTTTTTAACATGGGAGAAATTATACCATGTCTGTGTGCCAATCAAGTTATCTGGTAGAGAGGGGGAAACTGAGGATGCAGAAGAGAGGAAGAACTGCTGGGCAATGTCCATGAGTGGTCCAAAGGGGACGGATATCAGAGAGAAGCATGGACAGCTAATCCATAGGAATAGGAGGAAAGGTAACAGTATGGGCGCAGTAGACGGTAGGCGTGGCCGGAGTTTTAATTCTCCTTTTGAGAAGATACTATCTCCTCTTTGCAACTAAGCCTCGAAGAAGGTAAGGTCCCTGGTAAGTGGCAGATCTGAGACTCAAGCCCAGGACTCTGATTCTAAAGTTTTTGTTTGTTTTTTGCATGGTGATCATACAGAATTGGGAGGTTAAGGAGTTAAAGAAACCCTCTGCCTCATTTTTTTTTAATTGGAGTATAACTGCTGTACAATGTTGCGTTAGTTTCTGCTGTACAATGAAGTGAATCATCTATATGTATACATATATCCCCTCCCTCTTGGACCTCCCTCCCACCACCCCCATCTCGGTCATCACAGAGCACCGAGCTGAGCTCCCTGTGCTCTACAGCAGGTTCCCAGTAGCCATCTATTTTACACATGATAGTGTATTTATGTCAAACCTAATCTCCCAATTCATCCCACCCTCCCATTCCCCACGTGACCACGCATCCATTCTCTACGCCTGAGTTTCTATTCCTGCTCTGCAAATAGGTTCATCTGTACCATTTTTCTAGATTCCCCATATATGCATTAATTTTATTCTTTGTCTTTATTATAAAAGATCCATATGCTTCTTTGAAGCAAGAGTAACCTGGAATTATGCCTTTCTTTGACAAGTCAGCAGTCCTTCCAACTATTTTTCTGAATTACATTCTCTCACTTGGCATGTTCCCATATAAAATTTTAACTTATGGGGACCTAAAACAAGACTTGACAAAATGCCATGCTGGTACATTTTCCAGGCTGAACTTTTTTTTCCCCTCTCTGTGCCCTAGCATTTTTCACTTCGCTATTAGTGATCGGTATACATTACAGAATCACATTTCCCTGCAAGGGGAAACCGAGGGCCGGAGCCCGGAGGCTGCGGGCTGTCTGCTCCAGGTCGCCGGCTAGCGGGTGGCGAGTGCCCCCGGAGGACCACGGAGCCCGGGGACAGGGAGCGGCCAGGCGCTCGGGCCGCTAGCGGGGAAGCGGCCACCAGGTGGCACCAGAGCTCTCCTTCGCCTCCGCTTCTAACCTGACGGGATTCTCACGGGGCTGCGGTCCCGTCCAGCGTGGCTCAGCAGCGAGCATCGCTCAGCACCCGCACGTCTCACAGGATGCGTTCTATCACGTGTGCAACGCCCCCGCCCCGGCTGGGAAGCTGAGCAGCGGGGAGAGCACGCCGCCCGAGGTCCTCTCCGTTCTTCTCCTGACTTGATGGAGCGGGCGTCTTCCTCTGCCTGACAGATGAGCCCATGAGCGGCCAGGATCACTCAGCCAATGGCAGTGCAGGACTCGGTGGGTGTAGGGAGAAGGCAGGAAGAGGTTTTTGTAAAAATACTACTGGACACATACTTTGCTGATATTTGCTTCTCACAAAGACTGGTCCAGTGTCCAATAACTCAGCTGCCTTGACCCCTATGCGATGGAGATGGAATTTCCCCTGTGGAGCAGCTGGTGGCATTAAATCATCTTCAGATGAGTTCACCTATTACTTCTTCTGTTCCATGGTGACACACCACCATGGCACAAAACATGACCAGCTTACAGATGCTTGAAAGAATAATCTGTGGTTGACAAGTCCATCCTTGAGAAAAACTCGTGCGTGCCGCCGGGACAGCAAGGTGCAATAGCTCAGTATATGAAGAATATTATCTATAATTAAAGCACCCCAGACCCCTTTGACAATTGGCTAAGGGAGATGCTTTTTCTAGACTTGAGAGCTCATTCTTTTCACTGTAGGGTATCTGGAAAATGCTATTCAGCATGGAATAAACTAAAAACTTTTAATCATGAACTATTTTAAACAAGTCAGAGTAAATATTGTTTACGATAGGAGCCTTCCAGGCATACTGTGGCTCTAGAGCTGATGTTTGCAGGGCTGGCTTAGATGTTTCCTGGAATCATTTTTTTTAAATAAATTTATTTATTTATTTACTTTTGGCTATAGTTAGGTCTTTGTTGCTGCGTGCAGGCTTTCTCTAGTTGTGGTGAGGGGTGGCTTCTCTTGTTGCGGAGCATGGTCTCTAGGCGCGTGAGCTTCAGTAGTTGTGGCTTGCGGGCTCTTGAGCGCAGGCTCAGTAGTTGTGGCGCACGGGCTTAGTTGCTCCGTGGCATGTGGGATCTTCCCGGACGAGGGCTCACACCCATGTCCCCTGCATTGGCAGGTGGATTCTTAACCAATGCGCCACCAGGGAAGTCCTTCCTGGAATCATTTTTATCACATATCTTACCTCATGCTAAATGATTTTTATCACATATCTTAACTCATGCTGAAGTTAACTTGAATATCTTGGCTTTGGGAGATGAGAGCTGAGGTAATAGGGTAAAGTATAATTGAGGAGATGTCACCTTGACTATGAGAACTATTTCACATTGGTTCGTACCTCTGGGAACCCATGTCCTTTTCTCTTTCACTCTCTCTCTCTCTTTTTTTTTTAATACTAATAACAGCCTTTTCTGTCAGACTCCATAAATTTTTTTGTATGTGGAAACTGTCTTTTTAATGAATTCATTTAGCTTTTAATGAGGTGTCCATCTTGTGCCAGAAACCATTCTAGGCACTGGGGATACAGCAATGAACAAAAATCGTAAAAAACAAACAAACAAAACAAAACAAAAAACAAAAACACTGCTGTCCTAAAGCTTACATCCTACCAGAGGAAACCACCAAGTAAGTTTTTAACTGTGCATCCTGTTAAGATAGGATATTTATTAACTTACTGTCCTCAAAGCATCATGATGTGGCATGACCTGTGGTTGAGATGGCTCAGGTACAAACCAGGAAGATGTGCCTGAACTCATTTCTATCATTAATTCCGGTGATTCAGAACAACTCCTGTCTCAGTTCCATGCATCAGTTAATATCCTCTGGTAATATCCTACCTTCCTCATAGCTTTGAGAATTCAATGATAAAACATCTAGTGTTAAGAGCATTACACAAATGCAGGTTTACATTTTTTATGTTACAAAACTTAGTATTTAAAGAGAGCATTAGATAAGCTAAAATAAGGGAACACTTGATTACTGATGATTCTTAAAATCAGTCAAAAGACTTGTAAGATGAGGCCAGAACTCCAACAGAGGTTGGAGTACCGTTTACTTTCAGCCATTATTTACTTCTCTGAAGCAAAATCTTAGGAAGGCAGAATATTCTCAATATCTCTTAAAAGAGATCAGACTTGAGCACGTTGTCAGCCCTGAAAAGGAGCCCAGGAGCGTTAGGTGTCCTCCTAGCAGATAGCCTCCCTTGGAGAGCAGCTTCAGGCAGATCTTCTGCATAAAAATGTAGAATGGAAACCAGCCTTGCCAGCCCAAGCTGTTCTGATTTGACCAAGCTCAAGGCCACTGTGGATGAGGTGACACGAGAGGTCAGCGGTCTCTGAGGTGTCTCTGTGTGACTCTCCAATACAGGACAATCCAGAGCCTCTCTCAGGAGGTATGATGAACGTGAGATGCACAGAGAAGATGAGACATAAGATGCACCCTGAAGATGCAGTGTCTAGGCTGCCGAGGCCTGTGGTGCATCCCAGATGAGGAGGAATCAATGGAACTGAGCGACAACCCCACCGCGCACCTCCCTGCCCCCCGCCCCTTGAGATGCCTTGGTGCTCTCAGCTTCCCCACCCCACTGCGTGCATCCTGACCGTTAACCCCATCACCTCGCGGCTTCACAGAGAATGATTTTTCCTTTTTCATAGGAAACAGGTCGAATATTAATTCTATTTTTCTTAAGTACAGTAAGATCTGTATGACCTTCTGCAGGAGAGAAGTTGCATGTGGCAGAAGAAAGGGCCTGTAAATCCTGCAAATTTCCAGTTCAAAGTCCTTTATTTAGAAAGCATACTGGCCGGCCAATTTGTGTTTCTACTGACCATCAAGAGAAATACACCCCCTCTCAGAGGCCCAAATGTAAGAACTATGGGCCAACAATTTCTCTGCGAGGAAATTAAGCATCAGGACACCTCTCCTTCCACCTCTTCCACTCCATGCAAATTTAGTGTGAGCCTCAGATAAATACCTGTGCCTATTCTCAAAATCAAGGAATATTTGGGTGCAAGAGCATTAGGAAGAAATCTCAAGTTTAACCGAGACCTGAAAGCATTAACAAAAATATCTGAATTTTGCTTGGCATTGTCTTTGATAAAATAAAAGGGTAGTAAAAACATTTAGGCTGACCTCTCATCCCATCCTGAAACTTCTATTTAATTAAAACAATCAGTGCAAGGCCTAGCCCAGAAAGGAAAGCCATCTCTAATTTTGTCAGGTGCTAGAATATTTTAATTCAGGTCAAATTAACGAGTCCATCCTCTTTCAGTTCAAAAAATATTTACTATCTGCCTATTGACAAGCCAGAGTAGATACTCAGGATCCTAATAAAAATGAGATCTAGCTCTTTTTTTTTTTTTTTTTTTTTTTTTTTTTTGCTGTAGGCGGGCCTCTCACTGTTGTGGCCTCTCCCCTTGCGGAGCACAGGCTCCGGACGCGCAGGCTCAGCGGCCATGGCTCACGGGCCTAGCCGCTCTGCGGCATGTGGGATCTTCCCAGACCGGGGCACGAACCCGTGTCCCCTGCATCGGCAGGCGGACTCTCAACCACTGCGCCACCAGGGAAGCCCCGAGATCTAGCTCTTATGTCAAGAAAACTTCTGGTCTATCAGGGAAGAAAGCATATAAGCACATGATTATAATATGTCATTTCACTTTTTGTCCATTTCACTGATGAGGACCCAAGACTCAGAAAGTATTCCTTAGTAATGAAGTACCCAAGAAATTAAAGGACCTACCATCAGACAGCCAGTACATGACAAACCACAATACCTACGACTGAGACTACAATCACTCAAAATATTATTATATGTAGTAATATTATTTAAATGGAGCTTGCTGAATGTCTAATGTAGTACCTAGGAAGTTAAAGAAAATTTGGAAAGTCTTGTCTTTCATCACAAACGTTTGGTGAGGGCATGGTCATTTTAGCTAGCGTTTTTCCTGAATATAAAGTGAATTTCAAAATGAGTCATCTGTGAAAGTATATAGGTTAGATTCCCAGTTTTCCAAGTTCCCTGGACTGCTGTGTAAAGTTCTTCTTGCTCAAAGGATAGGTAAAAAACAAAACGAAACAATCCTTTCCTTTCAAAGGCATTGGCAGAGTATGGACTGTCCACAGAATAAGATTTAAGTGATAACTACACATAATTCACCCCACATTTGACAACCTTTCAGTGAAAGGATGAACAGTTTGGAATGACTCTGAGTTGCTTTTTTTAATCTTATAAATGCTACTTCCATGGCTGCCAGATTTGCTTAAAAAAATTTTTTTGGCCTTTTGTTAAGCCAGGAGGCTGTCAAGACATATGAGGAAAACTAAATAGATATGTTCCCTTCTATTCTCAAACCATGTTACTTCTAACCCAGTGACTTAGTAAGCAGCTTTTAAAATAGATCTCATCACCCCTCACAATCATGTGCTTTTTTCCTTCCACTTACCCTGCATGTGTAATGTCAAAGAATCTTTTATATTAATTTCATTGTGAAAAATCCCCAACTAACTTCTGCCCATTTGAATCTCCATTCATCCATTAAATATTTACTAAGCATTTAAGTACGCTTTATGCTGGGAAATCCAATGGTCGGTAAGACATACGTCCTTAGGATTAGGAGTGGTCTAGTGGGAAAGAGGGCTAAGTTACCAAGAAATTACAGTAATCTTGGTAAATGCCATGGTTAAGAATATCCCAGGGTTCTACAGAATCTCCAACAAAGGGCACCTTACCCCTTTACTTAGGAAGCCTTCACTAATTCTCTCTCAACCTGATGGTAAAGTCAGTGAGGGCAGGGACTATTTTGTTCATCCAGAGATCCTTGGCGGTTAGAACAGGGCACATATCATGTGCAAAAGTCCTGAGGCAATAGATAGGATCCTAGCTGCAGAGGAAGGTACTTCTGGGGTAAGTCAGTTCAGTTTGACCAGAACTTCGATTTCTGTGTGTTTGGGAGGGGAGGAGGACATGTGATGGATGACGTTAGAGAGTTAATTACTCAGGTCAGATTATAAGGGGCTCGGATGCTACATGAGGGACAAAATGTTACCCAACAATTCCTTAGGCAGCAGGATGGATCAGAGGGGATGAGGCTGTACAGTAACTATACAGATAAATGACTCAAGAGAGTGACAGTGAGGTCAAGAGAAGTGAATGGTTAGGGACATAGTAAGAAAAGGAGGGGTGAGACTTCCCTGGTGGCTCAGTGGATAAGAATCCGCCTGCCAGTGCAGGGGACACGGGTTCGAGCCCTGGTCCGGGAAGATCCCACATGCCGCGGAGCAACTAAGCCCGTGTGCCACAACCACTGAGCCTGTGCTCTAGAGCCTGCGAGCCACAACTACTGAGCCCACGTGCCACAACTACTGAAGCCCGTGTGCCCAGAGCCTGTGCTACGCAACAAGAGAAGCCACCACAATGAGAAGCCCACACACCACAAGAGTAGCCCCAGCTCACTGCAACTAGAGAAAGGCCGAACACAGCAACCAAGACCCAACACAGCCAAAAATAAATAAATAAGTTTAAAAAAGAAAAAAAGAAGAGGAGGGGCAGGTTTGGGCACTGATGGAACGTGCTGAGCAGGAAACAGCCAGGCTGAGGGCAGTTCAGAGGAGCAGGTTCAGTGGAATGAGGTCAAGTCTGAACATGTCATCAGAGGTGACTATGGACATCCACATGATGCTGAGCAAGCAGGCAGCCATACCCGCCTGAGCTTAGGAGGGGACATCGAGTACTGGCGCCACTCGGCCACAGAGAATGAAGTCACCCAGGAAGGAGGGAGAAACTGGGGAGAATCTCCAGGAAAGAGACGCCAAGAGAGGAGCAAGTTCTGGCAGAGGTTCACTCCCAGCCCTGAGCCCCAGTTCCCATGGCCTCTGGCTCTCGCCCAACTTCATCCCAGACCCCCAAGATGATCTGCTCTCCAAACTCTGCTCCCACTTATCTGGTCTGTGACAGGAGCTCAGAAGTCATGGCAACCTTCCCAAAGCATTACCTTTATGTCAGTAACTTGGGAGATGGCAGAGACTTTTATCTTAGACATTGCAAAATTATAAAGCAGAAAGCACACCAAAAAACCTCTCGTTTTTTAAAAAAAGATGTAAGATTTCAATGATGTTTTGTGCTTTCAACTCCTCAGGCTCCATATTCTCACAAGAAATAGGCATCCATTCCATGAGCAACTTCAATGATATAGTGGCCATTTGGTCCTGTTTGCTCATCATGTTTCTCGTCTTTGGTGAAAAGTACCCCCATTCTTTAAAAACATTAAAAAAAAACCGGGCTTCCCTGGTGGCGCAGTGGTTGAGAGTCCGCCTGCCGATGCAGGGGACGCGGGTTCATGCCCCGGTCCGGGAAGATCCCACATGTCGTGGAGCGGCTGGGCCCGTGAGCCGTGGCCGCTGAGCCTGCGCGTCCGGAGCCTGTGCTCCGCAACGGGAGAGGCCACGACAGTGAGAGGCCCGCGTACCGCAAAAAAAATAAAAATAAAAAGTAAAAAAACAAAATAAAAAACATTAGAAAACCCAAAAACACTCCAGTCCTCCTCCTTTATCCTATCAAATAGGTAAGGTAGCCAAGTACAGTGCAAGTTACCCTTAATTCAAGTCCTGAATCTTACAGTGAACTCATCTTCAACAAAGGTGCTGAGAATACACAGTAACAGTCTCTTCAATAAATGGTGTTAGGAAAACTGGATATCTACATGTAAAGAATGAAATTGGACCCTTACCTTATACCATATGCAAAAATCAACTCAAAATAGATTAAAGACTTAAATGTAGACTGGAAACTGTAAAACTCCTAGAAGTAAAATTAGGGGAGAAGCCCCTCAACATCAGTCTTGGTGATGATTTTTTTAAAAATTTGAACCAAATGTACAAACAACAAAATAAATAAATAAATAAATGGGACTACATCAAACCAAAAGCTTCTGCACAGCAATGGAACAAAATGAAAAAGGCAACCAACGGAATGGAAGAAAATATTTGCAAACCATATATCTCATATGGGGTTAATATCCCCCAAATATAAGGGAATTCATACAATTCAATAGCAAAATAACAATAACCCAGCTTAAAAATAGGCAAAGGGCTTAGACAGACATTTTTTTCTAAAAAGGAAAACCAAATGGCCAACAAGTATATGAAAAAGCACTCAACATCACTAGTTATCTGGGAAATGTGAATCAAAGCCACAATGAGTATCACACCTGTTAGAATGGCTTTCATCAAGAAGACAAGAGATAACAAGTGCTGGCGAGGACATGAAGAAAGGGGAACCCTCGTGCACCATAATGGGAATGTAAACTGGTGCAGCCACATGGAAAATGGTATGTAAATGCCTCAAAAAATTAAAAATAGTACTACATGATCAAGCAATCCCACTTCTAGGTATTAAGCCCAAAGGAAATGAAATCACTATCTCAAAAAGGTATCTGCACCCTCATGTTCATTGCCGCATTATTCACAAGAGCCAAGATATGGGAATAACCTAAGTGTCTGTCAATGGATGAATGGATAAATGTGATACACACCTTTATAAAAGGAAATTCTGCCATTTCAACAACATGGATGAACTTGGAACATTAGACTAAGAGAAATAAGCCAGACACAGAAAGACAAATACTGCATGATCTCACTTATATGTGGAATCTGAAAAACAAAACTCATAGAAACACAGAATAGAATGGTGGTTACCAGGGGCTTGGGGACAGGGGAAAAGGGGAGGTGTTGGTCAAAGGGTACAAACTTTCAGTTATAAGATGAATAAGTTCCAGAGATCTAACATATCTCATGGTGACTGTAGTTAATATTTACCTGAAATTTGCTGGGGGTAGGTCGTAAGTATTCTCACCACTCACACAAGAAAAGGGAACTATGTGAGGTGATAGAGATGTTAACTAGCTGGACGGTGGTAACTATTTCACAAGGGCTACAGACATCAAATGTCACACCGTACATCTTATATATTTAATATACGTACACAATTTTTACTTCAATAAATCCTGAATCTTCCACTTCCATGCAACACTGGGCACACCCTGTAAGCCTGTAAGGAGTGGTGAGTTAACACGTTCTAGAGCTCAGGGAGTGTGACTGGCGTCATGCACATGTGCCTGGAGCGGCCAGGGCCCAGAGCTCCAGCCTCCTCTCTAAGTCTGCTTGTAGAAATGACACAAGCCCAGTGAGAAGCAGAAATGGAAGGAGCTGTCCTGGTGTGGAGATCCTTGTGCTAATCATAAAGGTCTTCGTGAGGAGCTAACAAATGCCACTATTTCTCAAGCTTATTCAAGTTGGGTTTCTAAGCTTGCTACTAGGGTCCTAATTAATACAGGGAATTGCAAAGGAAGCTTTTATAAACCACTGCAGTGCTCTCTGGGAATGGGGTATGGATAAAATTGGTCTATTAGGAATTCCATAGCAGTCCAGTGGTTAGGATTCCGCACTTTCACTGCCAAGGGTACAAGTTCAATCCCTGGTCAGGAAACTAAGATCCCACAAGCCAAGCACTGTGGCCAAAAAAAAAAAAAAAAAGAGGTCTAGAAAAGAATCAGTCTCTGCTGACAACCAAAGTTGTCCTCTTCAAATGGTGAGTAGGTTGAGCAATTGCACGTGTGACGGGAACACTGTCCAGAGGTCACTGAGTACGTTCAGCCTCTCCGGGGACTAGTCTGGTGTATTACCCAGGGACTAGTCTGGTGTATTACTCCGGGTAAACTGAGACAGGCTCTGGTTTTATAACTTCAAAGATGCCCACTTGGGCTTCCCTGGTGGTGCAGTGGTTGAGAGTCCGCCTGCCGATGCAGGGGACACGGGTTCGTGCCCCGGTCTGGGAAGATCCCACATGCCGCGGAGCGTCTGGGCCCGTGAGCCATGGCCGCTGAGCCTGCGCGTCCGGAGCCTGTGCTCCGCAACGGGAGAGGCCACAACAGTGAGAGGCCCGTGTACCACAAAAAAAAAAAAAAAAAAAAGATGCCCACTCAACCAAGGAACAAACTGAAAGGCCAGCTCAGTCTACTGTCTTATGTGATAAAAGGCAGGGATACCTAGATTTGAGGACTTCGGTGAACTTCCAGGGGGATGCAGTTGTTCTGGCTCTCTCTCTGAATGTGCAGAGCGCACGCAGGCACACGACACACGGAGACGCATGCTGAGTGCCAGGCACCACTCCATTTCTCAGATCAAGCTCCAGCTTCACCACAGCTTCTCGTCCCCGTTTTATCCCCAGCCTCTCGTCCCCGTTTTCTCCCCTTCACTCCCCACCTCTAGCTTCTTTGTCAGTATTACGTCAAAGTACTTGACTCCCTTATCAATATTAGCGGAAATTAAACAAGGATTTAGTACCTCCAAAATTATATTATACAATTTATTATGTAATTTAAATACACAGTGTAATTAGTATTTAAACAATCTATATATACATAAACATTATATATATATATATATATACATATGATGCTCCAGAAAACCTGAATCTAAAAAGGGAAAAAATCCATTTGATTCACTCAAAGACATAAATGTGGAGTAAAAACTTAAAAACTCACAACTTACATGCTTAGGGAATGTGATTTCTGTTTAGTTGACCTGTCTAGTCGATGGGTTATTTTTTGAAAAAAATTCCTAAAATGCATTTTTTTAATGGCCTGGCCTATCTTGAACATAAAGTCTGATAACTGATGGTCTGTACTGGGAGCTCCCAAATAATTACATTCTGCTACAGTCGGCAGGTTTTTTTAAGCACATGTCTCACTTTCAGAGTCCTACATACAGTACATCATCTGTGACCTTATCACAGCTGGTGTTCTCTAATAAGGATTTCCTATTCACATTTTCCACTTCACCACTGAGCATCACCGTCTGCGTCACATTCATGACCCGAGACCAGCAATATCACCAAAACCAGGGAACTTGCTAGAAATGCTGATTGATACGTGTTCCTGGCCCAGACCTGCTGGCCAGTGTCGGGCCCAGCAATCTGCTTTAACAAGGCTTCCATCAGAATCAGATGATTCTGATACATCTAAGGCTGGGAAAACACTACTACAGAATCCTCACCTGTTGACACTAAAGCAGGGGTTCTTAACCTGGGATCTGTGATCCCCCTTAAGTCAAAGGCAAGTGTGCATTTTCCTGGGGAGAAGCTGCAGAGCTGTCAACTTTCTCAAAGGGATGGTAACCAAGAAACTTGATTCTACGTTGAATCATCAAATTCAGCAGAATTCACTTCTGCAGACACACACGAAGCCAAAATTTCCTCCAAGCCCTGTAATATCACTTAAGCAGCCGAGGCACAAGCAATAAGAAAACTGCGTTTTTTACGTTACAAGAAAGGAAATTTTGTGTATCTGCATGATACACGTTTTCTGAAAAATCTCTTCTGCGTTGACATTCATACACACTCTGGTCCATAGGCTGAGTCAACAAGGTCAGAAAGGCAGGCAAGATGAGAAACCATCAAGTTTACTGAGGAGGAAGAGGACTCAAATGTTTACCGACTGCCCACCACACACACTGTACCAGGTTTTACGCACTTTACAGAAGTGAGGTGTGAACCTAAGTTCTATTTATCTAACAGAACAGCGCTGATACTGCCAGCTAAGCCTCCGTTTTAAGTGCTCTTGAAGTACAAACTGTGGAGATGACAGCAGAGGAGCACCTGAGCTCACCTTCTCTCACGAGCACAACAAAATGACAACCAACAGCTGAACAACCGTCGATTAAAACGACTGGCAGCTACCAGAAGAAGACATTCTACACCCAAGGACATAAAGAAGAAAGCACGAGAAGGTCGGAGAGGCGCCCTCTCGCCACCACCAAGTCCCACACCACCTGAGCGGGCGACCCCAGCTAGAGGACACTTACATCGCAGAGCCTCGCCCCCGCGTGCGCGGAACCCCACGCCAGGCTCCGCAGCCGGGTGTCTGGCATCGGGAGGGGCCCCTGGCATTTGGCTGTGAAGGCCGGCGCGGCTCGGTCGCAGGAGCCCCACAGGACGGGGGGAAGGAAGAGGAGACTCCGCTCCGGGAGGGCGCACGCAAGCTCCCTCGCGTGACAACGGCATGACTGCACAGCAGCCTGAGCCCGACCTACCTGCGGGTCTTGGAGGGTCTCCTCGTGAGGTAGCGGGCGTCTGCGGCCCTCTCTGGGGTCATAAATGCTGCTGGCAGACATTTTGGGTCCTCGGTCCGGGAGACCTGGTCCCACCCAACAGCCTGCAGGCTCCAGCGCCTGGGCGCCTTAGGTCAAACCACCCACAGGGCGGGCACCCAGCCCCACCCATGAGCAGACAAGCCGCCTCAACTGGAGGCCAGGGCCACCTCCACACACGCCACTAGGCCTAGACCCAGCCCCGCCCACCAGCGGGCGGGCACCAGCCCCCCCACTTCCGGGCACCGGCAGAAAGCGCGCGCAAACTTCTAGACGAGCCTCGGCCACTAGGGGGCAGACGGCAGCGGCCGGGAAACTACTGAGTCTGCAAACACAGCTCACTACCTACCCTGGTCCTGCACTGGGACACACAGGACATCTCCCACAGAGAGCCACTTCTCCCAGGTCGAGAAACGTAACTAAGCTACTACGTATGGGTTGACAGAGGCTGATGCAAAGACAGCACACGCAGACCCGGAAGCCAGAGGCACCAGGGACAACGAGGGTGCCAGCGACTCCGAGAATCAGCAGAAACAAAGGCAAGGCCTGGAGTTTTCACAGATGTGGAACTGGTGAATTTATACAGATATGGTGAATTTCGATATAAATTTAGTAGTAAAGTGGAGTAGCCAATCTACTGGAAAGAGCTCAAGTAATGACTGTAAAGATGATCCAAGAACTCAGGAAAAGAATGGATGCACAGTGCGAGAAGTTCCAAGAAGTTTTTAGCAGAGTTAGAAAACATAAAGACCAACCAAATAAGAGTTGAAGAATTTAAGCACAAATTGTGGAACCAAAACAATAGATCTCTGCCCCAGGAAGCATGCCAATGTGCACTAACATTTCCATTTCCAAAGACCTAAGTGTGCTGCAACATTAGCACATGGGAACAACCAAGCAATTACCACTCTACTTAAATCTTGGGTTGAGCACCATTCGGCCAGCATCCCCACCACCTGGTTCCATCACTGTGTAAAACTTTAGATCGTAAACCGTGTTCAGCAATTACTTGTCTAGACGGAAAAAACTTTTTTGGTATTGTTTTTAACACAACATAGCTAGCTTTCAAAAGTGGTACCTAATTTTAAAGCACCAAAGCTGTCACTCAAATAAGATGTACTTGGCATAATCAGCTCTAAAGTAAGGATATCACTACCTTCAGTAAGCATTAACGCTGATTATTTCTCAGAAAGCCAAGTGATACCCAGCTTGGGCTGCACTAAATTTCACAAGGGCACATAGTCTTCATTCCCTCCTAAAATAAACCTAAGTTGATTGACCCCTCACACTCCTCTAGCCAGTCCTTAAGTTTTCCTGGGTCCATTCCTCTCTTGCCAAGCTGTCTGCCCCTTGCTCTTTCCCCACCTACAATCCCTCTGACTGCCCCAAGTCCATCCCCCATCTGGGAAGATGCAGGACAGAAGAGTGTTTCCTAGCTGCACGGTCAATTACTGACGAATCACCACTATACTGTTTTGGATTTGGGATCCTACTAGGAAAATGAACCTACCAACACATGCTTGAACTGGTCATCCCACTCCACCTCACCCCCAAAAAGCATGCAGACTTGTCACTGAAAAAAGCACAGTTTATGGTTCAGAATCACAAACCTGGAAGGTTCCTGAGGAAGCGTCCTTTAATGTGCAAGGGACCTAGTCTGATGTTCTTATTTTACAGATGAGAATACTGGAGTTGAGATGTCATGTGGACTTGCCCAAGGCTGGCAGCTATCCAGAGGGAGAAACTAGAACCACACTCCAAACTCTTCCCACTACATCCCAACCACCACAAAACCCTGCAGTTAAAGTTTTTAAGAAAAACAAAATGTCTAATACACAGAAAAGGTCTCTCTACATTCAGACAGAATAAAGGCAACCGGTACAACGAGAAATGCTCAACACCACTAAGTACCAAGATCTTTATTCTCAGGTCTGATACTGAATCTGTGGCTGCAGATAATGTCACTATTTTTGAGAATAAAAGGTCCCATTATCTTCATTCTTTGCAAGTCTTCAGCCACAAAGTTATACCTTATTCCCATAACAAGATAAGTGAATCAGGCTGGAAGGGGATTCAGGAGGTACACTGACGATAAAAGCAAAGGGGAACACACACTTTTACAAGCATATTGTCCCAGCTACCCTGAAGGTTACATTTCAGATTAATTTACAAAAGTAGTGACAGAACCATGATTTCAGTGAAAATCAACACAAGTTATACCTTAAAAAAAAATCAATTCAGAAATACGAAGTCAGGCAAGCATGCAAAATTCAGAGTATTAAAAAATGCAAGGGCTGGTTGCCCAAACAGATATATCCCTCAGAAAAAGGGATTTGAAAATGCTGAACAGAACCAAAGGAATCAGAAGCTGAATCAGCAGACCAATTCCCTCATTTTATAAATGCAGGCAGACATTAACTAGCGAAGCTTACTCAGCTAGATTAAGGGTGTACACAGATCTAACTCCTGGTGCTATTTGCAACTACACACATCTAAAATACAAGGAGATAAATATCCGGAACACATTAGGCCCACTGATTCAATCAACGGTGGGAGTGAAGTTACTATAGCACAGCAGCACATTAGACATATTTAAGAGATTAAATGGAAAGAAAGAATCTCTTAAAGATTTTAATGCTCAGTTTTAATACACAATCAAGTTTCCACCCAATCATCTGATGTACAGTGAACTGTACTAGCTTAAAAGAAAAAAGTGCATTCTTGTTTTCTTCTACACCTTTTTTGGCCTATCTTTCAAAACTGAGCATTAGGTATTTTTAATGTAAGTAATGTGATGTTATATATGTACATTCTAATTGCACGTTTTAGGAATAAACAAAATCCGTATTTCGGTAACTGATAGTGTATTTATAAAATCAAAACCTATCAAAATACACTTTTCACTGAGAAAAATAAATAAAACAGACAAATGGATCTACACAAAGTAAAAATTAACTTTGGTAGATTTCAGTGTAGGACAGTCCATAACAAGCTTATTTGCCCTTACTCCCCCAGAGCTGATCATCTTCCAAGTTAAGATTCTAAAAATATTTTAAAATTGAGATTATTATGTTGACATTTATTTCTCATTCCACATCATCTTCAGCCAAGCTCTGAGCACTTACAATTCTCTGAAAGAGAAAAGAATTTTTAATTTTTAGAAGTATGATAAGCATTTAATCAGGATTCTAAGTTCAACATAAAATGCTCTTTGTATCAAATCTCTGGATCAAATCTTGCTGAGGTTTACCCATACTGAGATATCAACATTTAACACTTCATACATTGTTTTTATCTGAGAAAATAATGATCATTGTCAGTTCCATCTCAAAATTCAAGTCAACAAAGGAACCATAACATTATATCGTGTTACATGTTAGTCAATTTTGTAACTAAAACCAAAAAGAATTTAAGATCTCTTTTCACTCCCACAGGAACAAATACCAATTAGTGCTATACTGATCATTCTATCCTCCAAACATTTCCCTTTTCTGCCTGTAAATGGTCACAGTCATTATACAAAGACATCATCCTCAGGTCAATTTTCCAAAAGCACTATGCTATGCTGTCTTTCAAAAGACAGATAATCTTAAGAGGATTCTGACAACTGACTGGGAACCACATTAGTCTAAAATAAAAAAGATTGAAACTCCTTGGTTTTCCAACTCTTTCCCTTAAATCCTTTTTTTTTA
This sequence comes from Hyperoodon ampullatus, assembly GCF_949752795.1. Lineage (NCBI taxonomy): Eukaryota > Metazoa > Chordata > Mammalia > Artiodactyla > Ziphiidae > Hyperoodon > Hyperoodon ampullatus. The sequence continues at coordinate 118,804,919 of NC_136914.1, read as the reverse complement.
ACATCTTTATTGGAGTATAACTGCTTTACAATGTTGTGTTAGTTGCTGCTGTATAACAAAGTGAATCAGCTATACGTATACATATATCGCCTCCCTCTTGCGTCTCCCTCCCACCCTCCCTATCCTACCCCTCTAGGTGGTCGCAAAGCACTGAGCTGATCTCCCTGTGCTATGCGGCTGCTTCCCACTAGCTATCTATTTTACATCTGGTAGTGTATATATGTCAGTGTTACTCTCTCACTTCATCCCAGCTTACCCTTCCCCCTCCCATGTCCTCAAGTCCATTCTCTACGTCTGTGTCTTTATTCCTGTCCTGCCCCTAGGTTCATCAGAACCATTTTTTTTTAAGATTCCATATATGTGTTAGTATACGGTATTTAGTTTTCTCTTTCTGACTTACTACACTGTATGACAGACTCTAGGTCCATTCCCTTAAATCTTTAGGACCCTTTTCTTTTCAGTCCCTTTCCAATCTAGATGAGTAAAGACTAGTTTAAAGAATTGTAAAGATGAGTTTAAAGAATTAACCAGTCATTTTACTAATTTTTAATTATATCAAAGATGAAAATTCATTTAATAGACATGATATTCCAAAAAGTAGATTCATTCGAGCTCCTTGAGAAGGATTTAAAATGAGTGGAATGCATTTTAATTAACTCCTAAGTCATGCTTAATCTCTTATTTAAATGAGATGTAGTCAAATAGCTCCAAACTTGAAGCCCACCTCAGCAGCAGCAGAGACACTGGGGCCTTCAGACAAGTGAGGTCAGAGGGAACCCAGAGCCCTTTATGACCTGATTTCCAAGCTATGCCACCTTGGCTCCTCTGGCCTCTGCCAGGCCCCTTAACTGCATGCGTGGTTTCACACAAGAGGCAGAAAGCTAGGTTCAGAAAGTAACTGGGAATGGCCTGAATTTGATGATTTGAATACTAAGGCCTGAGATTTAACACCAAGAGACATATTTCCTAATCAACTTCTTGGGCACAATCACTAGATTTTATGCCCCCTCATTTGGATGCTTTTCTCTTAGGGAAGAAAATGTCAAGCACTGACATCTCCTGTACTGTTTTCATTACACGGAGGAGAGTTTCATGATGCCATCATGCTCACTAGGCTCCTTTTAAAACGCCAATGTCCCTAAACATTTAAACTCAGATTCTACTCACTTATTTCATAACATTTCAAATCTTTACCTGACTAATTGTTGGGAGCTTAGTCAGAAGCATCTGGAACACTGGCGGTGGAAGAGTTTGCTGCAACACTTGCAGTAACTGCTGTGGCTGTCCACACACAGCAATTGCATTTGTCAGATGGTCCACACCCTTCTCATATTCACCTGGAAGATTTACATAAACATAACATGAGACTGGAAAAGCCTTTGCCTTTGTTCAAAATTCAACCCTAAAGTCTTCACTGTATCTCCAAGTGAAAATGACCAAAAACATTGTGCAAGTAAAACCTAGAAAATATAGTAAGTACACTCGTATAGCTGATTAAGAAGCCATGAACAAGAATGAGTCAGATTATACGTACTGATATTGAATGGACTCCAACACACATACAAAGGGGGGAAAATAAGATATAGAAATGTCCAAAAAAAAAAAGAAATGTCCAAGTTTTTACTATTTATATACTAAGAATACATAAGAAATTGCTAACAATGAAACAATATTTTCTATGAGAAAAGAGAACTGGAAGATTGGGGGCCTGAGGCAGACAGGCCCAATTTCACTTTAAGCTGACCCCTTATACTGTATGAATATGACTACATGTAAGTAGACACCCTAAAGGCCTTTAATCTCTCTGAACTAGTCATCACTGCAGTCATCCTCTCTGCGGATCCAACAGCAAACAATGCCAGACAATCCTGGATACATTTACACATTTACAGGACCTCAATCGCAGTCAACTTGTCACCTTGAGCTTCCTTCACACGTGATGTTGCTACAACTTTTGCTGACCTGATAGCCAGATATCAAGTGGTATGTTTTATAATACCAACAGCATTGAAAGCATCATATAATCCTTTTATGACATAGCAGAGGAAGAACAAACCAAGTGTTACAAGATGGAAGTCGCCATTTGGAAGAAACACTGCTGTGTTGAGCAGAATGCTCTCCCTTTCCCCAATACCTAGGCCCTCCCTCTCAGGGAATTCAAGGTGCAGCCTGAAGGAGACGTGAAAATGTCCCCCTGATTGGTAGCTAACTCATTTTCTGTTGTAGACTTTTTCATTGGTTCTCCTACTCACTGATTTTTAATCTTAGTTTGTTGGCAATTTAATGTAGAGACTGTGTCATTTGTTAACTCTTTCCGTGAAACTAAACAAATTCTGATTATGTCAAGAAATTATTTCCTGAGCTTCTGGGTTGGTGAATACATCAAAGTACTAGGAGGGTGGCACCTCCAGAAGGCATGAAGTCCCCCACCCCCTAACCCTATGCATCTCTTCTATCTGGCTGCTCTTCAGTAGTATCATCTATAATAAACCAAAAAAATAAAAATTAAATTAAACTTAAAAAAAAAAAACAAATATAATAAACCAGTAAACAAAGTTTTTCCAACCCCTGAGTAAGAATGTGACCAAATAAGGGACTAAAGACTGGTAACTGAGAAGGAACTGCCTGCTACCTAGCATTTTCACTTCATGTATTCAAACTGAAGAAAGCATTAACTCTACAAAGAAGCATTAAAAATGGAAAATATAAGACTTAGGTCTTCCAAATAAGACGGGACTTCCATCGGGGACACAATGGCTCCACTGACTTGGAAATTAAGATGCCACATGGTCACTGAATCCTCATGCCACTGAACTTACAGGCGGCAGACGGGATCACACTGTTGTCTGAGGATATGAATTCCGATTATTAAATGGAAATAGAGTGGCTATACCAGAGTGCTATGTGTAGAACACAGGGGATCCTCTGAGACACCTCCTAAAACTTCTAAACACACTGGAAACCACTCATCAACAACCACAGCAATTCAGCGCAAGTGAAACAAACCGTTTCCTCTCTGCCCTTGCAGCTTCGATCCCATTCACATATCCTGAGATGAGATCTTGCTCAGCAAATCGAGTATGCTTATGGAAGACCCCTGGACGAAGGAGGCCTTGCCAAGCAATGAAACTCACTGTCTAAGCTGCTTATGCTTTCTCGTGGCTTACTTTCCCCAAATTCTAACCACCTGAGTCTTCTACCTCGGGCTGGGCTGGTAGATTCCACCAGAAGAAAAGGCAGCTTGGCAGCTGAGTTAAGTATCCCTCTGGGTGTGCTGGGCTGAAATGGGACCAACATACGCCTGGGAAAAAGAACAACTCTTCCCTACCCTTCCTTGACCCCCCATCCCCCTACCACCACGAGTTAACTTTTCTTTTCCATCTGTATCTAAAGGCTCAAGACAAATAGACAGATGCCCACAGTACATGGATCTCCAATATAACCCAAGCATATGCTCTATCCTTAGACACATATCATTACACATGCTTTTCTTTTCGGATATTAAAGTAATATAATCATAGCCTCTCAAATGATCCTTATGAGGATTTAACTGCTTTACCTTGCCCTATGATTAAACTTCATATTTTTCTAATACTGTGAAAAAAGTCAATTATTTCCTAGCAAGACATTTCCATTTTAATTTATAAATATTAGCAGCTTACTATACCAATCAAATAAAAAACAATTACTGCCTCCCTTACCTCCCTCAAGAATTATTTCTTATGAGACAGGAGACATGATAAAATGTATTGATATCACTTTGCCTTTGTTCAAAATTCAACCTTTAATTACTCCCCATTAAAAAAAGGGGAAAAAAACCCCCCACAAATGACCTGCATCATGTAGTTCAATACTATCTAAATCTATTATAACAGTGAGAATAAGAAAAACAAGTTGACACTTGATACTGTTTTTATTAATGACAGCAACTACTTCAAAGCTACTTTGAGATAAAAGCTAATTTGACAATAAAATATTTATAAATACTTCTGATCAGGTAAATTAGCCTTCCACCTTCTCTGGGACTTATTATCTTAGCCATTCCTTCCTGTAAGTACTAGAAAAGACCTGAAGATTAGATGAAGGAGTTGAGGGAATTATACTCCCAGATATTCTTTCAGTCACAATTTATATATTACACTATGACTGTATTCTCTAAAGAACTTAAAAGCAACCTCATTTGTAAAGATTACTTATTGTCCTCCTATTATTAAATTAAATGTCTCATATTATTAAATGCCTAAAAACTTGTCTTGAAATATTTACAGTATCTTTTAAAAAAATAGCCACACTAGGGCTTCCCTGGTGGCGCAGTGGTTGAGAGTCCGCCTGCCGATGCAGGGAACACGGGTTCGTGCCCCGGTCCGGGAGGATCCCACATGCCGCGGAGCGGCTGGGCCCGTGAGCCATGGCCACTGAGCCTGCGCGTCCGGAGCCTGTGCTCCGCAACCGGAGAGGCCACAACAGTGAGAGGCCCACGTACAGCAAAAAAAAAAAAAAAAAAAAAAAAAAAGCTACACTACATTAAAAAAGCCCCTCATCACCATAAGTTTATATTAGTGTGAAGAATTTTATCTTGTTTCCTAGTCTTTTAATGAATATTAATTACCTTGAGCTAGTAACTCTTCACCAAGCTGTATTTCTTCAAGGAAGAATTTCTGAACGGCTTCAGCATCTTTAAGGTCAGGTAACTGTTTAGAAATAGACTATTTAGTAACTGATACCAAAATTACTCCAGGGATATAAACAATACAAAAAATCATGCCACTAAAAAAAACTGAATAGTTCATTATGAAAACTGACAAAAAGAAATTCACTCTTCAACAACACTCGCAAGGATTAGAGGTTAGTATCTACATTCAAATAAATGCAAGAAAAAATACTTTTTGATCAAACTGGTATTTGTTCTTAGAAAACTGTGAATCAAACCTAAAGTAAAAAGTAGAGTACAGGGCTTCCCTGGTGGCGCAGTGGTTGAGAGTCCGCCTGCCGATGCAGGGGACACAGGTTCGTGCCCCGGTCTGGGAAGATCCCACATACCGTGGAGCGGCTGGGCCCGTGAGCCATGGCCACTGAGCCTGCGCGTCCGGAGCCTGTGCTCCGCAACGGGAGAGGCCACAGCAGTGAGAGGCCCGCGTACCGCAAAAAAAAAAAAAAAAAAAAAAAAAGTAAAGAGTACAAATATCTTTACCATAAAATATGCACTTTACAGGAAAAAAGACACAGACCTACTAGAGAATGGACTTGAGGATATGGGGAGGGGGAAGGGTAAGCTGTGACAAAGCGAGAGAGTGGCATGGACATATATACACTACCATACGTAAGGTAGATAGCTAGTGGGAAGCAGCCGCATAGCACAGGGAGATCAGCTCGGTGCTTTGTGACCACTTGGAGGGGTGGGATGGGGAGGGTGGGAGGGAGGGAGACGCCAAGAGGGAAGAGATATGGGAACATATGTGTATGTATAACTGATTCACTTTGTTATAAAGCAGAAACGAACACACCATTATAAAGCAATTATACTCCAATAAAGATGTAAAAAAAATGCACTTTACAATTTACACTATTTTTTGATGGCCATTATCATAGATTTTTATATAACTATAATCAATTTGTTCTCTTCATCCAACACTGTCTTGTATAGATTTTACATGCATCTATAAGGTTAGCTATTTTTAAACAGCAATAGAACATACCATCGAGGAATATATGACTGCATAATAACGATCTATCTGTTGGGCATTTGAGCTGCTTCTAATTTTTTTGCTATTACAAACAAAGCCTTATTTAAATAATTTTTCATTTCTGCGTTTTTGTTTTATAGTTTGTTACATATTACCAGATTGAATGATTATGGTAATGATTATGGTATGGTGATTATAGCCACAAGCTATATGCATTATCTTTTTTAAAAATGTAAAACAAGTATTTAAAAAGTCCCTTTTTATTTAAAAACCTAGACTTCTATTAATGGAAGTTTTTAAGTTCTCGATTATTATTATATACGCTCTTATTACCAACATAGGTGAAAAAATTTAAATTTCTAAAAGTGGAGGCATCTTTCATTGACTACCCCAGCATATGGCAAGAATATGATTATACGTGAATCTAAAAACACACACTGATGCACATGGCTATACAGGCATATCTCACTTTATTGTGCTTCACTTCCTTAAACTTCTCATATAATGTACTGTTCCCCGTGTCAAGTGAGTCTATCGGTGTCATTTTTCCAACAGCATTATTTTTTAATTAAGGTATGTACAGTTATTTTAGACACGATGCTACGCACACTTAATACAGTATAATGTAAACACAACTTTTATATGCATCGGGAAACCAAAAAAAAAAAAAATTCACGTGACTCGCTTTACTGACGAAGTCCCTTTACTGCAGTGGTCTGGAACCAAACCTGCAGTATCTCTGAGGTATGCCTGTAATATATCCATTTTCCTAAATCCTTAGAAAGAAAAGGCTACTGAAAACATAATGAAGATATTACGTATTTCAGAAAGGTAGTTTGGAGATAATGGGAAAACAAAGTGGTCGCCTCCAAGTTTCACCTCACTATTAGCACATCCAGTCAGTCAGCTGTGTTAAATTACTCAAATGTAACATTTATTGATTTAATTTTTTCATTGCTTCAACTTGCTTTAAAAAGAACAACTACTGACCCAGTAGGTCCAAGTGCTGGGCATCCAGACAATGGAACTAATTTCAATAAAAAAGAAAAGCTGTAGGCACAATGATTAACATTTACTTTCTTAATTTACTTACACATGTCACACAACATTTTTTTATAAAGCAGATAAACCTATGTAGTTATTAAAAATAATCATGAACACAGGATCTATGAAAAGAAAAAAATGAATAAGATTTATGTCTACATTTACGTATTACAAGGTAAAAATTTGACAGGTGGTGGGATTCTGGATCAGTGGGTGTGAATAAGCTTATGTAATTTTCAAAATGAATAACGTGGCTCTTTTAAAGAAAGTTTGTAGGAAGGAAAATTAAATTAATAATAAATGTTTTATTCTATTATTTTGGAGCAGCTAAGTGAGAAAGTTTGAACTTTTTATTATAAATGTCTTCTGGGGCCTATCATCTTACCACCCCTTAAATATTGATCGCAAACTAAGTTATGAGCTATGATGGCCCACAAAGGGAAAATAAGGAAGGACTGGAAAATCTGCAGTTGAACAGAGTTAATAAGTACTCTTAAAAACAACAAATCATATTTTAAAACAGAAAATCTATGTCTGATACCAATTAGCATTCTCAAAATACACATTTGAAGTAGATTGTAGAATAATTGTTTCTCTAAAAGAGATTATTACCTTGGAAAGTCCAGCTCTCTCCTTGGCAAGCTTCTGTTTCTTTCTTCCTGCAAGAAAGCAATATTTTCCTTTCATCATTATTAAAATGAGAATCAAAGGAAGTCTAAATGCTGTGGCAATCATTCATTCTATTTGCAAAACATGCCTGACTCAAGCTCTCTTCTTGTGATTTGTCAGGGTCATAAAAATAGTTCTGGTCAATGAGCTATGGACAATAGGACATTTCTGGGCAGGAGCGCTTTCCTTCCCTCTCAGGCACCAGGATGCGCAGTTTACAAGATGGAGACAGTTCCAGCAGCTGGGTCTCTTGAGTAATTATCATAAGCAAAGCAAGCCTCTCCTCCCACCTTCAACCTATACAGGACATGAAACACGAACAAAATTCAAGCCACTGTTGTTTCAGAGTTTATTGCTGAAATATAACAGACTGTGTCTTTACTGACTTTTGAAAACTACCTGGCATTCTTAAATAGGGAAAAAAACAAAACAACAACAACAACAAAAAAAACCCAACAAAACCCCCAGCATTTGACAGTTTTCTTAAAAAAAAAAAAAGCATAGTTTTTATGCATTTGGCAAAAGTAAGAGGGAAGAAGGGTAGCACTCAGAAATGATTCTTAATTCAACTACTGCCAGCTAGTTAAGAAAAAAAAACCCTCTGCCTAAAGTCTGTAAGTTGTTTTGGGTTTTTTGTTTGTTTTTTGATATGAAATAGCAATACTACAAATCTCAGGAGTAAGTGATGTTGTTTAAATCTGTTAGCCAACCCTTAAAACCAAATCAATAATAGGACACTAACAGTATTTTAAGTTGTTGTTTAATTGTACACCCTGTGTTGGCACAACGAAGCTCGGGCTTCCTTTATATCCCAGATCTTCCAGTGACTAGCAGTGTGACCTTGGGCAAGTTACAGTTAACCGGTGTCTCTCCTTCTCTGTATTTGACAACTGGTTTATGAACAATACCTGCTTCATAGAGTTGATACGAGGATTAAATGAGTTAATGTATTTTTAAACAGCGCCTGGTTGGTATCCTGAGATATAAACATTCAGTGTATTGAGACGGTGCAAACGTCCTCTTAAAACCTTAAAGCATTCTATAAATCCAAATTTCAAATCATGACTAAAGAGGCAGTGACCTGTTTGCCTAAGTGCAGACAGATGGTTAATTTACTACAGTCAGGGAACCTTTTCTTATCTACACTTAAAAACTTAAGATAGGTTTAACCACACCAGTGTCTCTGGCCAACTCTAGCCCCCAGATTACATAAAGTGCTACAAATCTAAGGCTTAAAAACTGTCTTAGCACTGTCAACAAAAAATATAGGTTAAAGCTATCTTACATATTATTTTGAAGACTGCCTATTTTCCCCACCAGCTACCTTTGCTAGGTGTTCATCACTGGGCAACTGTGGGGAAACAGACGCATAATATATTCTACCTCCAATTTGCTTAACTAAGGGTTTTGTTCAGCCCTCTTTAGGCAGAAAATAATGACTGATAACCAGACTACATTAACTAATTACTAAGTATCACGGTACAGCCTAGTGCTGGGAAGGTACTACAACTAGAAGAGAAAGACTTCACAGAGGAATTGGACATGGAACACTTGGATGTTAAGGGTAAGCACCTGTTTTAGATATTACATGCCAGACACTATTCTAAATGTTATTAATTAGTTTATTTTATCCTCATAGTAACCCTATTATCATCGCCAAGTTACAGCACCTCAGAAGTAAACCTGGAAAGTTTGTGGAATAAATACAATATGCTAAGTCAGAATTATGGAAAATAACAAAAATGATAATGAAACAGTAGAAGGAAACTTAGTTTCCAAGCTTATAGGTTTTTTTTTTTAAATGGAGTGGAGAAGAACGCATGATTGTTGTTGAATGTTTGATAGTTACCAAATTTTAAGATCGCTTAGTTGCTTTAAATTTATAGCTGTTAAGATTAAAATTGTGGTTTAATTTATAAGACCATTAACTTGTATAAATTTATAGCTATAAGATTAAAATTCTGGCTTTACTTTTATAAGACAATTAACTTGTTGTATTATTTTCAGGGACAGTATCAAATAGGATCTCTGTGACAAAAGGACACAGAACACACTGAAAAACCGAAGAGATACACAATCAGCAAATCGACTCAGTATTTGCTAGTAATCAGTCCGAAGTGCTACTGTGTAAACCTAACAAGTTAAAACAGACTAAAAAAAACTCATAAAATATGAACTTACAAAAAGCCCCAAATCTAAATCATTCTTAAAGCATTCATTTAAATGAGAAGATTACTCAATATATCTTAAAATGATGAATCATTTTACACAGTGCTGTATAACGAAAAACATCTGTAGTTGGCACTATAATTTGTAGATTAATTTTCATTTATAGTGATTATTTAGATATAAATTATGCTGTAGGAGTTCTGGTAATCTGCTCTTACTAATATGGAAGGTTAAAAAAAAACTGAACAAATTAGAATCCCAGATCTAACCTCAAACCTATTTTAAACATCTTAAGTCTCTTTTCCTTAAAAAAAAAAAACACACACACACAAAACAAAACCCCAGAAACACTAATTTGAAAAACGCTGCCCTTTTATTATAGATGTAAATATTCTATTAGGAATTAGGCTAGAAAAACACGAAATTAAACTAAACTGAAATCAATTTCGCTCCACAAATACAAAACGCCATCAAGTTCTTAAAATCGGTCAACCATACAGACTTTAAACAGACTGCAAAATTACTCTGAATAAGGTTTACTTGGTAAAGAAAATATCAAATAATTATATTCATAAACAATCTTTAGCGTTCATCCATTACCATGTGCCAGGGGCACTGTACCAAACTCTACATTATACTATTTTACAACAAAGGAAAACTAAAGGTTGAAATCCCTTGCCCAAGGGTTATTCAGCTACTAATTCAAGCCTGACCACTTAAGTCATCAGGATACTGCTGAAAACTAGAAAAAAAATTTATGGATTGAGGATGATGGAAAAGAAATTCTGAAAATAACAGATTTCTCAATTTGTCCAAAACGATAGTTTCATGATTTCTTCAACCAAAAATTCATTTTCTCAAGGTTTAACAATAGGATTGTAGTGTTTCCAAAGGAAAAAAAAGGTTAATCCATTCTTTACAGAGCTCTGCATCCACGCCATTACCCCCCAGCTATTTCTAAAACTACAGGAAAATTATCTAAATTCCAACAGTTACACTTCCAGCCAGGATTTACAGGGCCTTCTCCATGTCAGGAATGGTGGCCGGCACCTCAAACACTTTAATCTTCACAAAACCAACTAGAGGCATTACCTGATTTTGCAAGCTAAGAAAATTAAGACTCAGCCCAAGATTATGCTAATCTGTGACTAACCTGGGCCAGGAAACTCAGTGTCTGAATCCAAAACAGCACTATTTCCATTACTCCACCTAACCATAAATAAAATAAATTATATCCATATCCCTTTCTTCCTGGGACATAAGAGAGCCAGAATCAGATACCATATTGTAGATGGTATAAGAGCGCTTTTTCCAGTAAGGTAGTCACTAGACACGTGTGACTACAGAACACGTGAAATGCCTTACTTTAGCTTAATTAAGCAGTAAATCATTAAATAGGATAATCACTTCTTCGTACTTCCTGGGCTTTAATAACTCACATATAAATTCTAATTTTACGAACTGTTTTGACTGAGCAACCCAGGTAAGTTACCAAAGTTATTTTTTAATGCAACAAATTTGCCCTTCTATTGCTGCAAACGAGCATTACCTCTGAAATTCAAAGATCACAAAGGTTTTGGTGACACGATTCCCCTCTTGTAAACCTCTCTTAAAAGATGTCGCAGGTATGAAATAAGACTGAGCCACAGAAGCAAAGCCCTTTGGACTCTCCTGCAATCTCTATAGCATTCACTCATATCTTGGAAGCCTTTAGAACGAAGCTACCAAGAGGGTTTAAGAATGCAACCTTATCGATTGAGAACGATACTGAGCTGGATTTGCAGATTTGGTCTCAAGCAGAAATTCGCAAAATACAAAAAAACCCCGCAACTTTCGAGCTAGAAATAGGTTTAGAAAGATCAACAGCAAAAAGGACCACAACCCCCGCCCTAAATCATAATACAAACGAATATGCATCTACACGCCGAAAGTGTTTGGGGAAAACAAAATGGGAAAGCTCGCCCCTCCAAAATGGAGGGACTCGTACGGGGCACAAGGGCCGGGAGCAGCCCTGGGAGCGCGCGGCCAGCGCCATCACCTTCCTCTGGCTTGTTCGTTCGCCGCCCCAGACCCGGCAGCACCACGCGGCCACCCAGCACGCGGCGGCCCGGCGAGGGGCAGGAGGGGATGGGGACGCCGGGGTGGGGTGGGGAGGCATAAGGCCCAGGGGACAGGGGACCCACTCACGTTCCCGCAGCCTGTTCTTGAAGTTGGGGTCACTCCGTCTCTTGCGGTCGAAGTAAATGCAGTACCCGATGAAAAGGGCCCCGCACACGCCGGCGGCGATGGCACTGTTCCGGCCCACCATCTTCTCTCCAACGAGGAGTGGGGTCGGCGGCCGCGGGGCCCGCAAATGACCCGTTGACTCAGAACTCTCGGAGCGGACTGCACCGCTCAATCCCGACGCCCGCCGCGAGGGACGCGGAAAGGCGGAGATGCGTCACTTCCGGCCCCTGTTGCCGAGGCCCTCGGGGATGTCCGCGGCAGTGCCTGAGCGGAGGCTCCCGCGCTGCTTCTGCGCCTGCGCAGGGGCTTGGGCGCCGCCGCCGCCGCCGCCGCCGCCGCTGTTGGCGTAGGAGTCGGGATTTTGCGGGAAGCCGCGCACTCCCGTAAGAGCCGCTGAGCGTGATGTAACCAGGGCGGCATGTGGCGGTTGTGCGCACACTCCAAAGCCTGTGTAGCTGACCTCCCTACTTGTGTCAAAGAAGGAAGGTCGCTGACCACAAATGCTTCATCTTTTTATAGAATGCAGGTAACCCGTGACTCTTGTATTTAATGGAATTTGCTTTTCAAGTTCAGTCACAATCCGTTGTGCCCCAAGGACCATAATCATACGATTAGTAGCTGGCTGGTCAGAAGAGTGAAACCATACGATTTCAAATGATGTTACAGTATAGCCTCAGGAGTGGAAGAAAATTAAATGGAGCGATTCCTGGGAAAGCGTAACGGGTAAGAGATTGAAGGAAAAAAATAGAAAACGTTGAGTTGTCAAGTTGTCATAGCCACTGAAAACATTATGTATGTAGTTTAAATTTAAAGAGGCAGAGGCGGGATCCTCTTAAAACCTTGGAGTGATAGGCCTGTGTTATTCATAGTGGATCCTGACCGTTTAGGCTAAGGAGATGGTTCCTGATGGGGTCTGGCCGGTTGGCTCTACTCTGTGTAGTTACACGTCAGTGTGCCGTGTGCTAGGAGGGGGAAGTTTCGGTCTCCACAGGGAGGGAACAGAAGCTCTGCATTTGGTACTCTCCCAGACCTCTCCCTGTGCCCCTCGGCTTTCCCTTTGGCTGGTTGTTTTTTGTTTTTTGCCCCACGGGACTTGTAGGATCTCAGGGACCAGGGACCAGGGACCAGGGATGGAACCCAGGCCCTTGGCAGTGAACGCACTGAGTCCTAACCACTGGGCCGCCAAGGAAGTCCCTGGCTGGGTTATTTGTTTCTATTTTGGGCTGTGTTGGGTCTTCGGTGCTGTGCGCAGGCTTTCTCTATTGCGGTGAGCGGGCTTCTCACTGTGGTGGCTTCTCTTGTTGGGGAGCACGGACTCTAGGCGTGCGGGCTTCAGTAGTTGTGGCTCGGGGGCTCTAGAGTGCAGGCTCAGTAGTTGTGGCACGGCGGGCTCAGTAGTTGTGGCACACGGGCTTCGTTGCTCCGCGGCATGTGGGATCTTCCCGGACCAGGGCTCGAACCGTGTCCCCTGCATTGGCAGGCGGATTCTTAACCACTGCGCCACCCGGGAAGCCCCCTGGCTGGTTTTGATTTATATCCTTTTGCTACAATAAACCTGTAATCGTACGTATAGCATGTTCTTGAGTTCTGAGTCCTTGCAGTGAGTTATTGAACCTGAGAGGGTAGTAGGAACCTCCAAATTAGTAGCTGGCTGGTCAGAAAAGTGGCCTGGAGACACCACCCCTCCCCCACATGTGTGACTGGTGCATGAGGGCAGTCTTGTAGGGGACTGTCCACGTAACCTATTTAGTTTGGCTCAACTCTGGGGTAGTTGGTGTCATTTAGTTATTGCAGGGGTACCTATGGAAACGTTTAGCTGGAGCTCCGAACCTAGTCCAAAAGCCTAGGAAAGCCCTTCTGCCTGGACCTGAGACCCTATAAAAGACTGGAAATTAGATCAAAGGTACATGTGCATTGACAGGACTGCGGTGGGGTGTGAAGGGGCATATGCACCAAAGCAAAGCAAATGATTGAGATCAGAGGATTGCACACAACAGGAAAAAAAAGCTTTTCCTTATATCCTGCACACATACAGATTCTTCCTATCCCAAAAAGTGCACCTCAACTGATACAGGTATGTCCTTAACCCCCGGGGTGTTGGGACAGAAGACTCACAAGGCCACACAGATGACATGAGGCCTCTTGGAAATTTGAGACTGTGTCCATTAGATTATGACTCTGAACAAAGAACATGCTGTTCTTCTGTATCCCTGTGTTGTATAGAGTAAATGCCATGAAAATGTGAGGTCACTGCTATGAGTCCAAAAAACGAGGCAACACATTTATACAAAGCACAGTTAGTGCAACACCCGTGCCTTTGAATCTCTCAACCACCCTACAGTTTTTAATACTTCTTTTTTTTAACATTTGTAAAATACCTATAAGCATAGAATCCTGAAACAGAAACAGCCTGGAAATCCCTGAGGCATGTTGCTTGTGAATGGAATCATTAATGGGTTGTGGAATGACCTTAGTGGACCATCACGTGTTTTAAATAAAATAGGATAAAAAATATCAGATGGCAACACGTGTAGTAAGGACCAGTACTGTCTTGTGAAACTTGTGTGTCAGTTAAATATACCAATGTTTGTACTGATCAGTGTAAAATTAAAGCTATTGCAGATCACAGTCGAAAAAGAGGGAAACCACTGACCTAGTCCAAGCCCCTTATTTCACCAATCAGGATATTTAGATAAAGAGGTTGAGAGGCTTGTCCAAGGTCATGCATGCACAGCCAGAGAGATGGGTCAAGAATCAGATGTCCTTACACCCCACTCCAGGACTCTTTACATGAAAACCTAAAGACCAACACTCTATGTTAAGAACACTAAAATTATATCTATTTATATACACTAAAAAGCATATAAATAAAATACACACTATAAAGAAAATACAATGAAATTATAGTCTATAGAGATAGTTTATGTAGTCTACAGATAAAGCATCTTTATATAAATTTAACTGGAAATATATGAAAAAACGTTCAAGAGCTATCTAGTGAAAAGTACTTACTGAACCCTACTTATGAAAAACAAGATTCTAAGCACCATAGAAGATACTAAGCATAAAATATCCAGTCCTTGGATACAGGAAAATGGAGCTCTTTCTGCTTTCCATAGAGCTACATTTTAAAGATCCATTAGGTTTTCCCTGTGCTATGCCCAAAAGACAGGATTTTCAAAATAATCACCAATAACTCAGTGTCCCCCAGTTCTCTTACTTAAGTAATAAGATGCGTGTATAACAGATCCGCCTACCTCAGATCAGGCCCCTGGTTTACCGCCACTCCTCCCTCCTGGATACAGGCCCAGCTCGGCAAGGTTTGTGGGAGGGGGCACCGGCTATATACCACGAGGTTAAATCCCAAGGAAAGGCAGGGGTATTCCTTCTCTTTGTTGAACTTTACACCTTGTGACTTCATTACCATACTTTTTCAGCAAATGTTTCCTTTAAACACGATTTTTTAAAAATATTGTTTCATTCTACTGAGTGATGTTAAGAATCACAAGTTTTGGGTTTCCCTGGTGGTGCAGTGGTTAAGAATCCGCCTGCCAATTCAAGGGACATGGATTTGAGCCCTGGTCCAGGAAGATCCCACATGCCGCGAAGCAACTAAGCCCGTGCACCACAACTACTGAGCCTGCGCTCTAGAGCCCACGAGCCACAACTACTGAAGCCCATGTGCCATAACTATTGAGCCTGTGCTCTAGAGCCCACAAGCCACAACTACTGAAGCCCATGTGCCATAACTACTGAGCCTGCGCTCTAGAGCCCACGAGCCACAACCACTGAAGCCCGTGTGCCATAACTACTGAGCCTGCGCTCTAGAGCCCACGAGCCACAACTACTGAAGCCCGCACACCTAGAGCCTGTGCTCCGCAACAAGAAAAGCCACCGCAATGAGAAGTCCGCGCACCACAAGAGTAGCCCCTGCTCGCCGCAACTAGAGAAAGCCCACGCACAGCAATGAAGACCTAACACAGACAAAAATAATAAATAAAAATAAATAAATTTATATTAAAAGAAGAAGAATCACGTTTTCCTGGGAGAATATTTTTCAAATTAAAAATAGAAAAGTAAAAATCTGCTTTATAGCCAATTTACCAAGAACTTTAATAACCAGTCTAATCACCAATTAAGAATAAGAAATCAGAGCAACATTTGATACAAAATCCCTGTCTGTTAGTTATTAGGTTGATGAAATAAAATTAAAACCCAAAACTCCACTTATCCTAAGTGCAAGAGGAAGGAAGAAAAATGAGTGGCTATTATATACCAAACCTCAAAACCTTACTTCTTAGGGATTATGATTTGACCTTAGATCAATCAGTATTCCCACTTTATTTAGATACTTTGTCTACATACAATCAGTATTAAGGTTACTTCATTTTTCTTTAAATTTACTCACTTTTAAATTTAGTCTCATCCCAAGTAATTCTTAAAATAACTCTCTGAAGTGTTAATTATTTCCAACATATGGTAAAATAATACATAACCACTAAAATTCTAAATGTTCACCCTACATCTAAAATCATCTCTCATACCATCAGCAGTATTAACATGGTGACTGATCCGCCTACACCTTAAAACAAATGATTCAAAGGTACTATTGCAATGTGAATAACTGAAAAAGTGTCCATGTTTCACAATATGTAAAAAAATCCTGAAATTCAATACATGGATTTACCACAATTTTATTACCAGTAGTCAGTGGGGAAAACAAAACACTTCGGATAGCTACTTCTGTTTTTTCTGTTTCTTAGTTCGTCCACTTTTCTTCTGTCCTTTCTTTTTCTTCTTCATGAGAACAGCTTTTTCTCCGATAAACAAACTTTTAGAATGTTGTGCATTTTTTGAAGAAAAATTAAGTCCCTGCTTAGGTTTACTGACATTCTTCAAACTAGGATTTGAATTTTGTTTTAATTTTTCTTTATGGACAGAACGCATGACTCTGAGTTTTCTTCCCATCAGTTCAGAGTTATTTAATTTCAGAGCAAGATGAACAGCATCTGTATTCTGCAATAAAAATCAAAATATTAAATTTTCACCAGAAACTCATGTGCAAAGAAACGAGTAAAATGGTGACTTTTCTGGATTAGAACTTTCAAGCTTGCATATAGAAACCCCTCTCATTTCCACAGCCAAGCAGTCTAATCCGAAGTATTGAACTACAAGCAGCTGTTCTTGTAGTCTTAATCATGCTCCCTCTCATGAGTTCCTCCCCAGGAAGCACTCAAGCTGCCCTGTCAAATAATCAGATAAGTCACAATCTAAGAGGCTTCATTTTTCTCAATGTAAATTCAATTAACGAGGTCAGCCCTATAGTGTCTTTTAAACCAATAAACCTCCTCTTCACAAGGCTCTTCCTGAAAAAGCCCTGCTCTACTAGTTGATTTGAGAGCCGAGAACTCTCTATTACAGTCCTTGAGATGTCGGACTAGATGCCTTGTAGGGTTCCCTTTAGGTCCAAAATTCTATTATTCTTTTATTCTAATAGAGAACCACTAAATGCTAACCACCCTGAATATTCATGACATGTTTGTTGAAGGACTTTACAAACTTATCAACAGTCAGAAGACAGAGCAGAGAAACAGTGAGATAACTACATCACAGTCATGATGGCCGCTGTGACCACATTTCTTCAAAGCCATCTGGTCATACATACTGAGAGCCTTAAAGATGAACAGATGTCTTGACCTGGTTAGTGGTAACCCACTGGGGAGCTTTCCTAAAGAAGTAATCCAAAAATGGAGGCAAACATTTGAAGGAAAAAACATAACCACTCTGATCTCATTATTACAGAGAAGAAGAGAGACCACTGCAAACATGCAACATTTGGGACACACTAAGGAAAAGATAGTATACATGCTCAGTGGAACATACTTGCACGACAGAAAACAACATAAAGCAGACTGCAGAATCTTATGTTCACAAATACTAAGTTTGTCCATAAAATAGGCGGCACAGGTAAAAACTGAAAGGAAGTACACGGATGGGCTGTTGTGAAGGGAAGAAAACATAAGGGCCGTTGGGCCACATGTGTATTCTAATAATTTTAGGCATGAGACACTGGCTAATATTTAGTGAACTAAATATAACCAATTTTGTACAGAGACTAACATTCTCTTCTACCTGAGTGAACGATCAGTTCTTCTCTCCATTTTACAGAAGGTGGAGATTCAGAGATTTAATACCTTTACTATCCAGTATCTAAAACATTATTTAACAACATTAATGTGGAGAAATAACTAGAACATCTCTTGGTTGGATGCAATTTATAGGAACAGGAGTCTATTATACTGTGGCGTGTTATGAATGTAGTTTTCTTAAGGTGGAATTTTGAGGGTGACAGTGAGAGTTACGTCTGAAGGACAGGGCAGCGGTGACAGCCTCTCCAGGCACACTTCAAGGACAGTGACAATGTATCAGCCTCCCTACCTCAAAGAGCACGTAGCCAAAGCCTCTGCTGGCTCCTGTAACTTGATCCCGCACGACCCTTACAGCCACAGTGTTCCCACAGTCCAGAAAGTGTTTCTCAACCGCAGATTCTTCAGCTTCTAAAAACAGATTCAACCCCAGTGGAAGTGAGGATTTGGAATAGCCTTAGGAAGCTGGAGATGTTTCATAATATACCAAGGGTAAGCATAGCATCAAGGTAATTAGTCAAGTTACACCCCGCGCTTCTTAAAGGTAGTCTTAAAGCGAAACATTATGTTACCAACTCAGATGTTATTTGCATTACTTCAGTGATAAACAGGTACTTTATTTGTTTAAACAAACTTACTGTATGGGAGATTCCCCACAAATACAGATCTCTTGTCCCTCTGAAACACAAAGAGGGTTAATAAAAATCACTCATGGAGCAGAAAACGGAAGTCACCCTAAAGTCCACCCTTGTCCTCACCCCACACATCTGACGGGGCTCCATCTCCTGGTTCCCCGCCCTCCAGGCCCGTTTGATTCCGTTTCTTCCGCCTTCCCCGCTGGAGCGTGAGCGAGCCCCGGAGCAGGGAGTGGTTCGGTTCACAGCTGGCACTGACCCACGGCAGTGCTCAACGAAGGCCTGCTCTATTGGCGGTGGGCAAACGTTTTCTGGAAAGGGCCAGAAAGCAAATATTTTAGGCTTTGTGGGCCACTCTGCTGTGAACTCTGCTGTACCTACCTGCCTGGTTGGGTGACAGTAAAACTTTATTAACAGAAACGGGCTGCAAACAGATTGGGCCCTCAGGCCAGTTTGCGGACCCCGTGCCAGGTCCACAATCAAACCCAGGGCTGTCAGCCAGGCCTCTGTCATTTCTCAACTAGTCACCCTGACACCAACCGTAACGCACTCTGTTTCTGTGGTGAGTTCTTGCAACTCACGCTTCATCCGTTTCAAGACACCCTGAAGAACAGCTCTGGACAAAACTCACTCCTCCCCATGGCAGGCCAGGGTCTTCATGATTGGCCTCCACCTATTTCTCCAACAGCTACTCTTATCCCGCCCCTCCTCACACGCCAGCCACTACTAACTGTGTCAGGCTCTTGCCATTCCCTCAGCAAATTAGGTTTTGGTCCCCACCATTCATACTGTTCAAAATTTTTTTGCCTGGCTAACAGACTCATCTTGCAAGACTGATAGAACACCTGTTCTCCTGGAAACCCTCCTTTGTCCCTTCTTGCTGGCAACCCCCCAAATCAAGTGCTCCATTCCTGAGCTGACAAAGCGTCCTGTGCATTTATGACAGTATTTATCATAAAATCGTTTGCTCATCTTTACCTCCATCCTGTGAACTCCTAGAGAACTGAGACTGTATCTCAGCACTGACCGCCTGACACAGAGGACAGACTCAAAAACTGTTTAATGACTGATTTAACTTTAGACCTCAGTCTATAAAATAAGGTGCTGGCCCCGATGCTCTCTAACGTAACTTCTGACCTCTCTCTAGGACTACTGGATCTAACGTACGGGTGGGAACCACTTTCTTGAAGCTGATGCTGACTTACAGGGCATTAGCTGAGACCACAGAGGGCAAAGGCTGTCTCCTCTGTGCTTCCCGCAAGCTCCCTGCTGACCCCACTGCTCTCCCAGCACAAGCTCAGAACTACTCACAGATGAGGTCTCAGATGCAAGATCCACTCTAACACGAAATCCATCTGCAATCTGGGCCCCATTTCTGGTATAAATACGAAGGGAAAATTGTTGTTAAAAACGAGTGCTGAGTTACTGGGATATTTGCTCTGAAGTGAAACCAAAGAATAAAGCATGGACTCATACACACTTAAATTAGAATAATTCTGTCCAAACCTCAAAGAGATGAAATTACCTTTCCAGTGCTTTTGTAGCAGCACTCTCGTCCTTAAACACAACATAAGCGTTAATATTTTTCTGATCAGGATGAATTTTACGTCTACACCAAAAAAAAAAAAAAAAGAAAAGAAAAGAAAAAAAAGACAATGTAAAATTTGTTAATCTCAAATTCACTGAAATAAATATAGCTTGTTTTCCACTCTCAACACATATGACAAGAATTTCTGGGGGGAGTTTCATCTCTTTTAATAAATATTTAGTAATAACTCAAAAAATAGCACACACCTTACACAGATATGGGCTGATACACGTGACCCAGGCCTCCTTACTAGTCATTACTGTGAGAGACCAGCAAGTGCCCCCGGGCAACCCACCACACTATAACTACTGGGCTGGCCAAACAGTTCGTTCAAGTGACACCTTACAGGAAAACTCAAATGAACTTTTTGGCTAACCCAGCATCACCTTAGCTGCAGCTCTGTATCTAAGGCACACACAGATGGGAAAGACAACGTGCTTTTTCCTTTTTACTGTAAAATAAAAACTACACAGACAGGTACAGCTTAGGGAATTATTATAGGAACCACTTCCCTGCGTGTCTATGTGGTTTTATCACCCAAGTGTCTACTCCTAGACATACTTTGGTCTTGTCCAGTTTTCAACTTGAAAAGTCTTCTGACTCCTGTTTAATCTGTAGGATTCCCCATTTATCTCTCCATCTTATAGTGTGACCTATAGAATTTCCCTGGAAAAACCTGGCCAGCCAATAGCAACCATGAGGCCCCTCTGATTTTAAGATGCATTTTGATTTTTAAAATGTTAAGGTGTGGGAAATGTCGCCTTAGAATTGATGAAATATGATACTTATGATTTACAATAGAATTTTTAAATGCAAAACTTTCTTATTCTCTTCAAACACTATGCCTGATTAAACGTCCTTGAAATTTCTCGTTTCTTGTGGCACATTTTAAGTTATTTTGCAATTCTTATCCTTGATCCTACAATTTATGTTGAGGCTTGAAGACGAACATCTGACAAATTTATATGTTATTACAGACATAAGAAAACAATAAAACATGATGTTTTATCCAAATACAAACATCTATGAGGTTAAGAAATGATCTCAATTTTAATCAAAATGGAAGAGAATTTATGACTACTCCATTTCTCTAATTATAAACTTACTTTATTGCTGCCAACTTTTTGGACAAAATTCCCTCTGCTGGAATCTTTTAAGAGAAAAAAAAGTATTAAAGAAAAATCATTGTTTGAAATATTATTTCAAAATAATTATATTTTAATTAATTGAATTCTAAATATCTAAGTCTGATATGATGGGATTAAAAACATTCTAAGGAAATACTGAATCAGAAACAACTGTCCTAATGTTGTATGAACAGGACCTGGTGGCTGAGGACAAACATTTCCAATGATAGTGCCACATTCAGATTTCACAGGCAGTGACTCTCAAACCAGGCGGAAGTTACAAATGACTTGAAGGGATCTCTGGTCGTGAGGGGACAATGATGTTGAAGACACACGTGAAGAGTGTTATGGAAAATTGTTTTATAAAATCAGCATGGAAAAAAGGGACACTTCTAAATTAATATTGTGTATGCTACATGATTTTAAATATGTCTAACTAAGTTGATAAATAATATAAGAAGATACTACTTCAGTATCTGTAATTAGACATAAAGGGAATCTCCTTTATATTCAGTCACGTTACTGTCAGTCATATAAGGGTCATACGTAAGAGTGAAGGGGGCAGGTAGGGAAAACTTTAGAGAGGTGGAAATTCAAGTCAGCAACTGTGACTGTCAGGAATGTGTGCCAAATACCACCAGGCACAGAGAACACAAAGGTAAAGGGATACAGACTGCAAGTTCACAAGTCCAGGGGTGTGTCTATAAATGCCAACCCCATTTAGGGCAGTTACTATAAATCTCTGGAAGACTTTTTTCTTTTAGTCATTCAATAGTTTATATAGTAAAACGAAGAAACTTGAACTATTTCTTCTCAGTCTGTTCTGCTCAAACTAACATATGGTCAAACTCTCAAAATATAGACAGGAAAACAGTATGACACATGAGAAATGCCTACGTGAATAACTGACATGGGAATGCTGGTCATCAAAACACATCTATTGGATGCCTTCTAGGAGCTCTCAAGGACCTGTGTTCTGTTATTAAAGATACGAATGAATAAACATAAGGCAATAAAGTACAAAAAGAATATATATACAGTGAAATACTACTCAGCCATAAAAAAGAAGGAAATCTTGCCATTTGCGACAACATGGATAGATGCTGAGAGTATTATGCTAAGTGAACTAAGTCAACGACAGATGCTGTATGATGTCACTTATATGTGCAATCAAAAAAAAAACACAACAGGGAATTCCCTGGCGGTCCAGTGGTTAGGACTCTTGAGCTCTCACCGCTGAGGGCCTCGGTTCAATCCCTGGTTGGGGAACTAAGATCCCGCAAGCAGCGCAGCCGAAAACAAACAAACAAAACAAAACTCAGAGATACGGAGAACAGACTGGCGGTTACCAGAGGAGAAGGGGGTTGAAAGTGGGTGAAATGGGTGAAGGGGGTCAACTGCATGGTAAACACAGACTGAACTGTTACGTTGAACACCTGAAACTAACAAAATGTTATATACCAATTTGATGTCAATTAAAAAGAAAAACAAATGAACTGAGCAAAAGGACAAGGGTGGGAAAGCCCAAGCATATGATCGGCAAGGAGGGCAGCTCCCGGGTTGCAGGACAGTCCCATGTAGAAGAACGCAGGGCCCCAGGGCCACCCTGTGCAGGCTGTCAGGCAAAGAACCAAGGACACTGACAGCGAGAAAAATGAAAAGCTTTTAGGGAACGCCATACGTATTTGATGTGCACCAGGTGCTAGTGACCCAAGGAGGAGCCACACAAACAGGGTGTTTGTGGTCACAGCTCACAGTCTGGTGGCACAGGAGCAGCGTAACAATGATAGAGCAGTGTCACAAGGACTATAGTGAAGTAGAGGGTGCTGGAGGGCGCACAACAGGGTCACCTGACTTATCAATAATCCAGGGACAGGGAAGAATCAGGGCAGGCCCCCCAAAGGGAACTCCAGGCCAAGGCAGGGGTGGTGGTGTGTATAATATTCACGGGAGGGGAGGTGGAGGGGAGGAATTCTGGGCAGGAGGTCCAGGAGGAAGTGCTTTAGGAAGATTAAGCTGACAGTGGTGCGATGGATGCATCTGAGGCAGACTGAAAGCAGGACCCGTAAGAGGCCTCTGCAACTCTTCTGGCAAGAGCTGTGAACACTAAGGTGGAACAATGGAAAAAGAAAGAACTCCTCTTGGGAAGACACCACAGCTGAAAAACAGCAGGTGGCATAGGCTGGGGTGGGGGACTGACAGAGGTCAAGCACAGACGCGCTGATAATGGGCAGGACACCCAAGTGGATGTGTCAGGCAAGGATCTGATGAGGAAACGGGACTCAGAAGGGCAGACAAAATACATACGTGATAAGCGTGAGGAACAAACACCACGATAGGAATTATGGAGACGGCACCAAAAGCTTGCGAAATGTCTACTTTCAGAGAAGCAGGCAGTTTTGCCCGCTGGGGACATCTGGCAATGTCTGGGAATATATTTGGCTGTTACAACTGGGGTGGGGAGGATGCTACCAGCACCTAGCAGGTGGAGGCCAGGGATCCTGCATCGCACAGGGCAGCCTCCAACAACTAAGAACTAACCAGCACCAAATGTCAATAGTATCAAGGTTGAGAAACCCCATTTTAGACAATCACATTGAGAAAGAGCAGTTGGAAACAAGGAACAAACATCTCCTATACTATACTAATACATATTAATTACATTAAAAAACATATGAATGATGCTTATTTATGCTCCAAGGAACATGGCTATAACTGGTCTACAGAGTGCTCAGTTGGTGAAATCAGATACCATTTATTTCCATAAAGTTTTAACATTAAATTGATTAAAACATACTTTATCTTTCTATGTCAGAGCATAAGTACTGCTCTGCAACGTCATGCAAACCCCTCATATGAACACCTATGATTCCAGAAATGCTACTCAACAGGTGTGAACGTTTCCACCTACTCAACTGACACACAAACAAAAGTCACCCATCCACCCTCCAAAGTACACTTAGTAAGGAAAGCATTTTACTATTTGAACTAATTAAATTAGCTAACAAAGTCCAAGAGTCAGCAATCGATACCAGTGTGATTCTTCTTTGGGGCTAGATTTGAGCCTGTCGGTTCTAAAGGTTAAAGTCAAGGGCTCCTCCATCTCACTAAAACCGACACATGAATAAGTCGGATTTAAATGCAAAACATTTTAAGATTATGCAATTTTAAGGGGGCGGAACACATACCAGAGAACGAAATCGTACAGATTCTATCTGTCCGTACTCTTTAAAAAATGACTTCAGCTTCTAAAATAAAAAAAACATATATATATACACACATATATATATTTCAGTCCACTTTCAGAACGTCAAATAAATACCACAAAAAGGAATTAAGTAAAACGGTCTGATAATCTTTTCCTGCCATGTTTTCAGAATATTTCAGGAAAAGTAGGTAACTATTCAGTTAGAAGACAAAAAACTTCTACTGAAACTTATATAAAAACACAATTCAAGTTCATGTTAGTATCTATAAGGTACACAACATTTTTTCTTTCAATCTTTTATAATCTTTACTACAGGTAAACTAAGATTATATATTCCATAAATTCTCTCATCTTTTCACACTGGCTTATTTAAACCAGAAATGGATTTTAAGGATCCTTATGTCACCATGGGAAATTCCCCAACTGTCTGGAATTAAGACCATCAGATTGAAGAAAAGTCTTAGGATGAATTTTATACATTACTCTTATGACTGGCTCAGGATGTGAAGAATGTATATGTTTTACAGCTTGCACAATAATTTCTATAAGCAATTTTAATCCAAAAATAACTTATTAAATGTGTAAAGCACCACAAACACTCCCTTCCCTTGAGGAAGATAAGTAACCAAAACTACGCTAGAAAGTAAAATGGGTTATGTTCTACAAAATAATCACACATCAAATGCTAGGGGACAAAAAGGCAAGGGGGAAAGGGAAAAACCAGGAAGTAACTTTCTAGTACTGTTGTGTTTTTAAGAAAGTGGAATTGAAATTGTTCTTCAAAAGATAAGCAGGATTTTAACCAAAGGGATTGCCACCAGGGTGACTATCACATAAACACACAGAAAGTAAAGGGCACGTCTTGGTTTAGTGAACCCCACATAACGGAAGAAACTTAGGATGTATGCATTCATTTACACGACAAATATTCAACAAGCCTCTACTACACACCAGGCACTGTTTCAAGTGCTAGGGATAGAGCAGTGAAGAAAAGAGATAAACATCCCTGCACGTATGGTGCTTCCGTTCTAGTGGCATATAAGAGACGACAGAGCTGGAGGAAAAAACCAGATAGGAGACCACTGCAATATTTCAGACAAGATCTGCAGAAGCCTGAATTAGGGCAGTGACTTTGGGAATGGAAAGGAGCAGGTGGATACTGGAATCAATCTATAGAATGATATATGTAGTCATTTATAATGAAGTTATCTACTAATGACTTACTTAATAAGGTGACAGTAAACAAAATCACGAATTATTAATTTCTCTGCATGTTAACAATATACAGACTACACACTCACCTTCTTATTACAGGTGACAGGCAAATTCCCAACAAACACAGTTCTCTCATTCTTTAATCTCTCTTCTTGGTTGGTTTGAATTTTCTTTCTTTGATTTACAACTGTCTGATCTACATCATCAAGTACTTCTTTATCAGCAATTTTAACACCAGATTGAGAATTTTTCCTTTTCTTCCCTTGTTTCTGGTGAATTTCTTCTTCTAAATCAGCACTTGCTAAAGAATTTTCTCTTTTTAAGTCAAAAAAAAAAAAAGTCATGGAAGTCAGGTCTAGTATTTGACAAAACACATTGATTAGAAACACTTCCCATCTACTTCTGGCCCTCCTATATATCAACTTACCATTCACAAATACATCTACATTTAAACAGCATTATCAAAAAGTGACTGGTATCTTTAGGAAACTCAAGAGTTAGAAAAAGTTAAGGTCAATTTCTGAAGATAGGTTAAAACTGCCAGGTAATAAGCAGAGCAACAAAAGTTCATTTAAACAGAAGTTGGCTCACTTAAAGCTTTGGGGATTTAGTTTACACTCTACCAATGCCTAATTCCACTCTCTGCTCTAGAATTCTAGGGTTACTGCAGCACTCCCAGGGGGTCTATGAAGATTAATATACCGGCAAAGTACTTAACTTTGTAAAAGCAATCTGGCGAAGAGGAGAAATCAGATTTCCTACTGCAATATTTAAAGGACTGCTTGTCAGAAGTAAATTCCGCCAATATTGTAAAGTCCTGGTGCACTTGGGTAAGTGCACCAGTCCAAAAAGAGAAATGGAACAGGAACTTAGGAGTGAGGGGTCAGAATGGGTAGTAGGAGTCATAAAACTCATTCATTCATTCATTCAATAAGTATTTACTACTCAGTTCTAGCCTCTGGGGATACAAAGATAAAAGAGACTATTAGAGGCCTTTCAGTAGTCCAGACTCTGGAGCGAAAGGCAAGGTTCACCATAAAATGGTTAACATGTATAATACATGGTGTAGAAACATAAAAGAAACAAGAAAGGCTCTCAGAGGAGGAAAGGCAGTGTACAGCACATGGTCAGTCCTCAGTAAATGTTGACCGTTTCATCCCTCCACTAGACCGCAAGCTCCAGTAAGGAGAGGGTCAATGTCTAGTTTTTGTTCACTATGGTATATAAAGTACCTAGTAGGAGTGAAAGGAAATGAGACAGTATGTCAAGGAGGACCATGCCTGTTATGCAAAAGTGCTTAGATTTTTATCCCACAGAGGATAGGGAGCCCCTGAAGACTTTGAAAGTGCCTAAAAGAGATCATTTGGGCAGCAGAGCAGAAGACAATTATGGAAGGGACAAGGCTGGATAAGGGAGACCAGTAAGGACACAGTTACAACTGCAGGCATCGAAGAAGACAACAGACCCACCAGAGCAAGGGAAAGGGTGGAAAGGGGAAGGAGATTAAAAGAGATAATTAAAAGACAGCATCATTAGGACTTGGCAACCGATTAGATATGCAGGGAAAAGAAAGAGTCTAAGATGACTCCCAAGTCACAGGCTCAGGCAACAGGAAGGCTGATGGTACCACTCATAAAGAGGAACAGGTTTGATGAGGATAATGAGCTCGGTTTGAAGCATCCTGAATTTGAGGTCTATATGAATATAGAGCTAGAGATGCCAGTAGACAAACAGATATACAGGTTTACAGATCAAGAAAGAGAGATGAGAATTGTGGAGCCACGAGGACTGGGAGACTGCCCAGAATGAAGGGTGTGAAAAAGGTCATGAGAAGATGACCAAGAACAGAATCCCGAGGGAAATCAGCATTTAAGGAACAGTCAGAAGGAAAGTGCCCACAATACCACTGAGAAGGAGCAGAAAGACAAGAGGAGGATGAGAAAACACTGCTATCAAAGAATCCAGCAGCTTCGAGAAGAAAAGCAACCACGTGACATGTAAAAGCGAGGACTCAGACAAAGGCTGTACTCTCTACCTAGGTCAGGATGGCTTCCCTGAGCACTGTTTCAGAAGTATGGTCATATCACATAAAAACAAACACAACAAACAACCAACCAGAGTGCAAGTTGGTGGAAAAGAAAACAGATCAAGAAAAGGAAGACAGCGCAAGTATAGACATCTTTTTCTAAAAGCTTGACGATGAAGGGAAGGTGTGAGGGGATGGAGCAAACAGGGACATACGACTGCAGATGGGGTTTTGCTGGATTTCTTTTTTTAAGATGAGAATCTTGAGAGGACAGATCAAAGATACAGGAAGAAAAAAGGAGATTATATATATATATATATATATATTTGATGACATAAACCCTAAGGAGGCAGAAGAGGTATATGCTATATATAAACAGCACAGGTGAATGAATTAATCTTGGACGAGGAGGAAGACACCCTTCTCTGAAAGGGGAAGAAATTAAAGATGTGCATAGTTACAGGCAGTAGGAGAACCAGAAGTAGTCGCTCACAACTGTTAGCAAGTAAAAAAAATAACTCTCAGGGGAATTCCCTGGCAGTCCAGTGGTTAGGATTCCAGGCTTTCACTGCTGGGGGCCCAGGTTCAATCCCTGGTCAGGGAACTAAGATCCCGCAAGCTCCCTGACGCAGACAAAAAAAAAAAAAAAAAAATTCTCAGATTAGGTAACAAGATCACCTGCCAAGAGAGAACAGAGAGAGAAAGGGCATGAAGAGTGGCCTGACAGGCTGAGGAAAGTTAATGAGGAACCTATAATGATACTGCTATATGGATGTCAATTCAAATAAACTGTTTTTTTAAAAAAAATTAAACTAATGGGGGAAATTTGATCTCTGACTGAATAAGTTTAAGAAAAGCAAACTCATCTTTTCCATACATGCTGAAATATTTATAGATGAAACCTAAGTCTTAGGTTCGCTTCCAAATAATGAGGGGGAAATGAATAGGGTAAAGATGAAACAAGATTTGCCAAGTATTCTGGGTACATGGGGTTCCTTATCCTTTTCAACTTTTTTTTTTTTTTTTTTTTTTTTTTTTTTGCGGTACGCGGGCCTCTCACTGCTGTGGCCTCTCCCGTTGCGGAGCACAGGCTCCGGACGCGCAGGCTCAGCGGCCATGGCTCACGGGCCCAGCCGCTCCGCGGCATGTGGGATCTTCCTGGACCGGGGCACGAACCCGTGTCCCCTGCATCGGCAGGCGGACTCTCAACCACTGCGCCACCAGGGAAGCCCATCCTTTTCAACTTTTGAAAATGTATGGGGCTTTCTATAATAAAAATTTAAAAAATATAACTATGAAGTGAGAAAAAAATTAAAATGAACATTGCTGGTATAAGAATGTCAATTTCTTTACCATCTAATTTCTTTAACATCAACTAGGAGAGAAATTTTACCAACCTGTTTGCCAACTTTCGGTCTGCATCAGAAAGTTTCTTCTTCAGTTTCATTTTTTTGGCAGGTTCTTGCAAAAGCGGTCTTTGGATTTGGGATGAACTTTCTTCCTCCTCATCCCGTTTCCTTTTTTTGGTGGTTTCCTTTTAAAAGTTTGAAGTTATGTTTCAGACCTCATCCTTCTTAATAATTTAGTGGTCTTTCTAAAGTAGCATCTTTTCTCTCTCACTGTTATGTCCAGTAATGAAAGGTTACTTAAAATTGATCCTTATCTGCCCCACTTTAGAAAGCATGCCCTGCAAGGTAGGTTGCTTGCTTCTAAAGTTGTTCTAATGGGCCATTCGGGGTAGAATGCAGTGACTTACTTCAGGCACAGGCACATACACGGGTTGAAGCTGAGGCTCCAAAGAGCCGAAGAGGGAAGCCAGCCGACCCGTGCTGCCTCTGGAGGGCCGCTTGCCGTGGAATAAACTACTGGCGACTTGTCCAACTTCATAGTCTCCTGCCAGATTCCCACAAGCGCCGTCCTCCGGGTTCTCTCTAGACACGGACATCAGAGACTCAGCGACACGACGCCACGCCCCACCCCTCGCGCCCCGAGCTCCCGAACGCATACTCCGGCCCAGGCAGACGAGCCACGCGCCACTCACCCCTCCCGCGCACTCCGCTTTTTCTTCCGTTTGTTCTTTTCTTCCAGGGCCATTCTCATCCGAGGCCTCGGACAGGGAGGCAGCACGTGATCCCGCACTTCCGGGTACCGGCCACTCCGCTCTCGGAGCCACGCCCCTTCCGCCCCGGGAGTCTCTGCGGACGCCCTGTGGGCGGAGACGGCGGACGGGGAGGGGGGCGGAGACGGCGGGCATGGGGGCGGAGACAGCGGACGGAAGAGCCGGGCCTAGGCTTCCGGACCAGTTGGTACCTCTGTCTGAAACCTAGCCTTGGGAGGGAAGTCTTCCGAGGGTAGTTGAGGCCTTAAGTACGAATAAGAATCGGCCAGCCTGGGACTGGGGTGTCAGTCCAAGCAAAGGGAAAACACTTAGGAAAAGCCCTGAGTTGTCGAAGAGGAAGGAGGGAGGTTTATCGGGAAATGAAGTTACAGGGATGTATGTCACACGGTATTAACAACTGGTGAATCGGTTGAAGGATACATGGGACTCCTTTGTACTGCTCTTGCAACTTTTCTGAAATTTGACATTATTTCAAAATAAAGTTAAAAATAAATAGAGACCACAGCTCTAACCTGCTCTACTCTAGTCTACCAAGAAAAGGGGCTCTCGGCTCTCAAAACTATGCTGTTTTCTTGGCCTACCTTCCCAAAGCCCGCTTTTTTCCACCACCTTTTATTCCTTCACCTTTTGTCATTCCTTCTTATTCTTGTTATTCCTTCCCCCACAATCGCCCCCCTCTTTACCCCTCATTTTCACCTGCAAAATTGTACCCATCCTTCAAGGCCCAGCTCACTTAGGAAGATTTCCCAGCTATTTACAGTAGAGATATAACAGTCTCTCTAGATGTAAATGGTTGTCTTATTCAGCCTGTGCTCTGTATCCCCATTCACCGTACCTAGTGAATATGTGGTAAATTAACTTTTAAGCAATAAAAAAATATTAGATTATCATTAGATAAATCACTGAATCAGTAGTTTTGGTGGTAAAATCAAACTTTGAATCTATGGGAACAGATTTGCTAATTTTGGAGAGCTGCTTAATAGAAGTCACTGGGAATATATGTGATCTTTTTTACAGTCCACATCAGATAATGTGATGGAAAAACAATATTCAACTGCTTGGCACTGGTTTTGATTTGAGTCCCTTATTTTGGCTTGTGGTATCACACAAAGATGAGAAAAACTCCACTGTCCATATTTGCAACTCTAGCATCTCCATCTATCCTATACTGTCCAATGAAGACATTCTACTCATTTTTCTTTCAGCATGTCTTCCAATCAGGTTCCTTCCTCACTCTCCCTAGCATTATTCCAAGAATCACTTCCTCTCTGGAACACCACAATGTCATTGAATCTGGCCTTTCTCCACTCTAGACTACCTACGCATTCCATTTCCAGATGGATCTCAGTTAAATGCCAAGGTTTGCCATCTCCTCCATATCACCATCACATCAGTCATCACATTCCTTTCATGCTCATACACTGCCCTCTTTAAACTCTAACGCATGTGTTTTCCCTGCCCATACAATTTAGTGCTTAATTTTATGATCTCTTAGATATCTATTACTTCCACAACTAAACCATGAAACTATTCCTCCGGGGGATTTACATCTTATACATACAAAACCCATCATATGACGTTAGACAAAAATCCCTAAATAGCAGGTTAAAATTAGACGAAAGGTGAAGAAATGGACTCACAAAGAATAAAAGGCAGCACACACTTCTAGAGGAAAAGGTTGTAAGTATGAAAGAGACTGTGGTTGGAGATAGTTAAAAAATGATTCCCACTGTTCTTAAGAACTGCTTTCCAACCATTTAGAGATCACTAACCCCTTTGAAGAGTTTCTTAAACTTATAGGGGCTCTTTTCATTAAAAAAAATACAAATACATTTTGTAAAAAATGTTAGGGGTTTCTGGAATCTGGTCCACCATCCCCAATCTTCCCAGGTTATTAAAATTAACAAGACCTCACCCTCAGGTTATTTCAGTAGGAATAAAAAAAAAAGGTTTTGGAGAACACTGTAAAAAAAAGTACCATCTTAATTTTATTAGAGATTGTAAACTAGTTAGATAAAATGTAGTTTAGGGGACCAGGGAAAGACTTAAGTCAAATTCTAGTAATGCCATGAAATTCTCAAACTCTCCGGAGAAGCTGGGAGGAAGGGAGAAATAGGCAGAAAAGCCCAAGGGTATAAACCTCAACTCCAAAAGAGTTTGAAATCACTCTCCTTTAGAGCACTGTTTCTGTAACCTAACAAGTAGGTGATATTGGGAGTTCCTTGAAAAACAGGTTTCATGATCAGGTAAGTCTAAAAGCAGTAAGTTAAATGAAAAAACTTCCTTAAAAAAACTTCTTAAAGTTTTTAACATGTGAACACTGAAACTCTAAGAAGGGGATGTGCTATATATAACATTTCTAAAATATGTTTGGTAATAAACTCCCAGAACATTTCCAGGGACCAGTATTCTAGGACCTCATTTTGAGAAGCACTATTCTATAGATTTTAAAACTCATCCCTTAAACGTTAAACTGATTTCTGTGAAAATAAAGGGTCATCACAAAGGTACATCAGAAATACACATCTGGGCTTTTTAGGCCTTAAAAAAGTTTCCTTTTTGTTTTAAAGAAAAAATTTTCTCTTGGTGGGAAGTTCATTAAACAGGACAGAAAACCTGATTATTGATTTTAAAGGTTTGGAGTGATGCAGTGGTTCTCAACTCAGATGAGTATTAAAATCACTGGCCACCTTTAAAAAAAGACCAGCATCCAGGTACCATCCCAGACCAATTAAATATGACTGAGGGTGGGGCTGGAGTATTTACGAGTGTTTTAACAATACCCAGATGATTCCAAAGTGCAATGGGGTAGAGTGCACTGAAAGTGTAAGAGAGCCACAAAGGTCCAATTACATTAAAAGACCAAAAAAAGAAAAAAATCTTGGTTTTCTTCTTTAGACAAACCTCCAAGTCAGAGTATTCATCTTCAGACTCAAGCTAAATTGTGTATGCAAAGATATAAGAATGCTTAACAAATCCTGTACATAAATCTGGTTAATGGACTTTTAATTCCTATAGGCAGAATATTCCCTTTTTTGGATGTCAGTTTTACCCCTTCTGATAATATATGCTGGAGATATATGTTTCGGTCAGGCATCAGAGACAGAAATGAACTAAAATTACTTAATCTTTTAGAAACAAAATCAAGGATTCACAAACTATGGCATTTTATTTCAGAGCCTTTGCTTACATTTGTACAATATATTACATAATTCTTCATTGTTTGCAGATCCTAATATATACTTTATAGCTTTTATTCTATAAGCTTTTCTTCAATGTTTTGCTGTCAACAAATCTTTACAGTCCTGTACAAATCTGAATAACTTGAAACCATTTTCAACAAAATTAGTTACTGTAAGCACACACTGCAAGACTGAAAATGCTTTTCTTAGAAAAGTTGAATGTAAAGGATTCTGACACGTTAGCATCTACAACAAAACGCTTCGAAATTCTCACGTCGTATTGCCAGAAAACAAATAAAACATGCCAGCCCCGTCCAAAAAAAGTACACAGAACTACAATTAAAACAGTAAAACAGTCTGTACAGTACTGTGTATTAACAGTGCCAGATATTAAATAGCTTGAATGAACACATCCACAATATACAAATGTCTTACAAAGGTGTAGAATTAAATACAAGTGCCAAACAGAACAGAGATTGGAACCATACAACATAAAGTCAATACAGGTGAAAACAATTTTGCGCTCATTTTGGATTTTATACAAGGCATTTAATTTTTATAGGCCTACCAGCCCGATTAGCTATTTATACTTAAAATAACAGCCATCCTTTTGAGACAGTTCATAGCAACAGCCTTGAACCATACCGATAAAGTGTACTTGTTCCTGAAGTCCTCTTGTTGTAGCTCATAATAAAATAAGCAATACAAATGAATTATCTGTATTTAAGGAAAAAGAAACATTTACAAGAAAACACAAAAATATAACTGTTATAATTCATTATGAATAAATATACACTTTGAACTGGCTAAGTACAATCTTTACACATTGTTTAAGATTTAATACAGTTTATTAGCCATTTTCTTTTTTCACACAATGTATTATATCAAAATTAAAAAAAAATACTGATTTATAGAAAAATGGCAAAGTACAGTAGTTCCATTCCAATTTGAAGGGGCGTGAAAAGCCACTACAAGACCTTTTAGCCTAATTCAAACCTGTAAACATGTTCAGTCTTTTTTTAAAGAGAATCTTTAATATTTGGTTATCAGGATTGATGTCTAATATCCTGTTAACTGCAGGTTCTGAATTTATTACATGTGCTTGAGTTATACAATTAAAGCCACCCTAAGGTGACTTGCTTTAAAAAACAATTAGCTTGTACAAATGAAAATAGGTTCATATTTTTCATAAATAAATGGAAAAATATCAAATGTTCCAGCTTTAACAAAATACAAGGGAATACATATACAGTAAGTTATCTTAACATGTTGTGGCCGCCCAATGACTATGCTTACTGTATTGTCTCTACAGGCAGTGAAAAGCCTCCATTTGCCACAGTGGAAGGCCTTCAAGTTACCAGACACACAATTCCCAGACAAGTTGGAAACAATTATTGCTTGAGGAAAAGCAGTTCATTGTACTTTTTCTTCATAAAAAAAGTGCACTTAAGTGCCAAGTCAGCTTGTCAAGAAACAATTTTTAAATATAAAATAGTGCTTGTCTGATTTTTTTTTTTTTTTGTGCCACTGTGCAGTATAAAAAAAGACGTGGCTCTCAACAGCCATTAAGTGCAAAGTGCTTTAGCAAGTCCTGCTGTCACCTGCACTCAACTGACATTCCATTCTGTGACGTGCTGGACATTGACGGTTCAGCTAATGTTAACATAACAGCAGCCGTTATGGAGCTGGATGAAGGTGAAGATGATGACGAGGATGTAGCAGCACCTAAGGCGAAGGGAAACCAACAGCTTAATAACACGCGTATACAACAGTAGAAGGAAGTAAAGCACTCGTCCTCTAAACTAAAATTCTGCTGTGTTCTCCAAAATCATTTAGCTTACTACGAGAGCAGTCAATTCTTACAAGACCATTATGTAAAGAAAGGAAAACCTAGTGCATCTCAAGTAAGGAGGCACTGCCAAACCACAGGAGAAGCAATGACAAAGGACAGACCAGGGAACACTCTTGCGTGGATCAAAAAGGAAAATGAACAGTGTTCTCAGTCTACAGAGACATGGAAATAAAACAAAAGATAGACTTCCGTAATAATGAAACAAATGTCAAAAAGATCTTTGAATTCAACAGGAAAAATTTGTAATCCATCCCCACATCTTTTTCCCCCTCCCAATTCTTGTATGTTTCTGCTTCTGGAGTTCCTTATGAAATTAAATGGTGATGAGAAGGGAAAGCTAATTGCTTCTTAAAGCTGGGAAAAAATAACTACTACCACACATCACATCATAACTACTGCATTTTCCTACGCTTGGTTTACAAAGCAAATGACACATTAGTTATTGTCCTCAAAGAAATTCTCTCATTGTTATAAATCAGTGTTTGAAAACTTATTTTTTAAGGAATACATGCACAAAGCAAACGAAATCATTCAGTGCTGGGATATTAAGGTGGAAAAGCTAATCTCCCTCTCATCCAGGACCCTCCTAACCCTCCAAATTCCCCTCCCCACTGTTACCAGCTGCTTCACAATCTTTAAAACTCCACAACAGGGACTGGCAAATTATTGCCCCAGGGCCAAATCTGGCCTGCCTGTTTTTGTTAAGAAAATTTTATTGGAACACAGCTATGCCCGTTTCTTTACATCTTGCCTATGGCAGATTCCATAAGGTCAAGTAGTTCTAAAGAGACTACAAGGCCCACAAAGCCCCAAATATTTACTATCTGTCTCTACAGAAAATGTCTGCAACCCCAGTTCTAGAGGAATTTTTTCCGTAGAATCTAGAGATATGATATGCACATTTAAAATGAAAACACTAGTAACTTCTCTTTTAAAAACCCAAGTGGAAGCACAGTACAGAGTCTGACTCTTGGTTTTTACACTTAACAATCTGAGGAGATGATTCCTTATCAGTACATATATAGATTTACCTCTTTTTCTTTTCAAAGCTGAATAGTGTTCCACTATATTTATGAATTGTAACTAATTTAATTCCTAGTCTTTTGCTGTTACCGACATCAAATGAATACTTTGAGCATTATAAATAAAAATTTAAACGTCTACTTATTTTTCACTAATGCCATATATTATTGGAGAATACAAGTTAATGATTTCTATCTGCTATTATAAATATTACCATAACAAACTTCTTTGTGACCACATATTCTTCTCTGGGACCTATTCTTAGGAACTAAAAGTAGCTAGGTCTCCAAACACACAGTCGAAGAGTTTCCCAAGATAACTGTGCCTGTGATACAGGCTACTTCGTTGTAGTATGCTTTGCTTTATTGCCCTTCAAAGATACTGTGTTTTTCACAAATTGAATGTTTGTGGCAACCCTGAATCCAGAAGTCTATTGCAGCATTTTTTCCAACAGTATTTGCTCACTTTGTGTCTCTGTGTCACATTCTGGTAATTCTCACAGTATTTCAAACTTTTTCATTATTATGATGTTATTGTATTTGTTATGGTGATCTGTGAGCACAGATCTTTGATGTTACTATCGTAATTGCTTTGGGATGCCATGAACCATGCCCATATATAAGACAGTGAACTTATTTGACTGTTGAAATGACAACAAAGGATTTAGAATATTACATAAACTTAGTTAGTGGAGCAGCAGCAGGGTGTGAGAGCACTGACTCAATTCCAGAAGGAAGTTCCACTGTGGGTAAAATGCTTTCAAACAGCATTGCAGAGAAACCGTTTATGGAAGGAAGAGTCACTTGATGCAGCAAACTTCCTTGTTGTCTTATTTTATTTTATTTTATTTTATTTTATTTTATTTATTTATTTTTTGCGGTACGCGGGCCTCTCACTGTTGTGGCCTCTCCCGTTGCGGAGCACAAGCTCCGGACGCGCAGGCTCAGCGGCCATGGCTCATGGGCCCTGCCACTCCGCGGCATGTGAGATCTTCCCTGACTGGGGCACGAACCCGCGTCCCCTGCATCGGCAGGCGGACTCTCAACCACTGTGCCACCAGGGAAGCCCTGTTGTCTTATTTTAAGAAACTGCCACAGCCACCCCAGGCTTCAGCAACCACCACCCGGATCAGTAAGCAGCATCAACACTGAGGCAGGACCCTCCACCAGCAAAAAGATCACAATGACGGCTCAGATCATGGTTAGCATTTTTCACAATAAAGTATTTTTAACTGAGGTACGTACATCGTTTCTTTTCTTCGACATGATGCTATTGCACACTTAACAGACTACAATATAGTGTAAACATAACTTTCATATGCACTGGGAAGCCAAAAAATTCATGTGACTCATTTTATTGTGATATTTGCTTTACTGTGGTAGTCTGGAAAAGAACCCGTAACATCTCTGAAGTAGACCTGAGCTTTGTTTCGGCAGCCCCGGAAAACTAAGACAACGCCCTTCCCTCAGATATTTTAACCTCTCTCACTTCCTCTGGTCATTCGGGTCTCAAAGAAAAATGTCCCAGCCATTGGTAATCTAACGCAACCCACCCAATCACTGCCTTAACACTGCTCTAGTCTCCTCACAGTCTGAAATATTATTAGTTTTGGCAGAAAAGCAGACTGTAAGCTCCGTGAAAGTGACTATTATGGTTTGAGATAACTGTTTCTTTAGATAAAATTTCCCACTTTATAGATGAGGAAAATAAGCCAGAGGGATACAAGAGCCTGCCTGAAGATACACAAACACAACTCACATGAGCCCAACTGCACAGTCGCAAACTGCTTTATGTTTAAGTAAAGTAAGGTAAAAACACTTACTTTCTCTCTCTTTCTTCTTTAAACGCTTTCTCCTCCGATCAATGGAAGCTACTTCAGATTTTAATGACAGATAATGTTTTCTGATTTCTTGCAGTTTTTCTTGAAGAATTGTGATACGCTCAGCACTTGTCATATTCTCCAGGTCCGCTGTGAATTTAAAACTTTCATTAATATGCATTTGTGAACACAATTTTAATATATAAGACAGAGAACATAGAGTGTGGCTGTAGAATGAGGAAGACAGATAAACTAAAAATTGGCTTGTAAACATTTGTTTGCCGAAGATTTTTTTTCCCTAGCCTAGAGCAATGCTTGGCACTAACACATGCACGGTATTTTTTGAATGAATGAGTGTGTAGAATTAAAGATCTCAGGACCTAAACATAGAGGTTAAAAATTCCACATTTACCAAAAAGAAAAATCCCACATTCGTGTACAGTATCACCACAGTACAATATTAATTTGCTTTTTTTTTTTTTTTTTTTTTTTTTTACGGTACGTGGGCC
Organism: Hyperoodon ampullatus; assembly: GCF_949752795.1. Lineage (NCBI taxonomy): Eukaryota > Metazoa > Chordata > Mammalia > Artiodactyla > Ziphiidae > Hyperoodon > Hyperoodon ampullatus. The sequence goes on along the minus strand of NC_136914.1, from coordinate 118,766,678 downwards.
TCTCACTGTTGTGGTCTCTCCCACTGCGGAGCACAGGACGCACAGGCTCAGCGGCCATGGCTCACGGGCCCAGCCGCTCCGCAGCACGTGGGATCTTCCCGGACCGGGGCACGAACCCGTGTCCCCTGCATCGGCAGGCGGACTCCCAACCACTGCGCCACCAGGGAAGCCCTGCATATTTTTTTTGAATGTTAGGACTGTGGATAAATTTTTGTCTTTCGTCTGCTTTTTGTTCTTTTTTTAAAGTTTATCTCTTAACGCATGTCCCATCAACTTTTTTTGGTCGCAGCGCATGGTGCATGGAACTTCCCCGGCCAGGGATGGAACCCACGCCCCCTGCAGGGGAAGCACGGGGTCTCACCCGCTGGACCGCCAGAGGAGTCCCCTCTTTTTGTTCTTTTTTAGATTCTTCTAATACTTTTAGGTTGGAGGAAAGCTTTCACACACTCTAAAGCACTTTCAGTCCCCTAAGACTCTTTCCCTGCGTGAGAAACTGCGGTAGTCTCTTTTTCAGAAAACATCTTTCATGGTTATTTCTCATGTATACAAAAGGGTGAGGAGCAGGATAAGGGAGTGGCACACGGCCATCACGCAGCTGCAGTGACCAGAGATTTGTGGCAGACTCTGCCTCACTTATGCCTCCATCCACTCCCCACTTCAACACCAGGCTTTTACAGCAAACTGCTGACACAGCAGAACACACCAACGCTGACGTGTGCCTCAAATGCCTTACAAGTTATCTTTCAGCAATTTTCTGTTCAAATCAAGATCCAAATAAGTTACACTGCAGCGAATGGTTATTATGTCTCTCAGTCTGGTTACAGCCACTTTTCCAGAATTACTGGCATCAAGAATTACTAGGATGCAGTTTCTGCTGCTTAACTGCTGATTTAATGTATGTCACTTACACATCTGAAAACTCCATTTGTAAACTTTGGGTAACCGATTGCTAGGTTCCTTGAGGTCAGGATCCCTGTCACCATTCTTTCCACACTTCCCTGGAGACTGCGTCCTTGCGGGAGACTTGGTACCATGAGCCTTCATTCCACTGGAAACAGACTTGACAGGCTGAGCCTTAGTTACACTCTCACCAGCAGAAAGCTCTTCACTATCACTACTATTTGCTGAAAAAAAAAAAAAAGAAAAAGAAGAAGAAAAGTGTTAGTAAATAGAAAAGTAACAAAGAATTTGTCACAGATTTCAGTGGACAATTTAAAGTTAACCATTTGAATTTATTACTACAGTAAACAACTTGCTTTACAGACCCTGCCTAAAAACCTGGAAAATCATTAAGTATAAACACAGCAGTATCTCAGTTAAGGAAAACAAAACCAAAAACTCTTCTTACCTGAATTGTCAATAACATATTTTTAAAAAACACTCAAACTAATCTTTCATTATACCTGGTAGACTATCAAATATACAGTAATTATTTAAATGGCTTTTAACTCTATTATGTTAATATATATAAAGTAGAATACAGCATCTTTTAAAATGACTCATAATGGAAACCTCTTAACTTTCATATGTTAAACTGTGTACAGATTGTGTACATGTCACACTTTCCTACTCCTTTGGCCACAGTGATGCACAATCATATTTAATAAAGAATTCTTTGGGAATAAACTCTAAACTTTGATACATACAATGATTCCTTAAGAAACTCCTACATCATAGCTTGTTGACTAAAATAAACCATCAGTTTTACCCTGGTAAATATATTCAGTAAGTTATAAAAAAATTCAGAACTCTATGTAATAATTATGTTACATCTGCCGTTGCTGATTAAAACCTCAGGACTAGAATGGAAATGCTTAACACTTTGACATGTGAACAGGTTATGGAACTGGTATTTTTATAAATTACCTCTTTCTGGATACAAAGCATTATTGTAGATTCTATGAGAGTTAATTCACTTTACTAAATTATTCTCAGAGAACTGTTTCCTCATTCTGATTTATAAAGACGTAAGCCCAATAATTAAAATGGGAGAATATGCGGTCAACTGCTATTATCTCTCAATTATATGAATATGTTAATTGACTTGCTGAAGATGAGCCCTCTTAGAGAACATCATTTAAAAGTCTTGAAGATAAAAACATCAGAGTGTAATAAAAAACACTCTGATTACCCTGTCAGTTACTCCAAATAAGTGATCAATTTGGCATCAAATTTATCGATTTTCATTTCCTGATTCTTCATTTAACAACCAAAAAAAAAGTATAGTTAAGCTCTAAAAGCCTGAAAAGTGTTCCAGATAGGAAAGACACACAGCAACTCCTCCCACTGTGGTGTTTTGGGAATAAAGAATCTCCACCACTCTTTTACACATACGTTTAAAGAATCCCTTCCCAGTCCCCCCACTGCTGCTCTGGAACCCCTGGCAACTCCTAGCTAAGCCACCCAAGGCTTGGGCCCACTCTGATGCAGTGGTCTGCCTCAGCTTGGCTTTCATGGCCTTGCTGAATACAGCCGCCCGGGGCCCCAAAGGATGCCATATTCACCGCCTGGAAGTCATATGGGCTCAGCAGAACCTCGGGGAACTGGCCGCATAACCCTTTTCTGCACTGAAGTGCAGCCAAGCCGGCCGATAGCAAAGGTCAGGCAGTGGAGGTGGCAGGAGTCTCCTGGAAGAGCAGCAGGAGGTCAGTGTGGGACACCTGAAAAGAAATTCTTTACATATTTTCTGCTTCTTACTTTGTCTACAAAAGAGAGAAAATGTGCAGCTCTCAGGAGAAATACAGTATATATACTCCTGTAGGTTGATAAACAGAATCATTGCTAAAGTCATTAGTTACAACATATTTAACCAGAGTATTCTTACAGCTGCTCTTAGATACATAGTTTAGGATACTGAAGATAAAGGTAGTGCACGGGAATTACTGGATTTACAGCTCTAAAGCTATCTTGATTGTTCTCTTCCAGGCTGATTTTGCCTGGAAGAATTACAAAGCAATCAATTTCCTTGTAATAAAAATAATATATAATTCAAACATTTCATAACATGTAATATATATAATGGCAAAAGAACTGTTGAACATAAAACTAACGAAGATGTTGATGTTTATATTATATTGGCTACTATTTTTTAAAAGATTACCTGATCATTCATCAGCAATCAGTACCACTGCTGAATAATAAACTGCTCAATCCTAGAATTTACCTAGGATCAAAAGACTTCTGTGTGATTTTGGTTGGGGGGGGGGGTTTGGTTAGAGACGAAATCAAAATATTAACTGTCCCGTATCCTGAATACCCTTTTCTTAATGGGGAAAAGACATATCCACCATTATCTTTATATTTTAAAAATTTAGAGATTTCACACTTACTGCCTTTGCCTTTCTTTTTGTTGTTTACCACTGTTGCTTTATGGCTTCGTTTCTGCTTTTTTGATGAACTTCCTCCTCCCTGAGCTTCCTTCACTCTTTTCTGACCTGTACAGGCTTTGATGGGAAAGAAATTATTAAGTAACACAAAATAAAATCAAGCTTGCCCCAGGTATAAATTAATACCACATTCTAGAAGAATAGACCAATTCTGAGACTATACCTGTTCTTTATGAGATTTATAATTTGTCATAGAAATTACTACAATTTTTAAAATAAATCATCATTAATAAGCTGAATTACTACACATAATTAGAGTTTTTTAAAAAGCAGATAAAGTATGTACATCCTTCTTAGAAAAATCAGATATAAACCGAATATAGTTCTCAATATAGTACTGAGAGTTTATGAGTCTAGTAATTCAAAAAAAGGTATATACTGAAAATAAAAGCTGAAATTTGTTAAAATTCAATAAAACCAAAATATTAAGATTTAATTACAGGTTAAAATAGTAATTATATGTATTATAATGATATTAATGAAAATTTTAATGACATAATATTAATGGAATAAATTTTAGTAGTACACACAATTATAATAACAAATTTATTATAAAGACTATTTATTATAAATTTACAACAACAATAAATTAGCTCCCAGGGCAATGGTTAACACGTATACCATTTACAAATCTAGCATAGTAGTTCTAAGAAATGTTTCATCTTCTTGGCAGGAAGTTATTCCAAAATATTATAAATGTCTCCCTTTCTTCAAGGACAAGCCCAAGTCCTACCTTCCCCGATGCCCAGCCTTCAATGATCAATCACTACTCCAAACTGTAGTTTCTCAGCCACTAATCTGATCCTCAGCATCTGCTGTGTTTCTATATCTTCCTAATTATATGCATTGTTTCTCAGACTATACAGTAATCTTTTTCCTGAGATTAATAAAGTCTTATCTCTATTCCATTCCAAAGTCAGATACTATAATGACACAATATAATTAATACCATGATAGAATTATGCCATGTTTGTTTTAAAAAAAATGTTTCTTAGTCCTGTTACAATGGTAAAATCAACCATGAATATAAAAGACATGGCTTCGTTGGTAAAAAATGGAACAGGCTATTAAATGTTTTGTTTGCAACTTCTCAGTTTTCTTTTTTTTTTAATGGGTTACATCTAATAGATAACTTTTCCTGATGCTCTTTTAATATAACAAAGTGAAACATAAAGAAAGTGATTTAGATATTATCTATATTAAAGTACAGAATCTTAAAAACAATTGCCAGATTTCTCTCCAAGAGTTTATTTCTGAAACTTTCAGCTACAAGAAATAAAAAGCTTACTGTAGGCTAAACTGGAAGGCAATCCGAAATCTAAATTGTAAAACTTACGTTTTTACTTTTTTTTTTTTTTTTAATGGCCGTGCCGGGAGACATGCAGGATCTTAATTCCCTGACCAGGGATTGAACCCATGCCCCCTGCAGTGGAAGCACGGAGGCTTAACCACTGAACTGCCAGGGAAGTCCCTTGCATTTTTACTTTTAAAATCAAGTGAATTCTGGGACTTCCCTGGTGGTCCAGTGGTTAAGAATCCGCCTTCCAATGCAGGGGACGCGGGTTCAATCCCTGGTAAGGGAACTGAGATCCCACATGCCGCCGGGCAACTAAGCTGGTGCACCACAGCTAAAGAGCCCATGCGCTCTGGAGCCCACATGACACAACTAGAGAGAAGCCTGCATGTCACAATTACTGAAGCCTGTACACCTGGAGACTGCTCCGTAACAAGAGAAGCCACTGCAATGAGAAGCCCACGCACCGCAAGGAAGAGTAGACCCTGCTCGCCACAACTAGAGAAAGCCTACGCGGAGCAACAAAGAAGACCCAAAGCAGCCAAAATAAATGGGTAAATTTATAAGAAAAAAAAAAAGTTTATCATATTTTTGAAATAGTTGAAAGCCTCTCTAATCATCTGTGATAAATGCTTCTTTCATTTTGAGGATTACTCTATTTATGCCTGGATAATTCAGTTCCATGAGATAGTATGGCACACAAACATAATCACAGTAGCTGTGTGTGTGAATGTACAAAAAAAAATTTATTGCAACTATATATATATATTTTTTTTTTTTTTGGCAGTACGAGGGCCTCTCACTGTTGTGGCCTCTCCTGTTGCAGAGCACAGGCTCCGGACGCGCAGGCTCAGCGGCCATGGCTCACGGGCCCAGCCGCTCCACGGCATGTGGGATCTTCCCGGACCGGGGCACGAACCCGTGTCCCCTGCATCGGCAGGCAGACTCTCAACCACTGCGCCACCAGGGAAGCCCGCAACTATATTTTTTACTTAATTTTTAAAAATGTTTTAAGTCAAGATTTGTGTGATAATGTTATGTCAATTATATCTCAAGGAAACTAGAAAAAGGAAAAAAAAAGGTTTGTGTGAGAAAACTTAGCATTAACTAATTTGGTCTGGATCATTATCTCTTTTTTAAGTTTAGCTAAAAACCTGAAGTTAGCATAATAAAATCTGGTATGTTATATAAAATACATACCCTAGTGCTGTATCTTTATACTGGAAAAGTGTGTTTCAAAGCCAAGTGTCAGCCTAGAGCATATTAATTTAAAGACACCTGAGTGAAGTGGTTTATAAGTAAAATGATGACAGAAGTACAGCTACAGCACCATCAAAAAGGCACTAATACTTTCGGGAAGTACTAATTTCAACTTCACGGAAAAATCAAGAGTATTACTATAGGTTATTAACAGAGACACTGATCCTTCAATTTGGAAGCTCTGCATCTAAGAAAGCATCAAATTCCTTTACAAAGGCTTGAAAACCAGTCTGACACGGTTGTCTGAGGAAAGCAGTGCCTGCAGAGCTGGTTGCTCCAACCTCCCACATACAGTATTTGGTTAAGGGTGGAGGGGTCTGTCAGTAAATCAAAATGTTTGTGAGAAACTGCACACGGCAAGTGCAAAAACAATGTTACACAAATATATTTAAGCTGCTCACGCCATACAGTCACTCAGTGCATCATGAGTTTTCAAGTAGGTCTGGATTTGGGCCTGGGTGCAGTTTCTAGTACGTGTCTGGTCCGCTGTGAAACGGCACGGGCGGCTGAAGCAGAGGACATTCAGTTCTTCTCAAGCTTTTAAACACACTCCACTCTTCCTTACAACAAATTACCTTCCAAATTTCCGTTTCTGCCACGTTCACACAAGTACTCCATGTAAACACCTCACACTTGTAACGAGAGATACTATAAACCCATAAGGCAACGAACGCAGCCCTGCACGCCTCACCTTTCTCAGGATGCTCCGCTTCAGGCTGATTACTGCTGCTGGAGCTCACGCTGGCGTCAAAGCCCGCAGGTGAGCTGTTCCCTTCTGACTGGAGGTCCTGGAGCTCCCCGGCCACACTGTCCACTTCGATTGTGCTATCAGTCTCACTCTTGATACTGCGGACTTCTTCTTGGTTTGGGGCCAGCGGCTCCGATACTGTTACAGAAGACGGCTGCCGACTGGCTTCCGTCACGGTGACTGAGGAAGGCGACTCGGGTGTCGTGGGAGGGGTATTGAGCACTGAGTTACTGCCACTACTGGGAAATTCCGATTTTTTGTCACTGACCTCCGCTGGCTTTTCCTCGGCGTGTTTGTCGTCGGCACTGGGGGGCGGCGGGGCGGTCAGCTCCGCGCTGGGGGAGCAGCTCTCCTCCTCGGCCACGGTCTGCAGGGACCCCTCTACCGGGCCCTCCTCTGGGGCAGGATGGGGCGGGGAGGCCGCAGCCTCGGTGTCAGAGTCAGAGAAAAGCTCCTTCAGCGTTTTTTTAGGCCACTGTCCCTGAATACTTGACCAGACATCTTTTCGATCTTTAGCTCTGCTGTTCTGAAGTCTTTCATCAGAGTTATTTGAAAGTTTTATCCTTTTTTCGGCAACTTCTGAAAATCCTGAATAGAAACCAGTTGTCCGCAGAGACTTTCTTTTCTCTTCCAAACCGTTGTATTTCTTAGTTGGTGTCGTCTTTGCTTTTGATTTTTCTTCTTCATCTTCATCTGAAGAGCTGTTGCTACTGTTTTCTATGCAGAGGGGCTCTTTGTTCTTGGCCTTCTCTTCCTTTTTGCCAGGTGATCCGGTTTTTAAACACTCCTCGGTATTGCAATACCTTCTCTTACCACGTTTTACCGGTGGCTTTGAAGATTTATCTGCGGTGTCCTTCTTGACATCCTTTCTCTTTTTTGTGACTTCATCTTCTTCCTCATAATCAGTATCTTCGGATAATCCTTCTATATCTTTTCTTAATCTTTCTGGAGATTTTGACACGGATTTGGCTATTACCAAATCTGCATGGACTTTGTTTTCTTCTAGCAAAGATGAACTGTTCTGTTCCTCTTTTGCAATAAGATCATTTCTGGTGTGGGTCAAGTGATCAACCTTAGATTCTTCTTTGCCATTGTTATCTAGGTCTTGAACACCTGTCTCATCCTCTTGCTCACTGTCTTCAGCAGAACTTTCAGAAGCTAGAAAAGAAAGAGAAAACAATGAGAATGATCAGAACACTAGCAATGTCTTCTCTGTGCCAGCTAATATAAACATGGATTAGCTCCTATGTTTATAACTACCCCAGGTTGCTAGGTTTTATCCTCGTTTTACAAGTGAGGAAACTGAGCTTCAGAAAGTGAAGACATTCACCCAATGATGGAAATGTTCCATATCATGACTATAGTGGTAGTGACACTACTGTATACTTCTGCCAAAACTCATCAAATTGTAAACATAAAAGTTGTGACTTTCATTGTTTGTAAATTATACCTCAGTAAAGCTGATTATAAAAAAGAAAGAATTTTCTACAAATTTATGAGCACAAAATAGGGGAGTTAGGATGTAGTCCAAGGTTGTTCTAACTCCAAAGTCTATATTCTTATAAAAGCGTAGCCTTCATTTTTAATGTAGCAATGATCATTCAAAGATTTTGTGAACAATGTATTTCCACGGTAGATGCTTTAAAGAACAACACAATTAAGTAACTTAGACTTTATATAAATGTATCTATAGAATTTATTTCTTAATTGTTCATTTTAGTAAATAAATTCAATTAACTACTAAAAAATAATAGCTTTTATTATGATTTTAACATACCATTTATTGAGAAACTGTTACATGTCAGGTACCTTGAAATGCTCTGCACAGATCATCTCATTCAATCTCACCATAACCCTATGAGCGTGTTATTAGCCCCATTTTATAGTTTAGGAGACTAGGAGTTAGAGAGGCTAAGTAAACCACCCCAAAGAGCTAAAATAAGTCAAGATCAAATCTAAATCTAAGTCGTCTGACTCCAGAATTTAGAATCTTAACTACACTACACTCTACTGAGAAGTCCATGTATATTCTTTAGCTAAATTTGTTAAAAGTAAAAAATAATTGATACAGTTAAGATGGTTAAAAACATTTAATCTTTTCAACGTGTTCCTAAATAACTGAATTTTTAAAATTATTCAAGCAATACATATACATGGTTAAAACAAATTTAGACTCATAATAAAACACCAAAAGCTCTTTTCTTCCCTCCTCAGCCTCCAAAATGTTGTAACTATTTCCTCTGATAGTTACGATTGTTATCTCTTAATAATATGCCATTCGTTGATACGTATAAGCAGTGAGGATTTTCTCTCTTATTAATACCTCTACTCCCTTCTGCCACACTTTCTATACAAGTGGTGTTGGGAAGTTGGACAGCCGCATGTGAATCAATGAAATTAGAACACACCCTCACTCCATACACAAAAATAAACTCAAAATGGCTTAAAGACTTAAGTATAAGACATGACACCATAAAACCCCTAGAAGAGAACATAGGCAAAACATCCTCTGACATAAATTGTACCAGTGTTTTCTTAGGTTCATCTCCCAAGGTAATAGAAATAAAAGCAAAAATAAACAAATGGACCTAAGCAAACTTACAAGCTTTTGCACAGCAAAGGAAACCACAAACAAAACGAAAAAACAACCTATGGACTGGGAGAAAATATCTGCAAATGATGCAACTGACAAGGGCTTAATTTCCAAAATATACAAATAGCTCATACAACTCAATAATAATAATAATAATAAACCCTACTGAAAAATGGGCAGAAAACCTAAACAGACATTTCTCCAAAAAAGACATACAGATGGCCAACAGGCACACAAAAAAATGCTCAACCTCACTAATTATTAGAGAAATGCAAATCAAAACTACAACGTGGTACCACCTCACAGCAGTCAGAATGGCCATCATTTAAAAAGTCTACAAACAACAAATGCTGGAGAGGGTGTGGAGAAAAGGGAACCCTCCTACACTGTTAGTGGGAATGTAACTTGGTCCAGCCACTATGGAAAACAGTATGGAGGTTCCTTAAAAGGACTAAAAACAGAGTTGCCATATGATCCAGCAGTCCCACTCCTGATAATAAACTCCAGAGAAAACTATAATTTGAAAAGACACATGCACCCCAATGTTCACAGCAGCACAATTTATAACAGCCAAGACATGGAAGCAACCTAAATGTCCACTCACAGATGACTGGATAAAGATGTGGTACATATATACAATGGAATGCTACTCAGCCATAAAAAAAGAATGAAAAAATGCCATTTGCAGTAACATGGAGAGACCTAGAGATTATCATACTAAGCAAAGTAAGTCAGAAAGAGAAAGACAGATATTGATACCATATGATATCACTTATATGTGGAATCTAAAATATTACACAAATAAATTTATTTATGAAACAGAAACAGATTTCACAGACATAGAAAATAAGCTTATGATTACCAAAGGGTAAAGGGGGTGGGGATGGATAAGTTAGGAGTTTGGGATAAGCAGATACAAACTACTATATATAAAATAGACAACAAGGTCCTGTATAGTACAGGGAACTACATTCAAAATCCTGTAATAAACCATAATGGAAAAGAATATGAAAAAGAATATGTATATATATGTATAACTGAACCACTCTGTTGTACTCAGAAACTAACACAACATTGTAAATCAACTATACTTCACTAAAAAAAAAAAAAAAAAGAATAAAATCAGAAACATAAGATATTGTACAAGAAAAGAATTGTATAAAGCATGCAGAAAAGAGTTGTTGAAAATTAAAAACATTACAGCTGTCAATAAGCATTACAGCAGTAAATTAAATAGTAAAAGGATTAAAAGATAAAGTTGAGACAATTTCTAAGAAATCAGAGGAAAAAGACAAAAGAATAAGTAACATGTCCCCGCCAAAAAATAAGAATATTAGAGTATACTGCAGAAGGTTCAATAGCAATATAATGGCAGGTTGAGAGAGACAGAGACAGAGACAGAGACAGAGAGAGAGAGAGAGAGAGAGAACAGTGAAATGCAGAGGAGGAAATCAACAAAATAATTCATGAAAACTATCCAGAACAGAAAGACACAAGTTTCTAGAATGAAACAACTTAGTAAGTACAAACCACAGTGGATGAAAATACATCCACACAAGGTATAATCCTGTGAAATTTTAGGACATTAGAAACAAAGATTCAAGATTCCAGAAAAAGGGAGAGGCAAAAACAAGCAATAAAACAAGTCACATGCAAAGAATCAGAAACTAGAAGAGCTCTGGACTTCACAGAAATAACACGGTAAGCAAAAAAACAGTGGAACAATGTCAGTAAAATAATTACGGGAAAACGTCCAACCCCGCTAAACCATGAATAAAGATATTTTCAGATATGGAAAGTCTCTAAAAATGTATCTTCCCTCTTATTCACTTGTTCTTAAAATTTACTAGAGAATGTGCTCCACCACAACCAGTATACCAAAGAAGGTTAAAAAAACACATCAGATATCCAAAACAAAGAAATTCTAGGGACCGCTTTGAAGAGAGAGCTCTAAAAAGTTCCCAGGAAGAGAATTGTGCATCAGATATAAAAGGAAACCAGTCCAGACCGTGCAGTGTATTTCCAAAGGAAGTCATATGGAGGGCTATCATCCCCAAGATGCCTCCTGCCATCAACTAGATTCTTTGTATGTATTTTAGCTTGTTTCCACCATTTGGTGATGAAATTCCAGCTCTCCCCTCAATGTCTTGTGTGCCATCACCTGAATCGGATAATGATGTCATTTCACCCGGCCTACACCTGAAAGCCAGGCGTATGTCTGGGAAGCCTAGAGTCAGAAAATACACAGGACCTTCCTACTGCCACTGAACGTACTCCTTTTGGTCCCCCTCTGAGACTACGTCAGATATTCCTGTGGGGAGCCCCGATGTTTCCCAGAACGGCCTCATTACTTTGCCCCACTGAATTCCCTTCCAGAGGCTTTTGTAGAGTCACAAAGAAGCTTACTATGACCTAGAGAGTCTATTCAGATAACATTCTCAGGGAGCCTTCAACTAAGTGGAAATACTGCCTTTTTTACATAGCTAGGTTTACGCTTGCCATAGTTTTAAGGAAACTAAATAATATCCTCTTTAGGAATATATATAGGTTTAATATAATTCTAAAGAAAAGTAAAAGAATGATTAAGTCAGAATATTAATTACTTTTCAGGGAGACATAACTATTTTAAGTAAATACTACTTGTTCACCACTGTGGTAGACAAACAATATTCGTATCATTATTCTTTAAATTATATATATATTTCCATATACTGCTCTGTATTTCTGATATAGTAGAAAATTATGAAAAATGAACTTTAGAATATTTAGATATTTACAAATAATAAATATCCATCTGAAATAAGAGAGAAACACAATTTCCATTACATTCAAAATTAATAAAAATTCAAACTCTCTTAAGTTATAAGAAATGTAAAGTTTGTGGGGTTTTTTTTAAGAAATGTAAAGCAGTTTTATGGAGATACATTCTTTTACTTCATTTGACAGATCAGATTCTCTCTTCCCCGCCAGTCAGATTTACAAAAATCTTCCCCTCCTGTACTCATCACTTTTATTATTTGTTAAACTTCATTCTGCCTTAAACATTAAGCAATAAGGACATCATAAAAGGGATCATAATAAATATAATCAAGATAAGCAAAGTTTGGTATTCTTTACAAAAAGTTCAGTACAGTCTGATATTACATAATACAAACTATGTTTTACATGGCTACAGAAAGGATGGTGCCTGAAAAAAACACAGTAATAGTACTAGAAGTTGAATATTAAATTTTAACTAAAATCTAATGGTGCCCTCAGCTCTACTAATAACAGAAATATTTCCAAGCCTCAATCAATGGCTGATTTTTTTTTAAATTATTTATTTATTTATTTATTTATTCATGGCTGTGTTGGCTCTTCGTTTCTGTGTGAGGGCTTTCTCTAGTTGCAGCAAGTGGGGGCCACTCCTCATCGCGGTGCACAGGCCTGTTACTATCGCGGCCTCTCGTTGCGGAGCACAGGCTCCAGACGCGCAGGCTCAGTATTTGTGGCTCACGGGGCTAGTTGCTCCGCGGCATGTGGGATCTTCCCAGACCAGGGCTCAAACCCGTGTCCCCTGCATTGGCAGGCAGATTCTCAACCACTGCGCCACCAGGGAAGCCCCAATGGCTGATTTTATTTCAAGTAATAACAGAGTCAATAAAATTCTGGTTCAATTAAAAACAGAGAATTTGATAATGTCACTGAATTACCTTTATAGAATTTGATTTATAAAAATTGAAACAAACAAAAATTAAAACAAATACTTGCATGCAACAGGATGCTTGTTATGTTTACCTTGAAGTCCATTAAGGATAGAAGTGATTTCTATGGATTTAATATGAGCTGTATCAGAGTTTTTGGCATCAGTAAGATCCAATTTGGATACCATTTCAGGAGATGGATTTGTCTGAAATGGTGGTTTTGACAAACGCCGAAGTTTACAGTTCTTAGGAGAATACTTTTCATCTTTGTCTTTTTCTTTGTCTAATTTATTCTAGGTTAAGGAAAAAAAAAGGTATCCCATGTTAGCCATAATACGTCATGAGGCATTTATTAGTAACAATGTTAAAACTCATTTTTAACTCAACGTTACAGACTATTATTAAAAAACATAAAAAGAAAGAATACAAAAAGTCCCACAAAACAGTCAGAAATGTTTTTTCAAAGTTATTTAACAAATACTACAGGATGAGAAATAAGTTTTTGTCTAATATTTATATTTTAATAGTGGAAATAAGTTAGCAATCAGATAGGCAATTAAGACTAGCAAACTCCCCTACTGCTAATAATTAGTGTTACAAAGTCTGTAAAAATTAAATCACAATAGGCTTAAATTAAATATTCACTAAAAAAATATACTACTTCTAAAACTTGCTCTGTGTAAGGAAACTGGCTTTTTAGTGCCACACACACACAGCTCTTCTAGTAGCTTAGAGTGATGCTAAATGTAGCATGACTTCCAATAAAGACCAAGAGTGTCCTGAGTCGTAGCTACTGAGTTGTTATACCAAAACTTTAAAAATATGGACCCAATTTCACAGTGAGAAAAGAATAATCATTCTAGGGGAAACCTTTCAGTATTTAGGGCCACTAGGGTATCAGTTAGTCAGAGAGTAAATAGCTCCTCACTTTTAATATGAAAATTGAATTTCAGGAGAACTATTAAACACTTCAACTATATATACCATTCAAAGTATTAAAGAGCCATTAAAAAGATTAAAAAATATTCTAAAACCTAGTTAATGGTTCTACTTTCTAATAAAACATTAGAAAGATTCAGTCTTAGAATGAATAAGCGTAATTCTATCATACATAAAAGTAACCTTAATTTCCATACAAGCTCATTAATAGATTCCCCACGGTATCTATGTAGAGTTTGCCTAATAGGGTCTTGTGAACACATTCTAAGGCACTACCTATATAGTCAGAGAAAGATGAAGAAAAAAGAAGAGCTTCAGATAGGCTTTCCTCTGCCTTCAGACACCTCCTTCTCTTCCTCCAATGGTTTGCAGCTATTACAGTAACCCCAGGGCTCCCAGCCACAATACTTAATGACTCCTAGTTGGAGACCAGAGGTGTAGGAAACAGGAAATGGGTAAGTGAAATCTGGCTGAGTGGACTTATACAATGTTGGAACTGAAAAAGCCTCAAAGATCATTTAGTACTGTTTTCAAAATGCTTTTCCATAAGCTGACAATCTTAATTGTACGCAAATCTAGCATTTGATAAATTTGCTATTTCAAGAGAGTATTTCCACTCTACTAACACTAATGCACACACACTTAATACTCATTTTGGAGGCAAAGTTCCTTAATTAAGAGCTATAATACAGCAAAATAAGCACTCACCTTTATTTTCTTGCGATGTTTTATCTTTGGCACATTTTTATCAGCAGGTCGTACTATTTTATCTGCTTTAATCCATTCATCATATCTAAAATTGAAGGAAATTAACATAAATATAAAACACATACCACAGAAGGAACCATGCCATATTACAGAGAAACTTGTAAATAGAATCAGAACATTTCAGAACTGGAAAGGGCTTGGAGGCCATCTAGTTCAACTTCCTGGTTCAAGAAATAAAGTTACAATGGCTCAAAGAGAGAGACGAAGTGACCTATCCAAGGACACAATGTCATCTATTGCTGAGCTAAGACTCAGCAAGATCTCTGGACTCCTGGACTAGCACTCCTTGCTCTGTTGCCCCAATGAGAAACCAAATCTGTGCAATAGCTATTAAGAGAAATCCCAGTATTTCCTATACTTTTTTTGTATACTTTGTTGTGTTCGTAAGCAGCAAGTAGCCCATTTTTCCTAACCGTGTCAGGAAGCTATAAGGGGAAGCATAGCTCTGCCAAGCCTCCAGTGCCAAGACACTTCTTATGTGTGCAGGCAGCCGAGGGCCAACAGTCGTGATGGCCCCTCCACTCAGTGCTGGCAGTCTGCGTGATTTTACAGGGTGCAAGTCACTACTGACTGCAATAAATCTATTTGTTTAAAGGGAAAAAAAAAAAAGACAGTTTACTTTTGTAAAAACTCAGCCAGAAAGAAGAAACATTAAAAACAAATTAACCTCTTTTTATGTTTGAAAGTTATCTACATTTATTCTGGAAAATGGGAAGACTCACTGACATTTTTAACTCAAGGAAATGAACAACTGAAAATGAGCTTTTAAATTAAAATGTCCTCATTACCAGAGGTATTAAGTGAAGTAATAAAGACCTTAAGTCAGGAAGCAAATGACCTGGGTCATTAGCTTACTAATAAATTACATTCTTGCTCTAGATAGGCCTAGTTGTATTTGTAACAAGTCCCAGGCAGAGCTATACTGCTGGTGCAAACCATGAGCTGCGGCGAAGCTGAGGGCTCAGCCCCACGATGGTTAAAGCAGTGTCTGCTGGAAGCTGCCGAGGGCCACAGTGATAACTGGAGAGGATGAGGAAAGAATGGAATGAGTTCTAGAAAAGTCTTTACATATCCTTGCTGACTAGTTATGTGGCCCTGGTCAAGACGTTCTCAACCTCAGACTTAGTTCGCTCTGTATAAAGACCACATTAAAAAGATAAAATAAAAAATAAGACTGCATATCACATATGGCTCTTTGAGGATCAAATATATGATAAGTGCTTTGAAACAGTTTAAGTCAAATATTATTCTTCTACTAAACACACTCCTCTGGTATTTATACTGGCACACTAGCACCTACCTGTACATTTATAGTAATTTTAATTTTCCCATTAATACTCAAAATTGTATGATGCTTGACAAGAAAGCAATTTAGTTCCTTCCAAAATTAGAGTGAAGGTGAAGAATGAACAGAAAATATATCTGCCCTCTACAAAGTTGAATGTGAACTTCCAGAAGTTGCTCTTACTTGAATATAGTTATGGAAATCAATGCTATGTAATTTAAGAAAAAATAAAACAAGCTTCCTATCTTCTTATGAGATAAACTAAAAACAGTTCATGATGGTTACACATAACATCAGCATAAGCTAAACGAAGATATAAGAGTTTTTTACCTTTCTTAACCAAAGACTACCTGTTGTACAATTAATTTTGTAATACCAGACATTTTGACTACCAGTAAGAGTATGATTCAATTCCACTTGGATTTTTTTTTTTTTTTTTTTGCGGTACGCGGGCCTCTCACTGTCGTGGCCTCTCCTGTTGCGGAGCACAGGCTCCGGATGCGCAGGCTCAGCGGCCATGGCTCACGGGCCCAGCTGCTCCGTGGCATGTGGGATCTTCCCGGACCGGGGCATGAACCCGTGTCCCCTGCATCGGCAGGCGGACTCTCAACCACTGTGCCACCAGGGAAGCCCCTCCACTTGGATTTTTGACATGAATTATTATATTGCAAATTTGGGTGAAACAGTAGCTTTCAATGCAAGAATATCACCAAGATATTGTAGCTTTGATGGAGCACCAAACACATCAAACAAGCAAAAATACTTACTGTCCCCATAGTTACAATGTTCACTGTGACAGAGAAAGATTTCTTTATGAGTTAGAGGTAATGTATTTTGCTTAAATTCTCTTAGGAACAAGGTATAAGGAACATATACATAAATAAAGTAGTGGTTACTCCACATGGTACAGGCTGATGCTCACTGCCTAAGCTCCACTAGAGTACAGATACTATACGATAATCATTTTCTCCTCCACCCAAACATAAACTAAGGATGGTATATAAGAGGACTGGTTATCAGAAGAACTTTAGTGAGTTTGGGGGTGGAAAGAGTGTTGAGCCAGGCAGGAAACAAAAAAGAAAGATTCTGGAATTAGAAGTAACAAACTATACACGCTTCTAAAATACTTGAACAGCAGTAATTAAACACAAGGGTCTTACTATTCTACATGACAATTTTGCTTGAAAACTACTGACTATTCTGTATGGTTTTAGGAGATTCCTTGGGAAATTCTTTAGATATGTTTCCTACTAGAGCAATTACATGGTAATGTATGGTTCTATAAGTATTAGCTAATATTTATATTGTGACTCCTTTATTATTTGCCTCTTTCTATTCTCCTTTCTCAGTGCTTTTTGTTTGTTCAGGCATTCCCTTGTTCTAATACTATTCTTTTAGATTTTTTTCTTTTTTCAGCTAGATTTATGCTGCCTTTCGTAAAATGTAATAACACAACGTTGTTATTGTTATTATAATTAATATCCTTCAGAACTAGAACATGCCTTAAAAATCTATCAGGAATTTATTTCACAGATTGAGAAACTCAAACCATGGAGGCGAACTCATCTTGCAAGCTACAGGCTTGCCAAAAACCACTATGTGAGGAGTTAGAGAAGAACGGGGAATGGACTGCCTGTTAAACAGTGTAATACTAGAATGATTACTACTAGGCAGGCCAGGTCCTGTTCAGAGTAAGCATACAGAAGAGTCCAGACCAGCAACTGAAAAAGCCTCATTAAGAATGCACAGTATGAACCAATCCACGAGGAGGGAGAACGGGTGAAAACAATGTGTGAGGATTTTGGTTAAGGCAGCTTTTTCAAATTACAAATGCCTTTAACCAAACAGAGGTTGAGACCAGTGATGTAAACATTAACAGAAATATTTCAAAATGTAATGAGGTTCCAAGTAGCACTTTAGTTGCCTGATTAATCTTACAAGGAAAAAAAAAATGATGATCAGAAAATAAACTGATAGCTATAACTGACCATTGTATATATTTTAAAAATAGGAAATGTTCTTTCCCTTTATGTAATAACTGATTAGAGTATTATTCAGGAGTTCTATTCTCTCTTCTTTTTTTTTTTTTTTTTTGGCTGCAAGGCATGTGGGATTCTAGTTCCCCAACCAGGGATCAAACATGCACCCCCTGCACTGGAAGCATGGCGTCTTAACCATTGGACCACCAAGGAAGTCCACAAGTTCTATTTTCTTTACAGAATACTTTCAAAGACCAGGAAGGAGAGAAACATAAATTCATGTGGGGAAAAAGCAAAACGATACACCCCGAAAGGCAACATTTCCTACTGACACTAAATTATATAAGAAAGAGTTAGGCCAATTTAATTTTTATTTTACTAGTGCTTGTTAATTTAAATTAAGTAATATTAGTGGGTTAAGATCTCTGATTCCCTATCAAATACCAAGAATAAAGACTTGAATGAAGGGAATTTAATTCAGAACTACAGGAAAAGCTGCCATTGATTCTGTTTATTCTATATAAACTTAAACTTTTTATATAGTCTATTTAATATACATTAAAAAGAGATTACAGCACATTTACTTTAGGCATTAGAAAACAGTCAAAGAAGCTTTAGGCATTAGAAAACAGTCAAAGAAGACAGAAAATGGGAAAATTTAGCTCAAATTCAAATACCTTGGACACCATAGAAATTGAAATTACAGGGAAGTGGCAAACAACAGAAAATTGCAGCTAAGAAATAGAAGAACATGAAATATTTCTCATCTCTCCTTGGGGCACCATACCAAGTACGGTATCCATTCATCCCTCAAAATACATTCTTAAAGAATACAAGAGGGCTTCCCGGGTGGTGCAGTGGTTGAGAATCTGCCTGCCACTGCAGGGGACACGGGTTCGAGCCCTGGTCTGGGTAGCCCCATGAGCCACAATTACTGAGCCTGCATGTCTGGAGCCAGTGCTCCGCAACAAGAGAGGCCGCGATAGTGAGAGGCCCACGCACCGCGATGAGGAGTGGCCCCCACTTGCCACAACTAGAGAAAGCCCTCGCTTTCTTTTTTTAGAAACGAAGACACAACACAGCCATAAATAAATAAATAAATAAATAAATAAATAAATAAATAAATAAATAAATAAAAGAATACAAGAATTGGGGCTTCCCTGGTGGCGCAGTGGTTGAGAGTCCGCCTGCCGATGCAGGGGATACGGGTTCGTGCCCCGGTCCGGGAAGATCCCACATGCCACGGAGCGGCTGGGCCCGTGAGGCCATGGCCACTGAGCCTGCGCGTCCGGAGCCTGTGCTCCGCAACGGGAGAGGCCAAGACAGTGAGAGGCCCGCGTACCGCAAAAAAAAAAAAAAAAAAAAAAAAAAAAAAAAATTAAAAAACTAAGTCAAATATAAATTTTTTGGTTTTAAAATGCTTCCATCCTTTTCTCAAACATTCCCAAATATATGGACATGCTGTACTTCCCTCACAGTGGCTCTCCAATATTCTTGATTCAGCTTTAAGTACCACAAAGGGAATCAAGACATTAGAACGCATATTCTGATGGGGTCTCTCTACTGTGCAGGAACTACGAACAGCTATTTAGGTATTCAAAGGTATTAGGTATTCAACAGGTATTCAAAGAAACCACGTTATTGTTAAATACCTAGATTTCTCCCCAAGGCTAGCAGGACTATTGCTGTCAGCTCTCACGTTCTGTGATAATGTAGCTTGAAAACTAGGAGAGAAATTTAAGCTAAGTGGTTGGCCTACAAACAAAATGACCTGTAACTTTAATCCAAGCAACAGAGTTTTATGAGAATGTCTGAGGAAAACAAGGAAGTTTGGATTATTGATATAAACTATACTACCTTTAGGTGGACTTTAAATTTAGAAATTACGAACAGAAGAGAGTAATTGGCCTGTTTGTGACAAAAGGAAATATAGTTTGCTAGGGCACAAGGAAAAGATTACTAAATGCTTCCATTTAAAAACAAATATCAGAAAACAAAGAAAAACAAATATTGGAACAAATATTAACAAACACTGAGTTCGAAAATGAAGACTAAGTCTGTTAATGATTAGACCATACTTTTTCAATTCAGTTATCAATAAATTCATTGTAATTAATGCATGGAGTCTAGACAAGTATCTTCTCTGATATTTAAAGTACTAAGGAAAATATTTTCAAAGAATATACTGACTTATTTGAGAACAGTCTATTGAGATCATCTAACATTCAACTAACGGAATAAACATGAAGGAACAGATGCATAAGCAACTCATTTAACTTCTAGCGGTCTGTTCCCTGACCTACCTAAAATGAAGAAGGTAGAACAGATGATCCCCCAACTTAAAAAATTATATGAAACTCCCAGACTAGAAGTCTACACAAGGGCTTATTCATTCGACAAATACTTCTTAGGTACCTATCATGTGACAGGCTCTGCGCTAGGCACTGGGTAATAAATGCACCACAGCTCCTTAACAAGGAGTTTACAATTTAACAGAGAGGACAACACTAATCAGTCATTACATAAGTAATACAAACCTTTTGAACCATTCGAGAAAAGTAGCTATGTAAATATTTGAAATTTTAATGTGTTGAATTAAAATATTTATACAAAGCTAAAAGGAACCATTCAGAGACCATAGCATACTTGCTCTCACCAGAGAAAAACAGAGTTCTAAAAAGAAAACGTTTTGACTTTTTTAGGGATGTGTTGGCAAATCATCTAAGAAATCATTTAGCAACAATAAAAATGGAAAAGAACATTAGTCAACCAGACATAAGATACCAAAATGGTTACTGTGCCCACATCAGTTCAGATTTTGGTTCTGCTTAAACCTAACTAAACCACTTTCAAAGAAATATCATCAGCCATGTATTAATATAAACACACACAGTAATTACATGCAGAATAAGGATACTGTACAAATAACTTCATCAACAAAACCGAACTGACAAAACACTTAAAAACTCATTATTTAAAATATGCATACAGATTATAAAAGATAAAATCTAATAACTAACCGTTAATATAAGTGAAATATTAACATCATTAATATGTTGTTTTCTGTAGAGACTCATTTCATAATTGCTGAACAATATGTATTTTATATCCTATCTATAGGCAAAAAACTTAATATATGTCATAAAACTAACTTAGCTTTTAAAAACCTCACATCTAAAGTGGAAATTTAGGCCCTCTTTAGCATGGAAAGGAATTCTTTCCCCCTTAATTGAGTAAGAAACTATGAGGGAAAAAACATGACACCGTAATAGAAAAAAAGACCAAGTCATGATGAAGAGCAGCACTAGTTATTATCAATTATAAACTTTATAAGCAATTTAATCAATATTTACCTACTTTATGAATTTTCTATAATAATCTCAATTTACATATTTATTTTTAATGTGAGAGAATATCTAAAGCAAAATTTATAGAGACCTACTGACTACAATTTAATGCTTTTAGTCATGTACTTAGGATAAAACAAAAATAAAGATAAAAGCATCACATTATTGAAAAAATAAAATTCTAAGCATGCTATTAACATTTCATATTTCCACTCCATACAACACTGTTAAATCCACATCAAAGAAACAGGAATGGTGTTCATTGTAATAAGGAACATAATAGCAGAATGATAAAAACATGAATATTATAGCATCATCATATTAAAGATTTGACGCAAACAGCCCAAGAGAAATGTACTGTAATTATATAGATCTGTTTTCCTAGAGAATTTAACTTTGTAAAATGAAACAAAGGTATAGGTCTTCAGGCAGAGGTAGTACCAATATATAATGTTAAGAACACATCACAGAGCATTGTACCAGGCTTATAAAGACCACTGCAAATGGTTAACAACTCTGGCACTCATTGTATTTTGTGATGCAGATACTGACTTCTAAAAGTATCCCCAAAGTTTGTTTTATTAATATTTGATAAGTTTAGGGGATTAGTCTGTTTGTGCACATTTAGACAAACATACTGATGTAACTGCCAATCTACAAAACTATGAAATGGAATCAGTCCAAGTTAATGCTTTACATTAAATGTACCTGTCAATCTACAAAAAATACTAAATGGAACAGGCCCAGTTAAGTAAACACTCAGAGAGAGAGCAAGAGAGAGAGAAAGGAAAAAAGGAAGAAGGAAAGAGAGAGAGGCCATTTGAGTGCAAAAATATATGAGTTTATTAATCTTCTTCACAAAGGAAATTTTTATTTTCACTTGCACTGAAAAACTAATCAACTTGAAAGTCATTTTTTAAGTAAAAATTTATTTTTATGTTCACCTTGTTCATTGCTTATAAGCTTTCGTTTAAATTTCTCTACGTGTAGGACTGTCTGATACAAAGCATTTGCATGCTGAAAAAGAATTTTTCACATGAGCAGTAACATACAGTCCTTTGACTTCCCTAGTAGTTTTTAATTATAATGCTTTATAGCATAAACAGAAGTAAATAGGCTAGGAGACTGTGACATAAGGGTTTATGGAGACAAGAGTTTGGAGATGGCAGTGAGGTATCAAGAAAAGAAGAATGGCACACAGGAGGAGGAGGAGTGTGCAAAGAGAATAGGAAGACTTGGTGAAAGAGATATGGGCAATGTTCCCTTTCTCCCCTTAAAACAGGCTGACAGATATTTCCCTGGGAAGCATTGTCAAATGACCTTCATTTATAGTTCTTTAACTTCCAACTATAAAAATAAAGCAGACAATTTCCTAGATAGGGTACCTTGCTTTCCTTTCTATCATTACCAGAGTAATTATTTCAAAGCATATGAGTAGAACAACTTTGTACTCTTATCAATATTCCTAAGTCCAAAGGCATGTACAATGAAAGTATGGCAGGGAAGGAACAGGGAAATTAAGCTGAAAAAGTGACATAAAATTCTTCAAAGGAACAAAAGGAGACAGGGACTGGAAGAAAGGTCACAGGACACGAGCACTTCCAATCAGATTCATTCAAGTCTCTTACTCTGAATCCCATTTTGGCTGCTAATTAGGAGTTGGGCTCTGTATATTACCCAAAGAGGTCATTGTAAAAATTGACTACCATAATCATATATAAAAATTAACTCAAGATGGACCAAAACCCTAAATATTAGAGTTAAAACTATAAAATTCTTATAAGAAAATGGGGAAATTTTCATAACACTGGATTTGGCAATGTTTTCTAGGATACAACACAAAAAGCATGAGCAACAAAGAAAAAACAGATAAACTGGACTTTATCAAAATTAAAAAGACACTATTAAGGGTGAAAGGACAATTCTGTGGGTTCACAGAATGGGAGAAAATATTTGCAAATGACATCTCTGATAAGGGATTAGTATACAGGATATATGAAGAACTCCTACAACTCTTTAACAACAACAAAAAACAACCAATTCAAAAATGGGCAAAGAGCATGAATAGACATTTCTCCAAAAAAGATATACAAATGATCATATAAAATTAAGTACATGAAAAGATGTTCAACATCACTAGTTATTAAGGAAATGCAAATCAAAACAACAATGAGATACCCACTAGATTAACTATAAATAAACACTTTTTTAAAAACAGAAAATGACAAGTGTTGGCAAGGATATGGAGAAATTGGAACCCTAATACAATGCTGGTAAGAATGTAAAATGGTGTAGCCTCTGTGAAAAACAGTTTGTTCCTCAAAAAGTTAAGCAAAGAGTTACCATGTGTAAAATGATATAGAAGAGGTTCCAGTGAGAAAACTAAGCAACATCTGTCCCAATTCCCCACTAGTCTCTATATTCCATAGGTATCACTTTTTATATACAAGTCCCCTTTTTTTAGATTTTAATTTCTGCTCTACGTCCATTTCATTGCCAGGAGGTCCAATCTAGTTCAATATTCGTTTAATAGTTACCATACGCCAGGCATGTACAGAACATTCTAGATGTGCTAAGGGATATTAATGGAACGAATATGAAAACTGAGGGGTTTTTTTTCATGTTTTAAAATTAAATGTACTTCCGTAATGTAAAGTAATGTGGTCCCAATTTAAAAAGCTTAAACAATGGAAAAAAATTTACCCACAGTCCTACAGGCAAGTTATATTCCAGGAGGTCAAATCCCTTTGGCTGCAAAAAATAATTCAGAAAAATTCAATATCAGAAAAAGTGACTCAAATCAGGACTGGAAAATCAGGAACAGAATGTAAAATAAGTTAAAAATGGATACCAGAAGAATAAAAGAAGGGAACAATTAGAAGGGAGAAAACACATAAAGATAAGAAATGACAGAATGACTGAGGGGTGGTTTTCAATTTGGGAAAAGTAGAAAAGGAAAATAAACCAGAAAAGTAGTTGCAGCTGCAGCAGCCGGAACCCACGTGAAAAGTACCACAAAAGGAGCGATCAGCTGGCTCAGGCACTAAGGTAAGGCAAGTAACAAGAGGTCAAGAAATAAGGGATGGAATTTGGCTAGATGGGGTCCCTGGTGACCGTTCTGGAGGTGTGATGGAGGCGAAAGCCTTATTGGGTTGGGTTTACACAAAAACAACAGGAGACAAACTGGATAACAAGTGTAAATAACTCTAGTTGTTTTTGCTGGATGGAAGTGGAGCAAAGAAACAGCACAGTAGGGAAAGCAGGGGGAAGCTCAAATGAGATGAGAGAAATAACTGCAGGTCTATATGTGGATGGGAATGGTTTAGAACAGAGCGAGAAAATGAGAAAAAAGGGGAGAATTTCTGGGACCATATCTCTGATTTAGGCAAGAAGGTATGGCAGTTGGAAGATGGGTTTTAGATAGTAGCATGCTTGTTCACCTAAGGCTAAAGATGAGAAGGCAGAAAACATGGCAGCAGATGTAGGTAAGAGGTGATGTAGTGGAATTCTGTAGAAATTCTCTTATTTCAATTTTTCAATGAGGTCACCAGCTGAAAGTGAGGATGGGGGAAGAGTTTCTGGGGATTTGAGGAGATAAGAAACAGTATGAAAAAAATTTTTTCTGTAACTATGTATGGTGATGGATGTTAATTAGATTTATTGTGGTGATCATTCTGTAATATATACAAATATCAAATCATTATGTTGCATACCTGAAACGAATATAATACTGCATGTTAATTATACCAATAAAAACTGTAATAATTAAAAATTACTCCCTTAAAAAAAAGGAATAGTCTGAGAAAGCAGAAAGGGCATGGAAGGAGGACATATAGCGCCCACTTGAGGTTCACAGTGACGAATTTAAAATAAGACCACTCATTGTGGTTGTTTGCTTTCCTCCAGACAGGATCAGCTGCACAGGTGCAGGCAGGGAGTAGTAGGAGTGTTAGATTTCATCAGCGTTCTTGGGGTTTTGTCAAGCAGGTACTACAAAGCAACAACACAAGAGCAACAGAAGAACATGGGGGTTAAAAAAAAAGATTCTGGGCTTCCCTGGTGGCGCAGTGGTTGAGAGTCCGCCTGCCGGTGCAGGGGACACGGGTTCGTGCCCCGGTCCGGGAAGATCCCAGATGCTGTGGAGCAGAAAGATTCTAACAAATGACTGAAGAATGCGAGCAACATAAGGAGAGGATGAGGGCGGGGGGAGACGGGGGCTGTACATGCTGGAGAGGCTCTCCCCTCACCTGGACAATGAATTCCTTGCTAGGGACTATTTCTTTGTACCTTTAGTGCCAAGCACAGTATTTGGCTTATAGCTGTTGAACTTATGTTTGCCAAATAAAGGAAGATATTTGATAAAAAGCAGCTGAATGTTCACAAAAAATGGGATGAAACCCATTTGTTTGTGAAAGCTTTTTACTAGTTCCCACTCCACCCACTCCCTCCAAGGAGGAGCCAATTTGCTTAGAAAAATGAGGTATTTTTTAAAATGAAATACATTTTCACTTCATATAATATACTTAAGTATAATTCATCTTACTTTCAGTTTTCTATAACTTGTAATATGGACTAGAACTAACTGTTGTTAGTTATTTAAGAGCTTTACAGTTGAAATTTTAGTCTCTCTTTTCTTTTTCTTTTACTTAAGGGTATCATTTAATGCAGTTGGGAATCATCAATATTAAAAAAAATTCTCTAATCAAACTCCCAACTCCTTGATTATGGAAAGCCAAAGTAGAAATGAATGGAGAAAAATAAATCAGCATCGATACATAATAAAATACTGATGTATTTTAAATCCCATGCCGAGTAGCCTAGATAGTTCCAACACACTTGGTTGTTTTACTGAACAAGGATAGCTGTTACTGAACAAGGATAAATCCAACACACTCAAGTTTATGGCCAGTGAATTTCAACGTGTAACTTCATTTTCAAACGTCAATCTCATGTTTTATGGCATGACCTAGAAACTTGAGAGTGAAAAGGACCAATTAGCTAATGATACTAAAAACATCTATAAAATATTAACATCACTAAGAGAAATTAAAACAAATATAACAGAGCCTACAATTAAAAATTACTGAAGTATGACTATAATTTTTTTAATATATGGAGATATATTTTTTAAAAGACTAAAAGAGAACACACAACGGTATTAGTAGTGATCCTTTCTTTTATGTACTTTCTCATTTTTCTATATTGAATGCTATTTTTAGATGAGTTTTTAAAAATTCTGTAAAAAAGCATGTGGTGAACTAGTAAATGCTATAGCACTGGACAATAGTTTTACATATGGCCACCATATCGGAAAAATTCTGTAGCAATACTGTACCATTTATAAGTCATTATGTGGTTTAGGATCCAGAATTTTGGCTATTTCCCATAAATGTGATGTAAGTATGTAAATATGTCTTTTTTTCTCATTGTAGTAGTAAAAAAAAATTAGCCCAAATGCTATCTTGTGTAACAAAAAAATTAACATTTTCAGTTGTGAAATAGGGGTATAAATGAAAAGTAATGTAAAGGTTTAGACAGCACTTTAGAAAAAAAGGAAAAATGTAGAAATTACAAGAAAAACAGTATTTTTCTAACTAAGAAAGATATTCTTATTTTCTTTAAGAAAAACCTGTTTGATGGAAAATGTTTCAGATCAAATAAAATGCAAACATCTCCATACAAAATTTCCAAAATGCTGTTGTAATAAACAACTGCCAATGAAGATAAAACTATTTTTATGAAACTTCATGCATAAATCTTCATTTCTAATTGCACATCTCAAGTGTAAATTCAGAGATCAAGCTGAAGATCCCCAAAATAATAGGAAAATAGTTGTAGAGCTGATGAGGATTTGTTGAGGTCCTCATTAGATTAGCTTCAGACATGAAGGAGCAGCAAAAATCATAATTATTGCTTATTCATCAATAAGACAGACTCTTTGGTTATTAATCCAGAGAGAAATAGGAATACTGTTATGTTGACTACAAGAAAATTAACTGCTTCATCTACTGAAGTACAATTGTTTTCTCTATGATGCTGGAGTCTGTAGAGATCCACCCTACAGGTCTTCATCAAGATGGTAAGTTTTCTTCTTTTGAACGTTCATACCATACAAACGTGTGAGTCGTCAGAAGTAGATGGCATCCTTCTTGTTAACACAAGCATGTCTTGTTGAACTAGGTCTTGTTTTTCTTTTCTATATTATTAAAAACTTGAATGCCTCAATTTAAAATCCTCCCTTACCCTACCCAACCCCCTATCAATTTCAAAGCTCAAGTACTGAACATTCTTTTTACCCTCTAAAATCCAAGTGCTCCTAGGATAGGATTATGCTTTCCTTTAGCAAATCTTTTCTTAACAAAAGAAAGTTGCATCTTAATTGCAGAATAATTTTATGAATGTCTCAATCCTTATATCTAGTAAGCCCCTTCTGTTTAATGAGATAATTAACAGAAAATAATCAAGCCCTCATTACAGTGAAACTTGAGAACGCCTAAATTCTATCCATTTGTCACAGAATTTAAAGCATTTTATAAAGGCCACTGGGAAAACTGCCTCATTATATAAACTAGCAAAATAACCAGAAGAACTGAAAAAAAGAGGTAAAAGATGATGTAGCTCAGATTATCTATCTTGTGGGCATTACTTAGTAATTATTAATTTTTGCTGATTCAATTTTTCCTTCCTAACTTTAAACTAACATATTCAACATTTACATTTACATCCTATGCCAAAGTGGAACTCCCTCTAAATTTATATTTAATAAGATCATTTAATGTAAAATCAAAATGATTAAACATCAAAAACAGGAAAATATTCTGATAACAGCTCTATCTGAGATCTCAAGTGTCTTCCTTTGAACATGATCATTAACAGTCAGCCCTTCAGGTGAGGAAAATCACGCACCACAGGGGCAGCGCAAGAACCAACAGCCAAAAGGATAAATTACACACGATGTTGAAGGAGGTATCTGGAAAGCTTATGTTTCATCAGGACAATACTGATGATAGGCATTCTTAAAATCCAAAACTTTGTTAACCTTCCTGGTAGAAATAATAAAGAAAAAGTCCCAAACAAAACTCCTAAACATTTCCTTATGACTTAAGTTGCTATTTTCTTCCAAGCTTCAGAATGGATCAGAACTGCACTTCTCTCAAATTAAGAAAGGTAATCAGAAGATAATGCTTCTAGATAGAGCTTCCTATTGCTGCAGAAGGAGAACACAAATTGTACTTTTAAGAAACAAAGAGTGTACTTTAAGAAACAGAGAATATGCGATGATGTTTTCTTAAAAACTTCCCAAACCACAGAATACAATTTAAATATAAAGCATGAGAACTGTATTCCTCCTTGAAGAAGACACTAGGCACACCGTGAAACTACCACTGAAAACTTCAATGGTTACCTTTTCAAGGGCTACAACTCTATCACAGTCTACTTCAAATATATCAAACATTCCAAAATAAACAAGGTTTTTCTTAAAAGATATCAAAATGCTCAGATCCCAAAACTGGCTTGCCAACTTTGGATAAAATTCAAACATAAAATTTCTTTGGATAAACCAAAGCAAACTTGTACAAAAAGAAAATTCAGTCTCGCCTTTCAGTTCCCTAGGTGAGTAGCAGTCGGATCGTGCACTCTATTTCAGTCAAGCAGACTTGCTCATAACATTTCAACGATACTGTTTCAAACATAAAAATTAATTTCGGAGGCTTGTGAACAAGGCTGTAATGCAAGAGCTGTTAATGAGGAGATAAGGCTTTCTTGAAATAGCTAAAGCTTCCTAAGAAATCACAACTTTAAAATCCCTGCCTACTAAAGGAAAGAAACAAGATTACAAAGAAGAGGTTACTGCAGCAAGGTGGCTGAAAATGCAAGAGACCAAGAAGCCTGATAACTGGCTTGTGGACATCAAGAAGCTCAAAGCCCTTTTACCTTTTAAAGAAATTTTTCTATCATTTCACTAATAATGTTGCCTCTATTAATCTACATGCATAACATAAAAATCAGCTACATAGACTTCAGTTTTCCAGACACTAAGGATACCTTTGAACTACTGAAAACAACAAGTAGGAAGTCACTGAGCGAGGCACTTACTTGCCAAAACTACATGTTTTTTGTGTGGTATACTGTGCCCTCAATTAGAATACTAATAAATCTGTAATTCGTTAAATATTAAAATAGGAAATTATTTTACAAGTGTTTTTAGGTAGTAATCACTAGCTAAAACTCAAGTTACCTCACATTCCATCCGCAGTAATGCACCAAGTAAAGGACCTCTCCACCTTCGACATCAGAATCTTTAATACTAGCTTCATACATTTTTTGATTTTTCCCTCGTCCATACCGCACTTGGACTTTCATGCCTGGTGGATAGCACTCAAACTCCTCTTCTTCATTGTTGTCGTCATCCTCTTCATCCTCTTCCTCCTCCTCCTCCTCCTCTTCTGCTTCTTCATCATCTTCCTCTTCCTCTTTATTCGTTTCATCTCTTGAAAGGTTTAAAAAATTGCAGTTAATAAAAGACACTTCATAAGCTTTTCAGTTCCAAACCACATAAAATGATAAAAATCGTGGCTGTGATTGTTCCGGGAACAGCAGGTTCCAAGTGTATGATATTCTCTGAGTTTCTATTTAATATTAAAAACTAAAACTGTGTAGGATGACCATGGATGGTTACAGAAAGATACATTTAGAGAAAATTAAAACGGAAAAGTAAGTGCATTAAAAGAAAATGTCCAACAGCCAGAAGAATAGAAGTTGTGTTGAATAGCAAGAAACTAGTAAGGTCGAATGTAACATTTTTCTCATGTTTTATTGTCAAAGTGTTTTACATCTCAGTTGACAAAAACAAAAATCATCACACCTTATAGCCATTTTCTGACTAAAAATTATTTTTCATTCAAATATTTCCAACCTCAGGATGTTTAAACAAAACTTTTTACTAGCCAAATGGCTAGTCTTAATAACTTTAAAATAATTCCAACTAAATTTTCAAAAGTTATACTAAATGAAATATTACTTTACCTTTCACAGTAATATCCTACTAACTTCATATTGCTATCACATCAGGTTTTTTCTTTCTATTCTTCTAAACTTCAACACAATTTCTGCTCTCTTTAACACATATTTACTGCAAGTCCTCTTCTACCAATTCTCTCAACTTTAAAGTTCTGAAGAAATAGGTATATGAGAGGCCAATTCCAAATAATATGAAACTAAAAGTCATTTGCATTCTAGAAGCAGCAATGCAAACCATTCTGGTCTTCTCAATATCATGCACCTTCTAAAGCTGAGCATTCATATTCATTTTATATTAGCCACAAATCTGTGTTCAACAAATTGGAGAAAATCTTAAATTATAAATCTTTCCAGGCACTAGATTTACAAAAAAAAAAAAAATTTCAATAGGAAATTCTGGACTATATTTAGTTTTAATTTGCTCTGCAATATGTCTATACTT
Source organism: Hyperoodon ampullatus (assembly GCF_949752795.1). Lineage (NCBI taxonomy): Eukaryota > Metazoa > Chordata > Mammalia > Artiodactyla > Ziphiidae > Hyperoodon > Hyperoodon ampullatus. The sequence continues at coordinate 118,735,933 of NC_136914.1, read as the reverse complement.
ATTACAACAGTTTTCTCTCAAAAAGAATCCATCACTTTACAGCTGACAAATGAATAAATGTCATAAAACAGAACCACAAGACAACTTAAGTAATTAAGCTTTAAAAGTTAATGGCTATTAATATTTATATAAAAAGTCTTCCTCCACTGATAACTTTAGTTTTATATTCTTATATGCTAAAGTACCAAATGAGCCAATTTTCTCTGAAATACATCATAAAGTCTACAAAGATCCTTAAGAATTAATCCTATTTTAAAGACTCATTTACAGTCAAATAAATAGGTACTTAAAAAATTAAATGAATCCAGCTGTAATCTGAGATAAAAAATATGAACTCTGTTACTGAAAATATATTAACATTTCTATAATGAAGAAAAACTTATTAATAAGGCTAAAATATCTAAGAAATTATCAGAAAGGATGTTATGGATGATAAACTATTATTAACAACTTTAAGTAAATGATTTATATATACTATATATGTAGTATACATATATAAAATTAAAATAGTTAAGACTTTTTTTTGAAAGAACACTACTTGTTTAAACCATAAAAGTATATCCCTGCACATCAGGGAGTAAAGGAAGTGTATTCTGGTGGCTACAACAGAGACTGATTATGTACCAAAGAGATTTATCATGCACCTCAGAATCATCATAAAAGAGATAAAAGATATATGAGAGATAAAAAGTCTAAAATTTTTAAAACGAAAACTAAACTGTATCTTACATTATATAATGCACTGAGCACACTGGTAAATGCCAATGATAGCAAGCACAACCTGACTTAAAGTGGTAGCCAGGACAATCTTTTATTTAATCTGGAATAAAAACCTAATATTCTGCATTAATTTTAAAAAGCAGTCAAAAATTAAAAATTCTCATTTAATGTCAACCTCAGACGCAAAGCAAATAGGAATCACTCAACTAATACACTGAATTATAGAGAAGCAAACAACACAATTACTGGTTATCAGCCAAAGCAAATATTCTCCTCCTCCTCCTCTTACTGGCAAAATCAGAGGTAAATGCACTAAACTAAACAGAACACAGAATGCCAAGAAAGAGAGCCTTTCAAAGTATAAAATGCAGCCAGTACACAGGTTAAAAAAATTAAGTTGATGTATATATTACACACACATACATACACACAAACACAACACACACACACACGCACACACACACATGCACGCACGCCCCATTAGTTAGCTTTTAGAGAACTACAGTTTGGGAAACCAAATGTATCGACCAGGAACTTTTCATCCGAACTCACAAAGAAATATCAAATTTCCCAAGGTTGATGTCATATGCCTTATTTACAATGGAACAAATTAAAAACAAAAAAACTACTTCGGTTTATTAGTACCTATTATGGGCCAGGCACTGAACCAGACATTTTACATAAATTAAATGATTTACTCTCCCATACCTGGACTATGAGGGAAGAACACTGAAAGTTCTTGGTAGCAGCTAATTACTTAGAGAAAGTTTATATACTAGAAAAATACTTACACATTAATTCTTTATAATTATAAAAGTTTCTATTGCACTTATCTAATAAAATTCAGAGATCAATTTTGGACATTTCTAACCCGTAAAGCTTCTAAAGAACCCATAACACTTCTAAAGCAGTCACAACAGGAAAATTTCAGTTTGTTGTATGATATATTTATAAATATCTGTGGTAAATAAAAAGGCCATATAGTTGAAAGATTTTTAAAAATCTGCAGAATATAGTTTATACCATAAAATAAGCTGAAGTACCTTGAAAATTTAAGATAACTATTAGTAACAAAGAGAAAATACAGGCTAATCACAGGGCTTTCCACACAGTAGATACTCTGGAAATGTCTACGTATTTAAAAATTCAGCAAAAAGCTGAATCCTTACGAAATTTCTTAATAGTTAAAATAGTCTCCAAGTAGCAGCAAGAGTACTTCAAATATACATTTAACACACACAGAAATATAGCCACGTAAAATGAACAAACACTTATACTATATTCATCTAAACCCAGTTTTGTTTCGTTTTTTCATGTATATTTGCATGTTGTGGCCAAAACTTCAGAAGAACACTAAAATGAGCAGAGATTTTAGGCAAAGAGCTGAATACTCACTAAGTTTCTTAATAGTTGAAATAATTTCCAATATCAGTAAGGAGTGCTTGAAATACACGTTTGTACACACAGATATATATATTACAAAGTATAATAAACACTTTTTACTATATTCATCTAAGCATGGTTTTTTCTCTTCCCTGCTTGTCTGCATGCTGTGGCCAAATTTCAGAAAAATACGAAAATGATCAAAAAAATATTTGGTTGTACTTATTTAAAAGAACCACTAACAATGGGAATATTTAGGTTTTTTAAACCTCAGACACAAAATCAGATGCCAAAGATCACCTATCAGTATAGAGATTACACTGCTAAATAATTCATTATCCCAAACTGACCAAAACAAGTAAATGCTACTACCACATAAAACACAACATAACAATTCTGGCTTTTTAAAAACTAATTACTAGCACTTTTCCATTCTTATTTTTTCCTTAAAAAATGGTTACAATTCTCAAAATCTAGAGCCAACATACCATCTACAAAACACTGGAGAAGGCCATCTTCCCAAATTTATATTATCTGGTTATCCAGCAGAGGTTAAGGCAGTAAGAAGTGCTTTTCTCTAGCTCGAAATTTCATAAATTTCCATGATGAGAGCAAGAATAATGGATCAAAAATATGATCTTTTGCTACAAATTTGCATTAGTAGGGTCTCTGAAGGAGGCAAATACTATTTACATAATAAATGCAAATTTAAATCACTCATTTATTTGGTCAAATTTAGATTCATACATACACACACACATACAAAGAGCAAATTATAAGGATTCATTCAGCCAAAATGCATCTTAACCAAAAACAAATTTCTTACCCAGATTTTGCTTTTTCTTCTTCAGCTTCTACCTTTATGCTGAGGGATTCATCTACCCCAGTTGTCTCATCATCTTTATCTTCCAGATTTTCATTTTCTTCTGTTTTTTTCACATTAACCTCTCTTTCCTGATCAGACTGTGTAGGTACAGATTCTGATAAATTCTTTTTACTTCCCTAGAAAAAGATCAGAGGAACTATACCAACAAAAGTAAAAACTGTCAACCTAATTCCATTATCTAATTGTTAGCAAAAGGAGGTACCAACGAATACTAACATTGAGAAAGTTATTTTAAGAAACTACTAAAACACTAGGCAAAAATAGCTAACAGCTATTTTGAACACAAAAATAGCACTTAATGAAGAAAGTGCATGAACAATAAAGTATAAAATTATATAATAAATTAACTATGTAATCTTTACAGAGGATGTAGAAAATGCACTAAAGAAGGCAAAGGACTATCAACAGTATCTTATTTACCAGAGAGGGCTGAATATTTTCCTTTCTTTCAATACCCTCTTCAGTAGGCTTTTCTTCTTTTGGTATTACATTCTCCTCCTCTTCAATCTTTATTTCTTTGATTTCTGGTTCATTTTCTTCCTTAACTTTTATTTCTTTTACATTTTCACACTCCTTACAAGGCTTGTTAACAACTTTCTCTGGCAATGCCATCTGAAATTCAATATTGGCCGACCTACAGTACTCCTCAAAACCATATAAGTATCTGGAAATATGAAAAGAAGTTACATTTGGGAAAACATTTTGAAATGTTACTGTAGAGTTGTAGTTCTTAAAATATGTGTTCATTTCTCCTGTTTAAGTGCTCAGATATCGAGCTATGCTAATATTCAAATTTACTCTAGTTTAGTTCTTCCCAATCTTTTTTACTCAAACAGAAACGTTTTTCAAAGAAAAATAAATTCATTAAAAAAAGATGCTAAAAGTGAAAAGACAGTCATCCTCTTAAATGTAGTAATTGTAACAACAGTAGCTATTAGAAGAATTAGTAATAGCATCTATTTGTTGAGCACTTCTTATATGACAGGCACTGGCATGTAAAATTTCATTAACTCATCAGAGTAATCCTATGAGGCAAACAGTATCATCTCATTAAAAAAAGAGGAAATTGAGGCTTGAGAGAACAAATAAATGGTCCAAGGGCACAAAAAGCAAATAACCGGCAGAACCAGGACTCGAACCTGGGTTTATTTGACTTTAAAACTTTGGCATTAAAAAAAACTTTGGCATTTTAACTCCTACACATACTTTCCAAATTTACTTGGCCACAAAAACTTTCTTCACAGACACTCTCACAGATCTAGTATTCATGGAATACACTCTAGAAAACGCTATTACAGAGTGATTACTCTAGTAAAACTTTCTTGATTTCTTCTTAGAAGAAATTACTAGCCTCAGTTATATGGTAAATTCCATCCTGCTTTCTAGGTAAAATATTGAATATAGCTATATCAAGTACACCTACTTACTTTTTATAAGCACATTTAACATTGTATCCTGCCGCTGAATTTAAGACAGGGATTCCAAGATCTTGGTAGACTTGTTTCCAAACAGCTCCGCTTTCAATCTAACAGACAAAGTGAAATGAAAACTCCCAAATTAAAAGGTGGGAATGCGATAAAAGTTTGATAAATACTATATATATATGTGTATATGTGTATATATGTGTATGTGTGTGTGTGTGTGTGTGTGTGTGTGTATACACACAAATATTCCTATATTTGTTGGTTCCAGTCTGAAGGAATGAAAAATATCAATCTTGATAAATTCTAAATCAAAAACCTGGTTTACAACAATGTTTTAAAGTAAGTTTTGGTATTTTAACAAATCTCAGAGAATTACAAATGTTGAAATACTAGGCCATCTGACTTTTTTTTTTTTTTTTTGGCCACGCAGCATGGCATGCAGGATCCCACTTCCCCAACCAGGGATTGAACTGGTGCCCCCTGCAATGGAAGCACGGAGTCTTAACCACTGGAGCGCCAAGCAGTCCCCATTTGACTTTTAAAGAAACCCTGCTATATATAATAAATAAGAAAACATCCACATTCCTAAATCAAAATCTTAATGAAAAGACAGAGATAAAAAGTTTTAATGATGTATGATTTCCCATAAAATATATAAGCTAATAAATCAAAGCAATTTTATGAATCTTAGTAATGCAGAATACTTTTTGTTCCTCCAGAATAGCCATAACTGGATGGGCACCATACATCATGGCAACCTTAAGATAATTTCTTCAGTTCAACGAAGATCTTCTGCATATATATGCAAATAATGTTTTCTACATATATAAGGCACAGTGGTAGAGATTAAGGATATAAAGAATATTAAGACAGATCCCTGCTCTCAATGACCTTACAGTCTAATGGAAAAGAGACAGAGAAAGGAAGAATCTCCACTAATATGGCTGTGTTATAACTCAGGTAGTTTATGAAAGTTTGACAAATTTAACAGTAAATCAGAAAGCTCACTTTTTTAAATCTTTAATTAAATTTAAATTTGGACTGAGGAAGCTAGCTGTTTCTAACTTATACTCTCCATTTTCTTTTCCTTTTATTCTTAGGTTTTTATTAATAGACAACTTTAGATAATTTTTAGATGACAAAACATGTATGCAAAACATGTTTCACTTTTGATCGTAATACTTACATTATCAAATCCTCCAAGTTTGTGTACAAGTCTGAATAACTTAAAGAGATTCAAATTTCGATATCCAAGTACAGGTCGCTTGTTAATGGGTGTGCCTATTAAAGGAAACACGAAATATATTAGAACGATGCTACATTTTTAACTTAAACTCTGAAAAGATTCAAACATTACCACCAAATATACATAGTGTAAAGTGTGTATATATGAGAAAAAAAATCCCTCGTTAATCAAAAACATGATACCTACTACTTAAACCCATTTCATTAAAAAATTGTTTTCCTATATCAGATTTTTGAAACCTTATTTATATGATTTCATTCGACTTTCATTCCCCTGATGAGCAAAAGAATAAATACTAAATGAAGCAAAATAAAATACCAACAAAAATTTTTAAAAATCAGGGTAACAAGGTTTGGTAGAACTGAAAAAAGTGTTGAGATAATTGATGGGCAACTGTGTCACAATTAGAGTTATCTTTATGATACTTCCTTTGTATTTTACTAATTTTCTACTATTCTAAAGAATAATTCTAGAATAAAGCTATAGTGTTGTTTATTCTAACATGAGAAAATGTAGGAGAAGAACACTAAAACTATCAAACTGTTAGGATGTGGTAGAGAAAACAACAGGATAGAGATACACAACTTACTGCCCTTTCCAAAAAACATATGACTGGCATAATCACATTTTTCACTCTTTTCTAGTATTAGATTTTATTCATTTTCTTCACTTTTTTATTTACCTTACACAAAAAAGCTTAAGAAATAGCCTGGGGCCTCCCTGGTGGCGCAGTGGTTGAGAGTCCGCCTGCCGATGCAGGGGATACGGGTTCGTGCCCCGGTCCGGGAAGATCCCACATGCCGTGGAGCGGCTGGGCCCGTGAGCCATGGCTGCTGAGCCTGCGCATCCAGAGCCTGTGCTCCGCAACGGGAGAGGCCACAACAGTGAGAGGCCCGCGTACCAAAAAAAAAAAAAAAAAAAAGAAATAGCCTGCCGTCTTAGGCCAAGCCTCCATTCATACAAATAAATAATATAGGAATCAAGAACATTTTATATTGAAGAATAAAAAGATACCCACATTGTAGTAGCCACTATGATTTATGAGAGCAAAAAGAAGACCAAGCCAGCTTCTACTCATCAACAATACAAAACTGGATTAAAAAAAACATTAATTCACAGAGCACAGTAGCACTTTCAAGTATTATTCATTCATTTTGTCCTTCTCCTCAAGCTAGAAAGCTTTCTGCCTCTCACCACTCCTTTTCTAGCATCTTCCCAGGAAAGGAGAAACTATACTCTGAACAGCAGATAAGCAAGAGAGTAACAGGACCATAGTTATTGGTGGACTAGGTCATCACTGCAAATTAAAAGTTATTGTTAGGTACCCATTCCTCTTTCCCCCAATGCTCGTATTTCTTAAACCACAAAAGCAGATTCGATAAGTTAAGCCCAGGCTCACCTTGAGACTTGGTCACCTTTCTCTATGGATGGTTTAATTCTGTTCTTAGTTCTATGTGGCTGGGTTATAAGAAGACTTATAAGGCCCATCTTAGAATGTGTGCTCGCTCGCTCTCTCTCGCTCTCTCTCTCTCTCTCTCTCACTCACTCACTCACACACACAAACACACACACATGCTGGGAATAGCAAACAGTGATTTTAGAGAAGAGGCTTTTCTACAGGCATGTATGTAGGCTCAAATAAAATGGTACTCTGATACCCATTCTGCTACTGTTTCCTAGTGTAAGAGTTCTTTGGGGGGGTCCCATAAATGGGTGGGGGGACAGACAGGACAGCATACAGTAATTTATGGGTCCACGGCAATAATATCCATCAAAATACTGTCAAATTCCACATTCCACTTCCTATGTGACAGACACCATACTAAGATGCTGGTGATTGGAAATCAAAAAGATAGCCATGATTACCAGTGACATGCAGCTTAATAAACAGAATTCTTATTTTAAGATATTAATTATCTGATACCTACATTAATGATGAATAAAAGAAAAAACACTCACCTCTATCTTCCATAAATTTGTACAACTGTTGAAGAAAGTTCTCCCTTTCCTCTGGAAATGGTTCTATTTCTTCCTAATTTTAGTCACAGAAGAAAAGAATATTATTTTCCTCAGTTAAGCATTTTACTAACACAAGTAGCTTTCCTACCAACAGCAAAGACTAATACTGGAATATTTCAAAGGCTTTTTACCAAATTAAAATTATTTCTTAACACTAAGCTATTCAAAACCAGAAAGCCTAGACATTTCATGCTTTACAGAGAAATATGTCCTAAAAGGTTATCTCAATAGTGACAATTCCAAATGTAAATGCTCATATAAGAAATGAGACCAGCAAAATGATTCATGAACTTTTTACCAGATCAGAGATCTAGTCCTTCATAGGACTAGGTCATAGGCTCAAGAAGACCTACTCTCACTTATATTAAATTGGGTCAGGGTTTACCATCAAAACTAACTCTATTATTGCTCCTCAAGGAACTGAACAAGTGTGGTTCCCATTAACTGCGACTACAATTATCCTTCATTATATATATACGGCCCCACTGTATAGTGCTTCGAGCTTATAAATTCAGTAAAGTGGGGAACAAACTTGATCTACAATACCTGAAGATTCAGACTTAGGGAAATCTTCAAGTAATAAAATAGTTCCCGAATTTATCAATTACAAGGGAGGGACTAGCTTCTTGCTGCTGTGGCCAGGGGCTGTGGCAGTAGGGAGCTGGTCCTGAAGCAACCTGCAAGGAGCAGGGTAGCAGGTGAGATGGAGGAACTCATCAATTCAGTGACTATCAAGCCATTCAACAATATTTAATGAGCACCGGTAAGTGTAGGCACCATGCAAGGTGCTGAGTCAAACAAAAGAGAAAAAAGCAATGGCACCTGCCATTACAGAACATGATCAGGAGTAACTGCAGAGGAAGTGATTCAAAATATACACCTAGGCTTTACAGTTACTCTGGCTGAAACAAATGTACTACTAACAGTAAAAGTCAGGAGCGTACTTTGCAACTGGTAGTCTAAATAAATCATTTTAATTTTAAAAATCATTAGCCTAATGCTACTGTTTGAGTGAGATTTGCCTCTTTATTTTATAAGCTAGCAGAAAAAAGGAAGGAAGTTAAAGCAACAAAAACTCATGTTGATAAACTATTATGCTTGCTAATTGGGAAGAGAAGAATCAATGACAATTATTAGTTTGTTCAGGATAAATCTGTATTTCTCAACTTAAACATGGTCCACATACACTGGATTGTGGTAAGGTAGTCAGATGTAAGTCTAAGGAAATCTGTTTTCTAGATATTATCTTAAATGCTCCCAAGGTACAATATTTGACTTACATAAACTGTCAAATGTATTCCTGTTGCAACAAAATTTAAGTGAAGTTTGAATTTAACTTAAAAAAAAAAGTTTAAACTGGAAACCAGATCTGCTTTTACAAAAACATTTGTAAAACATAAATCTAAGCGACAGAAGTTTTGGTAACTAATACTTATTGAACATCTGTTACACGTTACACACTATGACAGAGTACAAGTAAGACAGAGTCCCTACCATTGAGGAGCTTACAGATTAGTAGGAGAGAAAACAAATAGAAAATAAATATATGTACATATGTATGTACACATATATATGTAGGCAAAAATTTCTACAAGAATAGTAGTAGTTTATATTAGCAAATTGAGTGATTAAACTTTTCCTAAGGTGAGGAAGGTGATAGTTCTCAGGGCGTTTCCCTTTACAGAGGGGGCATGTCAGTAGTATTTAAAAAACCGAACAGGACTGTGTCAGGCTGACGGGGGGAGGGCACTGTAGGCAGAGGAATTGGTTTGTGCAGAGGTGAGTAGAAACGAGGTATGTAATTTGATGTTGCTGCAACATAATGTTCATAAGTAGATGGGTAGGGAGTTAGTTCCCTGGCAGTACAGTGGTTAGGACTCAGCACATTCACTTCTGTGGCCTGGGTTCAATCCCTGGTCAGGGAACTAAGATCCCGCAAGATGCACCACGCAGCAACCCCCCCCCAAAAAAAGTAGGAGGGTATACCAAGAGAAGTAATATAAAAAAAAGGCAGGGGTGGGCTTCCCTGGTGGCGCAGTGGTTGAGAGTCTGCCTGCTAATGCGGGGAACACAGGTTCGAGCCCTGGTCTGGGAGGATCCCACATGCCGCGGAGTGGCTAGGCCCGTGAGCCGCAACTACTGAGCCTGCATGTCTGGAGCCTGTGCTCCGCAACAAGAGAGGCCGCGATAGTGAGAGGCCCGCGTACCGCAATGAAGAGTGGCCCCCGCTAGCCACAACTAGAGAAAGCCCTCACACAGAAACAAAGACCCAACACAGCAAAAATTAATTAATTAATAAACTCCTACCCCCCGCCAAAAAAAGTATAAAAAAAAAAAAGGCAGGGGTGGGACTACAAAGGGAGGTTCTAAAAGTGAAGCTTGATTTTCAGAGTGATAAGAAGCAACTGCAGAGGTTTTAAGCAAGGAACTGATGGCTCCAAGCGTTTTAAATAGAAGGCAGTAGGGAAGGAGACTGAAGCCTGCGAAACTTTTACACTACACACTGTCATAGATTACTATATTATAAAACATAAACTCTAAAACAATCCTATTTCATTACTAGTTGCTTACTACAGTTAAATGGCAGAATTTTATAACTTACCTAAATTATTACATATTAACTTATCTTTGTTTCCTAAAAACATTAAATACAATTCACTTCATGGTCACGTATTGCAGTTTCACTACCTGCACCATTCCCCCAATAACTCTGATAAAGTCGTCCAACAAACCATTAAAGAGCACAGTGGTGCAATGTCACTAGTAATATTATGAGCATCTTTTCCCGGTACTTGTCATTGCTAGACCTAAAGTAACAGCTAAAATAAAATATAAATTTAGCTCCTTGATCCATATAAATTGACAGATGTCTTATTTATGATCTAATTAGAACTATCTACCCAGTTGTATTAGATAAAGTCATTTAAGATTCTCTGAATTAAAGAGATATTAATCTTTACTTTTTTTTTACTATTTATTCCTTTAATACTAGATGGAAGACATATTTTATACTTTACTAGGTATTTTAATAAAATATGTAGATGTAAACATACTATGAGGTGACAGCTGTCTACATGATGGTAAAAAGCATATGAAAGTAGGGTCTTCCTATATTAGGTAGGGATTTCCTTAACCATCTGATAAACAAAAAGCACAGCAAGATTAAGAAACATTTTTTTCCCTTTTTATTTTTTTAATTGAAGTATAGATGACATACAATATTATATTAATTTCAGGTGTACAACATATTGATTTGACACTTACATACATTATGGACTGAAGATTAAGAAATATTTTTTGAGGTTACTGAGATAACTATACTTAATATTTTTAATTTCACAAGACCATATTTCTGTTTTAAGGTAAGCAAGCAAACTACTTGATTATGATGAATATCACAAGCACAACTGTATTATGAAATACTTCTAATGCTAAAAATATTTAAGTGATTAATGACTTTAGCCAAATCCCAACTCACAAAGGAAACGTGTCCTTCATTTGAAAAGGCATTAACTATGTTTACTCACCTCCTCTTCACTGCTGTTATCTTCCTTTGCTTTTTCATCATCTTCCTCCTCCTCTTCTTCCTCTGCTTCACTGCTAGAACTATCTTCTTTCAATTCAGTCTTCCAGTTAGCAGGAATAGTTCTACTTTTGTGAAACTCAAGTGCCTGATCAAAGGCTGGAAAGAGACCATAAACTATATCAACTGGAGAAATTAAGACAACTGATTTGTCTAAAAATACTAACAGGAAAAAGAAATAAAAAACTACTGTGCTGCCACCACTGACATTTATGGAGTGTTTGCTATGAGCTAGGCACTGTGCTAACTGCTTTTCCATGCAGCAACTCATTTAATCGTAACAGTCTTAGGCATTAGGCACCCATTTTATAGACGGCAAAACTGCTACCATTTGAAGGTGACTTAGGTTCAAACAAAGACAAGAGAAAAGGGGCAGTTTTCTTCTTTTAAATGAAAATTAAGAGTGTCTAGTAAAAAACACTTTAAGATAGGTAAATTTTTAATCGTTTTATCAAAAAAAAGAGATTATTAAACAGTATTATATACCAGGCACAGAGTCATTGTAATAACACACAATACCTGAAAATATACTATAAATATGTCCTCTACATTTTTCGTTAAGCCTGAATTTAAATTATATTAACAATTAGCTTAAACTAAAATTAGCTAGACAGTTATTCTCACTTTATAATGCATGGAAATAAATTCTAAGCCATAAATTCTTGATGATTTTTAACCGGTCTACATAGCATATTATTTGATTCAGTGAACATGGGCAAAGAAAAAATAAACAGCTATTTACAATGCTAAAAATCAAGTAAGAGATGCAATTATCACGTATTCCTTAATAAAATATAACTACGGTTATAAGAAATGCCAAATCAAAATTACTTTGATTCCTGTTTCTACCATCCTCAGGAACTAATATTTTATTTACTAGGCAAAAGCCAGACTACAGTAACAGCTGATGATATTGTTCTTTCCCATTTTTAGATTATTGTCCCAATTATAAGCTAAAAAAAAAAGAAAAAGAATACCTGTGATAACAAAAGGCACGTGGGTTTACAAAAGTATAAGTTGCATAGAACCAAATGTAACTTTAAAGACTTAAAAAAAATTTTAAGACCAAAGAATATTTAATCTTCAGAAATACTTTTTACTTTTTTTTTATTTTGGCCATGCCACACAACTTGCAGGATCTTAGTTCCCCGACCAGGGATCGAACCCGGGCTCCAGCAGTGAAAGCTCCAGAGTCCTAACCACTGGACTGCCAGGGAATTCCCCATCAGTTTTTAAATTAACTATAATTTGTTCCAAGATTATCCTTACCTTGTTTTAATACGGCATCAGGCTTTGGTGCAGTGTCACTAGTAATTTCATGGACATCCTTTCTTGGTACTGAAGTACTATATTATTTTTTTAATTTTAAAGGAAAAAACCCACAAAAATACAACAGAGATTAATTAAGAGTCCAATTACCTACCACAGAAAGATACTGAAAACATGGGAATACTGACATTTACAATGAAAATGATTGCATACAGGGTTGCAAGTCCCAAATAAAATGCTAGGCAGGATGTTAAAATATGTAATCATCTACAGAAGGACCCCACCTTAAGAGATGTTTTATAAGCAACAAGGTATTCTCAAATATCAGAGGACTTAGCTAAATGCAATACTAAAAATACTGAAACACTGAAAATAATAAATTAAAATGTCTGGATAGCAGAATGCACCAATCCAATAAAAAATAAGTTAAATAGCAAGAATTGGCCATCATCTTAGGATAAGCACAAGAAATTACTAAATTTAAGACTGGAAGAACATGTACTATTTTATAATGTAAAATGTTCTTTTAACAAATTTTTTTTAAACTGAATTCTAGGTTCACAAGCAAACTTCTAATACATAATTTAAGGTTTTTTCATGGAACTTAGCAACCATAAGGAGGGGCTAGATGCAAGCAACTGGGAGAGGTTCATTCTATCATATACATCACGTATATTTCCTATTTTACACTAATAAATCATCATTCATCTTTTCTGCACTTGGTTTGTCTCAACCAAACCACAAAAGCCTAAAAACTATTCCAAATACATTTTTCAGCCTGCTTTTTTGAACTTTTTATTTAAAAATTTCAAATATATACAAAAGTAGACAGAACAGTACAATGAACTCCCACATATCCATTACCCAACTACAATAATCATTAACTCAGAGTCACTGTTTCGTTTATACCCCTACCTACCTCCTCCTCCCACCCCAACTGGATATTTTGAAGCAAATTCCAGACATTATATAATTTAATTTATAATATTTCATTACGGAGCTTTAAAAGAAAATTCTTCTAAAAATATAACCGTATCATTATCACACATTTAAAAATTCACAGCAATTTCTTAATATCATCAAACCAGTATTCAATTTCAGTGTTCAAATTTCTCTGATTATCTCCATTTTGTGAAAGTGAGTTTCATATAGACTGTTTTTAAAAATCACATTTCAGAACTTGAAAACCCAAACACCAATCTTAAAGCATGATGATCCTTTTAAAGTATAGTTACCCAATAAGGCAAAATATAAAATACATGGATTTTCTAGTCACACAATTCTTCAAGAAAGAAAAAAACACATAGTTTTTCAGTTCCAGAAAAGTTCTACATGAAAGGTCACTTTCTTAATACTTAACATACATTTATAGTAACTCATTTTAATCCTCAGCCTACTGCAGAAGTCGAATGTTACACAACAGGGTAACACTAACCCATTTAGACATAATTAAAAATGATAGAAAATCCTAATAAGACATTCAAAAACAATAAATATATCAATATCAATCAAGTATTAGATGTGGTAGATATATCGAATTTTCCTCAATAAATCATCAGCTATTACACAGGCAAACACTGACAAATTAGACAGCACTTAGAGTCTAGTTTAGAAAAGACCAAATGAACAAGAAAAGACATATCATAAGACTACTATACTTAATGATAATATGAAAAATGATCATACTCTGAAACACTGTGTATGATGAGAAGGAAAAGCATAAGGTCACTGGAAATAACTAATTTATAATTTACCATCCCAATCTGGAAAAACAGCATATTTTTCATACCAAGTGAATTATACTTACAATTTGCCATCTTTGAAAGATCGAACAAGAATATTGTCTTTTTTCACAGCAATTTCATCACTACAATCAGGACAAACCACCTTTTAAAAAAAGTGTGAAACTATTATAACTAAAAGTACATTTATAGATAGTTATATAAGTATCAATTATTTAAATCCTTTTCAAAATAGTTTCAGCTTAAAATTTAAAAACTAATTTTAGTTTGAGGGTAAACAGTTACACACACATGTGGGAACACACACAAGTAATTTTAAGTTTATATCCTTCCAGCTCTCTGGATTATCCGCATTGTTTTCTGACACAGGCACGGTGTTGAGAGCAGAACTGTGGCTATGACTAGACTGAAGCTGTGGACCAAGTCTAGGCAGAAATAGAAAGCTGGAATGAGAGTAGCTCAGGGGTGGAAAAAGAGGGAGAGCTAGTCCTAACAAAGGGTCTGCAGCAGGGCTAAGAGAACAGCAGGACCAAAATGGAATCAGATATCAGAACCTTAATCAGAGCAGTCTCTATCTTTAAAAAGACAGAGATGATGTTCTACTGATTATCTACATTTAAATATACACTTTAACACATGCTAAAATTTCTCCATAATATTACCCACTCTAAAAAGTAAGTATTTTAAACTGGGTACCTTCCTGGGGTCTATATAAGATTTATTATGAACAAAATAAAAGATTTATTTTATTTGAAGTTATCTCAACTATTATTTAAAGTAAGGATAAAGCATGCCTTCCCAAAGGTAATACTAATGTAAGACACCTATAAATTTTTATTATTTTAATCCCGAGATAGCCCACTATATATACCAAGAACAATAGTATAGTTACAGTTTTTAATGAAAAATGGGCTAAGTAACTATGACAGATTTAAGGACTGTCTCATTAGCTCTGAAAAATGACACAATAGTACATAAAGGCATGTAATCTCACCACAGGTTTGAGAGGAGTGAGAAACAGGTAAGTTCTAGTTCAGTCTTTAAAAGGTTAACAATTTCCATACTTGTAACTGCACTGCATTAAGCATTGCTTAAATGTTGATGGCATTATGAAATAATTCACTCATGGAAGTCTTTTACATGCGTTAGCATCTATGAAAACTTTCCTATCATTTCAATAAGGTCCAGAAGTAAGTACTTAATATCTGTTCATTCATTCATCCAGTCACTCTACAAATATTAACTATTTCATCAAGGTACCATACTAGACCACAGAGGCCTAGTCAGTCACCGTTCCTCCCCACAATGAGCTTGTATTCTAGCTGGGAAGACAAGCACTAAACAAGTAAGTGCACATTTATTTAACTGCTATTGTGGTAAGTCTTTATCTAGGTGGTCAGGTACCACTTTCTTGAGGACACAACATTTAAGCTCAGCTTTGAAAGCTGAGTAGGAACTGGCTTGACGAATGATGTATGTGTGTACACGTGTGTACCACAGGGCTGCGCTGCAAGCAGAGGAAACAGATTATGCGAAGGGCCTGACACAGCAAGCAGTGGAGCCCATTCCAGGAAGCAAAAGGTCAATGTAGCTAACTTTCTGCCTGGGCTGAATAAGTGAGGTAAGCAGAGTTCAGATCTGTCAATCTTGTATGCCATGTTAATTCTGAGGATAAAATCTAAACTCTTCAAGGGAAGGATCCAAAGCAAGATAATGTCATAATAGAAGTGCCTTTTAAAAAATTACTTTGACTGTCATAAAGAAAATGGACCAGAGAAGGACAAGAGTTGGAAGAGATGAAGCTACTGCAAATCTTCCAGGTGAGAGATGGTGACCTGGATGTAAAGTGCTGATGGTAAATTAAAGGAACAAGAAATAGTAGAGATAATTAGGGAAGTGCAGAGATGACAGAGAAAAGGATGCTTACATTTCTGCCTTGTGCAAATGGTGTCATTCACAGGGAGAGGAGACAATGGGTCATGTTTGGGAATGAGGGAGGAGAGAATAAATTTAGCTTCAGGCTTATTAAATTTTGAGGTGAATTAAATTTTGAGGTGACTAAAGGGCAGCCAAGTGGAGATAATGATAGATAGATACACAGGTCCAGAGCTCAGAGTAGGGGTCTGAACTCTAAGCTATAAACTTGGGAGTAAACAGTCTAAATATCAGGGCTCTAAAACTGTGAGCCAAAAGCACACATTTTTTTCTTTCTCATGAGCTTAGGATTTTGAAAACCACACACGTGACAGCTTTGGCCAGTGCTGACAATGGCGTGTAAGTGGGTTCACTCTCCATTCTCTTACAGGAACTACAATCCACATTTTATCCCATTCACCCATGCATGTGATTTTCTTTGGTCCCTAAGACATTTCAGTTTATTATCTCTGCAACCAATGCTATAAAAGGGGATGAGATCACCCTAAAGAGAATACAATGTGATACATTCTGAACCTTGAACAACAACATTTAAAGCTTGGTTAAAGGAGAAACAGTAGAGGAAAATGAAAAAGAGGACTGCATGAGTCAGGGAAGCTAAGATTTCCTCCCCTTAAAATGGGGGTAAATACCACTTATGTTTCAGCCTCAATTAGGATTAAATAAGACCATGTGCTTACATGAACAAGCTAGCACAGGGCCTGGCCAGGGTAAGTGCTCAAAACATGGTGGCTATTAATAGTTCCTAGAAGTATGCAATTGTTCTCTAACATGATGTTACCAAGCAGTTGTTAAAATTTACTCAATTTATAAACACTAATTTTAAAAATAGAAATGCAAATACTATTTATGTGATTATGTCAAGATTGTTTGATTCAAAACACAATTTCACACTCTAGTTGACAAAAATTATTTATCACTTTCCAAAAGATCTCAAATTTGTGGGGAAGATAATATGTATCACTAATGCTAAGATTTTTAAAATAATGATAAAATCGTTGACTAAGCAGATTACTAACCTTTCAGTATTGTATATCTTTAAATACTTTTCTCATCATCAAGGAAACTATTTAGAAATTATGATGAGAGAATATTAATACTGAAAATACTAAAGTGCAAATTTTAATGTTGCTTTTGTTTTAGAAAAAGACACACAAAGCTCTTTTAAAACATGTTTTCAAAAGAAATTCTTTCAAAGAATCTTAGTGCTTTAGGAAAAAAGAAATGATCACATACACTTACACTTAAGTTTTTAGCTTGCCATTAACCCAAAGCTCAACAAGTTACTTAAACCTTCTAACACTCAGTTTCCTTATCTCTAAATGAGGATAAATAATACATACCTCATAATCAGCATAAAGACATTAGCACAATCCTTACACATAACAGGCATCCAATAAATGTGTAATGGATAGATGGATATATGCAGAGGTACAAAGGTATCATAAAGTATTTATATTTATTAAAATAATTGCTCTCATCAGTTTTAATTATAACTGTAAGAGTTGACAATTATTGGGCACTTATTTTGTGCAAAACACTAAACACTTGGGATAAAGAATACAAAATGTTTACAAAAAGGATGAAAAATAGATATCATTTGTAGACAACAGTAGAAAACAAGATTCTGTTCTTCTTTTGCAGCCTTTTGCATGGTAGATTTAGAAGTTTTAAAAGTTTGCATGAGGAATTTTTCACCCCAAATTGAGCAGTGTAACATACCTAGCCTCTAAAATTATCATGATTTTCATCCTTTCTCGGATGACTTCAGGAGTTCTTTGTACTCAGAAATAACTTTCAAGGAATTTTGTGTGAACTGAATGATGCTAAAACCATTTCCCCATTTTGTACCTATGAAAAAACACTAGTAAGAAAATCAACTATTTTCTTCATGAACTTATATAGTTGAAAGTTAAACTTTCTTACTGAAGTTACTCACCAATGCAGGAAACCATAGTGCTTTCTTTTTATCCAAACTAACGTAATCTACACATACAACTTTTCCTAGCAGCTCATCAATCTGTTTCCTATCATCCTCATCTTCATCACTGGAGGATGAAGAAGACTCTTCCTCTGGTCTAGGGAAAGAAAAAAAATGAAATATTTCTATTTATCTTCACAAAGAATAAGCACACCAAGCTGATGAGTACAGGTATTCTAGAAATCTTACCCCGTTTCCTACAGAATGGCTAATTTAAATTTTTAAATAATTTTCTAAATTTCTAAAGAATAATAATTTTAAAAAGGTTATCATTAGAGGAAAGCAATCCATTTTCCTAAAAATCTTCTGGATTTATTTAGTGCTATTTTAAAAGATTAAGGGAAAGATCAGAACAGAATAACACTGGTCCCCAAATTCTCAAAAAGCTAAAGGCTCCATATGAAGCATCCCAGTACTGCACTAAAATATACTAGATCCTCCTCTCAAATTAAAGGAATTCTGGAGATGGTAGTTTTACACTCCCAGTACAAAGCTAATTTTATTTATTTATTTATTTTGGCCACACCACACGGCTTACAGGATCTTCAGTTGCCCGACCAGGGAATTGAACCCGGGCCACCACAGTGAGAGCTCAGAGTCCTAACCATTGGACCGCCAGGGAATTCCTCCAAAGCTAATTTTAAAAAGGGGAAGGCAGATCTTTATTAATGGGGATCAGGCTGGGGAGAGGAAACACTCTGGTAAGAGATCACCATTGGTGTCTTTAGTATCAAATATACACAAACTACATATTCATAAGATGCACAATATGGTTCTTCTGTATTATGTTAAAAACTCCTTGGGCTTCCCTGGTGGCGCACTGGTTGGGAGTCCGCCTGCCGATGCAGGGGACACAGGTTCGAGCCCCGGTCCAGGAAGATCCCACATGCCATGGAGTGGCTGGGCCTGTGAGCCATGGCCACTGAGCCTGCACGTCCGGAGCCTGTGCTCCACAACGGGAGAGGCCACAACAGTGAGAGGCCCGCGTACCACGAAAAAAAAAAAAAAAAAGGAAAACTAAAAGGAAAACAAAAACAAATTCTGAATCTGGTTCCGAGAAAGCCCACAATTAGTGGTAAAGAAAACAGATTCTAATAACTGTGCTCAAAATGCCCACAATAACTGTAGTGACCTAAATGGGAAGGAAATCCAAAAAAGAGGGGACATATGTATACGTATAGCTGATTCACTTTGTTGTACAGTAGAAACACAACATTGTAAAGCAACTATACTCCAATAAAAATTAAATGGGCTTTATGAATCAAAAAAAAATGCCCAGAATAAGTAATGATACTAAGAATGTTGAATAAATAGACTGCAAGAGAATGAGAAATATAATAAAATAAAAATGATATTTCTATAAAATAAAACAGGATGACAATATGTCATCCTTTTATACTTATATATTCCAATGTATTCCAATATATATTTATATATTCCAACGTAAATATAAAGGAAGCAAAACCTATTATAACACTATTAAACATTTTAGAGTGACAGGGGGAATATCACTATCTGATTTCAGTGATCACTCAATTAACCTAAAAATTGTCCCCTGATAAAAAAACAAAGCAGGGCTTCCCTGGTGGTGCAGTGGTTAAAAATCCACCTTGCAATGCAGGGGACACGGGTTCGAGCCCTGGTCCAGGAAGATCCCACATGCCGCGGAGCAACTAAGCCCATGCACCACAACTACTGAGCCCACGTGCCACAACTACTGAAGCCCGCATGCCTAGAGCCCGTGCTCTGCAACAAGAGAAGCGCACCACAATGAGAAGCCCACGCACCGCAACGAAGAGTAGCCCCCACTCGCTGCAACCAGAGAACAGCCCGCGCACAGCAACCAAGACCCAACGCAGCCAAAAACAATAAATAAAATAAATAAATTTTTTTAAAAAAGCAAATCTTCAAAATTTGCTACTGAGTAGAACTACTGTACTTCAAATGGCACTTAAAGTAGCTTAACCCTTACTTAGAAAGTAGGTAATAGGTATCAGGAAAAACCAACACACCTTCATATTAGCAGAGCATAAAACCTTACAAATTGGCACAAAGCTTGGGATAATAATGACAGACTTCTCAAGTCTGATTTCTACTTGATTAGAAGAACTTCTCAAGGACAACACAACCAAACTTAAAACCGTAATTATTGCTTTTTTCAAAGTAGTCACAAAAGACTCATTCAGCTGGGATTTTATGGACACCCTTTATGCCATTATCATTAGCAAGACAGAAAGTCACAATGTCACAAATAACATTAATCAAATCCGTAAAACATAGAACGAGAAAACTGGGCCTTACTTGGCTAACAATGTCATCTGCAACAGTAATGAAAATTCTGATTTCTTTCAAAAGACTTAACAAATGTGAAGACTTCAGACACGAGAAAGTTATATATATAAAAATGTAAACTGACTGGCTACATAAAACATCCATCCACCTCCCATCATGTCCAGACTCCACTCCAAAACCATTCCCCACTCGTGGACTAGATTTCCTCCTCCCTCTCACCTACTCAAGCCTTTATTCCAGCAATGCTCGCTTCTCTCTCCTGTATCGATTTTTCTGCCTCTACTAGATTGAGTCCTACCAGTATAGTGTTATTTCTAAGAAAATGCTGTTACTTCTCCCACTTAAAAAAACAGAAGATCCCCTGACCTCACTTTCTCCACCAACTACTCCTCCCCTTGGCAGAGAAACAGCCTAGAATGCTTTATCCCCAGAAATCTGGAAACTTTTTCACCTCCTCTAAGTGTCTGTTCAAATGTCACCTCAATTACGTTACTCTGATCACCTTATTCAAATTTATAACCTGCCCATCCCAATCCCCCCGCCCAACCTTACTCTTACTATTTCCACAGCACTTACAAATCTATCATACTACATAATTTACTTAATTCTTCTGTTTTTTTCTGTATTGTCCATCTCCCCGCATACAAGATAATGTAAGCTCTAAAGGCAGAGGGGGTTTTTTTGGCTACACCACAGGGAATGTGGGATCTTAGTTCCCCAACCAGATATCAAACCCATGCCCCCTGCAGTGGAAGCGGAGAGTCTTAACTCCGAGACCGCCAGGGAAGTGCCCCGGAGATTTTATAAATACCTGTTTTGTTCACTGATATATCCCAAGTACCTGAACAGTGCTTGGCACAGTGCAGATGCTCAATAAATATTTGTTGACTAAGTAAATGAACTGAATAGGTTTACTTTTTTTTACTGTGGTACTTTTGATTTCTATTTCTTCTGAAATCACAAAATGTATACAATCAGTATAATGTATACAACCAGTATTACCCATACCATTATACCTAAGGCTCCTTTTAACTTTACCTTTTAGTGGAGTTTAGCCAGGAAATTGTTTGCCTAAGACTAGTACTCAATAAACTGGTATACTAAAATAAATGAGCATCAGAAATATGTTAAGGGAGCAAAGATAGAACAAGCAGAGAGTCTGCTTGGTGTTTATTCCCCTCTGACACTGTTGCTTCTCTGGTACCAGGTATGTGTTTATAGAGCCACAACAAAATAACGTACTGTCTCTGAAATAATGTCTGATGATGCCACTGGAAACAAAGCTAATTACATGAGAATGTTTACTAAACAAACAGCTAGACACTTAAAGCTGATCACACATCACTATTAACTGTAAATTAATTGTAAATCAAGTAAGAAGAACTTTAGACAAGACACTTGCCAAAGAATATCAAATGAAGAGCTACAAATATAAAATTGAGCCAGAAACTGCAGAGGCTCAATCTCTGAAATGCAATTCGGACTTCAATGATCCTTATTCTTTCAAACAACTAACTCAGTTTCAAATTTTGTACATTAAATTAAAAATCTGTATTAGTCAGTATCAGGAAGACTGAAAACGTGTAGCTTCTTAGAGATTAAAACATATAGAACATAAGAACATGTACAGACTTAATAAAAGGGTTTTAATTTTTTCCCAATTTTTATCAAGAAGGAAACTAGAATCAAATTCTCATATCAGAATAAAGCAGTGAATAATAAAAAGTACTTCTGGACTTAGATAGTGGTGCTGGTTGTAAAAATGTTGTGAATATACTAAAAAACACTGACAGTGAATACTTTAAAAGGGTGAATTTTACATGTGAATTATACCTCAATAAAAAAAAATTTTTTTTAGGGCTTCCCTGGTGGCACAGTGGTTGAGAGTCTGCCTGCCGATGCAGGGGACACGGGTTCGTGCCCCGGTCCGGGAAGATCCCACATACCGCGGAGCGGCTGGGCCCGTGAGCCATGGCCGCTGAGCCTGCGCGTCCGGAGCCTGTGCTCCGCAACGGGAGAGGCCACAGCAGTGAGAGGCCCGCGTACCGCAAAAAAAAAAAAAAAAAAAAAAATTTTTTAAAGGTCTGCAGACCTGTATACCAGGTACAAATCACTAGTTTATTGGGTAAACCTTAGCACTGTCACTGGGTAGAACCTGTACCCACAAATAATCTCTAACAAGTATCATTATAAGCCTTATTATGCTTTATCCTTTTTCTGAAGGATAACAGCAAGTAGACTGGGTAGAACTGGGTAGAACCTGTACCCACAAATAATCTCTAACAAGTATCATTATAAGCCTTATTATGCTTTATCCTTTTTCTGAAGGATAACAGCAAGTAGACTACCTTCCTACAATAGCAGTTGCATATATACTTTTGCCAGGTTATTGGAAAAAACTTTTGAGGGAGAGGGTCACAAATACTTCTATAATTTCAGAATTCTATTCTTTAGGTAGAATCAAAGAAAACCTCTGCATACGATGTAAATTATAAGGGCAAAATTCACTCAAGTTATACATAATCAAAAGGATCAATAACTTGCTTTAAAAAAATTAAGCTAGAGGATGATAATCTTTGAAAAACAAAATATCTGAATATATTAGGATTAAAAGCAGAATATAAATAAAACAATTAAAGGAAGGTATCAAAAATAATTTTGGAATAGCTGGAGGCAGATCAACTGGTATGTGGATTAACAGTTCTTAAAAGAAAACAAAGGTAGTGATATATCATTGCAACAGTGGAGTCCGGGGAATCCTGGGAAGAGATAACCTTATCTATCTTTGTACAAATTTTAAATGGCAATCAGAGAACCATAATGAAGACCTTTTTGAGTTGAGTAATGGAAGAGGAAATGAAGGTCAGATAAATGACCTTAAGATCCAGGTTCCAGACTTTGTTGCAGAAAATCACTCTGAAGAAAGGGGAGAAAGAACTTTGAAGAAGCGTAATTTAAGGAGATGGGCACTTTAAACTGTGGTACTTGCCTGTGGCACTTACACACCAAGGCTTAAAGCACTAAGCATGAACATCATGACGTCTCTTGGCAGTGAGAAAGACTACAGTAGTGAGGCGGAAGGAACAGCAAGCAAAGTAAGACTGCAGATGGGCTGCGCTTCATTTCCAACAGTAGTAACTCTCAACCTTTCACCTGCCTTCATCCTTTGCACATGTACAACACGATCCTAACAGCAAATCTTTCATTACACACAGATTCTCAACAGGAAAATCACTAACTCAGAATGTTTGCTAGAGTCTTTAGAAAGCAAAGATAAACTTGCTCAGTGACAACTGCATGCTTTCTTCTCATATACAAGAAAGGGAGACCTCAGCTAAGAAACATAGCAGACATTTTAACAGACTATAATTTTCGGTCTTTTTTGGGGGGAGCCGCACTACACGGCTTGTGGGATCTTAGTTTCCCCACGAGGAACTGAACCTGGGCCCTCGGCATTGAAAGCACGGAGTCCTAACCACTGGACCACCACGGAATTCCCGTTTGGTCCTTTTTGTAGACCATTCTATGTGATATTCCATAAATTATCTTATTTAAAAAATTTTTTTACACTTCTGGATGACATTTGTAGAAAGGTAAAATATGTTAAATATTAGATGCAATTTTTTTCAAAATTGAAAGAATTCTTGATTCAAAAACTGTTTTCCCTATAATATGTATATAATACATAATACAGGAATACTGTTTTTAAATTCATAAAATATAGCCAAAAACAGTCCTTCCTGTCGGACATAAGCACTAGTAAGCAGAATTTTTACATACTCACATATAAACACATTTTTACATGTAAATGAAATGTTACATACTAGTATTTCATTAAAATTTTTTCATTCAATACATGATGATGATATCCAGTACTTACATAGTGATTACTACTTAAACCCTTTAAAGGACAGAATTCATTTCACCTTTGCAACAACTCTCAGAGACAGGGAATACTATTACCTCAATTTTACGGATGAGAAAATTGAAGCATGAAAAGACAAAGCATCCTACCCAAGGTTACACAGCAAAGAAGTGGCAGAGGCAGGAGTCAAACCCATGCCATCTTGCTCACTGTTCACACTCTTTTATTTCGGGGGGCGGGGGGGCGTGCGGCATTCTGGACCTTAGTTCCCTGACCAGGGATCGAACCTATACCCCTACAGCGGAAGCACAGAGTCTTAACCACTGGACCACCAGGGAAGTCCCTACTGTTCACACTCTTAACTCAGCCACACTTCCACTCTCAAGAGCTAGAGAAGCGGAAAATCTTTGCCAATGAAATAATTTTACATTAAATACACCCACACCTCACTGTTCTGACATCATCAATCATAGTTAATTAAATTGACTACGGGCTTCCCTGGTGGCACAGTGGTTAAGAATCCACCTGCCAAGGCAGGGGACATGGGTTCAAGCCCTGGTCCAGGAAGATCCCACATGCCACGGAGCAACTAAGCCCGTGCACTTCAACTACTGAGCCTGTGCTCTAGAGCCCGTGAGCCACAACTACTGAGCCCGCCTGCCACAACTACTGAAGCCCACACACCTATAGCCTGTGCTCCACAACAAGAGAAGCCACCACAATGAGAAGCCTGCACACCACAACGAAGAGTAGCCCCCGCTCGCCGCAACTAGAGAAAGCCCACGCACAGCAACAAAGACCCAATGCAGTCAAAAACAGTAAATAAATAAATTTATATATATAAAAAAAAAGAGTTGACTATAAAGCTACGGGAAGACCCTAATGATCAATGGTAGATAAAATTTTAATTCACAATTGAAGTTATTAACTTTCAAAGAGATGTCAAAAGATTTAACCTATAAGTGCTTCAGTGAATATTTTATGGCAATGTAATAGCCCTCTGAAAAAACTGAAAACAATATTAGATCACAATAACATCTAGTAATCACAAGAGGACTCTTTCATACTAATAATGCCATTACACATTTTTCATCTATTTTCCTTTCTGACTAGAAGACTCATATTTTCAAAGTTACACAAAGAAGAGTAAATAATAGTTACAACCTCAGTATCCTAAAAATAATCAAGTGACCAGCAAGTTACACTGCAAGTGACAGACATTTTTCACCTATTAATTGAGAAAAACATTTTCTAAAATATTCAGAGTTAAGTGAGAAAAAGAAATTCATGGCCCAAATCACTAGTAGAAAAATAAGTAATATTATATATTTTTTCAATGCAAGGATTAGTCTTTTAATTCCCTCCCTCAAATGAGTCATTATTTATTTCCTGTTAAAACTCATTTGGAAAGTAACTGTAGTACTCTAGACAAAAAAGAGTCAATCAATTGAATGGGAAAAGGCCTATGGAACACGGGTGAGTTCAAGGCCTGGTCCCTTCCTTCCTGTGTTCCTTGGATTAGCTGCTGTCTCTGAGGCCAATTTCCCCAATTTTTAATAGGGGTAAAAATAATACCTACCTTCATGAGTTCGCTGTAAGGCTGAAACTAAGCTATATGAGAGATAGAGCTTACCCAATTTTTATCTCCAAAGCTTAGCCACTATTAGATTTAATACCTAACTCTATTACTTTGAATGAAAGCATTCACTTACATTACAAGTTTCAATAATTCAATTCAATATTTTGGGGTGGTTTTTTTCCCTTTATCTTTTGGTCACGCAGTGCGGCATGTGGAACCTTAGTTCCCTGACCAGGGAACGAACCTGAGACCCCTGCAATGGAAGCGTGGAGTTTTAACCACTGGACCGCCAGGGAAGTCCCTTAATTCAATATTTTTAATAGCTACTCTGACAATATTTGGCTCAGGCACATTAAATTTTTAAAAATTTTACCCGAGTAAAATATTCAAAATCGTTTTTAAACAATTTAACCTCCAACAGAATAAATTAAAAACTACATTCTCTTGCCCCATCCTCTCCCATTTTCTTCTGCTCTGTGGAGGCAACTGCTTTTAACTCTTTCAGCTCTGACAGTTAATACCTTATCTCTAAATAATATTCCTATACCCCTATTTCTATATTTATACATTTTAGACGTTATTGTATTGACTTCCCGTTGTTTTAAGGACTTAGCTTTTATATTTAAGCAACCTCTCTACACTCCATCCTACTAATATAGTGTTCTTTTCTTATATAATTTTGAGGGGAGTAACTAAATGCCTTTACTATTTTTTTCTCTGTTTGTTATCATCATATCTTTAATTTCCCCCCAATGTTCCATCATCCTAGATAACAAGTCCTCCCTTTAATAGAAACTTCCATTTCTCCATTTTGCATTCTACTGACCACTAGCATCTAGTGTTACTATTGAGAAGTCTGATGCCATTCTGCTTCTCACTCCTTTGCAATAAATTATTTTTTTCTTCCTGGAACTGGTTGAAGATTGTTTCTTTCTCTCTGATGACCTGAAATTTCATGACTCTTTGATCCTGTGATCCTTTTTAATTTAAAGCCTTTTGGAGCCTAAGCACATTTCATTGAAAGTAATTTGTTAAATATGCAGAACATGTGTCACAACTGTAAGAAGACATAAAAATAAGTAAGATAGCTCGGCTGTCAGGAAGATTTAAATTACTAGGAAGGGAAAACAAACACAACAATGATAATAATAGGTGAAATACTGTCTATGACATTAGATAAATGCAAAGGATTTAGAGGGCTCAGAGGAGAAAAAACATGTCTGTTTTTAAGGAAAGAGAGGGGAGGCACAAAATGGTTCACATAAATGTGGGAGCATTTCTGGTTAAGAACTGAAGAATGAGTGAGCCGGTGGCATGGAAGGGTGGCATTTAAGACAGAAACAGCATGAATAAAAAACATGACATCATGAGAACAGAGGATGTATCATTCAGGAAATATTGACTAATTCCATTTTGACAATGACATCAAGATACGTGTAAGGAGAAATGGCAGGCAGATAAATAATATAGCTGTTAAAGTTGACGGAGCATGGAGAACCTCAAGCACCCATCCCAAAGAGTCTGAAAGTACTCTTCCATTCAGTTAGCATTTTGCAAGTTACAATTTAAAATTAATAACTACTAAAACAATACTGGAAGGAGAAATGAATTCAGGTTCAACTAACAGTTATGAAAATGGACTTACATATGATTAGATCTTCTTCCTCTATTTGTTTTCTTTCCTATGACTGGAGTGCCAAAATGTTCAGGGTTGGTGAGTGGGAGCTGGTCTAATGTCTGTGGGTAGGAACATAAACCCATCAAAAGTTATTACGTTGCAAGTTTTTTTTTTCTTTTTAAACCAAATCAGTTTAAGAATATGCTTAGATTTTGAGATTTAAAACTTCCCCTGAGGGAGACAAAAATACAACTTTCCTAAAGATAGAAAACTCTCATTTCAAAGATGATAGAATAAAGATGAATGAGCCCATGGCTGGAAAAAAAAAGTGAAAAGAAATTTAGTTGTTCTCTCTAGATAATTTCATTATCTATTTGAGGACTGAGAGACTTCTAAGAATGATTAAAATATAAAACAAAACAAATAAAACTCAGCGGAAACAACAGATTTGAGAGATAAGAAACCTATGTGCAAGTACCTAACCCCTAGGTTGGGCCAACTGCAGCTCAAATTTTTCTTTGCATATAGGGAATCCCAATCCACAAGATAGAATTCTTAGTAAGTAACAGAAACGAAATTATCAGGATAAGCATCAACTGCTTGAGAAAAGGGCCTCAGATATCCTAGATTATGACTTTGCAAACATTTTCTGCAGTAAACCTTTCTCCCCCGACCCCTCACCCCACCACCCCCGTCCCTTGCGGCTTGTGGGATCTTAGTTCCCCAACCAGGGATCAAACCCGGGCCCCAGCAGTGAAAGCACCTAACCACTAGACGGCCTGGGAATTTCCTGCAAGAAACCTTTTCTGAAGAAAATGTAAAAATCAGTTTTTCTACAGTTAATATTTTATTTTCCCTTCCTTTTTAATCTGCAACATCTAATACTGTGCTTGGTATGAAGATAATAATCAATAAATGAACACTTCTTTCTTGTTACCAACTGGTAATTCATGTCAACCCTTTTGTCCCTCACCCCATTCAAAAATAATGATTTCCAGGGAAGGAACTGGTTGTTGGTTAAAAGCAGAATGAAGAAAAAGGGATTCTGAAATCCCTTCGTTTCTCCATATCAGAGACTTCTTGGATTTTTCGTGCCATTATTTCCTGAAAAGGTTTATATATCTAAAAAGTTAAGGTATCAATCTGAAGATGCTATCCCAACCAATATCAATGTTGGTAATATTCTTACTTTTTCTGCATCTTAATGATTTTCCACAGTTACTATTCCTTTTATTCCTCCATGAGAACCTTTGCTATTGCAGATACTTTTATGAACAGAAGGGGAACTAAAGAGCCCAGGAAAACTGTCAGAGTGGAAGTGAGGGTGAGGAACTACTTAGGATAAAGACTTCTCAAAGTTACAAACAAGAATGTTATAGGAAAGGGTGTCCATCAACTTAAAGATCAGATATCTAAATACAAACTAATGTTAATATTTAAAAGAAAAACTTTAACTTTTATTTTTAAAACAGATAATTTTGTTGAAACAACGATTAACTAAAACATGAAAGGGGGAAGCATATTCATCTATTTTGCATAATTTGTTAGAATATATGTAAATATATTTGAGGTACGTATAGATATCCAACAACAAAGAATACAGTATAGGAAAAACGCAGTAACGACAGACAAAAATCGTAACTTTTATACGGCTGAAAACCTAACCTTTCAAATTTAGTTTGTAAGTCGGGCATTTAAAAAATATTTGGAGGCAAAAGCTGGCCCAAATACAATAATATGCCAGACAAAACCTCTTTAGAAATGACCTGTTATTAACTCCTAATTATGCTTCCCAACGGTGAAAATTTCAAAGTACTGTATTTGGTAAACAGGAAAAATAAATTAATTTGGTTTCACTTTCTGTAAAGCTAACAAAAGAATTAAATGCCCCTCCCCTAAAATTAAGGCTGCTCTCTTGAAAGCAGAGATTTCTATTAAGTACTATGATTTCTATTTTAAGTATCTGCTAGTCACTTCACTTGATTTAGGAAAGAAAATATCCAGGATTTCTGAAGAGTTATCTAGGAATCACATATAGGAATTCTCAAATAAACCACAATCTCTCCCTAGTATGTAAAAAAGAATTAGAATAATAGGAAGCAGTATCTCTGTCCCTGGCCCCAATCCTGGAAAGCAGGAACACCTTTATTACACATGACAGAAAAGAGTAAGGGGAGGGTAGGATTTGTCCTGTCTTAAACCAACAGAGCAAAGCCAGAGACTCCTGGCTATATCAAAGGCTCAAAGAAAATACCACAGGCCTGGGGGAAACACGCCGATAGCCCTGTTACCTAAAATGGGCTGCAGGAAATACGGAGCTGGGATTTCATCTAAATTTTCTTCAGAGTTTTCAACTGCATGTAGTAAAGGCACAGAGAGAATACCAGCTGATAAAACTACTTTTGGATAATATTCAAATTATGAATGCTCTATAGAAATACCCAAACACTCCAACAGATGTCAGGAAATAGGCAACATCCTCACTAAGCTGGTTATGGCTAGAACCAGTGATTTTGGTGTGGGAATTCAAACTGACTGACCCGCTTATTGTCATCTCTTATCGTGAAAATTTTGAATTTAAGTCTTTGTTTAGGTATGAAGCTTATTAATGGGATTAGGACCCCAAATACTGCCAAGTGTCATGTGGCTTTCCACTCAAAGGCCAAAGTTATTAGTAATAACAATTCTCTGAGCAAACTTCCAAAAAATTAAAACTGCTTTTTGAAAATAGCAGAAATATCAAATAAGGGAAAGAATGTACATAGATGGTAGATTAAATATACTCCTGGCCATGTCTCCAACAGCTCCTAGTACCCTTAAATTTTTATATTTTTGATTAAATAATGCTTTGTCTCCTTCAAAAGCAAAAAGAAGTTACCCAAGGATAAATTCCACATCTACTTAGCTTACCCATGTACTCCCAATACCTAGCGTAGCACGTGGCATATGGCAATGGGTAAGGAATAATACACCAGTATTCCAATACCCTCTAGCAAAACATGAAGTTCAACACATATAGCCACACACAGTAAAACCGATCCTTCCTGAAGTTAAAAAGGATACATTGAGCTACTTGCTCTTATTGCTTCAGCCTTTATATTACAACTGTCTTATGAACAATTTCAACTTAAGATTCTCCTGGCAAATACAAGATTAGTATCTTTGATATTTCTCTGGATTAAATACATAAGACATATACCTTCACTTAGGTAAAAAAAAAATCAAGTTTTCAAGTCCCCATATTCATTAACCTACTATAATTATCACATGTTCTAACTAAGGGAAATGAAATTATTTCTAAGAATTACATAAACTCAGAAAGAATTCTGTTACTTCATCAGTGTAAGAAGCCAAATTCACTGTACTTGTCCAAAGCTATATGTATTTCCTATATTTAAATGTTCACAATTAATTCATCAAATATTTACTGAAGGCTTTTGTGTAGAAAACACTACTGGGAAAAGGAAAGCCCATCAAGATGACAAAAACTTGGCTATTCCGCCAAAACAGCTTACAATTTTATTGAAAAAATGATAAAAGTAACCAAAAAGACCATAAAATAAAAATAAGAGAAGTGGAAAAGTATCAAAGGATATAGAGATCAAATTTGGTTAGAGAGCTCATGAAAGACAGTCATGAAGGAGGAAGCCTTTCTCATGGCCTTGAAAAGAGCAGGGCTCAGCAGAAACCAAGAAAAGAAAGTATGAGCCATAATCTGGAAACACCAAGTAGTCTTATAAGTCAGAAGTTCAGGGAAATAGCAGAGTATGAGACTGAAAAGACAGGCCAGAATCATAATACAGAGAATCTGTCCCAAATTCTGAGTTGAAATGGGAATTCAATCATTTACGGGAAGGGAAAATAACAAAAAAACATAAAATAAAGTCTAATAATTTAAAAGAAACATTAAAATTCCCCATAAAAACACTGTTCTAAATAGCTACTAGAAAAAAGAAATCTTGGTTCAGCCACACTGTACATTAATTAATATTCATAGGCTGGACTAGAGAATATAACACTATTTGCAACAAATATGTCCATTTTTAAAATTCTGAATTGCAAGTTACTGATTTATAAAACTTTGTGAACCCTCCACTCTTAGTAACTTAATAACATCTTTCAATTTTAGAGCATGATTTTGGTGCTAGAAAGTGCTGGTCTGAGAACCAGTTCTGATCATCACTTTCATCAACTCTGAGTTGGAGATAAGCATTGTATCTCCCTCATAATGTTGTAAATGCAAGGATGTATGTAAACCACTAAGCAAAGTCCCTGGCAAATATGAACACTTCATTTATTCATCCAGCTAATGTTTATTCAGTTCCTACTTTGTGCCAGCCACTGTTCTAGGAACTGGGAACAAAGTGGTGAAGAAGACATACAAAATCTCTGCCACTGAGACACATTCTAGTGAGGAAGGCAGACAATACATAATTAAGCACATATACATATTTTGGTGGTGAGAATGATCTGGGCTATAAAGAAAACTAAACCAACCTTAAAGAGTTATGAGGAATGGAAGGGACTATTTTAGAAAGGGCAGTCAGGCAAGCCTTCTTCAAGGAGAGGCTATAGTAAATGTCAGTGGTTGGCAGCAGTAGTAGTCAGGGATGGCTTGCAGTATCTACATAGCCTCTAATGATGATGGGGTTCAAGTAGATTACAAATAAGACAGCTCTTTTCTACAATTATTTAAAAATTAAAGGACTCTATAAAAAAGTTGCCTAAGGGTAATAAACAATCCCGTTGTTTTTTCTTCATGGACAAATGTTAAAATACATTTTTTTTAGACAAAAAACCCCACAGAGAACCTGTTACTGAAACACAAGGCCTTAAACAGGTTTCACAGACTACACTCTCATGCTGTTATGTATTAATGAATTTTCCTGATTAACAAGTAAGCTGCTTGAGTTGAGAAAGCAGAACTTTCCTGCCCCCTGTACTAAATACTAGGACATGTTCATTCGTTAACTGATTACTTACTTCACTTTCAGCAAAATGCCTCTCTCCTTTCAGGCACAGTGAAGACCGTCTCAGTGTCTTCTCATCTCCATCATCAAAAACTGTGAGAAGAGGTAGAAATGGCAACTACTGAAGGGTTTTTCAAAGATTAACAAAATGACATAAATTATCATTTAACTTTCTCAGTGCAAAAAGAGCTATTGTTTTAAAAGATTAGATCTGAAATTCAGTACACATTTTAAGTTTTGTAACAAACAACTTCAAGTGTAGAGTATGTTTTCCAATTTCTAGGGAAAAAAAATTATATACCTGTAATGAAAACATCTTCTCTGGAACAGAAAACATCAAATGAAAATAAGAAGTTAGCACTTCAGAAAGAAACCTTTTAAATGCTGATTAATCCTTCTCAATATGGTAAAGAAAAAGCAAATTCTCCTATTGGTAAATACAGACAAATTTACCTAAGAAACAAAAAATAACACTACAAGTTTATATATTCAGACTGCCCCTAAAAATTACCCTACTTTTATTATTTAAAGCAGTGTTTCTCAACCTCAGCACTACTAACATTTTGGACCAGATGTGAGACTGTCATGGGGACCTGTGCACTGTGAGATATTTAACAGCATCCCTGGCCTCCAGCCACTAGATGCCAGCAGCACCCCCTTCCCAGTTGTGACAACCAAAAATGTCTCCAGATATTGTCAAATGTTCCCTGGGTGGCTAATTTGCTCTCACTTGAAAACTACTTATTTAAAGTACTAAAATGTCCCAGCAAATTTGTTGTAAGTTTACATATACACAGAATAGATGTATACTTTATGATATAATTTTAGCATATACTACATTCCTCACAAATCACGGGAAGAGAGTACCTCTATTTTAAATAAAGTTACCAGGCCTTGATTTTATAAACAGAGGTTTTTGCCAAAAAAACAAAATTAGGTTCTTATATATAATGTGAGCTTTTACATCACATGAGACTGGATAAATAACTCTTCGTACTTTTTAAAAATGTAGTAACGAAAATAGTCAGTGATAAAAGTGCCAATCACACCTAATTATCAAACAGACTTAACGACACAGACCGCTCACGGTCTTGTAACCTACACAAATGCAAATATATCCTTACGCTTCAAAATCAAATTTTCCCTCTCCACCAGGTTTTTTTTTCTCATACCACAAAACTCATCATTACTATTTGAAAGCTCCATCAAATTCTGACATCACCAAAGACATTTTACTAGATGTTTACTCTCATCTCTGAGATCATTAAACAGTAAGAATTTTTACCATTCAATAAATAATACTGGGATAATTACTCTGTTATCAATTTGGAAAAAAATAGTATTTGATTATATTTCAGAATGTTAAAAAAACTGTGGGTGAAATAAAAAGCTCTTTGTAAAACAAAAAATAGAACTTTAAATTGAAGAATACATTGGAAAACAAATTTACAACACTGATGGAAGGAAAGCCTTCTTAAACAAGACTCAAACTAAAATGACAAAGGAAAAGGTGACCACAGGAAAATTGACTATGATTTGAAAATTGATAGCAGAGATAAGAGTAAAGCAATAGAAGAACACTGGCAACTGAAGTGGCAAAGGTTAACATTCCCTTTATACATTTAAATATATAAACTCATACTCTGAAAATAAGAAAACGATAACCTTCCCAAGAGGAAAAGGAGTGGTCTGGGAAGACCCTATAAATTGGCAATTCAAACGAGAGAAAATACAAATGAAATAATGTTCCTTTCAATAAACATACGAAAATATGTCCAATCTCACTACTAATCATGGGAGGAGCATATTAAAACAAAACCGAGATATTATTTTGTGTCCAGATGGGCACAAATTTTAAAATATTACTAACATCACATTTGACAAGGGTTAGGACAACAACCACACTTATATACTGTTTATGGAAGTGTAAATTAACAGTCTTTTAGAAAAGGAGTTTTCATAACCTACTACAGCTTTAAAAGGACATTTCCCTTCAATCTATACCTAGTTCTCAATGTACACACTAGGGAAACATTAGAATAATGTCCATGTACAAAAGACATTCAATCCAGAATTTATTACAACAGCAAGAAAACTGGCAACATCATCAGTAAGAGAAAATACACTATGGTACATCTAATGCTATGAAACATAATATTGCAGTTAAAAAAATTTATCTGTTGCACAACAACATGAATATACTGAACACTACTGAAATGCACACTTAAAAACGGTTAAGATGAAAAAATTTTCTCTAAGATATACTCTGAAGTGAAAAAAGCTAGAAATCCAATTGTATAATATATACACTAATTTCAAACTATATGTTATGTACATATTTATGAAATAAATTTTTTAAAGATCTGGAAAGATTAAAAAACATTAACAGTAATAACATGTACGGCAACTAGGGGAGGAAGTCAATCAAGAAAAATCTGTTTTATTTGTATTATCACTGAAAATATATTTTTAAAAGAAGATGTAAAAAAAAAAAAAAAAAAAAAAAGGTGGGCTTCCCTGGTGGCGCAGTGGTTGAGAGTCCGCCTGCCGATGCAGGGGAAACGGGTTCGTGCCCCGGTCTGGGAAGATCCCACATGCCGCGGAGCGGCTGGGCCCGTGAGCCATGGCCGCTGGGCCTGTGCGTCCGGAGCCTGTGCTCCGCAATGGGAGAAGCCACAACAGTGAGAGGCCCACATACCACAAAAAAAAAAAAAAAAAAAAAGAAGATGTATTCCCTTACCTACAGTGTACCAACTCGCATCTGTTAATTTATTGATTACAGCTTCTTGATATGCGCCATCCAGATTCTTCACTTCCACAATAGCTCCAACCTAAAGTATTAAAAAAAAAAAGTTAGGAAAACTTTAAGAAGATAAATGAACAAACTAAAAACTGGCTTTCTTTTTTTAAACTAATTGAGTGCATGATGGTGAAGAATAAAATCACTACTGATTTGATTTGCGTTAAGGTGCCAGACATTTTACTCACCACTGTTTCTGCACCATCAGTGAAAATGTCAACACAGTGAAAAAGGCAAATAATATCTAAGTATTACTATGAAAATTGTTTTGCCCTTACAATCTCCCTGAAAGGGTCTTGGGAACCCTCACAGGTCTGGGGGTCCCTGTCTGTGAAACTGACTATCTTTGCCCCATATTACGACTCTTCTTTGAAGAAGGCTGGGGAAAAATTAACAAATAACTTTGAGGTTCTCCTTATGAGTTATAATGTACCAATAGTGACAGTCATTTGAAATATTTTCATCTCATCAAGAAAATGCTGATAATTTATATGATTTATAAATTTATATGGTTTTTATAAGTACATCAAACTAAAACGCTTCTATACAGCAAAGGAAATCATCAAAAATTTGAAAAAGCAACCTACTGAATGGGAGAAAATGTATCCGCAAATCACATATCTGATAAGGGGTTAAAAACTGAAAGATATAAAGAACTCATACAATGCAACAGCTAAAAAAGAATCAAACAATCCAATTGAGAAATGGGCAAAGGTTCTCACACCATATGCAAAAATAAGCTCAAAATGGATTAAAAACCAGAAACCATAAAACTCTTAGAAGAAAACATAGGCAGAACACTCTGACATAAATCGTAGCAATGTTTTTTTGGATCTGTCTCCTAAGGCAAAGGAAACAAAAGCAAAAATAAACAAATGGGACTTAATCAATTAAACTTAAAAGCCTTTGCACAGCAAAGGAAACCATCAACAAAATGAAAACAGAATCTACGGAATGGAAGAAATATTTGCAAATGAAGCAACTGACAAGGTGTTAATATCCAAAAATATATTAACAGCTCCAAAATTAATATCAAAAAGTCCAATTTAAAAAATAGGCAGAAGACCTAAATAGACATTTTTCCACAGAAATCATACAGATGGCAAACAAGTACATGGAAAAATGCTCAATATCACTAATCATCAGAGAAATGCAAATCAAACCCACAATGAGATATCTCCTGACACCTAATGAGAATGGCTTATTATCAAAAAGACAAGAAGTAAAAGTGTTGGCCAGGATGTTGGAGAAAAGGAAACCCTCGTGCACTGCTGGTGGGAACGTAAATTGGTGCAGCCACTATGGAAAACAGTATGGAAGGTCTTCAAAAAATTAAAAATAGAACTACCATATGATCCAGCAATTTCACTTCTGGGTATTTATCCAAAGGAAATGAAAACACTGATTTAAAAGGATATACGCGCACCCAAGTTCACTGAAGCATTATTTACAATAGCAAAGATATGAAAACAATCTAAGTATCCATCAATGGATGAATGGATAAAGATATGTGTGTGTGTGTGTGTGTGTGTGTGTGTGTGTGCATGCAAGCGCACGTGCGTATAATTCAGCCATAAAAAAGAATGAAATCTTGCCATTTGCAACAACATGGGTGGACCTTGA
Source organism: Hyperoodon ampullatus (assembly GCF_949752795.1). NCBI lineage: Eukaryota > Metazoa > Chordata > Mammalia > Artiodactyla > Ziphiidae > Hyperoodon > Hyperoodon ampullatus. Next base: position 118,698,998 of record NC_136914.1, on the reverse strand, counting down.
GGGCATTATGCTCAGTGAAATAAATCAGTAAGAAAAAGATAAATACCATACAATATCACATATACATGGAGTCTAAAAAACAAAACAAACAAAAAACCAAGCTCACAGACACAGAGAACAGACTGGTGGTTGCCAGAGCTCGGAAGGAAGTGCAGGTGGACAAAATGGATGAAGGGGTCAAAAGCTACAAACTTCCAGTTATAAAATAAATAAGTCATGGAGATGTAATGTACAGCATGGTGACTATAGTCAAGAACACTGTATTGCATGTCTGAAAGTACAGGGTAAGTCTTAAAATCCTCGTCACAAGAAAAAATTTTTTTATAACCATGTATGGTGATGGATGTTAACTAGACAATGTGGTGATCCTTCTGCAATGCATACAAATATTGAACTATTATGTTGTATACCTGAAACTAATAATAATGTTATATGTCAATTACACCTCAATTAAAAATAAAATGTATATGGTCTTTGCAGTGATAACAAAAATAAACTTGTTCACAGAAGAGACTGTCAGCCCCACACAATGCCCAAAAGAGGGAAGGAAATGCTGAGGAATTAACAGAACTTTCTTTTTTCTTTTTTTTTTTTTGGCCACGCCGTGCAGCATGCGGGATCCTAGTTCCCCAACCAGGGATCGAACCCAGGACTCCTGCAGTGGAAGCGCAGAGTCTGAACAACTGGACCACCAGGGACTACTGCCATTAAATATGTAGTACATTTTTTTAAATTTAATACTCAAGTGGTCTAGTATTATTTTCATGTGAACTCACTGAAAATATATTGAGATCAAATGACCATCACTATGGGAAGTTTATTTCCTCTAGGAGAAACATAAATGCTAATACTTTCTATCAGCTGATGGAAAGCCACAAAGTACATTAGGGAACAATTCAAAATCTATATACAAAAAAAAACTCCATAGGCAAGAGAAATATTTTAACAATTTTGAGACCGAAATTTAATACACTTGCATACATCAAAATCAAAATGGTCCTAAGCCCTAATCAAAAACAAAGAAAATTTTAATAAATAAGAAAAACAAAACAAGAAAAATAAACCAACTATGCCACAATCAAAGAGGCTGGAGCAATAGGAGAGAAAGATGGCTTGAGGATACAAAGTAATTGTCTTTCCTATCCCTTGCAACACTGAACATGTTTTGTAGTTGGTACCAGCTAGCCTGTGCCAGGTGAACAGGGCAGTCAGGCAGCGAAGAGCTACGCTGGTGTGCTTATGAGGCAAAAACACAAATAAGGCATGGAGATGTGTGTGTTCTGATCATCCAGGGGGCACAATGCTTCAATGACAGGCTGTGAGTCCATCAGAACTTTGTCTGCCATTACTGGCTGTAAGACTTCGGCCAGAGTACTTTACCTCCCACCTCCCTTCACAGTTTCCTCTTCTGTAAAGAGCTATTATGAAAATTACATAAGATAATATGTGCAGAGGACTTAGCACAGTACTAGCACATACTAATAAGTGCTAAATAAATGGCGGTTAACATCAAATTATACATGTGCATGTTTTTGTCCTTTTGTCCCTACAAGTGATATACATGTGCACGTAAAATTAAAGATGGCACCTATAGGGACTTCCCTGGTGGCACAGTGGTCAAGAATCTGCCTGCCAACGCAGGGGACACAGAGGTTCGAGCCCTGGTCCGGGAAAATCCCACATGCCGCAGAGCAACTAAGCCCGGGCACCACAACTACTGAGCCCACACTCTAGAGCTCATGAGCCACAACTACTGAAGACCGCATGCCTAGAGCCCATGCTCCGCAACAAAAGAAGCCACTGCAATGAGAAGCCCGCGCACTGCAATGAAGGGTAGCCCCCGCTCGCCGCAGTTAGAGAAAGCCTGCACGCAGCAACGAAGACCCAACGCAGCCAAAAATAAAATAAATAAATTTGAAAAAAATGGCACCTATAAAACAGAAAGGGTGGAAAATAATTTTCACAAGGCAAGATTAAAAAAACGTACAAGTTTTAGTCCTCCATAGTGCCTACTATATATGCAAGGTACTAATGCCCTGGGATCCAATTAAAAGTTTTTAAATCAACCACCAACAAAAACTGGCAGATACACACACCTATCTAGTTCTCTGAAAAGTACAGCTTCATTAGGAAAGGATTTTTCTTGCATCTACAAATGTCTCTTCAATTCTGTTAGCATTTCTTAAAATTCACCCAGCTAGGCCAATGTCCACTTCAGACATTCTAAAGGACCAAACAGCATACAGTGGCTACCCACATTCCCTTTAGCTTCCTCACTAGTGGAAAGTAAAGCAGCACTAATTTCACTGGCCAATGAAAACTAATGCAAAGAAATGAAACTATCTGTATATATGAACATATTTATCACTTATAACTGCCTGATGACCCTTTAACAATTTCATATGCCAGTAGTTGCTTCAAAGAATTAAAAGCTCTGAGGATTTGTTTTGTTTTCTCAATTTTCACATCATCATGGAACTTACATCACTTGATCCCTAGTTCACCACCTATTATTTCTGGAAATTGTACCTTTTAATAAATGAAACATGGTGAGACCAAAACAGATGAGTAAATAAAAAGCAATCAGTTTTTCCTTGATGTTCATTTCACTTCTGAACACAGGTTTTACTGTCATATAGGTTTTATTGAACACTAAGTCTAATTTTTTTCTATTCCTCTATTCAGAGAGAATTACATATTTATCAACTCAATAACAGAGTAACCAATGAATTTTTTAAAAGACTGAGATAATTACTGTTTCCCACTGAAGCATTAGAAGTAATAATGAATAAATAAATGCATTACCTTTAGTGGGCCCTTTATGTGGTCATCCTGAACTTCCACTGTTGAAGAATCATGTCTAAATGTTACCTAAAGATTATAAATTTAATTAGCCACCAAAAAAGAAAAAAAAGCAACACAAGCTCGTTAATGCATGAATTCATTTTTATTATGACTAATCTAAACAAACGGCTGCCTAGTTTATATAATATCTCAATCCCTAAGTAGATTAACTGAAAAATTTATTATTTAACCGACAACTTCCTAGACTAATTTACTTGATGATTTACATATCGTATTTTATTTAATACTATTAGTTGTGAGTTTAATTGTATAATTTCTTTTCCTAAAAATGAGGAAAAAAGAGGTGGCAATCTTAGGCTATTAGGTACTCTACCATTTTGTGAAGGCCTCGCTTAATAATAAGCAGTAGCAAAAAGCACTTACTGACAGCCAAGTATCAGGCTCAAGCATCAAACATATTAATCTCCACAACAACCATATTAGGTAGGTATGATTATTCCCATTTTGTTGATAAGAAAACTGAGGAACAGAAAGTGTAAGTAACTGGTCCAAGATCACAGAACTAGTACCATGGTGGAGCTGAGATGCAAACTCAGGCCAACTAGATCCAGAACTTTACTGTATTCTCCCTCTGTATCAGTATAGAAATCAGAGAATGGGAAACCAGATGTGAGGTAAGTTAAAATAAAGGGATCAAGTTTAAATATTTAACTAGTTGGTAAAAAACAAAACAGCTTCCAGTACTCAGTATAGAAAAGGTTGTTTTCCTTATACAAAGCAGGAGTTCTTACAGAGATTGAACCATTAATGTGGTCTTATCTGATATGTGTGGTAATCAACTTAGGTAACAGGGTCACAAACCAGCTATGAAAGGAGATGTCCTGTACTCACAGCATCCCAGGTATTTCTGTCTCACACAACACACTACTATGCTTTATTTAAATTATGTATTTAGATATCTGTGTCATTCACTAGGCTGTAAGCCACTTAAGAATGGAGACCAAGTCTTAATATTACAGTTTCAATACCTGATATCGTGCTTGGCATGTAGTAAATGCTCAATAAATGAAAACGGATGGGGAAGAAGTGTTGTTCTTCTTCCCCAGAAAAATGTATTAACTCTGAATCATAAGCTAATTAAACTGATATAGAAATATACTACCTTATCTGTTGAGAAAATCATTAGCTTTGAATTATAAAAAGATTTTTAGAGCAGCCCAAAAAACTAACAACAAATTTTAGATAGCCACTACTTATAAGACACAAGGCACAAGGTACTGGCTGGCACTCTGTGCCATCAGCAAAAGCAGTATAGACTGTTTTCTTCCTTTCAATGAGAGCAAGAAATGGCAGGACTGCTATGTGTCATTTTGCTGGTTCATTCATTACAGAGACACCCAGCTGAGATTATAAATCACATCTAAAATCCAGTGAAGCATGGGTCCTGGAGTAAGACTGCTCCTGCCCAAAGGAACACCATTTCTAACCAGCACAAAAGTGTTATCTGTAGGCCAAGCTCTGCTAAGGAGGGTCTCTACCAGCAGGGAGAGATTTTTGCCTAATCCATGTTAAGGTGTTACATGTGCTAGCAGTAGCTCTGTCTGAAAGACTGAGAAAACTGATAAAAAGCTTTCTCTTCATCTCTAAGACAGTAATGGCAAAAAATGAGTGCTCAGGGAACACCACTATATGAAGTTGGGAACAGGAAAGGCCACTATAAGAGCTCGTGTGCACCAAGCATGTGAAAACTAAAGACAGGGTGGGGGGCTAAGAACAGCATCCTACAGGCTTATGGTTAATTTAAAGGCCTTATCACAATGGTTCTTAACTGGCAGTGTAAATTAGAATCACCCAGGAAGTTTTTTTCAACATATCCATGCGTAAGGAAGGAACCTAAGCATACAAGCATGGAAGAAGCTCCAGAAAAGACTCTGACATGCTCCCCTGAGGTACAAAATCTCTACGGCCTGTTTAACCAGTGATGTTCAAACCAGTATTTTACAGGGTATCTGCTAATGTGGATTATAAGCCCCTTGAAAATAGAGATCGGGTTATTCTCATATCCCCCTCTTCCTTCCCTCCTGCAGTTTTCCACTCAATAAATAATTAACAGTTATTAGGAAGATTTTTCAAGAAAAGTAGAGGATAAGGAACCAACAACTAGATCTACCATCATCAATTATAAATCACATCTCAATTTCATGGTTAAAATGGGGGGGCGAGTCTTAAAACTGATGTACTATGGTAATTCCCATTCTGCCACTAATTTGCCATAATGGCCTTGGAGAAATCACTAACCCTTTACTGAGCCTCATTTTTCTTACAATAAAATTAAGGAATTAAACTACATGACTTCTAAGGTCCTTTCCAGCTCTGAAAGGCTAACAGTACAAACAATACCAAGTCTGTAGCGAAACGGCATTCAAAATACCAACTGTGATCATCTAACTTCATTCCAATTGGAATAAAATCACAAGTAATGCTTTGTTTTCAGGTATTTTTACAATCATTACTCCTAGAAACTAAAAACTCATCTTGCAGAAGAAAAAAATTCTTAAATATACTTACCAGTAAAAGTTTAAGCATCAAATATATGTTTATACTAAACATAGAATTTAGAAAATCTACATATACTGTACCTTGACTTTGACAAGCCTTTTTGCTGTCTTGATCTTGGCTTCACAAAAGGCTCCTCTGTATTTAGCACTCACATCAGTGCCCACTGTCAAGTAGGGAGGTTCATCAAGGGCCTAAAATGCAAATATAATTAGATTTAAACTTTCTAGTTCTTTCCCAAAATCAGACCTCAGAATGGCAGATCTAATCCTGTTACGGCTATAAAAGTTGTAATAGATGAATGTATTGTTAACAATCTATAAAATACTCTAACTTAAAAATAAGTAAAATACATATCATAAAGCCTATTTAAATGTACTAAAATGTACATCTATAAAAGATAAAGCCATCTTTTTTCTCTATATAAAATACATATGGTCCAAGTAGATCATTCCATCCACCCCTCCATCTACCCATTCATTCAAAAGTTTTTATTAAATGACCACTGAAAGAAAAGGCAGATCCTTAAAATTCAGTCTAAGAAAATTTCTTTTAATATTTAGGCTATATCTTGGCAGCCACCCAAATTCAGAATAGCTTTGTTATATCCCTATCTAGACAATGCTAAGGTAGAACAGCATAAAAGAGGTGGGGGAAACCCACATGCATTCAAACTACTGGTGAAAACTACATGAAGAAATCCAGTCTGAAAAATCTGAAGTAAAAAATCAGCCAAAATGTCTCAACTGCTTTGGCATGAGTTCACTGTTCATTTCCTGTCTACCATAAATATTAAGTTTCCTCACTTGTGATTTAATATTTAATAGTCCTAATCTAGCTGCTCTTTTTATAATCAGGTACTTTTCTGCACAGGATCTATATTTCTAAGGAGTTCTACTTATATTAATCAATTCTATAGCCAAAGAAAGATTATGTAAGTAACTTTTCCCAAAGTGTTTTACAAGAAATACTAATATTCCAAGATGCTCCACCAGAAAGAAAAAGAATTGGGAGTTTGGGAAAATCAGTTCATTGAATGAATTCCTACTCTGCCTCATCATTTCCCAATCTATTTGTCCAAAGAACCTTTTTTTATTTCTTAAAAATTTTAAATAGATTTTATTTGTTTGTTTATTTATTTATTTATGGCTGCATTGGGTCTTCGTTGCTGCACGGAGGCTTTCTCTAGTTGCAGCTAGCGGGGGCTACTCTTCGCTATGGTGCGCGGGCCTCTCATTGAGATGGCTTCTCCTGTTGCAGAGCACGGGCTCTAGGCACATGGGCTTCAGTAGTTGTGGCACGTGGGCTTCAGCAGTTGTGGCTCGCAGGCTCTAGAGCACAGGCTCAGTAGTTGTGGCGCACAGGCTTAGTTGCTCCGTGACATGTGGAATCCTCCTGGACCAGGGACCAAACCCGTGTCCCCTGCATCAGCAGGCAGACTCCTAACCCCTGTGCCACCAGGGAAGCCCCCAAAGAACCTTTCTTAAATTAACATCTATTAACATCCTGCAGAAATTCCACAGACCGTAAGGTGGAAAAATGCTGTTATACAGCAATAAATAATGAATATATCAATTTCATTTGGATCTTAAAATAAATTCATCCCTAATAGTTGTAGTTAATACCCCTAGAAGAGATTTATCTCAAAAAAAATTCTAATGCTATAACAAAAGTGACCATAAATATATCAAACAATTTTAATAACTTTTTGAAAGGTGGGGAGGTATCACAAACCAAAGCAAGGGTGCTACAACTAGAAATATCAGGTCACCCTCCTTAATGGCCATTTGCCTCACATTCTATGTATTTCATGAACAGTATTTTAAAAAACAACACTCAAAACACATCAAGTATATGATTTCTTAAATCTACTTAGGAAAATGCCTATATTTCAATTTATTTATGCTGTAACAGAAGTGTAACCTCATAGAAAGATAATCATTTTTCTGCATTATTACTTTTAAAATCTGTTGATATCATTAACTACGATTTGATAACTTTGTACTGCTCTTGCACCTAAAGTTAATAAATGCATTTCTACTTTACAGATTAGCCCTCTTAAAATATCATCTTCCCAGGTCAAAATTTTGAATAAATTCCAGACAAGCTAGTGGCTTTATTTTAGCAAGAATATGAAAGGGACTCACAGCACTTCACCCAGAAATTTTAGGAAAATTTCCAAAAGATATCAATCCACTTTGTGGTTCAACTGGTATTGTGTGTTACTGCTAAACAAGCCTAAATGGAGAGGCACTCTTCATGACCACAAGGTTCATTACTCTCCACAACTTGCAACCTCTCCCATTAACACTTCCTGCCTTATTAGCCAGTAAAATTCTGAAATGTAGAACAAGAAATTCTGAAATGTAGAAGAGAAAAAGAGATCATCTAAAAGTGCATGTTTGTGCCTACTCAGGAACAAATAAATATTTAAGAAGTGATAAGCTTTTTAGGTACTTTTATTATAGAGAATTTTGAACCAAAAAGGGGCGGGGGGAATAGGATAGTAATATATTTAGACTACTAGTATACAGAAACCCATTTATGTATTCTTTTCATTAATATTCAATATCAAACACTGGCAACATTCCAACCCAAGCAAACTATAAACATGCTTAATGAACAGACTTATTCATCTTGAATTTGAGAAAGGGAACTTTTCCCCCAAAACTAAGCCCATCCTACATCCTTACTAACAGGAAAATCCATGTTGACAGAAAAGAGTAATAATTAGCTCAAATATCATGAGGGGAAATTATTATTTTTGAAGGGTAATATTTTCCTTCCTTCAAACTAGAACACATGAAGAGGAATCAGCAAGGTATATAAAGAAAATGTCTGTTACAAAAATACTTGCAAAGGGAAGCCAAAGTCAAACAAAAACCTGCTAAATACATTGTTAGAGCAGGGTTAATTTCTCAAAAAGAGCATAGGAAAAGCAAAGGTCTATGTTCTGATCTTAATTTCTGCCTGTATTTTTTTGTATCATCTTAGGTAAGTTACTTTTCTGTCCCTAATTTCTCATCATTAGATGAATAAAATAATCTGAATTCTGTATACATTTGTTTAACATGCCTATGTCAAAGGACTAAGGTTATTACAAAGATGGTCAGAATAGGATACTCTGAGACACGTAATTGTCTAGAAGTGAAACTATGCTAACCAAAGTATGAATTTCTACAGAAAAAACAAATGAAACTCACAACCTACATGGTCATATTTCTGTATGTAATTTTAGCAGACCATAAATTATCACTCTATCATTAGTGTAATGTGAGACTAACATAGCACAGTTTTTGAAAGCAAAAGACAAGGTCCTAACCCCAGCTCTATTCCTATGCTAACTACATGCGTCTTTATAGACTACTGAACCTCCCTAAACTTCAGTTTCCACTACAGGAAAATGGGGCCAGTATTAGAAAGTACTCAGTTATGATGCCAGAAGTATTTAATTATTCACAATTACTATTATGAAACACTGAGAGTGGGCAAATAAGTCATTAAACCAATGTAAATTCAGATTTGGCACCTCCTCCTTTTTTCCTTTTTAAAATGGGGAAGGCAAAACCTCATTTTAAATGATTGCTCACCATAAGTCAGTGTAAAGAGAAAGTTAAACCACTTTTCTCACTTTTTCAACTAATGTCAATACTCCTCAGAATACAATATTTTTTAGCATTAAATCTAATGAGAACATAATACAGGATAATTGGTACTATGTATATGTCTTTAAAATATTATACTTTTTCTTCTTCTAGAAATGCAGAAATAAAAATATATATGTTATACTATACATATAGAAAAAGCATACATATTAAAGATAATAACAACTGTTAAAAAGGGATTAACCTATGAGAAAGGGAGTGGAAAGGAGGGGTATGTATATAAAAACATTTTATCCAAAGTATGTTTTTTTCCTAAAAAAAAAAAGTTCCTTTTTTGTTTTTTACAATTGGCATGTAGCCTTTGCTTTTTAAAATGTATACTAAGGAACATTTCAACCTTATAAAAAATAAGACAGAACTGTACAGTAACTCCCCTATATATTCATAATGTGACTCCCACAGTTATCAACTCAATTATAATACTCAAAGTATTATAATCTGTAGTGACTGGGATTATGGGTTATTTTGAACGTTCGTATTAATACTTATCTATATTCTCCAGTGCACTTGGAATGACTCTACTAATGAGAGTCAGTATAATACAGTAATTAAGAGCACAGGCTCTTGAATCAGATGCTTAGGTTCAAATCTACCACTTAGTAGCCAGATGACCTTGCCTCTAGATATAATAAATAGTGACTATCTCACAGGGATGAAGACTGAAATGCTTGCTACATGTGAAGTGCTTATTAGAACAGACCCCAGCATACAATACCAAATAAAGGCTATTATTATTACTCAATAATCTGGGGTATAATTGTGAGTTTAAAAAAAATTTGAGTCCTACACCAAAGAGATCCCACATAAACAGAACAGATGCCAGTATAATTGTGTATATGGGGCGAGGGGTGTTTAAAATATTATCCCCCTATTCAATTCAGAAATAAAGTAATCAAGTTGAATTCTAGTAGCAAGAGAGGTAAAGTGTTTGTGGGGATGCTCCATAAAGTCTATCACAGTCTTTTAGTGTGGCAGAAAGACAAAATCAAGACTATACACACCTATTCTGAGGCTACTGTACTTTGATGCAATGCAGAGATATACAAAGAATCATGCCAGCAGGTTTACCAAGATTCCTTTGACCAACACCAACCCTGTTAGGTGTATGTACATGTATATCACCAGGGGAAAACACACAAAACAAAACTCTTACCTTCTCTTTTTGTTCTGCTTTTCTCATTTTGGTCAAAAATACAGACCATCTCAGAGGCTAAAATAAAATGTTTTTATATAGCACCTCCATGCCAAAAAAGAAATTAAACTACTATATTACCATCCCTTTGTTTAGCAAACGTAACAGTTTTCCAGTTGTCAAGGCAACAATTACCTCATACTTATCCCAGCATTGCTTAAACATTTATTTTTCTAGTCAATCTACCAAATGTCCTAACTGGCACCGAAAAACCACTGAATTCCATGGAAACACTAAAAGCATAAGCAATTTTTAAATTAGATATTGGTGGATAATAAACCTTCAAGAAGCCAAAATGCCATGGAAATATATAAGTACCCAAATGAATCAACAGTAATCTCTAATGTGACTTGGGCTACAGTACACCTAATATACAAGTTTCAGAAAGATAACAGTTGAATCAATGCTCCAAACGGCTAATGTTGACACTGACTAAGAAATATTCAGTTATTCAAGATCTATTTTTTAAAAAGCAAAACATGCTTGATGACATTTTATTGAGGTAGGTTTTTAAAAAAAGTAAGCATTCAAATTGGTTACTAAGGCAGTGCCAATGCAGCCAAGAGAATCAGAACACAAGATATTAAATCTGATGCTAAAATCCTCACTAAATAAATGTATTTAAACACACAGTGTGACAATAAATCTATGAAAACAATCTATTTGTTTACGACAATCCCAAGGAGGCATTAAAACAATAATGCGGATAATTCCAACAGATGAATGAACGAAAAACGCATCTATATACCAAAGGGTACATGATTTTAAAACTAAGCTTAAAACTAAAATACGTAATTTTTTAGGACATACCAAAAAATGAGTACATTGAAGAAATAAAGAAACTGTGCAATCTAACTTTAAAATCTTCTCTGGAGCCATTCCCTCTCCACCTTTTCATGTCGCTTTAAGGACATGGGGTAGTGAGGGGTCAGTACTGGGGACAGGAGGTAAGGGACAGATGCTGAGTATACAAGGTGGTGAGGAGGAGGCTGGGGGAGCCACATGGAAGCACAGGCAGGCTCTGTGGCTGAGAACATTCTGGGAGTTAAGTAGGGACAGAGGAAATGAGCAGCAGGGTTGGAAGATTTGTTACAGTGGCCAAGTAAGTAAACTGAATGATCAAGTAAGTAAACATACTGAGGATAGTTGGGGCCATTTTTCTCACTGACAAAGAAATTTAAAAGGAAGGGGCAAGGCTAAAAAGAAGTCTAAGGTATTGGAATGGAATTAGAAATATGAATTCATGGTTATATTACATATATACAACATAGATATTATATATATACATATGTATTATATATACACACACAGAAAAATGAACACGTAGTTATAGATGTATATGTGTATATGCATATATATTTGTATGTCTGTGTGTGTGCATATATACATCCATATATTTTCCTAACTCTGTCCACTAAGAACAACTGACAGCTCAACTCGGACTACTTTTACTTTTTTGATTTTCAGGCTCCCCAAGTGGGAAACAAGAGCCACTCTACCACTTCCCTGGCGGCATTTGATTCCTCTGACATGGAAACATAATCAATGTGTTAAATGAAAATGTCAGAAGTTGAAAAAAAAACAAACAGCATATCAGTGGCGTATATCCTGATTTCTAAAACCCATCCTACATTAAAAGGAAGCAGGAATCCTTGGAGAAATGGCTAATTTCAAAGTTGGGCAGGGAATGTACAAGAAGAATGTAAAATATCTTGTGCCAGAAAGTAAGGAAATGCTCAAAAAATAGTGCAGATACTTCGAAGAAACACAGGAGCCACCTTGAAGGGCTACTACTGGCCAAACGGGGGGGAAGTTTGAGCACCAAAAAAAATATTGGTTGTCCTGTTATCCTGTTAGGGATGTATGTGTATGTCAAAACTGAATGACTCAAGATGTGTGTATTCTACTGTAATTTATATAATAAATTATATAATTTATATAAATTATAACCCATTCAGTAAAACTCGCATCCCTGAGTCCATATTGACAAACACATGAATGAATGATGAATAAATAAATAAATGCAGAAAAAGGAAAATGCAGAAGGAAGAAAGTTCTTCCTTACAGTAAAATGTTAATAAATATAGCAGGAATGATGGAAACAGAGAATCATCTTTCAGCAATCATCATGAAGGTGACTGATTTCACAGAGTTCTCAACAGATGCTAAACTGATGAGTGAAGGTTTGATGAAGAACAGGATACTGGCATATTCCTGGAATACTATTCAATTATCAGTTTTGGAATGATGTGATGCACTGAGGACAAAAGCACATCGTTTTTGTGGTATACCTGGCAAGAATAACTTTGACAATGAGAAAAATTAGATCTACAGAATGTAAGGTGTGTATTCCTTAAAACTCTAAAGGACATGAAATACAGGGAAAACTGGGAGTTTCAAACTGAAGCAGTCTGAAGAGATGTGATAATCAAATGCAACGTGAATTCCTGGATTGAGTATAGGTCAAAAGGAAAAAGAGACATGAGGAGAGTTGGTGAAATTTAAAAGGGGCCTGAGAATAGGATGGTAGTATCATACCAATACTGATTTCCTGATTTAGATAGGTGAATGCAGAATAGGTAGAACAGTGTCCTTTTTTGGGGAGATTACATTCCGGAGTATTTAGGGATGACAGGACATCGTGTCTTCAGCTTGCTCTCAAAAAGTCTGAAGATAATAAGAACGGATACATATATCTGTATACATACATAGATTATATGAATTCTTTGTACTGTAAATTTGAAATTACATGAAAATAATTTTTAAATAGTGTATATTTATTGGGCATGTGCATATTTTTCCTATGAATTGCTCACTTATGTTCTTTACCTGTCTGAGTTACTAATTTTTTTAAAACTGGATTATAAAAGTTCTTGAATATTAAAAAAAAAAAAAAAAAACCCTTTCCCCCAAACACAAAAATCTTCTCTGGATGGTACATATATTTCTTAGTTTTCTTCCTAAAATTTAAGTCACTTTGGGAGATGGAACTACAAATTATTTATAAGTAAATTTTAGACCCACATCTATCAACCAGAGAGATACCTACATATTCACAGATATTAACAGAGGACTGTCTGCATATTCCTGGAAACTTAAATAACTCACAAAAGACATTTTAACTAGAATGTTCATCATCAGCAAAGAGGTAAGAGAGAAGTATATTGGGAAGAACATTTATTAAGTGCCTCCTGTATTTAAAACATTATGCTATGTGCCAAAAAAGCAAAGGCACTTTTAACACAAAGATAGCCAATTTATTTTGCCCTTAGAAGAGGTTAAACTTGTTTGTAATCTTGCTAGTAAGATCAGAAAACCTTATTCAAGGGACTTCCCTGGTGGCGCAGTGGTTAAGAACCTGCCTGCCGGGGCTTCCCTGGTGGCGCAGTGGTTGAGAGTCTGCCTGCCGATGCAGGGGACACGGGTTCGTGCCCCGGTCCGGGAGGATCCCACATGCCGCGGAGCGACTGGGCCCATGAGCCATGGCCGCTGAGCCTGCGCGTCCAGAGCCTGTGCTCCGCAACGGGAGAGGCCACAACAGTGAGCGGCCCGCGTACCACAAAAAAAAACCCCAAAAAAACCCAACCTGCCTGCCAATGCAGGGAACCCGGGTTCAAGCCCTGGTCCGGGAAGATCCCACATGTCACGGAGCAACTAAGCCCGTGTGCCACAACCACTGAAGCCCGTGCGCCGTAACTATTGAAGCCCGCACGCCTAGAGCAGATGCTCCACAACAAAAGAAGCCACTGCAATGAGAAGCCCGCACACCGCAATGAAGAGTACTCCCCGCAACTAGAAAAAACCAGCGCGCAGCAACGAAGACCCAACACAGCCAAAAATAAATAAATAAATAAATAATTTTTTTTTAAAAAAACCTTATTCAAATGAATCTGCATTAGCGTAACATCGTTCTCAGAACATACCTTGCTTATTTATAATATTTAAACTTTAATAATCTGGAAATTAGTGGTGCAGCCAGTTCAAAAATCAGAAGCACAAAGAAAAACCATAAACTGGCATTGTTATGATTTATATCTGGCCATGTGGACTTGCAGTTTGGGTCTTGGTTCACTGGCTCTCCGGATACAAGCCATCTCCTATTTGTTACATGATTTCAGAATGGTTGTTGTCTACCTGAACTGCTCAATGTACAAATTTGCACATTCTCTGGCTTCGGAACCAGAGAGACTGCAATTCATGTACTTAATAACTATCTGTCTTTGGGTATGTCACCTCACCAGTTTGGTTTTTGGCTTCTTCTCTGTAGACTGATCTTGCAGGGTGCTTGCAAGTTTTAAATTAAATTAAGTAGCATATTTAGAATCTTTAGGAGACTGACAGGTCCTGAGTAAACACTCAGCAAACATTAGATTAAACCACATGAAATTGCTATTTTTCATAAATCAAAAAAGGTCAAATATTGGCAATTTTATATTCGGTTCAATCTCATACTGCTTTTCTCCATTTCTTTCAAGCAGCTGGGAAACGACAGACCAACACCCAAGAAACATAAAAGTCCTGTTCCACAATCTGCTCAGACTCTGCTCCTGCTCTATTGCCCATGAGCAAGACACAGCTTTGCACCACCAATCACTCTGTAGCTCACAGGACTCCATGTATGTATATTTCCTCCTGTGGCCAGAGGACTAGGCCTCACACAGAGATCTGGACCCCTTATACCACTAATGTAGCTATGGCTATTTTCCCACTTGATGGCTGTGTGGGCCACCAACCAAGCTTTTGTTCAGTTTTATATTCTCAAGAATATGACCTTGGGAATTCCCTGACAGTCCAGAGGTTAGGGCTCCATGCTTTCACAAGCCATGCCGCCAAAAAGCAAAAAAAAGAATATGACCTTGAAAGAAGCCATCAAAAGGAAACAGTAACCTCCAATCGTTTGAAACTCTATCCATTCTTTGTCTAGTGACCAAAAGAAATTGACCCATGGAGTACGGTAGGTAATAAATATTCTAAGTCACAGAATTCACTCTAATTTCAGAGCCCTCATGTATTAACCCCTTTGGTAACCAATGCTACAATACTCATTGCCATGCTATATACTGGCTTTGCTTGTCCCAAATGGATACAATCATTCTGTAAAGGTGAAAGTTTCACACTGCATTTCAGTGATTTGTATCTGTCTTCTCTCCTGGATTGAGCAACTTAAGGCAGAAATAGCATCTTATTTATCTTTGGATGTCCTGGTCTTAGAATTGCACCTACATATAGGAGGAATTCAGTAATCATTTATTGAACCAAAAAATGTCAGGCATTAGTTAAGCCCTGCTAAATGAGATTTCTCTTAAGGTAAAAATTATTTATATTTCAAAAACACCTTATATTGGGAGGCATCTTATAAATTGAGAATTCAAAAGCATGAGCTCTGGAATCAGAGTATCTGGGTTCAAACTCCACATCTGTAATGTACTAGTAGGTGACCTTTGGGACATGGTCTTTAACTTCTCTGAGCCTAGCTTCACATTTGTAAAGTGTGGTTGATAACAGTAATATAATAAACATATAATTTGTATTTATATATATCATAAATAAATTATATAATATAAACATATAATAAAGTTGTGACCTTGTTATACACAAAATGTCATATGCTGATAAATCTAGAATGCGCTTTATAACTTCTCAGATGACCAAATTTTTACAGTGAAAAAAAGTTCACATAGTTTCATAAAGAATAAGTTGTGACAAGCACCCACTACTAGATTATTTCTCTTAACAAAGAGCTATGCTCCAGCAATACACTTTGCTGACAAGAAGTGGACTATACAGATCGTCAGCTATCTATCTGATCCAAACTGTGCCAAAGCGGTTCTCTCTCCTAAAAATTCAAAGCTGAAATGCTAATCAAATTGTTAGTAGAGCAAGGTGATACAGCCTGTGTTAGCCATTTTCTGGCATGCGTAGTGAGAAGGAGAGAAAACCGGTCTATAACGAGAGAGAGGAAGAGCGATAAAAAGAAAAGAACAAACAGACATGCAGAGAAAAAAAGGGACACATGCGAGACTGTGTCCTTTGAGTGACTGAGAGAACAGCTAGCCTTAGTTCCTGTTAGCTTTCCAAAACTTAAATCTCTCCTCGAACCTGACTGGACTTTCTGCTCGTGGGTATTCAGTATCCATAAAGTAAATTCTCTTTTCTGCTTTCGATAATCTGAGGTGGTTTCTATTACCTGTAACCAAAAAAGCCTTAATTAAAACCCATCAGAAACGTATCTAAGAAGACATAAAATGTAATTGCAATTCTACAAACATTTACTGAACATCCACAATGTCCGGGGATATTTAGGACTTAGATCCTATTCATACAAATATTAAACCAATTCCAGTTTAAAATTTTAAGCTAAATTGTCACAATATACAAAATCCTAGAAGATCAATAAGGAATAATGAAATATGGACCTACAAAGTAAAAAAACAGATTTCTTATGGCAATCCAAACTTTATTATTTAATACAGAAATATTTTAATGAATGTTTAAGATGTGAAAGAAACATCATAATAAAGCATTCTTGAGATTACTGCCAACTGTAAAACTCCCAACACCACTGACCCTGCTTCTTCCACAGAGGAAACCATTATTTATCTACATTTTGGTTACCCTTCCCATGGAAAAGCCAGATTATTTTTTAAAAAGCTATTCAAGGTCATCAGGTCACTATTACAGCATTAGTAGCATCAGAAGACAGCAGTGAAAAAACAACCTCTGGTTCTCAATTTTTAAAAATCAACTTATAAGCCTTTACTATATAGGTCTGGCCCTACACTCTTATCAGCTTATTAAAAATATATTTATACTTAAAAAAGTTTCTGCTTTCAACAGACTTTTCTCCTTTTTCCACTCATATTTTTCAAAACTTAGAAGTATCTTACCGAATCAGAAGAAAAAAACAGAGCATTAACCAGGAAGAAAGCAGGAATAGGAAATTCCCTGGCAGTCCAACTGTTAGGACTCGGTGCTTTCACTGTCAGGGCCCCGGTTTGATCCCTGGTCGGGGAGCTAAGTTCCCGCAAGCCTGGAGGCACAGCCCAAAAGAAAAAAAAAAAAGGCAGGAATAATAACTGCTCAATAAAATACTAAGTGAATGAATGAACGAATGAATCAATCAATCAAACCAAATCAAAAGTGGCTAGGTGCCCAGAATATACAAAAAACAAAATAGTTTTCCTGTCTTCAAAAAGTCATTATCTAGTTGAAGAAAATGAGCAAACAAAACCAAATGAATGTTTAAAGATAAAAGAATTTTCCCCCAACAAGTTCAAATTAATCTATTTATTTATTCACTTACTTGTTTTTTTATATTCTATTTATAAGTGATAATATGCAGTATTTGTCTTTGTCTGGTTTATTTGATTTAGCATAATGCCCTCCAAGTTCAGCCATGTTGTCAAAAAGAATTTTTTTTAAAGTAATTCTTCAAGGTCTGTGACACTGAGAACACTTAATTGGACACATTTAATACTGTATATTCCAGCTAGCATGATTTGGATTGGGGCTGGGGAGATGCCAAAGCCTTTATAATTAAAATCTCAGAAACCACAAAACTAATTTGATCCACAATTTTGAAAGATTGCAATATGAAAAAATTAACTCCTAGTCTATTAATCTACTAACTATTCTTTTCTTACTGAATACTTATTGAATAATTTATCTAAGTTCTTGTTAACCATAGTATATATATTTCATTATAATACAAAGTCAGATACTTGAAACTGCTCTAGGAAAACAGTAAATTTAAAGAATGAAATCATAATAATATATGGCCCTTGCCTCCTATGGAGCCTCAATTTGTATTAAAGCTATCACTAAAACTGGAAAGAACTTTCCAATACATCTCATCAAAAGAATTCTTTTATTACAGGTTATTAGTCTACAACACAAGATAAACAATGATATTAACATAAGTGAGACTTTTTAAATACCTTATATTTAATGTGTGAATATTTTAGGGATTTGTTTTGTTTTGTTTTGGGTCTTTCTCCTGATCATCGTCCCAGCACCTTTCAAGTTTTGAATGGCGGCATCAAATGGCTTTACTTGGTTGGCTACGTCTGCCATACTCTATCACACTAAATGGAGATTCTGTTAGTTGCTAAGGATATTTATTCACTTAGCACCTAGAGAAACAATTTTCTCTAGGTGTAGAGAAATAGGTGTAGAGATATATACTTAGGTCAAAATTCTATCTCCTGACTCTCCACATGCACCTAGTCTTACTACTAGATCACACTGGTAGTCTTCTGGGTCACCAGAATTTACCATTACACTAGAGCCAATATCCAATAGTTCCTCCCACATTTTATGAACTGAGTATTTCCCCTTCCCCACAGCACAGCTATTTAAAGTAAATGAACACAAGGTATCATTAGTGAAGGCAGGTAGGAGGGGGTCACACTACATACAGGGATATACAACAGGCCCTCCAGGGTACTCGATCTTGCCTTTTTTCAATGGGCTCTGAGGCTCTTGCCTTCTTTCAACAGACTCAATCTCAAGGATATATATAACAGGATAGCTTACATCAGATTTTCATTATTAAACCTGGATTTTTAAAAAAACTATACCAAGCGAGTTACTAGGTTGATTAACAACCTAGGGATCCCAGGTAGATCAGAACATTCTCAGAATTTCATTATCAAACCCGCCTTGCCATCTTTTATGATGACCATGCCCACCTTGCCACCAGCTATAAACTCTGCCAACTTATGATTCTCTGACTCCACTGAAGTCATGAAACATATTTCAATGGCATTCCTTTCCAGAAAGCAGTCCCAGCTGGAAAGAAAAGCCAATAAAGACCTTAAATTCTAGCATTTCCCTTGCTAATCCATTTTCCCCAAGAAAATATTAAAGAGAGAATCCACTGGACTGTGATTATCCTGGTGACATGATAAATTCCAAGTGGTGTGGGGAAGATTCACTGAGCACACAAAACATAAGAAGTCTTTTATTCCCCTTAAAAAGATGGACTTCCCTGGTGGCGTAGTGGTTAAGAATCCGCCTGTCAGTGCAAGGGACATGGGTTCGAGCCCTGGTCTGGGAAGATCCCACATGCCGCAGAGCAACTAAGCCCGTGCGCCACAGCTACTGAGCCTGTGCTCTGGAGCCTGCGAGCCACAACTACTGAGCCCACGTGCCACAACTACAGAAGCCCGCATGCCTAGAGCCCGTGCTCTGCAACAAGAGAAGCCACCGCAATGAGAAGCCCGCGCACTGCAACGAAGAGAAGCCCCTGCTCGCCGCAACTAGAGAAAGCCCGTGTGCAGCAATGAAGACCCAACGCAGCCAAAAACAAATTTAATTAATTAATTTTAAAAAAAGATAATAAAGTAGTCTTTTCTAATACCATTTCTTATGTTGATATACATGAGCCTGTGTGTCCTATGAATGTCCTGAGAGAAAAGTAGCAGGTGCACAACACACAGGAGTTGACAATAGTGCCATCACCTGTTCACTCACTTTCAGCATATTGTGTTAGGTATGCTCACACATGTAAATTCTACAGATTACATTATGCTTGTTTACATGAATTTGTGGATTATGTTATAAACTAGAAAAGAGGTTTTTAAAGTGTGTCCCCAGCAACAATGGCATCAACATCACCTGGGAACTTGTTAGAAATTCAAATTCTCAGGCCCCACTCCAGGCATCCTGAATTATAAACTCTGGGGGAGGGAATCAGCAATCTGTGTTTTAACAAGTCTTCCAGAGAACTCTGATGCACCCCACAGTTTGAAAACCAATGACCTAGAGGTTACTTCTCTAGGAACCTGTAACAGATATATTCAGCAACTAACAGACTCTCTGCTTGGTTTCCTGACCAATATAGTATGGGGTATTATGGTAGGAACGGCCAAAGTAAAAGCAATTTGGGGAATTATGGCTACCATTTAAAGACTTGAGAGATGCCAGAATGGTGATTATGAAAAAAATAGATAACATACACACAGAATGAAATGATGCAATGAAAGCAGACTCATTTAAAATAATGTAATATCGGGACTTCCCTGGTGGTCCAGAGGTTAAGACTCCACACTTCCAATGCAGGGGGTGCGGGTTCGATCCTGGTCAGGGAACTAAGATTCTACATGTCGTGTGGTACAGCCAAAAAATTTAAAAATAAAAATAAATAAATAAATAAAAATAATATAGTATAGAAAAGTGGCTTAAGAAGGTTCTAGCAAAGAAATCAGAATCTGAGATTAAACTATCAATGCAAAAAGTAAAAACTAAGAAAAGTGAAAGCTAAAACTTCTCTACAGAAAAGAGTTAACACAGCAGGCCTGACTGCTATTTTTGGCCTACTTGCAAGGTTGGCCCTTGGATGGCATCTGGGAAGTTATGGGAACTTGAATTTCGGGCGGGTTCCCACAATTAATTGATAAGAGTGGCTCACTGAGCCTAAACTGTATATACACATAATACAGTGCATGCGGAACATCCGCTTTGATTCCCAGAGTTGAGAATTTGGGTATGTGCCCGGTGTGGGGCTTCTATGTGACTACCCCCAGTAAAAACCCTGGGTGCTGTGTCTCTAACAAGCTTTCCTGTTGGCAACAGTTGCGAAATGTTGTCACAATTAATTTCTAGAAGAATTAAGCATGGCCTGTGTGACTACTGAGCAAAGACTCTGGAAGTTTGCACCTGGTTTCCCCAAGACTTCACCCCAAGCATCTTTTCCTTGTGCTGATCACGCTTGGTATCCTTTTTGTTGTAAAAAGTCACAGCCTAAGTGCAACTATACACCAAGTCCTGTGAGTTCTCTCAGCCAATTACCAAACCTGGGCGGGGGGCCTTGAGGACTCCTGACACACTCTCTTACTTCAAACATCAGCTCTTTGACAGTCACATAACAGGGTTAAAAACACTGACAAGCCCACCAAATCTGACGTTTATACTGTTCTTACTTGATCCATTAATAAAAGAAAAGATTTTAATATTATTTAATTTCCATTTCCTTATTCTTTTTAACATATCTAGTAAGTGTAACTTGAATTACATGCTCAGTCCTTGGCCAGCGAAGGGCAGGGCATCTAAGCTGACAGTCCATTAAGGGAAGTGGTATAGGCTGCTGCCAAATGAAGGGTGACCACTAAATCAGGCTCTTTGGCAAACACGAAATTTACTTCAAGGATATTGGGAAAGCTCCTCAAGGAGGACAGTTATGACCTGTCAAAGTTGAAACTAAGTTACAAAAAGCCCTGAGTAACTTCTAGTTGTTAGTTTATATGTTAAGACATAAAAACAGAAAAAAACAAAGTGGTTTCAAACGTGAGCCCAAAATAAAAAGTCACAGACTCTACAGATTGAAGGGATGACTTGCCATCATACTACTTCTCACCAAGGCAACTCTACACAGCATGCCGCCAGGTGAGCAGCAGTTATTATTTAACTCAGTGGTCGACAACTCTAGGGAGGCTGGGTAATATCTAAGAAAAATCTATTCTTTATACCATTTAAAAGACCAAGGAGAAATGCTAGAAATATTAGAGATAGACAAATAAGAGTAAGTAATGTATTACTAATCCTGTTAGGTGTCAATATTATCAATAATGGAATAATTTTCAGGCACCAAAATGGTCTTTAAAACTCTCCTATTTGGGGTAAAATATTGGCCTAGGGATATATACCATGATTCAGGAAAGGGGGGAATCTAGTATGGAATAAAGACAAATACTGAAATACTAGAATTTAGTGGCATATTTGGAGGAATTAAAATCATCAAAAACACAATCACTACGTAAAGCATAATGGTGCCTAATAATGGTTGGCCCTTAACACTGCAACATCATATGAAACTGTTTACAGCCTTGACTTTACCTACTCATACCCTCAACAGACGAAGTTTTTTACATGGTCTAGTAAACCCAAGACCTTACTTTAGCACTGTACTGATTTTATCCTTCACTGCTGCCTCTAATTCATAGAACGTAATATTTTCCTCTAGATTACTCCAGAGAACACAACCAGATAAAGGCAACCTTTTGTGTGGTAGACTTTGGGATAACAGTTTGTAAATTTAGTCAATACAAAAATTAGTTCCATGGGTGTGTCAGACTTTGAAAGCACAAGTAAGTGAACCAAGATGCTGTGAACAATGGATGAAGACTACTTTATATATAGGCATAGTCATCCTGAAAGTCATAAAAGTGTTTCTGTAGGTCTCTGAAGACCCGGCAATTAAAGACAGAATTTTTAGAGATTATATGTACAAATACAATAAAGCTTGTGCTTTCAACAGACCCAAAAAAGTCTAAGAATTTCTACTGCAGAATGGCTTTTCATAAAGGTTACCTAATTAAATGGGAGAAAGGAAGAGAACAAGAAAGCTTTGAAATCAATCAGATTTAACCAGACATGGAAATATTTACTACCTTAGATATAATTTAATATTATTACAAAATAATACATTTGACACAACATCTTTCAAGGCACATTCATTTCTTTTTTGTTGCTGTTCTTGTTTTGGTTTTTTGGGCGGTAATATAGTCATTTTTTAAATTTTAATTTAATTTATTTATTATTTATCCAGCAGGTTATTATTAGTTATCTACTTTATACATATTAGTGTATACATGTCAATCCCAATCTCCCAACTCATCCCACCACCACGACCCCCCATGGCACTTTCTCCCCTTGGTGTCCATACGTTTGTTCTCTACATCTGTGTCTCTATTTCTGCCTTGCAAACCAGTTCATCTGTACCATTTTTCTAGATTCCACATATATGCATTAATATACAATATTTGTTTTGGGTCATTTGTAGAGACGTGGATGGACCTAGAGACTGTCATACAGAGTGAAGTCCTAAGTCAGAAAAACAAGGCACATTCATTTTTATCCAAAAAAACAAAAACAAAACCTCTGTAGGCAATAGGAAAGGTACTATTATTGCCCACTGGTAATTTATTTTACAAACAGAGACAGAACTTTAAGTGGTTTTAAGGTCACAACTAATCAGAGGCAGGAAAAGAGCTTAAACCCAGATTTCTACTCAATGTTATTCCATGCTGCCTATCAGGTAGTAACAATCTATCAACATTTTAAAATTTATCTATAACTAATATATAAATTAAACTGATCTACCCATTTAGGAGCCAATGTTAAAAATGGTTAAAAGAAAAATTATTATTAACAACTATTCTAAATACACACACACACATACACACACACACTCACACACAGAGGTAAAGACGTAAAAGGATATAATAAATGTTAACAGCAGTTATCTCTGCAATGACTGAATTATGGGTAATCTTTTTCCTGTCTACTTTTCTATTTTTTCCATATTTTCTATAATGAGTTTTTTATAACCAGAAACCAAATAAAATGTTTATTTTTATTATGAAGTTATTAATATTAAACATTAGTATTTAATATTTATTTAAAGCCTGTCAGTTATGAGATTTCTTGCAAAGACTGTACTTTTCTTTCTTAAAAAAAAGAAATTAACTCACGGGACTTCCCTGGTGGCGCAGTGGTTAAGAATCCGAGCCTTGGTCCGGGAAGATCCCACATGCCTCGGATCAACTAAGCCCGTGAGCCACAACTGCTCAGCCTGCGCTCTAGAGCCCACGAGCCACAACTACGGAGCCCGTGTGCCACAACTACTGAGCCTGCACCCTAGAGCCTGAGAGCCACACCTACTGAGCCCGTGTGCTGCAACTTCTGAAGCCCGCATGCCTAGAGCCAGTGCTCCACAACAAGAGAAGCCACCGCAGTGAGAAGCGACCGCGCACTGCAGTGAAGAGTAGCCCCCGCTCGCTGCAACTAGAGAAAGCCCGCACAGCAACAAAGACCCAACACAGCCAAAAATAAATAAATAAATAAATTTATTTTTAAAAAATTAACTTAGACTCTAAGGAAATGAAATCCATCCTATATTTTAAATGAATCTCCATTAATTCTATAAGGCCTAACGCTGCCTGCTCTCCAAGTACACTGTAAAATCATCCTAAGATGCAATGTGATAAACTGATCTGATAGAGAAACTTCATTACATTTATTTCACTGGCTTTTTCATCTGTTTGTACTTATATGATAAGCATATCTTTAAAAATACAATGTGACTATGGCCTATTATTTCAACTAAATATTAAGTGATTTAATTGTAAATGATATACATTTTCACCTCAACTTGGTTTTTATTTTAACTTTGCCAAAATTTCCCTATTTTCTGCATAACTGGACCTATTGTCATTTCCATGGTTTTCAAGAAGAAGTAATTATGCTTCTTCCACAAGATTAAAATAGTATATTTGGTTAACCAGAGAATACAACATATAAATACTACTATATTTACTCTATTTTATACCTCAGATTTAAGGGGGCACTAAGGTTTATCAATAATACAGTCACTATCATCAAGAACAGGGTTAAATTAAGTTTAAAACAATCTTTTAGACAATATGAAATGCCAAGACATTTTGTAAGAATTCCATTCAAAAATTTTAAGGCTTAACGTTAGAAAAAGGTATAAATTATACTCAGTATCTAGAAGTGACTCACTTTTTCCCGAAGGTTCCCCCAAACCTAAGTTTTATAGCATCCTCAAGTAATATAACTATTCAAATATTACCAAAAGATTGCAAAACTTCTGTTAACTATAACCAGCATGAAATCTTAAAATAACATTTATGACACTAACCAAAATGCTTCCACAGTCTCAGTGAGATAATGTAAAAGAAGGTACAAGTAAGCAGAGGAATAAATAGATTGGTAAAGGAATGAAACTCTTAATGACAACCTGACCTCCTGTCTAATTCACAAACTTAAATACTATCAGCCCAAATCCCATGAATATAGTGAACTAAACTGATCATTTGCTCACCAGACACTAGGCATAAATTTTGATGCACCATTTCTGTGTTTCTGAAATCTTGACTTATTGATTTTTTTTAAATGTGTAAGATATTTTCTTTTAAAGAAATGATTAGTCTCCTCCTTCAGCCAAAATGGAGTAACAAGCAACCAGACTTACTATCCAGCCTAAAACAAAAAACAAATAAAATTCTTTAAACAATGGTTTTCAAGTCACTGAACATCATGCAAAAAAGGACAGATTCTTCTAGAAACAAAACAAATGAGGTGAGTCCTATAATTGCCCCAGTTTACTGCCTTGAGCGTTATCAGGCCATGGAACAATAAGAGGGAACTGAGGCAAAAGCCATAAGACTCCTTTGAAGAAGCAGGGGTAAGAGTCTAGAGAGGCCAAAGTAGCCAGAATTCATACAACAGACTACCAGGGAGGAGAAGGTTGCAGAGAAAGAGAACTCTGGAGATGGGCAAAGGGTCCCCTTCAAGAATTCAACAGAGGATTTATCAGCACATGCATGTGAGGAAAACAACCAAGGCCATGGAAAGAACCATCAGAAAGGATTCGAGGAAACAGTGCCTGGTGCTCACATTGAGCCCAAAAAAAAAGCGTTCGTTCCCGCCAGCCAGACTAGAAAGACCCATAATTTATGGGACATTGGGTAGTGTACTCAGGAAGGTCTTGTCTTAGTGGTGGAGAATAATTAGCCCTTGTCTAAGCTCCTGACCTAACAAATTTTAAAAGCAAGACCTGATAAGATCAAACTGTTTCCAAGTAACTTAACTACATACTAAGAAAAAGCCCAGGAAGATTTATAGGACTACAGAAATATCCAGCACCCAACATGGCAAAATTCACAATGTCTGGCATCCAATCAAAGATTAAAAGATTAAATTAATTGATGAACAGATTTAAAATTTTGTGACTTTTAGGTGAAAAAGGCTGAATTTGAATGATTTAGTGTTAGGCCATTATCCTTCTGAATTTATTTCCAGATTTTTGGTGGGGTTGGAGTGAAGAGGAGGGGTAACAATTCATATATAAAACTACTTAGTTGCACTGGATCTGCTGCCACTTTTAAAAAATTATCTTTTCTGAGGTCACTTTTATTATTTTATTTTTCAAAATAAAGTTGTAAGAAGTGAAAAAAAAAGGCATGCAAAGAGGTAGGAAAACATGATCCATAATGAGAATAATCGATCACTCAAAACTGATCCAGAACTGTCACAAATGTTAGAATTAGCACCTAAGGACATCAATTACTTGTAAGTGTATTCCATATGTTCAGAAAGTCAAATAGAGACATGGAAAATATTTTTAAAGGACTCATACTTCTAGATATGAAAACTACGGGACTTGCGTGGTGGCGCAGTGGTTAAGAAACCGCCTGCCAATGCAGGGGACACGGGTTCGAGCCCTGGTCCGGGAAGATCCCACATGCTGTGGAGCAGCTAAGCCCATTCAACACAACTGCCGAGCCTGTGCTCTAGAGCCCGTGAACCACAACTACTGAGCCTGTGCACCACAACTACTGAAGCCTGCATGCCTAGAGCCTGTACTCTGCAACAACAGAAGCCACCGCAATGAGAAGCCCCTGCACCGCAACGAAGAGTAGCCCCTACTTATCACAACTAGAGAGAAAGCCTGCATGCAGCAAAGAAGACCTAACGCAGCCAATAAATAAATAAATAAAATTACTTTTAAAAAATCAGTAAGAAAAAAAACTACGATGTCTGAGATGAAAAACCACTAGATGAGGAAAAGATTAGTGAACTTGAAGACACAGTAATAGAAACTATCCAAAATAAAACAAGAAGAAAAAGAACCCCCGCCCCCAGCAAAAACTGAGAAGAGCCTGAGGAAGGTTCGGCACAACTTTCAATAGCCTAACATACATGCAGCTGGAGTCCCCAAAGAAGAAGAAAAAAGACTATAAAATTTTTGAAGAAATTATAGCCAAATTGTTTCCAAACTAGATGAAAACTATAAACCTAGGGATCCAAGTAGTTCAACAAATCCCAACCATTGACGGTAAATAACACTATCAACAAACGCAACCTGATTTACATATGTAACAGTCCACCCAACACGAACAGAATATACATTCTCTTCAAATGCACACAAAACATTTACCAAGAACATATTCTGAGCCGCAAATCAATATCTATAAGTATGAAAGCATTTAAGTTACACAAAGTATGACCACAATGGAATATATGTAGAAATCAACAACAGAAGATCTCTGAAAAGTCTACAAATATTTGGAAATTTAGTAACACATGTCAAAATAACCCAAGGGTAAAAGAAGAAATCAGAAGGAAAAATAAAAAGTATTCTGAAAAGAATGAAAACAAAAATACAACATATCGGAATGTGTGGGATGTTGCTAAAGCAGTACTTAGGAGTATATTTATTGCACTAAACATGTACATAAAAAAAGAAGGAAGTTCTCAAATCAATGACCTCAACCTGCACCTTAAGAAACTAGAAGAATGACTTCCCTGGTGGTCCAGTGGTAAAGAATCTGCCTTCCAATGCGGGGGACGCAGGTTCGATCCCTGGTCGGAGAACTATGTTCTCAAATGCCATGGGGCAGCTAAGCCTGCGCACCACAACTACAGAGCCCACGCACCCTGGAGCCTGCGTGCCACAACTAAAGAAGAGAAAAATCTCGCAGGCCACAACTAGAGAGAAGCCTGCACGCTGCAACAAAGAGCCTGTGTGCTGCAAGGAAAGATCCTGCATGCCTCAACAATGATCCCGCATGCTGCAACTAAGACCCGACACAGCCAAAATAAAAATCTTAAATAAATAAATTTTAAACGTATTAAAAAAAAAAAAAGAAACTAGGAAGAACAAATGAAACCTGAAGTAAGTAGAAGACAGGAAATAAAAAAATTAACATGAATATCAATGAAATAGAAAACAAAAATAGAGAAAAATCAATAAAAATCTGACTTGCTGAGATCAATAAAATTGCTAATCTAGACAGATCATGAAAAAGAGAGGAAAGGTGCAAGTTATCATTATCAGGAATGAAGGAAGTGATACCACTATACAAATATTAAAAGTATAGGGCTTCCCTGGTGGTGCAGTGGTTGCGAGTCCGCCTGCCGATGCAGGGGACGCGGGTTCGTGCCCCGGTCCGGGAGGATCCCATATGCCGCGGAGCGGCTGGGCCCGTGAGCCATGGCCGCTGAGCCTGCGCATCCGGAGCCTGTGCTCCGCAACGGGAGAGGCCACAGCAGTGAGAAGCCCGCGTACCGCCAAAAAAAAAAAAAAAAAAAAAAGTATACAAAGTATACTTTGAGTATACAAATATTAAAAGGATAACAAGGGAGTATTATGAACAACTCCATGCCAATAAATTCAATGAATAAGATAATATGGACAAATCTCTTGAAAGACAGAAACTACAACAGCACATTCAACAAGAAACGATAACTGGAAACAGACCTGTATCTATTTTAAAAATTGAATCTGCAGTTTAAAACTTTCCCACAAAGAAAACGAGGCCCAAAGAGCTTCACTGGTGAATTCTATGAAACATTTAAAGCAGTAATAATAATCTACAAAAAAACCTGTGGAACTAATAAGTGGTTTTAGCAAGATCACAGGATTCATAATCAATATAGGTAAATCAATTGTATTCCTATATACAGAACGATCAAAAATTGAAAATTTAAAACAATACCATTTACAATAGAATAAAAAATTACTAAATACTTGGGGATAATTCTGGCAGAAGATGAAAGTACTCTCTCTCATTCTGAGAGTACTAACTGATATACCAAGTTTCCCTTACACAAGTGGTTTTCAAACTGTGAGTCACAACCTCTTAATGGATTGTAAATGTAATTTGATGGGTCCTGACCAGCATTTTAAAAAATGAAATAGAAAAGATCAGAAAATATCAGAGTGAAATGAACATCGTAGAATTATTATTTTGGGAAATTGTGTTTCCATTGTTTGTGGGTATACACATATTGGGTTGTTATAAAAAATCTGTGCTCAAAAAAAGTTTGAAAGAAAGACTTTTTATACTATATTATATTACCCCTGGAGTGCCTTTTTTGTTTGTTTTGTTTTAAATGAGGGTTAAGGCTAAAGTAAAAGATGAGCACTGATTCCAAGCACTAGCCCTGAAGCAAGGAACTAGAGAGGTATGGGTATTGTAAAGTGTAATTCTAATCAAATATTCAGAGGTAAGAATCGGGCAGGAATAGGCTCTATGCTCCAGCCATGCCAGGCTTTCACCACTTTAAATTCTCCCAGCACAGAGGGCCTTTGGCCACAGTGCTATCTGTCCCTCCCCCAAGTTTTTCCATTTGCCAAAGTTCTGCTTAAATATAAAGCCCTTCCTCAGTTTCCAGACAACGTCTCTGTTTGTCTTACCTTTTGTTGGTCAGAGCACACACATTCTACCACACTCCACTTACTTCACATCTTTCCACCACCTCTCTATCGAGCTGTGAACCATTCATATTTAAAGTAAATGGCCAGAGACTTCCCACCTAGCCTGTAAGGAGACTGGAAGTCATCACTCCCATCCCCACAACAAGAAAAAAAAAACAACTGAACATCAATAACTCTTCTTAGATCCAGCAGAGAACTAAGTCATAGAACAAACCACTGCCCCCCAAACTGGAGAGAGGAACAGGCAAATACGGAAAACCACAATTTATCAGAGAAACAGCAGTGCAGGAGCAGAAACCTCTGCGGGAGCTGGTCAGGTGTAGGTGATGACGTGCTGGAGCCTCAACGTGGACAGCTTGAGAGTTAAAAACTCCAAGGGGATTCAGTAGTAAGGCAGTCTCCACCCTCATGAAATGGTAACATAGGTTCTCACAGAGAAGATCGAAGCAAAATCCCCCTCAGGCTCTGGCAGCGAGAGAGAGAGAGAGAGAGAGAGAGAGAGAGAGAGAGAGAGAGAGAGAGAGAGAGAGAGAGAGAGAGAGAGAGAGAGAACTTTTCACCATTTTGAAATCTGCCCGAAGCATTCTGTTTTCCTTAACAAGGCCTGCCCTCAAGAGAAACTATGCTATCAGAGCCTAACCTACTGGGGTTTTACCAGAGCCTAACTGACCTGGGGAAGTACAATACCCAATGCCAGCCCCCTCAAGCCTTCCTGTCTCATCTAAAGAGGAGAAGCACCTGCGACGGTCAGAGCCCAGGGACACCAGCGCACTAAAGAATGAGACCTGATCATAGGACTACAAGGTGGTTCGCCTCCCCCCACATCTTGACATCATATCCGTAGAACTCCTGCATAGTAACAGCGGATTACAAGTGAAAGAACTGCATATACCAAACCTTACTTAAGAAATCTCTAGGAAAACGCAAAGACAGAAACAAGGACACCAAAGGAAATTTTAGCCTGACACCTACAGCTACAACAAACAGTAAACACAGCCTAACTCCTAGACGATAAACATAAACCCTCATATTAAGGGCCTCAGTTCCTTTTACCCAGTACATGTCCAGCCTTCAATAAAAAATTACAAGGCATGCTAACACGGTTGGAAGAAGGAGACCATGTATCAGAACCAGACTCAGCTATGGCAGATGTTGGAACTCTCAGACAGGGAATCTCAAGTAAATGGCAGACATCAGTACACTTTCCCTTAATACTTCAGCATATTGTCTTTTTAGTTTTTAAACTAAAAACCATATCACTTGCCCAAAAATCTGAAATTGAAATAGCATCTGTCCATTCTTTGTAATAATGATAATAAATTACTTTATCCTCGGAGTATGAGGGGGGAAAAAAGGAATTAGACATAGAATACTAAGAACCCAGCAGCAAAATTTCTTTGCATTCTTCTTCAGTCTCCCTCTATCACTAGGTGGAGAAAGAACTTGAGAAAGAAGGGGAAGAGAGGAAAACAGCTGAGAGGTTGGGCGCATGATAAGATTAACCATTCACTGATTCGCACATCTGACCTAAAGCCTAGAATATACACGGACTAGTTAGGAACTGGGGATATAGCCTAAGGCCTAGTCTTTGTTTCCAAGAAGTCTAGTGGAGGAGTCAGTTAAACAAGTGAGCAATTGCAACACAGAGGTCACTACTGTGATCAAGTTCTGTATACGGGGAGCACAAAGGGGGACATAATTCAGTCTCAGGGTATCAGGGAAGGACAGCTGGTAGTCAAGGAAAAAGAATCAAGATGTTTAATGACCTGAAATGAGAAATACAGTCTGGAGAACTGGAGTGCACAGGGAAGGTGGCAATACAGAAGGCTGTAATTATTCATGATCATATCGAGAAGCATTCTGATGGCCAAGGGGGAAGCAGGGCCTGACAGCAACAGGAGAACCATTACAAAATTTTATGCAGAGGAGTGACATAATCTGATGTATGTCTTAGATCACTGTGGCTGCCATGTGGAAAACAGACTAGAAGAATACAAGGCAGAATCAGAGAGACCAGTTAGGAATCTCTTGCCATAATCTAGAACGAGATATAAGGCAGGGACAGAGACAGAAGGACTGACCGGAAACATCTTTATGTTCAGTGACTCACTGAATAAAGGGATGAAGAAGAATTTTATCTTTTTTTTCTCTCACTGCCGATTCCCACTCCATAAGAGCAGATCTGATCCTGGGCCGGTAAACTAAGAAAACTGAACTAGAGAGAGATCCAGACTGCAAGAGAGGTTGTAGAAGCAAAGGGGAGAACAAGAGAAAATTCCAGATGAGGATACAGGGGAAGAGAACAGCTCTGACTATGTTTACCATCTTGCATGATATTAGAAATGACTAGTATTCATGATGGTATATGGGAAAAGACCTACTTATTTTTATTCTTGTATTTGCCCTAAAGTGATGAAAATGCATCACATCAAGTAAATTAATCAGCAAATTAGTAAAATATATCTTAATTCTCTACCTAGTGATTCAACTGGCAGCTAGTATTTTCATTAAGAACTGTTAAATGAGCCTGACAAAATGAGATATCCTCATATGATTTCTTGGTCTCAAAGATTTTAGTCTTTTTTGCATCATACACATTACTAATGAATTCATTTGCTTTATGAAAATAGAGGAATACAGATGTATACAAAAGTACGCGTTGTCTCTCTTCATCTTCTCTTCTCACATCCCTCATCAATACAACTACTGTCACCTCTTCAGGATATCCTTCCAGTCCCCTTTCTCTGCATTTACAGGGACATATGCACAAACAGCATACTTTTACTGCCAAAGTATGTGTAAAATTAGCTTTTAGTTACACAATCTATGAATATCTTATCCCTGTATAAATAATAAAACATTAAAGTTAGTCCTAAATTACCATACCCAATCCCAACCATTTCCCATTGGTAATCACTTTTATCATTTTGGGATATGTTCTTCTAGATTTTTTCCATTTATATACATGTATATGTGTCCAGATATAGTATTTCTGTGAATACATTTTTCATACTTGGTACTATTTTAACACACTGCCTTTCAACTTTGCTTTTTCATGGAAAAAAATGTTTCAGAGATCTTTCTGATCAGTAAACACTATCAAATTACTTTTGTGATATAATCATTGTAGGAATTTACCACGGTTTAACATCTCCTCTACTAATGATATGAGTGGCATCCAGTTTTTCACTATTACAAACAGGCTGCAATAAACGTATTAGTACATGCTTCCTTGTGCACATGTACAAGTGCTGCTCTAGGGCAGATGTCAAGAAGGAGAATGCATAATAGGCACTTTTTTATTTTAAGAGATAATGGAAATTTTTCAAGAATTTCTAAAATATAACTCTGGTGCTTTGAAGAACAACACAAAATGAAAAAAAGAAGATTCTTATTTACAGCTAAGTATTCTATTTTCAACCAAAGCTTTTCTAGTAGTACTGGAGGAGTTTAACAATCTGGCATCTTGAACACAAATCACCATTAATTTCCTCACCAGTTAGTAACAATGCAATATCTTAATAGTCTTGGAAAAAACATGTATTCAATGTGATGGTAACTGTCAAAATTTTACAAACACATATATCCACAGCCCCAAGAATATATACCAACATTTATCCAACAGATATGCTTGTATATGTGTGAGATAACATATGTTCAAAGGTATTCATCACAGATGCAAGTCAGTAGATCTGGCTAAATCTCTAACTTAATTCAAAGTGATGATGAGTTAATGACCTTGGAAGGATATTTAACATAGGCCTTACTTTAAATAGTAAATAAACTCAGGAAGGATATTCAACACAGGCCTTACTTTAAATAGTAAAGAAACTCAAAGTTCAGAAGTTATAAAAGGAAATATTGGCAAATTTATCAATAAAGAACTCCACACAGCAAACAAAAACTACACAAAGCAAGTAAATCGAAACACAAATCACAAGCTGTAATCTAAAAGGATTGTAATCCATATCGCTACAAAGAGCTAACCTCCCATATATAAAGAACACCTAGAAATTAATTTTTTTTTTTTTTTTTTTTTTTTTTTTGCGGTACGCAGGCCTCTCACTGTTGTGGCCTCTCCCGTTGTGGAGCACAGGCTCCAGACGCACAGCTCAGCAGCCATGGCTCACAGGCCCAGCCGCTCTGCGGCATGTGGGATCTTCCCAGACCAGGGCACGAACTCATGTCCCCTGCATCGGCAGGCGGACTCTCAACCACTGCGCCACCAGGGAAGCCCGAAATTAATAATTTTTAAAAAGACTAACCACTTAACAGAAAAATGAACATATTATAAGAAGATGCAGTTGACATAAAAATAAATACGAGTGACTCTTAAACATATAAAAAGATGTTCAACTCCTCATAAGAGACATGCAAATAAAACTACTCCAAGATACCATTTTCCAATAGCAGACTGGCAGAAGTTCAGAAATCTGGTAACATACTTGGCTGGTAAGGTTTGGGAAAATAAGCAATCATGCTGCTGGGGAGAATGTAAATTGTATAACCTACATGAGGAAAAACTGGCAATAATTATCAAAACCTAAAAGGTATATATACCCTTTAAACAAGTAACCCTACTCCTGCAAATTTATCCTATATTCTTGCATAGGTATGAAATAATACATGTACAAAGTTACCTCATCTCAGAACTGTTGGTAAAAGCCAAAGGTCAACAACAACGCAAACATCCAAAAATAGGGGAGTAGTTAAATAAACTACATTACATCCATAGAACTGACTAGCACAGAATTGCAGAAACAAATGAGGAGATCTAGTATTGTGTGGGGCTAAAGATGGGAGTGAGCATTGACTGCAGATGGGCAGGAGGTAACTTTCTAGGGGGGATAAAAATTTCCAAAACTGGATTGTGGTGATGAATGTGCAACCCTACACATTTATTTTAAAAACACTGGCTTTGGGCTTCCCTGGTGGCGCAGTGGTTGAAAGTCCGCCTGCCGATGCAGGGGACACGGGTTCGTGCACCGGTCTGGGAGGATCCCACATGCCGCGGAGCGGCTGGGCCCGTGAGCCATGGCTGCTGGGCCTGCGCGTCCGGAGCCTGTGCTCCGCAACGAGAGAGGCCACAGCAGTGAGAGGCCCGCTTACCGCAAAAAAAAAAAAAAACAAAAAAAAAACACTGGCTTTTACACTTATAATGGTTTAATTTTTTGCTGTCAAAAATTACACCTCAAAAAAGCTGTTAAAAGAACACACAAATGAGGGCACTCTCCATGCACTGGTATAGAAACATTTCCCAGATGTGCTAAGTGACAAAACTGAAAAGTGCAAAATAGTATGTATGATTTAAAAACTGAAGGTAAAAAAGAGGAATAAGAAGGAAAATTTGTGTTTGCTTTTCTATGCATAAGTAACACAGGAATGATATCTGTGCAGAAAGAAGGAAATGCAACAAGTGGAGGAAAAAGGTGGGATGAAAGGTATTTTTTACTATATTACTTTATGTATTTTTAAAAAATCTTTTCAGCCATGTAAGTGTTTTAACCATTTGAAAAATTAAATTAAAAAACAGATATTTGGGGGCTTCCCTGGTGGCGCAGTGGTTAAGAATCCACCTGCCAATGCAGGGGACATGGGTTCGAGCCCTGGTATGGGAAGATCCCACGTGCCGCGGAGCAACTAAGCCCGTGCGCCACAACTACTGAGCCTGTGCTCTAGAGCCCGCGAGCCACAACTACTGAGCCCGTGTGCCACAACTACTGAAGCCCATGCGCCTAGAGCCCGTGCTATGCAACGAGAGGCCACCGCAATGAGAAGCCCACACACCGCAACGAAGAGTAGTCCCAGCTCGCCGCAACTAGAGAAAGCCCACGCGCAACAACAAAACCCAACGTAGCCAAAAATAAATTTAAAAATTTTAAAAACCCTATAAAAACAAACAAACAAAAAACAGTCTTATTTCCTCGGTCTAAACACTGAAAAAAAACCTAGAAGCAATAATGAAACCAGTAGCAATTAATACCCCTAATACCCTGATTGTGATTTCTAAAAACCATTTCCCTCTCGAGGAAACCAGGGCTCCTTGAAGAAATATCTGATTCTAGGTCTGGGGCAAGAAACGTACAAGATGAACCTGAGATTTCTTGTGCCAGAAAGTAAGGAAGTTATCAAAAACTAAGGGGATCATATTCAAAAGAACACAGGAATCCACTGGAAGGGACTCCAAATGGCCAAAGATGAGGCTATTAAAATATCAAAAACAGCAACCACAATGGATTAAGACACAAAGAGTACATAAAAATCCATGATACTAAAAAATTAAAAGCAAAAACACTTCATTGATCGTTTTAGGAGGTTCCTAGAGCACCAACCCATTATGTAATCTAAAAACCAGCAAAGTGAGGGGGAAAATAATCGATCATTTATCCTGCATTTCTATATTGTAGAGTTACCAAACATAGAAGAATTTCAGCTAACAAATGTAGTAGGAGTGATATAATTATAAAACCTTTAGTATATAAAGCCTTTAGAATTACCAGCTTACAGGAAATTCAGGGGTTAAACAAAATCAAAAACATGCAATGAGCCAAACACAGAATGTGGGAAATTCTACAGGTTAAATGACATCGTTCCTTCATCAAATAAATAGCATGACAAGGGAGGAGACTTTACAGAATAAAAGACTCAGCTTAAGAGACATATCCTTCAGTTGCAACATGAGGACTTTATTTGGATCCTGATGTAAATAATCCAATCAGTATTTTTGAGACAGAGAAATTTGAAAATTTCTAACTACAGGATAGCATTCAGGAATTGTTAATATTATTAGCTGAGACAATAGCATTGTGCTTATGTTTTAGATAAAGATATCAATGAAATGATACTTGGAATTTGCTTTAAAATGCTACATGGTGAGAGGGGAGGGGAGAGAAGGAGCAGCAGAGTGAAACTGATAAAACAAGAATGGCAAAATGTGGAAAACGGCTAAAGCTAGGTGATAAGTATGGGAAAATTAGCTGAACTTCATTTTAGTATGTTTTAAATTTCCATAATAAAGTTTTAAAGCTGTGTATCACCAGCATGTTTGTTACCCTCCAGTGTATTCATCTCTGACCATCTATTTTTATTACTTTGAGTCCCCAAATTTGAATATCATTGAATTTCCCCAAAATTAAAAAAACTTTGTTTCAATTAATATGTTTATATTAATCTAAAGCCAATTACTACATCATATTAAACACATATATAACTTACTATCTGCATTATAAACAGTCACTGTGCCTATCCACTAGACTGGTTAAATATTTGTTTAGCAGATTGGTGATTAGTAATATACTGCTTCACTTTATTTGAGATCTTTATTGTGCTTAATTAGGACCCTATATTTGTTTCATTAACAATCACAGCTAATATGCAATCAAGGCAATTTAAGTTATAACTGGAGGGACATGGAGATGGGGAACTAAACCACCTTGTTAATGCTTGCCATAAAAGCCAGCTTCGATCCATACACAGAGGCATTTCATTCATTAAAAACTGCAGTCTTATAAGTCTCTCACTGTACTTTCTAGAGCCATCTTAAAGTCTGAACCTAATCCAAGCTCATATACGTAAGAAGCTTTTAGTGTTTTTCTAGGGGATAAACTGTGTTTTTAAAATTATCCAAAAGCTTAATATCCTAATAACAATAACAAATCCTGAGAGTTCAGCCTCAGTCAAAAAATTAACACCAGACACTAATACATCAAGGAGTTATTTTCTCATACAAAAAAAAAATCAAAAATGCTTCTTGCCTGTCATTATTGAACCTTGCCATCTGAAGAGATCTGAATCCTGGCGCTGGTTTAGAAGTAGAAGCAGTTCTCTGTGATATGATGGACAGGAACACTGGATTATGAGTCAAGAGATCCAAGCGAGGAGGCTGGCCCACACCAGTTTGAATTCATAGTTCTTACCCATGGGTGGTAGCTGCCTGAAGCATTAGTTTGCAAAGGATTCTAACGCTTCTTTTAGGAGCAGCAGAAGTCTTTAGAGTCCCTGACAGCCTTTTTAAATGTATGACGTATCCAGAATATATATTATTCTCCCCATTTTCCATAACTGCCTAAGGCCCTGCAACTAGTTAAGGGGCAGAGCAGGATTTAAACCTAACAACTTCAATCCACTATTTCTCTACCATCAGGGTGATGAGGCAAGCAACAGCACATCCTGAAACACAGGCTCTTTTGCTTCTAATACACCTGTGATGAAGTCTGACAGTGAAGGGTGGTGCTTGAATTTATCACCTCCATTAAAATGAGGTACTGAGATCTAATTTTTTAAAAGTTAGATAATTTGAAGAGTACCATATGCACTATCAAACTCAAATCATTCATATATCTGTATTCTAAGAAACACTAGACAAAATAGTTTATATATGTAAAACAGAAACTTTGAGAGCATAAATTTACAACTCAGGCAGACAGAACTTTGTGAAACTTATTTTGTGTACTGATGCATGGATGCAAATAAACAGTTGTCCAGTATTTACTGCCTGTCATTAGAGTGTTATGGGGGCACTGCTAGAAATATGTGTATAGTGATAGGGCAAAGGAGAGAAGGGTTAGAATCAGAGTCAGAGGACCCTGTCATGCTACAAGAACCAAATGACTGGTTACAACTCAATCTTAGGCACATTCTAACTTAAACCATATTCAATCAGCAGCTATGTGTGCAAAGAAATACATGATAATGCAACGTAGAAAAAAACAAGTTTTTCCAACCACAGAACTGAGAAAATTTCAATCACTTACTTACTTGAAACAGGTCTGTAATAAAACAGAATTAGTGGATTTCTTTCCATCTATACTATCTACAAGGTAACCTAGTGAATGATCACATGGAAATGTTTTGCTAAATTTATTCTAGAGCTACGTAACTCAAATTTTAACCTGGATATAGAAATAATAAAGAAGACATATCTACCCCTACAATTCGCTTCGGCAGGGTTTTCTAACAGCCATTTTCACTATCTACTACTTCACCCTGTGAATCTTGCCTCACAACACCACAGTTGTGAGAGTTGAAAGACTCACAAAGAAAAATTAGGAAATCACATTAAACACAGCAAGTCTCCAAGTTTAACTACAAAAAGGAATACCAAAAAAAAAAAAAAAAAAAAAAAGGAATACCAACTTGGCACATACAAAACAATCAATCATAAGCAATTGAGATTTAAAACTGCACTTACTGAAGGCATCTCCATTAATTATTGTCATAGTAGTTCTTTGAAAAATCCTAGCAAGTAGAAAAGCCTACTGCTTAAAAAATGTGTTGTATCTTTGAGACTAAAACAGATTCCAACCATAAAACAAATTACGGTTAGGCATTGATCTATTTTTTTCAACACTATGCTATAAATTATCACTGTCCTCAACACGCAAAGGTCTGGAAAAGCTGAATACTAAAACAAAAGCCTGCCTTTATAAGAGTCAAATGAAGAGTAAACAACAGTAATGAAGCCTCATTCTCTGGAAAGCATTTGATTCACTGACTTCTTGTTCTGCTTCCAGAGGCCAAGCTTAACTCCAGATATTCAAACTGGAGTTTACCAAGCCCACTCACTGGTTACCTTGGAGACTACCTATCCGCAAGCATCCACCTAACTCAGAAAGCATCAGTTAATATTTCTGAGTGTATTCTATGCATGGTCTGTCTGCATGGGTATATAATTGCCATTTTCATTAAACTCCTTTGTAGTAAACAATAATATTAATCTCATTTTACAGAAAAGCCTGAAAGGTTAAAGAGATTTTGCTGAACTAAAGAGTCTGTGGTAGGCATAATAATGGCCTCCCCAAAGATATCTGTATCCTAATCCCCAGAATCTGTGAATTGTTGTTAAACAGCAAGGGGGAATTAAGATTGTACATGGAATTAAGGTTACTAGTCAACTGACGTTGAGATGGGAAGATTATCCTGGATTATTTGGATGGGCCCAAAGAAATCACAAGGGTCCTAACATAAGTGAAAGAGGGAGGCAGAAGAGGTAGTGTCAAAGCCAGAGAGATCTGAAGATACTAAAACTGCTGGCTTTGAAGACGGAGGTGAGAACACAAGCAACGGAATGTGCACAGCCTCCGGAGGCTGGAAAAGGCACGGAACAATCTCCCCTAGAGCCCACACAAGGAATTCAGTTCAGTGAGACCCATTTCAGACTTCTGATATCCAGAACTGTAAAATAAAAAGTCTGTGTTGTTTTAAGCCACTAAATATGTGGCAACTTGTTACAGCAGCAATATGAAACAAATAAAGCCTAAATCTGTCACCATTCTACAAGAATTTGCTAAACAGTTTTGTGAAGAACATAGGTAGTAAGCAGTAAAATTTAGCCATGATTTGCTTATAAAAACCTCTGTCCCATTCAATGCCTCAAAATTCAACTTGCATACTCTTACATAATAGTTTCTTGACTTCTAAAAAACAACTACACAGGAATTAACCCTGAATTTTAAAATATTCTTTTAAAATATGACAGCAATTTATGGAATAATAGAATCAAGTCCTAACAAGTAAATAAAGAATGATTCACACAACTAAACTTATAACTTAAGGAATGCCACCAAGATTGTAGAAAGTTTTTTAGACTAGATAACCTCCATGTTGTTACATGGTGGAACAGTTGGTGTCTAAATCCACAGGTCCAAATATTCTTTGCAAGTCTCTTCTGGCTCTATGAGCCACAGTGTTTCAACTCAAAATTACTTGCGGAAATATACCCTGACGATTCATTTTTCTCCTATTTAAAATATCTTCAAAGCCTTGCACTGTTTTCCTCTAATTTACGATACTAATTTTCAAGCCAGTATAGGTTATCCCAGGAAAATGAAGTCCACTGCGGTTCATTTTAATATATTTTCATATAATTTTTTCTGTTTTATAAGATAATAGGACAGATTTCCCTAAAATATTTAATACTATAATGCAAATAAATTCTAGCTTTAAAACTGTTCCTTTCAATAAAAGTAGGTAAAAGGTTTCTAAACTAACTATTCCATAAGGCCATCAAAAGGTCACTAAATGGCAACACCTTTATTACTCTCTTGTAACTAGCAGAGGCAGCATGGTTCAGTTTACTAACAGGAGAACAGATGCTGCCATCAGTTTAATGTGTGCCTGTAGGCAAATCACTCAACATCTTTGCATCTGCTTCTTCAACCATAAAAGAGGAAAAATGCTGCTGACCTGCCTCAAAGGGATGTTATAAGAAATAACTAATGATTATGAAACTTTACAAACATAATGTGCCATTTAAAAACCTAACTGTAGTGTTACAAAATCCTTTACAAACCACATATTCTGACTCTAAACATCTGCTGGGGTCACTGCCTACAGTGGTCTGTCCCAAATTAAACTTTCTAATAAGAGACAAGAACATTAGCTTCTTTAGAAGCAGCCATATAGCACAGGATGTTCCCTCACTACCTCTCACAGCTTACCTTTTAAAAGCAATCTCGGGACTTCCCTGGGGGTGCAGTGGTTAAGAATCCACCTGCCAATGCAGGGGACACGGGTTCGAGCCCTGGTTCGGGAAGATCCCACATGCCACGGAGCAACTACGGCCGTGCGCCACAACTACTGAGCCTGCACTCTAGAGCCCGCAAGCCACAACTACTGAGTCTGCACTCTAGAGCCCGTGTGCCACAACTACTGAAGGCCGCGCGCCTAGAGCCCGTGCTCTGCAACAAAAGAAGTCACTGCAATGAGAAGCCCGCGCACCGCAACAAAGAGCAGCTCCCGGCGCTCCGCAACTAGAGAAAGCCCGTGCGCAGCAACGAAGACCCAACGCAGCCATAAATAAATAAATAAACATTTTAAAAAAGCAATCTCATGCAATCAGATTTCATTAATAGTAGCTGTAATAATAATCCATAGGGTTATGAGAGGCTATTATAAATGTTACAGATGACTGGGACTATTCACCACCTAGTATACTAGATATTCAAATACATTAATAATACTTACTGAATATCTACTGAATGCTGAACACTGCTAAGCAAGCCCTATACATATCTGCCATAACATAAAGCTAAAGAAACACAGTGGTGACCTAAATAAATCATTTGGTGGTAGAGAAAATAGCACACTGAATGCAAATAAAACCTTGCTGAAGGCATCAAAAAAGAATGACACTGATCTGTTATATACTGATATAGAAAGATGTAAAAACAGCCACAGAACAATAGGCAAAATATAAGCCCATTTTTGTAAAACCAAACATATCAAAAAATACTCAGATGTCTGTTTATATGTTCAAGGAAAAACGTATGGAAGAATACACCCCAAACTTTTAAATCAAATTGCCAACAGGAAGTGAGAATGGGGAAGGTAATGACTTTTACTATTCACTGTATATATTACATTTCTGTAATTTTCAATATTTACAGCAAACTGTATTGCTTTTATAATTAAAAAAGAAAACTTATTTAATTTTGCTAGGAATAGAACTAGTTTAGAAAAGTATTTCCCCAAGTTGGAGCAGAGCAAAATATGAGGTGACTTACTAAGTTTCAAGAGCCCTCCGACACTGAGCCACTTTTTTTAAAAAAATCACTGAACATGGGACTTCCCTGGTGGTCCAGTGGCTAGGACTCCACGCCTCCACTGCAGGCGGCCTGGGTTCGATCCGTGGTCGGGAACTAAGAACCCGCAAGCCGCGGGGTGCAGCCAAAAAAAAAAAAATCAGTGAACAACTTTTAACAAGGATATTCAGATAAAAAATTGAAATGGGACCTCGGATGAGCGATACTTACCAAGATAAAACTGAAAATATAAAAAGCTAAATGTTTTAAAGACTCCCAAATAGGTGTAAGCCAAGCTGCCTCATTTAAACTTTGACAGCGACAGTAGCTGTCTATCGTCAAGCCTGTTCGGCTTTCCTTTTACTCTCTTGAGTAGAGACGCAGGCTTGGCAGGGGCCCCAGCACGCGTTCGCCCTATCCCCACAGGCTTGCCACGCTAGAGCAGCTTCAGGTGACTAACTGCCACATCACAACAGTGATCTGACCCTGAGAAGAAAAAAAATGTCCCCACATAAGCAAGTCTGGAGGTGTATGCCCACTTAGAAAGTGAAGATCTCCTGTGGCTCACTTAATGCAATAACCACCCTCTAGGCTTGGAAGTAAAATTTACTTTTCCCTTGAAAGAATCCCATCTGGGCAAGCGAGCAGCAA
This sequence comes from Hyperoodon ampullatus, assembly GCF_949752795.1. Classification (NCBI taxonomy): domain Eukaryota; kingdom Metazoa; phylum Chordata; class Mammalia; order Artiodactyla; family Ziphiidae; genus Hyperoodon; species Hyperoodon ampullatus. The sequence goes on along the minus strand of NC_136914.1, from coordinate 118,656,362 downwards.
ACGAGAAGAGAGAACAAGTATTGTATTTACTAAGAGAAGCTTCTGCATCAGGAAGTGCTAAAACAAATAAAGGTTTGAAATGGGAGCAAAGAGTTCTTAGAATAAAGAAATCTGGTTTTCACCTTCCACTGAACACTCTGTTTTTAAGGATTTCATAAAGACAGCAATAACAGGCTTTAATCTCAATCGCAAAATTGTAACTTCTTCCCCCAACTTCCAAATCAACCTTTAAGAGACTAGAGTCACTGCATCACCCCAAAAGCCTACTTAAATTCACAAGAGTTTACACATTCTTTCCATGAACTAATAATAATAGCTACAATTTTACATAATAAGTAATAACTTACCATGGAGTAGGTCTTGTTATTACACTTAGTCATCCCAACAGCCCCATGAGGTAAGTGCTACCACCATTCCTCATCTTAGACAAGCACACCAGCCTTCCTAGAGAGTTTAAGAAAACTGCCCACAACTTGGTAGCACAAGAGTCCCAATTCAATCCCAAGCAGTCTTGATGAAAGAATCCTCACTCTATCCATTTAAAACAGAAATGACAGGCTTTTACCAGAATAATGAAGCTACCATGTACTGACTGCTCAGAACAATGCCGAGCACAGCGTACGTCTAAAGTAATTTAATTTAGTACTTACACAACCCCGTGATGTAACCATTATTACCCCACTTTGCAAAAAATGAAACTGATGTTTACTTTCAATTCAAAAATAAATAACTTTACCTAAACTTCAACAGCAAAGTAAAGAACACAGAAAGACAGGAATGGCTACAAGACCTCTCTCTTTCCCAGCTATATGCTCTTAATGACTAAGCTACACGATTTACTGAGTACTTTAACTAAACAAAGTGGTTTTTATAGCCATTTTCAAGTTTAACTTTGACTATCAGTATGAGTTTTTTCTTTAAGTACCATTTGATCAAAGGTTTGGCAGTTTATTATCTTCATTTCTGCTATTAAAGAAAATAATAAAAAATTAGTGTGACTTTAAATGAAACTTATTAAACAGTTATCAATGACTATACTCTCATAAGCAATTACGCCCTGCAAGATTATCAAATTAGGAGACAGCAGTCTGTTACTTGTCAAAACCTTGACATAGGACTTTAGATATCCTAGAGTTAAGTCACACTGCCAAAAATTCATCTATTAATCAGAAAAAAATGGCTTAAATACGGAAAGTCTAAGTAAAGTATCCATCCCATTGTCCCATATGGACTGTAATCTGACACATTTGAATAGTAAAAGACTTTGTACGGAATTATTGTTCTCTTAATTAATAGCTAAATTTATAACTTAAAGGTGATACATTACTTTCTGTAAAGATTTTCTTCCTTCAAATCATAATAATAGCCCAGAGAATCAGGCTCTCTAACACCTGACTGCCAGCACCAATGTTAAGCTGGGAAGACACATCAGGCAGAGTAAGTAGAATTGTACACTTATCTCCAACTGTCCTAAAGCTCAGTGCATCTAGTTATTCACAGTTGGATATTATCCTCAGAGTAAGACAAGTGTTGTTTTAAAACTTGCTTTTCTGCCTCTTTTATTTTGTCCCTTTACTCCTATTAACCAGCCTAAAACATGACTGTTAGTATACAAGGTGAACATGAAGTTTGGTTTCTCTGTCTTTGTAAACTGACCCTAGCAGATCTTTTTATCTTCTGGTAAACTGTTTACATATTTTTTTAAACTCATTTTTCCTCCCCAAACTTGAATGCTGTCTCCAATCTTAGTATGAAAATTATCAGATTTCTAGAAACACGTTATCTTCCATGGAAAACTCGAATGTCAAGATTTCCTACACTCCTAAAAGAAGAGAAATGTAATAATTTTTATAACAAAAGCTCTTTCTTAAAATTAAGTTAAACATACTGATTAGTAGTTTTTAAGAGGTAACAAATATACTGTCTTATTTTGATGTAAAGTAAATAAATGAAAAAGTTCAATCATCTTGGGAACAAAAGCTCATTATTTATAGCTTATGTTTCATTCAATGTCCACTAGGTTTAAAGAAGGCCCAACTAAAAGAAATAGTGACACATTTGTTTTTTTAATATTTTGTCTTTTATATTCAAATTAAGTTACAAGCTAAAAGTGATGCTTTGCACTTAGGTAATCAATACAAATTTTAAATAATTCTACTTGCAGTATATGCCTTATCAAAATCCACGCCTTCTAGAATCTGCAACATTTAAATATCAAAAAGATTTTGATCCTTTTTGACCCACAGATGACTGTGGGTGTCATCTTACACAGAATACTAGTGCATGCGTCTCATGAATGTAGAAACATCCTTGTTCTGTGACACCAAAATGAAGGCGGCAGCAGCAGTCCTGTTTTTAAACAATTCAACAAGAATGAAAGGCTCCAACGCTTCTAAACGTCTGTTACTAAAAAGCTAACCAAGCTGACTCTTGAACAACACCAGGTTAAGGGCGCAGCTGAAAATCTCGCTATAACTTTACAGCTGGCCTTCCTTATCTGCAGTTCCATATTCTCAGATTCAGCCAACCACACACTGTGTAGTACGACTGTAGTATTCACTGCAAAGAATTCTCGTCTAAGTGGACCCAAGCAGTTGAAACCCATGCTGTTCAAGGGTCCACTGTATAGCATACCTACATTTTGTTTACAGCCACATTTCACAGAGCAATATACCAGTCAGCATGCTTCACAAATATAAAATATACCTTATAAATTTATTAAATATAAATGTTTACTTCCAAAAATTACGCAGCCCTAACTTCATCATAAAATCCCAATTTTCCAGTTATTCAGCCAAAACATCTTGGTATCCTCCTTGCCTTTCCTCTGCATTCAATCTGACAAGAACTCCTTTTGGCTCTACACTCAAACCACATCTAGAATCTGACCATTCCGCACCTCCCTCACGGTGGCAGCCAGCCACCATTCCTTATAACTACACCTTCTTAACTGGTCAGGTTCTATCCTGTAGATTTGCCTACAGCCTGTTTGTAACACAGCAGTCAGTGATCCTTTAAAAATATAATGAAAATCTGCCACTCTGTAATGAGACTGCATCACTCCTCTGTTCCAAACCCACAACTGCTCCCTATTTCTATCAGAGTGAAAGCCAAAATCCTCACAAAAGCCTGCAAGGTCCCAGGTGATGTGATCTGATCTGCTCCACCCCCAGCCTGCATCCCCCTTACCTGTCTGACCCCGTCCACTCCCGATCTCTTCCTTCCTTCCTTCCTTCCTCCACTCCAGCCACCCTGGCCTCTGTGCACTTCACTGAACATGTCCAGATGCCTTTGAAGCTACATGACTTGCTCCCTTACATCCTTCCATCACGCATTTGCACAAATGTCTTCTCAATGAGCCCTACCTGACCATCTCACTTAGTGCTACAACCTGCCCACTCCACAGTCCCAATCCTCCTTACCGAGCTCCCCGCTTAGTGCCCTACTGCTGACCACCTAACAGGTTAGATAATCTACTTACTATGTTTATTCTGATTTGTGTGCCCACCTCCCCACCTTAAAAGGTAACATCCGCAGGGCCAGGACTTTCTACCTGTCCTGTTCCCTGATATATCCTAAATGGTTAGGTCAGAGACTCGCACGTAAGCATTCAGTAAATGTTGAACTAATTTTTTCTTCTGCCACACTGAGAAGCAGTGGGGATGAACCCGTGCCACTGGCAGTGGAAGTGCGGAGTCTTAAACACTGGACCGCCAGGGAAGCCCCAAGTGAATTTTTTCAATGTCCAACTTCTTGGTGGCCATTTGCCACAGCAACACAAAACATCTGAAGTCCAACACTCAGCTCTCAACAGGGTTACCACAGGTAGTATCACCACGCTGAAAACTGAAAAGTCCACTCCTAGGACGCCCCCCAAAACTGAAAATACATGTCCACACAAAAGCTTGTAAATCATGTTCACAGCAGCATTATTCATAATAGGCAAAAAGTGGAAATAATCCACATGTCCAACAACTAATAAACAGATTAACAAAATGTGGTACATCCAGAAAATGGAATATTATTCAGCAATAAAAAGGAATGAAATACTGACGTATGCTACAAAAATGAATGAACCTTAAAAATATTATGCTAAGTGAAAGAAGTCAGACACAAAAGGAATACTGTATGATTCCGCTGCTAGGAAATGTCCAGAATAGGCAAATTCTTGGAGACAGAAAGTAGGTTAGTGATCGCCAGGGGAGGGGTAAAGGGAAGAGAGAACTCTTTGGGGGGAAGGTGAGAATGTTCTGGAGTTAGACAGTAGTGATGGATACACAATCTTGTGAAAAGCCTAAGCAATACTGAATTGCATACTTTAAAGGGTGAATTTTACCTCATTTCCTAAAATTCAAAGCAAAAACAAAAACAAAGGACTGCTCAGCTCAGTGTTCACTGCTCACCAGTAAGGGAAGGCTAAGAGTTGGGAACGGCTTCTTGACTACACTCAGTTCCAAGAATCCCATCCACCAACTAATCACAGCAAAAAGATTTTTATTTAAAGGGGCCAGAGATGGGAGGGTTAGTCATCTATAAGCAGCAAGCAGAACCGTTCCCTCACACCCCATCCATCAGAATTCTAGGTCCCCACCTTCAGTACATCCATCTCCCACACCTGGTCCCCCACCATCTCTCTCACCAGAACTGACGCACAACTCACCTCCTGCTTCCGCTTTTGCTGCCTACACTCTATTCTCCACACAACCACTTCACTCTCTTGCTCCAGACTCTGCAGTGACTTCCTAGCACACTCAGGTTTTACTCTAAGTCCTTGCTGTGGCCTACATTGTTCCGGCCCTTGTGACCTCTCAAGCCTCATCTCCCACTCCAGCCCTAAAGGCCACCTTCCTGTTCCTTAAACATCTCAAGGTCAAACAATCTAATCTAGAGCAACACTCTCGGTCACTCTACCCTCTTATCCTGATTCGGCTTCACTTGCCTTCGTACCACTTATCACTTCTTTTTTTCTGGTTTGGTGTCTGTCTACCCTAATACAGTCGACCATTGAACAATGTAAGAGTTAGGGGCGCCACCACCCCCACGCAGTAGAAAATCCATGTATAACTTCTGACTTCCCCCAAACTGAACTATTACTAATCCAATGTTAACCAAAGCCTTACCAGTAACATAAAAAGTCGATTAACACATATTTTGACTGTTATATGTATTTTACAGTAAAGTAAGCTAGAGAAAAGAAAATACTAAGATCATAAGAAAGAGAAAATATATTTACACTGCATATTTGTATTTATCAAAAATCCACACATAAGTGCAGTTCTAGGGTCGACTGTAGACAGTAAATCCACAAGAATTCTTATTTTGTTTACCGCTGTATCCTCAATACCTACAACCATGTCTGGTACAAAGAAGGCACACAATATCTCTTCAGAGACTGAATTTACAAGCTAAGTTAGCAAAAACACACTCTTCAGTGTAATATGTACTCGTCTAGCATACTTTTCAAAATTACAATAAGCAAAGGATTAGAAATTTGGACAGAAAACAAGTTGGTATTTTATAAAATTACCTGTTCATCAAAAAGACCACAAATTTATAGCACAAAATACATTTGCCATATTATGGGTCTAAATCCCTTGAAATATTATGAATATTAACTACAGGTTAACATTCACACTGGATTAAGCAAGCCTCTGCTTTCTCTTCACTCGACCTGCTCTTACCCTTACATCTTAATTAGTAAGTCCACCTGGATGTGGACCTCCTACAGGTCCCTTAAATACTCAGAACCTTATTCATGTTTACTCCAGTGACAGCATGACTCAAATGACGATAACATCTGTCTCATGCCCCAAGAGAGAAACCTCCATCTTCTCCCACCCCAGGGTGAGTTATTAGCCCTGAATTCTACGTCCTAGGTATTTCAGATCTATTCCCTCTGTTCCGCTCCCACCACATTAGTTCAGGTCCTTATTCACTTCTCACTTTGACTTATCACCTGGAATCTCCAGACTTTCCATTCAGATCTCCCTTCTGACGTATTCACTACAATACTACCAAAGTGATCTCTCTACAGTACAAACCAGTGTCTTTACCTTCAGCAGTTCCATGTAGCTTTCGAGAATATTTTCAACTCCCTAACTTAACTTCATCTCCCATCACTGCCCTCCTATTCCCACCCCAAATACAACACGCTTTAAGTTAATCCAGCCATAGTGAACTACTTACAGTTTCCAGATACCTCATCTTGTTCTTTCCTTTATTTTCCAATATGTTGTTCCCTATCTGAAACACTGTCTTCTACTCTTCTTCCCTAGCAAAAGCTTTAACCCTCAGCTTAGATGCCAGTTCCACCAGAGAACTTTCAATGGCTCTCTGCTTTAAGTGTCCTCTTATGTCCTCCCATTGCACTTATCACAAATACTGTATATTGCAAAAAATACTCTTATAATTCAATATGCACTTTGCTTCATTTTTCTGCGTCTTCAACTAAATTGTGAGCTCCCTGACAGCAGGTCTGAGAGCGTATTTACCTTCATGCCACACTGCCTGACACATGGAAGAGGTTGTTGTTAAATGAATGATTTATAAAAGGGGGAGGAAGAAAGGAAGGGAGATGGGGAGAGGGAGGGAGCAAAGAATAAGGAGGAAGAAAGGAAGGAAAGGTAGAAGAGAAAGAGGGAGGGAGGGATCCAGAAAGAGGAAAGGGAAAAGGAAGGGGGGGGAGGAAGGGGAAAGGGACTGAGAATACTCACACAAGCAAAGGATGTTAAAAAAGGCACTTGTAATCAATCCATTATTTTTATGTGGTCTCAGGCAGTGATTACTGAGGAGAGAACGGTACATCTGAAAAAGCCCATCTCCCCAGATCCTAAGTACAACCACCTAAATCACTTATCCCCTAAAGATTCTGAAATGTCTATTCTATCCAGCCCATTTCCACTTCAAAATTTACTGCAGTGTAATGAGAAATGTTAATAACCTGCACAATAGAAAAGCAAAAAAAAAAGTTTTAGAAAAAAGTAGGAAATGTATCTGACATAATTAAGTCTTAGAATTATTTATAAACGTCAATAATCTATTATTTCCTGATAATGTGCTATCGGTGACATTGAAAGGTTTACCAAAAAGATGAAAAATAAACTGAACATAACACCAACATCATGATCTATGTTAAAGCACAAAATTGCTTTTACGTTATAGTCATATGTCTCAAAAACACACTGGGCAAAAATACCATGAGATACAGTATATTCGTCAGTAAAGGGGCCTTATTTATTTATTTATTTAAGTAAATTCTAACAGGAAAATTGCTTCTAAAACATATAGCACTTAAAATGCTACATATATTTTTCCTTGTTTGGGGACTTTAAAGCAACAACCAAAAAAGTGTACTCCTACACACTTTCAATTGCCTCAATACACTATCACTTAATAAAATTTAATTCTGTGACTAGTAGGACACATACTACAAACTTAAAAGCTTGCTACACAATACAAATCTGTTTGATAAGATCCGATAATTGGCATAAGTCCTTCTACAGCTCAGTTGTCATTACAATATAGAAACTGGGAACACACAAACCAGAAAATCTAAGTCTAATATAATCAATACTACATACTTTTTGAATTGCAATTTTGTTAAAGCAAAATACCAATCATGGGCAGCCTCTCAACTTTCCCAACATAAAAAATTAAGTTGAAAGAAATAAGCTACATCTTTAGGACTTCTGATTACTAGCAGATTCCCAAAGAGAGGACTTACTATACTGACAATAACAGAAGTTCTTCTTTCATAAAATTAGAAGATTACTTTAACAATTCTTTCCTTTCAACATTACTAGTAACTTTTTTTATAAGCCAGTAATAATGGAAATGCTGAGCCCTTAAAATGAGTAGTTCTAAAATGATACCAAAATATTTGCATTTGCCTAATACCGTGAAACTTTCAGGGCTGAAGCTTCCAACGTACTTTCATTTTTTTAAACAGATAAGTTGAAGGGAAAAAAAAAAAAAGGAAATGAAAGGAAGAAAGAAAAGGTAAGAAAATCTAAAATCTAAAAAACCTTCAACTTACTACATTTCTTTTAATCAAACATTAACAGAGTGCTCGAGATGTGCCAGGCACTACACTGGAAACTGTGACAGATTACAACATTTATTCCAAACTAAATCCTGTATTAATCTACTTCTGAACTTATTATATATTATTCAACCCAACACTTTTCTTAAGAAATTGTTGTCCAACACCAAAGAAGATATATAGTTTTCCCTGATAAATGTACTTGTCACTGATTCATACAGGTCACAGACGATGTAGCTAGCATCTGTGATTAACAAAAGGGATTCACTTCTGAAACATCACTGTTTTTTCATTTACATGAAGGTGAAATAGTAATTCAGCAGATATAAACTGTTTCAGGTAGGAGTTTACAGCACCCCAAACTCAAGAATAAAAAAACCTAAAAAAAAACCCCAAAAAACTGGATGAAATTTAATTACTTTGTATAACTGATAAATATTTAAGTGGCCACAGCTTTCACTTTCTACCATAAACACAAGTATTGCAAATCTTAATCTGAATGCAGTACTATGAAAGCGGTCCCGATTCTGAAGAGAAATAAATTTTTTTAAAAAAAATTCAAAGGAACTATCAAAAGTAGATGACACCCATATTTTAACATACTAACTGTTGCATTTCTATCCTTGTGAAAACCCTGTACTCCTTTCAAGCACTTGTGAATTTGTAATGGATGAAAAATATCTGCTAGTCTCTAAGTTCCACCAGTTGAATCTAGACATTTCAGATATCTAAGGCTTTTCATCCTCAAGTGCGTTAAAAAATATGACAGCATTCAATTACATATTCTCTAAAGTGAAAAAAGAAAACCTGTCCTTTTATTACTATAATTTCTTCCACCATTTAAGTAGATTGTACTTTTTAGACAACATGCTACATTCAGTTAACATGTTTACATTTAAGAGGAACCTGACCATCGGTTTTCCACGTCGGTTTTATCACAATGCAAGAGAGCATCTGATAATTTAGAGACCAAATGGATCAGGAGAGGAAAACACACCATATAATCCTAAATCCCCGGAAATACGAGGAACATCTGCTATCTCTGAGTTGTCTAAAGATCACCAACATTTTCCTGAAAAATCTTTCGATTAAGATTATATTTGATTTCGCTAATCTAATAGGTCTTCTACTAAAAATTCAGAGTGCTGTTCACACAATAAATGAGATGTTCTTTCATCGGCGTAACCGATAGAACCACAGTACGGTTCAGTTTCTAGAGTCAGATTACTTGACCTGCTTTTTTTTTTTTTTTTTTTTTTTTTTTTTTTTTTTTTTTTTTTGCGGTAGGCGGGCCTCTCACTGTTGTGGCCTCTCCCCTTGCGGAGCACAGGCTCCGGAGCACAGGCTCAGTGGCCATGGCTCACGGGCCTAGCCGCTCTGCGGCATGTGGGATCTTCCCAGACCGGGGCACGAACCCGTGTCCCCTGCATCGGCAGGCGGACTCTCAACCACTGCGCCACCAGGGAAGCCCTTGACCTGCTTTTAAAACACTTAAATTCACGCAGTTATTCCTATCATTCATTCCCTGAAAAAAGAGAGATTCTATACGAGGAAAAAAACATCATTCTCAGCGAGATATCCTATAACCGGCTCCAAGTCCACAGCAAAGCCCACCGAGATCCACGGCAGCTGACCCCCGTCGTCCCCGGGGACGAGCTCGGGCCCCAAGCCACCCCACACACCTTCCTCGGCAAAACTCGGGGGTCGCTCACACGACCCCGATCAAACTCCCCACTTCCTGGATCCTCTAGCCCCCGAGGCTGGCTTTCTGGAGGCGATCTTACCTTCATGATGATCCTGGGGCCGCGATCCCCTCTAAAACACCAGATTCACCTGCACCTGGAGGCGAAACAAAAGACACCCCGTCAACACCACGGGCACCCCTCTGCACCGGCGGAGGCGGAGGGAACCGTGCGAAGCCTGCACCCCGACAAGGAGCCGAAGGAGGCGTCAGTCCCCGAACCACCAAACGCCGAGCCGGGGCCCCTTCTGGCCCCGCCATCCCCGCAAACCCGACCACCTACACAGCTCGACAGCTTCCCGTCCCCATTGTCGGGACCGACGGAGTTTCCCGTCTCCGACAATGACGCCATTTCTGTCAGAGAAGAAACTCACTACAAACCCGGGGGCCGGCGCGGGGTCAACCGCCCTCCTGCCCGCGGGCCTGCGCGCCGGCCCGGCCGCTCCCCCTCGGAAGGTGCGGGGTGCGTCCAAGCGGGCGCGGGCCGGGCCTCGGGGAGCACGGCGGGGGCGGCGGACCCGCCGGAGGGCCGCGGGCTACACCGACCCGCCGCAGAGCCTCAGCCCACGTCCCGCTCCAGGGCGGACACCGACAAGTGCGAGCGGGATCCACGTCTGCCGGCCGCGGGGACGGCGAGAGCGCCGAGGGGCCGGGCGGCGGCAGAGCCCCCCCCACCGGTCGGGGCCCCCCACCGCGGCTGAGGGGCACTAAAGCGCCGAGTGTGCGGCCGCCAGGGTGGGGGGCGACTCGGACTCGGCAACTGCGGGGGGGGAGGGGGGCGGCGCGAGTTCCTCGGAGGCCGAGGCCCCGAATTGGGGCGCCGAGGGACACCATCCCAACGATCTTCCCCGGCTCCCCGGCCGGGCCCAGTGACTCCCCCCGAAGACCCCCTTACGAGACAGCGAAAGCCCCAGAAAATGCCCCTACCTTCCTCAGAGGCAAGCTCCGACCCTGGCACGTCCAGAGTCCCCTCCCCTGCTCCCCCCCAAAACCAGCAGGCCCGGGGGAGAGATGGGGGAAGAAGGGCGGCGGGTCCAGCGGTGGCTGAGGCTGAAGCTCCGGCTCCTCCTCCTCCCGCGGCGGCGACTGGTACCTTTGTTTGGCGGCCGCTCGGGCTCCCTCGCTTGGGGGAGGGGGACGACGAAAAATCCCTCCTGGACTGGAGGTCCGGGCCCCCAGTCGCGCTGCCCTGCAGAGGACGGCGGCGACAGACCCTCTGCGACTCCCTCCGGGCAAAGGTCCAGGCGGTGGCCGTGGCGGCTGCAAGCTTAAGCGAAAGAGTCTCCCTCCGCTCCGGCGCCTAAGCTCCTCACTCCGGACTCGACTGACGGGCAAACATCGCTTTCCCCCCACCCCAAGTGCCCCCCCTTCCCTCCTTTCTCCCCTCCCCTAGACTTTTTTTCCCCTCCCCTACCTCTTTCCCGGATGGCCTCTTAGACGACCTCGGATTGGTTAGACTTCTTTAGAACCCGCCCATACACTGTTCCTATTGGTCCCCGCGATACAAACAACGACGCCATTTTCCCACCAGTTCTATGGAAACAGAAAGTTACGCCTCAAAGCTCCCCGGGAAATGTAGTCCAGCCTCTGGGGCCAATGCGCGAGGCCTTGCCCCTGAGAACTGCAAGACCCGCAACGCCCCGCGCCTACGTGAGACAGGGAAGGGGGGGAGGGAAAGGGGGCGGGGCGACAAAGCAAAGGGGAGGTGGCAACGACGCCTGCGCAGTGTGAGCGGGATGGCGCATTTTTTTGCACCGAGCAATGCGGTGTCGCTGGCGGGTGAGGAGGGCGGAGAGTGCTATCGTGAAGTGAGGGGAGGGATTCATGTAGGCATCCGGGGGAGCCTTGTTCTGAACTATAAGGTGGGAAGTTGATGCTGCGTACTGCTACTCCCGGACCCCCGGCGTGAAAGTTGTGATATCATCCTCGAACCGTGAGTGGCTGTGGTGGCGGCTGGGGGAAACCCGGATGGGGAGTGAGGGTGGGGGAGGTTGGGAGGCGGAGCTGAGAGGAAAGAAAGAAAGGAGGGTGAGGACCCGGATGCTGAACCGGATTGTGTCTGAATTTTCCATCCTCTCGCTGGAGAAGGGGAGGAGCGGTAGGGGACCCCGCGGAGTGGAAGGGGGCCTCGGGGCGGCGAGGAAGCAGGAACCTCACCGACCCTACGGGCTCTGCTAGACGGAGTCGGCGTTGGAAGCCCTTCTGCCAAGCCTCTGTGGAAAATATGCCTCGAAGTTATTTAAATTCCCTCCATGCACCTCTCCAGCAATTGACTTCACACCCATCCATCGTCTCCCGGAGTTCGAGTGGAAGGATGTACTCCGCGCTTCACAGCGGCGCTTACACTTTGTCGATTTAGCAATTCTGAAAACAGACCCATCCCTTTTTTAAAAATTACTTTGCACGATATTTTCACTTTTCTGTGCGTGTGCCCGGATTTCGTCCTCTAACGCATTGGAAGGTACTCGCCTTACGTCCCTTCGTTCATATCGTCTTTCCCACATTTGAACGCCACCGCCTGGTGTGGTCCCTGCCTTCGTGAACCTGAGCCTAGTGAGACAGGCAGGATGGCCACACAAGTCAGTGTGATATTGCAACAGGTGTGAGTGCCACGAAGGAGAGTTTCGTGGTGATAAGAGAATTGGAAATAGGGAGTTTGCCTTAGGGAGGTGAGGGAAGGCTTTCCCGGGGGAGTGAGGATCGAGCCGAGAGTGGAAGGGTTAGCGGGAGTTAACTACGGAAAGAACATTCCAGAGAGAAAGAACATCACGTTGGAAAGCCTTCTTCCAGGAGGGAGCTTTTTAAACCATGAGGAGCGGCTGGGCCGGGGGGTGGTGGGGGGGCGCGGGGCTTGGCTGTCCGAACCTGATACGCTATGTGAGGGAGTTTTGTTTTTATCTAAGAGCCATGGGATAACTTCGGAGGGTTGCCAGTCAGAAGGGAGATAGGACCAGATTTTAATTTCGAAAAGGTCACTGGCTGAAGAGTAGAGGACCAGGGGGATATTGCTTCAGTAGTCCACACGGAGGAGAGAATCTGATTTTGTGTTAATTAATATTCATCATGTGTTGTTTGAACAAATGTAAAGCAGTTTCCCAGTTTTGAAAATGAGTAGTTTCAGACTCTCACAGAGGCATCCTGTGGTGGTTCGTTCTAAAACTAGATTAGACACAACATTGTAAATCAACTATACTTCGGTAAAATAGTTTAAAAATTAATGACTTTTAAAAAAGTAAATTAGTAGAGTTCATGTAACACATTAATGCCTCTTTATATTCGGGTCCAGTATGTGATAGCTGAAATTTCTAGGTGTGATAAATTGGAGTCTTTTGGGTTAAAAAAGAAGAAGAGAAGAAGAGCCAAATCAGAGTATATGCCACGGTAATGTAGAAACCCTCAGACTCTTTTAGAAGACAGGAAACTTTCGTTTTCGGTACCTAGCAAAATTGAGGCTTCTGTGTTTTCCCACTGTTGAGAATACTTGCATGCAAACATTCTCTGGGGAAGGAACATTAATTGATTTATTTGTTAAGTGAGTATTCTTAAACTTAGCTGAGTGAGCAAAGGAAAGAATGATTTTTTAAAGTTCATAACTAATATTTTCAGTCGAACAAAACATCAACCAGCTAAGCCCTAAGAATTGAAACAGATTAGCGCTGAAAATCTGTCTAGCGGTGTATTGTTGTTACTGATACAGAGACAAAAGAGAATTATTGAAAGTTGGTCTTACTGATTTTTAAGTTAAGTCATACGTGTTCTGGAGGCTGTGAAAAAGATAAACATAATTTTCTCAACCTAGTTGGGAAGAGATGGCTACTAACTGGCTTAAATAGAATAGTATATGAGATGCTTTTTTAAAATTCTACTTTTAATTCTGTTCAATAATCTTTTAACCTAAGTGATTATTCTTCCTGCGCATCATCTTTTCTTTCTTTAATCTCTTAAGAATAAGATAATCTGTGTCAAACTTTAAACTGTATAGGTAATAGGTTACTAAACTAGTATTTGGATTATTTCAAAATATTTTCTGAGCTTTTTTCCCTTGCAACATACTTAACATTAATTGTCGGTCAAGGCAGATGTAGAAGTTTCCTATATGAAAGGTTTCTCTTAGGATTCATATTGCTGAAAGGATTTCCTTTGGGAAGTGCCGATTTTTTATTATTGTTTCACCTAGATACTCAAGAGTAGACTACAGAAAATACACTTTTCAATCTTTTAGGCTCATGATCCTAGAGACCAAATCATTGTCCCAAGAAGCAAAAGAAAGTAGACAAAGGTGAGAAACCTTCTAAAGTGTGCCAATTAGAAATGAAAACTCTCTCCCATCCCCCCAAAAAGAGAAAAAACAACAAAAACAGAAATGAAGACTCCTCATAGGAGGACAAACAAAAATATCAATAGATATTTACAAAGAAATAGTAGAGAGTCAATAGCAAAGGGGGATTCTAGGAAAACTGAGTGATGTTCTAGGAAATATTGAAGTAAATATAAAATTCAAAATAGTAAGTCACTACAGGGGAATATTTTTAATAATATAATTGCACTCAAGTAAATGCATGTCTTAATCAGAATGTCTAAAATGGATTGATTGTGAAGAAAATGCAGAATAGGATTTTCTGCATTTATTTTAAATACACAGTTGACCCTGAACAACATGAGTGGGAACTGCTGGGCTCCACTTATACCTGGATTTTTTTTTAATAAATACATACTACAGTATTACATGATTTGCACTTGGTTGAATCTGTGGCTGCAGAAGATTTTCAGTTGTGTGTGTGTGTGCGGAGGGGGGGTGTTGGTGCCCCTAACCCCACTGTTGTTTAAGGGTCAAATGTATAAAACATACTCATTTATTTTTTTAATTTTTTGCGGTACGCGGGCCTCTCACTGTCGTGACCTCTCCCTTTGCGGAGCACAGGCTCCGGACGCGCAGGCCCAGCGGCCATGGCTCACGGGCCCAGCCGCTCCGTGGCATGTGGGATCTTCCCAGACCGGGGCATGAACCCGTGTCCCCTGCATCGGCAGGCGGACTCTCAACCACTGTGCCACCAGGGAAGCTGCAAAACATACTCATTTTAATGCTCTTAGAAAAACAAGTATGTTTATTAATTTATGTGTTTATTATGTGTTTATTAATTTGTGTGTTTATTAATTTATATGTTTATTTATAAATAAGTATGTTTATTTAATTTATTTAACTTAATTCAGTTAAGTATAGAAGTATCTAATTCTGTTGTTTTCTTTTGATGTTGATGTCAACAATTTAAGCCTTTTATGGTTGATAAAATAGGACAGGCTTTTAATGTAAGTTTTATAACTAAGGAAACCACTTAAAATCCAGGTGAACACCTTGACCAATATAATCACTTAAAAGAAGACTTTGATATAATTTACATATCATATAGTTTACCCATTCAAAGTATTCAACTCAGTGTGTTTTGTTATATTCACAAGGTTGGGCAACCAGCACCACAATCTAATTCTGGAACATTTTGATCCCCCCAAAAAGAAACCCCCATTAGCAGTCACTCTCTCTTCCCCCCACCCCAGCCCTATGCAATCATTAGTCTACTTTCTGTCTCTATAGATTTGCCTGTTCTGAACATTTCATATAAATGGAATCATATAATATGTGACCTTTTGTGACCATCTTCCTTCACTTAGCATAATGTTTTCAAGATTACATAGGTGTAGAATTTTCATTTAAAACCAAACTGAAAGTTTACTTTTACTAAAACACCTTGAAATACAAATACAAGTTCCTTTGCACTTTGATACTCAGGTAATTTAGTTAACTACATCATCTTTATGTTTCTCCTTTTTTACAGATCAGCTTTGAAATTAAAAAACAATGGAGAAGACTCAAGAAACAGCCCAAAGAATTCTTCTAGAACCTTACAAGTACTTACTTCAGTTACCAGGTAACAGTTTAGTTATAGTACATATAGGGTCATCTATATAAAGTAATGGTCATTTAAATATTTGCATACAGAAAAGGTTAGAATTGCCAGCTCTTGAGAGTTTCTGTTTTCTATTTTGTAAGAAGATACATATGAGGAAAATAATAATAAACTTTTACAACTTTTTGTTCTTAAAAGGCACGTTTTTGAGGCACCCCTTTAAAAATATCCAATTTTATAACAACTAAAAAAAAAAACCACTTAAAACATTTGAGTATCTCATTAGAAGTTTTATTCTTTATGGATGCCACACATTCCTATTCCCTACTCTTTAGATATTAGGGGATGTTCTGCCAATTTGTGAAACAAGAAACTTCACTTAACTTCCCTGTTCAGGTTTTCCATGATCACATACACTGCATTTCTTATACTACTAGTTCCTTTAAGAGACAAATAGTAAAGCATCCAAAGCACATTACTTGGAAGCATAGCCCACATTATTCCTGTATAAAGATGAGTCACTTGAACATGGCTTCCTAAAGAAATACCTGCCTAATCATATGTAAGTGCTTGTTTTATTTTGCTCTTTTATTTTTTTTTTAAGCTTTTCTGGGAAATGATAGTAGCAAGGAAAAACTCATGCATGTGATAAGTGTGGCTTCTTGTAATAAAACTTCATGTATAAACCAGTTACTAAAAGGTGATAAGTTGGGACTTCCCTGGAAGTCCGGTGGTAAGGACTCTGCACTTTCACTGCCGAGGGCCCGGGTTCAATCCCTGGTCAGGGAACTAAGATTCCACAAGCTGCGCAGCATGGCCCCCCCCCCAAAAAAAAAAAAAAGGTGATAAGTTGACAACTATAGAAACCCATTTAGCCCATAGTGTGGCTCAACTGGAGTGATGATCTCAACTCAATCACAAAAAGTTTTTCATTTCTGTTCTAAAGTGCACACTTTTCTTGATGAGCACTCCTCAATGGCATTTCTATTCTTCATGAGTCTGGGGAGGATAAGTGCTGTTGTCTGAGCCAGAAGAGTGGTAGCTCCCTACCTCCACCTTGGAAACCATCATGATTAGTGTCATTTCTATTCTGGCAGACCCTCATGGAGACATACTTGTTAATGTCAATGCTTCAAAAGAATGGAGGAGAGACAAGCGGAGAATGCAAGGGAAAAGTTGCCTACTGTTTAAGAAAAAGCCAAGAGACTGCTTTTGAGTGACATTTATTCAGCAGCCAGTAACTTTACTTATTTTAGAGTCTCACATTGAGAAAGGTAGCACTATTTCTCCTGTACTCTTCCCACCTATTGCTGGACTTACTTTGTTACACGCTGGCAAACACTGGTTGGAACTGGGCTACCATAAAACATGCTAGTTACCAGTGATGACAAGTGTCCAACTAGCACCACCCAGCGTCTCTGCTCCACTACTGTGCAGAACAAGGACTGCCTATAGTTACATTTTAACAGTAATGCTTACCTGTGTAATGAACTACTTCTGTAACATTTTTTTTAATCCTCATTATTTGGAAGTAATGTTTTAGGCCATTAGATAACATATTTAAGACTCTCATTAGGTATCCCATCTTTTTATTTTTCAAATTAAATATACTCTTGCACCCATGATACAATAGAACCTCAAAAGAGTTTTCTAAAGAAAGGGGAAACTGTGTTATGCATAAAGTATTTTTCACAGAGAGCTTCAAAGTTACTAAAGTGACTTAAAGATGGGCCAGGCCATTTTTTCTATTGTAAAGTTACTCTTGTTGAAAAGAGGTTATAATAATTAATAATTGTTGATATTAGGATATTCTGAAATTAGTGAAGTAGAATGACTTTTATTTATGTTTCTTTATTTACCCTAGTGTAGAAGTGTAGGTCCCCAGGCCTTTGCAGTGGGAGGTGGAGGGTGGGTTTTGAAATGGAGGAAGAAGAGGGCCTGCAGAAAGGGAGTCAGTAACGTTAAAGTCTTAACAAGGAAACAGTAATTACTGTAATATTAAAACAAAACCTGAGGGGACTTCCCTGGCAGCGCAGTGGTTAAGAATCCGCCTGCCAATGCAGGGGACATGGGTTCGAGCCCTGGTCCAGGAAGATCCCACATGCCACGGAGCAACTAAGTCCGTGTGCCACAACTACTGAGCCTGCGCTCTAGAGCCCATGAGCCACAACTACTGAAGTCCTTGCACCTAGAGCCTGTGCTGCGCAACAAGAGAAGCCACCGCAGTGAGAAGCCCACGCGCCGCAACGAATAGTAGCCCCTGCTCACTGCAACTAGAGAAAGACCATGAAGCAATGAAGACCCAACACAGCCATAAATAAATACATAGATACATACATACATACCTGAGTACCTGTAAGTTAAGCCATTTATTGTACTGTTTTCTAAATACATTCTGAAGTGAAGGGGGAAATGTGCCTGCACATTGATTCTCTGTTCTTCATCTTCTTTTTTTAAGGTGATAGGGTTACTTTGCTCAGTTGTGCCTTCTCAG
The DNA here is from genome assembly GCF_949752795.1 of Hyperoodon ampullatus. Lineage (NCBI taxonomy): Eukaryota > Metazoa > Chordata > Mammalia > Artiodactyla > Ziphiidae > Hyperoodon > Hyperoodon ampullatus. Next base: position 118,638,183 of record NC_136914.1, on the reverse strand, counting down.
TATAGCCCAGATTGACCTTTGTCAAACTGGAAAGTAAATCAGAAGGATAAAGGATATAATTGCTACTCAGACCACATTCTAAGTGTTAGTAGACAGAGGATACTGCTTCCAGAGCCCTAAGAGATCCTTCCGTTTTAGACTTCTTACAGAAAGTGAAACTTGTTCCATTTGGGTATGTGATGAAGGTGTGTGTATTCATTTGTTTGGCTGATTGGTGCAGAGAAAACACAGATAGGACTCAAAAAATATTGTTTTTGTTCACTGAAACTTTATGTAACTATTTTCCTGAAACCTAATCTGAAATTAGGGCGTTACTGTGCATTCGCTTTAGCAGGAAGCTCATAGAAAGAACATTTTTATTAAATGAACTGGTGGTTTTTATCTACCATTCCTTTATATTTGGGCTAAAACGACTTCTAATGGTGACTACTACCCAAAGACCTCTCTTGAGCTTTCTGTGTAAGAAAAAGATAATATTGAAAAACTAATGGCCCTAGTCAAAATAAAGAGATTAACTTTTGACTAAATTCAGGATGTTAAAAGGGGATACTTCATGGAGTGGTAATTCACTTTGATAGGAAAGAAGCAGAGCTGTCCAGTCTCTAAAATCTTAATATAAAGGAATGGTAGATAATTTTAAGAGGTAATTCTATAAGGTAATTCAATAGCAAAGTACATTTACTTAAAAATACCTATAGTTGGGCTTCCCTGGTGGCGCAGTGGTTGAGAGTCCGCCTGCCGATGCAGGGGACATGGGTTCATGCCCCGGTCCGGGAAGATCCCACATGCCGCGGAGCAGCTGGGCCCGTGAGCCATGGCTGCTGAGCCTGTGCGTCCGGAGCCTGTGCTCTGCAACAGGAGAGGCCACAGCAGTGAGAGGCCCGCAAACCGCAAAAAAAAAAAAAAAATATTCCTTTCAGTTACATTGTATATTGGACTAGTAAGTTAGAAAAAAGAAAAAGGAGCTATCCCAAACCATCCATTTGATGTTAGAGGAAAGTATAGTAAAAAGGAAAACTAAAAGGAAAACAAACAAAAACAAAAAAATACCTATAGTTATATATGGAATGGATAAACAGCGAGGTCCTACTGTATAGCACAGAAAACCATATTCAGTATCCTGTGATAAACCATAATGGAAAAGAATATTTTAAAAGAGAATGTATATATATGTATAACTGAATCACTTTGCTGTACAGCAGAAGTTAACACAACATTGAAAATCAACTACATGTCAATAAAAAAAAAAAAACCTATAGCCTCTGAAGTGAATGGTGCTAATTAACTGCCACTAACTAGACTGGCTCCCTTTTCAAAAAAAGGAATGAATTAGATCATAAGTCCCTAAAAGCACATTCCATATTACTCAGCCATAAAAAACAAAATTGAGTTATTTGTAGTGAGGTGGATGGACCTAGAGTCTGTCATACAGAGTGAAGCAAGTCAGAAAGAGGAAAACAAATGCCGTATGCTAACACATATATATGGACTCTTAAAAAAAAAATGGTTCTGAAGAACCTAGGAGCAGGACAGGAATAAAGGACACGGGGAGGGGGAAGGGTAAGATGGGAAGAAGTGAAAGAGTGGCATTGACATATATACACTACCTAATGTAAAATAGATAGCTAGTGGGAAGCAGCCACATAGCACAGGGAGACATAGCGCAGGGTGATCAGCTCGGTGCTTTGTGACCACCTAGAGGGGTGGGATAAGGGAGGGTGGGAGGGAGACGCTAGAGGGAGGGAATATGGGGATATACGTATGCATATAGCTGATTCAGCAGAAAGTAATACAACATTGTAAAGCAATAAAGATGTTAAAAAAAAAAAAAAAGCACATTCCATTCCCAAACTGTTGATATAAGTTAAGATGAAAGGAGTGAGCTTACTGATGGGTCCCTGGAGTCCTAGAACTCTCTTTTGCTTGCCCTAATTTTAAAAGGTTGTGCGTTTTAGGATATGAGTTTTGGTGGAGGGAGGTAGTAGGGCCCAGCAGTGGAAGACAAGCTCTACAGTAGATAATGGATTGGTGGGGCTGAATTTGTCAAGTTTTATTAGTTTCACAGGAAGTTTCTGAATGTGTTTCTTGTAATTAAAAACATTAATTTATTGCCGAATTTTATTCTTTAAATGCAGGTAAACAAGTGAGAACCAAACTTTCACAGGCGTTTAATCATTGGCTAAAAGTTCCAGAAGACAAGCTACAGGTATTTAGGCAATTCTAACCTTATTCTTAATCTCCAAGAAATTAATAGGTATCATGTAAAAATACTCCTAGCTCTTAATTCAGTTTAATGATCATACAATATCTTACATTGAGGTTGCTAGATAATAACTAGTTGTAAAAACTAAGGCACCTGACACTTTGATTATCTGTTAATATACATTAAGTATTTATAAGCTCTTGAATAATTCAAATAAAATGAAAATTTTCAATTGTATTTCTTGTTAGATTATCATTGAAGTGACGGAAATGTTGCATAATGCCAGTTTACTCATCGATGATATTGAAGACAACTCAAAACTCCGTCGTGGCTTTCCAGTGGCACACAGCATCTATGGAATTCCATCTGTCATCAATTCTGCCAATTATGTATATTTTCTTGGCCTAGAGAAAGTCTTAACCCTTGATCACCCAGATGCAGTAAAGCTTTTTACCCGCCAGCTTTTAGAACTCCATCAGGGACAAGGCCTGGATATCTACTGGAGGGATAATTACACTTGTCCCACTGAAGAGGAATATAAAGCAATGGTGCTGCAGAAGACAGGTGGACTGTTTGGATTAGCAGTAGGTCTCATGCAGTTGTTCTCTGATTACAAAGAAGATTTAAAGCCACTACTGAATACACTTGGGCTCTTTTTCCAAATTAGGGATGATTATGCTAATCTACACTCCAAAGAATATAGTGAAAACAAAAGCTTTTGTGAAGATTTAACAGAGGGAAAGTTCTCATTCCCTACTATTCATGCTATTTGGTCGAGGCCTGAAAGCACCCAGGTGCAGAATATCTTGCGCCAGAGAACCGAAAATGTAGATGTTAAAAAATACTGTGTACATTATCTTGAGAATGTAGGTTCTTTTGAATACACTCGGAATACTCTTAAAGAGCTTGAATCTAAAGCCTATAAACAAATCGATGCATGTGGTGGGAACCCTGAGCTAGTAGCTCTAGTAAAACACTTAAGTAAAATGTTCAAAGAAGAGAATGAATAATATTAAGCCATTCTTGATTAGGCCTGATAGCTTAGTTGACTTTTTTTTTTTTTTTTTGTCTTTTAGCCTATTACCTTTTTTAAAATTTGGACCAATCTGTTAGTCCAAAAACTGAGTGATAGTGGTGATGTGAGTGAGGCTGTTTCAATATTGAATCCCTGTGTACAGATAATCATAGTACCAAGTTGAAGGAATCAAAAGGAGCCACATTTAAATGAGTCTAATTTGAATGTCAGAATGTGCTGTGTTGGGATGTTGTGGCCAACTCTGCCATGCGTGTTCTGTTGATTCTGTCAATAAAGAAGACTTCAGCTCCAGGAATTTTTATCCACATACTTCCTAACTGTGCTATATGGGCAGTTCACAATTCATCTACCCCATTTCCAAGCCATTGACTACTTGGGACCAGTTTCTATAGCTAGCTGGCCCGAAGACCACAGGAACTGCTCTTTCTTCCTAAATGTCGTTGCTTAGAATAGCTCATTCTCCTCCCTGGAAACTCCCTTAGTAAAGTCTTCCATGAGAAAGCTGACAGTGACAAGCAGTAAGCATTCTGGGCCTCTTTTCCTTTCTCCCAACCCAGCAAATTCTGTTTATTTAACCAAGGAGTCTCCACTGAATGAAATTTACACACTAGCCCAAATTCTTTTTCCTTCTAATGTAACTTGTGCCTCAAAACTAATTAGTATCTGGGTACAGCAGTATCTTTCCATTTGTGGGGCAGGGGGAGGTACATGGAAAAAGTATTTTAGGAAGGAGCCTTTAAACCTTTTTATGCTGTCTTATCATCAGTAGTAAAAATCATAAAAGAGCTGTTTGCTCACAAGTACAAAAGCTGGGGGAACTGTCCTTTTCCTTCCCACCCGCATTACATCCTTAACCCCACTATAGGCAGTTGGTGCTTGAATGGAAAAGGAAGTAGGCATCTTTAATCTCTATGATTAAAGGAAAGAAAAGTGTTAACCTGCGAGCTAGTGCCTGACTGAAAATTAGCCAAAGGCTACACTATCAGGTACAGTTAGCTTAATAGTGCCTTAACCCTGACTATCCCTTTTGTTTCATTTTAAGCCCTCAGCCCCTGGAGCTATCTTACGGCACGAGAGGTATGAAAAAAGAGACCGTGATTTCTGTATGAGAAGTGTCACTGACATCCCAGAATGAAAGTTTGTACTTCTCAGTAGCATTACATTTTGCTTGATTGGTTGTACAGTGTGTTATCTTAGATCAAACCACCGTATTTTTGTATGAGAAATTCTCACCAAAGCACTCAGCCTAAATCTTTTTTGAAAAGTTGGGTATTGCCTTTACTTTGAGAATAATTTGAATCTTCCTTTTTAATTGATCCAAGGAAACCTCTTCTGAAAATCATACATATTTGTGTTATACTATGGATATTTGAACTTTGCTTTTATGAACCTATAACAAACTTGATATTAAAAAAGATCTAATGCTAACTATATAGACAGAAATGAAGTTATTTACCTGTAAGTATAATGATTGCTTAAGTAGATTATTTCTTAGCTAATCAAATTAATTTTGGCCTGGTGCTACTCATGATTCTTTTCTCATTTATTTTTTTAATTTATTTTTGGCTGTGTTGGGTCTTTGTTGCTGCGCGTGGGCTTCAGTAGTTGTGGCACGTGGGCTCAGTAGTTGTGGCTCGCGGGCTCTAGAGCGCAGGCTCAGTAGTTGTGGCACACAGGCTTAGTTGCTCCGCAGCATGTGGGATCTTCCCGGACCAGGGCTCGAACCCGTGTCCCCTGCATTAGCAGGCAGATTCTTATCCACTGTGCCACCAGGGAAGCCCTCTTTTGTCATTTTTATCTTGCCTTTCAGTGACAGAAATGCTTGGTATTGAACTGAGGACTTATAAAAAGAGTTACGTATTAAATCATCAAAAACCTATTCTTTTCACTTGAACCATAGTCATGATGGTTAATACAGAAGAAAATCAAATTGATTTTCTTTGTTGGCAAAATCAAAAGAATGAAGGCTAGTTATGTTGCTATAAATGACTTTCAGACCTTGGCAAGATTTTAAATACATCAGCTCGTCTCTTACTCCGCTCTGTCAACTTCCTTACTTGACTTCCTTCTCTTCTTAACCTATAGTCGTTCACTTCAGGGAGCCTTTCAAGAGCTTTCTCAGATCACTTTCCTCCTTTCCTTAGGCCCCTCTCATCCTGCCAGTTCCCAATCCAGCGTGAATCCAGTGGTCCACGTGCTTTGCTCCTCCCACGTTGCTAAGTGCTGCTGGGGAACGTTTTCACAACTGCTGTAGCCATTGCAAATTAATGTATTAAAACCTCAGTAGCCCTCTTCTTTTTCATCTAATCCTGATGGAGGTTTAAAATGTGTCAGTCTAGGGACTTCCCTGGTGGCGCAGTTGTTGAGAATCCGCTGCCAATGCAGGGGACACGAGTTCAGTCCCTGCTCCTGGAAGATCCCACATGCTGCGGAGCAGCTAAGCCCGTGCACCACAGCTACTGAAGCCCGCATGCTTAGAGCCCATGCTCCGCAACGAGAAGCCACTGCGATGAGAAGCCCGCGCGCCGCAACGAAGAGTAGCCCCCGCTTGCTGCAACTAGAGAAAGCCCATGCGCAGCAACGAAGACCCAACACAGCCAAAAATAAATAAATTTACAAAAAAATTAAAAATAAATGAAATTTGTCAATCTAGCATTCCCTCCTCCTCCTCCATTTTTCTCCTGTTAAATGTAAACTCTTCTAACTTTCCTCCACTATGCTTCTTTAGGTCTGCCTTTCATCTCAAGAAAAGTTGTTTGTCCTCCTGCCCTAGACCAAACAAGCTCTCCTGTTTTTGATTCCCTCTTTCTGCATCTTGAGGGCCTTATTTCATTCCCTGCCTTATATCCTCAAGACTTATCCATTGGCTCTGTTTTAATCAGTACACTGAGAGGAAGGAAAGAGGGAAGAAAGTTATATTTGTGAAGGACCTATTAGGTACCACTGTTTTATGTTTTTTTCTTCAAGCATTTACTGAGCAGAGCCAGGACCTTGAATACAGGTCAGAGCACTTTGCTCTTCTGTACTGTTGGCCTCCCATTCTGAATGCACACTTAAATATGTTTAAAAGTTTAGAAAGCACTGGTCTATTGTAATAATGTACTAAACAGCTTCCTTCCTATAATCTCTACCCACTCCAGTCTATCCTTCACACTCCAACCAAAGTTGTCTTTCCAAAGTGCGTATCTGATTATGTCATTCCCATGTTTTAAATTCTCTGAATCCTCAATACTGCCACCTGTAAATTCCTTGGCAGAGTATATAAAGCTTTCCAAAATCTGATCTCCAAATGACTTCAACCATATTTCCTAATATTTTACTCTCCCCACACACATTATACTCTGCCAGAAAATAATGTTCGTCATTGCTGAGACACTATTCTGTTTTTCATTCATTTCATTTAGAATACTTCTTGAGTGCCTATAAGCTAAATCCTTTGCTAGGCTTTGGAGATAAAAGAGTGATAGACACTATCTCTTAGCCTTATGTGATTTTCCTGTAATGGAGACTGGGAAGTAAGTAGCCAATTATTAAACAGTATTGTTAGTGATGGAATCAGGGATAGAAGAGTGATAGACACTATCTCTTAGCCTTATGTGATTTTCCTGTAATGGAGACTGGGAAGTAAGTAGCCAATTATTAAACAGTATTGTTAGTGCTGGAATCAGGAACCCTAATTTCTTGTTTACATGTTTGCTTCTCCCATTGGATTAGAAACTCATTAAGGGCAAGGACTGTGACCCTCCTCAGTAACACTTAATAAATACTTGTGAATGAATAAATCTACTTGAAACTAATCTCCCACCTCTCAAGGGTTCCATTAAATATAATGTATGTGAAAAGATATCATAAACTTCAAATGTTAACTTTTATGTTAATGTGGTTCTTCTACCTCTAATTCTTTTTTTTTTTTTTTTTTTGTGGTATGCGGGCCTCTCACTGTCGTGGCCTCTCCCGTTGCGGAGCACAGGCTCCGGATGCGCAGGCTCAGCAGCCATGGCTCACGGGCCCAGCCGCTCCGCGGCACATGGGATCCTCCCAGACCGGGGCACGAACCCGTATCCCCTGCATCGGCAGGCGGACTCTCAACCACTGCGCCACCAGGGAGGCCCCTACCTCTAATTCTTTCTCTAATGATTTTTTTTTTTTTTTTTTTTTTTTTTTTTTTTTTTTTTTTTGCGGTGCGTGGGCCTCTCACTGCTGTGGCCGCTCCCGTTGCGGAGCACAGGCTCCGGACACGCAGGCTCAGCGGCCATGGCTCACGGGCCCAGCCGCTCCGCGGCATGTAGGATCCTCCCAGACCGGGACACGAACCCGTGTCCCCTGCATCGGCAGGCGGACTCCCAACCACTGCGCCACCAGGGAAGCCCCTCTCTAATGATTCTTACTCAATGTTTTCCCTTCTGAAAGCATTCTTAGACTTTACTTTCAGTTTTGTCCATAATTACCATTGTATCAAAACCCTGACCTCCTCATATTGAAGTCCTATATTTTAATTGTTCATCTGAGTTTCCTGTTATCAGCTTGAAATCATATTTAAAACCAACTTATACCTCCCTCCCTGTCCCTTTACCAAGCCAAATAATGGAATGAAACCACTTCTACCCCCGCCTCTTCTATCACCATTGTCATTCTTAAAGTGATCCAGGAGTGTCTTTGATTTATTTCTTACCCTTGCCTCCTATCCAGTCCTCCTAAGTCCTATAGCCTTGTCCTTTGAGATGTCTCTTATCTGTCCCTTACTTTCCATTCTCACTTCCTTTTCATTTTCACTATGGCACTTAGAACAGCCTTTATTGCCATACATGCAGGGCTGATATTTGGTGGTTGGAATACAGAAAAGGACTCATGATAATGAACACTACAATAATATGAACTCAGAATACAATTGGCATTTGGCTTCTCAACCTCCCACCACCTCCAGTTGGCTAACTGCACACTTGCTTTGGTTATTTCATTAAATCTTGTAATAATGCAACCTTAGCTTTTATGTGATTGACTATATTGGACCTTACAGTTGTATGGCATAATTTTACTATACTCTTGGTAAAGATTATAATAGTACGTGCAGTAAGCAAAAATCAGTAATACAAATTTCCATATTAACCCATTAGTTAAAGTTAATTGTGTAGAATGTTTAATGGGCATCTTGTCATAGAGATATCTGGGAAACATTTGCAGCACTACCTGCCTTGTCATGCACGTTGTTTATAAAGCACTCTATGCTTTAGGAGAATGACCCATTTATTTTCTTTGAATTATATTTGTTACTGTACAGAAAGAAAAATATATCTGAAGAATTGAAAATTGGTATAGTGGATAATGGAAGCTATTTAGACCTCAATGGGCAAAGCAGTACTAACGGTAAGCTACAAAAGTAATTTGTAAATCTCACCAAAACTTGTAAAGTCACATAATAGAAATTGCAAAATGAGAATAGTTAAATATTTGAAAAGTAAAAAATTTAAAAAGATTTAGCTTTAGTAAATTATATTCTAACAGCTGTCCATATTTTACAAGAAAGAAATGATTTATTAAAGACAGATAAAATCAAAAAAGTCAATTAAACTAAAGGAAACTGAAAATGAAGCAGAAGGTTATTGAAACAAATAATGATAAGCCCTTTGAAACAAAACAAAGTAGCTATTCTAAGAGGCAAACTAATAGATTTTCTAATATGGTTTATGAAAATGCATTTGTGGTTTGATAAGAGACATGAAAGCGTAATTTTTGTAAGTTCAATATATTGAATCCTGAAACCTCGCCAACTTAAGTTTGTAAAGCTTGGGATTGAAGAAGAACAAAAATAAAATGACAGTATTCACTAAATGACTTAGCACTAAAGATATAAAATATATAATTTTAGACACTATTATAAGGCTTAGAAGAATTTTGAATATAATTCCTAGTAGTTCAGAGGGAACCAGGAGAGGATTCAGCAAAAGAATGTCATTAATATTAGGAGAAATTTTCAATTTATTGAGACCACAAGTCACCTATGACTATCAATTTATTCATTTTATTTTTTCTGGCCACGCTGCGTGGCCTGTGGGATCTGAGTTCCCCAACCAGGGATCGAACCTGCACCCCCTGCGTTGGAGGCATGGAGTCTTCACCACTGGGCCACCAGGGAAGTCCCATGACTATCACTTTAATGAGGAAGTTGTTGGGAGAATTTATTGCAGTTTACTGTGTTACATCATGGCTCAGACAGGAGTATCATTTAGCTAGTAACTGCTGCAACAAACAAAAGATCAAACCAATCATTTCCTCCTGCCTTGGAGTATCATCATAGCATATATGGATAATTAATGTCACCTAACTTGTTTTACTGGAATCCCTTCTCTTCCTTCAGCCCATGTTGCACAGAACTGCCAAACTAATCTTAATTAATTTGCTTTCACTTTATGCCTCTATTCATAAATCATTTCCTTTTAGGACAAACACTTTAGCTTCACAATCAAAGCTCCCTGTAATCTGCTTCTCATCTTATATATACACACATATATATGTATATGTATTTATACTTATATATAATTTTTTAGAAACAGCTTTATTGACTCACACACCACATAATTCTTTTAAAGGATACAATTCAGTGGGTTTTAGTGTATTCATGGGGTTATGCAATCATTACCACAATCTAATTTGATAACATTTTTGCTTCCCCTGAAAGAAACCAACATCACTATTAGCACTCACTCCCATTGCCCCCACTCCACCTCTAACCCCCACCCGAGGCAGTCACTAACCTACTCTCTGTATTTATAGACTTGCCTATTCTGGTTGTTTCATATAAGTGGAATCATATACTACATGGTCTTTTGTGACTGGCTTCTTTCACTTAGCATAATGTTTTCAAGGTTCATCCATACTACTTATATCATAACTTCAGTAATTTTTCAGTCTGAATAATAGTCCATTATATGAAAATACCACATTTTGTTTATCCATTCATTGGTTCATGGACATTTGGATTGTTCCTACTTTTTGGCTTTTATGAATTATGCTGCTATGAACATTTGTGTCCAGGTTTTTCTGTGGCTATATATTTTCATTTCTCTTGGATAATATTATGGACTGAATGTTTATGTCCCTCCAAAATTCGTATGTTGAAGCCTCAACCTCCAGTATCTCTGTATTTGGAGATGGATCTTTATGGAAGTAATGAAGGTTAAATGAGGTCATAAGGGTGGGAATCTGATCCAATAGGATTAATTTCCTTACAAGAAGAGACCCAAGGGGACTTCCCTGGAGGTCCAGTGGTTGAGACTCTGTGCTTCCAATGCAGGGGGCGCAGGTTCAATCCCTGGTTGGGGGATTAGGATCCCACGTGCCATGCGGCCAAAAAAAAAAAAGACCCAAGAGAGCCCTTTTCTCTCTTTACACCATGTGAGGACACAGTAAGAAGGTGGCCACCTGCAAACCAGGGAGAGAGCCCTCACCAGGAATCAAATCAGCTGGCACCTTAATCTTGGACTTCCAGCCTCCAGTACTATAAGCAAATAAATTTCTGTTGTATAAACCACTCGATTTGTGGTATTTTATTACAGCAGCCCAAGCCAACTAAGAAAGTTAAATACCTAGATGAGTCATATGGTACCTTTGTTTTACATTTTGAAGAGGAAGTATATTCTTAAGATATACTCCCTTAGTTGTACAGAAATGTACATAAAAGTATATTCATTGCAGCAGTATTTGTTTTTGTCTAAGATTTTTTTTTGATGTGGACCATTTTTAAAGTCTTTATTGAATTTGTTACAATATTGCTTTTGTTTTATGTTTTGGTTTTTTGGCTGGGAGGCATGTGGGATCTTCACTGAATCACCAGGGAAGTCCCTGCAGCATTATTTGTAATAGAAAAAAAGTAACAAATGTTCATCAATATGAATTGATTAAGTCACAGTTCAGTGATTTAATGCAGCAAAACTATCTGTATACTATACGTAAAATATATAGTAGCAAGATAATTTTTAGATATTCGTGTTCTTTTCCCTCTATTTTTTCCATCTTTAGTTACGGAAAGTTACCCAGTCCATTTTGTACTGTCTTGCCTCAGGGAAGTATTATGATGATAAAGCTAAAAGAAGGCTCTTGTAAAACACTTCCTTTCTGAATTAATCTTCCTACAACCTGAGCCTGTTGAAGAGATCAGGCTAGGTGTACTGGAAGGGAGACACAGAAAATGAGCAGTGACTTTAAGGGCAAACAGAACAGAGGAGAGAGGAGAGATTCCTGGGAAGGGAACAAAAGCCAGAAGTTCCCATGGTTGTTGGTAGTACTGTAGGAGGTGAGCAAGACTTCATGGAGGATGGACTAGACAGTAACATTCCTGCTCTCTTCCTGGGACAGGGAAGCAGAAAAGTGCCAGGCTTTGAGGAATCACTGTTGGCTTCAATAATAAACCTGCCAATGGAGTCTGATGCCTGCAGTTGAGAGGTAAGGAAGCCCTAACACTGACTGAGATTAAATTTTCTGCTAGCCCTGCAAGAAGGGAGTGAAAAAAGAACATTTGTCCTTTCAAGATGCTGGACTGAGTACATGTTTATCTTTTCTCCCTCTTGAGAGAATACTAAAAGGAAAGAAAAAGAATAAAAAGGCTAAAATATCAAAATAACCTTGAGAATTGGAAGGGCTTTGTTAGTAGATGAGAAATTCCAAAAAATGTCTGGAATACAGAAAGCAGAAAGACTACTGATTGATGTAAGCAGTGGGGATATGACCAGAGCTAAGGCTATGTAGAGAAGGGGTTGTGGCTGAAACGGGACCCAGCAGGCTCAGGAGAACTGAAAGTACTTGGCAGAAAAACAGGACCCCCAGCGATGTCCACGTCCTCATCCTCAGAGCTGGTGAACAGATTAGATTACATGGGAAAGGGGAATTAAGGTTGAAGAGGAATTATGGTTGCTAATTGATGATCTCAGAATAGGGAGATTATCCTGCATTATCCAGGTGGACCCACCTGTAACTACAAGGTTCCTCAAAGGAGAAGAAGGAGGCAGAAGGGGAGAGTCAGAATGAGATGTGACATTGGAACCAAAGTCAGAGTGGTGTGATAAGAAGGACTCAACCCACTGTTTCTGCCTTTAAACATGGAGGAAGGGGACCACAAGCCACAGAATGCAGGTGGCTTCTAGAAACTGTAAAGACAAGGAAACAGATTCTCCCCTGGAGTCTCCAGAAGGGAACACAGCCCTGCTGATACCTTGAGAAGTGTTGGACTTCTACAGAACTCTATATAATAAATATATGTTGTTTAAGCCACTAAGTTTGTGGTAATAGGAAACTAACTGGAACAGCTCTATACCTGTCAACAAAGAGGACTGGAGAGATAAATGTGGATGAAAACAGAAATTAATTGATAGTCTGTAAATGGAAGGGTACATCTCCCCACGCTACCTCTTTCTTACACCCCAATGGGCAAACTAAATCATCACTGCCAGATATTTTATCCTCAAGCAAAAGAGTAAGACATCTTTTTAGAGAAGTAGAAGTGAGTTTCTGGGAAGAATTTGAGCAAATAGGAAAGGTATTGGTGTCAAAGAGCTACATTTTTCTGTTCTGGCATCAGGGAGCCTTCCTGGAGCATCATGGCTGCTCCCTTCCCAATCACATGACATTGAAACTTACCAGTCAGCCAGCCAGCCCCGCTTGCATAAGCTGAGCTCCCATTAGCTCACATTTAGCATTTCTCATGCCTCATTCTGTCTGAAACACAAATGGACAACCAGAAACTCCCACACATTTATAGAATACCTGCAGTATGACAGAGAAAGACCAAGGTAAAAAAAAAAAAAAAAAAAGCAAAAACAAAATGAAACAAGAAAAATATAGAAAAACTCAAATTAGAGGAAACAGAAAAAACAGAACACCTTAAAACAAAATAAGACAAACCATAATCTGTAAGTAGTATCACTGGAGAGATCTGAGGAGACATTGAATTGAATCTATGGCAGCTGTTGTTGTTTATCTTCCTAACAGTCATCCCTCACTTCTACTTCATGAAAAGAACCTTGATATTTTCCCCATGTTCCATGGCCATGTGTTTCAGGAAAAACAGAATTCTCTCTTCCTCGGGGGACCTTAGTCTTTGTCACTTAAGGCCTTCAGCCAGTTGGGTGAGGCTCACCCACATAATGGAGGGCAATCTGCTTGACTCAAAGTCTGCTGATTTAAATGTTGATCTCATCTAAAACATACCTTCACAGCAACATTGAGACTGGTGTTGACCAAGTATCTGGGTACAATGGCCTAGCCAAGTTGGCACATAAAATTAACCTTCACAGCCACATGCCAAGATGAAAAGTTGCACATCAGAAGGTACCAAAAGTTCCTTAGAAGAAGGCTGGAGAGAACTTGGTATGATAAACCTCTGCCACTATGAAGTCCCCCGTGGAGGGCTGACTCCTCCTTGGGATGGAGCTGTGAGGAGGACAGATATGGAAGAAGACTGTAAAATGTTACAATAAAATAATTAGCTTTTGATTTTTTTTCTTATATAAATCTTTTTCAGGATGTCCTTATGAACAATTATTCATAGCCTCAACTCCTGTGGTGTCCAGTAAGACACTGTGAAATCAAATAAATCTCCGGAAATTGAATGGGTTTAACTGATCTTGATTTTCTTTTACGTTACCCTACAACTTCAAAGGGCTTGTGTACTAAAGTAGGCATCATGCACAGAGATGGCCAGCAGGCACATGAAAAGATGTTCAACATCTCTAATTATTAGAGAAATGCAAATCAAAACTACAGTCAGGTACCACCTCACACCAGTCAGGATAGCCATCATTAAAGTCTACAAATAACAAATGCTGGAGAGGGTGTGGAGAAAGGGGAACCCTTCTGCACTGTTGGTGGGAATGTAAATTGGTGCAGCCAATATGGAGAACAGTATGGAGGTTCCTCAAAAAACTAAAAATAGTTGGGAATTCCCTGGCAAACAGTGGTTAAGACTCAGCACTTTCACTGCCTTGGCCCAGGTTCAATCCCTGGTCAGGGAACTAAGATCCCGTAAGCCATGCAGTGCAGCCAAAAAAACCCAAAACAAACAAACAAAAAGATACATGCATCCAATGCTCATAGCAGCACTATTTACAATAGCCAAGACATGGAAGCAACCTAAGTGTCAATTGACAGATGAATGAACAAAGAAGATATGGTATATATACACAATGGAATACTACTCAGCCCTAAAAAGAATGAAACATGGATTTGCAGCAACATGAATGGACCTAGAGACTATCATACTAAGTGAAGTAAGTCAGAAAGAGAAAGACAAATACCATACGATATCACTTATATGTGGAATATAAAATGACACAAATGAACTTTTCTACAAAACAGATTCACAGACATAGAGAACAGACTTGTGGTTGCCAAAGGTGGGGGATGGGGGAGGACTGGATTGGGAATTTGGGATTAGCACATGCAAACTATTATATACAGAATGGATAAACAGGATTTCCCTGGTGGCATAGTGGTTAAGAATCCACCTGCCAATGCGGGGGACACGGGTTCGATCTCTGCTCCAGGAAGATCCCACATGCCGCAGAGCAACTAAGCCTGTGCGCCACAACTACTGAGCATGTGCTCTAGAGCCCACAAGCCACAACTACTGAGCCTGCATGCCACAGCTACTGAAGACCACGCACCTAGAGCCCTTGTGCTCCACAGCAAGAGAAGCCACCACAGTGAGAGACCCGTGTACCACAACGAAGAGTAGCCCCCACTTGCTGCAACTAAAGAAAACCCCATGTGCAGCAATGAAGACCCAACACAACCAAAAATAAATAAATGAATAAATTTATTTTTTAAAAAAGAGACTGGATAAACAATAAGGTCCTACAGCACAAGGAACTATGTTAAATATCCTTTGATAAACCATGATGGAAAAGAATATGAAAAAGAATGTATGCATATGTATAACTGAATCACTTTGCTGTACAGCAGAAATTAACATAACATTGTAAATCAACCTTACTTCAATAAAACAAATTTTTTTTAAAAAGTAAAATAGGTGTCATGGTCCCAGTGACAAAAATCAAGAAAGTAGATGTAGTCACTGAAAAAGGATGTAGCCCAAGAAGAGCAGTAATCAAGGACAGTTATCAAGGAGGGAACAATTAAAGGAATACGGAAACCACGAAGGAAGAGACCAGCTAATTAAAAAGAGAGAAGGTTCTTAATCTGTGTTCCATGGACTTCTCTGGGGCCCATTAACTGTCTTCAAAGGATTAACTCCCTGAATTATGTATGAAATTTGCATGTATGTGGATAGCTGTCATCAGATTTCCAAAGTTATTTTTTAACTCCTGGTCAATGACAACGACCAAAACAAAGAAGAGAAAAAGAAATGAAAAGAAAAACAAAACCAAAAACTAATCACTGGAAAGAAAGCATGTGGTTTCAAGGTGTGAACCATTCAAGTATAATGCAATAGAGATACCCAATAGGATATTGACTGAAAAATGTTCAATCAGTATGGCAATTAGAAGGTCTCTTCTTTGAAGAGTCATTTAGTTGTGCTCCCTCAACCTCCCTTCCACTTTAGCTCACTGTAGTGTGGCTTCTGAGGCTGCTACTCTACCAAAACTGCTCTTGTCAGCGACACTGACATTTATTTTGTGAAATCTAGCGAATAGTTCTCTCTTCTCATCTAGTTTGACTTCTCAGCAGCGGTGACCCCACAGTCTTCCAGTTTTGCTCCAACCTCTGTGGTTTAAGCCACCATTTCCTTTTGTGCCCTAGATAAATTGACTACAATAGCTCGTAAGTGACCCCTCTTTTTTTTTTTTTTTTTTTTTGGCCACTCGTATTGCTGATCTTAGCTCACCAACCACGGATGGAGCCCAGGCCCCTTGGCAGTGAAAGCGCCAAGTCCTAACCACAGACCACCAGGGAATTCACCGTAAGTGACCCTCTTAATACTCCCTCAGCCCTGCTTCCCACTCCTGTTTACCTATAGAACCAGAAAGATCTTCCTCCAATTTTTTTTCTTTTTTTTTACATTGCTTGATCCTTCTTATCTTGCAGCTGTCAGTTCAAATGTCACCTTGAAAGCTACCCTCCCCTTACTTCCTACTTTTAGTTT
The DNA here is from genome assembly GCF_949752795.1 of Hyperoodon ampullatus. Lineage (NCBI taxonomy): Eukaryota > Metazoa > Chordata > Mammalia > Artiodactyla > Ziphiidae > Hyperoodon > Hyperoodon ampullatus. Next base: position 118,621,851 of record NC_136914.1, on the reverse strand, counting down.
GTAACATATTATCACAGAACCATCTGTTTCCTTTAGTGCACCTCACATAACCTGAAATTATCTTATTCATTTTATTTATATATCATCTGTCTCATACCATTAAGATATACATTTATCCAGAACTGGAACATTGCATCTCTTTTTCTCTGCTAGATCTCCAGTGCCTAAAAATAGTGTTTGGTGCAGAGCTGGCACTTATTTACCTGATGCATGAATGATGAGACTTAAAATGAATTGCATTACAAATACTTGATATTTTAAGTTTGTGCTTTTTTGAGACAGTGCTTTAAATATGATCTTTACAACAAAGGGGGATAAGTAACCCTATCAACCTATGCTATAGAGAAATCAAGGGATATGAGGACTAAGAAACCACCTTGGTGATCTGAAGTCAGTGGTGATATTTGAAAGATAATTGTGGAAGAACTGGAGGGAAGACAGAAGCCAGAAGGCCAGGCTGAAAAAGATTAAAGTGAGAGGAGGGTGAGGAATGAGAGAAAGGGTGTATAGATCTCTTTTAGGGAAAAACTTTAGCAGAGAAAGCACTTCAAGGAGATAACATGGTTGAGGCAGCAGTACACAGGATCAATGTCTTGAGAAAAGGACAAGGCAGAGAGAGATCATTCTTTCACTCTAGGCAAAACCAGGCAAATACTGTCACAACTCAGTGGAGACAGGAAAATATTTTACAAAGAAAAGGAAGGTGCATGCTTCCTATATCTGTTGTGGGGCTGGTCTGAATTTGGTGGATGCCAGTAATCTTCAAGAAGTGTGGCCATTCTCTGCCGAAAGATAATTTAAAACTCTTCAGTTAGAAAGTGCACAGCTCTTCTCGGGACACAGCTGAATGTCAGTAAATAACTTACCTTTATTCTGCTTCAGTTTTTGTCTAAGTTGGGGCCAAAGTTGTCCTCCAACCTTCATGAGTACAGGGGGCTTGATCAAAATAAATAGTGATAAAGCCCATCTGATAAAGCCATCTGAGTCAAACCTGTAGTCTAACAAAATTTATTAAGTTGCTGAAACAAGGAAAACCACCCACCAAAGGAACTGGGGGAGTCTTAACTGGAAGAAAAAAAACAAAAAGGAAGAGGCAGACATAGCATAGGATTTGGTGGAGTGTATTAATAGATAAGAATTAAGCAGGCTCAGGCCTCAGCTGTGAAGCCGACTCCAAGGTCATGTACCCTTGAAAACCATAAAGTTAAAATAAATGTGGAATGTTATATCTGAAAATTTCTTATTTGAAGCACTATGCCTGGGCTGGCAAAGTGTCAAAATGATCCCCAGGACTCAGCTCTGCCAGGCAGACTTGGGATATTCCATTATTACTCATATGATTTCAAACAATAAAGCTTCTGAAAGTTTGTTTTTTGGAACAAGCTTTTTTAGCCTATGCTGTTTCATTAATCAACAAAAGCAGTTTTTACAGCTTCATAATGGGTATCTCTGTGTGCTGAAATTCTGCTTAAATTTAACATTCAGCTTGAAGGCTACCTCCCTGAAGTGTTATTCAATTTACCTTTGGTTGGGTTAAAGGCCTCTTTTATTTTCACCAACGATAACAATACTATGGGTATTATATGCTTTAATCATGTACCAGGCTCCACGGCTAAACGTTTATTTATGCATCATCTCATTTGATCCTCACAACTCTTGAGATACGAGAAAACTCTTAGAAATTAACATGCCTACGGAATTTGCTTTTTCTATTACTGCATTTACTTTCATCCTTCTTTGCGATTCATCGAGTTAATTTTCTTCCCCTAGTTTCTGTGGAATCTACATTCTTCTCTGTGACCACCACAGGCTTCCTACGTGGTAGATTCTCAATGAACGTAGAACTGAATCTCATACAGGACTTGTAACTCGCTTCCGGGATAACAAGTAAACTGGAACCTGCGCGTCCCTTGCGTCGTTCTGTCATCCCGGGTTTCGGGGACTCGCTGGAGCAGCACAGGAGCGGCGAGCTCCGCTGGGTTTGGGCGGTCTGACCACACCTTTGGCTCCCCAGACCCTCGCTGATTACCACCGCTGAGCTCCAGCTGCCGCCGCTCCTTCCCGAGGGGGCGGGACTTCCTATCTTCCTAAAGGAGCACTTCCGCCCACAGCCGGAAGCTACCTTGGGGCAAGGCGCGAGGCGGGGGCCGCCGCTCAGACCACCCCGGCGTACCGCGGGTAGGTGAGTTTCTTCGGGGTCTGGGGAGCGGAGGGAGGCGTGCGTTCCTGGCTGGCTCGTGACCGGTGCACGCCTGCGAGGCTCTCGGTCTGTTTTCCCTTTAGAAACTTCCCAGGTGGCCGGGCGTTGCCTGCTTCCTGGGGCTTTGAGCGAACCCAGCTGCGCCGGGTCCAGAGGAGGCATTCGTGGGGGCGAGCGGGGTCCCGGGCCGGGGCCCGTGGCGGGCGAGCGGGAGTGGTAGCCCCGCACTGAACTTCACAGAAAAGTCATACTGACTTGTCACTCTGCAAGAGGTGAAACTGGCACAGGCGACCCACGACTTGGTGCCAGGTTAGAGAAACAGCCCTGACCGTCCAAATCCTTTAACATTTGTGATGCAGGAGAAATAACGTTAAGTAGGTGGAGAACGTTTACAGGTTTTGCATATTACTCACTACCAGCCGGGGACTAGGTTGTGGGTGAGAACAGACTTGTCTTTTGTCTGAAGTTAATATATCCATGGCCACTGTCATTTGATACTTGGCTCAACTGTTTTCATCTTTTTAGGGGTTTTTTTTGTAAATAAATCTTTTCTTTTTTTTTTTTTTTTGGCTGAGTTGGGTCTTTGTTGCTGCGCGCGGGCTTTCTCTAGTTGCTGAGAGCGGGGGCTACTCTTTTTTGCGGTGCGCGGGCTTCTCATTGTGGTGGCTTCTCGTTGTGGAGCATGGGCTCTAGGTGCGCGGGCTTCAGTAGTTGCGGCACACGGGCTCAGTAGTTGTGGCTCGCTGGCTCTAGAGCGCAGGTTCAGTAGTTGTGGCGCACGGGTCTTAGTTGCTCTGCGGCACGTGGGATCTTCCCGCAGCAGGGCTCGAACCCGTGTCGCCTGCATTGGTAGGCGGATTCTTAACCACTGTGCCACCAGGGAAGTCCCTTTACGTATGCTTTTGTAACTAGCATATTGATGGGGAATTTTTTTTTTTTTTTAAACCAGTGGACAGCCTCAGCCTTTTGACTGGCAGGCTGATTGTACTTATATTCACTGTCATTACTGAGATATTTGTTGAGGCCTGTAAAACCTTCGGCGTCATCCTTGACCCATTTCTTTCTCACCACACATGTAATCTATCAGCAAATCCAAGAACTCGGCCTTCAGAATCTGTCCAGAGTCCCAAGCCCTTCTCAGCACCGTCCCTTATTCAAATTACAGCCATCTCTCACCTGGATTTCTGCAGTAGCCACTTAAATAGTCTGCTTTTTCTTTCTTCAGTCTTTCCATCGCATGTAGAGTGATTCTTTTTTTTAAAAAAAAAATCAGATTATCTCCCTCCTCTCAAAAAATCCTCCACGGGGCTTCCCTGGTGGCGCAGTGGTTGGGAGTCCGCCTGCCGATGCAGGGGACGCAGGTTCGTGCCCCGGTCTGGGAAGATCCCACATGCTGCGGAGCGGTGAGCCATGGCCGCTGAACCTGCGCGTCCGGAGCCTGTGCTCCGCAACGGGAGAGGCCACAACAGTGAGAGGCCCGCGTACCGCAAAAAAAAAAAAAAAAAAAAAAAAAAAAAATCCTGCACGGACTACCCATTTCACTCAGATTAAAAGCCAGTTTCTTTAGAGTGGCCGTCAAGGTTCTGTATGACCTGGCCCTTGCTTTCCCTCTGATCTCATCTCTGGCTACTCTCCCTCTTTGCTCTATGTTGTTGCCTCGGGCACATCCTAACCTCAGGATGTTTACACTTGCAGTTCCTTTGTCCACATGGTTTAATCCCTTATCTCCCTCCTGTTTTTTTTTTTTTTTTTTTTTTTAATATTACCTTCTCAGTGAGGTCTTCCCTGACGTAGCCTTCCCTTATATTTCCGTTGTACTCCTTCCGCTTGTACTTATTACCATAATATGTGCCATGTGATTTATTCATTTTTCTGCTTCATTACTGTTTACCCCACTAGGAGAAAAGTTTCATGAGAGCAGCTATTTTTCTGTGTTTTGTTTACAGCTGTATCCCTAGTACCTAAAACAATATTTGGCTTTTAGTGGGCTCTCCATAATATAATTGTTGAAAAAATGGATTTGGCCTTTTTTTTTTTTTTTGCCATCTGATATTTTGTACTTTCTGTGCTTTCTCTTTCTTGCCTTTTTTTGAATTGAGGTTTTGTCTTGTTTTCTCTCTTCACTTTCTCCCTTCTACTTGTTTGGAAGATATGTTACTATATATATGTTACTTCTGTTCTTATAGTGGTTAACCTTTTAATTTATCTAATCAGAATCTTAACCTTGCAGAACAATATTGTCTTTACGTGTGAGCTACTGATTTTAACAGGCTTCCTGGATCACCTCAGTACTTATTTTCATAAGATGTAAACGTTCAACAATAAAACTAGTAGTTGTTACTATTTTCTGGTGGTCTTGATTTTTTTCCTTTTTGGATTATTAAAGTAAATTTGTCATACAGCTTAATAGAATATCTACTGTTTACTTAGCATTCCAAAGTTTATTTTTTAAAAAGTATATGATACTTTCCCTACCTTAGCATTTTGCTGGGAAATGTACAAAAGAGTCCATTAGAAAATAATATCATAGACATTATTAAGTGTGAAATGAATATGAAATAGGTAGAGGCCACCAGAAAAGAGGGAATTTAACAGTTTGCTGGTTATTAGGAGCAGCTGGAATGAATTTGTGGAGGAGTGATTTGGGAAGATTTGGTGGTATTTGAAAGTGTTTGAGAAAAGGCACTGATTGGTTCATTAATTTTATTATTTCTGTTTCATATAGTTGTATCATAAAAATTGTGGGTTTGGTGTGGATTTCAGTCATTGGTGTTTGAGAGAGAAGACATGTCTACAGCCTCTTCAGAAAGCCTAAGGCTTTCTGGAGGAGCTGCTTAAAATGATGAGACAATTCAGTGTGCGAGGGCCAAGGAACTACTGTGAGCATGTAGTAGAACTTGTACACAGGCTTTGACATTAGCTATGACGTGCATGGAGGACAGCAGGACATTATGCTAAGTGAAGTAAGCCGGTCACCAAAGAGAAATACTGTGTGCTTCCACTTCTGTGAGATATTTGGAGCAGTCAGGTTAATAGAAATGGAAGGTAGGGTCTGGGAGAGGAGGCTATGGGGAGTTGTTTCATGGGTAGAGACTTTCAGTTTTGCAAGACGAAAAAGTTTAGGTGATTGATTCCCCAACAGTGTGAATGTATCTAATGCCACTGAACTGTACACTTAAAAATGGTTAAGGTGATATATTTTATGGAATGTGTATTTTATGACAATTAAATTTCTTTTTAAAAAGGACAGCAGGTGGGATTCTTTAAAATTGGGCTATTAAATACTCAGAAGTTGTTACATTTTAGATGGTCATTTGAAAGCAAATGACATGTTTTGCCCTTACATTTTCACTTTCTTTAGTCTCCCATCATGAACCTCCAAAACGTCAGTGAAACCCTCTTACATTTCCCTACCTGGAAAGCTTGTTCTCTTAATTTCTGCTGCCCATTTCTGTCAGCTTAACCAGGGAATGCTTTCCACATGGAGTCCTCCTCACTCTTAACCCACGGGTTTCTTCTTCATCACTGAATTTGATCCTTATGTTACTAATTATAGGTCTTAATTGTTTTCTGTTAGTTATCTCTTCTAATTAAACTCTGATTTCCTATAAGTGCATGTCTTCTACTTGCTTATGTTCTTCATGACAGAGAAAGGTTAAGGAATGTCAGGATTCACTGCTTGTAAGTTCCTGAGCCAGGATTAGTGACTACAGTTTCTAATCTCAGTGAAGCCTGTTTCCTGTTGATGTTGAGTTTTCTACTTGATAGGTGTCAATCTGTGAATGATAATTCAGACCTCATGCCAATTATTTTGGTACAATTTAGAACAAATATCAGGAAAGATTAAGCAAAATACATTTAGAAAGATAACAGGGCTTCCCTGGTGGCGCAGTGGTTGAGAGTCTGCTTGCCGATGCAGGGGACACGGGTTCGTGCCCCAGTCCGGGAAGATCCCACATTGCCGCGGAGTGGCTGGGCCCGTGAGCCATGGCTGCTGAGCCTGCGCGTCCGGAGCCTGTGTTCCGCAACGGGAGAGGCCACAACAGTGAGAGGCCCGCGTAACAAAAAAAAAAAAGAGAGAGAGAGAGATAACAGAATACATATTGGAAAACTTTTTTGTTGAATTTTATTTTTTTTATACAGCAGGTTCTTATTAGTTACCCATTTTATACATATTAGTGTATATATGTCAATCCCGATCTTCTAATTCATCCCACCCCCCTTCCCCCCTTTGGTGTCCATATGTTTGTTCTCTACAACTGTGACTCTATTTCTGCCCTGCAAACCAGTTCATCTGTACCATTTTCCAGGTTCCACATATATGTGTTAATATACAATATTTGTTTTTCTCTTTCTGACTTACTTCACTGTGTATGACAGTTTCTGTATCCATCCACATCTCTACAAATGACCCAGTTTCATTCCTTTTTATGGCTGAGTAATCTTCCATTGTATATGTGTACCACATCTTCTTTACCTGTTTGTCTGTCGATAAGCATTTACGTTTCTTCCATGACCTGGCTATTGTAAATAGTGCTGCAGTGAACACTGGGGTGCATGTGTCTTTTTGAATTAATGGTTTGTCTGGGTATATGCCCAGTAGTGGGATTGCTGGGTCATATGGTAATTTTATTTGTAGTATTTTAAGGAACCTCCATACTGTTCTCCATAGTGGCTGTATCAGTTTACATTCACACCAGCAGTGCAAGAGGGTTCCCTTTTCTCCACACCCTCTCCAGCATTTGTTGTTTGTAGATTTTCTGATGATGCCCATTCTAACTGGTGTGAGGTGATACCTCATTGTAGATTTGATTTGCATTTCTCTAATAATTAGTGATGTTCAGCAGCTTTTCATGTACCTGTTGGCCATCTGTATGTCTTCTTCAGAGAAATGTCTATTTAGGTCTTCTGCCCATTTTGGGATTGGGTTGTTTGCTTTTTCATATTGAGCTGCATGGGCTGTTTATATATTTTGGAGATTAATCCTTTGTCCCTTGATTCATTTACAAATATTTTCTCCCATCCTTAGGGTTATTTTTTCATCTTGTTTGTAGTTGCCTTTGCTTTGCAAAAGCTTTTAAGTTTCATTAGATCCCATTTGTTTATTTTTGTTTTTATTTCCATTATTCTAGGAGGTGGATCAAAAAAGATTTGGCTGTGATTTATGCCAAAGAGTGTTTTTCCTATGTTTTCCTCTAAGAGTTTTATAGTGTCCGGTCTTACATTTAGGTCTCTAATCCATTTTAAGTTTATTTTTGTTTATGATGTTAGGGAGTGTTCTGATTTCATTCTTTTATATGTAGCTGTCCAGTTTTCCCAGCACCACTTATTGAAGAGGCTGTCTTTTCTCCATTGTATATCCTTGCCTCCTTTGTCATAGATTAGTTGACCATAGGAGCGTGGGTTTATCTCTGGGCTTTCTATCCTGTTCCATTGATCTGTATTTCTGTTTTTGTGCCAGTACTATACTGTCTTGATGACTGTAGCTTTGTACTATAGTCTGAAGTCATGGAGTCTGATTCCTCCAGCTCTATTTTATCCTTCAGTCTTGGAAGTTTATACCTTTCTAGGAATTTGTCCATTTCTTCCAGCTTGTCCATTTTATTGGTATAGAGTTGCTTGTAGTAGTCTCTTAGGATGCTTTGTATTTCTGCTGTGTGTGTTGTAAGCTTCTCCTTTTTCATTTCTAAATTTATTGATTTGAGTCCTCTCCCTCTTTTTCTTGAGTTTGGCTAATGGTTTATCAATTTTGTTTATCTTCTCAAAGAACCAGCTTTTAGTTATATTGATCTTTGCTATTGTTTTCTTTGTTTCCATTTCATTTATTTCTGCTCTGATCTTTATGATTTCTTTCCTTCTGCTAACTTTGGGTTTTGTTTGTTCTTCTTTCCCTAGTTCCTTTAAGTGTAAGTTTAGATTGTTTATTTGAGATTTTTCTTGTTTCTTGAGGTAGGCTTGTATAGCTATAAACTTTCCTCTTAGAACTGCTTTTGTAGCATCCCATAGGTTTTGGGTTGTCGTGTTTTCATTGTCATTTGTCTCTAGCTATTTTTTTATTTCCTCTTTGATTTCTTCAGTGATCTCTTGGTTATGTGGTAATGTTATGTTTTGCCTCCATGTGTTTGTGTTTTTTATGTTTTTTTCCCCGTACTTGAATTTTAATCACATAGCGTCGAGGTCAGAAAAGATGCTTGATATGATTTCAACTTTCTTAAATTTACTGAGGCCTGATTTGTGACCCAAGATGTGCTCTCTCCTGGAGAATGTTCCATGCGCACTTGAGAAGAAAGTGTAGTCTGCTGTTTTTGGATGGAATGTCCTCTAAATATCAATTAAATCTGTCTGGTCTGTTGTGTCATTTAAAACTTATGTTTCCTTATTAATAATTCTGTTTGTGTGATCTGTCCATTGGTGTGAGGTGTTAAAGTCCCCCACTGTTATTGTGTTACTGTCGATTTCCTATTTTATAGCTGTTAGCAGTTGCCTTATGTATTGAGGTGCTCCTTTGTTGGGTGCATATATGTTTATAATTGTTATATCTGCTTCATGGATTGATCCCTTGATCATTATGTGGTGTCCTTCCTTGTCTCTTGTAACATTCTTTATTTTAAAGTCTACTTTATCTGATATGAGTATTGGTACTCCAGCTTTCTTTTGATTTCCATTTGCATGGAATATCTTTTTCCAGCCCCTCGCTTTCAGTCTGTACATGTCCCTAGGTCTGAAGTGGACCTCTTGTAGACAGCATATATATGGGTCTTGTTTTTGTATCCATTCAGCGAGCCTGTGTCTTTTTATTGGAGCATTTAATCCATTCATGTTTAAGGTAATTATCAATATGTATGTTCATATTACCATTTTCTTAATTGTTTTGAGTTTGTGTTTGTAGGTTCTTTTCTTGTCTTGTGTTTCCGACTTAGAGAAGTTACTTTAGCGTTTGTTGTAGAGCTGGTTTGGTGGTGCTGAATTCTCTTAGCTTTTGCTTGTCTGTAAAGCTGGAAAACTTTTTTCTAAAATTAATTCACAAAATGCCAGTGTTTTCACCTTTTCTGTTGTATGTCCAACTTCTTTTTTGATCCCTTGGATCCCTTGGTGGCTAAACAAAGTAGGAAACATGGTAACTGAATCTGTACCTACTGTTGGTTTAGGCTCACTGGGTTTAAACTTCCCCATGTCAGCTACCATTATTTTTGTTTTAATCTAATTTTTTATTTTATATTATGGTTGATTTACAGTGTTGTATTGGCTTCAGGTGTACAGCAAAGTGATTCAGTTATACATATACATATATCTATTATTTTTCAGATTCTTTTCCCATATAGCTGTTACAGAATATTGAGTAGTGTTCCCTCTGCTATAGAGTAGGTCATTGTTGATTATCTATTTTATATATAGTAGCATGTATATGTTAATCCCAATCTCCCAATTTATCCCTCCCCCTGCCTTCCCCTCTGGTAACCATAAATTTGTTTATAGAGTCTGTAAGTCTGTTTCTGTTTTGTAAATAAGTTCACTTGTATCTTTTTTTTTTTTAGATTCCACATGTAAGTGATATCATGTGATATTTGTGTTTCTCTGACTTCACTTATTATGGTGATATCTATGTCCATCCACGTTGCTGCAAATGGCATTATTTCATTTTTTTTATGGTTGAGTAATAGTCCATTGTCCTTATGTACCATATTCTCTTTATCCATTCCTCTGTCAATGGATATTTAGATTGCATCCATGTCTCGGCTGTTGTAAATAGTGCTGTGGTGAACATTGGGGTGCGTGTATCTTTTCAAATTATGGTTTTCTCCAGGTATATGCCCAGGAGTGGGATTGCTGGATTGTATGATACCTCTATTTTTAATTTTTTAAGGAACCTCCATCCTGTTCTCTATAGTGGCTGTACCAATTTACATTCCCCCCAACAGTGTAGGGGGATTCCCTTCTCTTCACACCCTGTCCAACATTTACTGTTTGTAGACTTTTTTTTTTTTTTTTTTTGGCGGTACACAGGCCTCTCACTGTTATGGCCTCTCCCGTTGCAGAGCACAGGCTCCGGACGCGCAGGCTCAGCAGCCATGGCTCACGGGCCTAGCTGCTCCGCGGCATGTGGGATCTTCCTGGACCGGAGCACGAACCCGTGTCCCCTACATTGGCAGGCAGAGTCTCAACCACTGTGCCACCAGGGAAGCCCTACTGTTTGTAGACTTTTTGCTGATGGCCATTCTGATTGCTGTGAGGTGATAACCTCATTGTAGTTTTGATTTGCATTTCTCTAATACTTAGAGATGTTGAGCATCTTTTCATGTGCTTTTTGGGCATCTGTATGTCTTCTTTGGAGCAATGTCTGTTTAGATCTTCTGCCCAGTTTTTTATTGGGGTTCCCTTTTTTGATACTGAGCTGCATGAGCTGTTCATATGTTTTGGAGATCAGTCCCTTGTTGGTTGCTTTGTTTGCAAATATTTTCTCCCATTCTGTGGGTAGTCTTTTCGTTTTGTTTATGGTTTCCTTTGTTGTGCAAAAGGTTTTAAATTTCATTAGTTCCCATTTGTTTATTTTTTTTTATTTTCATTACTCTAGGAGGTGGATCCGAAAAGATACTTCTGTGATTTATGTCACAGTGTTCTGCCTGTGTTTTCCTCTTAGAGTTTTATAGTATCCAGTCTTATATTTAGGTCTTTAATCCATTTTGAGTTTATTTTTGTGTATGGTGTTAGAGAATATTCTAGTTTCATTCTTTTACATGTAGCTGTACAGTTTTCCCAGCACCACTTATTGAAGAGACTGTCTTTTCTCCATTGTATATTCTTGCCTCCTTTGTCGTATTGTCGTAATAGATTAATTGACCATAGGTTTGTGGGTTTATTTCTGGGCTTCCTATGCTGTTCTGTTGTTCTATATTTCTGTCTTTGGGCCAGTACCATACTGTTTTGATTACTGTAGCTTTGTAGCATAGTCTGAAGTCAGGAAGCCTGATTCTTCCAGCTCCATTTTTCTTTCTCAGGATTGTTTTGGCTATTCGGAGTCTTTTGTGTTTCCATACGAGTTTCAAAATTTTTTGTTCTAGTTCTGTGAAAGGTGCCATTGGTAATTTGATAGGAATTGCATTGAATCTGTAGATTCCCTTGGGTAGTGTAGTTATTTTGACAATATTGATTCTTCCAATCCAAGAACATGGTATATTCTTTTATCTGTTTGTGTCATCTTTAATTTCTTTCCCCCCACCCCCCATCTTCAGTTTCTTTCATCACCATCTTGTAATTTTTGGAGTACAGGTCTTTTGCCTCCTCAGGTAGGCTTATTCCTAGGTATTTTATTCTTTTTGATGCGATGGTAAATTGGATTGTTTCCTTAATTTCTCTTTCTGATCTTTCGTTGTTACTGTGTAGAAGTACAACAGATTTCTGTGTATTAAGTTAGTTTCTTTTGGGGGGGGCGCCATGGTGTGCACCCTGCAGGATCTTAGCTTCCCTGACCAGGGATTGAACCTGTGCCCTCAGCAGTGGAAGTGCAGGATCTTAACCACTGGAGCACCAGGGAAGTCCCTTTGTGTATTAATTTTGTATCCTGCAACTTTACCAAATTCATAGTAGTTTTCTGGTAGCATCTTTAGGATTTTCTATGTATAGTATCATGTCATCTGCAAAGAGTGACAGTTTTACTTCTCTTTACTTCTCTTTTCCAATTTGGATTCCTTTTATTCTTTTTCTTCTCTGATTGCCATGGGTAGAACTTTGAAAACTATGTTGACTAAAAGTGGAGATAATGGGTATCCTTGTCTTGTTCCTAATCTTAGAGGAAGTGCTTTCAGTTTTTCACCATTGAGAATGATGTTTGCTGTGGGTTTGTCATATATGGCCTTTATTATGTTGAGGTAGTTTCCGTCTGTGCTCACTTTCTGTAGAGTTTTCACCATATATAGGTGTTGAATTTTGTCAAAAAGTTTCTCTGCATCTACTGAGACTATTGTATGTTTTTTTTTTGTTTGTTTGTTTGTTTCTTTGTGGTACGCGGGCCTCTCACCACTGTGGTCTCTCCCACCATGGAGCGCAGGTCCAGCGGCCATGGCTTACGGGCCCAGCTCCTCCACGGCATGTGGGATCCTCCCGAACCGGGGCACGAACCCACGTCCCCCTCATCGGCAGGTGGACTCTCAACCACTGCGCCACCAGGGAAGCCGTATCATATGTTTTTTATTCTTCAATTTGTTAATGTGGTGTATTACCCTGATTGATTTGCGGATATTGAAAAATCCTTGCATCCCTGGGATAAATCCCACTTCATCATGATGTATGATCCTTTTAATGAATTGTTGGCTTCAGTTTGCCAGTATTTTGTTGAGGATTTTTGCGTCTCCGTCCATCAGTGATGTTGGCCTCTAATTTTCTTTTTTTGTGGTATCTTTGTCTGGTTTTGGTATCAGGGTAATGGTGGCCTCATAGAATGAGTTTGGAAGTATTCCTTCCTCTGCAGTTTTTTGAAAGAATTTCAGAAGATAGGTGTTACCTTTTCTCTAAATGTTTGATAGAATTTGTTTGTGAAGCCATCTGGCCCTGGACTTTTGTTTGTTGGAAGTTTTTAAATCACAGTTTCAATTTCACTACTTGTGATAGGTCTGTTCATATTTTCTATTTTTTACTGGTTCAGTCTTGGAAGATTGTACCTTCCTAAGAATTTGTCCATTTCTTCTTAGTTGTCCATTTTATTGGCATCTAGTTGCTTGTAGTAGTCTGTCATGATCCTTTGTATTTCTGTGGTGTCAGCTGTTATTTCTCCATTTTCATTTCTAATTTTATTGATTTGAGCCCTCTCTCTTTTTTTCCTGATGAGTCTGGCTAAAGGGTCTCAATTTTGTTTATCGTTTCAAAGAACTAGCTTTTAGTGTCATTTATCTTTTCTGTTGTTTTCCTTATCCCTATTTCATTTATTTCTGCTCAGATCTTTAGGGTTTCTTTCCTTCTATTAATTTTATGTTTTGTTTGTTCTTTCTCTAATTGCTTTAGGTGTATCCCATAGGTTTTGGATCATTGGGGTTTTGTTTTCATTTGTCTCTAGGTATTTTTTGATTTCCTGTTTGATTTCTTCAGTGATCCCTTGGTTGTTTTGTAGCATATTGTTTAGCTTCAATGTGTTTGTGTGTTTTACAGTTGTTTTTTTTCTTGTAGTTGATTTCTAATCTCATAGCATTGTGGTTGGAAAAGATGCTTGATATGATTTCAATTTTCTTAAATTTACCGAGGCTTGTGTTGTGGACCAGCATGTGATCAATCCTGGAGAATGTTCTGTGTGCACTTGAATGTGTATTCTGCTACTTTGGGATGGAATGCTCTATAAATATCATTTAAGTCCAACTGGTCAGATGTGTCATTTAAGGCCTGTGTTTCCTTATTGATTTTCTGTCTGGATGATCTGTCCATTGATGTAAGTGGGGTGTTAAAGTCCCCGACTATTATTGTGTTATGGTTGATTTCTCCTTTTATCGCTGTTAGCATTTGCCTTATGTATTGAGGTGCTCCTGTGTTGGGTGCATATATACTTATAATTGTTATATTTTGTTCTTGGATTGACCCGTTGATCATTATGTAATGTCCTTCTTTGTCTCTTGTAATAGTCTTTATTTTAAAGTTTATTTTGTCTGATACGAGTATTGCTACTCCAGCTTTCTTTTGATTTCCATTTGCATGGAAAATCTTTTTCCATCTCCTCACTTTGTTTGTATGTGTCCCTAGGTCTGAAGTGGGTGTCTTGTAGGCAGCATATATAAGGGTCTTGTTTTTGTATTCATTCAGCCACTCTATGTCTTTTTTGTTTTGTTTTGTTTTTGTTTTGTTTTGTGGTACGCAGGCCTCTCACCACTGTGGCTTCTCCCATGGCGGAGCACAGGCTCCAGACGCGCAGGCTCAGTGGCCATGGCTCACAGGCCTAGGCGCTCCGCGGCATGTGAGATCTTCCCGGACTGGGGCACGAACCCGTGTCCCCTGCATTGGCAGGCAGACTCTCAACCACTGTGCCACCAGGGAAGCCCTCTATGTCTTTTGGTTGGAGCATTTAATCCGTTTTCATTTTCTTTGATTTTGTTTGTTTGTTTGTTTGCAGTACACGGGCCTCTCACTGTTGTGGCCTCTCCCGTTGCGGAGCACAGGCTCCAGATGCACAGGCTCAGCGGCCATGGCTCACAGGCTCAGCGGCCATGGCTCACGGGCCTAGCCGCTCCGCAGCATGTGGGATCTTCCTGGACCGGGGCACGAACCTGTGTCCCCTGCATCAGCAGGTGGACTCTCAACCACTGCGCCACCAGGGAAGCCCTTCTTTGATTATTGATACGTATATTCTTATTGCCATTTTGTTCATTGTTTTGGATTTGTTTTTGTAGGTATTTTTTCTTCTCTTCCTCTTTTCATCTCTTGTGATTTGATGACTAACTTTAGAGTTGTGTTTGGATTCCTTTTTCCTAATCTTTTTGTTTTTTTTTAAATTTTGGCAATTTATTTTATTTTTAAATTTTAAATTTTAAATTTTGGCAATTTATTTTATTTTTTTGCCTGTGCCATGCAGCATGTGGGATCTTAGTTCCCGGACCAGGGATCAAACCCACACCCCCTGCCATGGATCACAGAGTCTTAACCACTGGACCATCAGGGAAGTCCTCCTTTTTCTTCTTTGTGTGTATTTATTGTAAAATTTCAGACTGTGGTTACCATGAGGTTTTTTTGATTTTGTTTTGGTTTTCTTTGGCCACACCACATGGCTTGTGGGATCTTAGTTCCCTGACCAGGGATCAAACCTGGGCCCTCTTCAGTGGAAGCGCATAGTACTAACTGCTGGACCACCAGTGAATTCCCACCATGAGATTTTGATATAGCAGTCTATACATATACAAGATTGTTTTAAGTTGTGGGTCTCTTAATTTCAAATGTGTTTCCAGTATTCTGCATTTGTACTCTTCTCTTCTCACTGTTGCTGGTTTTGATATCTTGTTTGTGTGTGGATGATTTCCTACCTTTTCTGTAGGTTTGCTTTTACCGGTGATCTTTCCTATTTGTAATTTTCTTGTTTCTGGTTGTGGCATTTTGTTTTCCTTCTGGAGAAGTTACTTTAGCATTTGTTGTAAAGCTGGTTTGGTTGTGCTGAATTCTCTAGCTTTTGCTTGTCTGTAAAGCTTTTGATTTCTCTGTCAAACCTGAACAAGAGCCTTGCTGGGTAGAGTATTCTTGGTTGTAGGTTTTTCCCTTTTATCACTTTAAATATATGTGCAACTCCCTTCTGGCATGCAGAGTTTCTGCTGAAAAATCAGCTGATAACCTTACGGGGATTCCCCTGTATGTTATTTGTTTGTTTTCCCTTGTTACTTTTAATATTTTCTCTTTGTCTTTAATTTTTGTTAATTTGATTAATACATGTCTCATTGTGTTCCTCCTTGGGTTAATCCTGTATGGGACTCTTCATATTTCCTGGACTTGAGTGAATGTTTCCTTTCCTACGTTAGGGAATTTTTCAGCTATTACCTCTTCAAATATTTTCTCAGGCCCTTTCTGTCTCTCTTCTCCTCCTGGGACTCCTATGATGCAAATGTGGGTGCGTTTAATGTTGTCCCAGAGGTCTCTTAGACTGTCCTCATTTCTTTTCATTCTTTTGCCTTTTCTTTTTAAAAAAAATATTTATTTATTTATTTGGCTGCCCTGGGTCTTAGTTGCGGCATGTGGGTTCTTTGTTGTGGCATGAGGGATCTTTTTAGTTGTGGCATGTGGAGTGTTTTTTTTTTTCAGTTGCAGCACGTGGGATCTTCATTGCTGCATGCGGGGTCTTTAGTTGTGGCATGCCAGCTCTTTGTTGCAGCATGCAGGATCTGGTTCCCTGACCAGGGATTGAACCTGGGCCCCCTGCATTGGGAGCATGCAGTCTTAACCACTGGACCACCAAGGGAGTCCCTCATTCTTTTTTCTTTATTCTGTTCCATGTCAGTGATTTCCAGTGATCTGTCTTCCAGGTCACTTACTTGTTCTTCTGTCTCTTTTTTTCTGCTATTGATTCTCTCTGGTGTATTTTTCATTTCAGTTATTTTACTGTTCATCTCTGTTTGTTTTTTAAAGTTTTTAACTCTTTATTAAACATTTCTTGTATCCTCTCAGTCTGTGCCCCCAGTCTTTTTCAGAGATCTTGGGTAATCTTTACTTCAGTGATCTGAATTCTTTTTCATGTAGGTTGCCTTTCTCCTCTTCACTTAGTTGTCCTTCTGGGGTTTTATCTTGTTCCTTTGTCTGGAACATATTTCTCTTCTCTCTCATTTTGTCTGCCTTTCTGTGTTTGTTGTCTCTGTTCCTCAGGCTGCAGGATCATAATTCTTCTTGCTTCTGGTGTCTGCCTCCTTGTGGGTGAAGTTGGTCCAGGGACTTGCGCAGGCTTCCTGGTGGGAGGGACTTGTGCTTGTCCAGTGGTGGGTGGAGCTGGGTCTTGTCCCTGCGGTGGGTAGGGCCATCTCAAGTGGTGTGTTTATAGGTGGCTGTTGGCTCAGGTCAACTTTAGGCAGCCTGTCTGCTGATGTGTGGGGCTGTGTTCCCACCTTGTTGGTTGTTTGTCCTGAGGTGTCCCAGCACTGAAGCCTGCAGACTTACGGGTGGGGCCAGGTCTCAGGGCAAAAATGGCAACCTGTGGGAGAGCTCATGCTGGCTGGTGAGTATTCCCTGGGCATCAGTGGCCAGTGCCCTTGCCCCCACAGTGAACCACAGCTGCCCTCACCTCCCCAGGAGACCCTGCAAGACCCAGAGGTAGGTCTGGCCTAAACTTCTCTGGAGTCACTGCTTTGCCCTGGGTCCCAGTGCATGTGAAAACTTGTATGTGCCTTACAAGAGTGGAGTCTGTTTCCCCCAGTCCTGTGGAGCTCCTGCACTAAAAGCCCCTCCAGCCTTCAAAGCAAAATGCTCTGGGGTCTCCTCCTCTTGATGCCCGACCCCCAGGCTAGAGAGCATGATATGGGGTTCAGAACTCTCACTCCTATAGGAGAACCTCTGTGATATATTATTTTCCATTCTATGGGTCGCCCACCCGGCAGGTATGGGATTTTGATTATATTTTGAAAGTGCCCCTCCTACTGTCTCATTGTGGCTTCTTCTTTGTATTTGGGTGTAGAATATCTTTTTTGTTAGGTTCAAGTCTTTTTTTGTCAATGGCTGTTCAGCAGTTAGTTGTCATTTTGGTGTTTTCGTGAGACGAGGTGGGCTCAGGTTCTTTTACCCTGCCATCTTGTTTTCAGCCTCAGCTACTGTTATTTTGAACTTGTATTTCTTTTGATTTGTGGAATTTTTTCCTTTATTTAAATATAGAGTCTGACCACTTATACGAGGTACCTAGAATCGTCAAATTCATAGACTCAGAAAGTACATTGGTAGATACCAGAGGCTGGTGGGTAGGGAGGGGAAATGGGGAATTAGTGTTTAATGGGGATAGAGTTTCAGTTTAGGAACGTGAAGAATTTGGGATATGGATGATGATGAGAGTTGCACAACAGTGTGAATGTACTTAGTGCCACTGAAATGTACAGTTAAGTATGGTTAAAGTAGTATGTTTTATGTTATGTGATTTTTACCACAATAAAACAACATAAAAACATGTGGAGTCTGAGTTATGATCTTAAATGACTAACATGTTTACTATATGTTGAACAATTCTATGCATAGTAACTCATTTAATTCCTACAACAGCCCTTTGGTCTTAATATTATCTACATTTTACAGATGGGGAACCGTAGACACAGGTTAAGTTGTCCAGTCTCCCATAGCTAGCATGTAGTTGGAGAGGTAGAATTTCTCTCCAGACCACTGGCTGCATATAATGTCCATATAACATTAAATAGGAACAAAAATGACCTGAATTCTTATTTATTTTTCAGGATTCTTTCAGTTGCAGGAGAAAGAATCCCAGGTCAAACTGATGTAAACAAAAGAAGGAATTTCATGGTTCAATAAACTGGGCTAATGAAAGGCTTTAGGCATAGCTGGGTCAACTCTGCTGTTCTATTTGGCCTTGACAAGTTTTTTCTGAAAATAAAAAACACACATAGTGGCAAAGGTGTTCCTCAGCTATTCTAGGTTTAAGTAGTCCTTTTGTTTTAAGATTTTGGGAAAGAGAAAGACCTCTCTTCAAGGGTCCATGTTGTTGACCTAAAACAAGTGGACTGCCAGTTATCTCTCCAGCAAAGATGGGTTTATTTGGGATCAGCAGAGAATTGCAGTTCAGGTTTGCAGCCATGGTGGGCCACGTGCAAGTCTCCACATGGCAAGGGAAGGAGAAGGCTTTTATAGAGAGGAAAGGAAGTTGGGAGGGCTAAGTAAAAGTGTCCATGGTTTTCCATTGGCTGTGGACTTTCAGGAAAAGGAGTCTTTCCTCCTGTTGGGCTCTGCTAGGGTTGCAGGGCATGAGAGCTCCCCCTTTCTGGTCTCCTGACTATTTAACTGAGGTTTCTGTTTATTAATTTTTTTCATTGTCATTTCCTGAAAGATTGGCTCTGTTTGGGTTAGGATCTTCACACATGGACCACTTGCTGTATGCAAGGAAACGGGGTTGAAGGGTCATTTCATTGGCCATCCTGGGTCATGTGTCTACTCCTGTAGTAGGGGAATGGTAGCCCACTGGACAGAGAAAGTGCACTTCCAAAAGGGGATGATGCTGGGCTGAAAGGCGCAGAAAATAAAACCATTTTGGCAGCATAGGGGCAACTCTTGCTCTTTGTTTACTTGCCTTTCCCAAGTTAAGATTCTTCCACTCTTAAAAAATAACACAGTAGGGGCTTCCCTGGTGGCACGGTGGTTAAGAATCTGCCTGCCAATGCAGGGGACATGGGTTCAAGCCCTGGTCCTAGAAGATCCCACATGCCGTGGAGCAGCTAAGCCCATGCGCCACAACTACTGAGCCTGCACTCTAGAGCCCACGAGCCACGACTACTGAAGCCTGCGCACCGAGAGCCTGTGCTCCGCAACAAGAGAAGCCACTGCAATGAGAAGCCCACGCACAGCAACGAAGAGTAGCCCCCACTCGCTGCAACTAGAGAAAGCCCACGCGCAGCAACGAAGACCCAACGCAGCCAGAAATAAAAATAAATATATGAAGAGAGAGTAATCTTACCTTTAAAAAAACCCCAGTTATATTTGAGAAATTATTAAAATTTTGAATAAATATTGTGCAGTTAAGATAAGGAAAATGAAAGTACTTTGTACAGTGCTGTAATTTATTTTCAATCATATGCTTTGTTATTGATGCTGGAGACTCACCACTAAATTCCTCTCATGTCCTCCAGTTTTCTTAATTGATTCTTTATTTAGAATAGAGACCTCTTAGCAGTCTAATGAAGCCTATGAACTCCTTAGAATGTTTTCAAATACAGAAAAACAGGATTTCAAATGAAATCATTTACATGGAATAAAGTTAACAAAATACTTTTAAAATTGTAATATAATAATATGTGTGTTTCTTTTTCTTTCTTTTTTTTTTTTTTTTTTTTTGGCCACACTGCATGACATGCAGGATCTTAGTTCCCCAAGCAGGGAATGAACCCGTGCCCCTGCAGTGGAAGCATGGAGTCTTAACCATTGGACTACCAGGGAAGTCCCTTTTTTTTTTAAAAAATGGTGTGTGTTTCTTTATTAATATGTTAAATAACAGTCTAGTGGCAGGTCTAATAAATATTGTAATTTTGAAGTGGTGATGAATGTAACATTTACTTTGAGATGTCTGTAATGGCTGTAGTGTTACATAAATACTTGTGATCACCGGTGCTGCTAATCCACCTGATTTTTTTTTGTCTTATTTTTATAATTTAGGAAATGCTAAATTTCAGTTAGAAGTTCGTGAAAAATCTTCAGTTTGGAGATACCTTGAGAGTCTATGGACCTCAGGTAGAGAACACCTTGCTTAGGCTCTGTATGGGTAATCAGCCTAGCACTCCAGCTTCCTGGTCTTATTAGTTGCCTCTGATCCCCAGTCTCATGACTTGTATTATGTTTCTTTGACCAGCCTTCCTAGAGACAGGCTTTGGGTTTCTGAGAATCATCCACCTGGACTGTAGGCTCTGTATGGGTAATCAGCCTAGCGCTCCAACTTCCTGGTCTTATTAGTTGCCTCTGATCCCCAGTCTCATGACTTGTATTATGTTTCTTTGACCAGCCTTCCTAGAGACAGGCTTTGGGTTTCTGAGAATCATCCACCTGGACTGTCTGTTATTGTGCTGTCCCCACTTTGGGGGAGAGTCATCTATGCTTTCTTGAATCCATTGAAGCCAGATAATTAACCTTGACCCTCCTCCAATCTGAATTTCTGGTGGTCATGACTTAACCACTGAGATATATTCCCTCCCACATTTTATTCCTAATAAACATGTATAGTAACTCAGATCCTGACCTCTCTTCTCCTTTCTTGTCTTCCCAGATAATGATCAGCTTCATTCTGCCTCTCAGTGGCACTGGGAAAAATAGTTTTCAATAAGAATCAAGAAAACTTGATTGAGAAGAATGGATGCTAACATTTTATGCAGAGGGAAAAGGTTGCCCATGAAACATTAAATTAGATGCTGTTGGGAAGAGAGAGTGTGATAGATAACCAAAGCCCTGGAAGAAATAGCCCCAGATTTTTATTTAGGAAGAGATATTGTGGCAAAAGCACAGTAACTGAACTTGTGATTTCAGTGGTCCTTGCTAGGAAGATATATGCAGTACTGTGAATATCAGTAAAATTTGCTGGGATAGGCTCATTATTTGAATGGAAATATATGTCTTTGTTCAAAACAATCCAGTGTAAGATTTGTGAGAATGATAGTGGATATCAGGAACATACATATACTTGTTTGGAACCAAGGGTTTTGGCATTAGAGTGGAAAACATGAATGACAAAAGGAGAAAGAAGTAGAAGAGATCTATGGATCATGCTATAGATCATTTGGTAAGAGGGAGAATAAGGTTGTTGCTCCCCCAATACAGATTACAAAAGTGGCACAGAACTGTAGTATTAACAGCCAAGGAGTTATTTGCTTGGACATATTGAAAGATAATTGGAATCCAGCACTAGCTGTTTCTGAAGTCGTTTCTATCTGCTCACTTCTTACAGACTGTAATCCTGCCGACCCCTTGGTGGGAATTATTGCCTCTCAGTATATGACCAACAGAGCAGAACATGACAGAATGGCCAGACAGTAGGCCAAGAGATACACTACATAAATTGGGTTTTCACAACTCTTTAAAAAAAAAAAAAAACTTATTTATTTAGGCTGTGCTGGGTCTTACTTGCGGCACATAAGATCTTTGTTGCAGTATGCAGGATCTTTAGTTGCAGCATGCGGACTCTTAGTTGTGACATGCAGGATCTTTTAGTTGCAGCATGCGGACTTCATAGTTGTGGCATGTGAACTTTTAGTTGCGGCATGCATTCAGGATGTAGTTCCCTGACCAGGTTTGAACTGGGGCCCCCTGCATTGGGAGCATGGCGTCTTACCCACTGGACCATGAGGGAAGTCCTGGTTTTCACAACTCTTTACGTTAGTTGTCTGTCACAGAGCTGCTTATGATTTTGAAGGGGTGGGGGAGGGTGGGAGTTGGTAAAGAGTAGGGTATTTCTGTAACAGATATTATTCAGTGTTATTTCCTAAGATTTTGTTGTAACTTAAGGTATCTTGCTACAGTAGATAGAATTGGTAATAACAACTATTAAAACTATCATTAGTTCTGCAATATTAGCTGAAATGCAGTACAGAGAAGAATAGACATTTGGGTTCAGTTTCTTGTCTGTAAATTTAAAACAGCTTAATTTTGTATAGGTTACCCACATGGCCTTTTACGTAAAGTCTTTCCAAGACTACAGTTTTTTGTTTTAAAAAATTGGAACTTGTTTTCCCTTCTTGGAAGGGAACATTGATATTTAACAGCTTTTTTTTGGCCAGCTCCGTGTGGCATGTGGGATCTTAGTTCCCTGACCAGGGATCGAACCTGTGCCCCCTGCAGTGGAAGCGCAGAGTATTAACCACCGGACCGCCAGGGAAGTCCCACTACTTAACCGCTTTTAGAGACTCTCATCTCATATATTAAAATGGACACATGGCTATAAGACACCATATAGAAAATCAGTATTTATGTATTTTATTTTATATGCAAATCTACTTTATTGTGAAAAGATAGAGGTTTGAATCAGGACTTGTGAAAACCTGTAGTAAAATACCTTAAGCTGTTAACTGTAAGGCGTGGAATAGGAGTTGCTCACTGGATTGGTTCTGTGTCGTGGACTACTTAAGTCTGCATTTGTTACTGTGCTAATAAACAAATATTAAAACAAACAAGTGGCACAAAAATAAGATAGAGTTGTGATCGAAGGATTCAACTATCTTAAGTTCTGCTAGAGGCCCATTCCTTTCTAGGGACAGGATCTGATTTTTTTTTTTTTTCCTGACCATTTAAATTCCTTGGAAGAAACAAAATGAGAGGAAAGATTACTTTGGTTTGAAATCTCATTAACAAGGAGGAAGAAACAGGTGAAGTAGAAGATCCTGAAATACTGTGGGAAAAGAAACTGTACTATTTTTTTTTAATTTATTTATTTTTGGCTGTGTTGGGTCTTCGTTGCTGCACGCGGGCTTTCTCTAGTTGCGGCGAGTGGGGGCTACTCTTCGTTGCAGGCGCATGCTTCTCATTTCGGTGGCTTCTTTTGTTTCAGAGCATGGGCTCTAGGCATGCGGGCTTCAGTAGTTGTGGCACAGAGGCTCAGTAGTTGTGGCTCCCAGGATCTAGAGCACAGGCTCAGTAGTTGTCCTGCACAGGCTTTGTTGCTCCGCGGCATGTGGGATCTTCCTGGCCCAGGGCTCAAATCCGGTCCCCTGCATTGGCAGGTGGATTCTTAACCACTGCACCACCAGGAAATCCCAAAACTCTAGTATTTTTGAGTCTCCCTAAACAATTAAAATGTTGAATATAATCAAACTGCTTCCTTGGGTATCAGGAAAGTATATTTTGAAAAATGGAGAATTACCATACTTTTAAGATTCAGTGTCCCAGTTAACGCTGAATCGAAGTTATATGAAACCTAAAATTTGGGGAATTAAATTTCAAATTATTTTTTAAATTGTAGTAAAATACAGATAATATAAAATTTACCATCTTTTTTTTGGTTTGTTTTTTGTTTTGGTTGCTCTGGGTCTTAGTTGTGGCATGCATGTGGGATCTAGTTCTCTGACCAGGGATGGAACCTGGGCCCCCTGCGTTGGGAGAGCGGAGTCTTATCCACTGCGCTACCAGGGAAGTCCAAAATATACCGTCTTAACCATTTTTAAATGTACAGTTTAGTAGTGTTAAGTACATTCATATTATTGATCAACCATCAGCACCATCTGTCTCCAGAGCTCTCTTAATTTTGCAAAACTGAAACTGTCACCATTAAACAACTCCTTATTTCCCCCTCGCTGCAGCCACTGGCAACCACCATTCTGCTTTCTCTCTGAAGTTGACTATTCTAGGTCCCTCTTTTAAGTGGAATCATACAATATTTGTTCTTTTCTTTTTTTGAGCCATGCCAGGTGGTTTGTGGGATCTTAGTTCCCCGACTGGGGATTGAACCTGGGCCCTTGGCAGTGAAAGCGTGGAGTCCTAACCACCGGGCCACAAGGGAATTCCCCAATACTTGTCCTTTTGTGACTGGCTTATTTCAGTTAGCATAATATTTTTGAGATTCATTCACGTATCATGCGGCAGAATTCCCTTCATTTTTAAGGCTGAATGATCCGTTGTGTGTATATACTGCATTTGGTTTATCCATTCATCCATCAGTAGACATTTGAGTTGTTCCCACCTTTTGGCTGTTGTGAATAATACTGCTGTGAACGTGGGTGTGCAAATATCAGCTAGAGTCCCTCCTTTCAATTCTTTTCAGATTATTTTATTTGAGGAATTATGTAGTATCTCATCATTAAGACCATACAGGAAACAGTTTAGATTTTAAAAACAAATTAAGAAAAAAATCAGTAAACCAATAGGAAATGGACAAAGGATTCTGAACAGGCAGTTCACAGAAAAGGAGATCAAAATGAATAGATGCTTAGCTTCCCTCATAAAAGGAAATGCAAGTAAAATACGTATTTCACTTATCAGACTGACAGGTAACTAAAAGTGTGTTAATATTCTGTGAAGGGCAAGGTTGTGATGATAAGGGGGCTTATACACAGCTAATGGAATTGTAAATTGGTTCAGCCACTAGAAAGGGGCATTTGTCATTACTCATCAAATAGAAATGCATGTACCCTTTGACTTAGCAATGCCCATTTTGAGAATGTTTCCTACAGATTATTTTTGCACAAGTGTAAAAGATAAATGTGCAGGATTAATCCTTGCAGTATTTTTTGCAGTTGAAAAAACTTGGGAGTAACCTAAATGTCAATCAGTTTGAGGATTAGTTATATAAATTATTATGTCTATACAAGTCCTATGCAGCCATAAAATATTTAAAAGCTCCTGACATGGCTGTGGATAAATTTCTAGCATATATTATTGAATACAGATATAAGGAGTAGAATCATGTATATAGTATGCCATCATTTGTGTAAAGAAAGAAAAGAATGTATTGGCTTGTATATGCATAAAATATGTATGGAAGTATCTATAAGATACGAATAAAGCTGTTGTCAGTGGGAAGGGAGAATGACTGGCTGGAGTGGAAGGGAGACTTTCAGTGTGTTCCTTTTTGTACTTTTAAGCATCATCCATTCAAAAATTAGG